>NC_140593.1:1204177286-1205494140 GCF_964204655.1 Triturus cristatus | reverse complement strand
CACCCCTCTCAGGCTCACAGAATATTTCCCTTGGTTTTTCAGGAAAACCTATTGTTAATGAAGTATCACAGCCTCTTCCACTTACGATAGGACCCTTGACCAGAACTACAGATTTATTGCTTACTAAATCATGTCCAGAAAACTTGTTAAGTATAAAAACACTGAAAGCTCTAGGAGCTATAATATGTTGTTCTCCGGAAGGAGTAAGATTGTTTTTACGTGATTTCAAAGGTCACTATGTGTCTCGAGACATGGATTCCCGACTGCAGACTTTACCCACACATTTATGGGCACAAGGCCCTACAGATGTTGGTTGCATGAACATTACACCATATCGAGTCACACTAAAGGCAGGAGTGGTACTACCACGAATGCGACAATACAAGTTACCCCCAGATGCTGTAATGGCTTTACTGCAAATCATTGACGAGCTTATTGGCCAAGGAGTGGTTGTGGAGACCGACTCCAATGTATGTAATTCACCGATAATTCCGATTCTTAAACGAACTGATCCAAAGGCTCCCCCAGTATATCGATTGGTTATTGATCTGCGCGAATTAAATAAATGTATTGTACCACAATACCCCGTAGTTCCAGACATCTGTTCATTACTGACAGCTATTGATTCCGAAGCAACATTCTTTACTGTAATTGATCTCAAGAATGCC
Organism: Triturus cristatus; assembly: GCF_964204655.1. Lineage (NCBI taxonomy): Eukaryota > Metazoa > Chordata > Amphibia > Caudata > Salamandridae > Triturus > Triturus cristatus. The sequence continues at coordinate 1,205,493,472 of NC_140593.1, read as the reverse complement.
TTTTTCAGCGTCCCAATAGATCCAGAAAGTCAATACTTGTTCGGATTTAGTTTAAATGGACGTAGCTTTAAATTCACACGCGCACCTCAAGGATTTACAGAAAGCCCCAGCATCTATAGCCAAGCACTGAAACGAGAACTTGACAGTATACACATGCCAGTCAACACTGCTCTGCTTCAATATGTCGATGATCTGCTGATCACCGCCCGAAGCGAACCTGAATGTGAAAAAGCATCACTGACGGTTTTACAATTTCTAGCCGCAAAGGGACACAAGGTGTCCCCTTCTAAGCTGCAATTCTGTGTCCAGCGAGTTGTTTACCTTGGTCACTCGCTGTCCAAGGAGGGAAGGCAGCTTACACCAGATCGCATCCAGCTAATTGCAAATATGCCAATACCCAAGACACAAAAGGAGGTGCGGGCTTTCATAGGCCTCACTTCATATTGTAGGCAGTGGATCCCTCAGTATGCATTTCTAGCAAAACCACTCATTCAAATGACAACACAGGAGGCAGCCACATCGACTGTCCTCCCTTGGACTCAGGAACACACACTAGCTTTTGAAAGCTTAAAGAAAGCTCTATGCCAAGCACCTGTTTTAGCAACACCATGTTACAGAAAACATTTTACACTCTTTGTTACAGAACGAGAAGGTACTGCCTTGTCAGTACTCACACAGGAACAAGCAGGATCACACAAACCATGTGCTTATTTTTCTAGTACATTAGATCCCGTAGCTCAGGCTCTGCCTGCGTGCCTGAAATCAGTGGCAGCGACAGCTTTAGCAATCAGACAAAGCGATGCCATAGTGTTAGGACATCTATTGACAGTCCAAGTACCACATGCAGTAGAGGTTCTCTTGAACCGAACGCAAACACAACACTTGACCATAGCAAGACTTACAGGGTATGAATTAACATTGTTTCAGCCACATATAGAAATCAGACGTTGTAGCACATTGAATCCTGCCACACTTTTACCTGTAAATGGAACAGACCCACTAGCTCATGATTGTATTGAAGTTATTACAATAACGACGAAACTCAGACAAGACTTGACAGATGTCCCATTGTCAGATCCAGACCTAACATTGTATGTAGATGGTTCATGTATGAGAACAAGTACAGGAGAGTTAGTGGCCGCTTATGCAGTCACAACAGACACTGAAATTATTGAAACCAAGTGTATAAATACCTTGTCCGCTCAAGCAGCAGAGCTCATCGCTCTGACACAAGCCTGTATTCAAGCCACAAATAAAAGAGTCAACATATACACTGATTCACGTTATGCATTCGGAGTTGTACATGACTTCGGCGTGCTGTGGCGAGAGAGAGGTTATTTAACTTCTCACGGTGCCCACATTCAGCACGGACCCCTCATTCATGCCTTATTAGATGCAATACATTTACCCACTGCAATATCGATTATGAAATGCAAAGCTCATACGAAAGTTACTGATATCATTTCTCAAGGCAATGATCTAGCTGACAGAACAGCTAAACAGACTGCTCAAACTCAAACATCCGACATGACAAAGACAATAGTCCAGACACCAACACATTGCATGATGGTTAAGGATCCCGCTCTTGATGTAATTGACATACAGACACATGCTACTCCAGACGAAATAAGGAAATGGACTGAATTAGGAGGGATCCAAACGGATCAAGGATGGATGACGAAGGAAAAATCTGTGTGGTTCCTTCCTGATTCAATGGTCCAAGTCATTATTAACACTGTCCATAGTCCAGCACATCTAGGAGAAAAAGCTATGCTAGACAGCATTCAACACATTTGGTTCAACAAACATTTACGAGCAGCAGCCAAACAAAAAGTTCGTACCTGTATGATCTGTTGTCAGTTCAACCCAGGAAAAAGCATTCCCGTAGAGCAGGGTGGATTTCAGCCTCCTGATCACCCTTTTGAAATTCTCCAGATGGATTATATCCAGATGGAACGATGTCGAGGATTCAAATATGTTCTCGTAGTTGTCTGTGCTCTTTCCCGTTGGACAGAGGCATACCCGGTTTCAGATTACACTGCCCCGACTACTGCCAAACAGTTAGTTCGAGAATTCTTCCCACGATACGGTTTACCACGTGCTGTCTACTCAGATAACGGCCAGCCGTTCTCATCCGAACTAATGAAACACGTTTCACTTTTGTTAGGCTATCAGTGGAAATTCCACTGTGTCCGACACCCCGAGGCAGCAGGTCTCGTGGAAAGACATAATCAGACCCTGAAAATTAGATTGTCCAAAATATGCAGGGAGAAAGGTGTCGACTGGGTAGTAGCATTACCAGTTGCACTCTTTTACATGAGAATGGTAGCACACTCTCGAACAGGGCTATCCCCGTATGAGGTGATCTTTGGCAGACCACCAAATATGTGGGGGACGCCTATACCACGTAAAATAACTGATATTGACTGTAATATGCTGACAGATTATTTGGCTTCCTTGATGTCTACACTACAATCTTGTCGTTCACAGGTAGCTGCAGCTTTTCCTGACAACACTGAGGTGAAACCCCATGACGTAGTTCCGGGGGACCTGGTCTTGGTGAGGAACTTTGATCGAAAGACTCAGCTGGATCCTAGGTGGAGGTCGCCGCAATTGGTCTTGCTCACCACAAGGACAGCCGTGAAGATCGAAGGCAGGAAAGGCTGGGTACATTCAAGTCATATCAAGAAATTTTATGGACTACCATCGGATGTAAAAACCACACCTCGCGTGTCTTCACCCATTGACTCAAAACTTCCTTTGGTTGAATCAAGTAGTCACGAACAATATAAACTAAAACTCAGATCTAACCAGTCGGGCAATTTGATTGTTTAAGTCCTCTCCAAGGTGAAGCGGTTGAATTTGTCTCTGACATGTATCCCTTAGATCTGAATAGAGAAAAAACCCGAAAAATGTTGAAACGACATGCATACTGTAAATCACTGCGTAGTCATTGCACAGTGACGTTATTAATTTTGTTTTTCTTAAGTCTTTTAATAATTATTGCAAGTATATTGTTGCACATATATTATCCTATTTCTAGACATGTTTATAATGTTACTGCTGAACATTCTTTTAGTGAATTACCTCCGCATGAGTTGTCTTATCGATTTGCGCTGCGCAATAACACTTTTATTAGTATGTTACATCATTCCCATCAGGTTAGCAATGCTACAAATTGTTGGATATGTGGCCGACTCCCTCCCTATCAGAACTATAAAGGAATTCTACCTCTTTTTCCATACCCGTTCACACACAACGGCTCCTGTGGAGCATGGTTTAGTTTACCTAATTCCCAAGATTCGAACTCCGCAGTTTATCAAGACAACGGGGTATGGGGAAATCTGAACTTAGTTTTACTTAAAGTCTGCCACCCCAACAAGGAGGGACTTCCCAAAAGAACAGGAACTGATCTAGAAAATGAAGTATATGGATTAGGTAATTTTACGCTTAATCTCTTGATCTTGAATGTCGAATCCGAAGCTACTCCAATTTTGCTCGCCATGTCAGTATTTCCAGTAAAAGGTGAATTATGTGTAAGAAAGAATGGTTCCATACATATGGGCCATAGTAGATGCACCACTGTAATAGAATTCAGTGATCAAGGCAAGTCGACATTTAGAGCTTCCCGCCATTCCTATTTTATATGTGGTCAGACGGCATATGTACGTTTGCCTCTAGATTGGGATGGTACCTGCTACATTGGATTCCTTTTGCCACCTGTTTTTCTAGCTCCTCCTGATTATCACAGAAATACTCATTTAGTACACAATAGAGAAAGGAGAGATCTCCCAATAGTCGATTACACTGAAACAGCATGGGAAAAATACACAGATTTCAATAAAGGTCTCTTTCCCTATATAGGTACCGTTACTAATAGTAAGCTGATACGTAGATTAACTAGAACCCTTGAAGCAGTAGTGAACGAAACTATTTCCGCCTTAGGCAATTTAACAGAAGAGCAGTCTGCTATGCGGATTGTTGTGCTTCAAAATCGTCTTGTCCTTGACGTCATCCTGGCCGATAGGGGCGGAGCTTGTAGGGTCATCGGATCAAGCTGTTGCATTTTCATACCAGAAAATTCGCCATCTGTATATAAAGCTATAACCCGCCTTCATAAGATTGTGAGCCAGATACACCAGAATCCAGGCACTTGGACTTGGTCCGGTTGGTTTTGGAGTGTATTATCTACCTTTGGATGGAAAGTTCTATCCTTCCTAGGTATTGGCCTTCTCATACTATTCAGTTGCTGCTTATGCCTGCAATGTGGACCAGCGATTTGTGGTCTGTGTGCCACATCGTGTATTCCACATCAAGATTTTCGTTCAAGATCCCGGAAGAAGAAAGAAGAACAAATGATGCTATATGAACAGATCAATGGATTGATGAAGATTGATATCTCTTGACGGGCAAGTAGGGGACAAGGAGGGAATGTGGAAATATGGATTTTTCTGGTCAGTTATGTCCCCTATCTTGGACCCCAACGGTTCTATGTGCATGTTACAAGTACATGTATGTTCCCTCCAGTTCCAGTTATGAAGACGCAAATACATGTGCGTCCATCGTTAACATGTCCTCTTTCAGATCCGCCATGAATGGGCCGGATAGTCCATTCCTAAGTACGAAAGGCCACCGCCTTTATATGGTTCACTTATGCCATTTTACAGTCCAGGCAAGTAGGCCCTGATTCTGTCATTAAGCTTTTCTTGCTTTCTGTCTCTGAAGCTCCAGTCCGAGCCTGCATCTGTGACCATGAACTTTGTCTCATCCTCTGCGCGGCTCACGGTGCCTGACATCAGCTTGCTGCCTGCCAAGAAATTGTATTTCACCTTCGAAATTATCTGCTCCGCTCCCTGCCCAATGCATTCCTGTCTAGTAGTTTAAGTAAACATTCTGCCAGCTACCGAGCAAAGGCCCGGCTTCTCTGTCTTTATACAAGTAATTCATAGCCCTATTACCATGGAAGACTTCTGCCCTCGCATCTAGTGTAGACACTTAGACGCTTGTACACGCACTAACAGTCAGTATAGTCAGTATAGAATAAGATTCTACTCTAAGAGACCTCTCTTTTGGATAACATAGTTCTTTAAACATAGGATGTTAGATATGATTTGGGATTAGGTTGACTTGACCCTCCAGACATCTGTCGCCACATGTAGAGCTAAATGTCAAGTCCCCTTCACCCCCTAGTCGCACGTCAATCACACGTCATGCTGCTGCGCGCGCATTTCTGCCAAGTATTTCTGCTGACATTGCGAAATTCTTTCATGGAACCACCCCATTATGACATCATACCTGATGACGTTCCTTTGTTACGCTCAATCACGCCCATTTTCATTACGCATGTATAATGTTATCTTCCTTATCAATTGTTACGCCTCTCGCATTTGCTTCACTGTAATGCCTATTGTATAAAAGTGATTAATTATCAATAATGTATGTACTTCACTTCCTGAACCTCCGTGGTGATGGAACTTGGAGGCCACGATTCGAATCGTCCATTGGAATAAAGCCCATTCCGAACCTCTAATACCTTGGATTCTGCCTCTTATTTATTGAGCTATTTTTATTATGTTCTGTATCAAATTAAGTCCCGGTAATTAAATTATTTACCACAGGGTTGGGAGAGGACCGCACCAAGGCTCCTATCAGAGGCATCTGTCTGCAGAATAAAGGTCCTCAGGTAATCTGGGCATGCGAGGATGGGGGCGCTACATAAGGTTTCTTTTAGTTGACAGAAACTGTTTTCCTGAGCATTGGACCAGTGAATGTGTTTTCCTGACATGGATTAACTTAAGAGGTCTGTGAGGGGACTAGCTGTGTCTGAAAAATGAGGGATGAATCTTCGGTAATACCCTACAAGTTTTAAAAAGGAATTAACATATTTTCTGGGAGTGGGCGAGGGATGTTTATGATGGCCTCTAGCTTGTTGATTAGGGGTCTAATGTTTCCTCCCTGGATATCATACCCTAGATACTCAATGTGGTCTGTGCCGAATGTGGTCTTTTTGGGGTTGATAGTGAGACCTGCCTGTTGTAGCGTGTGTAGGATTTCCTCTAGATGGAGGAGACGTGTTTTCCAGTTGGGCTATATACAACTATGTCGTCCAGATAGGCAACAGCATATTCCTGATGGGAACGTAAAAGAACATCCATTAACCTCTCGAATGTGGCTGGGGTGCCGTGAAGGGCAAATGGGAGGACTTTAAAGTGGTACAGGCCAGAAGGGGTGGAAAAGGCTGTCTTTTCTTTGGCCTCAGGCAAGAGGGGAATTTGCCAATACCTCTTTGTCAGGTCGAAAGTGGACATTACCCTGGCGTCTCACAGCCTCTCTATCAGTTCGTCGACCCGGGTCATGGGGTAAGCATCGAACTTAGAAATGGCGTTCAATTGACGGAAGTCAACGCAGAACCTTATGCTTTCATTGGGTTTGGGAACAAGGAGGACTGGGGAGGACCAGGCACTGTGGGAGGGTTCTATGATGTCTGCTTCCAGCATGGCTTTTATTTTTGGTCTACGGCTTGCCTTCTAGTGGCTGGAATGGGATAAGGTCTCAAGCGTACTGGACCTGCCCTACCTGTGACAATATTATGTTCAACCAGGGTTGTGTATCCTGGTATTCCAGAGACTACGGTGGAGAAGGAGTCACATAGGTCATGTAACTGGTGTTTCTGTTCCTCCGTTAACTGGTTTCCAAAGTGCACAGATTCGCCCTTTGTGGGACATTCGGGGGCTAGGGAAATCCCCAGGGGTTTCTCAAGGGATACCTGTTGTATACGCACATCCATACATGGAGACGTTGGTAGAGGGCCTTCCCAGGCTTTCAGGTTAACATGGTAGGCCTGGCCTGTTTGGGTTTTGTGGGGGACGGATATGCGGCAAGTGACAGGGGTGATCTTGTTTAACACTCGGTAGGGGCCATGTGGCTAGAAATTTCTTGTCAGTACTGGGAAGAAGGATCAGTACATGATCTCCCACATTAAATTCCCGTAATTTGGTTTTCTGGTCGTATAACCGCTTTTGTTGGGCTTGCGCCTTCTCTATGTTAGTGTGGAACTCCTCCCAAAGGGTGGCTAGGGTATCTTTAAGGGTCATGCTGTACTGTAACATGGGTTTGCTTTCGTCTTCCACCTCTTTTTTTTTGTTTAAATTTGTTTAATGGGTTTTAACAGTTTAGATACAGTTAGGCAGAACTTCTTATTTGAATTACATGCATACATACACTTGTATAATTTCAGCTAGCAATTTTGTATTGGCATTTGTCTTTGTACATAGTTGCCGCTTATCTTTATTACATTCCTGATGTTACATGCACATTGATTCAGTATGCTTTCCGTAGTATACCTGTGAACATGTACCCCTGGTTTAGGAACTATATCTGCCTGCGCCATTACTGGGGGTCGTAATATAATGTCCCGGTGAATGGGCTATGCTCCCTACCGACTGGTACCGATACCATAGCTGCCGGCTTGTATCCCTGACTAGTAACTTTGGTATTTAACCGGGGTGATGATTAGGGGTCGGCGGGGGGGTGTGCAGGTGGGGAGGGTGGGTCCTCTATTTGATTGTTCATGGTAATCTGGCGGTCTATGGCTGCGTGTGTAGGAGGGTGGTCACTACTCCTGAGCTATCTTGGGGTTGTGGTAGTTATGCTAACTGTTATATGATCTCTCTGATATGTGTTCGACCCGACTCGTTGTGTCTGTCGTCAGGCCCTATCGAGGTAGTGGGTGCTGTCTGGGGTTGGGATGTCTCGGATGGCTCTTCCTGCGTGGTCTGCTGCTTGAATTGGTGTAAAAGTTGTGCCCATTCCATGGATATGTGGTGCTTACGTGTTCCTTCTTCATCCCGTAACGCTTACTCCTCCGCTGCGCCCCATTTCCTAACTGCACCCATCCAGGCCTCCACTGGGGTCCCTCTGGGGCTCGCCAGTACATGGCTATTCCTCTTTTTGCCAGTTTTAGAGAAGGGGACATGAATCGGATCTGCACCTTATCTGTTTTTCGTCTCCTGAACGCACCCAGTGCACACGCTTCCCATGAGTTCACCTCTGTATTGTTTCTTGTTGCGCGGAGCACCTCATGTATGTAGTTCCAGTACTGTTGTATTGTGGGGCACCCCAGAACATGTGTCTAAAGTCCGCTTCGGGAGCCTGACATCGGGGGCACAGGAACTGCGTGTCTGGGTAGAAGCGTTGTAGGCGCCCTGGCGTTAGATATGCCCTGTGTAAAATGTTAAATTATATGTTTTTAATTTGTGCGTTTCTAGATACTTTTTTGGGGTATTCTATGGCCTGCTCCCATTTTTTGTCAGTTAGCGGTCGACCTATTTCCTCCTCCCATGTCTGTCTTATCGAGGTTAGTGGTCTGAGTACAAGTTCCCAGGTGGCTTTGTACAGCCATGTGACTGTCTGCCCGCTCTCATATGCAGTATTGTGTGTATTACTGGATGTGTCGGTAGTTCCCCTTCAGCTGGGTCCGAAAACGGGCGGCTGCTGGCTATAATTTGTCTATGTAGTAGGAATTGCCCGGGGGGGGGGGATCATACTCCTCCACTAACTGATTGTAGGGTCGTAATTGCCGTCTTCGAAGAGGGATTCCAGTTCGGTTAACAAGCTGTCAGTCCACATTCGCATGGTTTGGGCTGTGTAGTATTTCTCATTTTTGGGGAACCCTATCAATGGGAGCAGCAGAGAATATGGGGGTCTCTACCCAGACATGCAATATATCCTCAGCATACAGGTGCGGGCTATCGACACCTGTATTGGATAGGTGTGCGCCGGATTACCGGTAGGGGTATGTACCCTGCATCAGAGGACGTTTCTCCCATGTGGCGTTCCTTAGTCCAGTGCGAGAGCCATTGTAGTTGTGCCGCTAGAAAATACGCCTCAAAGGCTGGAGGCCCCAGTCCCCCCCAATCCGTTGGCAGGAGTAATTTAGATAGGGCTACTCTGTGTCGGCCTGCGCCCCAGATTAGGGAGGTGAGTAGTGTGTCCAGTTCTCGGAAAAAGGGGCGAAGAGGAATGATTGGGAGATTAGCAAAGTAATATAGTAAACTTGGGACTATGATCATTTTGGCTAAAGCCACGCGCCCGACTGGGGCGAGGGGCAGCGTCTTCCAGAAGCCCACTGCTGTCCTTATTCCTGCCAGTGCCTTACGGTGGTTTCCTTCATATATGTCACTAGGGGAGTGGTACAATCGTCCTCCTAGATAACTAGGTGCATCATCACTCCAGGCAATTCTCTGATCCCCTACTGTAATGTTGAGGGGGGCTAGGTGTGGGCTTAGCGGGTAGACCGTGGAATTCTCCTAGTTTACTACGAGGCCTGAGACATCCGCGAATTCCATTAATGCTGTCCAGATTGGGGTCAGCTTGGTGGTAATGTCACGCACGTATAGCAGCAGGTCATCCGCATACAAGGACACACTGTGGACTGTACCCGCTATCGGGATACCCCATGTCTCCCCCCCCGTCTCAAGCGTATTGCTAATTGTTCCACTGCCAAAGGAAACAGCAGTGGGGAGAGGGACACCCTTGCCGTGTGCCCCTCTCTAACCGGAGTGGGGCTGAGATGTACTTGCCCTGTCGTACCCTCGATGTGAGGTTTGTGTATAATGGTCGTGTGTACGCCAGTAGGGTAGGGCCTAGGTTAATCCGCCAGAGGACTGCGAACATATACGGCCATAGGACGGTGCCGAAGGCCTTTTCTAAGTCAAGGATCATGCACGCCCCTTTTGGGAACTGGGGACTCGCTCTGTCCTGAACATGGAAAAATATGCGTATGTTCTGGGACGTGTTTCGCCCCGGCACAAAACCACATTGGTCCGAGTGGATCAATGGTGGGAGGATTTGGGAATATCAGTCTGCCATTATTTTTCCCATGATTTTACAATCTGCATTTAGCAATGTTATGGGTCTATAAGAGGCCGGGAGCTTCGGGTCCCGATTCGGTTTTGGGAACATCACCAGGATGGATTCTCCAAGTGATCCCGGTAATTCACCACGTTCCAGTGCGTCCTCGTACGTGTCTATAATCCAGGGCACCAGTTGGCCTGAGAATGTGCTATAGTATTCTAATGGGAAACCGTCCATTCCTGGGGCTTTATGACGCGCCAGGGCGCGGATTGCCTGGGAGACGTTTGTGGACACAACCTTTTTGTCCAGGGTTTCCCTGTCTGATGCTGGGATGCGCTGTATGTTTAATGGGCTGAGGAATTGTTCTATCGCCTGCTGGCTGCATGGTTTCAATAGACCCCCGAGCAAAAGTCATAAAAGATTTGTAGTATTTCTACCTGTGAATGATGAGGGATCCCTGTCTGATCTACTAATTATGTGATGGGCTTTATCTCTGTGTCTTGTCGAGCCAAACAGGCCAGAAGTGTCCAGCCCTGTCGCCCTCTCTATGTGCCCTGACCGCATGCACCCTGAAATTGTATTTGCGTAGATCTCTTAATGTCTCTTTTCGTCCTCCTCCTCTACCCATTGTTCGGCCACCATATCTAGGAGTGTGCGGGGCTTCCTCCCGAACAGTAGTTTGAAGGGTGAGAACCCCATGGATTTTTGTTTGTGGGTGCGTATAGCAAAGAGCACTAAAGGTAGTTGGCAGTCCCAGTCCCTTCCTGCCTTGTCTATAGTCTTTTTGAGCATCATTTTAATAGTCTTATTATACCTCTCTACTAGGCTGTCTGTCTGGGGATGATACACTGCTGTACGTATTTGTTTGATGCCCAGGAGGTTGCATATCTGTTTCATCAGCCTAGATACAAACGGGGTACCCTGGTCAGTTAATAGTTCCTGGGGAAAACCGACATGGGAAAAGAATGATACCATGGCTTGTGCTACTGCTGAGGTGGTGGTGCTAGCTAAGGGTATCGCCTCCGGATATCGCGTAGCGTAGTCCACCAACACCAGTATATACTGGTGCCCACAGCCAGAGGGGAGCAAGGGGCCGACGAAGTTCATTCCCACTCTTTTGAATGGGACATCGATTATGGGGAGTGGCTGCAAAGTTGCACGGGTAAGTGAAGGTGGGTTGACCAATTGACATCTAGCACAGAAAGCAAAAAAGCTAGCCACTTCCTGGTATGCCCCTGGCCAGTAGAACCTGTCTAACAAGTACTTCAGAGTATGTTCTTTACCATAATGACCACCCCGTTTTGCCATGGGCTAGGTCTAAAAGCTGTCGCCGAAACGCTTTCGGGACCAATTGTTCCTTAGTGTTGTTATTCTCACAGGTTACCCTGTACAACAGGCCTTTTTTCACAAAAGAAGGGGCCTACCATCTCTGGGTGGTGCTCTTGTGCTTGACCCCAGGCATGCTGCAATGTACCATCATCCCTCTGGGCTGTCCGGAAACTCCGACTCGGTGTTTGAGGCATATCTGAGGAAACAAGGACATGGGTAGGCAGGGTATTCTTAGTCTCACAATACACGTTCTTTCCTTTTCTCCCTCCGGGATTTTGGGATTTTGTAGGAGGACCCTCCTATCTCTTCCCTGACAAATGGGGCGTTTTCCAACCAACCCACCATAGGGGAAGGGAGAGCTAGTGACGAGAGGTATTCATGGAATCTAGGGAGGTCAGTGCCTAACAGGAAGGTCTCAGGGAGAGAGGGTACCAATCCGACCTTCCGCAACTGTGGTTCCCCATCGATATTGAGTAAGACCTCAGCGAGGGGATAGATTTTTTTCTTCCCATGCACACAGGTGACCTGTATATATTTGCCCCCTAGGAGTAGGGCATCTGGTATGAGTTCCTTACTGACAACCGTGTGGTGACACCCGTTGTCCAAAAGTGCCACCACGGGTTTCCTGTTAAGGTGTAGTCTCTTTTTATACCTCTCTGGGGTCTCTCCTGCCACTAATACCCGCCCATGGGTATACCCTACTTCCATGGGTTCCTGGGGAGCGTTACGCACTGGACAGTGTCGGGCAATGTGTCCCCACTCTGCACAATGGAAGTCTAGGGTCCCTGTATGGATCCGGTCCCCAGCGTGGGTCTCGGAAGGTGTTTTAGTAAGGGCGGGATCTTGTTCTCTGTGGGGACGGCTGGGGCCCTACTCCCGGGTTTGGGTAGGCTTGCAGGAAAACGGTGAGGTTGGGCCTTGAACTTGGGGGATCGTTGATAAGCATTGGCCAGGTTGACAGCCATAGTGACCGTTAGATTGGTGTGCTGCTTGATTCATATCCTGGTGTTGAGGGGGAGAGCCTCCAAGTATTGCTCCAGTTAGACCTTCTCAGTGAGGTCGTCTATGGAGGAAGATGAGGTTTGTAGCCACCGGTTCCCTAAGTCTCGTATCCGATAGTATTGGGCAAGGGGGTCGTCTCCTGTGGTCCATTTTTCCCTCCGGAACCGACTGCGTTAATACTCTTGGTCACAACCTAATCACTCCAGAATGGCTCTTTTTATGTCCTGATAAGCCGTTGTCCCCGCAGGGTTAGCAGCCTGGTACGCGGCTTGTAGTTCAACTGATAACAAGGGGGCTATGTATTGTCCCCATCTTTCTTGTTGCCATGTGGCTGTGGTGGCGACCCGTTCATAGTTGACAAAGAAGTAATCGGGGTCATCGCCCTTCCAAAACCTCTGTAGCACGCTTCCCGGTATGTTGGGGTGGACTCGTGCACTTGAAATGGCATCTGTCAGCCGCAGGATAGCCGTGTTCGGCACCTGCTGGTCTGTCGTCATAAGGGTCGCCTGCTCTTTCAGCACCGAATGGAGAGCCTTGCGCTCCTTCTGGGCTTTCTTCGTTTTTTGCTCAAATATTAGCTGCAAATAGCGTTGGCCTTCTGCCAACTGGGTAATCATTGATTCCATCGTTAAGGGTTGTCTCATGTCCGGCTAGACACCACTATCCCACTTCTGACACCACTGTAGTGGGGTGGCTGGTCCGGATGTCCCCAGACCCCTCCCCTTCTCAATGACACAAGATACTGGAATCAGTGACAGGATTATTTATTGATGATTGTCCCTTCTCTCTTCCATTTGAAGTCCCAATACTTCTTGGGAGGCGTTTGTTACACCCAAAACAATAAGGAGAGGAAGAGGGTCTTTAACTATGGTCTCTGTCCTGGTCCAAGGAGCAAGGTCAGCCGTTAACTGAGATGGAGGGCAAAGCCAGATGAGGCAATCACTGTCGCTGTTGTTCCCTTTTCTTGCTCCAGACCTCCACAGTATTGAGGTCGTCTCCTCAGGAGGTAACCGAAAAGAAAGAAAAGAAACCCAGGGTCAAGATATGGCCCTAACAAAACATAAGGGGGTTGTGTATCCTTCACCAGTGCCCTACTGTGTCATGCCTAAGTAAAGGGTTAACCAGTGACTTTATGATGGTGCGGCCCTTAAACCCGCCCACCAGCCCTTTAATGACAAAAAAAGTGTTTTGGGCACTTGCCTGAGCCCACGACTCTCCAGGGCCGTGGGGAGGGGAGTCGCAGCCTTCGGTTCCCTTGTGGGAGTGCTGGACTCGAGCACAGTGCTCCCTGAGCGGTCTCTTCCAGCAACGCCTTCCTCCTCACGGGCAATGATTCTAGCGTCCTCTGACACATCAGGTTCTTTTCCTTCGGTGCCGGTCTCTCGATCTCCCTTCAACTCCTTTGCTTCCGTCTCCGCGTCCGTAGGCTCTCCCCACCTTCCTCTTTTGGCGCCATTTTCTTGGTAACCCAGGCTTCGCCCTCCTGCCCTCAGGTTGCCAGGAAGAGTCTCCCGAGTTCTCTTGGTTCCGACTGATACCCTCACTTCCTCTCCAGGGCAGGGCAGCCGCCATGTTGGAAGTCGCGTGACAGCTCTCCGCGGCCACCTCAGAACACTCACAAGGTACCTGTGCCTTGGAGGGTCCGATTTGTCTACCCACCCAGTGTAAAGACACTAGGGCCAACTGGAGCTGCACAGCACCAATACCCAGGGTACCAGACGCCCTACACCAAACACAAACAGTGGGACTCCAATCTGGATTCTCACTGCACCTCGACCAAGCAGCAATCAAGGGACGCCTGTATCACTGAGATCCACTTCATGAGTGGACCAGCTTTCCTGATTTTGCACCCCTGCCAGCTGTATGTCCCTAATCACGAGGGTCACCTTTGCGCACCCAGCCCAGCTGACCGATCCCCTCTGCATCCAAGCTGCATGGCCTAGGTACCAGCCATGCCTCCTTGCTCCAAGGACCCTTCCGACCCAAGCCCCAGTTTGGGAGCTCTCAGACGTATCCCCAATTACCCCTTTGCAGCCTTTTTTCCAGGTGCCACCCCACCTTCTCTGTAGCACTCACAGCTACCAACCTCACCAGCATCTTGCTCACAGCTAAACCCGGGAAGTTCCCACAGAACTGCTGGTAGTACTTTGGACCTTGGCCCACTACAACCCGAAACCAAGAAGGTGAACCCCATGAACCTGACTGTACTTACTGTTATGCATACATATCTTTTCTTTCCATAGGATTGCATAATGTGTAAAGGTGCACGATTTTAAAATATTTACTTACCTGTAAATATTTCTAACTAAAACAGTACTTACTTCTGAACGAAGTTCTTGGTTTTACAAAATATATAAAAAGTGTTATTTTTCTAATTTGGTCTCGGATTTATTCTTTGAGTGTGCGTCTCATTCATCGCCTCTGTGAGTACAATGAATGCTTAGCACTACCCTCTGATAAGCCTACCTGCTCGCCCACACTACCACAAAAGAGAGCATTAGTGTCATCTACTTTAACCTCTGTAAACCAATTGGGGATCCACTGGACTAGTGTACTTCTTTTTAGAATCAATCATGTTTTATTGCGTGGTAGAGAATCATTACACACAGCTTAGCTGCCTACATCAAGGCGCCGGCAGAACGTAATCTTATGGTCAATACACAGCGTTTAGGTCTATATCCCAGAGGGCGACCCCGCGATAAAATTCAGACCACAGCATAAAGACAAGGCACCTGGCTAAGATACCACTTTTATAGAACAAAAGAAACAGAGAAATAGACAAACAACTAAACCCACTACCCCCCAAGCCCCCCCACCCCCACCCCTCTCCGCATCAGTTCTTAACCATCATTTCTACCTTTCCCTAACAGCCGGTCCCAGGCTAGTATCTTTCAGATTAAGTTTTGGTAGCCCCTGGAGGTTCCAGTGGAATGAGTTGTAGGATTTGCAGGTATTTCGGGCACGTAACTTCCCTCATGTCTTTGGTAAGGAGTTGCAAGAATGGGGCCCATATTTTCGCATATTCCGAGCCCTTCTCATCAATGCTGAGCGAGAGGTGCTCCATTGCCAAGAGGTACCAGAGCCTCTGAATCCAATCTCGAGGGTTTGGGGTTGTCGAGGAACCCCAGTGCACCAGCAGAACCTGCCTCGGCGCAAGCAATGCTAGGACTATCTGCTTACCCCTCAGCGACCATAAAGGGAAGGACTTCGAATGGAGGAGTCCCAGTAACGTGTGTTCAGGTGCTCGTGGGAATTTAATCTGAAATGCAGTACCAAGGCCCTCGAGAACTGTTGTCCAATACCGCACAAGTTTCGGACAGTGCCACAGTAAATGTACCAAGGTGCCAGTAAGGCCACACCCCCGCCAGCAGAGGTCTGACTTAGTTCCATCCCATGATTTGATGCATGCTGGGGTATAGTACCAATAAGTGACTACTTTATAGGCAGATTCCGCGCCCGCGGAGTTGGAAGCAGTGTGGTGTGCCCAGTAAAAGATGTGTTCCCATTCTTTTTGCGTGAAAGGCCGCCCTAATTCAGTCTCCAAACGGACCTGCGCCTTTGTACGTTGCTTCTTGGGGCGTGCAATGATCATCACGTAAAGTTCAGATATGATCTTACGGTCATCCTTTTTGCAGACCAGCCACTTTTCAAATGTAGTCAAGGGGTGGGACATAAGAGCGAAATTGGAGGGTTGGGTCACCCAGTGTGCAAGTTGTGAGTAATGGAAAGCGTTTGACTCTGGCAGATCATAATAATCCATACGCAGTTGAGGAAAGGGGACCAAGCCATCTAGATCAAAAAGAGAACCCACCCTTTTGCAACCCTGCTCTCTCCAACGGTGGAAGACTGGGGACGCGCAGCCAGGTGGGAAATCAGGGTTGTCCACGATAGGGGTCAAAGGGGAGGGGAACGTAGTCCAACCCCTCTGGCGTGCTAGCTGATCCCAAACCTTAAGCGTTGGCGATGTAACCGGAGAGGAGTATAGGCCCCACGCTCTGTGTTTGCGCGGAAGCCAGAGTTCGCGGCAGATATTACAGCCAGCCACTGTTTGGTCCATAAAGTTCCAGTGTTTGCTGGACAAGGGCCTGTTCCACTCCGTGATGTAGCGGAGACAAGATGCTTGGTAATAAGCTCCCACTAGCAGGAAACCCATCCAGCCATCAGCTTTCGGCGAGGTGACTAGTGATAATGCAAGCCGCGTTTTTTTATTATCCCACAAAAATTTGTTAAGGAGCCCCTGTAATTTCCGAAGGGTACCTGGGGGTGGACTCACAGGGAGCATTTGAAACAAGTAAAGGATACACGGGAGCACAGTCGTTATCACTGCCGCTAACCTCCCGTACCATGCTAGGTTGAGGCGGGACCAATCAGACAATGCCTTGGTCGTTTGATCCACCAGTAATTTATAATTGAGGACAGTTGTTTTAGCAATAGACGAGGTCAGCCGAACGCCCAAATACGTAATGTCGGTGTGCACCCATTGGAAGGCAAAATCCTGTTGCAGGTCCTGGACCTCAACTTCAGGAATAGAGATGTTGAGAATTTGCGATTTCGAAAAGTTAACTTTGAACCCTGCGACACTTCCAAAAGCAAGAAGCTCTCTCGACAGGTGCCGCAATGTGGAATGGGGTTGTGTGAGCGACAGAATTACATGGTCCGCATACATACTAATTTTGTGTGTGTCAGCGCCGAATTTGATACCTACAATGTCAGGGTTTGATCGAATGCGTTGGGCAAAGGGCTCCATATAGAGCGCGAAGAGCAGTGGGGACAAGGGACACCCCTGCCGCGTTCCTCTGGAAATGGGGAGAAGGGCCGATTTACACCGGTTCACTCGCACCGCTGCCTTAGGGGCTGCATAGAGACACTGGACCCACCGGACAAAGTTATCACTGAACCCAAAAGCACGTACGACTGCGAATAGATATTCCCAATCGACGCGGTCAAAGGCCTTCTCCGCGTCGATTGAAAGCAAAAAGGCCTGAGTGCGAGACCGGTGTATTAAGTCTATGAGGTGGAGGATCCGCTTGGAATTGTCCCCTCCTTGCCACATCGGAATAAAGCCGGACTGGTCCGGGTCAATAAGGCCATCCATCAAGGAGCTAAGTGGCGCTGCCAATATACTCGCGAAAAACTTTGCGTCGATGTTAAGGAGTGAAATTGGCCGATACGACCCGCATTCCTTAGGGTCCTTTCCAGGTTTAAGAATAACTGCAATTGCTGCCTCTGACATTGAGGGAGTCACCTCTCCAGTATCGAGGAAGGAGTTAAAAAGTCTTGTTAAAAGGGGAGCCAGCTCCACGCAAAAGGTTTTATAAAACAGTGCTGAGAAGCCGTCCGGGCCCGGGGATTTGGCCACTTTCAATCGTGCTATCGCTGAGATGACCTCCTCTATGCAAATGGCGGTATCTAAAGTGTCAGGCGATGATTTAAATAGAGGAGTAACATCGCAAGAATTTAAATATTCCTCTGTGCCCTGTGGGCGAGTATGCCCCCCTGTGTAAAGGCATTGGTAGAAATGGTGAAAGGTGTCGACAATAAGGGTGTCGGTCTTATGCTCCTCCGCTTTTAGATCCCGGATGGATTGGATAGCTGACATCTGTGTTCGCGCCCGTAGCCTATGTGCCAACATCTTCCCTCCCTTGTCCCCACTGAGATAAAACTTATGTCGTAGATGTAGGAGGGCATGTTCTGCCCTGTCCAAGTCTTAGTGTTTCAGCATGCGTCACCTTGTTTTCAATTCCCTCCAAACTCTCGGGGGCTCCGGTCCGCTTGTGCACTGCTTCGAGGGCTCCCACCTCCCTCTCCAACTCTGCACGCTTTTTTTTGCGTAACCGCGCAAAGGATGCTGTGATCGCGATGAATTCGCCCCGCACTACTAGTTTCAAAGCTTCCCATACCGCCGCAAGAGGAGTGCACTCTTGATCCTTGTCTGCAAGGTAGTGTGCTATAGCATTCCGAATTCGAGTAGTGACTTCCTCCGAGTGCAGAAGGGAATCACGGAGGCGCCAGCCCTGCGGTGGTGAACGCCTGCCATGGGATGTGAGCAGCACTGAGATGAGGGCATGGTCCGACAGGGAACGGGGAGTGATATCTGCTGCATGTAAGTGTGAGAGGAGAGAGGGGGTGGCCAACAAGTGATCTAAGCGGGCATAGGTTTTGTGCGCTGTGTGTAGTCGCGCTCGTTAGGGTGCTGGGTGCGCCACACATCGCTCAATCCACACTCAATCAACCATTGCTTCCCTCCCTGTGACAGTGCTCCTGTCTGATGTGAACGCTGCTCTGATCTATCCATCCCTGGGTCCATCGCTACATTTAGGTCCCCTCCCACTAATAGCGCCGCATCTGGAGAGGCAAGGACTTCAGAGAGGGCTAGGCGCAGGAAGGGTTCTTGACGTTCATTCGGGGCATATAAAGACCCTACCGTCATTTGTGTGTCCCCCCATTGTATGCGGACACCCAGGAACCTGCCTTTGATATCTACCACAGTAGAGAGTACTTTGCAGTGTGAGCGCGCGCTAAAAAGGATTGCAACTCAATTTTTCTTAGCCGAACCTGAGGACCACAGTTGTAGCAGGAAGCGTGTATCCTTCATCCGCTTAGTATCTTTGGATAACAGATGGGTTTCCTGAAGCAGGCATTCATCACCCTCAGCGTTTTCTAAGAGAGAAAGTATTGCAGAACGTTTAACCGGGTTGTTTAACCCTCTGACATTCAAGCTTACAATTTTTAAATCCCTACCCATAGTATCGAAGGGAGGAAAAAAAAGACAGCTAGCTGCTCAAATTCAACAGTACTAGGACCAGTATGAGTCAATTTCCTTGGACCAGGTACCTGCCATGCCTGCCGGAGAACTGATGCGGAGCCCCAAAAAAAACCCCAAAAATCCCGCAAAACCCACTTCTGTAACAAATAATACAACAAAACATAAGAAATGTAGTGACAACAGTCTGTCTCGTAAGTCAGATGTTTAGGGGGACATGGCGCCATCCTAGATCGAGTCACGTACAGGGTACAGAGCAATCCCACTGTATAAAGGGGAGTGATGACACTGCTCCTCACCAGACTGCACCCCACCTCCGGCGCCGATAGAAAAGCCCAACTGGATGCCAAACTTTTGAAGATCAAGGGATGTGAGAAAGTGCCATCTTTCTTGCATGGTATGCCCCCACTTTTTGCTAAATTGCTGACTGTACTTTGAATGAGTGTACCCTGGACTCCTGCTAATCAGGTGCCCAGGGCCTATGTTCCTTCCTTAAAACACACAAACTCCCAATTGGCAAACCCTGGCCACATGTCAGCCCCTGGTAAATGGTACCCTAGGTACCCAGGGCCTTGTGACCAGGGAAGGCCCCTAAGGGCTGCAGCACTCATTGTGCCACCCTTAGAGGCCCTGTACCCTTACACACACACACTGCCTTTGCAGGCTGAGTGTCTGGGTGCAGGACAAAATGAAGAGTCGACATGGCACACTCTGTGTGCCATGCCCATCACCTACACTGCCAAGGCATATGTGAGTCACCCCTCTGGCTGGGTGCCTTATGCCCATGGTGTGGGCACAGGAGCAGGAGCTCTGTGCCCCTACAGTACCCAGGTCCATTCCCGGGCACTGTAGGTGCAGTGCTGCCATTTAAGAGTACATGGTGCTGGGAGCTCGTCAAACACGAGCTCCACAGCACCATAATGGCAACACTAAAGACTGGGAAGTTTGGTATCAAACTTCTCAGCACATTAAACCCACACTGATGCCAGTGTGGGATTTAATGTACCAAGCACCCCAGAGGGCATCTTAGAGATGCCCCCTTACAACTAACCTACAATCCACGTCTGCTCTGAGGCTGCCCAGGCTGCCACACGGCAGACACGTTGCTAGACCCCTGGGTGGGAGAGCCCCTGCTCTCCCGGGCCTGCAACAATGCACATCCTGGGTGAGGTGATAAATCTCCTCCCCCAGGATGAGCAAAGGGAAGCTTCAAAGGCCTGCCGCCTCTAGGAGTTTCCCCAGGCCACTGCAACCCCCCACTCTGGTGGGAAGCTTGGCCGGAAACCCCATACAAGGACAGCGGATGTGCCAGCCTGCCCACCCCACCCCTCAGGTGGGGGAGGCGAGGTGAAGCACATCTCCGGGCTCTCGCCATCTTGAAGATGGGAGGCCCTACCCTATCAGGATTAGGCTACTGCCCCCCTCCCACAGGAGAGAGGCAGGATAGGGGGTGTACCCACCCCAGGACAAGGACCCATTGGTCCCTGGCCTTCACCTACCTGTAACGCCCCTAAATCTAGTATTTAGGGGCACCCTGAACCTTCCTTCCCCAGATTCCAGATTCCGAAACTACAAGAAGAGCGAGAAGAAAAGAAGACCTGCCCTGCAGCTGCGAAGGAGAGGGAGACTCCAACTGCTTTGGCCCCAGCCCTACCGGCCTGTCGACCTCGAACTTGCTCCTGCTCCAAACCCGGCATCTCTTGTGGCCAGCAACCTCAGAAACCCCGGTGGACCTGGCTACCTTTGAACTCTGATCCCCTGGGACTCCCATGAGTAGAGGCTCTACTCAGAACCTACCTTTTACCCCTGGCAGCAGCCCGGAACAGCGATCCCAGCCCACTCTGCACCCGCCAAGCCTGGCCGGTGCCGGAGTGAACTAAACCCACGAGGACGACCCCACGGCGACTGTGACCCCGAGTCCGGCACCCAAGGACCCCCCTCGACTATCCTGAAGAAGCCTGCAGCCTCAGAACAGAGTGCCACCCCAACCGCGATCAACTGAGGGTAAGATTTCCGACATCAAAAGGCACCCCTGCACCCGGCGCCCCACGGCCCTCTGTGCCCAATCCCGGGGTACCTACCTATCCTCCAACTACCCAACTTACCCCTCGAAGTGGTGGTGGCACCTGAAGAGTCCTCGTCCCCGAGCCTGCAGTCTTTTTCCAAACCGGAGATTTCCCATAGAAATCAATTGAGCGCCCGACGGCTCAAAAGCACCCTGCACCCAGCCGCCCGAATGGCCCTGGCAGTGAAAACTCTACTCTAACCTACTTCCCCACTTGCCCTGAGTAAGTGACCAGGAGCCCAGCTCCCACAGCCGCGTGGCTTGCCCGACAGCAGCCACCAACCCAGGCCCCCTATCCCTCATAGGATAACATTGGGCCTAACTCTCTCTGCACCCGGCCGCCCTAGAGCCGCTGAGGGTGAAACAACTATACCTACCTGACCCTGGGAGACCCCTGAGTCTGTGCCCAGAACCTCAACATCGCCAGTCGAGTACTTACCCTTAAACCGCAAACTCTATTTTCCTCATAGGGTAACATTGGCTGGCTTTTTCCTGAAATTTCTTCTAAGTGTGGACTTTTCAAATCTTCAAATAATCACCAAAAATCAGCCGAGTGACAAAAACGAATTTACTCACCTGCTCTTAGGTGAGCTCCCAGTGCTGGATCTTATTGAGTGTGTGGAACTATTTGCTGACTGAGTGTGTACAACAAATGCTTTACACTGTCCTCTGATACTGCCTTACTGCTCGACCAGGGTACCACTTTGGAGAGTAAGGTTATATCTAACTTTAACCTCTGTTAAACCCTTGGGGTCTGTGGACTCTGTACACCCTGTACCTATTAAGGAACAGTATATACAGAGCCACTTTCTCACAAGGGACAACTACATTATCCGTCACCTGTGCCACTGATGTAAGGGCCGTCTCTCTCTCCAGCATTCTAGTGGACGTGTCCGGCTTTGAGGGGGGGGCGATCTCCCAACACACTGCCACTCGAAGGAGCGCCTGCGCCGCCGCGAAGGAGACCCGTTGTTCCCAGGTAGTGGGGGGGCTGCTCCAATCCCAATATGTCATAAGCGGCCTCCAAAGAGCGAATCTGCAGGAGTTTGCCGTGGTGCTTGAAGATGAGGCGAAACGGATGGCCCCAAGAGTAGGGGATACCTTGTTCCCGAAGATGATTAGTAATGGGTTTAAATGCCCTACGTTTGACCAGCATGGAGGCCGCCAAGTCTTGGTAAAGTGTGGGCTGATGACCCCGGAACTGCACTGGGTTGAGATCTCGGGCTTTACGAAGGATTCGCTCCTTAAGTTGGAAATTGTGGACACAGACAAGTATGTCCGGTGGGGGAGCTTTAGCACCACATGGCAGACCTACACGATGAACACGATCCATCTGATTTCCTGATCCCCATCCTCACCCAAGATCTGGTGAAAGAGATCACAGACGTAAGCACGGAGGTTATCGCCTTCTCCTTTCCAAGGAACCGCCCGGATTCTGATGTTATTACACCTGGAATGGTTTTCCAAGTCCTCAGCGTGGGCCTGGAGATCAAGATTCTGTTCCTTAAGGTGAATCACATCCTGCTGGAGCTGGTGGAGATCATCTTCTCTTCCTAAGTCATGTTCTTCCAAGGTCACCACCCACTCCCCTATGGCGTCCACATCACGCCGAACTTCTCTTAGGTCTGAAGAAAGCTATAATGTCCTCTTTTATGGCCGTGAACAGCTCAACCATAAAAGCTTTGGTTGCTGGTGCATCATCGTCGTCGAGTTGCGGTGACTTGGATTCCGACTGAGAAGCAGAGTGGCTCGACGATTTTTGCAGGAGATCTTTCAAGGGTTTGTCCTTTCTACTCCTGGAGGAAGACATGGCGCCACAGGCAGGGGTCTATGTGCGGCCGAGCGCAACTAAAGCAGGGCAGCAGTAAGCGATGTCAGAGATGGTTAGGAGACCGACCCCCGCAGGGCAAGCCGGGCTGGCGCGTAAGAGAGAGGGCGGACAGTGATGAACTACGTGAGGCAATACAGTTTAAGCCTAACTGTGGCGGGTCCAGGTCGTGGAACCCAAGCAGTGAACTGCAAGCCTGCAGCCCCTCGTGTATGATCTGTCTAGCAAGGGAAGACCGGAGACCAGGGCTCAAAAGGGGGCACACAGAAAGAGGGGGGGGGATCCCCAAGCTCGTCTCCGCACCACCAGAAGAGCACCTTGCGTGCTGGCTACAGCCGGGGCAGGCCTCCACTAGCCAGTCTAGGTCGTCCGCCGATCCCAGGTCTCCCCTCAGTCACTACGTGAAGCAGCCCACGCGTCAGCCAGAGTCCATCACAGGGAATACAACCCCTCGGACTGCAGAAGGAGGGGGGGCTCACAAAGTCAGGGATCGCCCCTCAGATGAATGAGGCAGAACCCCCCACTACCGCTGCCACCGCGGCACCGTCCGCCAACGCGCGGACCTAGCCACACAACTTGAAGCCAGGCGACGGCCCTCCGCCACCGGTCTCCTCCCAGGAAAGCTCACAGTAAAGCCCCCCAGCGGGGCTGCAAGGCCCCTCTTGGACAATTGCGCAGTATAAGCAGCCACGCCGGGTCGCGCTGGCGATGTCGAGGGCAGGGGCAAAGAGCCGCCACCCGCCGACCTGCGGGCCGAGGGCAGGCCTACCGCTCCCAGCAGCGCAGTCCACAAGGCCCCCAGCTCCACAATAAGGCCCTAAAAATGGTCGCACGGGGGAGTACCCACGCCCGCTACAGCCTCCCAGGCTACACCACTACAAGGAGATCACGTAGCGCGGCCTCTACAGCTGGGCCCAACCCTCATCAAGCAGTTCAAGGATCCAAGCCACTCCTCCGCTTCCAGGCCCCACCGCCAGGCACCACGAGTCCAGCGTCGGACGAGAGCCTTCCACAGCACTAGGCCCCGCAGTCAGCAAGGGGGGGCGAGGGGTCCGCTTAGTTCAAAATCGCCTACCATGCATGGCCAGCAGGGCCTACTCGCCACCGCTATCGATGCCACGCCGTCCGCTGACACACGGAACGATTCACGCAGCTAGAGGCCAGGCGCCGGTCCGCCATCCCTCCGCTCCTCACCTCAGCACTCCTGGGCCCCAGTCACCTCGGCCCCGATCAGCGACGGCACGGATGTATTCAGGAGCTCACTGGGGGTGCGCTCGCAGCCATGCTCGCGTAGAGGTCGGCTTGGGTCATTCGCCGCAGGGCCCCTCCGTTGTCAGGGATCCAGCGCGCCGCAGAGAGGCCGCCTCCTCCAGCTCAGCAAAATGGCGGCTGCTGCGCGGGTCCCACTCCAATCACTCGCCTGTACTCGCTGCGTTTCGTGCCTCCACTCATCTGGCCATATCGCTGCCCTGGGTATGCTATAGGCCACCTCTCCATGCAGCCGGGGTCACTGCGGCGTGAAGGTCCACAGCAGCAGCAGCGCTCCTCTAGGCACACCGGGCCGCAGGAAGGCCAGGGCCAGACAGCCCAGGCAGACTCCAAAAGCCACCGCAGATCTCACAGATAAGCACATCGCCGGTGCTAGGATATCAGCAGACACCCCCACACTCTATTTCCAGCGTAGATGGGCATCAGTAGGGGAGATATAACAAGGCTTATGGCAGGCGGCGCCGGAGGGATAGGGAAGCATGTCCTATTTCGCCGCCATCTTGGCCACGCCCCCAGTGTACTTCTTTTTAGTGCACTACATAGAGAGCCAGCTTCCTACACACGCCAATAGACCTGATTCAGGCAAGAGACTCACAATTTTTTTAAAGCCATAAATCACTTAATTTTAGCTGCCTCATGCCTGAAATTGCCTCTGGTTAAATAGAAGTAAATTGGGGAAATACACTCTCCTGTTTATTTTTTTTTTAATCTTCCACTGTCCTGTTCTAAAATGTTTGCATGTATGGTTCTGTATTGTGCACAATAGGACTTTGATAACAAGACAAAACATCTAAAACAGGACATCATAACGCACATCTCCAAACGTTATAAGATTAATTTATATCATGATATATCTGAAAACGTGTCGCTTCTGGCAGAGATATAGATTGAAGATCTTATGGCCCAAGGTCCAGCCTAGGGAATTGGCACAACAAACCAAATCAGAAAAGCGACAAATATAAAACAAATCCCATCGAAAAACGCCCATCACCTTCAGAAGTCGTACTTCTAGGAGGTAGACCACGAGTATTTTTGCTCTCGCCTAGGCAGGGTTTGTGCTCTCTCTTTGAGATATGCTGTATTCAGGCATGAACTTTAAGCTCTGCCCATTTTCCTGCCCATCTTTTCAATTGGCTTCTATTACTCTCCTGTGTGAATGGTGGCTTTTGATTTGTTAATTGGCTTTGTATTCCCTCCTTAGTACCTCCTTTTCTCATGTTGTAACCTCCCACGAGGACTTCCCCTCTTACATGTGTTGTTACTTCCTATGTTATTTATTACACTTCTGAGGACAAATATTTTTGCAGTCCTCTAGCACCGCTCCTGCTCAGCTGACGGCTGCCTTTTCTTTCAACGCGCTCCCCTCTGAGCTTCAAAGACGTCTGCTTTCATGCTCGATTGCCTTTTCCCTCTTGGTTTACATTAGATGCTCTCCGAGCACAAACACAGAGTTTCCCTTCCCCCACCCTTCCTGTGTGCATCTTATCCACGCTCACGCTCAGATAATGGCTGCCTTTTGTTTTATTCAGTGCGCGTTGCTTCATTTTTATTACACCACCATATGGGAGCTTCAAAGTTGGCCGCTCTCATGGAATGTTGCTTTCACCATCCTGATTCGCGTTAATCCCCCACCCTGCGCACAAACGCAGTGTTTCCCTCTCCCCACCCTTTCCATGTGCATTGAGTAAGGCACCATCCGTGTTGTTATGTCAAAGAGGGGGAACATTTTTTTTTTACAGGTGGATCGCCATGGCATTAAAACTTTAGCAAAAATCATTACTTCATAAGCTCTTGTTGCCAATTTTATAGGCTAGCTGATCTGGTGTGGGACAATAGCGCATTGCTGACACCAAACTTGCTCTACATGCAGGGCAGGGGAAAAATCACACTAAAACATTGCAGCTGGCTTTTGTTGGTTACCAGACGGTGCCCAACCACATCCAACCATGTATGTGCCCTATGCATGCTCCATCTGCTGTGTGCTGCCCCCCTAAATATTGGCAACGCAGCAGAGGAACGATCGCAGCACGGGAATTCAACCAGGACTGTTTGCCCAACTCGAACTTCAGCCACAACTAATAAAGAGAAAATCCATTTCAGCCTAGGGAAATGCTGCAGACCCCTGTTCCTCCCGGGAAATAGAGCAGACTAGACTTGGTGCTGGTGGCAAATCGTCACCACTGAAGAGAAGACACTATCAGGTAAGTGGAACAGGTTTATTCTCCAACGAACAGGTCCCGGCAGCAACTGCCTTGCCAGGAACCTTCGTACCATGACATTCTCCCAGTTATTAGGCAACATCAACATTCCACAAGACCTATCACCACCAGTGCATGCTCATTGTTCAGTAATCAATTTGGAGAAACAAGAGTTCATAAACCTCTTTTGGCCTGCAGTAATTGAACGCACCAAACACGATCAACCAGTTTTCTCATTTACATAATTGGCTGCACAGCAAGAAGAGCTGTGCTCACCATGGAGCTCCACAGTTCCCTGCTCCTGCACTGCTGGGAAACTGTGGCTGATGCCTCAAGTAAAAAAAAAAAAAAATCTAGGCCCTTGCTGTCCTCTGACACTTCTTCAGGTCGAATAAAATCCCTATACTCCTGATTTCCTGGGATTACATTTATTACTCATTCCCATTTTATGGCAATACCCCTGTGCCCCATTCTTCCAAATCGTTATCTCCAATGATTTGCTTTTATACCTCCTACTGCCTGAAGACCCTTGCCCCTCAAATATGTTTTTTCTTTGCTCCCGTCCTCTCTACCTCTGCTTACACCTCAGGACCACTCCCCCAGTTTATACCCTACTATGTCTACTCCTACTTCTTCTCTAGTACAACCACCCCACCCATTACCCTACTACCTCTTCTGCCGTTAAACCCACCACCTCTAGCTCTACTGTATCACTACTGTTCCTGCCTGTACCCTAAAACCTTTACCCATGCCAGTACCTCGTGACTGTGCTACATCTTATGTCCTACTGCCATCTTATGTCCTACTGCCTATACCATTTACCTCTAGTGCTGCGTTGTACCATAAAACCTCTAACCTTACTCTACTTCTCGCAATACACTACCACCTGCCCACTACTTATACCCTAGTACCTGTGCCCCCATCTATCCACTAGTGTATTCACCCCGCTTCTATGCTTCTACCTTGCTGTGCCTTTGCCCTAGCACCTCTATCCCTACATTTAACCCTAGAACCTCTACTCATATGCTTTTACCTCTACTGTCTACATCATCTATACCCATACTCCATCTTTACCCAGGTACATCTACCCCCTCAAAATATCATAGTACCCCTCCCTATTCCCAAGCACCTCTACACCTTCCTGTAGCCTGGTAAATCTACTGCCCCAAAAACCAGGCCTTTCTAGCGTCAAAGGTGGTTTTCACAATTTAATAATTATTTTGAAACAACCATGTTGTTCCTGCTTACATTTCACATGCTTTACTTAATCTTGCATTACCTATAAGTGCTTACTTTCGCAAGGAATTTACTACTTATTTTTTTTACGCAGCATATCTCTATTGCAGTCACAGCTGCTCCCACATATTGGTAGTGGGGGGCAGAAAACGCAAAAATAAAAAAGTGCCTGCCCACCACCTGCCTCCTCTCTTCCTGGCATATGTTGGAGCAGAAAGCAGGGTAGGCTCCCCTATGCCAAGCACAACCCTGCAAATGCAACGTTGTGATTGGGAACCACTCAGACTCCCCTGAGCCAATTTGCAGCGTTGTGATTGTCTGAGCGCGGCTGTTTGGCGCTCAGATGGGGAATGGAAGCCTGGGCATGTTCTCCACCCAGGCTGTAATGCAGCCTACATGGATAACATGCGAAGTGCGCATGAATGTTAGGAGGGTACCACCACTCCTTACCCCCGCACAGCCTAGCCCAAACCCACAAAACTGCCCCAGCACAAAAAATAAAATTATAACACCTCATTATTATAATTTTATTTTTCCATTTTAGCCGTGTTTCAAGACAGTGGGCGAAGCTCCTTCGCCTTATCGGAGGAGCCACAACTGCATCATCTCCCAGTAATTCCAGGTTCTCCAGTGCCACAGTCATACAAATGGCAATAGCACTATGTAAATCCAATCACTCCACTGCAAATAAAAAGACACAAGTAAAAACATTGTAATTTTCAAGCACCAAAAGCTCTAACTTTCACAAATACAAGACCTATTGCATTGCAAATGCTTGTTTAAATATCTAAAAGGGGGAGGGGGTCTCTTTAAGCTGCCAGAACCAAGACCTGTATCCCACCACGCCCTAGACGTCACAATTCATAAAATTTAATACAGCACTATTGGCTCCTTGCAGTGACTGTCCCACTTCTCATGGCCCATGTAATACGTTATTGGGTTCGTAATTTTCATCTCCGAACAGGTCATAGGGTGTCTTGGCCTGCCCATTAAAGACCCAAACCCCGCCTTCCGCCCGTTTTCTGATTGGAACATCCGTGGCGGTGCCTCACCCTTTGCCGGAACTCCTCCTCGCCCTGGAGCGAATTGGCTATTGGGCAGTTTGCTTGCCAATTCGCTTATGCCGTAGTGTCACTGGACAATCTCAAAGGAAGTAGGCGGAACCTCCACCGACGCCGCGTTGTCGCAAAGCAGGGCGGGCGGATTCCGTCGGGAAGGGGAAAAAAGAGCGGAGAAGGAAAACGGCAAGAGAGACGGTAAAGAGAACTAATAAGCGCCGCTTAACGCGCAGAGCTCCTACAGAACAGACCGGCGCGCGCCACAGAAACGATCTCTTAGCTTAGAGGGAGCGGTCGAGACCGCCTTAGTCTTGGGTATCCCTCCGCCGCGATGCGAGGTCGAAAAGACGGCTGTTTTTTGGTGTTGTTTTTCTATTGATGTGCGGCGTATTTAGTGAGAAACCAACACCCTCCCTCTCTTTCAAGAGTGGACTTTAAAACAAAAAGCGTTGTGTGAACTGGTTCTTCGGTGTCGAGCGCGTGCCCCGCCGCCAATGTCCGCGTTGACGGCGCGCCCCAAGCAGGCGCGCGCACGAGACCTCTCCGATTGGTCGGAAGGGAGCGCGCGGACGCCCTGACGCTTTTCTGCTACTCTGAAGCGCCAGACAGTGGCCCGAACGTCCGCCGCTGCCAGGCTCGCTCGTGATTGGGCGTAGTGGGGCTGCGCGTGGCCCGCCAGGGCGCGACCGCCCTGAACGAGACAACTGCCACCCCCTCCCCCGCCATTTTGACGTTGACTTTTTCAGCACTTACCGCACCTTGTGTTTTCTTGGTTTAAAGTTCTGGCTGTCGTACGATCCTATTGTTTTTCACTCTTTTATACAAATGACGTGAATTGCGATACGCCGTGGCATCATTGCTACCTTTGTGACCCTTCTTAATGCATCGTGTAATGACGACTGGGGAGTATTTTTTTTATTCTGATATACGTTGGCGCGTTACCTCCCTTTGGAATATTTTCTGTATATCCAGGCGGTTGAATGAGATTTGTGCAGACTAATGCTTACGATAGATATAAAGCGAACGTTTGCGTCGATTTCGGGTTGTTCTTAATTGCTCAGCAACTGCTCAAATAGGATGCCCGTGTCAGGTATACATTGTAACTGCCATTGACAAGGCCAGTGGGTCTGGCGTTGGGTGCCCTTTGTCAGTTTGTGTGTGTGGGGGGTGGGAGGGCTTTTACTGTTGGGCACTCCTTTTATTTGGGTGGAAAAAGGGAAGATACAAATATGTTTTGGGTCTGGAAAGCACGCATTGATATTTGATTCCTGGGGACATATTTCAGGTAATGAGGCACAAACTGTAGAGTTAAGTTTTTTTTATTTACTAACCAAGATGATTTCAACCTCCTCCGTGCACAGCTCCCATCCAATCCCACCTTCTTGGAATCTAGAATCACCTACCATTCTAAATTCTACTGTTAAAGAGATACTAAGCATAACACATCCTCCTTTCTGCCATAACAAAATAACACAGGTTAAACCACAACTAAAAATACACACATTAAAAACCATACGCACTTCTAATTAAACTTTAACAATATCCATGTAACATCACACTTCTAGACTTTAAAAAAGCTAAAGTGTGAGCTCTGAATGAGGGCAGAGGAATATTCTTAAATAAAATCTTACAATCTCTTGGGAGGCACCACCTCTCTGCCAAACCTTTACCTCAGTTATTCCCCTCCTCATTTCCAACATCCGCATTCTCATTTCCACTTCCTCTTTCACTCACCCTCTAACTCCTGGCACTTTCCACCCATTTGAAATCCTTTGCCTTCTCGCTTCCTCCAATGTCTCTGCTTCTGGGTAGTTACTCATGCCACGTCTTTACATTGCTCAAAAGAGCAGATCTACAGAAGATCTTTTACACACGTACGGTGTTGAAAACCTACTGCACCTGTTTTTAACCTTCCTGCGTTCTTTCGCTTTAACCATCTGTCCCATATTAATGTCTGCATTCCTTGTGTTTTTCTGATAACACTGCATTTGTATTGCTTCCCTTTGATTCTTGACTTTGCTTGTCCTGGTGCTCCCCCCCCACACGCCTGGACTCACCCATCCAAACTTAATTATCTTTTTCAAAGGCACTCCTCTCCTCATTAAGGCAAAAGGACTGTATCCTGTTACTTAACGGGGTGTAATGCAATATGGCTACATCATTGTAACTTCACACTACCAGTTAATTTGACTACTTTTGGTCAATTGTATCACACCGTTAATCACACAACCCTCTCAATACTTCAGTTTCCTTCAGAGTGATACACCGATGTATTTTTGTGCATTATCCAGTTCCTCTTCAAAAACTCATAACTAAACTTAATCTGCGGTCCATTGTTGCTAGTAAGACGCTTAGGCAATCCCTCTTTCAAGATCATCATTTCCAAAAATTAATGGTGCTAGTCATAACTCATTCCTCACATTGCACCCACCTACAAATACAATCATTGACAAAGCCAATAGGTCTCACCTATGCAGGGGCTATTAGCTTTGCCAATGTGTTTTAGCCATGTTAAATTCCAGCATGGCTAAAAGTTAGTGTCACAGAGTGGAATAGCGGAGAGTAGTTGTGGAGTGCAGTGGCATATTGGAGTGGCATAGAGTGCAGTGGTGTACAATGAAGCATTGTATATTAGTGTTGCAAGAGTGTGGAGTGCAGTACTGAGAGTAGTGTATTAGTATGTAGTGCAGAGAAGAATGGCGTAGAGTGCATTTGTGTATAGTGCAGTAATGTGGAGTGGTGTAGATTAGATTGTTTCAGGGTAAAGTGCGGTAGATTAGAGGAGAGTGCAGTGGATTGGTGTTAAGTGCTACAGCGTAAAATGCATTGGCGTAGACCAGGGTTCTCTAATGTCAGTCCTGGAGGGCTTGATCCATGCCGGAAGTTTAGCATATCCACATTTAGATAAATGTAGTTATCTTGAAAATCTGGTACGGATCCAGCCCTGACATTGGAGAACCCTGGGGTAGAGTTTATTGGCGTAAAGTGCAGTGTTGCAGAGTGGCATAGAGTGAAGTTACAGGTATACTGTAGAGGTGTAGATTGGAGGGTTGCTGAGTAGAGTACAGTGGCACAGAGTAGAATGCAGTGGAGTATGTATGGTCTAGTAGCACACTGCATTACAGACAACACATTTTTTATTGAAACAACCGTTACATTTGCACAGGCATACCGTTTTAATAATAAAACTATACAACGCACAATCGCTAATGTGTGGAAATTAAGACATCACCTAGTGTAATGATTTGTTTAGATCATATTAAAGTATGTTTCCTATTTACTTCAGAATTAACAAAAAATGTTTCATTTGTACTTTTCCAGACTCTGATATATTCTGAAATACTAGCACATTTAATTTAAATGTTGTTGTGTGCCTGAAAAAACCCTTTCTTACCCCCATTGTCAAGCAAGATTGTGACATAAATCCTCCCACTTTGAAGTTAGAGAAGGAAATGTAAATCCCAAGCCAAGTTCCCTCGGAAGACAGAGCCTAATATTTAAGCTCTGTCTTTGAATTCACTGCAAATGCGAGAAGATAAGAACAAGAATTACAGGCCTGTTGACGGGATGGAGCACTTTTGGAAGAGTACAGGGGGAGTTGGTGTGAAAATACTTTTCTCTTTGCAAGGGACAAACTCGCCCTGGACAGCCTAAAACAGCCATCAAATAGCTAGAACACGAGCTAAAAACCACAAAGCCAATGTTAAGCAATAAGTGAAATGCATTCCCAGGGAAGCTTTCGGAATGTCCCAAAGATGTCTTTTGCAAACCAGACAGCTGTGCTGTCTGCTAGGCTTCGACCTAATGATCCATCACCACCATAATATACTTAACACTTCATTTCCTTCTTGTATTTGGCCCCATAACATCCACACCAATTTATTCTTGTGCTAGATAATGGACACAAAGCTGGTTTAAATGTCACATGACTCTTATCTGACCTTTGACAAGCCAAACAATCCCTCACTTTCCTTTCCATTGATTTATCTATTACCGGCCACCAATAAGTATCCTTCACCCTCCTCCAACAATGGCCTTCATGCTAGAAGTCCAAAATACGTCCTCTCCTTCAGAAGGATTCGCCTTTCGCACACTGTCATGCTCCACCCTTAATTGTTTTTTTTATTTGTTTTTATTTTACGGAGTTTTATATAGCGCAAACTTGACCTGAAGGTATCGGGTATCAGCGCTTTACATAGCACCGGTTGTGTTACATGAGGACACATTCATTTTTTTTGTTAGGCACTGGGAGATTAAAGTGATTTTCCCAGAATCGCAGGATGTTCAGCGTCATTGCTGAGTCTCAAACCTAGTTCCCCAGATTGGAGGTGTACCACCCTAGCCGGTAGGCCAACTCCTCTCCCCTTGTTGTCGAACTTTATTAATTTGAAAGGTTTTATATAGCGCGAACATGACCCAAATTCCACTATTGTGTGAAGTTCATTTCTTGCACACATATACATACCAAAATGTTACTATTTTAAAGTTATGGCGCTGTTAAGCGATTGAAACAATGCGTAGGCTGAATAAACGGATGTGGAAAGGATCTGCTGTACTTAACCAGATGTCTCGCTCTTTAACTGTATTTACCCCTTTTAAAAATACATTATGCCTCGTATTACTAAAATCCCATACCACCTCCATTTTTAACCCACTGACTTTATATCTGCATTAGCTTGTCAAGGCACATTTACTTAAGCCCCCTGGTCCGGAAAGGCTTCAAATTCAACAGTTCCTATTCCAACAAAATTGCTTTCAGAAGTGCCTTGCTTTTTTCTTGAATGCAAATGTTCTTCATTAGAACTCCGGTAACCTGCAGTTGCTCGCCAGGGAGTTAACTGTCTACTGCTGCAGGTGTTAAAAGTACACTTTACTTCTCATTTCAGAATCTTTTATTGAAAGCAATGAGGAAGCTAATTAATGACTCATAGGAATGTGTGCTTGATATAGGTTTCCAGAGCACTTAACATTTCTGTGACAGAACACAATCACTAATTTTGTTACTTTAGTCCAGTCTTTTTAGAGGGATAGTCATTTCAGTTTTACAGCTTTGATTCCACCATCAAGATGGCTTGAGGTGTGCCACAGCTTTGTGACGAATACAGAATATTTTTACTCTATTTGTTCATTAGAAGACTGTGCAGCAAAACACTGGGGTATCATGACAGGATGCTTCTGCGGTTGGCAGTACATGTTCTACTCTGTATGTCAAACTTAATTCCCTCACAGAAATGTGTTCTCATTTTAGCTTCTGTAGAAGCTTTCGTAACACCTGAGAAAATCATGAGAGAAGTTTTCTCTCAAACATGGTTCATCAAATCCCAGCAGAGGGCCAGAATGTTTCACAGGGTAAAATCGCCTACAGATTTACAAGAATTCCTAAAATGATTGAAACACCACCCGAAAATTAATTATTTTCTGACTAAAATCTATTGTCACCCTTTAATGTGTGCTCCTTTTTGTGACCCTCAAAAGATGTCATTTACTGCAATGCATTTCGATAAAGACTATATCCCAGAGTCTTGTAAAGGCTGTCACAACACTTTGTCAATGTTATGGCCAGCTAAACGAGGGGAGAGGAGTATATTTGGGGCACCTTATATGAAGGGGGGGGGGGCGCTCAGGGTGAGCTCACCCTGCCCCTTTATATATTTTAAAATTCATGAGTTCTGTAATGGATGCCACAATATACTGTTAATCAGTGGCCAGCCAGTAGGATTGCCTGGTCCCCTTTTGACTTGGACATTAAGACCACATCTAGGCACCAGTGGCCTATATATTAACTTTTTAACCCCCATAATGCCAAACTTGAGCCAGTCTTAAAATACTAACTTGTCAAACTGCTGAAGATTAACATCGAATCACAAAAAAAACACATGCCGCATAAAGTTATAACTTGTTGCCAAATTTGGTTCACCCATTTTTTTCCGTATCGGAGAGTAAAGTTACATTTGGGAATTAACTTGAGATATGTTACTTTAGCACTGCACCCCTTTGGACAGACCAGCTCAAAACATTCCATGAAGGAGCCATGGTTTGAGTGTGGTTTCCTTTTTGTCAAACGTTTACACATTTGTCCAACAGCTCCAAAGTTATTAGCTAAACAAAAATGCTTTTCCTTTAGGAACTCTGGTCTAATTATAACGATACAGTGGCAACCACCGTTGTACAATATATTATATTTATATTTTACTGTTGTAATTTTTTTAAATAAAAAAGAAACACAGGAGAGCCCTCGTTGAGTAGCCTACAACTGTCAGGAGGACCCAGGTGAAGGATTGTTTGCTCCATCAAGAGACTTGCTCATTGCTTCTAGTCACCTGGTGCAGGGTCTACAAACCCTGCAACAAGATGTACCCATTTAAGTTTTTCAAACAAACGATGGGTTGGTTTACTTTACATACTATAAAAGCTTTGTAAGTCATATTTTTGTAATTTATTAGAGTGGATCCAATATTGATCTCCTTGGAACAGGATTTAGACATAAATATAATTGCTCTTGTGCATCATTTAACTTTAAGAATTGTGGTTAAACAATCTCCCTCCGATCAAAATACTGCCAGTGTGATCTTTCAATCTCCAGTGAAAGGAGGATAGAAAACTATCAGCAGTAGTTTGCAGACTTAGCAGTTTGGGTGTCATTCATATACATATTATTTAATGGGCTGTGTCTGTTTATACCTGCTTGGCGTGGGTGGTGTTCTGTTCATTTATTTGATTCCCTTTACAGCAATTTATAAGTTATTTTTGTCCCTTTATTTATTTTGCCCCAGCATGCCTGCTGCTCGCCCGTTCTCAGACAGATATGCTGTAAACAAGTGCTCAAGAAGGATACATTGTGTAATGGCCATGAGCCGTGATATTATATTAAGTGGCTGCTCACTGCCATGATGATGTACAGTGGCTTAAGTGGCTGTTGCTACTTGTACAGTCGTTGCTCACTAAAAATAGATTTACTGTTGGATGCCTGCTGCATCTGTAATGTCATTAGAGGTGGTTAACTGCTTGTTTCAAAGAGTGCCATATCTTGCTGTTCACTTGGTTGGTATCACGTGACGTTTGTGCTTTTAAGCAAAATCTAGGCTGTGGGAGATGTAGAAGTATAAAGAAGGTGTTTCAATATAGATCAGTCACAGTCTAGTCCTCAATAATGTAAATTGTCAAAGTGACATCTGTGGTCAAAAGCTACAAGGAGGAACTTATTTTCAGTGGAAAAACTTAGAGGGTCGAGGAGGCATATTTCAAACTGAGGCAGCAGTCCTGTTCCAGGTAAGCCGTGCAACATAGTGGCAAAATTATGTGTATGTTGAGTGCTAGCGATGAGACATAGAGGAGTTGCATTATGACTTTATGTAATTAGGTGTGTGCAGGCGGGAGAATGTAGGCTTGAGAGAAAAAAGTAAATGGGCGTTAAGTGCTTTGCAGAGAGGACTTGGGTTTCGGTATTGTGTTGAGCATTGCAAGTCTATTCAGTTTTCGGTGACAGAACAGCGATTTGAGGTAGGATGAAAATTACTTTAAATGGTTTGAAAAGCTTTGTAGCCCTGGTTATTTTTTGGCATGCCCACTGTATTCACCCAGTGAACTTATCATGATGTTAGTCTGGTTGGGGGGTGTCTTCCTCCTCCTCCCTTTTTTTTTTTTTTTTTTTTTTTTTTGTCCTTCTTAGTCTACTGGGTGGGGAATACACAAAATATGCCCCATTTCTGAATGAGTTACTATTGCCCTGTACCTGATTGAGTTGAAAGTTGGTAATGGTAGTGTCATCTTTGTCCGGTCCCTTTTACTTGCATCACTTTTGAAGAATTGCCTACCAGACTTTCCTCATTAATGCAGGTTCTTTTCTGCTCTTGTGAGTGTGACCTGTGTTGGTGGCATGTGTATATTGTATTCTTGGGTACAAATGTTCACACTTGTACTCTAAAAACGTCTATTTGGCTACCGTGTGCATATGTGCACATCATTGTGGGTCCGGTTAGGCTGTCTTTGTCCAGGGTGTATATGGCTGCCTGTATTTCATGTTGTAAAAGACCCATTCTGTGAATGTGGTTCTATTTTGGTCACAGTACGTTTTCTCCATCTCTGGTGAAAGTTACTCGCTGTCATCTATAAAGTGGGACTTCCATTGAGCTCTGTTTGAGGGCACCTCACATCATACGACTGCTCACTCCAGTCTTACTCTCTACATTCCTATGGGAAGTTGCAAAAGAGGACACAAAAGGCTATGTACTTATCTTAGATTGACCCAAAGTACTTGACATTTGAAGCCGTACGTTTGGGGTTTGCTTGGGCTTCCTGTCTGGACCCGCCAAGTGGAATAAATGATAGTTCTCTAGGATTATTAGTTGTAGATGAGCTGGATGCTGTAAGAGTTTACCCACGTGTGTTGTGTAAACATCATCACAAGCTGAACCGTCTCTAGTTGTTGCTGCTCTTCTGGCTAAGGATCGGCCTGGATACATGGAATACCACAATGCTGTGACTTTAGGAATATGTGGAGAATGACTGAACACGGAGTGGTGATGCTGCTGACCACTAGAGGATCTGCACAAAGAATGCAGGACCACAGAACACCCCCTGGGAGATATACTCACTCACACTCTTGAGCTTTTCCACAGTCTTCTGTGGTGAGACTGCACTCTCTCCTTGGTCGCCTTCACCAACTCCTCCTGCGATCCTAAATCTTCTCACTCAGCCCACACCCCAGTCCCACAACGGTGTGAAGTCTGGTCTTATTTGCTGGATGTCTTTATTTTGGAACTGTTTGACCCATTTCTCTAGGTATTATGCTTCCAGGGATGATTTTTTTTTTTCAAGTGTGAATTGGTGAAGCTTTGTGGTCATGTGGGTGCCCCAACTGACTGGCAGAACATTTAAAAGGAGACCGGGGTATATAAAATAAGGAAGCAACAATGAGTTAAATAATTCCTCTTCTAATTAATTGGGGAGAGGATGTAGCCTTATGGTTAGAGCGGTCGACCTTGAAGCTGGGGCACCGGGTTAGTCTCGGCAACAACGGTCAGCATCCTGTGATTTTGGACAAATCACTTGATCATCCCGTGCCTAACAAACATGAATGTGTCCATCTGTAACGAAACAGGTGCTCATGTAAAGCGCTCTGATACCCCGATTTCTCTGGTCTAGTTCGCACTATATAAAACTCTATAAATAAATAAAAGAACATGTTAAAACTTTTTCTACATTTGATTGTAAATTACACAAAATATTTCAATATCTAAGTATTTGTTTGGTGTAAACGTAAAAAACAATTTTTATAAATAAATACTCTGATTTGCAGAGCGCAGCTAATCACATGTAATGGTATCCAGTTGCTGTCCAAAAGCACGAGAAGATTAAGTGATTTGGCCAGAATCACAGGATGTTGAGCCAACACCGAGACTCAAACTTGGATCCCAAGCTCCAAAGTTGGCAATTCTGGTTGTTTTGAGGTGAAAGACCTACAAATTGCTTAGACTGGGTGTCCCAGGCTTTCAACACTGACTCAGTGGTGGGCCCCTGGTTCCACTAACGATTCAGTGATGGTCCACAGTAGTCAAAGGTTAAAAACTGCTGACTTAGTTTATCAAACGCCTTCAAGTGAGGCCATTTGTCAGATTTTGGTTTAGCTTTACAACTGGAATGCTTAGGCACATCCGGAGTGGGCCCAGGCGACTTCCACTTGAACAGTGGAAGGTGTTCCACATATCTCTTAAATTGCACCGTGAGTCCAGTTGTCAGACTTTGGTTTAGCTTTACCACTGGATATCTGTTAAATTGCACCGTGAGTCCATTTGTCAGACTTTGGTTTAGCTTTACCACTGGATATCTGTTAAATTGCAACGTGATGGGTTTAAGTGCAACTGTTAAGGTGGGGTTTACAGACTGTTGCACCAAGTTATCAATGGCCTCCACAGGCTGTTTCCCCTATATAGTATTAGTCTTCAGTGTAGGGCTGATACTCTTCTGAGCAAAAGCCATCCAACTTCTCCATTATAAGTGGTCTGTAAGGGTATCGACGCACAACCCAAAACAATACATAGGAGCAATTGGGCTAGTACCTTGCTCAGAGAGGTGAATCACACTCCTCTGGTTAGTCTGTAACCTGAATTATGCTGCCCCACCAGTCAAGCCAGTGGG
Source organism: Triturus cristatus (assembly GCF_964204655.1). NCBI lineage: Eukaryota > Metazoa > Chordata > Amphibia > Caudata > Salamandridae > Triturus > Triturus cristatus. The sequence goes on along the minus strand of NC_140593.1, from coordinate 1,205,454,732 downwards.
ACATATTTGGAAGGGGTGTAAACCCGGTCAGAGTGTAAGGCAGTCTTGCAGCGTGACCGTAATGCCGTGGGGGAAAGATTGTATTATGCGGCCGTGGGCCTGTGGTGATCATAACATCTATCTGCGCTCATTTTAAACTAGCGGGAACAGTGCTTTCACGATCATAGAACGCATATGCAATGCAATTGGTCTTGCATTTCTGAAAGTTAGAGCTGTTGGTAAATTAGTTTTTTATTTTTTTATTTTATTTTTTTTACTAGTCTAGAGGACAAAATGAGGAATTGCCACTGGGAAGAGAGGACAGTTGCAGCACTGCCTAGAGGACTTAAAATGAGGAATTACCACTGGGACTACAGAAGCAGCTGCAGCATTGTCTAGAGGACTTAAAGGGAAGAATTACCGATGAGACCAGGGAAGCAAGTAGAATCACTGCCTAGAGGACCTAGAATGAGGAATCGCCGACGTGACCAGAGAAGCAGCTAGCAGCACTGCCTAGAGGACTTAGAATGAGGAATTACCTATGGGGCCAGAGAAGCAGCTACCAGCACTGCCTAGAGGTATAAGAATGAGGAATTACTTCTGTGACTAGAGGCACAGCTGCAGCACTGCCTAGAGGACTTAGAATGAGGAATTAACTATGGGGCCAGAGAAGCAGCTAGCAGCACTGTTTAGAGGACTTGGAATGTCCCGATCCTTTTAGGGGACCTTTGCCTACCTCATAGGCGCAAATACCAGTGTTTTTGTAACCGTATACAGAAGGAATATAGAATGTAGCTCTTTCTGAGTCCTGTGCAAAATTCGTCAAGCCTGCACATAAATAAGAGTGCACAAACTAGAAGCAAAAAAGACTCATTCACTCTATTACTAAGTAAACTTACTAAAATCTTACATCTGGAATAAGGGTATTGCATGTACGTTAAACCCAAAAATAAAGAAACATTGCGAAAACAAAAATGGAGTCTGCAAGGAAAAAGAACATGACGCAAACAGCGGCCACGTTTATCAAAATGTGAAGAGTTAAAAAATGTTTGTCATCGGCAAATAGAGTTTGAATTAGTGCCTGAAAGTTGTTTTAAATATACCAGAAAGGGGGGATTTGATCTACAAAACGTGCACGCTATACAATGTGTTAGTCAAAACTGTGGCATTAGCGTATGATATATAGCTCATAGGGTTATGTAACTAAAAATGCTGCAGCCTGCACAAAAATAAAATTGTGCGCAATCAAAGTTAAAAAGCCTTCAAAGAAAGGATCAGCGTAATAGACCAATACTCCATAACCCGAGCAAGCTTTTACGAACGACGCACATTTAAACAAATCGCCAGCAAGGGGTGGAATTAAAGCCCACATACCGAACACAATACGCCTCGCAGAGCAGCACATGTGCTGCCCAAGTTCAACCTAACCGTGGAGGACCACGAGTGAGAGCGCTTCTCTCATTGCGCGCGGTGCTAAACGAGGGAAACACTGTACATAAATGAATCTGCGAATAAATACAACTTGAATAGCTGAAAATAATGCCTTGATTGAGCATAAAGACGCAAAGTATAGGCAGGACACAGAGTGAAAAACACGTGAGACTTAACTGATGGCTGCAATTTCTGGAAAGTGTAGTATGCATATTTAACTTTTTGATTAACTGCTGTCATTTTACAGTAAAGAGAAGCATAATCTAAGGGTCCGGACATAGAAGTTTGTAGCAAAATATGTACTTAAATAAAGGGTTGGATAATTTAATTTGCTAAGAAAGAACCTAATGCGTGCAACTTTTAAAACCAGAGCTTGGACCAATAACACTGTATCAACAACACTGTATTAGCCTGGCATTCTACTCTTCTTATTTCAAAGTGGTTAGGATTGGCAGCAGGACCAGAAAAGGCTACAATTAAAGAATGTTTTTGCCTTAAATGTTTAGGAGGTCTGCATGTTTGTGTGACGTGCTCCTTACCAAAATGTCACTGACTGCATCGCCTAGTTGTGGGTTTTGCCTGTTCAGTAGAATGCAGGCCTCTGCTCGGTGATACCTCTTTATAGGCCTTGCATAAATAGTGCGGTTGTGAAAGACCATTTGTGTGCTTCCCTTTCATTGCTTATCACTCTTTCAATGTCTCGCCTTCCTCTTGTGTTGGTCCCTCCCTTGGAACATAGCCTCTTTACCGTCCCTTTGATTGCACTCTTTCACCGATCACTTTTGGGAAATACTTTTTTCGATTAAGCGCTACCAAGAGGGTGCATGTTTTCCAGCTCCCTCCCATGTGTACTCTTCCCATCCCCTGCCAAATACCTGCCCACCTGCTTCATGTTACTCTGTCCTTAGTGTGCTGCTCACTGTTGTGTTTTCCCCCAAGCTAACTGAACCCACCCATGTTGCTTTCCCTTGTGTGCTGAACACAAACAACAAACCTCCCCCTATTCAATCATTAATTGGTGATACATTCAAAGATGATTGAAAACATCATTGTCTCACACAAAAATATTTTCATTTTGGTTTATTTTATCAAAAATAGTTTTAAGGAAAAGTTATATTTATGTATATTCAATTTAAACAATTCCTAGAATTTCTATACATAAATATCACAAAAGCAGCCCCATCAGAACAAAGTGTACAATAGATGCACAAATAACAGCCTCAAAATACAGACACAACATGCATACCAACAATACTTAAATGAAAAAGGAAAAAATACATCGAATGTACAATACTGACAGAAATCACAATTAAAATATTTTCACAAATATCAAGCTAAAGATGGCAGATAAGAACCGTCTTTTCAAAATTGTCAAACTGTAAATAGCTGACAAAAAGCGCAGACGCGCGTTTCGGAGTGGACCTAAAGCCCAACAGTATCTTAGTCAGGGCGCAGGAGGTAGAGATCATCTGGTGGTCAAAAGTCCCATCCAAAGTTTCTTTCTATATGTATATATACATGTAGTGTAGTCAGGGGGCACCTTAATGACACAATTTATGACCGCATATATATATATATATAATCTGTGGACAATAATGAAGAACAAAGCATATATAAGTATAAAAAACAATACCAAATATATCTTGGAGCTTACAAAACCAGATACAACACCCGAATCGTGGAGTCAGAAAGAGTGACCAGTCAGATAGCCAAGTAGAATATATAGACAAGATGTGAATAACAGGCTAAAATACCCCAGTGAAGATAATGAGATATAGCGGACCAACATATCAAAATATTCTTCTGTGGTCTTGAAGACCTAATAAAGAAGCATGAGATGACATTAGGGTGGGTTACTTAATCAATATATATTTTTTGGCGTGCCGACAAAACCCACAAATAAATCGCGGTCCATTCGGTATGGAGGCATCTCGAACAGAGTATTTTGTTCAGGCTGGAAACAAGCGTGACCCAAAATAACGATAAATATCTACTGAAAGCCAGGCTACATTCTAAAGGAGATAATTTCTAGGTTTACACTATATCCCGTCAAGACTATCGCATACCTGGTGAGTCCTTGCAAGAATCCGACGCGTGGGTTCCAAACATCCGTCGGGAAATCCATAGTCAGTGCCGCGCATGCGTACATAAATACCAAACTAGATAGGGCACACCTGTTATGCGTATTCACACGTCTACATGGAATGCTAGTCAGCATATCTACAGGCGCCATGTTGGAAGTATAAATAAATATATTGGCGTGAAAAATTGTTCAAAAACAAATAATTCGAGGTGTAAATAACAATCGTCTAGAGTACATACATATCCAGTCACTTGGTGGCACAAAGATCAGAATATCGGTAAATCATTTAATATTACCCGGTAAGAGGGCTGTCTGACGTGAGCTTAGAAATAGAAAGCAGACCACCTTGGGAGGAACAGCGATCTAAATAATGAGGACCAAACGGGACTCCAAAACATGTATAAATACATGATACTCGGCAGAGTAAAACATAGGCGAATTCGAAAAACGCCTATATGATGGGGTCGTTTGTTTTAAGAAAAATATTTTATTTATACATCTATGTATTCCCTTGTTGGTCAAAAGAAACTCTCAGTTAAGTAGAACAGACAGAGAAAAATATCGAAAAAAATATATAGTGATAAAATAGGCTAGTATAGAGCATTCTCTATCATGGATCAGACTGATCCAAATGGTGATTAATACCAATATACATCATATGAATCAAACTACATTGTCTGGAAAGATAGATGGAAGGTGAACAGACAATAGATGTCATTATAATAGGGCATTCTGCCAAGGGCAGTATTCATTGAGTCCTGTAATCAAGGTCTGAAGTGTATATCCAAAACACTTCTCTTTTACCCCTTAGGCCATTGATGTTATTGTCTATGGGGTTGTGCACTTTTTCTAAAATGATCCAACTAAGGTTAGTATCAGGATGTTGTTTCTCCTGCCAGTGTTCTACGAGAGGAGCCCCTCTTTGTTTATTTTTAATCGCTGATTTGTGCTCGCTCAGGCGGATTCTGAATTCTCCACCAGTTTCACCTACGTACCCTTTATTACAGGGGCCCAAGATTAAATAAATAACATTGGCAGATCTGCAGTTCGTCATTTCTCTAAGATGGAATTTTTTCTTGTCCCATAGAAGTTCCGTTGAAACAAAAGCTGTGCTGCAAGCGTGGCAGTTACCACATTTGTGGTTGCCTTTAACCGGTGAGCTACCCGAAAGGATTTCTTATTGAGTTGTTTAGCATCCTCCATTTTAGTCTTAACCAAGATGTTGCGTACATTTCTATTTCTGCGAAACACAAACATAGCTTTTGGGCAGTGGGTTTGATTGTTGTCCAGAGTTTAATATATGCCATTGAGAACATATCGCTTGGCGTAGTTTGTTATTCAAAGTAGAATGCCGTGTCATGCAAATGAATTTATTGCTTTCATTAGTATGTTTCTCTTGAAAGAGGGCATCCCTATTATAATATTTCGCCCTCTTGTAGGCATCCCTCACAAGCCTGTGAGGGTATCCTCGGTTGATCAGTTTGTTCCTCCGCATCAAAGTTTATGTTGGTGCAGTTTCTCCGCAGCCTTAAGAATTGGCTGAATGGAATGCTACGCTTGTGTGCTGCCCACTCTCTGCTTTGTTTCAACGTTCTTCTCTCTGCCATGTGCTTCTCCGTCAGGCCATTCCCCCCCCCAAATCCCCCCTCCCCCCCGGCTCTCTCCTCTGGTACCCTTTTGCAGCTTTTAGCTGTTTGTTGGCGAAATACTTTTTCTGGACAACACCAGTACTTTGAGTGAGCTTTAGGTCATCTGTCCCCTCGCATACAAATTGCTTTCTTGTCCGTGTCTTTTGCCTGCTTCTGATTTCATGGCTTTTCATCCTCTTGTATTTGGCCCGCCCCCATAGCATAACTTATTTACCATCTATTTGAATAGATGACTTCATTCCACTGCTTACATTCTCAGCGCTGCTTTTTTTTCTCTTTTGCTTTTAGCAGTGAATGGGACTGCATGTGTATTCTTGCCCTCCCACCCTCCTGTGTGTTGCATCTTCTTTCCTCGCGCTCTCCATGTTACTTCCCACGCCCCACTTCGTCCATTCCCCCGTCTGTCCATGACCCAGCATACAAGTGTAGAGGTTGCTGACAAAACCTCTGGGGTGGGGAAGTGTTTTGGCTATTGCCCCTTTGTCCAGAAGTGACTGCACTTCCTGATCCACTAACACGGCGTCTGACGAGGTAAAGACGATAAGACAAGGGTGCACTGGTCGTGAGGGATTCCTGTAAAATTCTATTTGAAACCCCTGGACGGTCTGAAGGACCCAGGCGTCTGTGATAAAAGTCCAAGCCTGGAAAAAATGCCCCAGACGGCCCTTTACTTTTATTAGGGAAGAAGATATGACACTCACAGGTTGAGTTGGAGGTGCCTCCTCCACGGCCACCTCTGTGCTTGTCCCGTCTCCCTCTGGTGGGGTAAAAGTTGCCGAACCTGGCCTGATCTTGGTATTGGCCTTAGTGGAAGTGTAGTTATTGGGGCGGCCGGACAAGCGGCCCCTTCCTCGGCCGGCCCCCTGAAAAAACGTGGGTGAAATACCTTCTTGATAGAGGACTGTGCCTTGTCCAGCGATGTAAAGGTATTCACGAACCTGCCGAGCTCCTTAAAGAAGGGCTTTTCAAAAAGTCCCCCCTGGGCCTCCAGGCTGGCCCTGGAATCAGCCAGATCACTTAGCTTGGGGTCCACTTTTAATAAGTAGAGATCTACATCAATCTGTGGATAGAGCACAGTTGCCAAGGAACACCACGGCACGTTGTGCCCAAGAAGACAAAGTCTCAGGTGAGGTGAGGGACCTGGAGGACTTTGCTTCCTCCGCATGTCCGGGATTTTTGTGATAGGCCCCAGGGTGTCCAAGAGCTTATCCTGGCATGCCCGCCCAGACCTGTCTATCCCTTTTTTGGGATCCCTAACGAACTTCTGGAGGAAGATAGCCAAGCGCGGGTCAATATCTGACGTAGCTGCCACCTTACCTTCCACGGATGGGTGGGGACACCCCGCCCTGAGCCAGTTTTGGACCTCCTTCTCCAGGGGTCTCCGGATGCGGCTCGCCACATACTGTGCAACTTTATCGGAAGGAGCCCAATCCGAAGAAATCGGTTGAAGGATATCATCCGGGTCAAGCATATCTGCACAAAGGCACTGGTCAGCGGGAACGGGTGGCTGGTGGGAAGGGAGCCATGGGCGAGAGAGTCCTGCGTCGTCATCTGTATCCCTATTGTCCCAGTCAGCAGGGTCGGGGGGGGGGGGGGCTGTAGGAGCAGTACTGTCCAAGAATGCCTGTTTCAGGCACACAAGTGTTGGGGGTCTAGTCCCGCCTCGCGGGTGCGCGTTGCCTGGGGTAGGAGGGTGTCCGGGGGAGGTGGTGGGCAGGGGATTGGGGTGCCTGGCACAGCCCGAGCCATCTTGTCGCACGCCTGCGCAATTTGGCAGGAGAGACTGTCTTCCAGGGGTTCCGTGGCTTCTGAAACTGCCCTATGGATTGATGCGTCCACTGCATCATAGAAGTCGTCGTCCCATTGTACGGCAGTGAGGGGGTCCTCCCCAAGGTCCTCAGTGTATTGCTCCATGCCGCAGGTAAGTACCCCTGAGTCTGCAGGCGTAGGTGAACAAGTTAGGGCATACGTGTACACTAATGGCAGGTTGTTATATTTAGGGGTAAGTATAACCTTGGTATTCTGCAGTCCCAGGCCGGGTAGGCCTGAATGAGGATGGCTGAGTGTCAACCAATGGGGTGGTACAAGGCACCTAATTGGGCTCACTTCGGGAACCTGCAGCCCCGTGGTCTAAGGACAGGAGAACTGGGAGGGGTCCCACCCACACAGGGTTAAAAGTACTGACTCCTCGTATGACCGGTGCGGAGCATCAATATCAGGGGGCTACAGACCTCTGCAGCATCTAAAGCAGCGAGGCACAAATACTGCTCATGCAGTGTACAGACCCGTAACAGCTGGCTCCACTTTCCAGTTCAGCCAAGGCTCCCCAACGGCGTCCGCTCCGATTCTTGGGAAGGCGCAGAGCGCACTGTGGGGTGAATACGCAACATGCGCACCCCCTGCAGGTGGGAGGACTGCACCGCCGAGTCTGAAATCACTTCAGAAAAACGGCCGCATAGGAGCAGAGATGCTCCCGCGGTCAGACGGTTTGACCCGAGTAGCGGGCGCCTGTACAAAGTTGAAATTATGCCTCAAGTCAGGAAAAACAATATGACGGGAAACTATAAACGTGGCATAAAACGTTAATAAATCGCAAAATGGAAAGGCAACAACCTTTTCACAACTCGTTCACAGAGGCATATACAGGTAGAAGCAAATAAAGAAACCACATAAATTCAAGGAACATTAAGGCCACAACTCAGAAGAAAATAGAGAGGGCACTTATCTTGGTTGCAATCAGCGAAGAAAGAGGAGGAATAGCTATGGATGAAGAACCATAAACAGGATGGGCTGCCCGGATTGGTGGAGCTGCAGTGGACACTCTTGATCCTGGACTCTATGATGTTGCCTGTTGTCACATTTCCAAGGGTTCATGGGAATAGTAGTTTGTTCTGTTTGCTTTAAAATGGCTGCTGTTAATAAAAGTGGAGAAAGTAGAGCATAATCCTTGCCTCGGTCCTGACAGATTTGAGGCCGTGGCACTTTCGAGCCAATGATGTATCGCAATTTGGTCAGAATCCGGTCTAGACGATAGAACAGGGAGGGTATGGAGGAGAAGTTTAATTCCCTCATATCCAATTTGGCCCAGTGCTTGTTGGCGGTTTGTCGGGTGACCAGTTTGCCAGCGGAGGAGGCACTGTAATGTGAAAAGGAACTGCAAAATGGTCGGTCCAACAAAGGGGGACCGGAAGATCAGCAGAGTTAAGTGGAAGATTGGAAAAAACAGAATCCAAAAGATGGCCTGCGATGTGGGTGGCTGTAGAGTTCAAGAGAGAAATATTGAGAGATCTCCTGTCCTCTATAAAGGCTCCCAAAAAGTTATTTTTGGGATCCTCAAGGTGTAAATTAAAATCACCGAGTAGTGAAATTTGCTGCCTGTAAAGTGAGAGGCGCCTGATTGTCAGCTAGGTTTGTGCACCAGGCAATTGACGGGCCTGGAGGGCGGTAAATGAGGGCCTCAGAGAGTGTACATTTCGGTGAAATAGAAAGCGAGAAATGGAGCGCCTCACAGTTGGGGATTTGATTATCTTTAATACTGCATCTATAGTCCTTTTTATTAAATAATGGCGAAGCCACCGCCTACTCTGTGAGGTCTTTTAATCTCCATAAGGGCAAAGTTGGCAGGGAGGGCCGAGATTGTCTGATGAGGAACCCTCATGAAGCCATGTTTCAGTTATGAAAATGTCTGGGTCGCTATCACAAATAAAGTTAAAAAAGTGAAACTGATTTTTAGGAAGGGAGCGACAATGTTGAAGCACTTAAGCCGTTTGAAAGGGGGGGTTGAGTTACGTCCTACGCTATAAGCTGGGGGGCGGCTACCTGATCAGAACAGGCTGGAGGGGCTTGCTGGCTTTCAAGCTGACCACATGCACATGGTACTGGGTAATCCACTGGGGAGGAAGTCTGACACCGTGCATTAGCCATGGGCCTTAAGTTGTGGAGAGCCAGTGAGGAATAAACTAAGGGACCTGGGAAGGAAAGATCAGGGTCTCTGGCACCTGGCCCGACCGGACGCGTGCAGATGTGCTTGCCCTCGGTGCGCCCGCAGCGCGTCTGCCTGAGCATGTGTTATGTAGCCTATCATAAAAACAAATGGAGGGGCGCACAATCAGCACTAACGCCTTGGCGGATCGGAGCTGGAGGCAGGAAAAGAGTAGCCGGTAAGGAAATTAAATAATAATTAAAACATCACTCAACAGTGCAGCATAAAGGTCGTTAAAAGTGCACAACCAAATTTTTTAAAAATTAGAGCCTGTGGAGCGTAATCTCGGTAGCAGCAAGGTTAACGAGAACCTAGATAAGGCGAGGCGCAAACAGACTCTGCACCTTTTGGGGACCTACATGTATGATTACCTCTCGAAGGGAAAGCTTCAAGCCGAAACATTTGTGGACCCATATCGAGCAAGTATTTCGTTGCAGTTTGAACAGCACCACAGAGGGCTACTCCTGTCACCGAAGTCCACCAGTTATGTTTGAAATATTTCGGAGGAACATCAGTCTCCTAGAGGAAAACCCCCCAAAGAGTGTTATAGACCATAACCCAAAGTCCTTTCTACAGAGTTTGAGTTAGTCTTCCTCTAGGGTTTTGGTCTAGATTCCTTGGTATTGGGGATATCTGTTGCATTCTGTAAAATCTATTACTGGGAGGTTGCTATCTCCCAGAGGTCTTCAGGAGAACTGTATCTCGAGTGTGTAGCTGTTTTGTACACCCAAACACTTCTTTTGATTATTGCTCTTTCAGGGGTAGAACATTTGTTTGCGGCTGATTATTCCCACAGTAGAAAGGATATTTGCATCCAGCTAAACAATTTCTGTAATGTCAAAAGAAATGGTATCATTTAAATGTATACTTTCAAAATCTGCCGTTGAAGATGGCCGCGACCTAGGGAGGCTCCGGGGTCCGCGAAACCTCCAAGTCAATCCGCACAGTTATCTGGCGGCTCCTGTGCCCACAAAGTAAAGCCAGCGGCGGCAGAAGTCCCAGGGACTCCATCCATCCCGGTTTGAGCTCGGCTGGGCGGAGCGGACGACTTCGGCAGAGCGGGCGAGTGCAGGGATCTACTCCCGGCGTGGCGAGCCGGGGACTAAATTTCCAACGCGGCTGGCTGCGGAGCCTTGCAGTGGCAGCTGGCGAGGGGCGCGAGGCGCAGCAGACCTCGGCCCGACGAGAAAGGCTCCCCAAGCCTAAATAACACTGGTGGCAGACCTCTTTCCCCTGTCAGGACCGGAGCAGTGGGGGCATCGGAGCAGCGATGACATCCAACGGGCGGCTCCCCCGTGGTGGTGCTGCGACTCCGCTGGAGCGGGGGCGAAGGGGGCTGCCGTGACCCATCGGGGTGGCAGAGGCGGCTACAGGGGCGTTCCGACGGTCTCGCAGATCCACCATAGCGTGTTGGGAGTGACGCCCCAATAACTGAGGCGAGACTGCCTCGGTGATAAGAGCTATTATAACACAATAGCCATTATAGCAACAGAGACTGCCTCAGTAAACAGTACACTGGCCTGGTCGGGCGAACAGCAGCGGGGGGGGGGAGCGGCCGTAGTGGACCACGTGAACTGTGTGAATCCTAAGGGGGCCCCGAATACTGGATTGTAAAGGAGACTGGGGTGAGAAACCCGACGGGCCGCTTTGGCTGCAATAAGCCCGCTGGCAGGCGGCGGTGATTACCACCCCCTACCTTCAACGCTTAATGGATGCCTAATTAATGACTTATCTGGAGGTCTGAAGAAATGATCTTGGACACAAAACCTACCCGCTGGGGGCACTCGTGTCTTCCAACCGCCTGCTATACATGAACTGGCTGAGAGGGAACTGGGGCCGCTATTGGTGAAAGGGGAACGGAGGGTTTCTACGGACGTTTGCTCTCACCCCGCAAGTTATGGTAAAGGGGACGGGTATTAAGCGCTCTGCAATGTTGGGGTGGCGGGTAGTTATATGTCCGTCAAGCAGGGAGGCAGGGAGGAGGGATGGGGTTGTTCTTACACTGTTTAGTGTTTTTGGTTGTTGTTGTTCTAAGGGCACAGATCTTAACCAGGTCAGCAAGTATTGGTTTCAAGAAGCACTCCCGATACACATCCTTGACTACATGTTTTAACTATGACAGGAATGATGAGTCAGGACTTACCGCAACCTAACCCACCAACATCCCCTCTGTCCCCGGCTACCCCACTGTCACTAATTGCATGGAATGTCCGTGGACTAGGAGACTAGATTAAGAGAGGTCTAGTTCTCCAGTATCTAAAACGGTGTGCACCTGCGATAGCCCTCATACAGGAAATACACCTAACTGGTTCGGCCTGTAAAGCGATGGACCGATGGGGTTTTAAAATGATTGTACACTCAGATTTTTTCTCCGGATCGCGGGGTGTAGGTATCTTGGTGGGAGGGGAGGTCCCTTAATGTGGTGTCGGTATATATTCCCCCAGCGCTCCACGCAGTAGCCCTCCCGGCATTCAGTAGGTTTATACTCAACCTCCCAGAGGGGGAAATGATTATAGGGGGGGATTTTAAAGCGGCAATTAATGGGACTATTGATCGTCATCCCCCTAAACCTCAGACAACTGGAATATCCCGCATCAAGGGTTTTCTAGAGGCCCTTGGTCTCATGGACGCATGGAGGTGTCGTCATCCCACAGCACGCCAGTTTACTTATCAGTCGGGAGTACATAATAGCCTCTTGAGGATAGAATATTTTCTGACATCAGCGGACAGCCTACAGAATGTGGCCGACGTAGAGATTAGACCTAGGGGAATCTCAGACCACTCCCCAGTGTTACTGACGTACACATGTCATCACAAGGTTAGAAGACGAATCTACCCTATCTATGCCAATTACTTGCACAACCCCAAGATCCTCAAAGACCTCCGCACTGCAACACACTGCTACTTTGTAGAAAATGCAACATCGGTCACATCAGCAGCCACCCTGTGGGAGGCCTACAAAACGGTTATGCGGGGGCAAGCCATTGCATCTATAGTGGGTCACAAACGCGATGCACAACAAGAGTTGCTTAACATAGTCGAGATTGCACCAGACTGGGGACCAACATGCACAAAATCCGACATCGGAGTCGTCCCACTCGCTGCGTGTCCTGCAGCAAGAATACAGGGAACGCCTACAAGCAATTGCGAAAGCTAGGCTAAAGGCAACACAACACAAATTATATGAAATAGGGGATAAAGTGGGTAAACTCCTGGCCTGGCTCGACAAAAAAGAGAGAGCCCGGAGTTGGATAGCGCAGATAAAAACCCAAGAGGGACTACTGGTGTCTGACCCTAAAGAAATAGTACATAGTCTGGCCGAATATTTCACCCAGGTTTACAAGTCCTCGTCTGCCACTACGGAGGACGAGGCGCTGGAGTACCTTAAAGACCTACACATGCCCAGATTAACACCCTAGGCAATCCAACAGTTTGAGGCTGATCTTACTGCGGAAGAGCTGCAGTTAGCAATCGGGTCCCTGCGCTCTGGGAGGGCGGTTGGACCCAACGGCATTCCCATCGAATACTATAAAAAGATGGCAAATACACTCTCGCCCCACTTAATGAATATGTATCTCGAGGGTTTGGAGGTGGGTGAACTCCCGAAAGACCAACAAACGGCCAACATAGTGGCGTTTCCCAAACCGGGAAAACCGCCCGAAGAATGCACCTCATATCGACCAATATTGCTGATTATTGCGGAGGCGAAAATTCTCGCTAAACTCCTGGCGACAAGATTGACCCCACACTTGGCAACCCTAATACACCCGGATCAGTCAGGATTTATGCCAGGTCGCAACACGGCTCTTATTCTGAGGCGCCTCCAAGGAGTGATGGCCCGTATACCGTATATACACGAACCGGCGGTCATTCTTTCGCTAGATGCCCGTATGGCGTTTGATATGGTGGAGTGGCCCTTTCTTTTCGCGGTCCTTAAGCACCTAGGCTTTGGCCCCAAATATTGTGCGTGGGTGTTCCTGTTGTACTCAAAACCCGTAGCCAGGGCTCGAAAAATTTGAAAAATGGTACTAGTCCTGCAGGACTAGTACCTTGAAAAATCTCCTCGCCCTAACAGTGACCTACTTGACCTCCGTCTCTGAAAGCGGAGCAAAAGTGACAAGATAACAAGATTTAAAGGCATTTTTATTGCTCATTTGCTTTGTGAGCAATAAAAAGGCCTTTGAATCTTGTTATCTTGTCACATTTGCTCCGTTTTCAAAGACTGAGGACAAAAATTAGTATGTTTTCCTACTCGCCAGAAAGGGCGAGTAGGACCTAAAAATAGCTCGACCTCATAAAATTTACCTCGCAAATGCGAGCGGTCGAGTGGATTTGTCGAGCCCTGCCGTAGCACATGTTACGGTAAATGGTCACATGTCGGAGGACTTCTCGCTGGGACAGGGTACCCGCCAGGGCTGTCCCCTGTCCCCACTGTTGTTCGCCCTGGTGCTTGAACCATTAGCAGCGCTGATTAGATGGGAGCCGACCATCCGGGGACTCAAGTGGGCAGCGGGCAGCGGGATGGGAGGACCGTATCTCCTTATATGCGGATGACATCTTGTTATACCTGGCCACCCCCAGACATTCCATCTTAGTGTTACTAAATGTTATAGAGATTTATGTGCGAGTATCGGGCTATACTCTTAACTGGGCCAAATCGGTCCTATTCGTACTTGTAGGCCTGCCACCGCGGCTCCCTAAGGATTGCGATCTTGGTCACAGAGGAGGGCTTCAAATACTCAGTTATCTGTGACGCCAAGGCCCGATTAATTCTTCGCCAGGAACCTTATACCCCCCTTGGAACGTTTAAAACAGGATATAACACACTGGCACACTTTACCTTTAACACTGCTTGGAAAAGCAGCGCTTTTTAAAATGATGGCGCTCCCGCGGTTTCTTTATGCCCTAGAAAATACTCCGCTACCGGTACCACTGCGCTATTTTAAAGCCATAGCGGCTGCGGTCTCTAATTTACTGTGGGGGAATAAACCAGCGCGGATTGCGATGGAAAAATTGGTTAAAGGCTGGTACGATCGGGGTATAACACTTCCAAACATACAATTATACTATTGGGCAGCACAGTTAAAAATAATTAATCAATGGATCCACGCCCCACAAGCAGACCCAGCGTTCCGAGCGCACAGATATGGGCTGGGGGATGGTGGCGTCATGGCGGCCCTGTACAATCAAAAGAGAATTTACCCCCTAATTGGACCAACAGCAAATACAGTACAAATATGGTATGCGGCACAAAAAAAACTGGGGTGGCAGGACGTTCTCACCCAACTCACTCCACTTTGGGACGCGCGACGGTTGGGGAGACTTAAATATAGTAAGGGATTCAGCAGTTGGGACGCAATCGGCATCTCCACAGTGGGGGACCTGTGGATTAAGGGTGGGGTGATCCCGTTCGAACGACTGCAGGAACAATACGAACTGGCACCCACTGAAAATTTTCGGTACCTGCAGATTAAACATGCACTACAGGAGGCTATACCACCAGATACCACGCTGCCGGAGGCTTCTCCCCTGGAGGATAGGATACTGACTGATTATATGCCACAGAGGGCCACCTCATTTACATACTGTAAACTAATTAACCTGCCGGACCCTACACAGATATTAAAAGACAATTGGTCCTCAGACCTTGGCGATCTCGACGAGACGGACTGGCAGATGGCGCTCTCGTCACCGCGGGAAGTTGCGATACCCTCGAGGTTGATTAATACAATTAAAGATACTTCACCGCACGTACTATACTAGTCACCCTGCACAAAATAGGAATGGCAGCTCATCCATATTGCTTGCGGGAATGTGGGGAGGAGGGTACGTTTTTTCACACTATATGGCAGTGCCCGAGAATCATGCCGTACTGGGTAGCAGTGTTAAGAACTCTTATCGCAGGCAGAGGGGGTGTCATTGGTACCGGAACCAAAAAGCTGTTTGCTGAATATATGGGAACCAATGACTAGAATCATCAGGCGCAGGACTGGGCGACCTTGGGGATAATGTTCGCTAAGCGTAATATTGCTAGACTGGGGCTCCAGCCACTCGCCAAAGCTTTGGGACTGGTGTAATGATATGGATGCAGCGATGGTGGCAGAAAAAGCTGCGTACATGGGGAAAAGTTTGGGGAGCCTGGAATAAATACAGAGGCCATATCTGTGAGCCACCTGCACTCACAGGAGAAGAGGATCTTGAATGAGGATGGGGAGGGGGGATGTGAGACTCTCTGGATTTGTAATTCTGTCTAAACATGTACTGCTGGTGGCGTTGGTATGTGTAATATGGAGGGAGGCTGGGACAACCAACGATAATTTACGGTTATGTCTTGTGAGATGTTATTATGCCCTAAATTTAATAAAAATATTTTTTTTTAAATAAAAAATCTGCCTCTTACGGAATTTTGAAAATTGCCTTCAGAAAAATGTTGCTCTTTGTCACTTGGATTAGCGCACAGTTGGAGCATTCTGAATTGCAGTCTGTGGATTGCTTCTACAAAACATCCAAGAAGAACCATTTATTTAAGTAGGTTGCCACATAATTTGCCATGCATCCTCTGGCCATGGATAAAGGAAAGGGACCAGCCTCATCGATCCTTGAAATGAGGCCAAAGGACCAAAAATTTGGATAAGAAATCCTGCATTAATTTCTACAATTTGCCACTTGTGATTTGTAAAATAATGGGTGAATATGGAGAAATATGCAGAATTTCTCGCTTCAGATAATGTTGGGAAATTCTCATTTATCTGTCAGGGCACATGTGCATTGTAACGTTTACAAATGAGCACAGATCCGACAGACACAGCAACTAGAACTGCATTTTTTTAAAAAAATTTGTGAAATATTTTTATTAAAGTTTTCAATCAGCGCAATGAAGCCAAGTTCAGAGAAAAATAAAAGGACCCAATCCGCAGTGTACATATCAGGAGAAATCCGTTCGTCCCACGCTTCCCCCCCCCCTAGACCCCCAACCCTCCACCCACTCTACCCCCACCCCCCCCCTGAGCAACTAGAACTGCATATGGCATTATTTGGAATTCAGGATATGATACCCAACTCTTTTCTTAACAAGTATTTGCAATGCAATAGATCTCGCATTTAAGCGAGTTTGAGCTATTGGCACTGTAAATGACAATGCCTTTTATTTATGTTTTACAAACACATAAATAAAAGGGATTGTCATTTAAAATGCCAATAGCTCAAAACTCGCGTAATTGCGAGACCTGTTGCATTGCAAATGCTTCTTCTTAGTTTAACTGGCCGCAGGTCTTGTTCCTACCACCAGCTGGCGCCAGAGAACCAGAACTGAATGCTCTCTGACGTAGATAAACTGCAGACTTAGACAGACGCTGCTTTTAAAACCAATATATTTGTTTCGGAAATGCGTTTACCCGCATTTGTATTGTGGAGCACTGGTGTTTGCAAATTATTTATTCATGTGTGAAATGACCTTGTTTGTTGGCTTTTTGAGAGGGAGGAACTATTAGCAACACTTTACCTGATCACTTTAAAAAGGATAAATTCCCTAGTCAAGAACTATTCCAATAGGATTTTTCGAATTGTATTTTTTTTAATTCTGAGTAAATGAGATGTCATTATTCCTTTCTGCATAATAATGTACATTTTTCATCACGTGACTGACCCTGTAAGTAGACAGTTAATGTACCAGTTACACGGGCAGCATGCATGTATAGGATTGCATTATCGCATTTACATAGCGCTTTATACCCAATTGTGGGATTCCAAGCGCATTATCGGCTGGTAGTACGCTGGGAGGAGTGCATAACTAGATGAGTGTTGTGTTTATTTTTGTGAATCAATAAATGGTAGTGTTTTGGTGTAGTGTGCAAGCGACTAATGAGTTGCTTTTATCTTGTCCTGGGGCGTGGTGCCTGGAAGTGTGTTAAAGACGCAAGAGAGAGATAGGCGCGTAAAAGTGATAAGCTGACAGGTACGGATTGTTTCACAGGTCCCGAATTCTGTTTGCGATTACATGTCACCTTCCAGTTTATTTCCATGCTGATTAGAGCATGTTGATTAATGACTCGGAAGCGCCTTGAAAGTGTGGGAGGGAAAGAAGAACCAGGCACCTTCCGAGGGCATGGGAAACAAGGGCAGATGAAATTACAAGCATTGGCATAGCCAATAGGTCTCGCCTTTGGGGCCTTATAAGTGTTTAACCATACAGCAGTTAATGTTGTTACACCAAAGATATTGTGCTGCATAACTAAATACTTATAAGGTCCCAAAAGTGAGACCTGTTGGCTATGCCAATGCTTGTAATATATGACTGCTAAGACCCCTAAAGCTGTATTTTACCCAGACCTAAAAATGAATGCTTCAGATGAAAATGTAGGGCACTGTGCCTAAAATGATTACTTCACCATGGCACCCTAGGTTCCGCAGTCGTAGTGCATGGACTAACGAGATATTATATGCATCATCGAGAAATTCAAAAGGTACTTTGATATATATATTTTTTTAAAAGACAATAGGTAATTGTGTCTTGCATAAATAAATGCTAAGTTTTGCATACCGCAAGTGCCGTGCTAATACATTCAGTCTCCCGGATGTTGGTAATAAGGAAAAAAAAAACAAGTAAGTAAGAAAGAAGACGCGATTTCAAAGGCTCAAGGGATTAACCTAAAAAAAGAATCTACAGGAATCTATTTGCAAGCGGTTTATCTACAGGGTTATGATAATTTTTCACGCAGGGCCCATTTCTGGTAAAAAATAATTACAAGTGAAACTCCATGAATTTAAGAACACGTTTTCGACGAGTGTGTACTGGTTTAGATATTTTTTATTCGACTCCCTGCCAGTCAGGCAGGATAATGCAAAAGCAGCGTTGACTTTTTTAAAAAAAACAAATTACATTCAGCAGTCATATCGGAAGTAGTGTTACACCATGCTCTGCTTGAAAGGAGCTCACGTAAACATTTGCAAATCCACTTGGATGACGACTAGAACTAAATTAGTTTTTCCTTGCATTTCTAGGTGGAATCTTGAATTCCAGGTTGCAATACATGTTTTGGTTTAGATATAACGTACGCGGCGGAGAGGGGGTGGAAAGAGCTTGTGAAGGGCAGGGCTGCATTAGTGCAAGTTGAAATGTGGTCAGACAGACCCAGCAATACACAAGTGTTGCGGCCCCATATCTTAACAGGCGTGCGCCTCGCACTGTAAGTTTAAACAAGCAGAAAGTGGGATGAGGGGGGTAGGGCACGTTGCGCGCACTAAGGCGGAGAGAGGCACGCAGGCTTGCTAATGGTGTGCACTTTCGCGGCCGCTTTGATGTTCAGTGGCCGCGCGGCTCACTGAGAACATCAAAGCAGCCGCGAAAGTGATCACGCAGGCTGACAAATGGTGCGCGTGCCCGGCGCACATGCACTGTAGCTGGAGACCTGAAAAAAGCCACTAGTTGGCACTTCCAAAACCCGCTTACTAAAACTCTCGCCAGAGCAGCGCTAAAGCGCTGGCTCAGGCGAGACCTAAAAAACAACCGGGAGCGAGCAGCAGCCACTGCAGAAGTGTCATGTGACACGGCATGGCCTGATGGAGTGGGAGGGGAGGAGTGTAGTGCTCGGGAGCGAGCAGCAGCCAGCCCTGTGCGCCCCTGCTTGCTCCCGAGAACCATAGGCTATGGGAGGGAACAATCAGACTATTTAGTGAGGGCTTTTGATGTCAGTCGAGTAGGTTACATCTCCTTTGGCATTGGATCCTCAAGTGCAGCAGTCCTACAAGAAAGCAGCGTTTCTGCTACCCAGTGTATTGATATTTCATGTATAACGCGGCCTTCACGTGTTGATGTTCAGCAAATAATTGAGCTTTGTGATAACCGGGATGGATGCTGAAAGATGAAACGTGTTTATCTGCTAGCGTGACACCGAGCAAATGTTGAACATCGCCAACTATCTAAGGAAAATGTTCACTTTGAAGCTGCAGTGCTAGGCACGCAGTTGGTTTCACGCTGCTGACGAGATCCACTAGAGGGTGGCGTCTTCACGCGGGAAACCCCTACAGCCCCATTCTGTGTGTTTGTAAAGTGATTAACGCTGGCGGAGCTTCTAATGGACGCTGTCCTCTCTGAGAAGGAGAGAAGTGTGTATGCCGGGATGTCTAGCTCCCAGTGTGTCAGTCACGTCGTCAGTCGCACTCAGTTAGGTGTGCGCATCTCAGTTCAATTTTCCGAGGAGGGATATCTGCTTGGCCCCATAGTAAACAAGACCGGGAGCAAGCAGCAGCTGCGGCACAAGTGTCATGTGACACGGCATGGCCTGATGGAGTGGGAGGGGAGGAGTGCAGTCCTAGGGAGCTTGGGAGTGAGCAGCTGGCAGCCTGTGCCCCCCTGCTCGCTCCCGAGACCCATAGGCCATGGGAGGAAACCTTTAGAGATGAGGCGGGACATACCCGAGCCTTTGGCCATTTGCGTGCTTTCTTTTGTGAAAGCCTCACGCAAATGGCCAATCAAATGCGTGGCCCAAAAAAAGAAGAAAAGATGTGTAGCTGGAAGTCCTTACTAAAAGCCTCGCAGAGCAGCGCATGCACTGGTTCATGCGAGACCTAATAATGACACACACTACAAATTCATGAAGTTGCCTTCTGGTGGAAAATCATTATTTCCACTCTGAACATATGAGGTTTCAGAGAAATCTAACACTGCTACTGTTACTGGTAAGCCTTTTAAAGGAAAATGTTTACGACCCCTCAAAAAGAGTTTTTACTAGCCTTCCAGTGCCTTTTAGTGGTTTTAAGGCTAGCTGGCAGTCCAAGGATAGTCAAGTTTAAGTATTAAAGGTTTGTTTCTGCTTTACATTTCAATAAATAAAGGTTGCAAAAAAAAATAAGAATTGAAGGTTTTAGACCGAACCTAAATAAGTTTTTATTTCGGATGGAAAAATAAAGTCAAACTAAATTCATCAAAACAGTCTGTCGTTTATTTTAGGTACTCCACCAGAAATTCTGAGGACATCGAGCAGAGCATTTTTTAGACCACCATGCCTTAATTTGATCCTTACAATAATGACATTAGCTTCACCACAGGGTTCTGCAACTTTGGTTGAGGTCTGGTCTCAGATATTCTATCTCTTCTTACATTGGTTTAAAAAAAAATATATAGATATTATTTTTATTAGGCTGCACATCAAAAATAAGGCAAGCATTTCATACTATTACAGTTCAAGCGATAAAGAATAAACCCTTAAAAATTATGCATCGCTAGAGCTCTCAAAAAAAGTATTAGTGCAAACCATTTTTTTTTATAACAAACAGTAGCCACAGCAAATGCATTCAATATACATTATAGTTACAATTCTTGATCTCCTATGGAGCAATGCAGTTGTCTGGTAAGTCACATAGTTTGGTCCAAGACACCTACGCCACGTTAGCTAGCATAGGTGACATTTACCCTGAGTTATCCATCGTATCAGGGAGTGGGCCCATGCTCCGAGTTGCCTGCTCAGCAAGATATGTTTGATATAAGCCCCAAAAGTTTTTGGGTCAGCTACGCGGGGGAAGCAGCTCACTATACAGTTCGGACTGTGTGCTGCAATACAGCATATCACGTGACCAGTCCTGTAACGTTGGGGGGGGCTCGCACCCAGCGCATAGCCAAACTACGCTTTGCAATCCGCATCCCCATCTCAATCAATCGACTTAGTCCCTTTTTGTGTACCCCAGCAAAGCATGAGCGTGTCAGGGATTATTGGTGCTTTAGTAATACCTCTCAGTGCCTGAAAAACCTTTTCCCAGTACTTGGCAATTTTTGGGCATGCACAGGCTACATGTAGAAAGTCTGCAGGACACACCCTACATCTCTCGCACTCTGCAGTCTCACGCAACCCTTAACGAAACTGCCGCTCTGGAGTATAGTAAACTCTTTGCAAGTATTTAAAATTGATAAGGCGGCGCTGGCCATTTAAAGACACGCGACGGGTCGCCTCACAGCTATACCCCCAAGTGTCGTCATCAATATTGATGCCCAGGTCTCTTTTGCCACTCAAGTCTAGACTTGGTGTAATAGTACTTACGGTAGGCCTGCACAACCCCATAAAACCTGGACACTAGTTTAACAGGCAATTCTGCTTGCAGGATAAGTGTGAGTGGGGTAACCGCCATATCTTCACCCAGTATCTCGCGCATGGCATGTCTCATCCTATAGTACTGAAATCGTTCTTACATTGTTAATAGCTGTGAAATCAGATAATCTTCCAGTTGGGAGTGAGTAAAGGCAAAAGGGCGGAATGAAATAATTAAAATGCTTTGATGGTGATTCTTGCACTAAGAGGACTTGCTGTTTCTCCTTCGGACAGCCATTACCTCTGCATATTTTCTGCTACAGCCCTGCGTGTTGAAATAACTTTTCGCAGTTTGGTATGCCTGTAGAGATTGGTTACCCATGAGTATGAGGGTGTGTTGGAGGTTTTCTGTGGGTGATCCCAAAACCTTCCCAGTGCCATTTTTAGGCTTGTTTTACTCTTTTTTTCAGTGTAGGTCATTTCTAATTAGTTTGAAGACAGAAGACCAAGGTCTAAGACTTAAATCACCATGAAGATAATTTTCCCATGTATCAGATATTAGGGTGTCACTTAAGGGAAATGCTAGTAAGAGGAAATGATTTAAAACTAGAGAACAAATCAATGTGGTTTCTGGAAAAACCTTTTAATTATCAAAACATAAGTAAATACACCATCTCACATGTGAGATCCATCGAAGCTAAACAAGTGCAAAGTTTAATCTGAAATCCAGTACCAAAGTTCTGGTGCTTTATGCGCAGTTGGGAGGCAGCCCATAAAGATCCATGAGTGCCCCACGCAAATATATAGTTCAGTGACTCTATTGAGTTCCCTTTATTTCAGTAGATTGGCTCCGCTTTTCCTTCAGGTTACTGTGCATTTCCCTCTCCATTGCTTTAATAGATCTCTACTTCACCCTTTCTCCTCAATAGTATCTTGAAATCCCGATAGCGAATATTTTCCGTCTTGCCTTCTACCCTTTGTGTAACATATGAATATCTTTCTGTGGAAAAATCCTGCTTTATCGCTTTGCTCCTATGCTCTAGCATTGGCTATTTCTTTGTTCTTGGACTCTGACTCACTCCTGAGTATAAATAAAATCATCACAGCAGTTTAGTAGCCACCCCATTTATTCGTTCAGTTTCCTCCATATTCTAAATGTGCTTAAACTCTGTACCGTGGTCATCAGATTCTTCACCTCATTGAGTTACTTTGGTGCATGCCTTACCCCTTTCCATTGGCATAATCCCTTTGTAGCTCCCCTGTCAGTTTCATCTACCATATCCATACACCACCTTTAAATGTGACTTTCTTACCAGACTCCTCTAGTCTAGATGAAGAGCACAGAAAATTATACAGCAAAATGAGTTTATTTTGAAACGTCTTCTGTACTGAGTATGTTGTAATCAAACACCGCAGACTTCGGTGCTGCAGTTCAAATGTGTGCTGTGGTATCAAAAGGCCATGTTTTTATCTGAGGTAGTCCTGGTCTTTTTTATTTTTGACTTTGAATAATGCACAAAACCATTTGATGTTTAGGTGTAGTTCAGATTGCATGAACAGAATGAAAAATATTCTATTTTACATGCCAAGAATTTTCAGTTCTATTAAGGACACGGAGGTGGGGATTATGCTTCTCTTTATTTACTGAGAGATTGACAGCAGCCAATCAAAACACTTAAAACTACATTTCCCATGAGCCCAACATCCTATTGTTCCATACCATCATAAGGTTCATGCCTCCCTACATACATCAATATGGCAGTACTCCTTCCTCTTTCTTTGTGAACATCAATGTAAAGCCTCAATACCGGAGTCCAACATGAAACTGCCATAGAACCAACATGTCCAATCCACAGGAGGAATCTAATCCAACAGACGAAGACTAACTTCCTTCGCAGCAATACAACAGATCAACCACCAGCAACACGATAGCCAGTTTCAAGCTGATTTAGCATCCGTTAGTGAAACGAAAATATTGAAAATAATTTTGAATCCAGTAGAGGGATTCTAAGCAATCATGGATTGGTAGACGTGATAGCAACAATAGCAATAAAGCAATGTGTCACAGAAAACAGCAATAACATGAAGAATTAACATGTAAAATTGGAGGCTTCGGATTATGCTAGTCTAAAGTCGAGCCACTGAGCCACCAACATCAATGCAACATCCACAATAGATTTATGATAAAATAATCTTAAAGGAGGAATCGGAAGACCAGTCCGCTACAGCCATAATGTTCTCCAAACGAGAACCAGTAGAAAAGGCTTTTGCGGCAGTAGCCCCTCCTACAGATTGAGCCCCGAAAATGGATACATCAATACCAGCCTCAGCCAACAACCATTTTCCGAGGGTTCACCAGTCAGTCCTGGAGGGCAGGATCCATTCAGATTTTTAAGATACCTACATTTATCTAAATGGGGATATGCTAAAATCCTGGCATGGATATGGTGCTCCAGGACCGACTTTGGAGGACCCTGATTTAACCCATCTGGCTATAGCCGCCTGGGAGACCGTCTGGAAAGTTTTCTGTACAAGCATGAGCAATTGCCCCTCGGAATCTCTCCGCAACGCACAGGCACACTCTTCATATGATTTAAATGCATTTAACTACACATAAACTTTGATTATGTGGAAAAGCAGGATAACTGATACATCTTGATGCAGTTTTTGTACATCTTGAAATAGAAAGACACTCCAGAGTGGAAATTCTCTACCTGCTAAGCCCAAGGCCTTCACATCTCTAATATGTCTACAGGAAATGAGAGACAAGCGTCAGCTTTGCAGACAACTGTTTGCGAAAGGAGATCCTTGCTAGCGGGACATGTTCTGGAAAAACGTAACACCACATCAACATCCCATAACACAGAATACTTCGGTTGACAGGGATGGACCAATTGATAACCCCTAATCAACTTGCATACTAATGGATGTTCACCCACATGCTTGCCGACCAGATGAGGATGTCCAGCAAACATAGCCGAATGGAAAGTGTTAACTATTCTATAGGCTTTCCCCTGACTAGCTAGTTCAGTTAAGGAATTCACAATCATATGGACACCTGCCCCCAAGAAATAAACACCTCGTTCACTACATCAACATTCTCCTCGCAGCCAAGCAACCTCATATAGTTTTTGTGTAGAGTGAGCCCAAGACTGCAACAGGAAGAACCTAGTGTTCTGTGAAGCTCCTGGCACTTGCCAGAGTTGCCTGAAAATCTCCACGCCATGAGGGACAAGCACCCCTGAGTCACCAATGGGTGCAGAAGACCCATCGGTTTGGAAAGAAGATCCGGGAAGGAGAGAATCCGTACTAGGGGAGCGCAAGAAAACAACTTTACAGGAAACCAAGACTGGGCCTTCCAATAAGGGGTCGCAAGGACTAACTCTGCTGTCTGCCGACACGCCTACGAGAGTTCCCTTTGGATCATGGAAATGGGGGAACTGGTACAATGGGTCTGTCGACTGGGACTGGAGAAAAGCATCTGGGTTGGCTGCCAGTGGATCCTGCCTCCAACTGTAAAAGGTCGGGAGATGGGCACTTAGGTGGGATGCAAATAAATGGATCGTGTACGGACCCCAAAGCATATTCAACCCATGAAAAACCTGAGGATGAAGTCGCCAATCGCGTAGGAACTGAGAGTTCGAGTCCACTGTCACATTGGACTGACCCAGAATATACTCCGCCATCACCGAGATTTGATGCTGGAGACAATAATGCCAGAAATCTTTGACAATCTCCACCAAAATGGGATCTCGTCCTGCCAAGGCGGTTGATGTATCATACCGCCAATACGTTGTCCATTCTCAGACGAATGCAACAACTCATCTTGCGCTAGGATAGAGTGCGAACTGCACAGGACCCCAGCAACAGCTCGAGGCAATTAATGTGGAGACGAAGCTCTTCCGAGGAACACCTGCCCTTGGTGTGTCGTCGTCAAACCCCCCCCCCCCCCCCCCCCCACCCCCCCCACTCCACTCGCCCATTGGCTGGCAGCTTATTCTATGATTACTACTGGAACCGACTAAGGCTTTGCCTTTCCAGGCATCCATGTGATCCAACCACCAAGACATGTCCGTCCTGGCTTCCCCTGATAACACTATTCGCTCCAAACCGGGCAATCCCTTCCGAAGATATATTTCTTTGAAGGGCCCATAATGAAGGGAAACCCGAAAAAAATCACTTGGATGCATGACGCCAATAGACCTACTAGGCGAGCCAAGATCCTTAATGATCTAGTCGGAGAGGCAAGCACTCTTCTCAACTCTTAATAGACATCTATTTTTTCAGTGCTAACTGGAGTAGGGCCTTGAAAGAGTCTACTTGAAAACCGAGGAATTCCAATGTCTAGGAAGGGACCGTGATTGGATTTCTTCGAATTGACGACGAACCCCAGATCCTGAAGGAACTGAACCGCCAAAGAGAGATTAAGAACAGTGTCCCTGCTCCGCGCCATGACGAGAATATTTAGATATATGATCAACCTTACTCCCAACGATATAGAACTACAGGTCGACTCAACGTGGTGAACTACCATGAATCTGAATACAGACCAAAGGGCATGGCGGTAAACTCATACCAGTGATGGTGCCAATGAAATTGAAGAAATCTCTTGGGGTCAAAGTAGGGACCACCAAGTAAGCTTCCTTGAGGTCGAGACGGACCTTCCAATCGCCCTCTTGTAAAAGATTGCAGGGAACGTGTATGCCTTCCATCTTGAAGTGGCGATACACTATCCAAGAGTTGAAATGTTAGAGGTTCAGGACCGGTCGATAGCAGCGGTCTTTCTTCAGAACCAGGTAGATTGTGCTGACAAAACCCTGTGGACTAGGTACAGTCTGCACTACTGCTCTTTTTGAGAGGAGCGCACACATTTCTTTGTGAAACTGCTCTCTATATGGAGGGGTGGGAGGGGTAGTGGGGTGCCTCCCCTGCTGAGGGGTGGAGTAAAACTCCAATCTGAACAGTGTGCAAGACCCACGGATCCTGATTGATAACCCCCGATTGTGCAGGTACAACTGTATCATTCCCTCCCCTTAGGCTGCTGAAGCCGGAAGAACGGTTACCAAGTGGCGTTGTTACCACCCTGATATTCACCTTGCTGGGCGCCGCCACAACCGCCTATATTACTATGTTACTTGTGGGGTAGAATTTGGAGGATCCGATGGGAACAGTTCTGCCCCTATAATTGTAGCCTCTGGACGCATGATTGAATCAACAGCCTTGTGCTAGTCTTCGAAAGTGCCTGACCCTGGCAAAAAGTCCACTGTGAAACACCTTCTCAATAGACGTTTGGACCTTGTCCAAGGCGGAGAATGTGGTAACATACATCCCTAGATCTTTAGCAAATGTGTCCACAAATAGCAGTCTATTCGCCAAAGGACCCGTTTCCATAGAGACCAACTCTGCCAGCTTTGGGTCAATCCTCATTAGAAACGATTTACGACATTCAGTAGACATTGCGCAGTTAGCATTGCTGAGGAGACCCAGCGCTCTTTGGGCCCATTCAAGGATCTTTCCAGGATTCAGTTGTGAATTTGTCTCTTTCGCCTGGATGGTCAATTCAAGAATTTTAGTGAGCGGGTCAGAAAGGTCCAGCAGCTTATTTTGGCTCTTACGCCATGCCCTATCTAGACCATTTTTTGGGTTCCTTGGCAAACTCCTTGCGGAAAGTCACCATGCTGGGATCTAATTCTGGCGTTTCCACTACTTTGCTAAATAGAGAGACAGTTGAGGGCCTCGGGGTGTTGCACACCTCACACTCAAAGCCTTTGCACATTCTGTCTTGAACATAATGGGCCACCTCTATAAGGGGCACCCATTCTATGGAGCGTGGGTGAGCAATGTTTTCAGGATCAAAGAGCAGATTTTTATGACTTACCGGCGGTACATCTGCAGTGGCATGGCGCGCATAGAATGGGCGCTTCGCAGGCTGTGGATCTAATGGGGTGCATTTGACTCAGATGGCGTGGGAGAGAACGTAGAAGACCAGTTTGTCAGATGGGGCGCTGAACCCACTGAGAATCCCCTGAAGGACCCTGGGACGGTGCACTCCCAGATTCATGGTCCCGAAGGACTGAAGCAACAATCTGTGAGAGGACATACGTTCAAGAATTAGAACTACCACCTAAGGCTCTCTGGGCGAAGCCCGTGTCATTGGTTGCAACATCACTGGAGAAGGAATCCTCAGGGGGTCCCACCAACTCTCGCCGACCATAACTGACCAGTGGCTGTGTAAAAGGCCTCAAAGCTTTAATCAGGAGCCTATTAACAAAATCCTGCACATGAGTATACAGTGCTTCCACAAACCTCTCTTCCACCTGATGCTCATATGGCACTTCTGTATACTCAATATATCCTTCCTCCTCTTCAATGTTGTACACCATGCTGTTTGCCAAGAAAAAGAGCAGCGAGGAGCTGGAAGAGGTTGGGGGGGGGGGGGATTATCAGCCCCAAACAGCAGTTCTATCAAAGCCTCAAAGGCGATAGCCAGGGCAGAACTGCCCAGGTCAAATAATTGTGGAGGGAGTTGCCAGTATCCCTAGTGCAGAGCCCCGAAAAGACGTTTAATTCGCCCCACTGAGGACAGGAACCACAGGTGCCACACTGCGAAGCTCACAAAGCCGGACACTCCGAGGACAATGCGCGAGGCCAAAAACGGAAAGAGGACTGTCCTCACTCCGGCGGTCAAACCACTCCAAATCCCCGTTCCCACTCCACTCTGGCATATGCTACAGGGCAATCAATGAGCTCCTGTGAGCGGAACCCTCTGCCACCAACTCTTACAAGAGCAACACAGATAAAGCGCCAAAGTAAACCGTGCACTTTCAAAATGTAATGAAAGACAAAATGCACTTGCTCGGCCATTACAACAGCAAAGAAAGAGTAAGAACTGCGGTCATATTGATATATATTGAGGCATGACCCCTATGATTGGATGGGACATTGGGCTGTTGGGCTTGTGGGATATGTAGTTTAAAGTTTCACATGTTTTGATTGGTTGCTGTGAATTTGTCATTAAAGAAAGAGAAGCATAATCCGAAGCCTCCGGTCTGCCATAGAACTGCTACCTATGGCCCACTTCTCAACTAGTATTTCCAAGAAATGTTTGATAATGCTCTTTGGAGTAGAATCCTCACTTGTGTCCAAGAGGTTTTGAAGGCATTGCAGTATTCACAACAAAGAACTGAAACCCTCCACCTTTATTCCCATTGTAGCTGAATTGTGTAAAACAATGTTTTAAAGATCAAGGAACGTTGGGCATCTTGTCGTAGAAGCCTATGAATTCAGTATTGGCGCTAATGTTGTTTGAACCTAGGCCGTTGAATCCAGTCGTCCCAGAGGACCCTTATTTGCAAAGCATTTGTTTACTTGGCTTCATTGATAAATTTTTACCCCTTTTCATTTGTTTACAGATATGGCTGCCATACGCAAGAAACTGGTGATAGTTGGGGATGGGGCCTGTGGAAAAACTTGCCTGCTCATCGTCTTCAGCAAAGACCAGTTCCCAGAGGTTTATGTCCCCACCGTCTTTGAAAACTATGTGGCAGACATTGAGGTGGACAGTAAACAGGTGAGCAGTCTTTACTTGTTTGTTTCATAGTCCTTACCGCAGAGCCCAGCGTTCCCACTAACACAGTAGCTCTTTCTTATCTTGGATGATGCACATATCACAGATTCATGGCTTAGTTTCTTCCTGACACACTATTCTTGAGGACCATCTGGAGCTCACTTGCAGTGTTTGGGGTCAGTGGTGTGGCATTCACTAAGAGCCTCTAGTTACTAGCTACTGCAGCGGATTACAGCTTTTACATATCCTACTTTAATTACATAATTTAAAACTGGTTTATTTTCAAAACTATATGTTCCTGCAGTATGGTTTCAAAAGCTGGAGGGATTCTGTTTGTGAACTAGTTATTTTCAAACCATCCTACATTATTTTAGTTTTGCAAATCCGATTTACTTTATGCGCTCCAGCAATGTGTAATCTCTTCACCTCTTCTAAAGTGCCTTTGAGCAACTTGAGATTGCTGCCATCTATAGTGCATGGAAGGGTCTCTGTCTTTGATATTAGATCTTTTTTCTAATGGCTGTAAAAAGTAGGCTAAACGTATACATGATCTGTGGAACACTTTAGAATATATGTTTCATGTTAAAACCATTAAAATGCCTGAAGCAGTCAACCTTTTTTTTTTTTTTTTTTTTGTTTAAAACGGATAAACAACTAGTTGGCTGTATCAGTCATGTAGTACATTTCACTGAGACACCAGGTTTAATATAGTTCGGAAATAGAGTGCAAAACTGACATTTCTCTTTGAAGAGTTCACACTACCATTCTTCCCCTAAAGAATCAGACGAGCAGTTTGTTTTTCCAGCTCATTAAGAACATTTCCTGAATTCAGCAGTCTGTTTTGGTTGGGACTGATTTTCAGTATTCCTCCTTTAGCGTCTGCTTGGTAGCCATAATATTTATTTTGTGAGGTAGGTTGCTTTTTTCTATAGTTTTCCTCAGAGTTCTGCCAGCTGTGTTTGGAAATGTACTTCTCGTGGGAGTAAGAAGTACTGAAAGTCATTTTTTCCTTTGGAATCCTCACTATTGTGAAGAAATGCAGAATGCATATGGAGATGAGTTGCAGGAGGATTGTTGCAAGTGTGAGAGTTTGCCTTGAAGTGAAACAATTAGAAGAAGGGTGAGTTCTTTCAGGGTCTGCTAGCTCCAATAGTGTTAGACCGCTCTCGTGGTGAAACTGTCTCTTGTCGTCAGAAATAATAACCATCTTTTAAAAACTTGGTTTTTCTTGTATCAAAGATCTGTCGCCACTGCCTAAATTAGAGCTAATAACTATTTGGCATTAGAGATTCTGAAAAATATTTCTTAGTGAATAACCGCTTTAGTTTATTATTGTATTCCGGTACGGTGTTTCAACTTCCATGGCAATTTGATCTCAGTGGCCTTGGCAAGACGAGCTGCCCTGGCCGGACCATGAGAATAAGCCGAAAATATACTGAATATTTTTAAACTTCTCGCTGCTGCTGTTGGTAATCGAATTGGACACTATTCGATTAATTGCGCAATCCCAAGTAATATGATATTTTTCACTGAACAATTTTTCCTTCCTCCCCAGTGCCGAGCCCTTTGATGATATCTGAGGCATGTCATGCTTGTGGCTTCATAACTTTGTGTACCCCCCCCCCCCCCACCCACCCACAAAAGGTATGCAGGCCAAATTTCTGTCCCTTTTTCCTCACATCATGGTGATTCGAAAAGTACCTAACATTTGTGGGTTCGCTAGAGGGGTCGGAAAACTAGCCAGAAGATAGCATATGTTTTTTTTTTGTGTGTGTGTGAAATATGAGAGAAAAGTGCTGTACAAGAAAGTGTGTCTTTTTGTTTTCCTAAAAATGACCTCAACAAAGCGTTTGCTGTGCTAAGATCAACATATTCCCAAGTTTCAGGAACAAGTAGAGTTGTAAAAGAAAAACACTTTTTTTAACCACAGCTTTTGGATTTGATGTCCATTTTTATAATTTTTTATGATATTCCAGCCTACTTGCAGTTTGTGATGGAAACGAGCGTGAAACTTATGGGTCATCCAGGAAGTCAGTACATTTCTAAAAACTAGATAACATTCTTAACTCTGCCTAGGGTCATTTGTGTAGACTGCTCATGGTTTTCCCAAAGAAACTAATTGTTGAAATAAAAAATAATTAAAATAAGTGGTAAAAAATAAATAATTGGTGACAGCGTTTTCTTCTGATATTTTTTGTCCTAATGGTAGATTTACAAAAGTAGCATACCTTTAACATCTTTCTGACCGCAGGGAAATGTTTAGTGTTGGTTGGTTGCCCAAAACACGGGTTACAGATAGCCAACAACTGCGCTGTAGCTTCTAATGATTTTTCAACATCTACCAACCATGCAGCAATTCATGTGGTAAAATGTTATGAATGAAACATTGGGCTGAGGGAATTCAATGTATTTTTTTTAAATGTCCACCAGATAATTAGATTAAGACAGTGTGTATTTGTACACTTCTAAATTTGGGGTTTACCCATATAATGTGACTTGGGGGTGTATTTTTCAAAATGCATAATTTATTTCCACACTTGATTAAGTTTGGCAGCCAAAAATAAGAGAGAAACCCAATAGGTAATAACACATTGTGTGGCTGTGCCTAGTGGCTGCAATAGTAAAAGTGCCAAAAAGCAAAGACTTGCATGATTCCTTGTTTGTTCTGTTGCTGTCACAGGTGCTAGGGTCAGCCAGACAAGTGGGGTCCATGTAAGTAACACCACCCTAAACTCCTGGTAGTCTAGTTTTCAGAAATGTTTGGTATCACTTGTTGCCGGCTGGCTCAAAGACCAAATAACGCAACCATTCAGTTTAGCTAGCGTGAGGAAATTGGGATTTACCCCACTCTGCCAGCCCCTATGTCAAAACTGCATCCAGAACAATTCAAATTTCTTCTCGCTTGCCATGGGGATGGGTACTCTTTAGATGCAAGTCAGACTGACTGTTGTGAGCTTCGTGGCGAAGGGGAGTTTTTTTGTTGTTGTTTATTTTAACTTCTTGAGAAAGGGTCAGAGGTGATGCTAGGCCAATCAAATGGGTGGGATTTGGAAGTAGTCTCATCTGCTTAAGATTTCAGCATTTTTTATTCACTTAACACTAATCGGTGATACTTGGCAGGTCTGCATCTTTCTGCAAAGGTAAGGCAGGGTATAAAGTAGCATGATTGTCTGAGTTCACTTCTGTTAGAACTAAACAAGATTAGAAGCTTCTGGGCTACAGCCGAGTTATAAAGTCTCGATGACCGAGTAAAAGCAAAATTACAAGCTTGACTGAAAATCTAAAACAAACCAAAAAATAAATAGCAAAACGTTCTAGAAAAAACACGATCAGCAACATATTTAGTACACTGCTGCATGCATTGTGGGCCCTGCACAAACGGTCCTTTTTGTTGGGGTTTGCAACTCAGTGTTCAACGTTGTCCTACAACTATATGGGTTAGGTAGAATTTGCCCAAGAAACTGGTGGTGTATTTTGAAGGGTGACACACTTTATGATCCCACCTTATTTTTGCCATAAAATCAAACTGCATAGAACCAGGTTAACTCTTATTTCAGATTAGGACCTTCTCTGGTTTCCCAGGTTACGCCGCAATCTCAAGCGAGCAAATTGCTCAGGACCCTGTTGATCAAAGCTATTTATTTGTGACTGTGAGAAAGTGCCATCTTTCTTGCATGGTATGCCCCCACTTTTTGCTGAATTGCTGAATGTACTTTGACTGAGTGTGCCCTGGACTCCTGCCAATCAGGTGCCCAGGGCCTATGTCCCTTCCCTAAAACAAACCAAACCCAAATTGGCAAACCTTGGCCACATGTCAGCCCCTGGTAAATGGTACCCTAAGTACCCAGGGCTTTGTGACCAAGGAAGGCCTCTAAGAGCTGCAGCACTCCTTGTGCCACTCTTAGAGGCCCTGTACCCTTACACACACACACACTGCCTTTGCAGACTGAGTGTATGAGTGCAAGACAAAAACAAAGTCGACATGGCACACATCCCTGTGTGCCATGCCCATCACATACACTGCCATGGCATACATCAGTCACCCCTCTAGCTGGGTGCCTTATGCCAATGGTGTGGGAACAGGAGCAAGAGCCCTGTGCCCCTACAGTGCCCAGGTCCATTCTTGAGCCCTGTAAGTGCAGTGCTGCCATTTAAAGAGTACATGGTGTTGGGAGCTCGTCAAACACGAGCTCCACAGCACCATAATGGCAACACTAAAGACTGGGAAGTTTGGTATCAAACTTCTCAGCACATTAAACCCACACTGATGCCAGTGTGGGATTTAATGTACCCAGCACCCCAGAGGGCATCTTAGAGGTGCCCCCTCGAACCTAACCTAGAAATCCACGTCTGCTCTGAGGCTGCCTAGGCTGCCACCCAGCAGACATGTTGCTGGACCCCTGGGTAGGAGAGCCCCTGCTCTCCTGGTCCTGCAACAATGCACATCCTGGGCGAGGTGCTAAATCTCCTCCCCCAGGATGGGCAGGGGGAAGCTTCAAAGGCATGCCGCCTATGTGAGCTTCCCCAGGCCCCTGCAACCCCCCCACTCTGGCGGGAAGCTTAGGCCGGAAACTCCAAATAAGGACAGGGGATGTGCCAGCCTGCCAACCGCACCCCTCAGGTGGGGGAGGCGAGGTGAAGCACATCGCCGGGCTCTCGCCACCTTGAAGATGGGGAGCCCTACCCTATCAGGACTAGGCTACTGCCCCCCTCCCACAGGAGAGAGGCAGGACAGGGGGTGTACCCACCCCAGGACAGGGATCCATTGGTCCTGCCCATCACCTACTTGTAACGCCCCTAAATCTAGTGTTTAGGGGCACCCTGAACCTTCCTTCCCCAGATTCCTGGTCCAAAACTACGAAGAGCAAGAAGAGAGAAGACCTGACCTGCAGCTGCTGAAAAGAGGAAGACACCAACTGCTTTGGCCCCAGCCCTACCGGCCTGTCGACCCTCGAACCTGCTCCTGCTCCAGCCCGGCATCTCTTGTGGCTAGCAACCTCACCCACCCCGGAGGACCAGGCTACCTTTTGGCTCTAAGCCCCTGGGACTCCCATGAGTAGAGGCTCTACTCAAGAAACCTATCTCTAACCCCTGGTAGCAGCCCGGAACCGCGAACCCAGCACACTCTGCACCAGCCGAGCCTGGCCAGTGCCGGAGTGAACAAAGACCCTGAGGACGACCCCACGGCGACTGTGACCCCGAGTCCGGCACCCAAGGACCTCCCTCGACATTCCTGAAGAAGCCTGCAGCCTCAGAACCAGGTGCCCCCCCAACCGCGATCAACAGAGTGTAAAATTTCCCGACACCTAAAGGCACCCCTGCACGCGGCGCCCCACCGCCCCCTGTGCCCAATCCCAAGGTACCTACCTATCCTCCAACTACCCAACTTACCTCTCGAAGTGGTGGAGGCACCTGAAGAGTCCTCGTCCCCGAGCTTGCAGTCTTTTTCCTAACTGGAGATTTCCTATTGAAACCCATTGAGCGCCCGAAGGCTCAAAAGCACTCTGCACCCAGCCGCCCGAGTGGCCCTGGCAGTGAAAACTCTACTCCTTCCTACTTCCCCACTTGCCCTGAGTAAGTGACCAGGAGCCCAGCTCCCACAGCCGCATGGCTTGCCAGTCAGCAGCCACCAAACAAGGCCCCCCTATCCCTCATAGGATAACATTGGGCCTAACACTCTCTGCACCCGGCCGCCCTAGAGCCGCTCAGGGGGAACCAACTGTACCTACCTGACCCTGGGAGACCCCCCCCCCCCCCCCCCCCCCCGAGTCTGTGCCCAGAACCTCAACTCTGCCAGTCGAGTACTTACCCTTAAACCGCAAACTCTATTTTCCTCATAGGGTAGCATTGACTGGCTTTTTCCTGAAATTTCTTCTAAGTGTGGACTTTTCAAATCTCCAAATATTCAATAAAAATTAGCCGAGTGACAAAAACGAATTTACTCACCTGCTCTTAGGTGAGCTCCCAGTGCTGGATCTTGGTGCCCAGCACTGACTCTGAAAAATCTCTACAATTGTACTTACCCTTAACTCAATTTTCTTCCATAGGAAACCATTGACTGTTTTTCTGTGAAATTTCTTCTAAGTTTCGATTTCTGCAATCTTTAAATATTCTTCAAAAATCGTATAATATCTGAAAACGTAATTACTTACCTGTTTTGGATAAAGGTCCCAGTACTGAGTCTAGGCACCCAGTACTGGATTACAAAAGTAACGAGAACATACTGTACCTGTAACCTACATTTTCTTCCATAGGGAATCATTGATTGTTTTCTCTGAAATATTTTCTAAGTGTCAACTTGAAAAAATAGCCAAATATTAGTTAAAAATTATTACAGTACTTAAGTCGACTTTCATCACTTGATTCTGAGAACTGACCCAGGACTGAATCTAGGATCCAGTCCTGGAATTCCAAAAGTAATCTAAAAAGTAATCTGTTGCAAATAAATTGAATTTACCATTGAGCTCTATGTATTGTTGTGTTTAAAAATAGAGTTGCCTACTGCAACCACTTGTAACTGTTTACTAAAGTCTATTGCATATTGCAAAAGTATTTATATGAAACATCTACTGTTGAGAAAGTATATTTTAACTCCAAGTGTTGGTTCTAAAATAAAACCAGCATATATTTTTTATATATAAACCATTGGCCTAGAGTTCAGTTATTGAGTGTGTGAAACCATTTGCTGACTGTGTGTGTACAACAAATGCTTTACACTGTCCTCTGGTACTGCCTTACTGCTCGACCAAGCTACCACTTTAGAGAGAAAGGTTATGCCTAACTTTAACCTCTGTCAAACCCTGGGGGACTGTGGACTCTGTACACCCTGTACCTATTAAGGAACAGTATATACAGAGCCACTTTCTCACAGTGACCTATTAGCTTAACTTGTGGTGGTTTGTAGTTTTCAGTCTTTGACCATGTGTTCAGCTCCCTGTGCCTTTTGTCTGTCGGTGTAATTGACATTGATTTGTTGTTATTTCTTCAACTATAATTTAGCTCCTAATGTCTGTTCGTCACTGTGTTTTAGCTACAAGTAGGAAGCTAGCTCTGTATATACTATACCAAAGTAAGGTATAGTGTGCACAGAGCCCAGTGGATCCCCAGAGGAATAGCAGAGGCTAAAGTAGTTAATACCTTACTCTCGTTTGTGATAGTGTGGTTGAGCAGTCTGACTTACCAAGAGGGTAGTGTAAAGCATTTGTTGTACACCAGCAAGAAATTGTCAAACACTCAATTGAATACAGACCAATTGTTTGTATAAAAAGTTATGTTTTTGTTATTTTATTTCTAGAACCAGATTCACTTAGTAACAGGTAAGTTAAACTCTTCATACAATGTTACTTTCAGCAAGGCACTGAAAACAGGATTTGCAGGAACATTTAGATTACTTTTTGCAGGTGAGAAAACAGTAAAAAGAAAAATCAGGTAAGTACTTTTCGATTACAGTTCTGGTTTGGGATGATACATACCCCCTACACAGTTTACACAACATAGGACTCTTGTAAGCAGGCTAACTCTTGTGCAAGCAAAAGATTACTTGTTGTGCAGTACAAGACAGTTCAACACTTAGAAGAATTTTTTAAGAAAACCCCACCATTCAGTCCTATGGGGGAAATGAGGAGTTAGGTTACAGGTGAGTAAAGCGGTCTTGGGATTGGAGTTTTGGGGGGTAGAACCAAGGTTCAGTTTGGCACTCAAGAGGCACCACCAGTGGCACAGGGCTTCTCGGTGCAGGGTGTTCATGTTAGCCAATGGGGCACGTTGGTTGGGGACTGCTCACGGGCAGGCCACTCTGTCTCAGGAACCAAGCTCCTAGGATTAGGATCAGGCCAAAGAGGGTCCCAGGTTAGCACCAAGTCGACACTACCTGTGGCGCAGGGGTGGCCGGGTGCAGGGTGCTTAGTAGGTGTTGGGAGCCCAATGCGTTTCAATAGAGGATGTTGGTTGTGAAAAAGGACTGCAGGCTGGAGCCAGAAGACTGGATGAAGGGAACCAATGGCTGTAGGATGAAGTTGAAGAGTTGCTAGACGCCAGGACACCGTTGGTCGGGCACCTCCGGTAACAGGAGGTACGGATGCAGGGGTGTCCTTTCATGTCGTATTCTTCTCACTGGTTCTGGGCGCGGTTGAGGGGACCCTACAGATTGAGGCTGCAGGTGTCAAGGTGAAGGTCGGTAGAGGTTGTCCTTTGCTGGATCACATGTCAGGATCACCGGGGAGACCTCACAGGGGTGTTGTGCCTTTCAAACTTGGGACGTGGGTGTTTGGTGAGGACTCGCAGATCCAGCCAGATCTGGTGTCCTGACTTGGGTTAATGTTGGTCAAATTCAGTATCCACGGAAGATAGGAGTTTTTTGTGAGGGCAGGTCTCCAGGGTTCTTGGAGGCTGCTGGCTGCAGGACAGGCCGGGTTCAGATCGAAGGGATTCAGAGCAGAAGACAGGTCAGTATGGCTCTTCGGTCCTACTTCTTCTTGTCACGTTGAATCTGAAAAGGCAAGCTTCAGGTTTGCCCCTAAATACTAGATTTAGGGGCTTTACAGGGGTGTGCAGTGTGGGACCAATGTGTCCCTTCAGTGGGGTGTCTAGACCCCCTAGTATGCCACCCTCCAGTGCGTGGGGGGCATAATCCTCTTCCTGATTGGAGGGGTCCCCCCATCTACAAGATGGCGAGGACTGAGATATGCGCTTCACCTCGCCTCCCCCACCTGAGGGGTGGGGTTGGCAAAGGTGGGCTCTTCTCCCTTCCTGGCTAGGTTTCCCCTTCTGTTCTCGTGCCCAAAATGGGGGTCAGAATCGGTGAGTGCCAGTTGCTGAAGGCAGCAGGCCTTTGAAGCTCCCTCTTCAAAGATCCAGCCCATCCTGGGGAGCTATGACTCCTCTGCCCAGGATGTGCTTTGTTCCCAGACCCAGCGAGCAGAGGGCTCTCTAACCGGGGGTCCAGAAACCTGTCTGGTGGTGGCAGATGGCTGGTAGCCAGTCAGCAACCACACCGGAGTGTGACGTTTTTCAGGCGGCATCTCTAAGATGCCCTCTGTGTAAATTTTTCCTTAAATCCAACACTGGCATCAGTGTGAGTTTAATGTGCTGGGAAGTTTGATGCCAAACTTCCCAGACTTCGGTAAAGCCATCTTCGGTAAAGCCATAATGGAGCTGTGGAGTTGGTGTTGACAAACTCCCAGCCCATTTACACAAAATGGCCTCATTGCACTAACAGTGTCTGTGAACGGCACAGGCACTGCAGGGGAATAGTGCTCTTGCAGCTATGCCCACACCTGAATATAGTGCACCATATATTTAGGACTGTAAGGCATGCTAGAGGGGTGACTTACCCATGCCACAGGCAGTGTTTGGTGGGCATGGCACACAGGGATGTGTTCTGTTGACTCCTTGGTTTGGTTTGCACCAAAACACCCAGTCTGCATTGACATGGTGGGGGTGTTCAGGTGAGAGGTCTCTGAGGGTGGTATAATGCATGCTCAGCTCTGTAGAGGCCTTCTCTGGTCACTAGGCTGTTGGTACCAGAGGTACCTTTTACACAGGTTTTAAAGGTGACCCAGAGGTGTGCCAATTATGGGTACAAAGGTACAGTTTTAGGAAAGAACACGGGTGCTGGGGACAGGTTAGCAGGATCCCAGCGCACACTCTTGGATTTTGACATCAAGTATCTGGCAAAACGTTAGGAGGTAACCATGCAAAAAGGGACACTTACATAATATTGAAATCTTCCCTTGTTTCAGTTCCTGGGTTAGTGGCAAGAACTCTTTACGTCTGTGTGGCCATGGCTCTCAGCTTCCACCTTCTGTACCCATGTCTTCAGCTCCTGCTGGCTGCGATGTTGGGCATCAGTATGACTGTTTCTTAGTCACCAGAGCATGTTTGTGGTCTACAAAACCCTGTCTGTGCTTTCATGTGTTCAGCTTTTGTGATCTGTGCAGCCATGTTCTCAGCTCCCAGGCAAGAAACACACATTGGCTCTAACTTCTCTATATTCTTTTGTTTCTTGTCTTCTATGCTCTATTGGTGAGCTACTTTTTTATTCTAAACGTAGAAACCCCTTTAAAAGCACCCTGTTGCTACAAAGTTGTAGAGAATTTGTTTCAAGCAAAGTAGACGTTCTGAAATGACCTGCAAGGATTTCTGCTGTTTTCTGTGTGGAACTTAACATTGTCTTCTAGTCCGAGATATCTGTTTTTTGCAAGCAGGACAATAAAATAGGGTTTTTTCAGTCTCCCATAGATGGAGCCACAAAGCTAATGAACAGATAGCCATCCCCACCTGCTAATGCATGCGAGTCAAACATCAGTGGAATATCCTCTGCCTAACTCATACACTTACCTCTGACTGTACATGTGGAATTGGTCTGTCTCTCACCTAGAGCAATGTAATCAGAAAGGGTACCCGGTGTATGAGGTGACAGGGTAAACGGGGGGGGGAAACAGGTTGTTTCACCATCATCCACTAAAATAATCTATGCTTTATGCTCAATTCTGCACTCCTACAAGTTTATCTCTCCCTTGCCAATGCAAGCATTTTGGGATACTTAGCCATTTTATAACCCCCTTTATCTCTCCCCGAACCCCAGATAATGATATCCTTGAACGTGGATAATTGTAAAGGCTTGATTCTAATCCTTAATAACAAACAAGATTGTGAATAAACCTTAGATTAATTTATCCTGGACTAACTTGGCCATTTCCTTAGCCAGTTCCATATTTCTCCCCGACCGCAGCTACCCAGACTCAAATCGAGCATAAATACAATTAGTGCCGTGATCATCAACTACAAAATAGTTTGTGTGAATGCCTCTATATCCTCTACCATCCAGTTTCAACTTGACTCTTCCATTGAAGCTATGATCAACGATCTCACCCATGATCAACGATCTCACCCATCTAACCAAAAACCAAGCCGTCCAAACGAATGTAAGTGCCCCCAACTCCTGTTCTATTCCCGATTCTTCCAGATGTAATGCTCTTCTTTTTTGTCTCTGTCAAAATTAATTTGATGTCTCCAATAACAGCTCTTCAATTGGGGGATCTTTCTATCGTCCCTCTACCTAATTCCGCATGCTATCCCAGCACCAAATCAATCTCTTTGGAGTTTGTTCTCCCTAATCCCTCTGCTATATACGACACCAAGTCCTCTCCATAATTCCCCTATAGCCCAAACCCATGGTTGGGTCTTTCTTCCACACACGCTTGCCCATACAAATGTATTTCTTTAAATACTCTTGTGCCAGACCCTCCTAATGCTGCGCTTTTAAGCCCCCTTAAAAAACAAAATGACCCCCCCCACCAATGTTGAAAACTACTATCTGTTTGTTTAAAATCTCCCTTTAATAGCCAACGTTTTTGAGAAATATGTATCCTAACTGATTAAACATATCCAGGAACGTGTCCTATTAGGTTCCAATCTTGCGTCAAAGCTGGTCACAGTATAAAATGTGCAATACCTGCATTGATCAAAGCTGTCCTTTGTGCACTTTTGATAACGGCTAGCTCCTGCCTACTTATCCTGTTAGATTTAACCATGCTCTGTGATATAGTTGAATATCAAATTATCCTTGATACTCAGGATGGGCCTTGGAAGAACTGCACTGCAGTGGGTTTGAAATTGTATTGTATTGTAATTGCATTCATATAGCGCTTACTACCCCGGACAAGGCGTCAACGCACTTGTTCGGCAAGTAGCACGCTATAATACTTTGTTTGTTTTCCCATCCCGTGCGGTGTCCCTCAAGGATTCATCCTAGTACCCAGTCTATAAAATATTTTTGTTGAAACCCTAGTTAAACTGCTTAAAAATTGACCTCTTCTTTCCCCTATACCCAGATGATACCTAGGTCTGTTTCAAACTGGCCTGCTGATTCCATGTCCAAAATAAAATCCTCGATAAGGAGCATCAACAGGTGGGTGGGGGAGTGAAGCACCTCAGATGGCACTGCATTAAAAACTGAGTTTATCTCACCCAAACCTGACCCAGCTATTTACCTTCTCTGGCTTGAATCTTTTTAATAAGCAAAAAGGGCCCCAAAATTGGCCTTGTGTTCCCATAGCCTTGGGTCTTTTGCTTGACTCTAACCTCAGCCTCAGAAATCACATTCAAGCTTTGGTTAAGACAGCGAGGTTCCACCTCCACATACTCTAGAAGATAGCACATATTCTCTCATTGCAAGATTTGAAGCTGGAAGTTGAAGCTGTGGTAAACTTCCTTTTTTAGGTCTCGCCTAGCGTTGCAGTGCATGTGCTGCTCGTGACGAGAGATATTGTGGATGAGGACTTTCATAAGCAGGCTTGAAGCCCAGCCCCTCATTTCCAGTGGCTGGCGTCACAGTTTATGCTAAACTGTGGCCTGCCATTGAAAATGAGGTTTTTAGGCCACTGCCCTTTCTCCCTTTAGTTTGGCCGATCCGGGACAGGGTCGTCAGCTTTGCTGCTGTTGCAAAGCAATTTCTTATCTTTATGGGGGCCATCTATTTTCAGTCCTGTGTTTATTTTTGCATTGCGCTTTTACTTAAAGTGAAAGCGCGATGCAAATATAAACAAGCGGCTAAGTGAAAACAGATGGAGCGCGTGTTCTTTTCAGTGAATCGGTTTATCTTCATGCCTGACTGCACCTACTTTGATAAAGGACGTCAGCCTTCCCTGTACAGTAACTACGGCAGAAAGGGCTCTGTTCTTCGTTTTGTTGGATCCCTGATGTCACATGGCGAGTCGGATCCGTGATCCTTGCAGCGAGCCCCAACTCCCAGCGCTGTCTGCCGTGGAGATCTGATGCGGCTCGCACAATGTAGTTTTCGTCTCTGCTTCTTCACTCACTCAAACTGTGTGACCCTTGAAGAATCAAGTCATTTCTCGTTGTTTTGGTTCCTAAAAAAAAGAACATTGCGATCTTCCATAAATGGAAGGTGTTCTGACGCTGTCTGAACGGGCGGAATTGATTGCAGCCGTTTCACTTCGCTGGGCTATTTCTTTACACACTTCAGGTGACTTTGCGCTTACTTTCCGTGTGCTTAAAAACTTGTGTTTTTTCTTGCGGGATCCCCGAATACATTATCTGTATATTCCTCTGAAGTTCGAAGCTGATGACAGCCTCCTGCAGGGATACATATAAAAGTATTAATTTCCTTACACTTGAGCTCTTTGTACGCGGGAACGCCGCCCCCACGCCTCTAAGTTATTTTTTTATATGATTTTCAGGCGTCTTTCCTGTTCCCATAAGCACCACTTGCCTCCTGCAGTCATCCGTGCGAGTATATTCCGGTTTTCTTTTGGTTTTATCGATCCTTTCTGTATAGGTGGGACGCTTTTTCGCAGGGACCCTTGTATAGTATTCCTGTATATTCCCTTACCAGTGGTGTGGAATTTAATAAAATATCTACATGTCCATGGGGCAGGTTGCTTCATAAATCTACTTGTCCTGTAACAAAAACCACTTGTCCCTTTTGTGCCATGTAATACGGCGACAAATTACGGCAGCAATCTCATTATTTAAGAGTTCTGATATAGCCTCTCTAATTATGCCAGGGCTCGTACCATAGTAGGGTTGAATACTAGCAATTCCCTTATGTTGCTACGTTTCTGCAGCTCCACATGCTGGGGCTGAAGGTAGTGGTAAGCAATAGTTCAAGGGTTGGAATGCCCTTTTGAGTCTGTGCTAACCTCCTAACTTGCGTGTTTTAAGGGTTTGCACCAAATCTTTTCTAATCTTTTCCCATACTGAAAAAGTTTGGAAATTTACTCCTAACCGTGGCAGACATAAAACTTCTTCCAGGGTTGGGAAAAAAGTGGTTGGAGGAAAAGTGAACTTGAAACATTGAGATTTTCACATGAGCAAATCTACACATGCACATTTACACATGCTAAAATGCAGTTCACAAATATTTTCTAGGATTACTATTTCTTGGCCTACTTCTATAAATTCTTGTGAATTCACGGAAACTATATATATATATATGTTTGGGACAGTACAAAGTGAGACCATCTATGGTAGGATAAAACCGCATCTCTCAGAATGCTGTACCGTGTCACAGGACCGGCCCATTTGTGGGCGTGAATGATGCATTTAAGGGGAGGTTGCGGTAGACGCACGTACCTAATCATCCAGCCTCTGAAGAAAAAGGACACATACCTTTGAAACGCGTCCGGCTATAAAGAATGGTATGGCTGTTACCCTTATCGTGTGGGAGACGACGTTCTGTACCTGAATAAAGGATTTGAAAACGCCGGTTGGGAGTGCAGCTCATTGCGTGGGCAACACCTGGAGCTTATATATATATATATATATATATATATATATATATATATATATATATATATATATATATATACACACTTAATGCAAGGAAATATACAATGGATGCACTTTTGAGAATTTCTTCAATAATTGGGCCTCTAATTAGGCCTGGCATTAACCATGACCCTTTGTGTTTAATAACATTTTGTGTCTCTCCCTTTTTCTCTCGTTCTATCAGGTGGCTTCACTGTAAGTGACAGTATTCTGCTCTTTTAAAAGGAGCATATTGGCACACAAAGTAGTTTTGTTCAGTGCCTGTAACTGCTGTGGCAATGTGTGCTTTTTGAGAGCAAAAGCAATTTTTGATTTTGCCAATGCTTCTTAGAATGGTGAGGGCCCAGCAGCTCGCACACCAATAAGGTTTTACAAAAACCATGCCTAAACAAGTCACGCATTGACAAAACCATAAGGCTGACTACCAATTTCAGACCTACTGGCTTTGCCAATGCTTGTTTATTTTTGTTTCCCATAATCTTATTTAAACTGGCTACACTGATTTTCCATTACGAATATGCAAGCATACATCAACATGGAACTAAATGATGCTGCAAAGATATGGTACCTAAAACCTTACAGTAGTTTAGCAAAATGTGTTTTTTCCTACTTGCATTTTTTTGTGAACAT
This sequence comes from Triturus cristatus, assembly GCF_964204655.1. Taxonomy (NCBI): domain Eukaryota; kingdom Metazoa; phylum Chordata; class Amphibia; order Caudata; family Salamandridae; genus Triturus; species Triturus cristatus. Next base: position 1,205,411,099 of record NC_140593.1, on the reverse strand, counting down.
TTTATTTTGAAAGAAAAGAATCATCACTCTTGCTTTCAAACTTCGGCAAATATTTTCATATAATCCGAGAGCATTCTGGGAGCATTATACATAGCCTCATATTATTAAACTTTGAAAACGTGTGTACACATTTATACTGTAACGACCGTCAGTAGTACAGACCGAGCTTACAGCATTTACTTTTAGTACTCACCCTACTAATAAAGGCTTTGCATTAATGAAACGTAAATACAAGCTTGAACAACATTTAACACATGCACACAAATATTACCTTAACTGCAGACATTGCCCTTTCCTGATCCATAATGTGGTACTGTAAACTGGCAGCCAAAGGGTTTGTGCAGTATGGGGTTGGCCCTACTTGTCCCAAGGACAAACTACACATGAAAACTTGTTGCCCGTGACCCCAAACAATATGTCCCGGGCGTCGGGCTATAGAATTCCACATCTCTGCCTTACATTTGAACATCCTCTCTGTGCAGGCAGGAAGCTGGCTTTTGAAAGGATCTATGTATATGCATTTCTGTATACTCCTTTATATTTACAGTCCCTCTGCCTATGGGTTGACGGCTGGTTCCCTTCGGTTTCCCTATACAAGTATTCCGATATCTTCATTCATATGAGCTATTCCATACTTTACTGGGAAACTGTGTATTGCAAGGGGTCCATGTGAATGTATTTCTGTGTATGCCTTTGAATTTACGGTCCTTCTCCCTATAGATGTGAAACTGCGTCACGGTGGGACCCATCCATGTATATGTATTCCTGTACATTATTCTCTATGTAGAGTTCCTCTTTTTATACGATTAAAGATAGCTCCTAGTGTACGCATTTCTATATATCTCTTAATGATGTTACAGTGCATCTCCTTGTCGGTGTAAAAGTGATGCCACAGGGACCATGTATATTTTTTCTTAGATTTCTATATACAGTACCTCTGCACATAGTTGGGAAGCTGTCTCCAGTAGGGATCTATGTATTTGTAGTCCTGAATTTCCCTTTGTATTTAGAGCTGCTACATCTATGGGACGAAATTGCCTTCCTTAAAGATCCATTTATATTTTTTTCCGGTCGGCATCTTTGTTTTTTGCACTCTACAGGTGCAAGCTGTTCCCCTCCCCGCATGGTTCCCTTTACTCCTGTCTCTGTATGTTCCTTTGTATTTCCAGTTCTCGTCACTATAGGTGGAAGCTTCCTACTGCGGAGATCCGTGTATATTTATTCCAGTATGTACTTTTGCACTTAGTTCCTTTCTGAATAGGTGTACAGTTGCCTCCCACAGAGACTCCCCTATACTATTCCTATCTGAAAGAAACACGTTAGTTAGATTCCTCACCTTAGAATATCCCCAGGCGTCAGACTGGATCCGGAAGATTTTTCGTCAGCAATACCCCTTGCGCGTCGCTAGGTGTAGTCTGCGGCTCCGCGTCCGTCGTCGGCGTCGTGCGCCGGATTGACGTCGTCGGAGTACTTTAGACGCCGCCCTCGCGCGCTGACGTCAGTTCTTCTTTTTTCCGCGCCAGTAAGCGCAGATCCGGGAGAGCTACCCCTTTAGTCAATTTTTGACTAACTTTTTTGATCCTTTTTGATCTTGTCTCGACTCCGGTGCCGGTAGGATGCCTGGTTTTAAAGCCTGCAAAATCAACAATTGATGGACAGAATGCAGAACAATGTCATACATTCACCCCAGTACAGAGATCTGGGCCTAAATCCATCGTTTTTTTGCTCACCATGCCATTCCAGTTTGAACCCAGCCATATGCAAATCAGTCTTGACCCTGTGCCCCATGGGAACAGTCCAGCCCGAACTGCCAAGCCAGGTCCTCCCTGGACTGGAAACAAGCATCCTAGGACCGGTTTCGGGCTTTCAGCCCTCATCAGCCAGGATAGCTTGATTCCAGTGGCATGGAGAGCAAGGCACTCACGTCTGAGCATACCCTTCCCACTCGGGGTGACAAATGCAAAATCAACAATTGATGGACAGAATGCAGAACAATGTCATACATTCACCCCAGTACAGAGATCTGGGCCTAAATCCATCGTTTTTTTGCTCACCATGCCATTCCAGTTTGCCCTAAGTGGGATGGGTATGCCCAGACGTGGGTCCCGTGCTCACTACGCCACTGGAGTCAAGCTATCCTGGCTGAGGACGGCTGATAGCCAGAAACCGGTCCTAGGATGCTTGATTCCGGTCCAGGGAAGACATGGCTTGGCAGTTCGGGCTGGACTGTTCCCATGAGGCACAGGGTCAAGACTGATTTGCATATGGCCATGTCTGAACTGGGGTGGCGTAGTGGGCAAAAGAACTATGGATTTAACCCAGATCTCTTGACTGGGGGAGAATGTTTGCATTGTCAGCATTCCGTCCATCATTTGTTTGTTGTAACGCTTTTCGCCCTAAGTGGGATGGGTATGCCCAGACGTGGGTCCCGTGCTCACTACGCCACTGGAGTCAAGCTATCCTGGCTGAGGACGGCTGATAGCCAGAAACCGGTCCTAGGATGCTTGATTCCGGTCCAGGGAAGACATGGCTTGGCAGTTCGGGCTGGACTGTTCCCATGAGGCACAGGGTCAAGACTGATTTGCATATGGCCATGTCTGAACTGGGGTGGCGTAGTGGGCAAAAGAACGATGGATTTAACCCAGATCTCTTGACTGGGGGAGAATGTTTGCATTGTCAGCATTCCGTCCATCATTTGTTTGTTGTAACGCTTTTCGCCCTAAGTGGGATGGGTATGCCCAGACGTGGGTCCCGTGCTCACTACGCCACTGGAGTCAAGCTATCCTGGCTGAGGACGGCTGATAGCCAGAAACCGGTCCTAGGATGCTTGATTCCGGTCCAGGGAAGACATGGCTTGGCAGTTCGGGCTGGACTGTTCCCATGAGGCACAGGGTCAAGACTGATTTGCATATGGCCATGTCTGAACTGGGGTGGCGTAGTGGGCAAAAGAACGATGGATTTAACCCAGATCTCTTGACTGGGGGAGAATGTTTGCATTGTCAGCATTCCGTCCATCATTTGTTTGTTGTAACGTTTTAAAGCCTGTGCTGACTGTAGCCGCTTGATGTCGGTTACGGACCATCACCGCCGGTGCCTTTACTGCTTGGGCCTCGACCATGACGCGGAGTCGTGCTCTGACTGCAAGGCCCTGACCTCGAAGGCTAGACGGGAGCGGTCCCGTAAGCTTCTCGAGATTCGCCACTCTGCTCCGCGCGCCTTTCGATCCCGGTCCAGGAGGAGGTCCAAGGATCGGTCGCGGAGCCGCAGCCGACGTCACCATCGGTCGTCGGGATCCAAGTCTTCGGGTAAGTCGAAGCATTCCAAGAAGTCCAAGAGGCGACACCGCTCTTCGGACTCCCCTCGCCGGTCGCGCGACTCGGCCGAGGGTCAGGGTGGTTCCACCCCCGCGGCTCCGGCGGAGCCGCAGGCGGCGCGCACGTCCCCATACCCTCCGGTCCCTGGGACTAACGCGACGCCGGCGGAAGTCAGTGCCTTCCTCTCTGCCATGAGGAACCTGGCTCCGCCGTCGACGCCCGCTGGCGCGCCTTCGGGCCCCGCGGACCCGACTAGGCTGCCTTGCCTGCCGGTGGCTCCGGCCCCGGCGCCGTTGACGGCTCCGGCCTCGACGCCGCAAGCGCCCGAGGGACCCGTTCCCGAGTCCCCGCCGACGCCGGTCGACCTCGTCACGCCGCCGGCGTCGGCACCGGTACCACCCCCGACGTCGACTCCGCTCGACGTCGAGCCCCAGTTCAGCCCCACTCCGGGCCCGGCGCCTGTACGGCGTCGATGGACGCCGCGTTCGGCGCCGCTAGAGACACATTGTCTATCGCCCGGCTCCGTTACTTCCTCCTGTATACCAGGAATCGGATGATGGGGACAAATGGGAGGGATCCGAGGATCCTATGGTCGTTCAGGCTCAACTGTCACAGGACTGGGCAGATGAACTGGGGGAGGCCAGTGGCCTGGATACCTCCCCAGACACTGGATTTGTCTCTCCTCCGACTGTGGCTTCGCAGGAGGGCGCTGCTTTCTCTGTGGTGCTGCGCAAGGCGGCCGCAGCCCTTGGGCTCGAGCTGCCTGCCGTGGCTGTGAGGACTAACGTCCTTACTGAGGTGCTTGTCTGCAGCAAGCTCCACTGAGCCTCTGCTGCAATTCAATGAGGCCCTCATTGACGTTCTGCAGGGCACCTGGTCCAAGCCCTCCACAGTTCCTCCTGTGGACAGGAACGTCGCCAGGCGCCACCGCCCTGCTCCGGGCGACCCCAGTTTTCTGTCCCAACACCCTACCCCTGAGAGCCTGGTTATCCAGGCCTCTACCTCCCAATCCTCTTTCCCGACCGCCCCGCCGGACCGGGATTCCAAGAGACTGGAACAGTTCGGCAAGAAGCTGTTCTCCTCCCTTAGTTTGGGCCTGCGGTCTTTGAACACCGCTTGTCTCTTGGACCGTTATTCCCACTCTCTGTGGGATGCGGTGGAGGACGCGCTGTCCCTGTGTCCGGAGGAGGTCCGGACACGACTTACCCAGGCTCTGGCCGATGGGAGGGATGCAGCGCGACATGCTATCCGATGTGGGCTTGACACCACGGACTCGCTTAGACGTCATGCCTGGCTGTGGTCCACGTCATTTTCGGGCGATGTCCAGAGCACTCTCATGGACATGCCCTTTGATGGCACTCGCCTTTTTGGCGAGAAAGCGGACAGTGCGCTGAATCGCTTTAAGGACTCCCGGGCTGCGGCCAAGTCCTTGGGCCTCTCGGCCCCGCGGTCGCAAACTTACGCCTTTCGCCCCTTTCGTGGCCAAGGAAGGGGTGCCTCCTCACGTGCGCCTAGCCACCAGCCGCAGAACCAACCAGCGCGCGGACGTGGTTTCCGCCGAGGCGGTTCTGGAGGACGACGAGGTCAGCCCACATCCACCCCGGCAGCATCCGCCTCAAAGCCTTCCTAGTCCGAGCTTTCAGGCCCATTCCACGCCAGTGGGCGGCAGAGTTCGCCATCACCTGCTCCACTGGCGGTCCATCACATCGGACAGGTGGGTGCTGCAAATCGTCCGAAGGGGCTACTCCCTCCCCTTCGAGACGACCCCTCCAGCCATGCCACCGCAGCACCACCGTATCTCGGGGGATCATTTGAATCTTCTCCACGAGGAAGTTTCGGCCCTCTTGGCCAAGGGGGCCGTCGAGCGCGTTCCGAGCCCAGAAGTAGGTCGTGGTTGTTATTCCCACTACTTTCTGGTTCCCAAGAAGGGCAAAGGGGGCCTCTGCCCTATCTTGGACCTCCAGAACGTCAATGCCTTCCTCCGGAAGGAAAGGTTCAAGATGTTAACTTTGGCTCAGGTTCTAGCTGCCCTAGACCCCGGAGACTGGATGGTAGCGTTGGACTTGCAGGACGCATATTTCCACATCCCCGCGTTAACTGCGGTTCACGGTGGGCCAAGAGCACTTTCAGTTTACCGTGCTCCCCTTCGGCCTCACCAGTGCCCCTCGGGTGTTCACGAAAGTGATGGCGGTGGTCGCAGCTCATCTGCGCAGATCAGGGGTTCCAGTCTTCCCCTATCTCGACGACTGGTTGTTGAAGGCGGGCTCGCCCCAGACAGTCGTCTCCTACCTCCAGACTACGGCGGATCTCCTGCATTTGCTGGGATTTTCCATCAACGTGCCGAAGTCACACCTGAGTCCCTCTCAGAAGCTCCTCTTCATCGGAGCGGTTCTTGATTCGGCACAGTTCCGGGTCTATCCGCCGGAACAGCGGGTCCGGGATATTCAGGCCCTGATTCCCATCTTTCGGCCTCTATCCTGGGTTTCGGTCAGGCTAGTGTTGCGGCTTCTGGGGCTGATGGCCTCCTGCATCCTACTAGTGCATCACGCCAGGCGGCGCATGCGGGCTCTGCAGTGGGACCTGAAGTTTCAGTGGGCCCAGCATCACGGCAACCTGTCCGACCATGTCTTGATCTCGGAGGGCACTGCACAGCAGTTGCAGTGGTGGCTCACGGACCGCGATTGGGTCATAGGCAGAAGCCTCTCCCTTCCCCAACCGGAGCATGTCGTAGTGACGGATGCGTCCCTCCTGGGATGGGGTGGCCATATGGGAGTCTCGCCTCCACATCAACCTGTTGGAGTTGAGAGCGATCCGGCTTGCACTGAAAGCCTTCCTTCCCTCTGTCAGGGGAAGTGTCGTGCAGGTGTTCACGGACAACACCACCGCCATGTCGTATTGCAACAAACAGGGCGGGGTGGGGTCGTGGACCCTTTGTCAGGAGGCTCTGCGCCTCTGGACGTGGCTGGAACACCAGGGCGTCACCCTAGTGGTTCAACATCTGGCGGGCTCTCTGAACGCCAGAGCAGACGAACTCAGCCGCCGGTGCATGATGGATCACGAATGGCGTCTGAACTCCGAAGTGGCGCAAGGCCTCTTTCAGCAGTGGGGAGAGCCTTGGTTAGATCTATTCGCCACCGAAGAGAACGCGCAATGTCAGCAGTTCTGCGCGTTGGAATTTCCAAGGCGGCACTCGCTCGGCGACGCTTTTCGTCACGAGTGGAGTTGCGGTCTGTTGTACGCCTTTCCGCCTATACCACTTCTGCCCAGAGTGCTGAAGAAGATCAGGCACGACCGGGCCCAAGTCATCTTGGTGGCTCTGGACTGGGCACGAAGGTACTGGTATCCCGAGCTACTCAGTATGTTGACCGATCCTCGGATACGTCTGCTCCTTCGGGAGGATCTTCTGTCGCAGCAGCAGGGGACGGTCCTCCACCCGAACCTGTCCAGCCTCCACCTCCATGCGTGGAGATTGAGCGGCGGCAGTTGATGTCATTCGACTTGCCTCCTGAAGTCTGTGATATCATTCTGGCAGCCAGGCGTCCCTCCACAAAGACGGTATACGCCTGCCGGTGGAACAAATTTGTGGCATGGTGCACAGCAAAGGCTGTGGATCCCCTTTCCGCCCCTCTTTCTGAGGTTCTACTATTTCTTCTTTCTTTGGCCCGGCAGGGCTCTGCCCTGGGCACCCTGAAAGGTTATCTTGCTGCCATCTCTGCCTTCTTGCGGCTTCCTGATCAGCCTTCTCTTTTCAAGTCCCCTGTAGTTACACGCTTTCTAAAAGGCATTACTCACACGTTCCCTCCTGTCCCTTTTGTAATGCCTCAGTGGGACTTGAATCTTGTTCTCACATTTCTGATGTGTGCTCCCTTTGAGCCTCTTCATAATTGTCCTCTTCGTCTGCTGACGCTTAAGACTGCTTTTCTGGTAGCCATCACCTCGGCTAGACGGGTGAGTGAGCTCCAGGCTTTATCTTCAAAGCCTCCTTTTCTCTCTGTTCATCCGGCCAAGGTTGTCCTTCGGCCTCGTCCCTCATTTCTTCCGAAAGTGGTGACTCCATTTCATCTTGGGCAGTCTGTCACCTTGCCCACCTTCTTTCCGCCTCCGCATCCTTCCAAAGAGGAAGAGAGGCTCCACCGTCTGGACCCAAAACGTGCGCTCTCCTTTTATTTGGACCGCACAAAGCAGTTCCGGGTGGACGACCAACTTTTCGTTGGATACGTGGGTGCTAAGAAGGGGAAAGCTGTGCACAAATGGACCATCTCTCGGTGGGTCGTTTTGTGCATCAAAATTTGTTACTTCTTGGCAAAAAAGGACCCTCCTGTTGGGCTGCGCGCCCATTCTACTCGGGCCACGGCGGCTACTACTGCTTTGGGACGGGGTGTCCCTTTGCAGGACATCTGTCAGGCGGCAACGTGGGCTTCGCTACACACGTTTGCCAGGCATTATTGTCTTGACAGCCAAGTCCGGAGGGATGGCTTCTTTGGCCGTTCTGTCCTCCAGGACTTTCTGGTGTGATCTTGGTTCGCAGACCCACCACCGGGGATGGTATTGCTTGGGTATCTATTCTAAGGTGAGGAATCTAACTAACGTGTTTCTTTCAGATGAACAAGTTACTTACCTTCGGTAACGATGTATCTGTAAGAAACATTAGTTAGTTAGATTCCTCACCGACCCATCCATCCTCCCCGTTCTGCGAACTGACATCTAGGGTTAAGGTTATCCTTTTCAGGCCCCTAGATTTTATTTTTGGCACCAGTGTCGGTCTTTGCATGGCTCTGCGTTCCTGGCGCGGAAAGCTATGTACAAGAACTGACGTCAGCGCTCGACTCCGACGTCATTCCGGCGCACGACGCCGACGACTGACGCGGAGCCGCAGACGAAGCATAGCGACGCGCAAGGGGTATTGCTGACGAAAAATCTTCCGGATCCAGTTTGACGCCTGGGGATATTCTAAGGTGAGGAATCTAACCAACTAATGTTTCTTACAGATACATCGTTACCGAAGGTAAGTAACTTGTTCGTATGTGCCTTTCGTTTACGGTTCTTCTCCCTGTTAGTGTGAATCTGGCTCACGCGGACATTATAGTATATTGAATCCTGTATATTTCTTTGTGTTTTCAGTTTTGCAGTGTGAATCTTTCTGGATTCACTATGCTGTGCATTATTCCACCATCTTGTGGTTGGGTCTGGAATCGTAGTATTTTCTCTTTTTTTTTTTTTTTTTTTTTTTTTCGTGGGCGGCGACGTCCCATCATTTGATGCCCTTCGTGACGTCGTCGCGCTTCCTGCGGAAGCTCCCCCCTTTGTTCGCCATCTTCAGATTCTTTTTCCCGCCGTTGGTTCTGGATCGTTACTGAAGAGTTTCAGAGTTTTGGAAGCGGAATCAAGGAAAATTGACGAAGAAGCAAGTTTTCAACTACACCGGACTACAGGTCAGGTACCTGGAACGACGAGGGAGAAGTTTTGTGACCAAAACCTCGACGTTCGATGGAGGATGCGCTCGCAGGGGGCACCCTGAGCGCGGGAATGGACAAAACACCATTCAAGTTTTGCACCAATTGCCACCACAAGTACGCCCAGAAGGATCGGCATCCAGTTTGCAACCTCTGCCTGCCGCTCTACCACAGCAGCAAAGACTGCAACGCCTGCTCGGCGTTTACACCGAAGACCCTCAGTGTAAGGGAGAGGCAGAGAAGGGCGAACCACAACATGCAGGGCCAGGGCCCACCTCCATCGCACCAAGACTTGGGTCTCTCCAGTGGAGAGGAGGACAACATCGCCAAAGGACCAGAGAGGCTGTCGAGGTCCATAACAAAGACATCGAAGAAGGTAAGGGGGGAGTCGACCCCCTAAACACTCAGGCGACACTCCAAAAGGGTGAAGCAAAAGCCCCGAGCGACATTCACAGAAGTGAAGCGAAGTCCTCGAAGGGAGCTCTGCCGTTGAAACACTCGACGAAAGCAACAGCTGCCAGGGACAGTCAACCGAGCGGATCCTTCAAAAAAGGACTCCCAATCGGCGAAAGCCCTCGAGAAACAAAGTTCGTCGAAGGTTGCCCTCAAACGACACCTCGGCGCCGAGAAAAGAAGGGCAGACTTCATTGTCGACGGCAACGAAGAGAAGCGCTCCAGCCCTCGACGCCGAACACGCTGCCGAGATGGAGAGAAAGAAGAGGAGGCTCGAGGCCAAAATGGTGAGCATCCTACAATAGAAAAAGGACTTCCACGAGAAGATGAGCCAGTACACCATCCCGCCGAAACGCGAGGTCGAAGTCAAAAGAGACGACGAAGACGCGAACCCCCGAACCAGTCGAGGAAATCGGGGACGAAGACAACTATTTCGAGGGAGAAGGCGATGAAGACCTTCAATTCTACCGGTACTCGGCACCCTCGGAGGCGCAAGACATGGATTGGCAAGATCTTGACACAGAATCGCCGGAAGAAGGGGGTAGACGCGTACCCTTCGAGGCCCTCGCCGCCAGACGACATAGCGGTCTACAACATGGTTGTGCAGAAGGCTGCACAGACTTATGGGGTGAAAATGGAGGAAGAGAAGCCGAAATCATGTTTCCTCCTGGAAACTCTACTGCCACAACAAACTAAGAGCCAATTCCTGCCCATGCTCACTAGTGTGGTGGATCAAGGAAGAGAGGCCTTTAAGGAGCCTGCAACATGCAAAGCTGTGACCCCTAGGACTGAGAAGAAATACAAACATTCTTCACATGACCCTGCATACATCTAAGGTTCAGTGCCAGCCGACCCCATTATTGCAGCAATGGCTAGGAAGAGTGCAAATGTACCCACTAATGCCGGCCCACCTCCAGACAAAGAGAGTAGGAGGATGGGTCTCGCAGGGAGGAAAGTGGAGAGAAATGCGGCAATCCAATGGTGCATCGCTAACTCCAACGCCCTGATCAACAGGCACGCTTACCAACACTGGGATGAAGTTGGACAGCTCCTAAAACATTTAACGGAGCAGTACCAGCACCAGCAAAGAGCAACTCACCTGGTAGAAGAGGAGAAAAGCATGGCAAATACATGCCTAAAATCGGCATTGGATGCGGCAGAAACGTCAAGCAGGCTAATGATGATAGGAGTGACAGAGAAGACGCGCATGGCTCAGAATTTCAGGATTCAAGCCAGTGGTGCAAAGCAACACCCTAAACACACCTTTTAATGGAGAGCAACTGTTTGGCACGCCAGTCGACGACAAGTTGACACCGCTTAAGAAGGACAACGAAACAGCAAGATTCATGGGGGTGTTGCAGTTCAGGGGAATAAGAAGGGTCACACCCACGAGAAGACCGGGCGGTAGGGGAGGCAACGCGCCCTCCACATCGCACCAAACGTTCCAGCAAGGCTACCAAGGGAACAACCAAGGCCAGCAACAGCAGCAGGGACAGCAGCAGCAAAACTGGCAGTACCAGCCCCGGGGACAGTCCTTTCGAGGGCGCGGAAACTGACTAGGACAAACACGAGGAGGAGGAGGACAACCGCCCGCAACCAAGAGACTTCATCAAAGAAAATGCCCCCAACCTAGCAACACCTCTGGGTGGGCGGAAGGACATGAAGGGAAACTCCAGCCAAACGTTCAACGACAAACAGCACCTCAAACACTCAACACTGATAGGGGGAAGAATAAGAAACTTCATCCAGGAATGGAGAAAAGTCACATGGGACAAATGGATACTAAACATCATACAATACGGATGTGGTATAGAGTTAGAAAGACGGCCTCCGAACAGAAAACCAAGAAACAGGGCACACTCTGCAAAGGAACTCTCGCTCTTGCAGCTAGAAGCACAAGAACTGCTCAGCAAGGAGGCAATAGAGGTAGTACCAAGGGAAAAAAGGAACAAATGGGTTTACTCAACTTACTTCCTGGTGCCAAAGGTGGATGAGACACTAAGACCTATCCTAGATCTAAGGTTCTTGAACAAATTCATAAGAACACAAAGGTTCAAGATGACTTCCCTACAAGAGGTAATACCACAAATAACAACAAGGAGACTTCATGGCTACTATAGATTTTAAAGACGCATACTTGCACATCCCCATCAACCACAAGCACCTGCTGAGGTTTGTGATCAATCAAAGCCACTACCAGTTCACAGTACTGGCATTCGACCTCAGATCCACACCAAGGGTGTTTACAAAATGCCTAGCAGCTGTCGCAGCACTCCTACGAAGGCAAGGGATACACATATACCCCTATCTTGACGACTGGCTCGTAAAGGCAAGTTCGTACGGCCAATGCAGACTATACATCCAGCAGGTCATACTAACACTGACAAGATTGTGTTTCTCGATCCATTGGGAGAAATCGTCAACAGAACCAGAACAGATCAAGATATTCTTAGGGGCAGAGATCGACACCATTCAGGCCAAAGTGATCCCCAGCAGGAAGAGAACATTGGTGATACTGAAGAAAACACGTCATTACCGCAAGGGGCAAGTTCTGATAGTGAGGATGGCGAGCAAACTGATGGGAATGATGGCGTCATGCATCCACCTAGTCCCGAATATTCGACTACACATGAGACCATTCCAGGAATGGCTCCAGCAGCAATGGTCACAGGCCACAGGGAGTTGGGAAGATCTTGTAGTTGTCACGCACACAGTGCATCAGGAAATAGCGTGGTGGAAAAAGGAAAACTTATCACAGGGGAGACCATTCACACAACCAACTCCCAACAGTGACCATCACAACTGACGCCTCCCAGCTGGGGTGGGGCGCACACATGGACAAGCTCAAGGTGAGGGGTCTATGGTCACAGCAAGATGCGGTCAGACACATCAACTACCTGGAACTAAAGACTGTATTCCTAGCCTTAAAAGCCTTTCAGAAAGAACTGTACGGGAACAGGGTGTTGGTCCAAACAGACAACACAACCACCATGTTTTACATCAACAAACAAGGAGGAACTCAATCAGTACCATTATCCGGGCTAGCACAGGAAATTTGGGGATGGGCCATCCCACTGAAAATAGACCTACTAGCAACATCTCCCAGGGAAGGAAAATGTGGAAGAAGACCGGCTCAGCAGACAGACGTTGGCTTCCCACGAATGGGAGCTCAACCAGCAGGAAATAGAGAAGCTTTTCCAGAAATTGGATACTCCACAAATAGACCTATTTGCAACCTACCAGAATGCAAAATGCCAACACTTCGCATCCAGACAACCGGACCACTGGTCCCAAGGGAATGCGCTATGGATAAGTTGGTCAAAGAGCTTTGCATACGCATTTCCCCCGATACCACTGATACACAGGGGACTCAGAATCCGCAACATGATACTGATAGCACATCAGTGGGCCAGACAGTCCTGGTTCTCGCAGATAGTGGAAATGGCACAAGAATGTTCCCAAGAAGAAGGGACCTGTTAACAATACAGAACGGAAGGGTGCTTCACCCAGAATCAGAGGGTCTCAGCCTAGCAGCATGGCTCCTGAAGACCTAGAATTTGCGCACCTAAAGCTACCAGCGAGTACTATGGCAGTACTCGGGGAGGCAAGGAGGCCTACCACAAGAAAGTGCTACATAGCAGAATGGAAGAGGTACTCCCAATGGTGCATTAAGGAGAAACTACAACGGAAGGTCACAAGGGAATCAACCGTACTAAAGTACTTAACGCACCTGCTACAAAGCAGATTAAGCTACACATCCCTGAGGGTGCACTTGGCTGCGGTGGTGGCCTACACAAGAGGAGAAACTGGGAAAAGTTTCTTCACCTCTCAAGTGGTGAAGAGATTCTTGGAAGGGGCCAAGAGAATCGCCCCCCCAAAGAGGATGCCAGCACCAGCATGGAACCTCAACGTAGTGCTAACTCAAATGATGAAGGCACCCTTTGAACCTATTCACAAGGCTACACTGCACATGTTCACACTAAAGACGGCCATCTTAGTGGCGATCATGTCACTACCAAGAGTAAGTGAGTTGCAAGCGCTCAGACTCCAAGAGCCCTACTTACAAATACACAAGGACAGGATTGTAATGAGGACGGACCCACACTTGATGCCAAAGATGGTGTCTCGGTTCCATATTAACCAAACAGTCCAAATACTAAGTTTTTTACAAAAACCGACCACAAAAACAGAAAGGGTTCTAGACGCCAGAAGGGCTGTAATGCACTATATAGAGAGAACAAAGGAATGCCGGAAAACAAAACAGTTCTTTGTCTTCTTTGCAAGGAGTTTTCTGGGACGACCAGTCACCAAGAATACCTACCGTTGCACGATGGATTGCGCAGACAATTCAACTCTTCCACAAGCAGGCAGGACAACAGTTACATGGAGCAGCTCAGGCTCACTCAACAAGGAAGAAAGGAGCAACAATTGCTTTTCTAGCGAACACGCCTATCCAAGACATTTGCCAAGTGGCAACATGGTCTTCAGTGCATACGTTCACTAAGCACTACTGTGTGGATATTCAAATGAACAGAGAAGCGCAAGTGGGACAGGTCTTACAACACATATTCAGTAACCAGTGTTCATCTTCCACCCAGCCACCACAAGAAGGACAAACCGCTACAAAGTCTATGCACAGCATAGTGAATTCAGAAAGATACACGCTGCAAAACATATGGTTTCTTACCTGTTGGTGTAGTTTTGCAGCTTGAAGACTTTCTGGATTCACTAGCGAATCCACCCTCCTCCACCAGAAAGATGAGACAGGAGGTAAAGGGTTAATGATAAACAAGACTTTACAAAATAACAGAGAAGACAGGATTGACACAAGAAGAGAAAAAAGAATCCGAAGATGGCGACCAAAGGTGGGAGCTTCCGCAGGAAGCGCGCCGACGTCACGAAGAACACCAAATGGTGGGACGTCACCGCCCACCTGGGCGGTCCTTAAATATCGAGTAACCGCTGTGCAGGCAACAGTTTGAAGCTTGTTTACAGCTGCCAGAAAGGGCAACTTCTTGACCATATATATTTTTTACAGCATTGCAAATGCCCAGATGCCAGCATTAGACTGGGGTTGTTCAAGTTTTCCTTTTGAAATATTGCAAAGTGTAAGTTTCACTATACGAGTAAGGCAAGCCGGGCAACTTTATGTATTTCTCCGCGATTTAGTGACCGTACAGTTCTGTGGGTTTAATTATATTTAAATTTAAAGCCGCCAGCAACGTTATAATGGAAATAAATGTATAAAAATGATTCCCATCCCGAGAAGGACGTCAAAATCTCATTTTACAACCCGGGTTATCGTTTCAATATTGAACAATAAATCTGCAATGGCAGTTTCTGACCTGAAATGGATTGCAGCGAAATATATCCAGAACTTGGCTGGGCACGAGTGGATCAACGAGGGGCAGAAGGGGAGCGTGAAGGGTGCAAGGGAAGACCGAGGAGAGAGAGGTGGCAGGTTACAGGTTACTGGAAGGAGCTGAACGTAATGACAGCAGGCACCGGTCTCTAGAGTCTCTGCTCACAACTGATCGGGAGGATTTTTAGATCTTTGTAACAAGTTTACCAGGCAGCTTCAGTTCCTATGCCAGGGCTGAGTATCTGACCCAGCTCTGTGTTTTAACTTTGCATTCTGGGGCTTGTAGTTCGCAACGTTGTGATGCACCGAAAAGAGTACAAATAATAGAAAGACATTGCCATTTACAACGCCATTACTTGATTAATGCTTCACGAAGGGGAAAAAAAACAATAACATTTTCAATGCCAATAGCTCAAAACAATGTCATTGCGAGACCTATTGCATTGTAAATGCTTTTTATTATTGCTCCTCCCTCCTTACGGGACTGGCCCACTGAGAACACTGCAAACCCAAGTAGATGATCGTAGCACTGAAACGTTTCAGACACTCATCCTCAGTCACAGATCTGGGTTGAATCCATCATCATTCTTTAGCTCACTTTGCCACCCCAGTTCAGACACCGCTATATGCAAATCAGTCTTGACCCTGTGCCTCATGGGAACAGTCCAGCACGTACTGCCAAGCCATGTCTTCTCTGGACCGGAAACAAGCATCCTGGGACCGGTTTCGGGCTAACAGCCCTCATCAGCCAGGCTAGCTTGAATCCAGTGGCAAAGTGAGCAAGGGACCCACGTCTGGGCATACCCTGCCAACTTAATGCGAACAAAGCAAACACAAGGAGATGATGGACGGGGCACTGAAACTTTTCAGACACTCGCACCCAGTCACAGATCTAGGTTGAATCCATCATCGTTCTTTAGCTCACTTCGCCACCCCAGTTCAGAGACAGCTATATTTCTCATAGACACTCAAACACAAAATCGTCTTCATGCTCTCACTTACCAGAAACGGCTTCCAGTGAAAACACACTGCGCTGTGATAACTGCCGAACACTCACAACTCTTAACCTACAAACTCCAAACTATCTCACCGATAAATTTAATTCTCTGGAAAATCTTACTCTCTCTGTTCTAAAAATACCAAAGATCCCTCTCCACTCTGATTTTCAGGGGAAGATCCAAATTTCGCTGTTCTTTCTCTGGCAGCGTTCCCAGAATTTGGAAAACTCCTCCGTCACATTAAAAAGGCCCCTGCTCTCAGAGTTTCAGATTAAACCAGAGTGAAATTTTATTTACATCGGCTCAATCTCACATAATTTCTGGCATTTTGTGTTACAATTATTATGCCAAATGCCTGAAGTTTATACTTGTCGCATAAATAAGATTTCATTGAGATAAAAATTGTACAGCTGGAGCACAGTAACAATACGAGCGAACCAAACACTAGCAACTGCTGGGATTGTACCCGGACGCATTTCAAGTTGAGAAATAACACAGACCGCCTGTAACGCCCTGAACGTCTCAGGATCGTTTAACAGACACGATAATGAGGACGCAACCACTTGTGAAGGGTAAGTTATTTTAATGAAGGCACAAATAACACTAAGAATAAACAAAAGTTATAGTCACTGGAATCCTCCAGGCTATGTACGTTACCAGCCCACCGCACGGATGGTCCTAACCGTCCTCTGCATATACGCCGGTCCCGGCGTATGCCAACAGAGGGCAGAAATGAAATGGCCGACAATGCCAATCGGTAGGCTGTGAGGGGCACGAAGAGTGTTGGGGAGAATCGAGGAGTCAGGGAAACACCCAGCCGGGGTCTCTACCTGAAGGGAGCAGCCGCTCAACCTCTTCCTCAGACTGCACCGGGACGCGGAGTCACCTCCTGGTGATGCGTCACCGATACCCCAATCAAAAGTAAGAAGACTGAACCGAGAGCAGCCGCTCGATCGATCCTGTGGACTTCCGAGTCTGCAACGCGGCAAACACCTCCTGGTGTGCGTGACAGCTGGCAGTCCCTGTATCTCCGGTCGGGCTGGGAGTTACGACTCCAACCAGCAAAAGCGCCACTGCGCTTTGACTCAGCCGAGTCAAAAAAGCGAAGCTCAATGGTTGACCGGTAGAGCTTCCGGGTCCTTCACAGGTGACGATGGGGCAAGACACGGCCCAGGGAGTAACGACTCGACCTACCTCCGTTCTTGCCTTACTGGAGCACCACTCCGGAACACTGCTCTTCACGAAGCCGGTACGTCGATGTAAACACAATATCCGACAGCGTTGTACCTCCCGGTTCCTCCCTTTATAGGGCGTGTTTTCCTTGAGTTATGTAACAGCTCTCCTGTTTACATAAGGGCGTGTTTCCTTGAGTTATGTAACAGCTCTCCTGTTTACATAAGGGCGTGTTTCCTTGAGTTATGTAACAGCTCTCCTGTTTACATAAGGGCGTGTTTTCCTTGAGTTCTGTAACAGCTCTCCTGTTTTCATAACCTCTCAACCGCTAAGCATCCTGGGAGATGTAGTCCGTTGTCGCTGGTTACCGTTTTCCTCCCCACGCATGACAGGAATTCTTGACACCGCCAAATACGCATTTCGCACAAGTGCATCATTTTGCATAATTTTCCCCCAAGGAAATTCTTTGGATTTCATTACAGATCCCTCTTCTTGAACTTGCTGCTTGAAAAGCACCAGTACCCGACATTCCAATCCTAAGTTCATGTTGTACCTCTTCAGTTATGACTTCTGTTTTTGTTAAATAACTCCATATTTCCTGGCATCCTCACTTTCTCAGTGCTTATCGCTACCTTTTAACTTTTATTACTAGATTTGTGATCTTTACTCTTGCTCACTGCGGTTACTGCTTCGGAAGACCAATGTTCTTAAGTAAAGTTGTTGCTTATGTTTATTGTCAATGGTATAGAACCTCTAATTTATCTTCTACTTGTGCATGTGTTCCTTATACCAATGCATACATTCTTCCATTATGCTGCAAGTTAATGCACGTTAATTTTCTGGTTGATGTTTCACACCTTCTCCTGTACAGTGCTCTGAAATCCTTTGGATGGTATATTCACTTCATAAGACAATAAATAAAAAATATGATTTATTTTAAAATGTTTGGTCTATCACACAGGCAGTATAATATGCTAGCTTTGTCAGTTTGTGAAATGGCCAGTTTCCATTTTGAGTCAACATTTTGTAGTAAGATTTGGGGGCTACTCTATGTTCATTGTGCCAGTGAACTGTGTTAAGATATTCTTATCTTTCCCTACAAACAGGTGGAACTTGCACTTTGGGATACAGCTGGCCAAGAGGACTACGACCGTTTGAGACCCCTCTCCTACCCCGACACAGATGTAATTCTAATGTGCTTCTCAATTGACAGCCCAGACAGTTTAGGTAAGTGATCGGGCACTGGCACTGCTGTTGACTCGTAAAGACATCCTCTAGCATTCTTGTATAGAATTATCCATCAGGATATCTTAATTGAAGTCATGATATTGTCTAGTCATTAGCTGGGTCCCGTAGCGCTTTCAAAAGAAAATCTCAAAATAATTTTAGCATGCATTTGGCAGCAGGCAACATTAACTAGGTCTTCTAACTTCAGCCAGTCAGCATTAGAAACAAAATTCAAGTGAAAAACCATGGATAACTTAGCCTTACTGTGTTATTCTTTTAATTTAAAAAGGAGACAAATGGAAAGAGAGTAACATGGTCATCCAATTCGATTACAATACCATTGTGGTCAGGGACACCAATGGTAAAGTGTCCACAAGTAGGATGCTGCCCAGTACTCACGGACTGTTCAGTGGCCGAAGATTGTGTCATACATAGTGTAAAAAGATGGCTGCAGTGGGTAGGATCACCTGTGGCTCTCTAGTTACAGCTCTTAAATCAGCCAGCGATTCTGTACATCTGTTCAGATATGACCGGGCACGGTGGGAATCTGATCATGTTTATAAAAGATCTGCAGAAAACAGAATTTCCTAGAAAGTTCAGAGGGACTCGTTGTTTTAACCCTTTCGCTGCGGCGGGAATTCCGCCGCAGCGCTGGGGGGGGTTTGGGGGCAGCGCGGTGGCGCGGTGCTCATGACGGAACCGCTCCGTCATGAGCCGCGGTTGAGCTGTGCTCATGACGGAGTGGTTCCGTCATGACTCCGCCTACTGCGCTAATCGCCCGCACAGGCGGGGAATTAGCGCCGCGTGGGCGGCGCGGCCGCCAACGGCCGCAGCATGACGGAACCACTCCGTCATGAGCACACGGCGACCGTGGCTCATGACGGAGCGGTTCCGTCATGAGTGGGGAAGGGGTTAAACCAAGTTAAAAGTGCAGCAATCAAAGCAGACCTGGCTGCTACAATTTTGTTTCCATTGTATTGAACTGCAACATACATCCTTCTTCGCCTCACTTCATTAAATCCTGATGTACACTTAAAAATAAATGAAGCCGCATTTTTCTGGCCCTGCCCTCTTTTGTCCTCCTGTAGCTGAGGAAATGGAGAAGATGAAAAGGATTCTGAGACTCTTAAAGCTGCAGGCCTGAAGGAGATAAAACAATTTGATTTCACTGTTGCATTATTAGACTAATTAGGTCTCTGTGGATCTAGAAAAATTAAGCGCATATCCAGTTCAAATTCCTTGCTATCTCGGCGAATCTCAATACCATCAAACAAGGGAAGTGTCTTCCCTGAAGGACAGCGTGTATTCCATTTCTCAAGTTTCACCAGTTATGTGTGACAAAGCCAACAGTGAGACAAGTTGCATCCCTGCTAGGATCCCTGGCCTATTGCCTTTTTCTAGTGCCCAGTGCCCCCCGCAATATGAGACCTCTCTAGCAATGCTTGAAAGAGCAATTATCGCAACATCAGGGCAACTGGAAAGACACAATCTACCTAAATTAACAAGCATAGCAGTCTTTTCAGTGGTGGCTCAACCACAAAAAAATATATACTCAAGGGAGTCCAATTCCACCAAGAGCTTCCAACTCAGACCACAGTAACTGATGCTTTTCTCACTGAGTGGCGAACACTCTTGGACAATCTCACAATTCAGGGTTGTGTCCTCCACACAACAACTTTCACATCAGTGTTCTAGAACTCCAAGCAGTTCACTTCACCATTAGAGCTTTCCTACCAGTGCTATGCACAGACAGAGTTCAAGTACAGATGGCCAGTATCACCGCTATATACCACTTAACAAACGGGCAGGAACACGTTCAAGAACACTGTGGTTTGAAGCCTAAGCAATGTGGCATTGACTGCTGGCAAGGAATCTAACCCTTCAAGCAGTACATCTGGCAGGTCTCGAAAACCATCAAGTAGACCTACTCAGCAGGCAAGAAAATCTCGAATGAGAACTAGACTGTCTTTCAAGACTTAACTTTCACAAACATGTACTTCATTGACACCGAACAAAATCAAATGTCCTATTGCGGGTTCAGAATATGGGACGCACAGTTGATGGGCAACGTTCTTTTGTTGATTTCGTCGAACAGATCTCTGTTTTTCCCTGATACCACTAATACCATCAGTCATCATGAAGCGTAAAGATTCTCAGCGATCATGATTCTCGTAGCCCCAGAGTGGTAGGGACTGTGGTGGTTTCTAAAGCTGCTTCACATATAGCTCAAATCACACAAAAGACTACCGTACAACCACAAATAGCAATCCAGGATGGGGGAGGGGTTCTACACCCAAAGATCTCCTGCCGTACTGCATGAGGATTTTAGGAAGCAAAGAGATTGTCTACCAGGAACACTTCTGCTTTTAAGTGTAAAGGATTTGTGATTTGATGCCTTAGCAATAAACCTGATCCAGTCTCAACCCAAGAGAATGTTATTCTTCCTTAGCTGTTCCATTTGGCAAAGTTGAACTTGCAATTTTCTTCTAAGTTCTTCTACCTGCCATCACAGCTTACCTTTAAGGACCAAATCAAAAATCATTCTTTACAATCAGTGAGTAAAGACTTTTTGATATGACTAAAAAAGACCGACCATCCAGACAAAAGACCTTCTCCTCCATGGGAGGTAAATATATGGCTCCTCCCTTTGAGCCTATACATAATGCCACATCGTTATGTTTTGCAGAGCTGTAGAGCGTGCTATCACCCGGGAGGGTGTCCTGGCGCTGAACAGGTGTGAGTCTAGCCACACCTAGGACCCAGTGGGACTACTTGAAAAGACAGGCCTCCTGCTTCTTGCAGAATTCAAGTAGTGAGGACGGGGCTCTTCTGTATAGTGGCAGGTCGTGTCTCGCTTTCGGAGCCATGCAGGAGAGTGCTTGACCGTCTAATCTGATTTTCCATATGCGTGGGATTTGTGCAAGTAACAGTCCGGATATGTGGAGGTGTCTGGCAGGTATGTGAAAGCAGATGCAATTGTTGAACTATGCTGAGGCAGTGTTATGAAGTGCCTGAAAGCGTGAGTGAGGTGCTTGAATTATGCTATTTTGTGAATGGTGAGCCAGTGGAGATACTTCAGGGGTGGTGTGATGTGTTCGAGGCATGTGAGCTGTAGATCACATGCTTTGCATAGCCTACCATCTAGTGTTGGGTCCAAATGTTTGCACTTTGGTTTTCTTCGTAGAAGTCTTTTCCAGTCATGAGGTGACTCCTCCTTTCGGTGATAGTGCGCATGGGCATCAACACCATTGTTAGATTGTTTTTTTCTGCCATCGGGTTCGGATGTGAATTGCTACGCTCCGGTTCGGCGCCGTTTCTCAGGTTCCCAGCGACACGTAATCCACTGCCCTCAACGGTATTGTTTCTCGATCGCGTTTCCCATTTTCCGTGTTTTGTTTCAAATCAAAGAACTTCGATCGGGAAACTTGTGGAGGGCCGTTGGGCCTACCCGTGCCAGGCTCACTAGCAGTGGCTGGAACGGACTCCATTCAAGCTCTGTCCTGGGTGTTGCGCTACGTTTCTGTGAACCGACTTGCACGAAGCGTACAACCTCTGCCTATCCCCGAAACACGACGAAAGAGACTGCGACCCGTGCCAATCATTTCAATCGAAGAAGACGCTCTGTGACTGTCGGGCTCTATGTCACGAAATGCAACATAAGGGCAGCTCTTTACCGGACATCTTCGGCGAAGATTCCGATAGAGAAGAACTACCCGCTCAAGGAGTTGAAGAAGCAGATCACATCTCCGTGTCAGAGGCTGACTCTGACATGGAAGAAGAGGAGCAAGTTACACCAGGTCAGCGTACCGAGAGTACAGAAATCCCCTTGCCCCAGCAACACAAGACCAAAAATGCACCGGTCCTTCCTCTGCCTTCGGGCCAAGGTCGGCTCCATGCCGGTGCAGAGCTAAACCTTCGGCGTCGAAACCGAAGCATGTCTTGGTAACCATTCCACTGTTACAGAAGAGTAAATCTTCGGAGCCGAAAGGTTCGGAGAAGAAACTTTTGATGACGAAAACAACAAACAAAGACCAAAAGACTCCAATAGAGCCTCGGTCCGACGTTCCGCCTTCGGATCTGAAACATCCAGACACTGGACATATCCATGCAAAACTACCTGAGAAAGGGAAAATGGGCCTACAGGAGGATTATGACATTCCTCTGAAGAGAAAAAATTTGGGTACTAACCCTTCTCCACCTTACAAACCACCTCCTTCGCCCACTGATCCAAATTTACTCAGCCCACCCATAAACTCACCACCACCAGTATCGCCTAACCCACAGGATGAAGGGGATGAGGATAGGCCACAGGATACTGAGCCATGGGAAGATTATGACACTGACCCAAACGCAGATAATGACCCTGATTTAGAACCGTCCAGACGCTCACCATCCAAAGACAACATAAAATACATTGAGCTACTTAACAGGGCTGCTCAGTTCGAGGCATGTGGGCTGCTGAATTCATATCTGTGCATAGATCGCCGCCTAGTGTTGGGTCCGGATGATTGCACATTGTTGTCCTGGAAGAGTCTTCGAAGTATCACGAGATAGGTGGCTCCTCCCCTGGACTACAGTGCGCATGGGCATCCTCTTCATCCTTAGATTGTTTTTTTCCGCCATTGGGTTCGGATGTAACTATCTTAGCTCAACTTAGGAATACTTAGTTTTAGGCCAAAAGGCCTTTAGTTTTCGTCGGTACAGTTACCGTTCGGTGTCGACTACTAGATTTAGTGCTCCACACCCTCTTCCAACTTTCAGACCGGTTTGGTCCAAACTTCGAAGCTCGATCGACGATGGAATCGAGGACTCCATTCAAGAGGTGTCCGTTATGCCACGCGAAGTACCCTCATATCGACGTCCACCCAGTCTGTAATAAATGTCTCTCGCCGGATCACGACGAATCGAAATGCATGGCCTGTGCACGGTTCAGATCTAAGAAGACTCTGCGGAATCGACGGGCAGCGAGGCTCGCAGCACAGCAAGCAGCGCCTGCTCCCACCAACATATTCAGCACCGAGGACGAGGACGCCAAGAGCGTGGAAGAAGTAGTCTCTAGCCCCGCTTCAGAACATGATTCCCGATCGGACGACGACGATGAGGTGATCTTTCGACGTGAAGAAACCGTCGATGAGGTAGGAGACTTCGACGAGGCCTACGGGGCCGAAGAAGACAGCTCTCCCGAAGAGCTAGGCCAACCCATCGAAACGGAGGCCGAAACTGTACGTCGTCATCAGGCTCCGGTCGAGGGATCGCCTTCGGGCCTTACCCAAGATCAAATACATGGTTCCTCGGCCCCACCTTCCGGTCCGGCCTCGAACACTCTGCAAGAGCAACTATTACCGAAGACGACTGGGTTATTAGACCCAACACCATCCATCGCTCCAGTCCCTTCAAAAACTAAAGTGAAACTGGTGGTGGTCGGATCGAAGGCGTCAACCATCCACTGCCCCGACGCAGAAAAAAGTCGTCGGCTCCGACCGCGTACAAAGAGACTTCGGCGCCGAGCTCACCGCAGCGGATGCGGTAGATACACGGAAAAAGCATGCCCTCGGGCACCACAAGGCACCGAAACCTTCGGCGCCGACATCGAAGGCCGTAACCTCCGCAGTCAAAATGGCTGCCCCGGCTACGTCGACGCCTAGAGCACCGATGCGACTAAGTCCTCGACTACGTCGACTGTCGATACATCCCTTCATACCTGTGACCCCCTTCCGACAAAGAAGTCGGGCTGGCCTCGACGTCTACTACCAAGGTGCCCATCAAACCACCATCTGCGTTCGCTGTGCAGCAGGTCTCTGCATCTTTACAACGCATCCGTGACCGGGCAACCCTCCACTCTATCTCGGGTTCCGACACAACCTCCCCTTGTAGAGTGCACTCGGAGCCCACCAACATCACGTTTGGGCTGCCACCGCCATCGGCACCAAAACTATTTCAAATTCGGACACGTGTCCTCCACACACAGTCCACCACCTCTGGCCTTACAAAACAAGACTCTTCGGGGGCCACGATTTATCGACGCCGACACTGGCAGGTTAATGCTCCACAAGCGCAAAATAACGCCCGTCAGGGAAGAGGAGCCATACAAAATTCCTCTTAAACGCAAGCTGCCAGCTGAGCAGGAACCAGTGCTACAAGAACACTTCCAACCCTTCCCTTCAGATCCGCAGTCCTTTTCTCCTACCCCTTCCGAATCGGACGCAATACAGGACTATGGCGGCAAGGATACCATCTACCCTGGGGACGTAGATCCGGATGAACAACTACAAGACCCGGAACAGGCGTGGGATGATCCCACAGACCAAAGTGTTGCGCCACATACTCAAGATGCGCAACTCTATAACGTAAAAACGTCTCCTACAGAGGACACGGCTGCATTTAATGCCCTCATCGAATGGGCTGCTGCTCATCATGGGGTGGAGCTCCATTCTGACGCCATTGAAGAAGACTTCCTGCTTGACACTTTCGCATCTTCAGAAAGAACTGTCAAAACCCTGCCCATGTTAAAAGGGGTTCTCAAACCTGCTAAAGACATTTTCAAGGACACCACAAGAGCCCGGGTGTTAAATCCTAGGATTGAAAAAAAATACAAGCCTGCACCCGGCGACCCTAAATACATTAGGGGTCAATTGCCGTTAGACTCCATGGTGGTTGCCAATGCTCGCAAGAGAGCCCACTCACAAACGACTGGTGATGCTCCTCCCCCAGACAAGGAGTCAAAAGTACTAGAAACATCGGGCAAACGCATTGCAGCGCAAGCAGCGAACATCCTGCGCATTGCTAATACACAGGCACTCCTGGCACGTTATGACAGGTCACATTACGACACGCTGGAGTCACTGCTCCAACATCTACCAGATGAGTATAAGGAGTCAGCGCTGCTCCAACATCTACCAGATGAGTATAAGGAGTCAGCGGAGCTACTCATTAGAGAAGGACAACTCCTCACTAATGCATCCATAAAATGTGCCCTTGACGCAGCTGACACAGCGGCTAGAGCAATAAACACAAGCGTCATGCTAAGACGTCATGCCTGGTTAAGAATCTCCGGCTTCAAACCCGAGATCCAAAACAATATTCTGAACTTACCAGTTAACACAGAATTCTTATTCGGCCCAGACGTTGACACTACCCTAGAAAAGATAAAGAAAGACACTGACACTGCGAAATCAATGGGGGCTCTGCAAACGCAGCAATTTCGTAGTGGCTCCTTTCGTCGCACTGGAAATAGAGGCACAACAAGGGGTCAGGGGTCACAACAGCAGTATACTAAAAGTGGCGCACAAAGCACCTATGACAAAAACAACAGGGGTGGATATCGTGGATCCAGCACCAAAGGCAGGGGACGTGGCTATGGCAACACCAGGTCCTCTCCTAAAAACAAACAGTGACGCCCTCTCCTTACCCCCCCGACCACATAACACCTGTCGGGGGACGACTCCAGCAGTTCCTGTCCGCATGGAAGAAAATCACCACGGACAGGTGGGTCAGGGACATCATCCAACATGGGTACTGTCTAGAACTAACTTCCACTCCACCCAACATACCACCAAAGCACCGTCCTATGTCAGCCGAACACTTAGATTTACTCCAGCAAGAAGTGCTTGCTATGCTCACAAAAGGGGCAATAGAAGTAGTGCCCATCGACCAGCAGGGCACAGGGGTGTACTCTCTGTACTTCTTAATCCCAAAAAAGGACGGCTCGCTCAGACCTATCCTAGACCTGCGACCCCTAAACCTATATATACTATCGGAGCATTTCCATATGCTCACCCTCCAGCAGGTTCTCCCACTACTCAGTCAGGGGGATTTCCTAGCTACGCTAGACCTGAAGGATGCATACTTCCACATACCGATACACCCTTCACACAGGAAATACCTCAGATTCACTATTCAAGGGAATCACTATCAGTTCAAAGTTCTCCCCTTCGGAGTAACAACAGCACCCAGGGTCTTTACCAAGTGCCTGGCAACAGTGGCCGCGCATTTGCGAAGACAAAACATTCACGTCTTCCCTTATCTGGACGACTGGCTAGTTCAGGCCAAATCAGCACAACAATGTGCCACTCGCATGTCCCACACCATTCACCTTCTCCACGGTCTGGGATTCTCACTAAATTACCCAAAATCAAGTCTCCAACCTGCGCACGCACAACAGTACTTAGGCGCAACAATCAACACTCTGGCTGCCACAGCTCAGCCAACTTTAGTGAGAATCAACAGCATGCAACAGCTGATCTCCAAATTCCGACCTCAGCACTCCCTTTCTGCGCGAGTATTCATGCAGTTGATAGGCATGATGGCCTCCTGCATTTTCATAGTCCCACACGCGAGACTACATATGCGCCCGCTTCAGGAGTGCTTGGCACGTCAATGGAATCAGGCTCACGGGCAATTAAAAGACCTAGTGTTGGTCAGCGGTCGGGCATACAACTCTCTGCATTGGTGGAATCCACAAAACCTTTGCAAGGGCCGACCGTTCCAAGAGCCTGTTCCACAAATAGTACTGACAGCGGACGCCTCTCTGCAGGGATGGGGAGCTCATGTACTCAATTACACAGTGCAGGGACTATGGACGACACAGCAAAAGAAGATGCACATCAACCTTCTGGAACTGATGGCAATCTTCCTAGCCATGAAGGCATTCAAAGTACACCTGTGCAACAAAGTCGTGTTGATCCGGACGGACAACATGACTGCCATGTACTACATACAGAAGCAGGGAGGAACACACTCTCCACAGTTGCCTCATCTGGCTCAGAGCATGTGGAAGTGGGCCATTCAAAGGAACATATTCCTCATGGCGGAACACCTCCCCGGCAAGGACAACCAGATGGCGGATCTGCTCAGCAGACACAGCCACCAGATGCACGAGTGGGAGCTACACCCATCAGTACTCCAACCGTACTTCCAGCAGTGGGGTCATCCAGAGATAGACCTATTCGCCACAAACGAAAACACAAAATGCCAAAGCTTTGCCGCCAGGTTCCCACATCCACAGTCGCAGGGCAATGCGATATGGATGAACTGGTCCGGCAGATTTGCGTACGCTTTTCCCCCAGCGCCGTTAATACCGCTGGTGGCACGCAAACTGCGACAGCACTCACTGACACTCATCCTGGTTGCTCCAACGTGGGCGCGCCAGCCATGGTACACCACCTTTCTGGAACTTTCCGTGGTGCCGCATCAAAGGCTGCGGATCAAACCCGCACTTTTAACGCAGAACCATGGCGAAATTCAGCACCCAGATCCGCAACAGCTGAACCTGGCAATCTGGCTCCTGAAGTCTTAAAATTTGGCTACCTAAACCTGCCACCTGACTGTATGGAGATCATCAAGGAGGCCAGGAGACCCACTACCAGAGCTTGCTATGCAGCTAAATGGAAGAGGTTTGTCATCTACTGCAACAACAATGACATTAACCCGCTAGACGCATCCATTCAGAACATAATCTGCTATCTCTTACACCTATACCGATGCAATCTGGCATACACCTCAATACGTATCCATTTAACAGCAATAGCAGCCTATCTCCAAAACAGGCAGCACCTCTCTTTATTCAGAGTGCCTGCCATCAAAGCCTTCTTGGAAGGACTTAAACGAGTAATTCCCCCAAGACACCCACCAGCACCGGTGTGGAACCTCAACTTGGTCCTCACCAGACTGATGGGTCCGCCCTTTGAACCTCTCCATTCATGTGAGATTCAATTCCTCACCTGGAAAGTGGCTTTCCTGGTTGCGATCACTTCCTTAAAGAGAGTTAGTGAACTCCAGGCACTAACCATTCAGGAGCCATTCATTCAGGTCCACGCAAACAGGGTTGTCCTACGCACCAACCCCACATTAATCAAACTATCGAACTACCCGTTTTCTTCCAAAATCTGCAAAATGTCGCGGAAAGAATGCTCCATACACTAGATGTAAAGCGGGCTCTCATGTACTATATTGACAGGACAAAGGATTTTAGAAAAACTAAACAACTCTTCGTTGCCTTCTCTCCACAACACAAAGCCAACGCCATTTCCAAAGCAGGAATAGCCAGATGGATCGTTAAATGCATTCAGATTTGCTATCACAAAGCTAAACGCACATTAACGGTTCCCCCACGAGCCCACTCAACACGAAAGTTAGGGGCATCCATGGCTTTCCTAGGAAACATCCCTTAACACAAAATTTGTAGAGCAGCCACATGGTCCACTATACATACATTTACCAAACACTACTGCGTAGATGTACACTCAAGACAGCAAGCAGCTGTAGGACAGGCTGTTCTCAAAACTCTTTTTCATACTGCTGCAGCTGGCACTGGTAGCCGCCGCTAATAGGAGGTACTGCTATGTATTCTATGCACAGATATGAATTCAGCAGCCCACATGCCTCGAACTGAATATGCTACTTACCAGTATGCATCTGTTCTTGGCATGTAGGGCTGCTGACATTCATATCGCCCACCCTCCTCCCCGGCGCCTGTAGCAGCTGCAGCTCTCAAAATTACTGTATAGCATGGTCATCACTTACTGTATCTACTCCATCACTGCCACAATGGCGAAAAACAATCTAAGGATGGAGAGGATGCCCATGCGCACTGTAGTCCAGGGGAGGAGCCACCTATCTCGTGATACTTCGAAGACTCTTCCAGGACAACAATGTGCAATCATCCGGACCCAACACTAGGCGGCGATCTATGCACAGATATGAATGTCAGCAGCCCTACATGCCAAGAACAGATGCATACTGGTAAGTAGCATATTCATTATCATGGGGTGGAGCTGCATAAGGAGGCTTTAGAAGAGGATTTCTTATTCAAAACCATAAGTTCCTCTCAAAAAGCTACTCGTACACTGCCAATGCTTAAAGGGATGCTTATGCATACAGATGAGATCTTTAAAGATCCTGTGAGGGCAAGAATCATTACACCCAGGGTGGAGAAAAAATATAAACCTGCACCTACTGACCCCACCTACATCAAGGGTCAGCTGCCTTTAGACTCTCTTGTGGTTTCCAAAGCTCCAAGAGAGCTGACTCACAGACCACAGGTGAGGCCCCCTCCTCCTGATAAGGAGTCGAAATTAATTGATACCTTGGGCAAAAGGGTAGTTTTGCAAGCAGCCAATCATTGGCGCATTGCTAATGCTCAAGCTTTGTTAGCTCACTATGATTGGTCTCATTATGACGAGTTAGAGAAGCTTATGCAATTTCTGCCTGATGAGCATAAATCAAAGGCTAATGACCTTATTCAGGAGGCTAAATTAATCACAAATACATACATCCGGTGCGCCCTAGACACAGCAGCCCGTGCAGTAAACACCAGCGTACTGCTACGCAGGCATGCTTGGTTGAGAATTTCAGGGTTCAAACGTGAGGTGCAAGCCTCTATTCTCAACCAGCCATTTGACAATGAACACCTCTTTGGCCCAGCAGTTGACACTTCGCTGGAAAAATGAAAAAAGACACTGAGGTCGCCAAGTCCATGGGAGCTTTGCAGTCACCTTCAAATAGGGGATCCTTTCACCGCTCCTTTTACAGGGGTGGCTCCAAGAATATATCCACAGAGAATCTCTCCTCCTCTTACAAGGGCAACAACCAATCACCGGCATAAAGATGAGGCTATTTAAGAGGTGGGTTTAGAGGAAACAACGGTAAGGGAAGTGGCATCGGGTACTTAACTCACACTTCCACCACAAACAACAAGCAGTGACTTCATTGCCCTACTCCCGATCATTCCACTCCTGTTGTGGGACGTCTCTCCCAATTTCTACCTGTCTGGAATACAATCACTTCAGACAAATGGGTTCTACAAATTATCCAATATGGTTACTGCCTGGAACTTACAGACACTTCCCCAAACAATCTTCCAGGGTCACATGCAATGTCATAAGAACATCTCACCCTTTTCAAGTGAGAAATTCTCGCTTTGTTGGAGAAAGGAGCTATAGAACCAATCCCACTACAATATCAAGGGGCTGGTGTATACTCCCTGTACTTCTTAATTCCCAAGAAGGGCGGCTCTCTCCGGCCTGTACTAGACCTCAGAGAACTAAATCTATACATTCAGTCTGACCACTTTCATATGGTTACACTCCAACAAGTGCTCCCGCTACTTCAGCAAGGCATTTTTCTGTCCACTCTGGACTTAAAGGACGCCTATTTCCATATCCCAATACACCTTGCTCACCGCAAAAACCTCAGGTTCGTGGTGGTAGGCCATCATTATCAATTCAAGGTGCTCCCATTCGGAGTAACTACCGCACCCAGGGTTTTCACCTAATGCCTGGCAGTAATCGTAGCTCATCTACGAAGACAACACATTCACGACTTCCCATACTTAGACGACTAGTTCGTAAAAGCCAGCTCGCAACAAAGCTGTCCACGTCTCACACTCAAAACAGTGAATTTGCTCCAAGATCTTGGATTCACAGTAAATCTGTCCAAGTCCCATCTCCAAACATCCAACACAAGCGTATTTGGGAGCCACTATAGACACACAAAAGGCTCTGGCCTACCCCAATCTGGCCAGAGTCCGCAATATGCAGACTCTACTTGGTTTCAGCCTCAACACTCATTACCAGCACGAGTGTTCATGTAGTTACTATGGATGATGGCGTCATATATCCTAATAGTCCCTTACGCAAGACTTCAAATGCGCTCCCTGCAGGAATGCTTAGCACGTCAGTGGAACCAAGCTCAGGGTCTGTTATGAGATCTTTTGTTAGTGGATGGCCGCACCCATCGCTTTCTGCAGTGGTGGAATACACAAAACCTTTCAAAAGGGCAGCCCTTCATCGACCCAGTTCCCCAGATAGTGCTAACAGCAGACGCATCGCTCACTGGTTGGGGAGCTCATCTCCAAACGCACGCAATTCAGGGCATGTGGAGTTTGCAGCAAAAGCAGCTTCACATAAATCTGGAACTGCGAGCGATTTTTCTAGCGCTCAAAGCATTTCAAGTTCATCTAGTAGGCAAAGCTGTCCTGATT
This sequence comes from Triturus cristatus, assembly GCF_964204655.1. Lineage (NCBI taxonomy): Eukaryota > Metazoa > Chordata > Amphibia > Caudata > Salamandridae > Triturus > Triturus cristatus. Next base: position 1,205,380,140 of record NC_140593.1, on the reverse strand, counting down.
CGTAGACAGCATGACAGCAATGTACTACATACAAAAACAGGGGTAAACACTCTCTCCAGCTGTCACAACTAGCACAGACCATCTGGAGATGGGCCATACGTCACAAAATGTATCTCCTCGCAGAACACCTTCCAGGAGTAAACAATCAGATTGCAGATCTGCTCAGTCGTCAGAGACAACAGATCCACGAATGGGAACTCCACCCTCAAGTTCTCCTCCCATTCTATCAGATGTGGGGCTTTCCAGACCTAGATCTGTTCGCCACAAACCTAAACGCAAAATGCCCAAACTTTGCATCCAGGTATCCACACCTATTGTCCAGAGGCAATGCACTAGGGACGAATTGGCCAGGGATATCTGCCTACGCTTTTCCGCCTATCCCACTCATTCCATTAGTGGTTCGGAAACTCAGACAAGCGTCCCTGACATTAATCCTAGTTGCTCCCACTTGGGTCCATCAACCCTGGTTCACAACCCTGTTGGAGCTCTCACTAGTTCCTCACCAAAAACTACATCTCACACCCAATCTACTGTTGATGCTGCCTTGGACCTTGCCCACCACTCACCCTAACTCCTGGCGATTGGTCTCGTAAGTCGCTGTACTACACCAATTTGCAGAACTTGTTCTTCGTTCCATAGAATAACATTGCAAAAAAATTGCAATGTGTCCACTTTTTGAACTGAAAAGAATTCATATTTAAAAACGTACTTGCCTCAACAAATTTTTTTGTGATGCCTAAACATATATAAAGATACTTGCTATTTTTATAAGTTGGTGTGGATCGCCCTCTTGAGTCGTGTGTGTCATTTATTGATTAGTGTGTGTATTTGCAGATGTCTTGCACTCCTTTCGGTTAAGCCTAGGGCTGCTCGACCCCACTACCCCTAATAGAGCACCCTGGGATTGCTAGAGCAAGTCCCTGCCCACCTATAAAGGAACCCAGCCTCCTACTATGGTGGTGCTGGGGTGGGATACAAGAAGTGACATTTGCTGTACCACTTGGTTAATAAGTGATTCCACTAGGGAATCCAGAATTGTCTTTAGTTGAAAATTGAATTGTTTCTAAATTGGTTTAAAATAGCTGTTAGGTAGGGCCTTGGTTAATTCCCTCCTGCAAAACCGTTTAGAAATTAAAAAGTAGTAAAGCAGTTAGGCCTTTTAGTGAGTATTTAGCATTTTTTTGTTGTAAGTTTTTTAAAAGATTCCAACTTGGAGAGTTTTATATAGTGCGAACTAGACCCGATACATCGGGTATCAGAGAGATTTACATGAGCACCAGTTTCGTTACAGATGGACGCATTCATTTTTATTAGGCACAGGGAGATGAAGTGATTTGCCCAAAATCACAGGATGTTGAGCGTCGTTGCCGAGACTCGAACCCTGTTCCCCAGCTTCGAGGTCGACCGCTCTAGGCGTAAGGCTACATCCTCCTTTAAAACCATGTCTGAACAAGGGCCTTCCCAGGAGCTCAATTTGGCACCTTATCAGTGTCTTGGGTTACCCTAACTTAAGGAGGCTCTGTAAGGCATGGGAACTTGCCATGGCACATAGACCCACAAAAGCCCATCTGCAGCAGATGCAGGCAGAAAACAACAAGGCCTTGGCACATAAAGGTTCCCCCACTGGGGAACATGAAGAGGACCAAGAGGTGGATGAGGGTGACAATGACTCTTCCACTACCCCCTCAGACAGCAACTCCACTGGGAGCACTCCCAGTAGTGTGCCAGAAGAGATAGACACTGATATCATTAGAGACTAAACTCCTGGCTATAGAAAAGAAAGAATTGAGATAGTCCTAGAACCTATCTCTGGTGGCAGCAATATTATGAATAGGGGTGAAGCTTTTGACCCTAAAAATCCCCAAAGGAATTATCCCAAAATACACAGAGGGTGATGATATCACCAAACGGTTTACTGCCTTTGAGAGGGCCTGTAAAACGAAACAGCCCAACCAGAAGTATGGGGGCTCTCTTTTATGGAAACTTTTCTCAGGAAAGTGTAGGGATGGGCTTCTGACACTGAATGAGACATCTGAAGCAGAGTGCATCTCGCGTGAAGACTCTTCTACCTCCCTCCTTTGATTTTGCTGATTATCAGAGTAGGTATATCTAACAAGAGAGAGGGAGGAGGGAACGGAGGGATTCGTTCGTCTCCGCTTACTCAACAAACAACAAGAACGAGCTCAAATTAATCTGGTATCCCGTAGGTAGTTTAAAAAAAAAAAAAGTGTTCGAGGCGTATGAGCTGCAGATTATACACCGTGCATAGATCGCCATCTGGTGTTGGGCCCGGATGTTTGCAGTTGGTTTTTCTTCTTGGACAGTCTTTGGAAGTCACGAGTTCGGTGACTCCTCCTTCGGTCCGTACTGCGCATGGGCTTCGGCTCCATCCTCAGATTGTTTTTTTCCGCCATCGGGCTCGGATGTAATACTTCGTGCTCCGGCTTCGAACCTTTCCAGTTCAACCTTCGACGAAAAATCCTCGTCCATCGAGATTCTTAGACGAAATCGACTTCTTCATCTCTCTCTTCGGCACTTCTTCGATTCCAGGCAGCGGCCTTCGGGCCTATCTCGACTCCGGTCTCGGCCGATGGAAAGGACTCCCTTCAAGAAGTGCCCAAAATGTGGGTCTAAATTTCCCCACACCGACCTCCATCAGGTGTGCAACCTCTGCCTCTCTCCCGAACACGAGGCCCGAGACTGCCCCGCCTGCAAGTCTTTTCGTTCGAAAAAGACTTTTCGGGATCGACGAGCTCGACGCACCATAGCGCACTCATCGACCTCGGCTCCACCTGACATCTTCGGAGAAGACACCGGAGCTTCGGGACAGCAGCACACCGAGCTGGAGGACGTCGTCGTCCGCGCTTCCGAGGCCGACGACTCCGACGTGGAGGAGATCACACCGGCGCAGAGGGTCGTGAGTACTCTACCCCCTCCCACTCCCATACCGAAAGAGACTCCGGTTACCCCTTCGTCTCCGGGCCTAGGGAAAACCAAGCATACTGCTTCCATCACCCCACCTTCGGGCCCGGTGAAAAAGCATCACAAGTCTCCTGGCGGCTCGGGCCCGAGCCATCCTCCTAGCGGCGCCGAAAAACATTCTCCGGCACCGAAGAAAACCAGCTCCGTTCCGAAGCCATCGGTGTCGAAACCTGGCCTCTCGGTGCCGACCAAACACAAATCCCTCGGCACCGACGCTTCCGTGTCGAAGCCTGCCTCGGCGCCGACCAAAAAATCGGACACCCCGAGAAAGCATGGCGCGGATAAACCGACGAAGCCTTCGGTTCCGAAAACATCGGCACCGATGGAGGAATCGGTGCCGGAGGAGCTTTTCACACCGGATCCTCTTCAAAAGACTTTAACTACGGATCCCAGGACTGGACATTTAATTTTGTCTTCCAAGAAAAGACTTTTGGACAAGCCAACTCCTCCTCCACCACCAAAACGGAAGGACTCTGCAACATCCCCGTTCAGAGTACCCTCCCCACCACCTCCACCTCCTCCACCCCCTCCATCTCCGCCCCCACCTTCTCCACCCTTGCCTCATCGGTCTCCAACCCCGTCTCCAGACCCTGATGACCACGGAGATCCATTCTATGATCCCACAGATGCCCCGCAGGACCCCACTCCTCCGGGAACACCTGACCCATGGGAGGATTATCACAATCCCGATGTCCCAGATGTGCCTCAGGATGATCTCTATCCATCCAGGCCGTCTCCACCAGAGGACTCCCTGGGGTTCCACCACCTCTTACAACGGGCGGCACATTATCATGGGGTGGAGTTACACAGTGATCCAGTTGAGGAAGGCTTCCTACTTGACACATTTGACATAGCAGATAAATCCACCGCTATATTACCAATGCTAAAAGGGGTGACCAAGCATGCCACAGAGGTTTTCAAAGACCCCGTCAGAGCTAGGGTCTTAAACCCCAGAATAGAAAAGAAGTACAAAGCAGCCCCCACGGATCTTGCCTATATTAAAGGACCTGCGCCCCTAGACTCATTAGTGGTTTCCACAGATAGGAAGCGCTCCAACTCTCAGTCATCTGGTGAGGCTCCACCTCCTGATAAGGACTCCAAGCTCTTAGATGCGTCAGGCAAACGCACTGCCTCGCAAGCTGCCAATATGTGGCGCATCGCCAAAACGCAGGCGCTACTGGCGAGGTACGATAGAGCGCACTATGATGAGCTGGAGGCTCTCATGCAGCATCTCCCAGAGAAATATAAGAATAAGGCTCATGAACTCATACAAGAGGGAAAAATTATGTTCGAGGCATATGAGCTGCAGATTGTACACTTAGCATAGATCGCCATCTGGTGTTGGGCCCGGATGTTTGCAGTTTGTTTTTCTTCTTGGACAGTGTTTGGAAGTCACGAGTTTGGTGACTCCTCCTTCGGTCCGTACTGCGCATGGGCTTCGGCTCCATCCTCAGATTGTTTTTTTCCGCCATCGGGCTCGGATGTGATACTTCGTGCTCCGGCTTCGAACTTCTACGGTTCCAGCCTCGACGGAAAATCCTCGTTTCTTCGAGTTTCTTCATCATCATCTTCATCTCTCGAAGCGGCACTTTTCTCCATCCCGTACATCGGCACCGGCCTTCGGGCCCTCCTCGACTCCGGTCCCGGCCGATGGAAAGGACTCCGTTCAAAAAGTGCCCAAAATGTGGGTCTAAATTTCCCCACACCGACCTCCATCAGGTGTGTAATCTTTGCCTCTCTCCAGAACACGAGGCCAGAGACTGCCCCGCCTGTAAGTCTTTTCGATCGAAGAAAACCATCCGGGATCGAAAAGCTCGACGCACCATGGCGCACTCATCGTCTGCAGCTCCACCGGACATCTTCGGAGACGGCGCCGAAGCTTCGGGGCAAACACACACCGAGCAGGAAGAAGACGTCGTCAGCGCTTCCGAGGCCGACGACTCCGACGTGGAGGACATCACACCGGCGCAGCGGGTCGTGAGTACTGTGCCCCCTCCCACCCCCGCGCCCAAAACCAAAGAGACTCCGGTTACTCCCTCGCCTGCCGGCCTGGGCAAAACCAAGACCAAAGCTTCTATCACCCCACCTTCGGGCCCGGTGTCGAAGCCTCCAAAGTCTCACGGCAGCTCGGGATCGAGCCAGCCGACGCCCGGTGCCGAAAAACAGCATCCGGCACCGAAGAAAGCAATATCCAGCTCGACTCCGAAGCCACCGGTGCCGAAGCCTGGACTCTCGGTGCCGACCAAACACACATCTGTCGGCACCGACGCTCCGGCGCCGAAAACTCCTTCGACGCCGAAAAAACCGGAGGCCCCAAAAAAGCATGGCGCACACAAACCATCGAAGCCCTCGGTTCCGAGATCACCGGTGCCGACGGACGATTCGGCGCCATTGGCTCTGTTTACACCAGACCCTTTACAAAAGACTCTGTCCAAAGATCCAAAGACTGGGCTATTGACTTTAATTATCAAGAAAAGACGCCTTGATACTCCGGCTCCTCCTCCACCACCCAAACGGAAGGACTCTGCTACTTCTCCCCTCAGAGTGCCCTCCCCACTACCGCCTCCCCCACCTCCTCCGCCCCCTCCCCCTCCCAGGTCTCCGCCACCTTTACCTCACTACTCTCCGACCCCGTCCCCAGATCCGGATGACGGGGACTCGGACAATTATCCGGCGGACGCCCCAATGGATCCCACTCCACCAGGGACCCCAGACCCATGGGAGGATTACAATAACCCTGATGTACCCGATATTCCTCAGGACGACCTATACCCATCCAGGCCGTCTCCTCCAGAGGACTCCTTAGGGTTCCATCATTTAGTGCAGAGAGCAGCACACTACCATGGGGTGGACATGCACACTGAACCAGTGGAAGACGACTTCTTACTGGATACATTTGACATACAGGACAAATCCACTTCTATCTTACCCATGCTTAAGGGTGTCACCAAGCATGCCGCAGAGGTGTTCAAAGACCCTGTCAGGGCCAGGGTACTAAACCCTAGAATAGAGAAAAAGTATAAGGCGGCACCCACAGACCCTGCATACATTAAGGGCCCTGCTCCCTTAGATTCCCTAGTTGTCTCTACAGCTAGAAAGCGGGCTAACTCCCAGTCCTCAGGAGAAGCCCCACCGCCAGACAAGGAATCCAAACTCCTAGACGCGTCTGGCAAGCGCACCGCCTCTCAAGCTGCAAACATGTGGCGCATTGCAAACACACAAGCGCTACTTGCGCGCTATGACAGAGCACACTACGACGAACTTGAGGCTCTTATGCAGCACCTTCCCGAGAAACACAAGCGTAGGGCTCATGAGCTAATACAGGAAGGTAAACTCATTACAAACACCTCCATTAAGTGTGCCCTCGATGCAGCCGACACTGCTTCTAGAGCCATAAATACCAGTGTCCTGCTTCGTCGCCATGCCTGGCTCAGGATCTCAGGGTTTAAGCCTGAAGTCCAGGCGTCCATACTCAATCACCCCTTTGACCAACAAACTCTCTTTGGGCCCAAGGTAGACGAAGCGTTGGAAAAGATGAAAAAGGACACAGACACAGCAAAGTCTATGGGGGCACTCCAAACACAAGCCTCTAAACGTTCCTTTCGACGCTCCTCCTTTCGTGGCACAGGCAGAGGCTTCTCCACCGATAGCACCTCTACCTCCTACAAATCCCCTCCTCAAAATACCTTTTCAAAGGGCAACCAAAGGGGTGGTTACAGAGGCAACAACAATAAGGGCAGGGGCAAAACTAACAACACCCGTTCTGCCACCCCGCCCACACAATGACTTCCCTCCGCTCCCCCCAGACCATTCCACTCCGGTCGGGGGCAGACTACAAAACTTTATCCACGCATGGGAGTCCATAACATCGGACAAATGGGTGACCCAAATCATTCGGTCAGGGTACTGTCTCGAGCTAACATCTACCCCACCCAATATCCCACCAAGGCACCGCCCAATGTCTCAAGAACATTCCACACTGCTCAAACAGGAGGTACTCTCCCTCCTCCAAAAACACGCTATAGAGCAGGTCCCCATCAATCAGCAAAATCTAGGGGTTTACTCCCTATATTTCCTAATACCAAAGAAAGACGGGACCCTCAGGCCCATTCTGGACCTCCGGCCTCTAAATGCCTACATACATTCAGACCATTTCCATATGGTCACCCTACAACAAGTCCTCCCGCTCCTCTGTCAGGGAGACTTTCTCACAACCTTGGATCTGAAAGACGCATACTTTCACATTCCAATACACCCCTCTTACAGGAAATACCTCAGGTTCGTGGTGGACGGGCAACATTACCAATTCACGGTTCTCCCCTTCGGGGTCACCACCGCACCACGGGTGTTTTACCAAATGCCTAGCGGTAGTAGCAGCACACCTCAGACGTCAACACATTCACGTCTTCCCTTACTTAGACGACTGGCTGATAAAAGCCGCGTCTTACCACCAATGCGTGCAGCATACAAACAGCACCATCCAACTGCTCCACCACCTAGGCTTCACGGTGAACTACCAAAAGTCCCACCTCATACCATCTCACACAAAGCAATATCTCGGGGCCACTATAGACACCTCCAAAGGTATTGCCTATCCAAACTCAGCCAGAATCACAAGCATTCAAGCCTTACGCAAAACATTCCTTCCCCAACACTCTCTTCCAGCAAGAGTGTTCATGAAGCTCATAGGAATGATGGCGTCTTGCATCTTTATAGTGCCCCATGCAAGACTACACATGCGTCCACTTCAAGAGTGCCTAGCACAACAGTGGAACCAGGCCCAGGGTCAGCTGACGGATCTGGTGTTGGTGGACGGCCGCACACATCACTCTCTGCAGTGGTGGAACACCACAAACCTTTCCAAAGGGCGGCCGTTCCTGGACCCGGTTCCTCAGGTGATTCTAACAGCGGACGCATCGCTCTCCGGCTGGGGAGCGCACCTCCTACACCTCACAATGCAAGGTCTATGGACGCCACAGCAAAAATTGCTCCACATCAACCATCTGGAGCTCTTGGCGATCTTTCTAGCCCTAAAATCTTTCCAAAAACAGATTTCGGGCAAAGCAGTCCTTATTCGCACAGACAACATGACTGCAATGTATTATATCCAAAAACAGGGGGGGACACACTCTCCCCAGCTCTCCCGCTTAGCCCAGAGCATATGGAGATGGGCAATTCCCCAAAACATCTTTCTCCTCGCACAACATGTTCCAGGTGTACAAAACACCATGGCAGATCTGCTCAGCAGACAAACGCAACAACTACACGAATGGGAACTGCATCCACAAGTTCTTCAGCCATTCTTCCAACAGTGGGGGCATCCTCAGATAGACCTCTTCGCCACCCACGAAAACAAAAAAGCCCAAGCTTCACCGCCAGATACCCACACCCATTGTCCAAGGGCAATGCGATATGGATGAACTGGTCAGGCAGATTTGCATACGCCTTTCCACCTCTCCCACTAATTCCATTAGTGGTCAGGAAGCTACAACAGCACTCCCTCACACTCATTCTGGTAGCTCCGACGTGGGCCAGGCAGCCGTGGTACACCACGCTACTACAACTATCAGTGGTACCACATCAAAAACTGCACCTATCCCCATGCCTCCTAACCCAGAACCATGGAGAAATCAGGCACCCGGACCCAGCTCAGCTCAACCTGGCGATCTGGCTCCTGAAATCCTAGAATTCGGATACCTTAACCTTCCCCCTAATTGCATGAACATCATCATGGAAGCCAGACGTCCTACCACTAGAGCATGTTATGCCGCAAAGTGGAAAAGATTTGTTATTTACTGCCGTAACAATACAATCAACCCTTTAGATGCATCCATACAGCACATCATATGCTATCTGCTCCATCTTCACAGGTGTAACCTGGCATATTCATCCATACGCCTACACCTAGCAGCGATCGCTGCCTATCTACAAAACAGACAGCATTTATCACTCTTCAGAGTGCCCGCTATTAAAGCCTTCATGGAAGGCCTTAAACGAGTAATTCCTCCCAGGGCACCACCTTCCCCTGTATGGAATCTAAATTTAGTTCTTACACGACTAATGGGTCCGCCCTTCGAACCAATGCATAAATGCGAGCTACAGTTTCTCACCTGGAAAACAGCTTTTCTCGTAGCTATCACTTCCCTTAGAAGGGTTGGTGAAATACAAGCGTTCACTATACAGGAACCCTTCATACAAATACATCACAGCAAGGTCATACTTCGCACAAATCCGAAGTTCCTGCCCAAGGTCATTTCCCCCTTCCATCTCAATCAATCGGTGGAATTACCTGTCTTCTTCTCGCAACCTCAATCTGTTGCAGAAAGGGCCTTACACACACTCGATGTAAAAAGGGCCTTGCTATACTACATACAAAGAACGCAACCCTTCAGGAAGACTAAACAATTGTTCGTCTCCTTCTCTCCACCACATAAAGGCAACCCCATTTCTGAATCAGCGATAGCTAGGTGGATTGTAAAATGCATACAGATTTGCTACCAAAAGGCAAAAAGAACATTATCTGTTCCGCCTAAAGCCCATTCTACAAGAAAGTTAGGGGCTTCTATGGCCTTTCTAGGGAATATACCCTTAGATGACATCTGCAAAGCAGCCACATGGTCTACACCGCACACCTTCACAAAACATTACTGTGTAGATGTGCATTCCAAGCAGCAAGCTAGAGTGGGCCAGGCTGTACTAAAGACACTATTTCAAACCACTGCAACGGATACCGGTGGTCGCCGCTAGGGTTGGGTACTGCTATATAATCTATGCTAAGTGTACAATCTGCAGCTCATATGCCTCGAACGGAATATGCTACTTACCAGTATGCATCTGTTCTTGGCATGTAGAGCTGCAGAGTTGTACACGCCCACCCGCCTCCCCGGCTACCTGTATCCATTCCAGTACATCTTATTTATATACTACACACATGGGTTTCTCACTGTGATTACCAAGCTCCATCATTTCCCTGTTGGCGAAAAACAATCTGAGGATGGAGCCGAAGCCCATGCGCAGTACGGACCGAAGGAGGAGTCACCAAACTCGTGACTTCCAAACACTGTCCAAGAAGAAAAACAAACTGCAAACATCCGGGCCCAACACCAGATGGCGATCTATGCTAAGTGTACAACTCTGCAGCTCTACATGCCAAGAACAGATGCATACTGGTAAGTAGCATATTCCTACCAACACCTCTATTAAATGTGCACTTGACGCAGCAGACAAGGCGTCCAGGGCTGTAAACACCAGTGTTCTGCTTCGCCGTCACGCCTGGCTCAGGATCTCAGGCTTTAAACCAGAGGTCCAAGCATCTATATTAAACCACCCTTTTGACCAACAATACTTATTTGGCCCAAAAGTAGACGAAGCCCTGGAAAAAATGAAGAAGGATACAGATACGGCGAAGTCTATGGGAGCCCTGCAATCACAAACCCCTAGACGCTCCTTTCGCCGTTCCTCCTTTCGAGGCTCTGGCAGAGGTTACTCTTCCGATAACGCCTCCACGTCCTACAAGTCCCCTCCTCAGAATACCTTCTCAAAGGGCTACCAAAGAGGTGGATATCGAGGAAACAATAATAAAGGCACGGGCAAAACAAACACCGCCCGTTCTGCCACACCGCCCACACAATGACTTTCCCCCACTCCCCCCAGACCATTCCACTCCGGTCGGGGGCAGACTACAACACTTCCTTCAAACCTGGGAGGCCATAACATCAGACAAATGGGTGACCCAAATTATTCGGTCAGGGTACTGTCTCGAGCTAACTTCTACCCCCCCAAATATCCCACCCAGACACCGTGCGATGTCACAAGAACATACCACACTTCTCAAACAAGAGGTACTCTCCCTCCTGCAAAAACACGCGATAGAGCAGGTACCCGTCGATCCGCAAAATCTAGGGGTCTACTCTCTGTACTTTCTCATACCGAAGAAAGACGAGACCCTACGGCCCATTCTAGACCTCCAGCCTCTAAATGCATACATCCATTCAGACCATTTTCATATGGTAACTCTTCAGCAAGTTCTCCCACTCCTCCGTCAGGGCGACTTTCTCATTACACTGGACCTGAAAGATGCATACTTTCATATTCCAATACACCCTGCTCACAGAAAGTACCTCCGATTTGTGGTGGACGGCCAACATTATCAGTTCAAGGTTCTCCCCTTCGGGGTCACAACCGCACCACGGGTGTTTACCAAATGCCTGGCAGTAGTGGCAGCACACCTCAGAAGACAAAACATTCACGTCTTCCCCTACCTGGACGACTGGCTTATAAAAGCCGCGTCCTACCACCAGTGTGTGCAGAATACAAACACTACCATACAACTACTCCACCAGCTAGGCTTTACGATGAATCGCCAAAAGTCCTACTTAATACCGTCTCACACAAAGCAATACCTCGGTGCCACTATAGACACCTCAAAAGCTATAGCCTATCCCAACTCAGCCAGAATCGCAGGCATGCAAGCCCTGCGCCAAAAATTCCTTCTTCAGCACGAGTGTTCATGAAACTAATAGGGATGATGGCGTCTTGCATTTTCATAGTGCCCCATGCAAGACTTCACATGCGTCCACTCCAAGAGTGCCTAGCACGCCAGTGGAACCAGGCCCAGGGACAGCTGACGGATCTGGTGTTGGTGGACGGCCGCACCCATCGATCTCTGCAGTGGTGGAACACCACAAACCTTTCCAAAGGGCGACCGTTCCTGGACCTGGTTCCTCAGGTGATTCTAACAACGGACGCATCGCTCTCCGGCTGGGGAGCGCATCTATCACACCTCACAGTCCAAGGTCTATGGACGCCACAACAGAGGTTACTCCACATCAACCATCTGGAGTTATTGGCAATCTTTCTAGCCCTGAAATCGTTTCAGAAACAAATTTCAGCCAAGGCAGTCCTAATTCGCACAGACAATATGACTGCAATGTATTATATTCAAAAACAGGGGGGACACACTCTTCCCCAGCTCTCCCGCTTAGCACAGACCATATGGAGATGGGTAATTCCACAAAAAATGTTTCTCCTGGCACAACACGTCCCAGGCATACAAAACACCATCGCAGATCTGCTCAGCAGACAAACGCAGCAAATGCACGAATGGGAACTGCATCCACAAGTTCTTCACCCATTCTTTCACAAGTGGGGGCATCCTCAAATAGACCTCTTCGCCACCCACAAAAACAAAAAATGCCCAAGCTTCGCCGCCAGATACCCACACCCATTGTCCAAAGGCAATGCGATATGGATGAACTGGTCAGGCAGATTTGCATACGCCTTTCCTCCTCTCCCGCTAATTCCGTTAGTGGTAAGGAAGCTACAGCAGCACTCCCTCACACTCATTCTGGTAGCCCCAACATGGGCCAGGCAGCCGTGGTACACCACACTACTACAGCTATCGGTGGTACCACATCAAAAACTGCACCTGTCCCCATGCCTCCTAACCCAGAACCATGGAGAAATCAGGCATCCGGACCCAGCTCAGCTCAACCTTGCGATCTGGATCCTGAAATCTTAGAATTTGGATACCTTAATCTTCCCCCTGATTGCATGAACATTATCAAGGAAGCCAGACGTCCTACCACTCGAGCATGCTATGCCGCAAAGTGGAAGAGATTTGTTGTTTACTGCCGTAACAATACAATCAACCCTTTAGATGTCTCCATACAGCACATCATATGCTATCTGCTCCATCTTCAAAGGTGTAACCTGGCGTACTCATCCATCCGTCTACACCTAGCAGCAATTGCTGCTTACCTACAAAACAGACAGCAGTTATCACTGTTCAGAGTGCCTGCTATTAAATCCTTTATGGAAGGCCTTAAAAGAGTAATTCCACCCAGGGCACCACCTTCACCTATATGGAATCTAAACGTAGTTCTTACAAGGCTAATGGGTCCGCCTTTCGAACCAATGCATAAATGTGAGCTACAGTTCCTTACTTGGAAAACAGCTTTCCTCGTAGCGATCACTTCCCTTAGAAGGGTTAGTGAAATACAAGCGTTCACTATACAAGAACCCTTTCTACAGATACATCACAGCAAGGTGATACTTCGCACAAATCCAAAATTTCTGCCTAAGGTCATTTCCCCCTTCCATCTCAATCAATCGGTGGAATTACCGTTTTTTTTCTCGCAACCTCAATCTGTTGCGGAAAGGGCTCTACATACACTTGACGTTAAAAGGGCCTTACTGTACAACATACAAAGAACGCAACCTTTCAGAAAGACTAAACAGTTGTTCGTCTCCTTCTCTCCACCGCATAAAGGCAACCCCATTTCAAAATCAGGGATAGCTAGGTGGATTGTAAAGTGTATACAAATTTGCTATCACAAAGCAAAACGAACATTATCTGTTCCACCTAAAGCCCACTCTACAAGAAAGATCGGGGCTTCTATGGCTTTTCTAGGGAACATTCCCTTAGATGACATCTGCAAGGCAGCCACATGGTCAACACCGCACACCTTCACAAAACATTACTGTGTAGATGTGCACTCCAAACAACAAGCTAGTGTGGGCCAGGCTGTACTAAAGACACTGTTTCAAACTACTGCAACGGATACCGGTGGTCGCCGCTAGGGTTGGGTACTGCTATATAATCTATGCATGGTGTATAATCTGCAGCTCATATGCCTCAAACGGAATATGCTACTTACCAGTATGCATCTGTTCTTGGCATGTAGAGCTGCAGATCTGTACACGCCCACCCGCCTCCCCGGCTACTTGTATCCGTTCCAGGCTATCTTATTTAGATACAACACACATGGGTTTCTTCACTATTATCACTACGCTCCATCTTTTCCCTGCTGGCGAAAAACAATCTGAGGATGGAGCCGAAGCCCATGCGCAGTACGGACCGAAGGAGGAGTCACCGAACTCGTGACTTCCAAAGACTGTCCAAGAAGAAAAACAAACTGCAAACATCCGGGACCAACACCAGATGGCGATCTATGCACGTTGTATAGATCTGCAGCTCTACATGCCAAGAACAGATGCATACTGGTAAGTAGCATATTCCTTTACTTTCACGTTCCTCATTTCCTCTCCAAGTCAAACCTGCTCCGCTGTAATTTGGCATCGAAGCACACCTCGGAGGCACTCTGCCCCCTAGGTGGGAACCCAGTGATGAAGCATGCCACCAACTAGGTTGGTGGGTGAGGCTTCTTTTATAAACCTAATTGGTTTTCTGTAAGGGAGATTTCTTTGATTGCCATAACCCTTTGGTCTATTCAAGTTGAACCTGAGCTCTTATCAGAGTATATAGCCAGAAGTATGATTTATCTCAGAACCTACAACAAAAGGCAGCAGAATTTTTGTGAGATGTCTTTACCGGGGAAGGGTTCCCTGAATTTCTGATAATGCTGTACAGTTTGTTCGATTAGATATGGGATCATTTTTGTCTGTGTCCGGTGTTAAACATTTTAAGAGTACTCTATATCATCCTCAAACTAATGGATTGGTCGAGAGAATGAATAGTTGTAACTGGTTGTGTCAAGTGGACCAAGAACACTGGGTCTGTGGTAGAGAAGTGTGTAAGAGTGATGTGGTTATACAACCACTCCTCATTCAGTTACCAAGTTCTCCTTTTTAATTATTGAGTGGTCGTAAACCCACCTCTGTGGATTCCATCATGGATGTGTAAGTGGTTATCCAAGGGAAGGGGTAGAGAAGGGGGTGGATGCAGCAGTCCGGAATACAGTAGTGGAATCTCAGACGAAACAGTATGCCGACTATAATAACAGAAAACATATGAAAAATAAGTTTACATGGTAGGAGGTTTGGTGCACGTTAAACACGGCTTTTGTATGGAATGGTGGTGTATGTTTTAGTGAGCCTCTCAGAGTGGAGGAAGTGTATGGTAAAGCAGTGAAAGTACAGGGTGGTCAATTTTCGAATGTGGAAAGAGTTGTGAAGGTGGTTGCAGAGGTTATTCAAGATGGTTCATCTGGTGATAAGGTGCCCCCTAAGGAGAGATCGTCCAACAACCCGCTGGGGCAAAGAATGTGGTCTTTCACTGAATGTACCCCTCGTAAGTCATCTTGTGTTACAGGGGCGTCATGGAAGTTGGTATAATGTTGTAATAGTTTTCCTTCTATTTTGTTTCTTGTACTATGTTTGAGATGTTGTTTTAGGGTAGGTTTTGGAAGGTTATATGTTTGGGTGAATTATAGTAGGTAGTTGCGTTTTTTTTCATTTCTACCAGTAGGTTCAATGTATTTGGGGTTCTGTAGTAGGGGATCTCTGTGTATAGTCATAATCTATGAATAGTCCCGCCCATGTGCGGGGACCCCGGAGCAATCAAAATATCTCTTAAGCTGTCCTGCATTTGCAAACCTGCAAAGACACTTAAGAGACAGACAAAATAATACAGCCTAATAACAATATGGCTGCACTGGCCAGCACTTCATCTGAAGTGAACACAAAAGCCAAAATAAAGTTTAAATGTCATTTTTATTCACATCTGACATGTTCCTTTATTGTATCACACTCCCTTCACCAAAATCCCTTTAAACAATAGAGAGGAAGGGGTGGACAGACAAGCCCTATAGGCTGTCATGATGTGTCTGCTAAAAGGATACCGTGCCTTTAAGGAACTCTCCAGAGACCCCCGGTATCCCAGGATGCACAGCCAAAGCAAGTTACTTTCAGTTCTTTTTTCCGGCTCCTGCTAACAGGACCCGGGAGCATTGAGCTCTACCCTTTTGGGTGGATTTTTGGACTAAAATTGGTTTTTTGAAAATAAGTTTGTTCATTCGACGTCTAGAGCCTTTCTCTGCTGCATCCTGTAGTTTGGTGCAGTTTGACCCACTCTTAGCATGGCTTTATTTGATAAATGCCCTGAGTGTGGGAGGAAAATGGCCAAGACGGACCCACATGATGTCTGTATTCTCTGCTTATCATCTTCACATGTCCCTGCTACATGTGACATCTGCAAGACCTTCTCCAAGAGGACCCTGAGGGACAGAGAGAAGATTCGCCTTCAGGGACAGGAGAAGCAGAGAACAGGTGGGACTTCTGGGCATGGAGGATCTCCTTCCCCCATCCTCTGCCCATGCTTCAGCCACTGGAGGGACCTCAGGGCAGAAAAAGGAGCAGAAACGACGCCTACCGGCCAGAAGATCCCGTTCGACGTCGAGGACGGCGAAAAATACAGCACCGGTGTGTTCGCCGTCGATCCAGGGCTCTGGATCTCTGCGTCCTCGACGTTGAGAGAGGGGCCGGCGAGACCTCGGACTAGGTTGCCGTCGAAGGCTTCACAGTAGACGTCGACACACCATCGACGTCGTACTGAGCCCCGCAGACCGCGCCGCTCGCCTCCTTCGCCGTCGACTCATAGCTCGATGACATCGACGCGGAGACACCGGCGACGGACGTCGAGCCGGAGGAGATCGCCGTCGAGTCGGAGATCGCCGTCGAGGCGAGGGAGATCGCCGTCGAGGCGACATCGTTCACCGTCGACGTCGAGAGGCTCGCCGTCGAGACGAAGGCGCTCGACGTCGAGGAAAGGCAGGGGACGTCGTTTGCGTTCAACGGCGAGGAGAAGCCGTACGAGGTCGACGCACGGTTCGACGTCGAGGACGAGATCACCTGGTAACACTTCTTCAGTGATTACGATATCCAGTCGTGGATCTAGGAGAGGAGGACGCTCTCCCTCGTTCACTTCGGCCTCTTCACGGGGTAGACCCGCAAAGAAGAGAAGGGTGGACGGAAGTCCGGACAGGGCTAGTCCGGGTTCTCCTGCAAGGAGTGATGGACGGAGAGAGTCTCCAATGGACCCCCTGCCACTGCCTCGACCGCAACCTCAGCCGCGGCCTCAGAAGCCTCCTACGCCTCCTCCTCCACCAGACCCCCGGCTCCCAGTGGCGCCTCCTAAGCGACCTACGCCACCTCCGCTACCACCGCCTCCGGTGCCACAGCTCCCGCCTTCTCCTCGGTGACCGGTGGCTCCTAAGAGACTGAGATCATGCTCTAGATCGCGCCGGAGGTCACGGAGCAGACACAGATCGTCCACTCAAAGGCATGGACGACGGAGGTATAGATCTCGATCCAGAGGCACGAGGTATTCGGACTCTTCGGGCACTGGACGGCTTTCCCCCACCTTATCAGAAACACCGCCTACTAGAATCTCGCCAGTGGATGATATTGCCACTTTCCAAGATGTTCTGATGAGAGGGGCGGCAAAATTGGGAATCTCAGTGACAGTACCAGTTCCCCCTACCTCTGTGATATTCGAGACATTACACAAGGCGCATCTATCACGCCCCCTCCTCCCTTTGGTTCCAGGGCTGGAGGAACCAGCCATGGAGGTCTTCTTGACACCGGCCGTGGTGAAGTCTGCTCCCTCAAGGTTGCAGAAGAAGTACAGGGCCCCTGATTCGGACCCGGCGTTCCTCATGGTGGACCCTCCCCCGGACTCTGTCATTGTGGTTGCGGCTAGGAAACAACATGCCACGTCGCCCTCTTCAACGGCTCCTCCGGATAAAGAGAGTCGCAAGATGGACTCCTTGGGGAGGAGGATGTGCTCTACGTCGGCCACGACTATGAAGGCTGCTAGCGCCTCCGCTCTGCTGGGTCGCTATGACCGATCATTATGGGACTCCCTGCAACAGTTTGCTGACTCCCTGCCTAGGGATAAACGGGAAGACTTCCAGGAGGTATTGAATGAGGGCATGATGGTCTCCAACCAGATCATCAGTGCAGCGGGGGATGTATCATTGCTGGCGGCCCATGGGCACTGTCATGGAGTACACATGAGGAGAGACATTCCTGGCTGAGACTTACCTCTCTAAAGCCTGAAGCGCAGCAAAAGATTGCTAACTTACCTTTCTCTGGCACGACGTTGTTCGGGTCTCATGCGGATGACGAAATGGCCCGCATGAAGGCCGAAGCAGAAACCCTGAAGGCCGTAGGGTTGGAAAAACCCAAGGAACAGAAGAGATCATTCCGTTCCTATGGCAGGCGTTATTCTAAACAACGCGGCCAAGGGCGTCAGTCTGGTCAACAACAACAACACCAGCAACAACAGTTCCCGAGGCAGTCCTTTCAAAAGCGCCATAGGGGCAGAGGACAGCATCAATCCTCGTCGGGGAACAAAGGCCCGGCCGGGTCGAAGCCCTGAAAGGTCACTTCCCCCTCATCCGTTACCCGCTCCGGTGGGGGGGAAGTATTCAATACTACCTGGCAGAGTGGAGGACAATAACTCAGGACAAGTGGGTGCTGAATATTGTTTGCAATGGGTACAGTCTTCGTTTCACCAGCCCGCCTCCACAGATTCCACCAGTGCGCTCTCCCTACATGGTGCGAGAGCTCCAGTGGGAGGCGGACATTCTGTTAAAGAAGAAGGCGATAGAGACTGTTCCTTTGAGGCAAAAAGGAAAAGGTCTTTACTCAAGGTTCTTTCTCGTCAGAAAAATGGACAAGAACGAGTTCAGGCCTATTCTAGATCTGCGTCAAGCAAACAAGTGGATCCGCAGAGAAAAGTTCCGTATGTTGTCCCTGCATCAGATTTACCCTCAGTTGCATCGAGGAGACTGGCTGTGCGCCATAGATCTGCAGGACGCTTACTTTCATGTCCCGATCGCACAAAAGCATCGCAAGTTCCTGAGGTTTCTGGTAGGCAACAACCATTACCAGTATACAGTACTCCTGTTTGGTCTGAAGTCTGCACCAAGGACGTTCTCCAAGTGCATGGCAGTGGTGGCAGCACAGTTGCGGAAGAACAAAGTGTTCGTGTATCCATACCTGGAGGATTGGCTGATCAAAGCTTCCACGTACCAGGAAGCCCAGTGTCATTTCAACAGGACAGCTGCCTTGCTTCATCGCCTGGGACTGCACATCAACATGACGAAGTCAGTACCGATCCCTGTGCAGTGTCTCCAGTACTTGGGGGCCTCAGTCAATACTTTGAACGCAAGCGTGTGTCCTTCGGAGGAGAGACGCTTATCTATCCGTTGGAAGGCCCTGCACCTCCTCTCAGCCCACTCTCCTGCAGTGAGGACGGTGGCCTCTTACTGGGGTCGATGGCTTCATGCATCTTTCTCACCCCCAATGCACGTCTGCATATGAGGCCTCTGCAGGAATGTCTGGAGGATCAATGGGACCAGAGGCGGGGGCGTTGGGAGGACAAGATTCATCTGTCCCAACACGCTCTGCAATCTCTGAAATTGTGGTGCTCCTCAGAGAATGTCTGCAAGGGGACTCCCTTTCACAAGGATATTCCGGTCCAGACCATAGTGACCGATGCGTTTTTCCAGGGCTGGGGAGCGCATTCGGGCCCTCTTCAGATTCAGGGGATATGGTCACAGACGGAGATGACTTACCACATCAACTTTTTGGAACTCAGAGCAGTACACTTGGCCCTGAAGGCGTTCCATCCCTCTTTCAAAACGAACTCCCTGCTAGTTCAGACGGACAATACTACTACCATGTATTACCTCAAAAAGCGGGGGGCTCCCGTTCACGCACGCTGTCTCGGGAGGCACAGACGATCTGGAATTGGCTGGTGGCCAGGAACCTAACGATTACAGCAACCCATCTGCCGGGAGTGCAGAATGCCCAAGCCGATGCGCTCAGCAGGCTCGTTCAAGAAAATCACGAGTGGGTGCTAAACGACGACGTACTAAGAGACGTCTTCGCAGAGTGGGGCACTCTGTTCGCTACGGCAGAAAACAGCAAATGCCGCGACTTCGCGTCCAGGTACTACCGACCAGGGACGCTGGGGAATGCACTATGGATCAGCTGGTCGAACAGCTTTCTCTACGCCTTTCCACCCATTCCCCTGATTCCGGCGGTGCTGATCAAGCTGTCGCAATCCAGAGCCAGGATGATCCTGATTGCTCCAGAGTGGCCGAGGCAATGGTGGTTCACCGACCTTCTTCACCGGTCTGTTCTACCACACCGGCGCCTGCCGTGTCGGCCGGACCTTCTCACGAAATTCGGAGGACAGATGGTTCACCCCAATCTCTCGTCCTTGAGTTTGGCAGCATGGCTCCTGAGCTAGTACAGTATGGACACTTGAACCTACCTCAGGACTGTATGGAGATCTTGAAAGAGGCGAAGAGACCGTCTACGAGGACTTTGTACGCCTATAAGTGGAAGAGATTCTGCCTATGGTGCACGGCAAAGGACATTGACCCTACATCCTGTAAAGAAGATGTTATTCTGCCTTATCTGCTGCAGTTAGCTCAAACTGGGCTTAACTTTCAGTCTATTAAAGTGACTGCGTATAGAAAGGGCCCTTCCCAAACCTCATTTTTTCAAATCCGTGTGATTCAAGGTTTTTTGGAAGGTTTGCGTAAGGTGTTTCCCCCTGTTAGACGACCTTCTCCACCATGGGAATTGAACGTGGTGTTGTCCAGATTAATGAGGGAGCCTTTTGAGCCTATTCATAAGGCTTCTTTGCAGCATTTGTCCTGGAAGGCTGCCTTCCTTGTGGCCATTACATCGGCCAGGAGAGTAAGTGAGATTCAGGCTCTGTGTTGTCAAGAGCCGTATACGGTATTCCATGCTTCTAAAGTGGTAATGCGTACTCATCCTAAGTTTTTACCTAAAGTGATATCTGATTTCCATGTAAATCAAATGATAACTTTGCCTACATTTTTTCAGCATCCCTCCTCTCCGGCGGAGAGGTCTCTGCATTCACTAGATGTGCGTAGAGTGTTGAAATTTTATCTAGATAAGACAAAAGACATCCGCAGGTCGGATCAACTGTTTGTAAATTATGGTTCGGTAAGAACTGGTCTAGCTACCTCAAAACAGTCCATCTCCAGTCCATCTCCAGATGGATTGTGTCCTGTATTCAGCTCTGTTATCAGAAAGCTAATAAGACGTTAGGGGGTAAGCCTACAGCGCATTCGACTAGGGGCAAAGCAGCGACTACAGCTTTGCTTAGGAATGTTCCAATCGCTGACATTTGTAAGGCTGCCACCTGGAAGTCGGTCCATACGTTTACAAAGCATTACTGCCTGGACTCTGATGCTAGGGCAGATGCGCAGGTTGGACAGGCTTCGCTGAGGAATTTGTTTGCACAGTAATTTGTTGGTGTTCGGTTTTTACTCTATTGGTTGGGATGGGCTTGCCATTCTATTGCCATTCTATTCATAGATTATGACTATACAAAGAGATCCCCTACTACAGAAAGAGTAGTTTCTTACCTGTAACTCCAGATCTGTAGTAGGGGTATCTCTGTTATAGTCATAAGCGACCCTCCCTCCTCCCCGGTGGAGTAACCAGATAGTATCAGGCCTGTTGTTATACACCTTCAAAAAGAACTGAAAGTAACTTGCTTTGGCTGTGCATCCTGGGATACCGGGGGTCTCTGGAGAGTTCCTTAAAGGCACGGTATCCTTTTAGCAGACACATAATGACAGCCTATAGGGCTTGTCTGTCCACCCCTTCCTCTCTAATGTTTAAAGGGATTTTGGTGAAGGGAGTGTGATACAATAAAGGAACATGTCAGATGTGTATAAAAATGACTTTTAAACTCTATTTTGGCTTTTGTGTTCACTTCAGATGAAGTGCTGGCCAGTGCGGCCATATTGTTATTAGGCTGTATTATTTTGTCTGTCTCTTAAGTGTCTTTGCAGGTTTGCAAATGCAGGACAGCTTAAGAGATATTTTGATTGCTCCGGGGTCCCCGCACATGGGCGGGACTATTCATAGATTATGACTATAACAGAGATACCCCTACTACAGAACTGGAGTTACAGGTAAGAAACTACTCCTTATGTATGTGTTGGTGGGGATTCTATTTTTATTTTTAAGAGATAATATGGCTTGTATATGTAAAGTGTCTGCCAACATTCCTTGATGTCATTATGGTTGGAATGTTGGCGCTGAGGAGGTTGGACCTGCTAAATAAGCTTTGTTTATTCTGACCTTACCATGCTCCTGTGGTGAGACATAACGCACATCTCTTCATAGAATCATCCCCATCCCTGCAGCTGGCAGGTTCAGAGCAGATACCTGAAGGTCAGTCACACAATTCAGGAAGACCCTGCTGTCTGGAGTCTAACTCCAGAATAGACATCGATGTGGGCCAATCTTCTCTGTGGAACCGGTTTAGTTGATTAGTATTTTTCTGGTTTGCTGTCCACCTCATTTCCCCTCTCTAAATTTTGCATTTGCTGCTGGAAGAGGTGGGTGGATGTGCCCCCTTTTCTTTGTATTCACTATTCTTGAATGTCAGTGTAGATCCCATGAAGAAGAATCAACTGATACGTACTTGTTGGCCCTACCTATGTCATAGCTATCTTCTTAGCATTTAAAGCAACCCTTCATTTTGCAGCGTGAATCTTTCTGGATTCACTATGCTGTGCATTATTCCGCGATCTTGTGGTTGGGTCCGAATTCGTAGTCTTTTCTTTGTTTTTTTTTTTTTTTTTTTTTGTAGCCCAGGTGGGCGGCGACGACCACCATTTGGTGCACCTTCCGTGACGTCGTCGTGCTTCCTGCGGAAGTCCCACCTTTGGGGCGCCATCTTCAGATAATTTTTTCCGCCGTTGGGTCTGGATCGTCATCGAGAAGCTCCAGAGTTACAACCGAAGAAAGAAGAAAGATAAGCGAGTTTCGTCGACAAATACATCGGAGTTTTCACAGGAAAGGAGGTTATTTCATCAGCAGCGCGAAGAAAGGAGGTTCAGCGCCCTTTTTTCTTCGACGACCTTGGAGAATGCGCACTCAGAGGCCTTGAGCGCAATGGACAAGACGCCATTCAAGTTCTGCCCAGCGCATGCTGGGAAACTAGAACACTTTGGTGTCCTAAATTCACTGTCTCCAAATTTCCTTCTAAGGGTAAAACCTGTCTTTCCCGGTTCCTTGCATTATTTTTTGTATTTTTAGAAGTATGCTGGTTAATAAAGTTTTTTGCCTGTTCTCATATGTTGAATTTTAATGGGTTTAATACAGTTAAACTGACCATAATTATCTTTAGATCCATTAGTTGGGATAGTCATGAAATGTGAACTTTTTAGGTCACGCCTACACCGCACATGCGCTGTGCTGCAAGACTTGTTGTTTATAGGTCAGTGGACTTGCAGCTCACCCACAGAAAACCATTAGTTGTGTTTGTTGTCGCTTTCACTTGCATTCTTTGGATTGCTTAGCTCCCATAGGCTTCCCTTCCTTTCTTTCGTTATCACCACCTTGGAGCATGGACCAATATGTTTTTCCTCATGTTTTTGCAACGTGCTATTTTTCAGTTTCTGTATTATTCCTGGACTTGCAATATGCTTTTCTACTTCCAACACAAGCATACAGCTTCTTATTTATGTCTTTCATTCTATCTTCAGTCTCAATTGATTCTTTAGTTGCATGCACTCACAACTGTACTACGCTCCGCCACTCTACTCTACTCGACCGTACCCCACCCCACTCTACTCTTAAGCAACTTCACCTGTATGCCACTCCACTGTACTCCACTCCATGCCACTCTACTGACTTTAGCCAAGCTTTGCAGCAGCCACGCTGCTGTACAACATGGCTAAAAGACATTGGCAAACCCACTAACCCACATAAGCGAGCCCAATTGGCTTTGCACATACTTGTTTTAAGTGTTTGTGGATCCTGTACGGAAGTATCTGGTGCTTACTGATTACTTTGAAGTAGGTCATGAAAATCTAATTTGTTTTGGAACCCAACCACAAAATAATGGGATGATGCACAATATCTGATTCTAGAATAGCTTCTTGTGTTTCTTTCCCTTTCTTAACTGCAGAAATCCATTTTAACAGACATTGTACCCAGGTGTCCAAAATTGTTCTCCAGGTTAAATGTCCTTGTTGCCAAATCCTAGCATTGCCTTATTGGAAGGACCACAAAGTACTGCTATATCATAGCCTGCCATGAGTTGTCAGGATTTGCTTTTTTGTCTTGTAGGGTGGCGACTGTCTAAGGTGCTCTGATTAATAATGCCAACTTTGCGTTCTTACAGAAAACATACCCGAAAAGTGGACCCCTGAAGTAAAGCACTTTTGTCCCAATGTGCCTATAATCCTTGTGGGGAACAAAAAGGACCTGCGGAACGACGAGCACACACGTAGGGAGCTGGCAAAAATGAAACAGGTGAGGTATTGTGTAGGTGACTGTTTGGTCTGAATGTGGTGTCAACTTTTTATTTAAAGTGTATCTTTACTAGTATTCTAGGAAGTGCAACATTGTAGCCAGTTTGAATGTACTTTGATTAGCATTTTTATGGCCAGTTTGCATGGTGATGGAATATCAGCCATTAATATAACTCATCTGTGTCCTTATCTGAGAACATGCCCCATATGACATAGGTCATAGTAATTGCAGCCAGACTCTTCAATCAACTGTTAAAATTACTAGGTGCCAGCTAGCTGCAAAAGAAAAGAAGGGCTTCACTTAGCTCAGGGGAAAACTTATTCCCGGAGTTGAACGTGTTAGGTTACTTCCTCCACCCCCGCCAGCCACCGTGTAATTCCAGTATTGGGAGGGGGAGGTGGGTGGGAGCATCAATAAAGTGGTAGGGAGGCTTTCACATCAACAGTGGGCAGCCTGCAGAGAAGCAACCATATTGTACAGCCATGCTCGTGGTGTCCTAAATGGACATCTAATCTTAGGACTGGCTCGACCTTTATAGTTAGAAGACTGCTTTCCCCCCCATTATCCATGTAAAAATAAGTGTATCCCTGAAGTGTAATCCATTGCCACTACCTCCAGCCGCCTAATACTTTGATGATAGGGGAGAGTAGCCACGCTCATTGCGGTTACACCTAGGGTGTACTCATTTTTTAGCATGGTTAGCTTTTACTATTGTCGTTGTTTAAAAAAAAAAAGTCATGTCCAGTATGCTTGCAGTATCCACTGCAGAAGAAAAGGTCTGAAAATAAATAATTAAAATAGTACAGAGTAGCTCAGCTTTTTTGGGGGGTGGGGAACACAGAAAATAGCAACTTTTCATCATGCGTCTGTCCAAACACACTCCTGCATTCTGCATGCACTAAGCTAGAGATCATTCCTCATGAGACCATGAAAATTTGACCAATAGGTTTTAAAAGTTGTGCTTATTTCATAGACTGCTCATTGCAGCCTTTTAACTCCCTTCTGTCTGCGTACTGAGTGTGGAATCTACCTATTGATTCAACATCTGAGAGAGAGAGAAAAGTTGACTTGGCCACATATTGTGTATGCTTGCACATACCATACTGTTTGTATTCTGTCATAGGCGTTCTATCAGAATCTGTGAACAGTAGAATTCCTCTACACGAGTGGGATACCCATAACACCATTCATTAGGACTGCTCTACAGTCAGTAGTCAGGCTGATCATATAACTTACATCAATATGCTGATACTTGTGGTTAAGCTATAACAACTTGCTTTCCCCTGCACATCCTTCCCTCGTAGGGGGTCATGGTCAACGTACCGTGAGTACCGAACACCCCTTAATCCAAAATCCAACTCCGCCAAAACAAAAGGCGTTGGTCCCACACCTGCCTTCGGGCCACGGTCGGTACCAACGAGATGTTTCCGACGCCCAGCCGTCTGGTGTGGCACCAAAACATGTCTCTAAGCCTTCAGGTTCTGGATAAAGTCGGCCAAAGACTGGCACCAGGCTGAAATCTTCGGGCTTGAAGCCGAAAACCGATTTGGAGCCGAAATCCTTGACGCCGAAGACAAAGCCTCCTTCGGCACCGAAAAGTGATTGCATCCTGGCGCTGAAATCCTTGGTGCCGAAACCTAAAACTGTGCCTCCAAAGCATCAGGATCCGATTTCAGACGCCCCACCACCCAAATCAGACCCAAAACAAAAGTATCTCTACATAAATGGTGATACAGGACATGTTCTTACTAAGTCACCTCAGAAACACAAACCTGACTCCGAAGAAGAACCTTCCTTTATTCCTTTCAAGAGGAAGAATGTGGGTACTAACCCTCCCCCTGCTCCTCTTTTACCACGTTCCCCTACATCAACCTCTCCACCTTTACGTCATTTATTGATTACACCAACTAACTCTCCGCCACCTGATGATGATGGGGGGGGGGGGGGGGCGACAATATTTTACAGCTAGATCCCGGAAAGGATCATCACACAGATTCACCTACAGATAACAACCCAGATCTTTACCCTGCAAAGCCTTCCCCTCCTGACGACAATGTAGGACATCTAGATTAGAATTACTTGCTAGAGCTGCAGAATTTCATGGGGTTCAGTTACACAAAAAATCTTTAGAGGAAGATTTCGTATTTGAAATGCTCAATACCACACACAGGGCTAGTCATACTCTTCCTATGCGTACAGACATGATGAGACCTGCTGATATCTTTAAAGATCCAGTGCGGGCTCACATTCTCACACCCAGGATTGATCAAAAATATAAGGCTGCTCCCTCAGATCCAGTCTTTATTAAAAGGTCAGCTAACACTAGACTTTTTGGTAGTCTCTAATGCCCGTATACGGGTCAATTCACAGACTACAAGTGATGCTCTCCCTCCAGACAAGGAGTCAAAACTATTAGATGCCTCTGGTAAACGTGTAGCCGCCCAAGCAGCAAATCATTGGCGCATTGCCGACCCCTAGGCCCTGTTAGCCGGGTATGATAGAGCACACTGGGACGAAATGGAGCAGTTGCTACAACACCTCCCAGATGAACACAAAGCAAAAGCCCAAGATTTAGTCCAGAAAGGGAAGCTCCAATTCCTCATTAAGATGCGCTTTAGATGCTGCAGACACCGCAGCTAGAGAGATCAACACTAGTGTGTTACTAAGAAGACCTGCATGGTTGAGGATTTCTGGTTTCAAACCAGAAGTACAACAGTCTATTTTGAATACCCCCTTTGACAAGGAACATCTCTTTGGGCCCAAAGTAGATAAATCATTGGAAAAAATGAAACAAGACACAGAAATAGCCAAGTCTATGGGAGCTCTGTAGTCTCCCTCTAATCGGGGCTCCTTTCATTGCTCCTGCTACCGTGGGGTTCCAAAACCATCTCAGACAATACTGCCACCTCTTACAAAGACAATCAATCGTCCTCTACAAGGGGTTTCTTTAGAGGAGGATATAGAGGTAATAACAACGAGGGTCGAGGCATGGGTTCCGCACCGCGTAGTTCACCGTGTTGCCTACACTACCCCCACCCCCCCAAATCATCTAACACCTGCCGAGGGACATCTTCTACAATTCCTCCCCATTTGGCAATCTATCTCCATAGACAAATAGGTGTTAGGAATTATCCAACATGGTTATTGCCTGGAGATTACCAACAATCCTCAAAACATACACCACATACTCACAAAATGTCACCAGAACATTTACATTTCCTTCAGCAAGAAGTACAGTCTCTCCTCTCCAGAGGAGCCATAGAACCTGTGTCGTTCCAACATCAAGGGTCAGGGGTGTACTCCCTGCACGTTCTCATCCCCAAAAAGGACGGCTCCTTGAGACCTATTCTAGATCTCAGAGAACTAAACCTCTACATACTATCAGAGCATTTCCACAAGGTAACACTTTAACAAGTGCTCCCGCTTCTACAGCAGGGCGATTTTATGTCTACTCTAGACTTAAAAGACGCACATTTCCACATTCCAGTTCATCCCACTCATCGCAAATACCTTAGATTCACAATAGCGGGTCACCATTACCAATTCAAAGTGCTACTGTTTGGAGTCACCACTGCTCCCAGGGTATTTACCAAATGTCTAGCAGTATTCACAGCACATCTAAGAAGACAACAAATCCATGTCTTCCCATACCTGGACAACTAGCTCACCACACTCAAACCACTATTCACTTACTTCAGCCAACTAGGGTTTACAGTGAATGCGTTGAAGTCTCATCTAGAGCCTTCCAACACGCAAACATATCTGGGAGCCATGATAGATGCTCACAAAGCTCTAGCCTCTCCCTATACAGCCAGGATTCACAGTATTCAGTCCCTTCTCACTCAATTTCAGCCCAACCAATCAGTGGCAGCAAGAGTCTTCATGCAACTGCTAGTCATGATGGCGTCTTGCATTACAATTATTCCTCACACAAGACTTCACATGCGTCCCCCTTCAAGAATGCTTAGCAAGTCAGTGGAACCAGTCGCAGGGTCAGTTATCCAATCTAATGTTGGTAGACTGCCGCACCCATCGTTCTCTGCAGTGGTGGAACCCGCAAAATGTATCCAAAGGGCGGCCCTTTCTCGACCCTGCTCCACAGACCGTGCTAACAGCAGACTCATTGCTCACTGGTTGGGGTGCTCACCTACAAAGTCACACAATCCAAGGATTATGGACTCTAAAGTACAGGAGCCTTCATATCAATCACTTAGAGCTACTAGCGGTGTTTTTAGCACTCAAAGCCTTTCAAACTCACTTAATAGGCAAAACTATCCTAGTCCGCACAGACATGACAGCTATGTATTACATACAAAAACGGGGGACGCACTCTCTCCAACTGTCACGCCTAGCACAAGCCATTTGGAAATGGACCTTACATCACAAAATGCATCTCCTAGCAGAACACCTTCCAGGAGTAAACAATCAAATTGCAGACCACCTCAGCAGACAGGGACAACAAATCCACGTGTGGGAACTTCATCACCAAATCCTTCTTCCCTACTTTCAGGAATGGGGGTTCCTCACATAGACCTGTTTGCCACAGAGCAAAATGCCCAAGCTTCGCCTCCAGGTTCCCACACCCGCTCTCCAAAGGCAATGCCCTATGGATGAACTGGTCAGGGATATTTGCCTATGCTTTTCCGCCTCTCCCACACATTCTGCTGGTAATTCGGAAGCTGAAGCAAATCATCCCTCTAACTCATAGTTCCCACATGGGCATGTCAACCATGGTTCACCACCCTCTTAGAGCTCTCAGTTGTTCCACACAAAAAGCTGCATCTCAACTCCAGTCTCCTCACTCTGAGCCATAGAGAAATCAGGCATCCAAATCCCAAGGAACTCACCCTGGCGATTTGGATCCTGAAGTCCTAGAGTTTGGTTATTTACAATTACCACCAGACTATGAATATCCTAAAGGAGTCTAGGAGACCTACTACTAGGGTGTGTTTTGCAGCAAAGTGGAAATGTTTTGTTATACACTGTAACCAAATCATCCATCCGCCCTCAGGCCAAGGTCCCCAGCCCCGTCTCCCGCGAGCCGCCCGAGGCAGCTCCCCGCGGTCCTCGCTGCAACATTCCAGGGCAGGGCATGTCAGCGGCTCCGTCAGAGGTCTGCAAACCTCCTCAGCGTCCACATAGACCCCGGTGCCCCAGCAGATTTCCTGGCAGCTTTCTTCTGCGCTCCTCAGGGGCGTTTACCGTAGACACACCATCCGTGCTGGGTCACGCCAGGATACACATGCAGGCCCAGTCCAACCTCCCTTGCATTCATTGCTGGGTCAGAGCCACTTTTGGGCCCAATTAGGCTGCCACAGCTGCACGCCAGATTCAGGGAGGGGAGTCTGGTATTCCGGTGATGCATTTCACAGCAGGATTATGAGGGATTAGTGGGGCTCGATTCATAGCTCGCTCAAGATGCGTCTGCCATCTTGGCTATTCAGGCCACGCCCCCCACCTGAACAGTGAGGTTAATTGCTATTTCTCAAAACCTACGAACAAGCGCACCTCCATATTCCCTTTTAGGAACCACAGCAGAAGGTTTGAGGCAGAAATCTAGGAAAAAGTGAAGCTTTCGGTAACCTCCTGCAGCTTTAGTAAAGTCCTCTCCACCGAAAACAAGGACTGTGCCACTAGTCTAGTGTCCCAGTGAGGGGAACATTTCCAGCTATTCTCTGTAATGGCAGAAGATAACCAAACACAATTGTGTCCTCCAATACTGTCAAATCTACTTGCAGGATCCGATTACTCCCATTATTCCTTGGCTCAAGAAAAAAGCATGATCCTAGAGCTTCATTCAATGCTGAACCTAAAAGATGCAAGCAAATTAGTCTAAATGAGAACATTTTGCATGCTGGTTCTTTATCAAATAGTTCTTCTTTTTCACCAAGTAAATTGGATTACCTCAACACGCTTATTTTCACGTTCCCATTTGCAAGACGCATGGAAAGTCTTTCCGCTTTCGAGTGGGATACACTCATCCCTCATGTCCTCTCTTTTGGCTTGAAGTGGTAGCTGTAGCAGAGCTGTGGAAGAGCATATGTATATTAACATACGTGGACAGTTTACTGGTAAAATCAAATTTGGCTTAAACACTTGGACATTGAGACCGTCCTTTATCTGCAACCTGGGTCTCCAGGTCAACTCAAAAACGATTTTACTCCTGGCGCAAAGAATACAACGCTTGAGGGCCACAATAAACACGCTGCAAAGAAATGTCTTCTTCGAAAGAATGACTATCATCTGTAAATTTGAAGATTTCTTAAAAAGCAGCAACTGTTCCATCAGTCATACAAGTTTCATATTTCCTGGGCAACGTACATTTTCTAGTTCCCAATGCGAGACTGCATATGCGACCATTACAAGAATGGCTGGGTGTTAAATTGTCATAAGACCAAGGACTAGCAAGAGACAATAACACAAAGCAACTCAGCCAGTAAGTCTTTTAAAAGGTCGCCCAAAAAAATGAACGGGCTGTTGGAAGTTACGTTCCAGAAACCTCTGAATCCTGTCTTAGTTGTCAGATACATGGCTAGAAGGCTGAGAAGCCCACGTGAGAAACCAGTCGGCTCAGAGCAGATGGTCACCAATTGAGACGTTGTACAACATTAACACACTTTTAGTTCAGCACAGTTCATCTGTCTCAAGTCTTTCCTCCCTTCCATCCCTGCAAAAATTATATCAATTCAAACGGACAGTGCAATAGACATGCGCTATATTGACAAGCAAGGGGAAACCAGATCAAGAGCCCTGTGATGGAAAGCACAATTGATCTGGCACTGGGACATTTTTCTGTTGGCAATACATCTACTAAGCTTCCAGAGAGTGCACTGGTTCAGTAGACACAGAGAACACCTAAAATGGCTGCTAGATGACTACTTCTGCAAAATATCTTGATCGAGTTCACCACTGAGCAAATCGACTTGGCCTCTGCAGTAGAAAACATGAAATGACATACTTTCACATCCAAGTTACCAGAACCCTAATCCACCGGCAAAGCCCTTTGGATAGACTTATCAAAGACATTTGCCTACGTTTTTCCTCTGGTTTCCCCATTCTTCTGAAAGCTTTTATCAGAATGATGGAATGCACAATGAAGATGCTCCTCATAGTTATGGATTGACTGAGATAATGACTATAACCAAATAAAATCTCTAGCACGTCAACCAATCAAACTTTTACCTCAGACAGTTTTCTTTGTGGGTCATTCAGCCCCACCAGAAATATCACTTAATACCTTAGATGTTAAGAGAGCTCTAAGATGATTACCTGGCTTTTTAATCCATAAGTTGGGGACTGTTGTTTTGGTAAATTCACCACCTTTCTCGTTTCCCAGGAAGTGCCAAGACACCTTTGGGTAATCAAGCGCTTTACAAGCCATAATAACATAACTTTGAAAGACCAAATCCATTGGCAGTCGTTATTCGTAAATTATGGTGTAGTCCTCAAAGGATTTGTTCTCTTCGAACTATGGCAAGCCAGATGGATGGCTAGCTAGATGGATAGTACCATGCATATTCACTTGCTTCCAAAGGCTAAACATCCGTGTCTGGAAAAGCCTAAGGCTCATTCTACACGTGCCAAAGCAGCTACTGTTGCTCTGATGCACAATGTTCTGATTCCATATATTTGCAGATGAGCAACGTAGAGATCACTACAAACATGTGCTAAACTTTACTGCATAGACTCCAGAACAGATTCTCCGGTAGGTCAGTTCTTGTTGCAAAGCTTTTTTTCATATTAATCTTTTTACCTCTTTGCTAGCATCCTTGGAACCCTCTTAAGGGTTGAACTTAATTTACTTGATTGTTTATGCATATCAGAAAGCACCCCTTAAGCGAGAAGGAACGTTGTAATCCTAGTTCCCTGCCAGGGGTATTCTCTGAATCAATAAACCACCCCTATGTACCTATTTCTCTAAGGGGTTCGCCAAAAAGGCATGAAGGCAGCAAGGCTTCCTCCTGCAATTTTTTTTTTAAACAGCTGAGACTCCACTGCACAATGGGAAGGCTGGCAGCCTCTGGATTTCCTTACAAGTGCAGTGTCTAATTAGTGCAATGTGTGCCAAGCCTTTTAAAGACTACATTTTCCTTTTTTTTGTTTTTGGATTGGGGACTGGGAAAGGGAGAAGGGTTAAAATTTGCAATTTGGCTAATTAGGTCTACTTTTTTTATAACATAGAAAACGTTTCCATTTGTATGCACGTTTTCTGGGTACAAATATTTTTAAAGACGTGGTGTCATGTGAATCCTGCACATGCTCAGATATTCTATGGTTTGTGGATTTAGAGGGGAAAGCCATGACCAGGAACCAGGATTTACAGGATAGTGACTTTATTTATCTTCAGCAGCTCAGAAAAGCTCCGCACCACGATCTCCCTTCCCAAGTTGGTAGGGTATAGACGGGTGGGAATAAGAGTGAAACAAAAACTGTCTGTGGCGGAGCAGATTTTCGATAAAGGGATGCTTCACCAGGCGATTTTTTTTTTTTTTTTTTTTTTTTTAATATCCTGAATTACTGATTTGGACAGCCAATGTTCTTGAAATTGCTCAGGACTATCTGTTCTCCTATATACATGGTTGTATAAATAGCAGGGACTACTCTTAATGACACGACAAATTGAAAAGTAATTAAAAAGGTAATTTAACCAGTGTACAACTGTGCTTACTTTGCAGTATTTTAGTGAAACATGTTCATCCTACAAACTCGTCCCATATAATGAATAGGATTTTCCTGAGAATTGGCTCGAGTGGTGTAACTTGCTCAACGCATCAAAATGTTATCACCTGTTAAGTGAAATAGTTACACATTACCTGTATGTATTTGTACAAAAGCAGAGACTGCACGAGATAACAGATTTGTCATTGTGAACTTTCCTTGCAAGCTTCTAAAATTTGTACCGGAAAGATAAAATATTAGAGCTCTAGTTATCTGCCCTGGTTGATTCTTCATATATATGGCCAAGTTTCCTCCTAAGCGTCTGCTTTGCTTCAAGTCCTGGTGGTGTTAATATAAAACACACTGCTTGTAGGTCCAATTAAGGTGATCTTGGTACCAGAAGATGTGTAGGAAGAGCTTTGATTGAGGGTTGTCTTATAGGAGCAGTCCTATATAGATTGCATGGTATAAGGACTAACCCATTTCAGTGTTGTACTTTTTGTGTAGAGAGAAATCAAAACTGATTAGAAGAATTATGAACGTTTGTTTACTTTTACATGTGAGGCTGGTAAAATAGATACGTTCGAGGCATATGAGCTGCAGATTACACACTTGTGCCTAGATCGCCATCTGGTGTTGGGCCCGGATGTTTGCAGTTTGTTTTTCCTCTTGGAAAGTCTTTGGAAGTGACGAGGTAGGTGAATCCTCCCTTGTATCGTATTGCGCATGGGCTTCGTCCCCATCCTCAGATTGTTTTTTTCCGCCATCGGGCTCGGATGTAATCTTCGCGCTCCGGTTCCGAACAACTTCCAGATCGACGCGCAATGCTCACCCCAATTTGCGGTATTGTTCCGATCGCGATCTCTCCACTCGAAGCGCCTCTCATCTGCAAGACCTTCGCTTCCAATCGTCGACGGTGGTCTTCGGGCCTACCCAAGCTCCGGTCCTGGCTAATGGAAAGGACTCGATTTAAAAAGTGCCCTCGATGTGGGTCCAAATTCCCCCACACCGATCTCCTCGAGGTATGCAATCTCTGCCTCTCCTCTGAACACGAGGCTCGAGACTGTCCGGCGTGTAAATCCTTCCGGTCCAAGAAAACTAATCGGGACCGAAGAGCCAGAAGAACCATGGCACACACTTCGGCGATCCCGGACGACATCTTCGGGGAAGGCGTCAACGCTCCAGAACAACACACCGACGAGGGACTCGTCAGCGCCTCCGAAGCAGACGATTCAGATGTGGAGGGCATCACTCCGGGACAGAGGGTCGTGAGTACTAATCTACCCCCCACACCCTCACCGAAAAAGGCTTCAGTCACGCCTTCGGGCCTAAGCAGGACCAAAGACCCTGCTTCCCACACCGCACTTTCGGGACCGGTAAAGAAGCCAATTAAGCCTTCGGGCGGCTCGGGCTCGAGCCAGCCCACCGTCGGAGCCGATAAAGACTCTTCGGTATCGAAAAAGAAGCCGGCTTCCATCTCGACACCGAGCCCCACACCGAAACACTCGGGGTCGAGACCCAGATCCTCGGCACCGACCCCATCTTCGGTACCGATAAAAGCACACAAGGGCACCGACACTTCGAAGCCGAAATCCATCTCGGCGCCTACTAAACAATCGGAGCTTTCCAAGCATGGTTCCAAACAACGAACCAACACCGATGAACCTAAAAAACCAACGGCCCTGACGCCTTCGGCGCCGACGGACCAACCAACCTCTCCAGAACTATTCGCACCGGATCCCTTACAGAAAACAGTAACTAAGGATCCCAAAACTGGACATTTGATGCTCTCTATCAAAAAAAGACAGAGAAACCTGGTCCGCCTCCACCTCCAAAAAGGAAGGACTCTGCTACCTCCCCTTTCAGACTACCTTCCCCACCTCCACCACCTGCCCCCCCGGCCACCTCATCATTCCCCGACCCCATCCACGGATGATGATGATCAAGGGGATCCATATGATGACATAGGGGATGTGCCCCAAGATATACCTACAGGGGACCCCACTTACACAGGATCCCCAGACCAATGGGACGGTTATAATATCCCGTATATCCCTAACGTCCCACAAGACGATCTTTACCCTTCCAGTCCTTCTCCACCAGAAGACTCCTTGGGGTTCAACCATTTACTGCAAAGGGCGGCACACTACCACGGGGTAGATTTACATACCGACCCAGTGGAGAAGAATTTCCTCCTAGATACATTTGACACCACACATAGGACCACCTCCATATTGCCTATGCTTAAAGGTGTTCTAAAACATGCGCCGGAAATCTTTAAGGACCCAGTCAGGGCCAGGGTCATTAACCCGCGCATTGAAAAGAAATATAAAGCCGCCCCAACAGATCCCTCCTACATCAGAGGGCCAGCCCCACTAGATTCCCTGGTAATATCCACAGCACGGAAAAGGGCCAACTCCCAGGCGTCAGGCGACGCACCACCACCTGACAAAGAGTCTAAACTCTTGTACGCATCAGGCAAGTGTACTGCACCTCAAGCGGCCAATATATGGCATATCGCCAATACACAAGCACTACTAGCGAGGTATTACAGGGCCCATTATGACGAGTTAGAAGCCATAATGCACCATCTCCCTGATCAATACAAAACTAGGGCCAATGAGCTAATTCAGGAGGGCAAAACAATTACTAATACCTCCATACGTTGTGCCTTAGATGCAGCAGACACAGCCTCTAGGGCCATCAATACTAGCCTCCATCCTCAACCATCCCGTTGACCAGGAACATTTGTTTGGCCCAAAAGTAGATGACGCCCTAGAGAAAATGAAAAAGGACACTGACACGGCAAAATCCATGGGAGCCTTACAATCTCACCCTCCCAGACGCTCTTTTCGCCGCTCTGCCTTTCGGAGCACATCCAGAGGCTACTCCTCAGACACCGCTTCCACTTCATACAAATCCCCTACTCAGTCCACCTTTACAAGGGGTTACCAAAGAGGCGCAGCTACAGGGGCAACAATAACAAAGGCAGAGGCAAAACAAACACCGCCCGCTCTGCCACCACGCATACCCAATGACTTCCCTCCACTTGCCCCAGACCATCCCACTCCGTTCGGGGGCAGACTCCAACATTTCCTTCCGGTCTGGACTACCATCACCTCAGACAAATGGGTAACATAAATAATTTGGTCAGGCTACTGCCTAGAACTAATATCTACCCCCCCCCAAACATTCCACCCAGACAACGACCAATGTCACCAAAACATCTACTGCTACTCAAGCAGGAGGTCATCTCCCTCCTAGACAAAAAGGGATTAGAACACGTTCCCACCAACCAAAAAAATATGGGGTCTACTCCCTATATTTTCTCATACCAAAAAGGGACGAGACCCTATGGCCCATCCTAGACATTCGGCCCCTAAAGAAATACATACACTCAGACCATTTTCATATGGTGACGCTTCAGCAGGTACTTCCGCTGCTTTCCCAAGACTACTTCCTCATGACTTTGGACCTAAAAGACGCTTATTTCCACATTCCAGTGTACAACGCTCACAGGAAGTACCTCAGATTTGTAGTGGACGGCCAACACTACCAATTCAAAGTGCTCCCGTTCGAAGTCACAACTGCACCACGAGTATTCACCAAGTGCCTAGCAGTGGTCGCAGCACATCTGCGAAGACAACACATTCATGTCTTCCCATACCTAGACGACTGGTTGATAAAAGCCAGTTCATACAATCAGTGTGTACAACACACGCACACCACCATCCAACTACTTCACCAGCTAGGCTTCACGGTAAACCACGAAAAGTCCCATCTACAACCATCCCACATAAAACAATATCTAGGTGCCACTATAGACACCTCAAAAGCGCTTGCCTACCCCAATCCTGCCAGGATTGCAAGTATTCAGGCTCTACGCGCAAAATTCATAGCACAACACTCCCTTCCAGCTTGGGTGTTCATGCAACTAATAGGGATGACGGCCTCTTGCATCTTCATAGTACCTCACGCAAGACTCCAGATGCGTCCTCTCCAAGAGTGCTTAGCGCACCAATGGAACCAGGCTCAGGGTCAATTAACAGATCTGGTGTTAGTAGACGGTCGTACCCATCGCTCTCTGCAGTGGTGGACCACCACAAACCTTTCCAAAGGTCGACCGTTCCTGGACCCGGTTCCCCAGATAGTACTAACAGACGCATCGCTCTCCGGCTGGGGAGCTAATCTATAACATCTCACCATGCAAGGCAAATGGACACCTCAACAGAAGCTACTCCATATCAACCATCTGGAATTACTAGCAATCTTCCTAGCCCTAAAATCTTTTCAAATACAGATTTCAGGCGAAGCAGTCCTAATCCGCACAGACAACATGACAGCCATGTATTATATTAAAAAACAAGGTGGCACACACTCTCCACAGCTCTCTCAATTAGCACAGAGCATATGGAGATGGGCCATATCCCAGAAAATCTCTCTCCTAGCCCAACATGTCCCAGGAGTCCAAAACACTATTGCAGATCTACTCAGCAGACAAACACAACAACTCCACGAGTGGGAACTTCACCCGCAAGTTCTTCACCCGTACTTTCAAATGTGGGGGCATCCACAGATAGACCTCTTCGCCACCCACGAAAACACAAAATGCCCAAGCTTCGCCGCCAGATACCCACACCCGTTGTCCAAAGGCAATGAGATATGGATGAACTGGTCAGGCAGATTTGCGTACGCTTTTTCCGCCTCTCCCACTCATTCCACTAGTGGTGCGCAAAATACAGCAGCACTCCCTCATACTAATATTAGTAGCGCCAACTTGGGCCAGACAACCGTGGTACACCACACTGCTGGAACGATCGGTAGTACCGCATCAAAAATTACACCTCTCTCCACACCTCTTAACCCAGAACCATGGAGAGATCAGACACCCGGACCCAGCTCAGCTCAACCTTGCGATCTGGCTCCTGAAATCCTAGAATTCGGGTACCTAAATCTTCCCCCTGACTGTATGAACGTCATCAAAGAAGCTAGGCGCCCTCCACTAGAGCGTGCTACGCCGCCAAGTGGAAACGTTTTGTTGTCTATTGTCATAACAACACCATCGATTCCCTAGATGTGTCCATTCAACACATCATAGGCTACTTACTCCACCTACAAAGGTGCAATCTAGCCTATACGTCCATTCGACTACACCTCGCAGCCATAGCAGCTTACCTACAAAACAGGCGACATCTCTCACTTTTTAGAGTACCTGCCATTAAAGCCTTCATGGAAGGCCTTAAAAGAATAATTCCCCCTAGAGTGCCACCCTCACCTGTGTGGAACCTAAATATCGTTCTCACCAGACTAATGGGACCTCCTTTTGAACCACTACACAAATGTGAACTTCAATTCTTAACATGGAAAACCGCTTTTCTTGTAGCCATCACTTCCCTCAGGAGGGTCAGTGAGATACAAGCACTTACTATTCAATAACCTTTTCTACAAATGCACCATAATAAGGTGGTTCTCCGTACCAACCCAAAATTCCTCCCCAAAGTCATTTCTCTATTTCACCTAAACCAATCTGTAGAACTACCAGTATTTTTCTCGCAACCACAGACCGTTGCAGAAAGATGTCAAACGAGCCTTACTCTACTACATCGAGAGAACACAACCTTTCCGTAAGACCAAACAACTGTTTGTCTCTTTCTCTCCACCACACAAGGGCAACCCCATCTCCAAATCAGGGATAGCTAGGTGGATTGTCAAATGCATTCAAATTTGCTACCACAAACTAAAACAAACGCTATCCGTTACCCCTAAAGCCCATTCTACACGTAAAATAGGGGCTTCAATGGCTTTTTTAGAAAACATCCCATTAGATGATATCTGCAAAGCAGCTACATGGTCAACACCGCAAACTTTCACTAAACACTATTGTGTAGATGTGCAAACTAAGCAACAAGCTAGTGTGGGCCAGGCTGTACTCAAAACATTATTTCAAACCACTGCAACAGATACCGGTAATCGCCGCTAAGGATGGGTACTGCTATATAATCTATGCACAAGTGTGTAATCTGCAGCTCATATGCCTCGAACGGAATATGCTACTTACCAGTATGCATCTGTTCTTGGCATGTTGAGCTGCAGATCTACACACGCCCACCCGCCTCCCCGGCTACCTGTATCTGTTCCAGTTTATCTTATTTAGATAGCACACACATGGGCATCTTCACTGTTATTACTATGCTCCATCTTTCCCTACTGGCGAAAAACAGTCTGAGGATGGAGCCGAAGTCCATGCGCAATACGATCCAAGGGAGGAGTCACCTACCTCGTGACTTCCAAAGACTTTCCAAGAGGAAAAACAAACAGCAAACATCCGGGCCCAACACCAGATGGTGATCTATGCACAAGTGTGTAGATCTGCAGCTCTACATGCCAAGAACAGATGCATACTGGTAAGTAGCATATTCCTTCTAGATGTCTATTGTGGATATTTTCTTTCCACGCAAGTGTTTTTCATACTTAGAAAACCATAAAATCCTGCTATGCTTTCTATACTGCAGTGACTGAATACGTTGTGTTTTCTTTACATTTTTTGCAAATTTTAAATCTTGCATTTTTCTACCTGTCTATTTCAAACACCAGGAGCCTGTCAAGCCTGAGGAAGGGCGGGATATGGCTAACCGGATTAGCGCCTTTGGCTACCTGGAGTGCTCTGCCAAGACCAAGGACGGCGTGAGAGAGGTGTTTGAGATGGCTACTAGAGCTGCCCTGCAGGCCAAACGTGGGCGCAAGAAGAATGCTTGCCAGCTGCTGTAAAGAGGAAGCAGATGAGAAATGAGCCATTCAGTCTACCAGCTCCTCCTTCCCTCTCTAAAGCGTCCACTCTTTCAGACAGATTCATTTTCTCTCTCCACACGATGGGTGCTTAGGAGAGGCCCGGATGGAGTGAACCACCAAATGAACCTGAGACCAACAGGATGGCAACGACCGAGCGTCCGTGCCGATTGATTCCTTTTCCCAAGACCAACTTTTCTGTGTGATTTGGCCAATCGGGATTATTGTTTATGAAGAGAGGAGTCTAATTTGGGGTGTTGTAGGGTTTTTATGTTTTTTCTTTTGATTTTGGCAAATTGTCAACATCCCACAAGGCTTTTCTTCTCACTGTGGTTGATTAACCAGGCCTGTTTGTGTTGTGCTTTTTTTTTTTTAACATAAGATATGAAGAGAGAAATCTTTCTGTATAAATAAAGAGTAACGCGGAGGGGCTTGTCATGTAAAAGCCAACTATCATGGGAGGGTTGTTGAAAAATGAAATCCAGCTTTCTCTCAACATTTGACAACCACCACACATGCTGTACAAATGGCACCACCAAAGCTGCACCCTTAAAGTCGAAGGGATTAGTTCCCCCTTCTGCCTGCCCCCTGGGGGTGCACACATTTTGAGCATATGGCCAATTGGTTGGGCAAACACTTAGTGCCTCGGTAATGCCTTCTCTAATATGGGAGACCGAAGGTCTTTTCTTTAGAAGGCAACACTGTGATCTCTGGTGATAAGTAACACTTTCCTGTTGCCCCTGTTAACATCCCTCTACTGTGTACCTGAATCAGTTTATTGAATGTTTGCTGGCTATTCAACAACTTGGTTGGAAAAAGACATTGGCCCTTGATAGCTGGGCTACAGAAGCGAGAAAATGTTATGTTTATGCTAATAGCCAGATAGAACCAGCTCTGGGTTTGGGCTACTCTTTCAAGTGTAATGTGCGTCTTCAGTTTTTTGCAGAATAAAAGAGGGAAACGGGAGGGAGGGGTAATTAGAGAGCAGCCACAAAACATGTCCAAATGCGACCAGACTTTTGAAAGTCTTTTATATACTGTGTACAATGAAAGATTGTAACTTTTCCCTTACTATTTTTCCACTGTAACAAAAAAGTGTTTCTGTCTTTAACAAGTCTATAAATATAGCAGACAATTGACAGGAAATGCTTATTTCTTCATCACATCATGAATCTGTCTATCAGTGTATTATACTCCAATCTTTTCTTTGTTCAATCACGTTTTCTCTCAGCAGACTCCAGAGGCCTAACTTGCAAACAAAGTGTAACATGGACTCTTAGTCCCACAGTACCTAAGACATTCAGACCTGTTGGTGGGGTTCCTTAAGAGAGCCTAGCTCTGCTTCAGTTTTCAGTGTCGTTAACACAGCTGCAGCCTTTTGAATCTGTTCAGAACTTGGACAATCTCAACTGTGTAGCTGACAAGGGCATTCTTACATTTCTGAAGCTACTTAGCTAGTCAAAGAGTGGAATTTTTTTTTGATAGGGGCAGTTTTATGTTGCACAAGCTTGTGGAGTGTTTCAATTCAGTACAGAGCACATGGGCTGTCCACAATGATTGCAATGCAGTAGATGGCAAAAAGAGGTAAAGGACTGCTAACTTGGATTTGAAAATGCATCAAACCCAACTAGAATAGCCGGTGCAGTAAACTATGGGATATCGTTGAGACCGAGTGAAGTAGTGCCTAAGTGACTTAAATTATAAACCACTTTCAAGAATGCAGACCACAGTTTCTGAGACATTACTGCTTTTGTGGCACTCTTCTCCACCCATCTCATTTTGGAAAAGGAAGCATGTGGTGGTCTGGATTATTGGGTAATTCGTGCCAAATTAGTTTTCAGTTTTCCTGTAATCCTTCTGCCGAGAGGCGGCGAACCCGTTGGTGAAATGTAGTTAAGTAAAAAGGAATACATTTGCAGTTCAAAGGCACAGGGGTGGTCTTGTATGTGTCTTGTAAAGAGATTCAAGCAATGATAGAAATCTCGCCATGCTTTCAGAAGCAGTTTCATCTTGAATCCAGATTGCACGCTGCACTTGAGCAAAAGATTGTCACGCTTGTAACCACATTTAGTTTTTTGAAAACTAAGTAGAATATTTTTCCTCTTACTCTACCACCTCCTCCGGCCTCAGAAAAAGGGATTAGAAAAACCTCGATCATATTTTTTTTTTTTGTCAGAAGATGAGGCGTTTATCTTCCTGCTGTATAAAATTACTACATTATATTTATCTTTTAAAAATGCTGATAGCCTGTAATGCGGCTGATCCTTGTATGAAAAAAAATGAGGCTACTCCAGATCTGACAATATCATAGCACACACAATGGTAGGGAGCCAACCACTTAATGTAGAAGTGCAACAGACTGGTTACAACAGCTTATGCAACCTTTCGCCTCCATTTCTTTTGTTATGTTAAGGTATCGGTCATTATACATATATATATATATTTTTAAGCAAGGCATTAGCACCTCTGATAACAAGGGCATATCTGTTGCTTCTTTTATCTTGTACTCACTGAATGCCATCAGTAAGTGGTTTTTATGTGCTCAGTTTGTACTCACAAGTGTCCTAACGGTGGTCTTTATCTTTCAAATGTACTTGGAAAACAACAATAATGTAATAAATTTGTAGTAATGTTTAGTACTAAAGGCTGGTGTGTGGCTAACTCAACACTTTCAAGGGTATCTAGCAAAGGCTGACAAAATTGATGTCTTGGTACAGAAGTCAATAGTGGTGTGTTGCCAGCTGTGGGATCATTTCTACAGCCTTTCAAATAAGGAACTGAGCTAACTATTTTATATAAAACTAGATTTTACTGTAACTGGCTTCACCTGAAAATTTCCCTTATGTTGGTCTGTACTCCTACTCTGGTCTTTCCCAATTAGTTCTCTAGGAATTTTCTGTGCTACAGGCAGGAGCTGAAAAGGCGTTCTCAAAAGACCACTGTTGCTTTACTACATTAGTCATCTTAGCTGTAAGCAGTAGAGCTCTGTCCCTCGCAAATGCCACATCCAGTTCTTCTTGTTTTCCATCTGTAGGTCAGGACACCGAAATCTGCGTCTGCAGTGATTTACTATTTTTGTACAGTGCCACAACCTCCTCCTTCTGTCTCATCTTCCAAAAAGGTTTTTTTTAATGAATACTTTTAAACACAGATTTCTCAGCTCGTGACTTCCTCCAAGTGCCAGAGGTGATCTAGAGATTTTTCTCAGCAATTCCCTAGTTCATTGGTTGGTGCTGTCGTGCAGCACTGTCAGATCTGTCCCACCTCGGAAGTGACGTTGGGGCCACAATTTAACTGCCACTTCCGCAAGTTACCAGTTCCCCCTTTTCAAGCCTTCTGACAGATCCAGATCTCACTCCCTCAATATGTCACTTGTTATGTTATATTTAATTTATACAGCGCACGGCTACTCAAAGAGTGTCCTGGCGCTTACTCCGTAAAGGAAGATGCACACAGATCAAAAGCCAAAGAGCAGCGGTTTTTTTTTTTAGTTTTTTCTTAAAAAGCAATGGATCCTGGGTCCCCCAGAGCGCCAGGGGCAACATATTCCAGGCCAAACCAGCTTTCCTAACAAAGGAGCTCCCGCCAAGCCTTTGGCGATTGAACCTAGGGGTCTGTATCAGCAGCTGAGCGGACGAGCGCAACAGTCTTCCAGGTTTATAGAACACAAATCTCTTCTGAAGATAAATAGGGCCTAAACTGTAGAGGGCCCGATGAGCGATGGACAGCATTTTGAATTTTAGACGAGATTCAAATGGGAGCCAATGCAAGGTACGCAGGTGGGTACGTACACTATGCCTAGATGACAGACCCAATAGCAGTCTGGCTGCTGAGTTTTGGACTACTTGCAATTTCTTGACAAGAAAACCTGGACTACCAACCAGAAGGGCGTTGGCATAGTCCAAGCGGGACAAGATAAGGGCGCGGACCACATTTTCTTTGGCACAGAATGGGTAGAAACTTCCTCAGAATTTTCAAAGTACCAAAGCAGGTCCCTGCCAACTTTTTCACTTGTGTCGAACAGTTCAAATTTTCATCGAAAC
This sequence comes from Triturus cristatus, assembly GCF_964204655.1. Taxonomy (NCBI): domain Eukaryota; kingdom Metazoa; phylum Chordata; class Amphibia; order Caudata; family Salamandridae; genus Triturus; species Triturus cristatus. The sequence continues at coordinate 1,205,336,608 of NC_140593.1, read as the reverse complement.
AGACGCCGAGATTTTTTACGGCACAATTTCCCGCAATGGGCCAGGGAAAATTGGGAGGTCAGTCTTTCTCTGAAATCCGCAGAGAAAGAGCCATACAAGAGCACCTCAGATTTTCCTTCGTTACACTTCAGCTGTGCATTCGCAAGCCAATGAAAGACAGAAGACAGACAGTGTTGCGCAGCCACGACCGAGTCATCCTCCTTACTCCAGGAAAACAAAAGCTGAGTATCATCAGCGTATGCCATCACTTTGCTGGTATATCTCGCGGCGTCATTAGGGGCCAGAGTCACATAGATAATAAAAAGAAGGGGGCTAAGTGATGACCCCTGCGGCACGCCGGTGTTCACCTGCATCGGCACGGAGACACACGAGGGGAGCCAGACATGCTGCGACTGGCCTTCCAAGAAGGTACTGATCCACTGCAGAGCCGATCCAGAAATACCTATTTCTGATAAGACGATCAAGGAGCAGGGAGTGGGGCATAGTGTCGAATGCCGGCGAGAGGTCTAGCATAACCAAGGCTGCTCTCCCGCCGGCATCCAAACACTCCCGGATCACCTCTTACAATGCTGACTCCGTACTATACGAGGCACAAAAACCGGACTGCGCCGGAAGAAGCAGGCCTGAAGCCTCTACATAGTTGGTAAGTTGAGACGTGACCACCTTCTCGCAGACCTTAACCAGGCTTGGCAAAAGCGAGATAGGGCGGAAGTTCTCAGGTAACAGAGGGTCAAGCGACGGCTTTTTAAGAAAGAGACAAATCAGCGCCTGCTTCCACGACATTGGAACGAACGCCTCGCGAAGCGACCTGATAACCATTAGATTCACCTCTGGATTAATAGTATCCGCCACTTCGGACAAAAGCCTGGCCGCACACGGGTCATTAGGTGATCCCGACTTTAGTGCCTGAAGGATTCTGAGGGAGCTGTGTAGATCGACAGGCCTAAACGTGAAAAAAATGGAGGCAGATTCTGACATCAGCTTCCCTAACGGGGCGACTATAAGCTTCCTGGAATTAGTGGGAAAAGTATCTTGTGTACACCTGACAGAAAATTGTATTTAACTTTTCCAGTGTGCAAGATGCATGTTGTAGGAAGCTGGTATATATTATACTAAAATGAGGTATAGTGTACACAGAGTGAGTGGGCAGAGGTAAAAGTAGATAGCACCTTACTCTGGGCGAGCAGTAAGGCTTTATCAGAGGGTAGTGTTAAGCATGTGTTGTACACAATCATCAAATGATTTCACACACTCAAAGACTGAACTCAGAACAATTTTGTTTGTATAAAAATATTAAGTTATTTAATTCTAGAACTAAGCCAAGCGTGGCACAGGTAAGTGAAATAAATTCTTTGCAAAATCTTATGCAGTGTTTTACAATTGAATGCAGGTTCAATTGCAATTAAGTGATATACAGGTAAGTCAAGATGCCAAAATTACTTTTCAGATTACTTTTTGTTACTTTTTCTTCTCAGTGTGATATTCCTGTACTGGGACATTTGCTAGAGAAAAGGTAAGTAAAATCAGTTTTGTACAGTTGTAGTTTCTCAGGTTTTCATACAAATCACTCCACACTTGAAACAATTTTCAAGGGAAAATAGGTCTATGTATTCCTATGGAGAGAAATGAAGGTTCAAGGCATGTGAGCTGTAGATCGCATGCTTTGCATACTCCTGCCATCTATTGTTAGGTCCGGATGTTTGCAATTTGTTTTTGTTCGTAGAAGTCTTTCCAGTCACGAGGTAGATGACTCCTTTTGGTGACAGTGCGCCATCGGGTTTGTACGGATATTGCTGCTCTCCGATTCGGAATCCATCCTCTGCTCCCCCTCGGTGCGTACTTCTCTCTACCTCGACGGTATTGTTTTGGAACGCGCTTTCTCTTTCCACGGTTCGATTTGAATTTCAAGAAACTTTGACTGGAAGATCTGCGGGCAGCCTTCCGCCCCATCGGCGTCCGTTCGGCTCCTCGTCGATGGAACGGACTCCATTTAAATTCTATCCCCTTTGCCAATACAAAATATCCTCGTACGGACTCTTATCCGGAGTGTGATTTGTGCTTGTCCCCTGAGCACAAAGTGCAAGACTGCGACGCGTGCCGATCCTTCAGATCAAAGAAGACTCCGTGATTGTGGGGCTCGACGTCGAGAGATGCAGCAGTTGGGTGTCACACCGGACCTCTTCAGCGAAGACTCGGAACAAGAAGATGTCAGCGGCAGAGGAGGAGCTGGCTTCAGATGTGTCTGACGGGATCAGACATGCAGATCGACCTTGAGGACGATGATGTGCCTCAGGGACAAGGGGACGGGAGTACTGAAGACACCATCTTCCCCGCACTGTCCCTAAGAAATCTAAGGCTTTGACTCCGCCTCAAGGCCGAGGTTGGCACCGAGAAGAGAATTCCAACGCTCCGCCTCATGGCTCGACACCGAAACTCTCTGAAAAGCCTTCCGGCTCGGGACCGAGTCGGCCAAAGCCCACTTTTGCAGCGTGAATCTTTTCTGGATTCACATGCTGTGCATTATTCCGCCATCTAGTGGTTTGATCCAGAATTGTTATATTTCTTCTCCCTTTTTTTTTTTTTTGTTTTTTGTTTTTTTTTGTTGGTGGTCTTCAACATACCACCATTTGGTGTCCTCCTGGTCGCCATCTTCAGATTCTTCTTTTCCGCCGTTGGGTCATGGATCGAGACGAAAGGCGCTCCAGAGATTTGGAGAGAAGAATCGACGAAACTAAGTGAAACTTGTACAAAACACCGATGAATTACTTTTCGACGTACTGGATTACTATTTGACCAGCCGGAGTGCGCCAAAAAGGGGAAGTATGATACTTGTACACAAAGAATGCCCATGCCGGGGGCTCCCTGTGCGCGGAAATGAACATGACACCTTTCAAATTCTACAAGAATTGTCATCATAAGTACGCTCAAAAAGGTCAGGATCCTGTCTGCAACCTTTGCCTTCTGCTGGATCACCAAAGTGAAGATTGCAACATGTGCTCGGCCTTCACCCAAAAAACATTAAGGGTACGAGAGAGACACAGAAGGGCCAACTACAACATGCAGGACCAGGAGGCCAGCACCGTCGCTTCGAGATCTGGGCCTTTCTGGTGAAGAGGAGGACAATGTCGAAGGCCCTGAAGTCAACAAGGATACAGACGTCCCAGTCGTAGAGGTAGAGAAGAAGACTACAAAGAAGGTAAGAGATCTGTCAACCTCAAAAAAGTAGACACTTATCCTTCGAGGCCTTCACCACCAGATGACATTGGGATGTACAACTAAGTCATAAAAAGGGCAGCAGACACATATGGAGTGCAACTTGAAGAAGAAAAGCCACAATCATGCTTTCTACTAGAAACCTTACTGCCTACACAATCAAGGAGCCAGTTTCTACCCATGCTACCAAGTGTACTTGATCAAGGGAAAAAAGCATTTAAAGAGCCTGCAACTTGCAAGGCAGTCGCGCCAAGCGGTGAGAAGAAATGCAAACATTCCTCAAAGGATCCATTGTACATTAAAGAGTCTGTGCCAGCTGACTCAATCATTACTTCTACAGCCAGGCAAATGCATATACTAAATTCACCGTTCAATGGGGAAACGCTGTTTGGTAGCGTTGTAGATGAAAAGCTGAATCAATTGAAAAAAGGCAATGAAATAGCGTGATCTATGGGCGCACTACAATTTAGAGGCATGCATAGAGGCCCACCCTCAAGGAGACCAGCAGGCAGAGGTAATCATCAACCAACAGCCTCGCACCAAACATATCCGCAAACTTACCAAGGGGTAAGCCAAGGGCAGCAGCAGAATTGGTAGTCCCAACAGGGAAGACAATCCTTTCGAGTGCACCCTCGGAGAAGAGGGCAAACACAACGAGGAGGACTGCAGACCACAAAGTGACTGCATTCCAAAAGTGGGCCACTCACCAAAAACATCAGAGTGGGCCTGCAAGGACACTATCAGAAAAAAGACTTCACCCTTCAAACAAACAGTTCCTCCAACATACTACAGCAGTAGGAGGCAGGTTAAAATACCTCATCCAAAAATGGAGAGAAATCACTTCGGACATATGGATATTAAACATAACACAGTACGGTTACTGCATAAAACTGACAAACCAACCTCCAAACAAAAAGAAACATTAGGGAAAAGATTTATCCCAGTTACTCCAGGAGGTGCAAGAACTTCAATCCAAGGAGGCCATAAAACAGATACCACAAAAGGAAAGGAACTATGGCATTTACTCAACGTACTTCCTAATTCCAAAAGTAGATGAAACATTGCGTCCAATACTAGACCGAAGGTTTCTCAACACATTCATAAAAACACAAAGATTCAAAATGTCAACGTTGCAAGAGGTGATACCTCAGCAGAAAGGAGACTACATGACAACCATAGACTTAAAGGATGCATACTTGCACATTTCAATGAACAGAAAACACAAAAAACTATCCAGGTTTGTGGTCAACAAAACACTCTACCAATTCAAGGTGCTAGCATTCGGCTTAAATCTGCACCAAGAGTTTTCACAAAATGCCTAGCAGCAGTAACCGCTCTTCTAAGAAGACAGGGGATTCATGTGTACCTGGACAACTGGTTAATAAAAGCAAATTCATACAGTCTCTGCAAACCGCATATACAACAAGTGATAGAGACACTTGTTCAACTCGGATTTTCAATACACTGATAAAGTCGTCTCCAGAACAGAAGGTGTTCTTAGGAGCACAAATTAACACTATAGTAGGGAAGGTGTTCCCAAGCGAGAAGAGAACATTGGCAGGAGACACATCAGTACCACAAGGGGCAAGCTCTGACAGTGGGGAAGATTCTAGGAATGATGGCCTCGTGCATTCATTTAATCCCCAACATTCGCTTGCACATGAGGCTGTTCCCCGAATGGCTTCAAGAGCAATGGTCAAAAGCAACAGGGAGTTGGGAGGATCTAGTGGTTGTCACGCAAACAGTTCATCAGGAGATGGTATGGTGGACCAAAACAAACAAAACACAGGGAAGACTTTTCACACTACCAACTCCAACAGTGACCATAACAACAGATGCTTCCCACATAGGATGGGGAGCAAATATGAACAGCCTCAAAGTAAGGGGATTGTGGACACTGGAGGATGCGGTAAAACATCAATTTCCTGGAGCTAAAAATGGTGTTCCTAGCCTTAAAAACCTTTCAGAAGGAGCTTTACGGAAAGAAAGTGTTAATACAAACCGACAACACAACCACCATGTTTTACATAAACAAGCAAGGAGGAACACAGTCTTTAGCACTCTCAACGCTAGTTCAAAAACTATGGAAATGGGCAATCCCAAGGATTATAGACATAATTGCAGTACACTTGCCAGGAAAGGACAATGTAGAGGCAGACAGACGTCGGCATCCCATAAATGGGAACTGAACCAGTCAGAATTACACAAAATAATCAGGAATTGGGGGACTCCGCAAATCAACTTACTTGCTACTCACCACAATGCAAAATGCCAACGCTTCTCATCCAGGCAACCTAGCAAGCAGTCCTTAGGGAATGCACTATGGATAAACTGGTCAGGGATATTTGCTTACGCTTTTCCCCCCCGATACCACTTCTCCACAAAGTGATCAACAAATGCAAGATGAGCCACATGATAATGATTCTCATTGCACCACAATGGGCCAGACAGACCTGGTTCTCAGAGATAATGGAGATAACACAGGGAGCAGTGCACAGGCTTCCAAAAAGAAAAGACCTATTAACAATGCAAAACGGAAAGGTAAGTCACCCGGGAGCCTAAGCCTAGCTGCATGGCTCATGAGGACTTAAAATTTGCACCCCTCAAACTGCCAGAAAGCACAATGACCGTACTAAGAGAAGCAAGAAAGCCAACAACAAGAAAATGTTACACAGCAAAATGGAAGAGATACTCCCAATGGTGCCTTAAAGAAAACCTGTCAAAGAAGATCACAAGGGAAAGGACCGTTCTAAAATACCTGACACGTTTACTACTCGGTAATCTAAGCTACACGTCATTGAAGGTACACTTAGCAGCAATTGTGGCTTATACAAGAGAAATTTGAGTTTTTTCACTTCTTAAACGTAGTCAAAAGATTCCTAGAAGGAGCAAAAAGAATAGCACCTCCAAAAAGGGTACCAGCACCCACATGGAAATTAAAATAGTACCAGCTCAGCTGATAAAAGCACCATTCGAACCACTACACAAAGCAACGCCACAAATGCTCACGCTAAAGACTGCAATTACATCTATACGTTGTTAGCGAATTACAAGCACTAACACCACAGGAACCCTACTTACAAATAAATAATGACAGGATTGTCATGAGAACAGATCCACACTTTATGGCAAAGGTGGTATCAAAATTCCACATAAACCAAACTACAGATTCCAAGTTCCTTCCAAAGACACAAGCAGAGAAAGCTTTGCACACCTGACGCTAGAAGAGCAGTCACGTATTACATTGAAAGGACAAGGGAATACAAGAAAACAAAGCCATTCTTTGTATCTTTTGCTAACAGCTTCCTAGGACGACCTGTTACCAAGAACACCATCACAAGATGGATTGCTCAAGCCATACAATTATGCCACAAACAAGCAGGACAAACTTCACAAAAAGCACCAAAGGCTCACTCAACAAGAAAGAAAGGAGCAGCAGTTGCATTTCTAGCAAATACTCCAATTAATGACATTTGCTTTGCCGCAACATGGTCTTCAGTGCACACATTCACAAAACATTATTGTGTGGACATTCAGATGAATAAAGAGGCACAAGTAGGACAGAAGACAACATATATTTACAAACCACCGCTCCTCTTCCACCCAGCCACCACAAAACTAGCGAATTGCTACAAAATATATGCACAGCATGTGAATCCGGAAAAGATTCATGCAGCAAAACTTCTAGTTTCTTACCGGTCTTGTAGTTTTGCAGCTTGAAGCATTTTCTGGATTCACTAGTGAACCCACCCTCCTCCTCCAGAAAGATGACAGGAGGAAAAAGGAAAAAAAAAATCCAAAGATGGCGACCAAAGGTGGGAGCTTCCAGAGGAAGCACGTCGACGTTCCAGGAGGACATCAAATGTTATGTCGACGCCCCCTAACAACAACAAAAAAGAGAAGAAATACAACAGTTCTGGACCCAACCACTAGATGGCGGAATAATGCACAGCATGTGAATCCAGAAAATTAATCAAGCTGCAAAACTGCACGGACAAGTAAGAAACTACATTCCGAGCCAAAATTTTTGAGCTTTAAATCCAAGGTGGGTTCCGAACCGAAACCTTTGGAACCGAAACCTTCAACACCGGAACTCAAGCTTCGGTGCTGAAAAGCAAAGACAACATCACCGGATCCAAACATAGACACAGTACCTCCTAAACAGGATCCAAAACAGAAAAAACTATATTCACCCTGACACAGGCCATATCCATGCGACGCACCAAATTTCTGATGATAGCCCGTGCAAAATCCCTCTGAAGAAAAAAAGCGTAGGCACTAGTCCTTTCCAAACACTTCCATCTCTTCCTCTTCCCTCTCCACCACAGCTTGATCCATTACAGATTAGACCTAGTCTCTTCTCCTCCACCTTATTTTCACACAGATGATGCACAATTACCAGATCCTTGGGCCGGCTACACAACTGACCCTCTACAGAGTACAGACCCAGATCTTTATCCTGCCAGGCCATCTCCACCTGATGACAATCTGTCATACCAACAGCCTATTGCTAGAGCAGCAGAATACCATGGGGTGGAGCTACATAAAGAGTCTTTAGAGGAAGATTTTCTCTTTGACACTCTAGGATCCACGAAGTCCAGTCAGACACTGCCTATGCTCAAGTGTATGTTAAGTGTTACAGCAAACAAATGATGGACGGAATGCTAACAATGCAAACATTCTCTCCCAGTCAAAAGATGTTGGTTAAATCCATCGTTCTTTTGCCCACTACGCCACCCCAGTTTGGACCCAGCTGTATGCAAATCAGTCTTGACCCTGTGCCCCATGGGAACAGTCCAGACCGAACTGCCAGGCCAGGTCCTCCCTGGACTGGAAATGAGCATCCTGGGACCGGTTTCAGGGTATGTCACCCTTCAGCCAGGCTACCTTGAATTCAGTGGTACAGTGAGCAAGGACCCACGTCAGGGCATACCCATGTTACAGCAAACAAATGATGGATGGAATGCTGACAATGCAAACATTCTCCCCAGTCAAAAGATCTGGGTTAAATTCATCATTCGGCCTGGCAGTTCGGTCTAGACTGTTACCATGGGGCACAGGGTCAAGACTGATTTGTATATGGCTGGGTCCAATCTGGGGTGGCGTAGTGGGCAAAAGAACGATGGACTTTCATATTCCAATTCATCCTGCTCATCACAAATACCTCGGGTTTGTGATGGCACTCAAACATTACCAGCTCAAGGTACTTCCATTTGGCGTCACCACAGCCCCCAGACCGTTCACCAAATGCATTGCAATAGTAGCTGCTCATCTCAGAAAACAATGTATACATGTCTTCCCTTACCCTGATGACTGGCTTATCAAAGCGGGCACTTATCAGAACTGTATACTACACAGTCCACGGTACACCTAATTTACCAATTCGGTTTTACAATAAATCTCACCTGTGCCTGGCACCAGTGCAATCTTATCTGGGAGCTTCCCTCAACATTCTCAAAGCTCTAGCCACTCCCTATATAGCCAGGATTCACAATATCGAGACCACACTATTACAATTTCAGCCCAACCAATCATTATCAGCCAGTCTTCATGCAACTGCTGGGTGTGATGGCATCCTGCATTGCAATCGTACCTCATGCAAGGCTTAACATGCGTCCTCTGCAAGAATGTCTAGCGCGTCAGTGGGATCAATTACAGTGTCTATTAACTGATCTAGCAGTAGTGGAACCTTTAAAACTTAACATAAGGATGGCCTTTCAGAGACTCGATTCCAAAGACTATACTAACAGCAAACGCATTGTTAACAGCAGGCAGCAAGTACACGAGTAGGAACCTCATCCCCAAGTTCTTCCCTACTTTCAACAAGCATTTGCAATGCAGTAGGTTTTGCATTTGCGAGACTTTAAGCTATTGGCATTGTATATGACAATGCCTTTTATTTATGTTTTAAAAACCAACACGTAAATAAAAAACATTGCCATTTACAATGCCAATAGCTCAAACTCTCACAACTGCAAGACCTATTGCATTGCAAATGCTTGTTTAAAAAAAACAAATCTATTTAGTGGTGATGATGCCAGGTGTGACAATGTTTGTTGGTGCCCCCAATGGCCACCATGGATTCCCTCCCACCACCCTTTAACAGTGCCCTTCAAGCCTCCACAACCACACTCTGACGCACTTCATTAGTTATATAGCGCCACCCATACCAGTGTAGGGTGTCTGAGCACTTTGCATCCCTCATACATTACACAGAGACAATCATGTTTGTAAATGAGTGTATATGAAATGTTACATAAGCCATTGGACTACAAGGTGTGGGAGTGATGTCATCCATACTGGTAAGCAGTATAGTTTAGGGGTGCTTGGTATAGAGAAGCACAAACTAAGAATTTAAAAAGGAACTCCATAGTGGGAGGGGGGGGGGTTCTGTTTAATAATGAGAATCAAGTTCTACCCAAATTAACCTTTTTTGCAAAATTAATCTATGCTCTAATTTATTCTTTGCAGTGTGCATGCAGTTCTTGAATAGCTCGCTGTACTATAGTCAGATTTTCAAGTAACAAAAGGATGTATCGTTTTAAAAGCAGTAACCACTGAGCTATTTACATTATATACAGTTTGTGTTGTGCATGGCACACTTTCTCTGCAGCAGACATATTAACCTTCTGCGCTACCTTAGATTGAGTCAAAACCTCAACTAGACAAACTCCGATCTCTCTCCAGGAAGAACATTTATTACAAGAGTTATCTTGACAGTTTTATTGTTGCCTGGAAATTGCAGGAGGCAAGGTTCTCGGCAGCAGGTGCTATAAATCCATAATAAACTTGCAAACATGGTGCCCCCTTGACCCCCACACTGACCTCAGTACCCGGTGCAGTGGCACCAGTCGCACCGCCCTAGAGCTGGCCCTGTTAGTCTCCATCACTGTGTTGCCTCGCCTATTCCCAACTCGTTGCTGTTCACTTCCAGTTGCTCCCTGCTGTCACTTACACACTCCCCAGCACTGTGTTGCTATCTGTTGTGTCACTGTCTATTCCCTGCCTATCCACCATCCATTGGAGGCTGAACACGACAACGCTGGCTGCTGGCCACTTTGGGTTTGCCAATGCTTGCATAACTCCCGTCCAGGCATTGGGAAAGGCAATGTTGGTGGGTGGCGGCCAGCTTGAAATCATCATGTATTTCATTATTCAACTGTTCCCTGATAGCCATCACATCACGCTGCATCTAGACACCACGTTTAGATACAATGTGAGGCCATTTTTGAATGGTGCAGCAATATAAAGTGCAAAATACCATTCCGAGCTGACTACTTGCAATGCTATTAACTTGTATTGTTTTTTTATTGCAGTTGTATTTAAAAAGTACATAAATAGATCAGTAGCATTAGTTAAAACACGGAGCGACATTCTGTACATGTGGGCTGAATTATAATAACCGTGTAGAATTATGTTTATAGCTTACTATAAAATGATCTTGCGTTTATACTGGCAACAAACTGTATGAGTCATTTGTGTTTAAATGACCTGACTTCAAATTTAACAGAAAGATTTTTACAAAAAACACGCATGATCTCCTTAACTGAGTGAGGGCACCAGCCTAGTCACTCCCAGGTCCTCTGGTTGAAGGGAGCGTGCATTAAAAGTGCCTGCCTGTATTCCGTGCAGCGCCTTGCGGCTGCGGGAGGGTTTCACGTCGGAAGACCTGCACGTCTCTTGTGTTAACGATGTATAAAGGTTTCTCCGGGAGGGGTGCAGCCTGTGACAAAAAGTGCTGTCACTTCTACTCATCAAAAGTAATTGGCTATTTAGAAAACCTCTCTAATCCAGGCCTGAGATCCGAGCGCATCCTGTGGTTCTTTTTAGCTGAACTGAGAAATACCAGTAGGGGAAGGAGATAAAGTGGTTTAGCCAAGATCACGTACTGCAAGGGTTTGAGGTGGGGCTTGATGCCTGGAGTTCCTGGCGAGATCATCTGGAGTTGTAGGAGTTTGACCAGGTCGTCCTGTGACATCAACTTCTTACTTTATGCCACTTTCAACAAGCAGGTCATCTTATGAGCTCATGACAATTAAGGTCCTCCTATGACATCATCAGGGAGCAACCAGTCATCCTCTGATGTCATCAGTCAATGATTAGACAGCGCCCATATCCTGCTACTACACCATACCTCAGTGACTAGCACATCATCTGTTGTCATTGGTAGGTTATGAGGTCATCTTCTGATGCCGTAATCATAGCAGTTCCTGACAGCAAGCAGGCCATATTTTTGACATCATAAACAGTGACCAGGATATCCTCTGACAGACTGCAATGCGACATCATCAGCCACTGGCAAGACCATTGTTTGACGTTATCATATAGTAACCAATCGTCCCCTAACATCGATGGGAGGATTTCAGACCATGCTTTAACGTCATGAGCGTGTGACCTGTCTTCTACTAACATTTGATAGTCATTGGGCAGTGCTCTGACGTCATCCGACTGTAAACCGTTAATCAACTAACATCACTGGACATTGTCCAGACCCTCCTGTTACATCGTCAGCCTGAGCCCAGGCCTTGTTCTGATGTTAGAGTGGGTAGAACTGCAAACCTCTACTAGAGGGAGGCTGAGGTAGAGTGGGTAGAACTGCAAACCTCTACTAGAGGGAGGCTGAGGAGAAACTGTAAACCCAGATTCCATGACTTTTGGGCCCTCTTTATCTGATTTCTAGCTTCAAAGGTCACTTGTTCCTAGTGCGCACAGTGAAAGGGGTAGAGGACGCACTGTGAGGCACTTTATCTGCATGTAAACTTTACATGATTGGGGCTTTCAGCTTGGCCACGGAGACCAAACCAACACATGCGCAGCCACGCTCTGTCTGTGTGTATGGATCGGTTTCACTGCCGAATCTTTGAAGAATTTCACAAAAACATCTTCAGCTTAAACCGTTCAAATGTTTCCAGAAATGTGGTCTGAAACAGGAACAACAAGCACTAAAGTGAAAGCGACCGCGCTGCAAATAAAACAAGCATTGGCATAGCCAATAGGTCTCGCCTTTGGGACCATGCAACACTTGATGTTGTTGCACCAAGGATATTGTGCTGGATAACTAAACACTTATAAGGTCCAAAGGCTAGACCTATTGGCTATGCCAGTGCTTGTTTCACTAGACAGCTGGGTGACACAGTTTTGTTCACTCAAAAAGTGTGAACGGGACGGTAGAGAGCTCTTTCCTCTGAGCGCGCCCTGTTGTGAAGAGAAAAATCCCTACTGCTGACTAATGCTCCATGCCACGCGAGACCCCGAACCTCTGAGGCTAATTAGGTGGGGTTAGCAGCAAGAGTTTTCGGTTTCTGTAGCTGGGCTGGGCTGGAGGAAAATGGGAAAGTCAAAAAAGGCTCACACGTTTTTTTTTTAAACTAGTTTTATGTGCACATTTGTATTGTCAAAGGGAACGGAACCCGTTTTTCTTGAAGCTAAACTTCAGAACTATTTTTTACTTTAAGTATGAATATATGTGACAATGTATTGCAAAAGTTATGATTTTTGTGCAAATTCTCCTAAATGAAAAACGTATTTCATGCTCTGGGAAGTTACAAAGTTTTCTATTTGCTTTTCGTGAAGGCTGGAGAAAAAGGAAATACAATATGGACAGCCGTAGCTATTACCCAGCACCTTGCCTTCTTTTGACATGTTCATTCAGCCATGTCACGATAGGAACCAGAGACAGTCTGGGATCTCCACAGCTGGCGACCGACCCACTGAGCTATCTTACCTGAAGGGCACTTAAGGAGCTCGGTTCGTGGTGCCAGGCCAAATTTAACCTCGGCCTTGTGTTTGCGTTGCAGCAGGAAGGAAGGGGGATGAAAAGCTCACATTTCATCAAAACATACCAAAAGCGTGCACATGTCTAATTTCAACGGGTTAATCAAGTGTCTTTTGTGCAGCCGGACCTGGTGTTTGTTTGCATTAGGGCACCTGTCCTATTTTTAGAACCCAGGCCTTGGGGATGAATGCACGCGTGCTTCTATCAAACTATATTAGATGTGTGGACCCGCGCGGTGACTTTCTTTTTTATAAAGAGCCGTCCGATTAACCAGAAAGCGGTCACAAGTGAGGTGAGGGCTGGGGGCTTTTTTCTTTTTTAATATTTCTACTGTATATGCATTCCAGATCCCAAAATACACCCAGGGGAAAAGGCAGAGGCAGCTGAGCCCCTGCCTCGCTGTCTGGCCGAGGCCACTCACGAAAGATGAAAGGCTGAGCAAAGCGACAGGAGGAAGGGCTGCAAATAGCCCCAATTTAAGGGAAGATTGTTCGAAAAATATTTGTGTGTGGATTGAGCAACTTGTGGTGATTTTTAGAGGATATTGCAACAGCATGGGGGCATTGGCGTGATTTCTTGAGCTTTCAAGAAAGACAAGCAATGGCGCGAAAGTGAAAGTAATTAGGTCAGCGATGCGGAGGAAGAGATAAGAAAGGCAGATGGCGGCTGCACGCGTTCACGCGCACATGCACGCAAGCTTTATGCCAGGAAAAGCTTGTGGGCAGCACTTTGAAAAGACCCTTACTAAAAGTCGAGCAGCAGCGCATGCCCTGCTCTAGCTTGACCTAAAAAGTGCTCACCGATTAATTGAAGGAGTCAGTATAACGCCGCAAGTAAAAGATCCAGTCCTGCTGGGCGGTCCCAAAAGGAGATAGGGCGGTAACAAGGAGGGACTAAGAAGCCTCATTGTCAATCGGAAGCCAGCGTTTACCATGGACGATGACGCTAGCCAATGTAAAATATGGGCGGGGCTTCCACACCACGTCTAAAAAATACCCTAATACAGCATGCCTCGCAAAGCGAGCAGCGCATGCGCTGCAACGCTAGGCGAGACCTAAAAATTGGGTTTTCCACAGATAGATCTGTTTGCCACAGTACACAACGCAAAATGCCCAAATTTCGCATCCAGCTTCCCACACCCAGCATCCAAAGGCAATGCTGTATGGATGAATTGGTCAGGGATATTTGCTTATGCTTTTCCGCCTCTCCCAATAATTCCATAACTGGTTTGGAAGCTCAAACAAACATCCCTCATACTGATCTTAATAGCTCCCACATGGCTCGTCAACCTCGCTACACCACCCTGTTCGAACTCTCAATGGTTCCACATCAAAAGCTACATCTTACACCCTGTCTCCTCACTCAGAGCCATGGAGAAATCAGACATCCAAATCCCAGAGAACTCAACCTAGCAATTTGGCTCCTGAAGTCATAGAGTTTGGTTATTTACAACTACCACCAGACTGTATGAATATTCTCAAGGAAGCTAGAAACCCTTCTACTAGAGCATGTTATGCAGCAAAATGGAAACGGTTTGTTGTCTATTGTAACAAAAACAATATCAATCCACTTGATGCTTCTGTACAGAACATCATTTGTTATCTGTTGCATTTACAGCAATGAGGATTAACTTGCACATCCATTCGCTTACACCTGGCAGCCACAGCTTCATACTTGCAAAATAGACAACACTTATCTCCGTTCAGAGTACCAGTGATTAAAGCGTTCATCGAAAAATTAAAAAGGGTGATACCACCAATAATTCCCTCTGCTCCAGAATGGAATTTAAACATAGTCCTTACAAGGCTAATGGGTCCACCTATCGAACCAATGCACAAATGTCAGTTAAAATTCCTATCATGGAAAGTTGCTTTCTGTAGTAGGGGATCTCTGTGTATAGTCATAATCTATGAATAATCCCCGCCCATGTGCGGGGACCCCGGAGCAATCAAAAATATCTCTTAAGCTGTCCCGCATTTGCAAACCTGCAAAGACACTTAAGAGACAGACAAAATAATACAGCCTAATCACAACAAGGCTGCACTGGCCAGCACTTCCTCTGAAGTGAACACAAAAGCCAAAATAAAGTTTAAATGTCATTTTTATTCACATCTGACATCCTCCTTTATTACCACACACTCCCTTCACCAAACTCCCTTTAAACAATAGAGAGGAAGGGGTGGACAGACAAGCCCTATAGGCTGTCATTATGTGTCTGCTAAAGGGATACCATGCCTTTAAGAAACTCTCCAGAGACCCCCGGTATCCCAGGATGCACAGCCAACACAAGTTACTTTCAGTTCTTTTTTCCGGCTCCTGCTAGCAGGACCCTGGAGCTTGAGCTCTACCCTTTAGGGTGGTTTATTTGATTAAAATTGGATTTTTTTGGGCGTCGCAACTTATGATTATAAACCAATGGCTCCATGCGCCTGGAGATGACCCTGCTTACCGCATGGATAGGCAGCTGCTGGGGGGGAGGGGGTGTTGGGAGCCCTATACAACCCCAAAAAAGGTCACCCTCCGGCGGGGCCCGCAGCACACACCCTCCGGATATGGTTCACGGCACAGCGCGCAATGGGCTGGGCAGGAAGGATTACCCAGGCTACGCCTCTCTGGGACGCGAAGCGGCTCGGGGTACTCCGCACCACCAAGGGATTCCACCAATGGGATCTAATCGGTATCTCCAGGGTCGGGGACCTCTGGAAACGGGGAGAGGTGGTCCCTTTCCCCAAATTGCAGGCCGAGTACGACTTGGCCGATACTGAATGCTTCCGCTACTTACAAATCCACCACGCTCTCCGGGCGGCGATTCCACCGGGGACGCGGCTCCCGGAGTCATCGCCCCTGGAAGATCGGCTCCTGACAGAACACCTTATTCAAAGAGCGACGTCCCTCACATACCGGAAAATAATAAATACTCGCCTTGATCCTTTCCTGATCCTCAAGAGTAAATGGGAGGCAGAACTTGGGGACTTAGATGAGACGGAGTGGCAGTCCGCGCTGTCGTCCCCCAGGGAGGTGGGCATATCGTCCAAGTTCAGACTAGTCCAACTTAAAATTTTGCACCGCACATACTACACCCGTACACTCCTATTTAAACTACAGCGGGCGGAGTCCCCGCAATGTCTCAGGAACTGTGGCCACGAGGGATCTTTCTTTCACACCATATGGGAATGCCCAGCCATCACGATCTACTGGAAGGAGGTGATGCATAGGCTCTCCCAAGTGACTAGAATCCTGACACCACCGGAGCCTCGGCGATGTCTCCTTAACATGTGGGAACAAACTGATCATAATAGAATGACGCAGCTCTGGGTGACGTTAGGGCTCATGCTGGCAAAACGCAATATAGCCCAGCGATGGGGTTCGGGGCAGGCGCCTACCCTGGCGCAGTGGATACGTGACATGGATCAAGTAATGGTGGTTGAAAAATCTGTATATATACATAGAGGGTGCCCCCGGAAATGGTCCCAGGTGTGGAATGGGTGGAATGTATACAGAGGGAATATATGTGAGCCCCCACCAGCCGCATCAGATGAGGAACTCAGTGACCAAGAGTAGTGCGCCTTTCGAATGCAGGGGTTTGAGATGGGAACGACGATATGCTACGTATGTAATGTCTTTATGTCTCACTTGTAACTATACTGCACTGTGGAATTCCGTTTGGAGTAACCTCCTGCTACGCCTGGAGATCGATGAGTGGTGTTTATTTTCTTTTGTGTTTGCAAATTTAATAAAAATATTTCAAAAAAAAAAATTGGATTTTTTGGATAAATAGTGTTTTCATTCGACGTCTAGAGCCTTTGTCTACTACTGCCTGCAATCTGGAGCAGTTTTGGCCCACTCTTAGCATGGCTTTGTTCGATAACTGCCCTGAGTGTGGGAGGAAAAAGGCCAAGACGGATCCACATGATGTTTGTATCCTCTGCTTGTTGTCCTCACATGTCCCAGCTACATGTGCCATCTGTAAAACCTTTTCAAAGAGGACCCTGAGGGACAGGGAGAAGATTCGCCTTCAGGGACAGGAGCAGCAGAGGACCGGTGGGACTTCGCATGGAGGGTCTCATTCTCCCTCCTCCGCCCATGCTTCAGCCCCTGGAGGGACCTCCGGGCAGAGCAGGGAGCAGAAACGGCGACGTCGACGGCGAGGGAGAAGGCACCGGTATGTTCGCCGTCGATCCAGGGCTCTGGGTCGCGGCAGCCTCGGCGTTCGACGTCGAGAGAGGGGCCGGCGAGACCCGGGACCGGGTCGCCATCGCAGGTGTTGCGGTCGACGTCGACACCCCATCGACGTCGTACCGAGCCCCATGGAAGACTTCACTCGCCACCTTCGCCGTCGACCCACGGCTCGACACTGACGGAGTCGACGCCGAGATCCCGGCGCCCGCCGTCCAGGCGGAGAAGATCGCCGTTGAGGCACAGGTCGCCGTCGAGGCACAGGTCGCCGTCGAGGCACCGGACGTCGAGACACCAGCGTTCGACGTCGAAGCACCAGAAGGCGACGTCGAGGCAGAAGTCGACGCCGCGGCGACGGAGGTCGAGGCATGGTTCTACGTCGAGGAGGCATGGTTCGACGTCGAGGGGGCATGGTTCGATGTCGAGAGGACGCTCGACTGCGAGACGGCGTTCGACGTCGAGGGCTAAGAGACGCCGGACGAGGTCGACGTACAGTTCGACGTCACGGACATCGGGGAACACGTCCTCAGTGATTACGATCTCCAGTCGGGAATCGGGGAGACGCGGACGTTCCCCGTCGGTGGCTTCCACGCGGGACAGGCCCGCCAAGAAGAAGAGAGTGGCCGCGAGCCCGGACAGTTCTGGTGCGGGCTCTCCTGCAAGGAGTGATGGGGCTTCGGAACATCTGTCCCCGCTGCGTACTCAGCAGCCGCCTCTGCCTCCTGCGCCCGATCTTCCACCGGCCCCTCCACCGGTGCCTGATCTTCCTCCTCCTCCTCCTCCTCCTCTTCCTCCTCCCCCTCCTCCGCTACCTCTGCCCGTGCCTCAGCGGCCTGCATCTCCACCGCAGCCACCGCCTCCGCCCCCGAGGGCTCCTCACAGGCAGAGATCTCGCTCTCGCCCTCGCAGGCGATCACGGAGTAGGCGCAGATCGTCCACTCGCTCTGGACATGGACGACGGAGGTATCGGTCTCGTTCCAGAGGCTCGAGGGGCACGAACTCTTCTGGGACTGGACGGTTCTCGCCCTCGCTGTCGGAGACGCCTCCTACCCGCGTCTCGCCGGTGGATGACATTGCCATGTTCCAGGAGGTGCTGATGAGAGGGGCGGCGAAGTTGGGGATATCAGTCACTACCCCTATTCCCACTACTTCTGTGATCTTTGAAACTTTGCATAAGGCTCATCTGTCGCGCCCCCTCCTCCCATTGGTTCCGGGGTTGGAGGAACCTGCAATGGAGGTGTTCTTGACGCCGGCCGTGGTGAAACCGGCGCCCTCGAGACTGCTAAAAAAGTACAGGGCTCCTGACTCGGACCCGGCGTTCCTCAGGGTGGATCCTCCACCGGACTCTGTTATCGTGGCGGCGGCTCGTAAACAACACTCTACGACGCCTTCATCCACGGCTCCTCCGGATAAGGAGAGTCGCAAAATGGACTCCTTGGGGAGGAGGATGTGCTCCACGTCGGCCACTACGATGAAGGCCGCTAGCGCCTCCGCTCTGTGGGGTCGCTATGACAGGTCCCTTTGGGACTCCCTGCAACAGTTCGCTGCCTCCCTGCCTAGAGACAAGAGGGAGGACTTTCAGGAGGTGCTGAACGAGGGCATGATGGTCTCTAATCAGATCATCAGTGCGGCGGGGGATGTGTCGCTGCTGGCGGCCCATGGGTACTGCCACGGCATACACATGAGGAGGCATTCCTGGCTGCGGCTGACCCCGCTCAAGCCTGAAGCGCAGCAGAAGATCGCCAATTTACCGTTCTCTGGCACGACGCTGTTCGCATACGGATGACGAGATGGCCCGCATGAAGGCTGAGGCGGAAACCCTGAAGGCGGTGGGGCTGGAGAGGCCCAAGGAGCAGAGGAGGTCCTTCCGATCCTCGGGCAGGCGCTACGCCAAGCAGAGAGGTCAAGGGCGTCAGTCGGGCCACCAACAACAGCCCCAGCAACAACAGCAGTTCCCGAGGCAGTCCTTTCAGAAGCGCCAGAGGGGCAGAGGACAGCATCAGTCCTCGTCGGGGAACAAAGGCCCGGCCGGGTCGAAGCCCTGAAAAGTTACTTCCCCCTCACCCGTTACCCGCTCCGGTGGGGGGAAGTATTCAACACTACCTGGCAGAGTGGAGGACAATAACGCAGGACAAGTGGGTGCTGAATATTGTTTGCAATGGTTACTGTCTTCGTTTCACCAGCCCGCCTCCACAGATTCCACCAGTGCGCTCCTCCTACATGGTGAGGGAGCTCCAGCGGGAGGCGGACGTTCTGTTAAAAAAGAGGGCGATAGAAGCGGTTCCTTTGCAGCAAAAAGGAAGAGGTCTCTACTCACGGTTCTTTCTCGTAAGAAAAAAGGAGTTCAGGCCTATTCTGGATCTGCGTCAAGCAAACAAGTGGATCCGCAGAGAAAAGTTCCGTATGTTGTCCCTGCATCAGATTTACCCTCAGTTGCATCGAGGAGACTGGCTGTGCGCCATAGATCTGCAGGACGCTTACTTTCATGTGCCGATCGCACCAAAGCATCGCAAGTTCCTGAGGTTTATGGTAGGCAACAACCATTACCAGTATTCAGCACTCCCGTTTGGCCTGAAGTCTGCACCACGGACGTTCTCCAAGTGCATGGCAGTGGTCGCGGCACACCTGCGGAAGACCAAGGTGTTTGTGTATCCATACCTGGACGATTGGTTGATCAAAGCGTCCACTTACCAGGAAGCCCAGTGCCATTTCAACAGGACGGCGGCTTTGCTTCATCGACTGGGGCTGCACATCAACATGACGAAGTCAGTGCCGGTCCCTGTGCAGTGTCTCCAGTACTTGGGGGCTTCGGTCAATACTTTGACCGCAAGCGTGTGTCCTTCGGAGGAGAGACGCTTATCGATCCGTGGGAAGGCTCGGCATCTCATCTCAGCCCGCTCTCCTACGGTGAGGACGGTGTCTTCCTTACTGGGGTCGATGACTTCTTGCATCTTTCTCACCCCCAATGCACGTCTGCATATGAGGCCCCTACAGGAATGTCTGGAGGATCAATGGGACCAGAGGCGGGGGCGTTGGGAGGACAAGATCCAGCTGTCTCAACACGCTCGGCAGTCTCTGAAATGGTGGTGTGCCCCAGAGAATGTCTGCAAGGGGACTCCTTTTCACAAGGATATTCCGGTCCAGACCATAGTGACCGATGCGTCTCTTCAGGGCTGGGGAGCGCATTCGGGCCCTCTTCAGATTCAGGGGATATGGTCGCAGATGGAGACGACTTACCATATCAACTTTTTGGAACTCAGAGCGGTACACTTGGCCTTGAAGGCGTTCCATCCCTCCTTCAGGACGAACTCCCTGTTGGTTCAGACGGACAATACTACGACCATGTATTACCTCAACAAGCAGGGGGGCTCACGTTCACGCACCCTGTCTCGGGAGGCACAGGCGATCTGGAACTGGCTGGTGGCCAGGAACCTGACGATCACGGCGACCCATCTGCCGGGGGTGCAGAATGCCCAAGCAGACGCGCTCAGCAGGCTCGTTCAAGAGAACCACGAGTGGGTGCTAAACGACGACGTGCTAAGAGACGTCTTCGCAGAGTGGGGCACTCCGGATATAGATCTGTTCGCTACGGCAGAAAACAGCAAATGCCGCGACTTCGCGTCCAGGTACTACCAATCAGGGACGCTGGGGAATGCCCTATGGATCAGCTGGTCCAACAGCTTTCTCTACGCCTTTCCACCCATTCCCCTGATCCCGGCGGTGTTGATCAAGCTGTCGCAATCCAGAGCCAGAATGATCCTGATTGCTCCGGAGTGGCCGAGGCAATGGTGGTTCACCGACCTTCTTCACCGGTCTGTTCTGCCACACAGACGCCTGCCGTGTCGGCCGGACCTTCTCACGAAGTTCGGAGGACAGATGGTTCACCCCAATCTCTCGTCCTTGAGTTTGGCAGCATGGCTCCTGAGCTAGTACAGTATGGACACTTGAACCTACCTCAGGACTGTATGGAGATCTTGAAAGAGGCGAAGAGACCGTCTACGAGGACGTCTTACGCCTATAAGTGGAAGAGATTCTGCTTATGGTGCAAGGCAAAGGACTTTGACCCTACATCCTGTAAAGAAGATGTTATTTTGCCTTATCTGCTGCAGTTAGCTCAATCTGGGCTTAATTTTCAGTCTATTAAGGTTCATCTCGCAGCTCTGACTGCGTATAGGAAGGGCCCTTCTCAAACCTAATTTTTTCAAATCCCTGTGATTAAGGATTTTTTGGAGGGTTTGCGTAAGGTGTTTCCCCCTGTTAGAAGACCTTCTCCACCATGGGAATTGAATGTGGTGTTATCTAGATTGATGAGGGAGCCTTTTGAGCCTATCCATAAGGCTTCGTTGCAGCATTTGTCTTGGAAGGCTGCCTTCCTTGTGGCCATTACATCGGCCAGGAGGGTGAGTGAGATTCAGGCTCTGTGTTGTCAAGAGCCGTATACTGTTTTCCATGCTTCTAAAGTAGTGATGCGTACCCATCCTAAATTTTTGCCTAAGGTGATATCAGATTTCAAAGTAAATCAAATGATAACTTTGCCTACGTTTTTTCAGCATCCTTCCTCTCCGGCGGAGAGGTCTCTGCATTCACTTGATGTACGTAGGGTACTGAAATTCTACCTGGATAAGACAAAAGAGATCCGCAGGTCGGATCAACTGTTTGTTAATTATGGTTCGGTAAGAACTGGTTTAGCTACCTCAAAACAGTCCATTTCCAGATGGATTGTTTCCTGTATTCAGCTTTGTTACCAAAAAGCTAATAAAACATTGGGGGGTAAGCCTACGGCACATTCGACTAGAGGCAAGGCTGCTTCTACAGCTTTGCTTAGGAATGTTCCCATTGCGGACATTTGTAAGGCTGCCACCTGGAAGTCAGTCCATACGTTTACGAAGCATTACTGCCTGGATTCTGATGCTAGGGCAGATGCGCAGGTTGGACAGGCTTCGCTGAGGAATTTGTTTGCACAGTGATTTGTTGGTGGTTGGGCTTACTCCACCGCTGCTTGTTGGTTGGGATGGGCTTGCCATTCTATTCATAGATTATGACTATACACAGAGATCCCCTACTACAGAAGGAGTAGTTTCTTACCTGTAACTCCAGTTCTGTAGTAGGGGTATCTCTGTTATAGTCATAAGCGACCCTCCCTCCTCCCCGGTGGAGTAACCAGATAGTATCAGGCCTGTTGTTATACACCTTCAAAAAGAACTGAAAGTAACTTGTGTTGGCTGTGCATCCTGGGATACCGGGGGTCTCTGGAGAGTTTCTTAAAGGCACGGTATCCCTTTAGCAGACACATAATGACAGCCTATAGAGCTTGTCTGTCCACCCCTTCCTCTCTATTGTTTAAAGGGATTTTGGTGAAGGGAGTGTGTGGTAATAAAGGAGGATGTCAGATGTGAATAAAAATGACATTTAAACTTTATTTTGGCTTTTGTGTTCACTTCAGAGGAAGTGCTGGCCAGTGCAGCCTTGTTGTGATTAGGCTGTATTATTTTGTCTGTCTCTTAAGTGTCTTTGCAGGTTTGCAAATGCGGGACAGCTTAAGAGATATTTTTGATTGCTCCGGGGTCCCCGCACATGGGCGGGGATTATTCATAGATTATGACTATAACCGAGATACCCCTACTACAGAACTGGAGTTACAGGTAAGAAACTACTCCTTCCTCATAGCGATTACCTCACTAAGGAGGGTTGGTGAACTTCAGGCATTAACTATACAAGAGCCTTTCTTTTAACTTCACAAAGATAGTCGTTCTTCGTACCAATCCTAAATTTCTCCCTAAAGTAGTTTCTGCTTTTCATATCAATCAATCGGTTGAGTTACCTGTGTTCTTTCCTCAACCTGATTCTGTAGCAGAACGAGCTCTACACACACATGATTTTAGACGTGCTTTACTTTACTACATAGAAAGAACCAAAGAATTTAGGAAAACAAAGCAACTATTTGTTGCTTTTTCTTCACCACACCAGGCAATCCAATATGTAAGTCCGGTATTGCAAGATGGATTGTAAAATGCATCCAAACATGTTATGTTAAAGCAAAGAGAACTTTGTTAGTACCCCCTAGAGCGCATTCTACTCGCAAAATAGAGGCTACGATGGCCTTCTTGGGAAATATTCCCATAGCTGATATTTATAAGGCAGCAACATTGTCTACACCGCACACATTCACCAAACACTCTTGTGTAGATGTGTTCGCACGACAACAGGCTAATGTAGGTAAAGCAGTACTTAAACCTCTGTTTCAAACAACTACAACTACCACAGCTTAGCCACCACTTTGGGAGTTTACTGCTACATAGTCTATGCAAAGCATGTGATCTACGGCTCACAGGCCTCGAACGGATAATATTACTTACCTAATAAGCATCTGTTCTTGGCATGTAGAGTCACATGCGCTCACCCACCTCCCTGGTCTCCTGTAGTTGTTCTTATTCATACGCATGGACATTTCTATTCTACACATACTAACTTCATTCTCACCTTCTGCGGGAAAACAATCTAACAATGGAGTCGAGGCCCATGCGCACTATCACTAAAAGGAGTCACCTACCTTATGACTGGAAAGACTCCTTCGAACAAAAACAACTTGCAAACATCCGGACTCAACACTAGATGGCAGGAGTATGCAAAGCATGTGAATCTACAGCTCTACATGCCAAGAACAGATGCTTACTGGGTAGGTAACATTATCCTTATTGGTTAATAGGTAGGCACTCTGTCTTTGGGGTTGAGTTTCTGGGGTTAGAATAAGGGTTCTCCCGGGTCAAGGATGCACTCAAAGCACCCTCAGCGGAACTAGGGCGGCCGGATGCAGAGTGCTGAGGCCCAATGTTATCCAATGGGGGATAGGGGGCCTCCGGTTGGTGGCTGCTCATGAGCAGGCCCCAGGGTTGTGGAAGCAGAGCTCCTGGTGTTAGGTTCAGGGCAAAGGGGGATCCGAGTTAGCACCCAAAGTACACCTGCAGGGGCGGCTGGGTGCAGGGTGTTGTTTTGGCGTTGGGTGCCCTGTTGGTTTCAGTGGGGATTCTCCGGTTTTGACAGACTGCAGGCTCGGGTACAAAGATCTTCTGGAGGTGACCACCGGCTGGAGAGGTAAGATGGGATGCCTGGGGAGGCAGGGACACTGTCGGTTGGGCCACCCAAGGCCGAGGGACATCGGGTGCAGGGGTGCCTTTAGGCGCCGGGTTTTCATACCAACTCTGGTTGCTGTGGGGTGGATCCTCCAGAAAGAGACTGCAGGCATCGTGGAGAGGGTCAAAGCAGGTCAGAGATCACCAGATCTCAGGTCCGGATCGCCGGGGAGACCTCCTTGTGGTGTTGGGCCACTCGAACTCTGGCCGTGGGCGTCGGGTGCAGAGTGGTGCAGACTCGCGGATTTGGCCGAAGCCAGAGTCTGGGTGAACAAATCCGGTGTTCATGGGAGACAAAGTCTTTGGGGTCGAAGGCAGGGCAGGTCCTTCGGGTTCTTGAGGCTGCTGGCTGCAGGACACAACGAGATTCCGCTTCTGCAGGTTCGAGGTGGTGACAGGCCTGTAGAGCTTTTATTTTGGCAGCAAGCGCTTTGCCTAAAGTTTTGTCAAATTTTCTCCACAGGATCCGTGTGGTTTTGTATAGCGCCTAGAGTGCGTGCTTGCAGAACGCCGCGCTTTGACAGACTGTGCAGAACTCAAAAGCTCACATGGTTTCACTATAAATGACACACACTGCGACAATGAGAGCCGGTGACCTGAAACATTCTGAGGGTGACAGATCGCTGATTAGATGGGTGTGGTTTATGTATTATTTCTGGGGTGCAATAAGGGACGCTGGAGTATTGAGAACACCATAGTGTCTCTTTTCTGGGGTGAAATCTCCAGATAAAGTCCTGCAGGCGGCTGTATGGTGTATGGGAGATCGCAGGGAACGACTCTTCTGATAGTTGTTGTGGGGGGGCACATTGTTGTTGCGGGGGGGGGCATTGGTGCAGCGGGTGCAGTCAGTGAAACCGGGACCCAGAGCCCTGAGGGCTCTGACTGAACCCTGATTATTTATCTATCTTCTGGTTCAAACAGCAGCCAGAGGGACATTTCCTCTCTTGCACTAGCGCCCATGACCCCACGCCCCCCGGCTGCAGGGGGTCTGTTGTGTGTAGGTGACTACAGGGTGGTGTGTAGCGGGCTGCAGGAGATATCTCTGTTTTGGGGTGCAACCTTCAGACAGCATGCACTGCAGTTGACTGTGGTGTGTAGATGTGGTGTGCATGGGGATCAGTGGCTTAAAGGTGGTGGTGCTGTGTGCACGAGGACCAGTGGCTTCAAGGTGGTGGTACGGTGTGCATGAGGGCCAGAGACTTCAAGGTGGTGGTGCTGTGTGCACGGGGACCAGTGGTTTAAAGGTGGTGGTGCTGTGTGCACAAGGACCAGTGGCTTCAAGGTGGTGGTGCTGTGTGCACGAGGACCAGTGGCTTAAAGGTGGTGGTGCTGTGTGCATGAGGACCGGTGGCTTAAAGGTGGTGGTGCTGGGTGCACGGGGACCAGTGGCTTAAAGGTGGTGGTGCTGTGTGCACGAGGACCAGTGGTTTCAGATGGTGGTGCTGTGTGCATGAGGACCGGTGGCTTAAAGATGGTGGTGCTGTGTGCATGAGGACCAGAGGCTTCAAGGTGGTGGTGCTGTGTGCATGAGGACTGGTGGCTTCAAGGTGGTGGTGCTGTGTGCACGAGGACCAGTGGCTTCAGGTGGTGGTGCGGTGTGCACGAGGGCCCGAGACTTCAAGGTGATGGTGCTGTGTGCATGAGGACCGGTGGCTTAAAGGTGGTGGTGCTGTGTGCACGGGGACCAGTGGCTTAAAGGTGGTGGTGCTGTGTGCACAAGGAGCAGAGGCTTCAAGGTGGTGGTGCTGTGTGCACGTGAGTGAAGAGGGCTTCTCTTTTCAGGGATGAACTCTCGGGTGTAGACCTTCAGGGTGACCTGTGATAGGAAGACGATAGCAGGGTGGGCTGGTGTATAAAGAGAGAGCAGGGTGTGATTTTGTAAGAAGACCATAGCAGGGTGGGCTGTGGTAGGTAGACGATAGCCGGGTGGCATGTATGGAAGCGATAGCAGGGTGGGCTGTGGTATAAAGGCGATAGCAGGGTGGCCTGTATGGAAGCAATAGCAGGGTGGGCTGGTGTATAAAGAGAGAGCAGGGTGTGCTTTTGTAAGAAGACCATAGCAGGGTGGGCTGTGGTAGGTAGACGATAGCCGGGTGGCATGTATGGAAGCGATAGCAGGGTGGGATGTGGTATAAAGGCGATAGCAGGGTGGGCTTTATGGAAGCAATAGCAGGGTGGGCTGGTGTATAAAGAGAGAGCAGGGTGTGCTTTGTAAGAAGACCATAGCAGGGTGGGCTGTGGTAGGTAGACGATAACCGGGTGGCATGTATGGAAGCGATAGCAGGGTGGGCTGTGGTATAAAGGCGATAGCAGGGTGGCCTGTATGGAAGCGATAGCAGGGTGGGCTGGTGTATAAAGAGAGAGCAGGGTGTGCTTTGTAAGAAGACCATAGCAGGGTGGGCTGTGGTAGGTAGACGATAGCCGGGTGGCTTGTATGGAAGCGATAGCAGGGTGGGCTGTTGTATAAAGGCGATAGCAGGGTGGGCTGTGGTATAAAGGCGATAGCAGGGTGGCTTGTATGGAAGCGATAGCAGGGTGGCCTGTGGTAGGAAGACAGTAGCAGGGTAGTCTGTGGTAGGAAGACGATAGCAGGGTGGCCTGTGGTATGAAGAGGATTGCAGGGTGGCCTGTATGGAAGCGATTGCATGGGGTGCTTCTTTTCTGCAATGAAATACCTGGATGAAGGCTGGGAATCCAGGAGTGACGACGGACGGCGTAATCTGTAAATAAAAGAAGGACGTTCGTGGAGTGTAGATGAATCAATTGGCCGTGTATGGTGGAGATGAATGAGTAAACTGCGCGGTGTGTATTGATGAATTAATAGGTTGAGTAGAGGGAATGCGCAGACGAGTGGAAGGGGGTGTGGTGTGTACATGAATGAATGAGTTGTGTGGCAAGGAGAGGATTGCAGAACCGAATGTGAGTGGAGGAAGAATGTGTATATATGTGTGTGGGGGGAGGGGCGATATGTTGAACGTGGCACTTGTGACGCCGTAGGCGCTACCTCACAGAAGCACCGGCTTGTGACATGGAATACGTGTGATTTTCGGAAATCTTTTTGGAGGCCACATGTAACTTTGTGTGTCCGCATTCAGGCCACTGTTTAAAGGTGCCCCCACCGCGGGAGTGGAGCAGGTACTCCCAAATACTGGGCACACGGTGCCGGGAGCACGCTCCTGAGGCAATGTTCAAATGTAAACCCGAATAATCCTGTTTCAGCTGTGCCACACACCTGCCTTAAAGGGGGGAGTTGAGTCTCTAAGGGTTCCCACCTCCCGCCCGTCTCTGGCATGCCACGATACTACTAACCATGTTTCTCTCAGGGAATGAGTTATGTGAGGTGAGGTACACGCGTCGCCATTCTCACTGTTAGCGCCGACCGCATAACCCGCCGAGAATAAGACATCAAACCCTACAAGGGATAGAAGCAGTCTTTTCTGTCTTAAAACTCCACGGACGCTTCTCCGTGGAATAACCTATAGAAGACGAGGCGGGAGAAGCATTCCCCAGCAAAAGGAAAAGAAGGATTTTGCTGCACAAGCTGGGACCGGAAGGAATCAGAGTGTTTCAGAACATCGTCCCCAAGCCGAGGCAAGCGGCGGACGACGACGTGTTCCAACATGCGATAGACGACTTAAACAAACGCTACAGACCAGCGGTATGCACGTCCATTGATAGATATAACTTCCAACAAAGGAAGCAAGCAGAAGGAGAATCCATAGACGAATACGTAGCGGCATTGAGGAAATTAGCCATCACATGTAAATTTGACACGTTGCATGATGAGTTCATCAAAGACCAAATAGTCATGCACACCACCAAGCAGAAGAAAATAGCAGTCAAATATATCGCACAAGAGGAGGAGGAAGACATAGAGAATGAGGATGATGATGACAGCGTGCTATGTATAGACGAACACGTGATGGGAATAAATTGCAACCGATCAAAGAAACCACAATGCGACCTAGTGATTGGAGGAGTACAAATACAGATGGTAGCGGACTCAGGATCCCCCTATACCATCATACAACGCAGTGTGTGGGAAGAATAGTTCAAGAACCACATTGGTGACTAGCTGGAGCCCCCAGACATCCGCCCAGTCACCTTTACAGGAGAACCCATCCCGATGGTGGGATACCAGCGCCTGAAGTTTGAATTCAAGGAACGACACGCCAGTTGCAAGTTGTATGTGGCAGAAAAAGGTCCATCGGTCCTAGGATGGGTAGACCAAGGTGATCTAGGTATACAGTTGAATCCAAGTGGGATCACTCAGGTCTTAATGACCAGCGACGAACAACGACCGGAAGCAGGAAAGTTGAAGACAGAGTTTCCCAACGTGTTCGGGGGCAAAGTAGGAAGACTAACAAAATTCACACACAGGATCGATCTCAAAATGGATGCCCAACCAGTGTGTCACAAAGTGAGGAACATCCCGCTAGCTATCAGAGAACAGGTGCAACAGGAACTTCATAGACTGGAAGAAAACGGCATCATAGAACCGATAACGAGTGCCGAGTGGTTGGCTCCATTGGTGGTCGCCATGAAACCCAATGGAAAAATACGTCTATGTGTGGACCTGAGGGAGCTGAACAAAAATATCATAGTAGAAAGGTTTCCTTTGCCAAGGATAGACGAGATGCTAGCTAAAACCAAAGGAGTGAAGTGGTTTTCGACAATTGATCTCACGTCCGCCTACCACCAGATCGCCCTACACCACACATGCAGGAAGCTAACATCCTTCATAACCCCCTTTGGTTGCTACCAGTTCCGCATAATGCCTTTTGGACTGGCCTCGGCGGCAGCCGTATTCCAGAAGTTAATGCACAGACTATTTCGCAAGATAGGAGTGCAATACTTTCAAGACGACATTCTGATAATGGGCATGGACAAGGCAGCCCATGACACCAAGTTGTCTACAGTCTTACAGGTGCTGGAACGCAACGGACTCACGGCAGAATGGGAGAAGTGCTGGTTTGGGATGACGTCAGTCACGTACTTGGGGCATGTGATCAGTGACCAAGGGATCACCCCCAAACAGTCCAACGTCAAGGCGATATGCGATGCTCCACCCCCCAAGTCCAAAGAAGATGTAAGGTCGTTCCTAGGCATGGCCGAGTTCTATAGCAAATTCGTTCCACACTTTGCTACGAAGACACACCACTTGCGACAACTCGTACGGAACAAGACCAAATTCGAGAGGACCAAGGAAACACAAGAGGAGTTCCAGAGGATAAAAACGGACATCAGCACAGCCGTTCCGCTGAGCGGATATGATCCGCGAGCCGGGTCAGTTCTGACAACAGACGCCAGTGAGCGAGGTCTGGGAGCAGTCCTTATGCAGGAATCGGAAGATGGAGAACTGTCTACCCTTAGCTTCGCATCCCGGTCGCTGTCTCCCACGGAGCAAAAGTACAGCGTCATAGAAAAAGAAATGCTGGCGGTAGTATGGGCCATGGACAAGTTCCGTCAGTTCCTATGGGGAACGAGGTTCCGACTGAGGACAGACCACAAGCCCTTGATCAAAGTACTCACATCATCAGGACATGCCACAGCGACGCCCCGCATCGCGAAGATGACACTGAAATTGTTAGACTACAGATATGATGTGGAGCACATCCCAGGGCAAAAGAACAAAGTAGCCAACTACCTTAGCCGAGCATCGGCCATGGAGGAAGCTCCTAAGACGTCGGAAGACGAGGACTGTAAGGTAGCATTCATGGGAGATCATGAACAAGTAATAAGCAAGCACGAATGGAGGGAAGCATACGAGACAGACACAGACATGGAAGCAGTCAAGCAATGCATCATGAGAGGATGGCCAGTAAAGAAGCACCTGGGGGCAACAATCAGGAAATTCTACGAAGTAAGAGAGGAGTTGTCAGTTTGTGATCAAGGGATTTTCCTGAGGAGAGGGGAGAAAGTAGTCCCCCCTAACAAGCTGATCCCACATCTTCTGACTCTCATTCATGAGGGCCACCTGGGTATTGTCAAGACAAAAATGAGAGCAAAGCAGGTGTACTGGTGGCCGGCGATGGACAAACAGATAGAGAGGCATGTGCGGGACTGTAGCCAATGCCAAAGAGCGGACAAATCCCTGAGCCTAATGAGGAAAGTTTGACAACCCAGTGAACCCTTAGGAGGACCTAGCCATAGACATCCTTGGCCCGATACTGGACAATCAGGGCATCCAAAAATATCTGTTGGTACTTGTAGATAAGTACTCCAAGTGGCCTGAGGCGGACGTACAAGAAGATATGGATACGGACAAAATACTAAAGTTCCTAACAGCTGTATTCCTTAGAGAAGGCATTCCACGTTCCCTCCTAAGTGACAATGGGCCTCAATTTGTGTCAGAAAAATGGAACACATACATGGGAAGGAATGGCATTAGGATTAAACACACGTCTATATACCACCCAGCAGGGAATGGTCAAGCCGAAAGATTCAACCGAGTCATTATGGGGTCGGTACAGGCAGCGATTGCGAGTGGAAAAGACTGGGAAAAGGAACTGAAGAGCATGTTGTGGGCATATAGGATCACACCTACCAGCACG
This sequence comes from Triturus cristatus, assembly GCF_964204655.1. Lineage (NCBI taxonomy): Eukaryota > Metazoa > Chordata > Amphibia > Caudata > Salamandridae > Triturus > Triturus cristatus. The sequence continues at coordinate 1,205,305,760 of NC_140593.1, read as the reverse complement.
GGGTACAGCCCCTTCCAGATCCTAAGGGGTAGAGACCCCTTCACGAAAGATAATGTGGCCTGGAAGGAGCGCACCATCATGAGCAAGTGGTCTCCTGCAGTAGTACGCCACAATCTAGGGAAAGCTCAGAAGATATATGCGGAACACTACAACAAAAGGAAAAATTTCAAAAAGACGGAGCTAGGGAAAGGAGAGTGGGTTCGCGTCAAACTGGCCCAGTTACGAAGGAAGGGGGACAGCAAATTCAGTGCACCGATGCAGATGGAAGAAGTTTATAACCGGTCAGCCCTACTCAGTGACGGGAAGGTGTGGTCACAGGACCGAATGTCCAAGTGCAACAAGATCATGCAATGGAACGGAAGGGAAAGAGGACAGGTGATACAGTCCCGGACTCAAGGGACTGAGACTATACCGGTGGACAATAACACAAGCAGCCCAAGGGAAAGTGGAGGAGATGCAGAAGTACATGATGACGGTGAACTGGGTAACTCAGAACTCCGGGGAAGCGTTTGTGGATCTCCCGGCAAGGGAGTTCTCCCAAACAACGAAGGAGGAGATGCGAGAACCTCCCAAGAGAGTGTCGTTCCTGCCACGTTCACCCCGGTGAGATGTACTCGGACTGGAAGAACGGTGGTGAGACCTTCAAGGTTTAGAGACTTTGAGATGGGAGACGGAAGGGCGTATGCACTCAAGTAAACTGTAATTGTTGTTTGTGTTATCCGTAAAAAAGGGGAGATATGTAGAGTTGCGCTCTAGTCGTCGCGCTGAGCGCGATGACGTAGGCGCGCGGCGGCCATTTTGAGTTTAGTAAGTGCCGAGCCCGCGTACGGATAAGACGGCCTCCGGCGCTCTCCCTGTGATACATACTTATGTAAATCGTTAATAAAGCTTACCATTCTGCACCTATTACCTGTGAGACCTGATGCTTCTTGCCCCTGTAAGTGCACCACTACAACATGTTTCTGTTCCCCTCCAGCTCCATGTCCCCCGTGGAGCGCCGCGCTGTACCCTCCCAGACCTCCCGTCCTTTTCTCCTCCTGCATTTTCTGATACCTCATTTCCCCGCTTTCCAACCGCACGAGGCGGCCGCAACGAAACCTACAACTGTTTCTGTTGCGTGCAGTGTTCCGTCCCAGAAGGGCCTGCACCCGGCCTTTACTGGGGGCCTTAACATCTGGGCAGAAGGTTTAATTGAAGTGAAGTATTCGTGTTTTTATACATAGTGTAGCCTGTTCTTCTGCGCTTTGGCCATGTCAACTCTCTGTCCCTCCAGCTAGCTGCATGGCACCTGAGAGCAGCACAGGCAGGGCAGGAGTGCCAGAGCTTAAAGGGAACGTGTGGTATAGAGGAAATAAACTGACCTCTTTACCCAGTCCCATCCCTAACAATTCCCAATAACAAGCCTTCTAGAATGTTGCTTTATTCTCCCCGGACTTTTATGTAGCGTGAACTTGACCCGGAAGTATCAGAGCGCTTTACGTGAGCACCAGTCGCGTTACAGACGGACACATTCATTTTTTTGTTAAACACGGGGAGATTAAACGATTAGCCCAGAATCACAGGGTGTTGAGCGTCGTTGCTGAGACTCGAACCTGGTTCCCGCTTCGAGGTCCACCGCTCTAGCCTAGGCCATGATGACGTCTTCTTGGGGTTTGAGATCTACTGTGGCACCATTCCCTGGACGGCCCCTGTAAGCCAGGAGTCGCAGCGGATAGCTCTATTCTTTGTAAATCTTTTTTATTTAGGATTTCTGCGGCACAGAGGGCAGTCTCTTCCTCTAAATGTCCCTCATGCTCCAAAGCGGCTTCCATTTTCTCGGAGCAGAGGAAGGAGTGCTTCAGGTGAGCCTGTCATATTGTGCTCTCTCCTCAGAGCAGCAGGGAGTTTGCACCACAGATCTCTGCTCCGCAGGGAGTTTGCACCACAGATCTCTGCTCAGCAGGGAGTTTCCACCACAGATCTCTGCTCCGCAGGTAGTTTCCACCACAGATCTCTGCTCCGCAGGGAGTTTGCACCACAGATCTCTGCTCCGCAGGGAGTTTCCACCACAGATCTCTGCTCCGCAGGGAGTTTGCACCACAGATCTCTGCTCCGCAGGGTGTTTGCACCACAGATCTCTGCTCCGCAGGGAGTTTCCACCACAGATCTCTGCTCCGCAGGGAGTTTGCACCACAGATCTCTGCTCCGCAGGGAGTTTGCACCACAGATCTCTGCTCAGCAGGGAGTTTCCACCACAGATCTCTGCTCAGCAGGCGGCCAGAGATCCCACATTCGAAACCGTGAAACCGATGAACTGAGTCAAAGAAACAACTTTTTGCAGGCACTAAAGCTTGCAAAGAAATGAATGTAAGTCGAATTAAAATGCCTACCCATGCTTCATTCAGGCGTTTATATATTGCATACATACTATAGCCACACTTTTGGCAGGCGAGATTAAAGCTTTATTAAGTACATACAATCTTGTAAATAAGCACCCCCTAGCACAATTAAGCCTTAACATCTTTTTATTTGAGAAAACTCCAGTTATAATTCACCGATACAGTACCCCAGATTCAATATTATTAAATATAAACAAAAAGTTTATACAGAGGCACCATCTTTGATTTGGCTTCTTTTATTATCACCTTCCTCTTCCCTTCTCACACTAGAGTTCATGAAACAAAAAATGAATTTATGAAGATTTTTTTTTACTTTGCCCCCCAGTTAACTTAGTTTTCATTCTTTTTGCTGGTTGTATGACACATTTGTTTTTTCCTTGCCCATCTTTCCGCACTCCTTCAACATAGTTGCACACATACACATAAGTCACACACAAGTCCTGAGATCCACCAGTTAAGAGACCCACCTGCGGGTGACTTTCGTAGACAATGGGTTTGATAGACTTTATAGGAAGTATTGTGAATTTTCATGTTTTGTGAGGCTTTGCCACTTTCACATCTGTCTCCGTTTGCATGTTCTTTGAATTTTTATACTTTCGTGTGTTCATGTGGATCTGGATTTTTCAAGGCTCAACTCACTCCTAGAGCTCTGGCATTCCTAGGATTTGAGAATTTAAAATTTGGAGTCACAAATCCCGGGGCCAGAAATTTGCATGTCAAGTGTTTTTGTGGTAATGATCACCAGGTCAGTCGTTCAATGGACATGCCACCACAGACGCTGATGGGAAAACATCTCTATGCACTGCCTTTCCAGGGCTGTTAATATGCATTGCATGGTGATCCAAGATGGCTGCTTTTCAGAAAATTGTCAGCAGTTTTTTCTATGTGCCTTTTACTCTCATTGGAGGTGCCATTCCAACTGGGTTGCATTGCCCGTCGCTGGCGTGATCATACTAGTTTGCTGCATATCTAGGGTATAGGGGTGAACCTGATCCGGTTTGTCTCAGATTGCATAGTAAGGGAAAGGTGACAATGAACGTGGAGCTGAAAAAGACCTCTCACTGTGCCCGCATTCAGGGGCAGAGAAAGGGGTTCCTGTAGTCACCAAATTATCTTCAGGAAAGAGGCAGGTGGAGAATTAATTTCTATAGGATGACAGGGTGGTGTGTGTAGGAAGATGGATATCTGACTGTGGCTACCCCCAATGTTTTGCCTAGTGTCAAGCTGGTTTTTTGACTTAGTTGGCCTGAGATCCTGCCATTCAGGATCTCAGCCTGGCTGTTCTCTCTTTAAAATGGACTCCATGTACCCTAGGTACATACCCAATTTGTTGGATCACCCTGTGAGCCCCTGTACCAGTGGAGAAGTGTGGCTCAATGATTAGAGCGGCAGACCCTGATGCAGAGGTCTAGCCCGGGACCAGGGTTCAATTCCCCGCCTCGGCGGGTCTTGGGCTCAAAATTCCACGGACCTGATAATTCTCGCCTCGGTGCCATTCCAATCATGGAGTCCCACTCTGCAACTCTGGGCAATAGCTTGCTTAATCTCCACAACGCTAAGGATGCCTGGCTTCCACCTTGGGGGTGCCCAGGAGTGGACGCCTCACAGGGAAAGCCAGGATGGGTTCCACAGCGGTATTCGTACAAGCGCCTTGAGACCCTTGCGGGTGAGTAGTGCGCTATACAAGTATCAATTTACATTTTACACTAGGTACCCAGGGCATTGGTGTATCTAAGGCCTACCAGGGGCTGAAGCATGTATTGTGCCACCCCTGGCCTGGCCTAACAATTTGACACAACTGGCTGATCACTCAGCTGGGGTAAGTTGGTGTAACCACCTCTTACTTAGGTCTAGTATACCTATACCTAACCTTAAAAGGGACACATGTTAACCTATAAGTCACTCCTATGGCAGGCCTTAACAGTCCTGAAGGCAGAGTGCTTGGTTCTATGTGAGATGGTGCTCTGGCATGAGCTGAGCCTGTCTGCAGTGGTCGGAACTACTTCCTTCTACCGTTTCCAGATATCGCCATACCATATACTCTTAAGTGCATTATGAACCTCGCGGTTAAATGCTAACTTTGGTTTGGCTTTATCAAAACATGTCGAGTAAGGTGTCATACGAATTGGAATACTAACCCCTCGCCAATTCTGGCGACGGGGTTAGCATTCCACCCTTCTAGAGGGACACAACATGTACAGTACCTGAAACCCGGGTAAAATCAGACATAGCCTCAGCTCCACAAAATGGACGCTGCCACCACAGACACAAGTCTGCCCTCCTGCTGCTGGGAGTCCTTCCAGCTTGGGAGACGTGGACAAAGGGTTTCCTGCCAGGGGAGGTGCGAGCACCACCCCAGACAGGATTTTGTGTATTGGTCAGGTAGGGCTTGAATAGAATCAGACATGCCTGAGGCTCACAAGGAGCCTCGGTGCATATGCCAGTTCAAACCGGTCCTGGGGCACACCAGCCCCGGACCTGGGGCGAGCTGGACAAAGGATTGGGGGTGTAACCACCCCCCTTCCTGGTCCCACCCTTAGGGAGGGACCTAGCAGGTAGTCCGGCCCCCAGAATCCGCTTAAAGGTAGGAGCTGTGTCCTAAGACTTCAGACATCCTGGAATCAACTTACTACAAAGAAGAAGACGGGAACTTCGACGCTCTGCTGCACAGAGGACTCAAGGAAATCTCCCCTATGGTCAGGGAGTGACCATCTTGCTAACGCAAGCACCAACCAGCTACTCGACGTCTGCTTTGCCGCCGCCTCCTGCCAGAGCCCGAGCCCAGAGACCGACAAGACCTGGACCTCCAGACCCCTCACAGCCCGATCCACAGTCCCTGCAAAGAAGGAACCCGTGGAGGCACAGAGACACGTGGAGCCAGCCATCTTGAAAAGACACTCGACAAGCTGCAAGCGCAACAACAGAGGCTCCCTCCAAGTTGTGCTTTGGGTCCTGTGAAGCCCAAAATCCGAGCAGCATCTGCACCAAAGGAGAGCCCTCCAGCATCTCCACGATCTGCGTGGGGCCCCTCTGCACTTTGCATCTCGACGCGCCTGCCCGGTCCCTGGCCCATTGGCTAGTGGCCATTTTGGCGACCTTGTTTGAAAATCACGACGTTGGTCTGGTTGCTCCAGAGTGGCCCCTGCTTCCCTCCAAAGGAGCAGCCCCTCTGACCTTGCTGGTCAGAGTAATCAGCTTTCTTCAATTCCTACGACTCCTGCTTTTGCCAAGGCTTGTTTGCTTCCTTCGAGTCGCCGACACCGCCGACAGCGAGAGCCTGCGTGGGACAGCTCGCGAACCGACTCCTAGACGTCGTCGACCTTCAGGGACCACGTGGCTGCAGAGACAAGCTACACCTCATCACCTGTTTGCACCCGACATCGCCTGGTACCTACCTGGTGCCATGCTGGTCACTGGCTAGTGACTGTGAACACTGTCCCCTCTGCTTACAGGTCTTCTACAACTTCGATCCACCCTTGGATCCACCGCATCTCTTCTGGACCGGCCGCCTGCAGCATCTTTGTCATCAGGCTCCATTGAACAGATAGACGAAACCCGACGCACTTCGAGACCTATGCACCCGCTTCCTGTGGGTGAGGTAAAGCTGGCACTCCGGTGCCCAAGTGTAGAGAAACATCTCTAGTGTCTGTGTTTTAAGTCTTAAGTTCGTAGCTCATCCAGAAGACCCTTTTTGCAGTAACTTTTGAACTTTTACGCACCCATTGAAAACCTATGGGAGCCCGCTTGTAACTTTCCTCACTGCACACGCGACCCGTGGACCTCCTGGTCACTAACTGAAGTTAGCTCCTTGTAGGCCCAGCGATTCTAGAGGCCCTAGGCCTTCTCCCTTTCCTGTTTGTGGTACTTATACCACTATTTTAGTATATGGTTTGATCGGCCACCAGGGCCTATCCATATAAAGTGCAACTTCTGTATATTGTAATACTTTCTTGTTTAACGATTTGTGCTCCTGTGCTCATAAAGAGTCTAGGGGATACTTTGAGTAATAAATACATATATATTTTGAATATATATCTGTGTGGTGTCCTTTCATTGGTATAAAGGGGGGTTACATATGGTAAAACAGCTTGCTTAACACGCTTTAACGAGTTTAGCCTCAAAGACTGCTTAGCCTACGCTACCACTAGGGCAGCTAGTCCGAAAAGGTTGACTTACAACCACACCATAAGGGTTGCTTGGCATGGTACAAGGTGGTCACTTTAACTAGTGAACATCATACACCAGGCCAACTTCTCACAGTGTGTGTGATGTTTGTTGTTGTGAGGAATGTGGGAGAGGGGAATCGGTCATGTCAAAGATGTTCGCCTCACCTCTGACTTGAATATTCACACAGTTTAGTCACTAACCCATGCATTCAATACAACACATGTAATAACTCACTTAAATAGTCAGTCATGCACCTACTAAATACTCCATCCAGACACTTATACACCCACTCATTCTTCAATACACCGTAGCATATATATAATACATATTTAAACTTTATGGAATCACACATTCACTGGATGATGTCATTCGAGATGTCATCAGTGATGTCACTGACCATGTCCTGAATGATGTAATATGTGATGTCATCAACAGTGCATTGCGGGGGCGTGAGTTATAGTTAGGTGAATTAACTATAACAGTGAAATTTCTATGGTTTTGTAGGAGTGAAATGTCCAACTAACTATAACGTCCCTGAAACCTATGTTTTTTCAGTGAATATATATATATATATATATATGGCAATGAACCTTTCTTTGAACGATCCTCTGCACTCCGGATCAAGAAGGGGACGGACTCCACTATTGTTGTACCCAAATTAATTTATTTTTTTGAATTCGTGCGCTCTGACGTGTTTCGGGCTCAGCAGCCCTTGATCACATGACATGCCCCTTGCATTTGTCCCATTTTTAAAGTGCCAGTGCATAAATGCTTGCCATAGGCATAGACAAAATACTACCATCCCGTAAACGTTTAACTCAAATATTCATACCATTATTGCATGTTGTAACTGTGAAATACATTACAAAAATTGTCACATATCTCATAATTCATGACTTTTGAGCTGTTGGCTCACTTATCATAAAGTGCACTTGTGTACGTATAAATACATAAATAGACAGCACTTATAAAATCAGAGAAATACACATGATAAAAACATGTTAGAAATGTCCAAACATGATTAGCATTCAAGTATTGATCAATTATTAGCAGCATGGTTTTTCTGACTGTGCAAAATTGGCAAATAAAGTGCAAAATTGTGTTTGGATGTCACCTGTGCGCAATCCAGTCTACAACCGAATTGGTTAATCTACATATCCATCTATAAACTTAGGTTTATAAGAATGGAAGGAAAGTCAAGGGGAAAAGAAAGGGGAAAAAGAAAGAAGAGACAAGAAAGAGATTAAAAATATATATATAAATATATATTTTTTGTAAATTACATTTTTGAGGGCCTTTGAGGAAAAGGTCTGTATCGTTGATTTTTGTTAAGGGGTACTGGTTACCCAGTTTTTTGTAAACTCCCTAAAGCCATGTATACAGATCTTCTGTGGTGTTTAGCCCATGTGGGCTTTTGCTGTCCAATTCAAGGATATACTTAGTCTCCAATTTCCTGAGGAGAGCCTCACGATCTCCGCCCCTTCTAAGAGCAGGAATACAATCAATAACAAAGTATTTAAGGAATTGTGTGTTGCTTTCATGAAATTCCCTAAAATGCCGGGCCACAGGATATGATGTATCTAAATTAGTGATGGCCCGTAGGTGCTGGAGAATTCTCTTGTGGACCTGCAGTTTCGTGGATCCCACGTACTGCAGTATATATATAAAGGTACAGGGCCTATAAGGGTAGTACATTAAGTGCTGCAGCCCTTAGAGGCCTTCCCTGGCCACAGTGCCCTTGGTTCCTGTGGTACCATTTACAAGGGACTGACCTGTGGCCAGAGAGTGCCAATTGGGGTTTGTTTTCAATGCAGTTTTAGAGAAAGAACATAGGCCCTGGGTACCTGTTTGGCAGGAGCCCAGGGCACACTCAGTCAAAGTGAATCAGCAGTTTAGCAAAACGTGGGGGCAACCATTCAAAACGAGGCCCTTTCTTACACATGTCTCCCTCTAAAATAACAAGGATCAAGCCCTGTCAGGCTTCCTACAAACAAATGTCCATGACGACCCACACAGTGTCTTTCCACGGTGTCTCGGCTCTGTGTATGACTCAAAGTTGTGCAACAGAAACACTCCAGCTGTCTGGGACCTCCAGGCCAAACTGTATGTCTTCGAGCACTCTGTGAAGGCGAGGTCCCGATCAAAGTTGAGGATACAGACAAATTAGTGGTGCAGAGACCATTTCAGTTGGGGTCGGGGGATCCTCATTCCACTCCAAATCCTCAGTCCCCGTTGGAGACTTCTTCTCTCAATCCCACTCTGGCGTCTGCCCCGACTACCAGGGCTGACTCCCAATCGGACTCCTCCTACGGTACCAAACACCTCACCAATACCCCTTCTATGATGCCACCAGAAGGAGAGCCTATAGGCCTTTTGGACTCTTTAGCTGAATCCACCACGATCTCAATCGAAGTTGAACCCGCCTTGACCTCATCCACAACCTCATTCTGATTGAGAGTTTTCTACTAGTACATAGACTGCCAGACCCCTATCCCTATGAAGATTGCAAGTGTATGATGAATTTTGTTTTTTTTATATCCCCAGGAGGCCAGTGGCCTTGACCGATCGCCTGACCCAGACCTCAATTCTCGACCTTGCCTCTCTACGGATAGTCTGCCTCTTTCACTATGGTGATCAGAAGAGCAGCAGAAGTTCTTGGCCTCTTGCTCCCCTCAGTGGAGGTTAAGACAAATGTAATTACTGAGGTTCTGCTGTTAGGGCAGATCTCTTTGGAACTACTCGTTCCATTTAATGAGGCCCTCAAAAATGCCCTTTTGCATACCTTGGCAAAGCCAGGATCTTGGCCCCCTGTCAACAGATAAATAGCCCGCCGATGCAGGCCAGTTCCAGGATATCTACCTTAGCCTTGTGGTTCAAGCTTTCACTAGCTCAATAAACCCAAATGTATTTCCAACTACGCCACAAAACAGTTGAAACGTATGGAGGCATTCTGGAAATGGATGTTCTCCTTTGTCAGCTTTGCCCGTAGGTGTGTAAATTTGAGTTGCCTCCTAGGACTTTACACCCATTTGGGGACATGGTGAGCGATATCTTGCCCACAGTCCCTGGCGACCTTCATGCCAACCTCCCAAAAATTATTCAAGTTAATCAAGACGCTGAGAAGTACGTGATCCAGTCAGGCCTGGACTTTATTGACTGGGTATGGGAGTTGGTACCACCAGAGTGCTTAGATGCTATGCATAGATATGATACACAGGCTTCTTCAGTGATTTCCAACAGTCCCTCATTGACATGCCAATTGATGGCACCCGCCTCTGAGGCGACAAGGCAGACTGCATTATAGCGCTTCAAAGAAAGCTAAGAAGCAGCATGCATTCTGGGCCTTGCATCGCCTGTATGGCAGTTTCTCCCCAATAACCTTGCCTCTTTCAAGGCTTTGGAAGAGGAATACAGCAGATGCTACTTTAGACTTTGTGTCTGTAACAACATACCTTCCAGTCCTTTTGAGGTAGAGGTCGGGGATCCTGCCAACAGAGTCCAGGCCCATAAGGGCAACCAACTACTTCATCTCCATCTCCTGCTCCCCCCTCCAAATGTACCTGCTACTGTAATACCCCTTTAGTTTGCCTTCAGTGGTCCACTGTCACTGGTTGGGGGCTGGATAAGTTATTACCTCCTCGGTTGGCATAGCATCACATTAGAATGGCGCTTCAAATTGTCTACTAGGATTATGCTCTGCGATTGCAGGCCACTCCTCCAGTATACCTTCGACACTACTACAGCTTCCGAAGGACCACTTCTCCGACAAGAAGTTCACGCTCTCTTGGAGAATGGAGCTAATGAAGGGTTGAGGATATCAGTAGTTGAGAATGGTTGATACTTCTGTTTCTGCTGCAGAAAAAGGACTTTGTCCTATTCTAGACCTACGTCCTTTGATCTTCTTAAAAAAGGACAAGTTCAGGATACTCACTGTGGCTCAAGTTTTGTCTACCCAAGATCCAAGCAACTGGATGGTGCCATTGTATTTGCAGGATGCCTATTTCCACATCTCTGTCCCACAATTTCAGAAACTACCTGTAGCTTCAGATAGACCACACGCACATTAAATTCTCCATGCCATCCTTTGCCTTCATCAGTACCCCGCTAATATTCATGTAAGGGGTTGCTCCCCATCTGAGGAGTTTGGGAATACCAGTCTTCCAGTACCTCAATGGCTGGGTATTAAAAGCAGATTAGCCTCAAACTGTCGTACCCTACCTCTAGATGACAGACGAACAGGGAATCACTATCAAGTGTTAAAGTTGCACCTGACTCCTTCTTCGAGGTTCCCTTTCATTGAAGCCATCCTAGACACTGTGCTGTTTCGAACCTTTCTTCTGCCTCACGCAGTCCAGTATATTCAGGCAATGATTCCCGATGCTTCAACACTTGACCTTAGGGCGGTTTGAGGCTTCTTGGCCACCTGCATCCTGCTAGTGGCCCACACCAGGTTGCAAAGTCACGCTCTGCAGTGGGATCTAAAGTCTCAGTGGACTCGGGTCCAAAAGAACCTCTCCGATTCCATCCAGGCATTGGAGGAGACTGCAAAAGACTTGCAGCGGTGGTTGAAGGATCGCAGTTGGACCTGTGACAGACCCCACTCTCACCCACAGCTAATAGTCGTGATGGACGCATTGTTACTGGATTGGAGAGGCCATGTGGGAGAGGTGGAGATCAGAGGACTTGGTCCTCAAGCTGAAAGTTTTCACCCTATTTGATTTGCTTGGCACTAAAGGTTTTCCTCCCGTTTATAGGGGAATGTGGATTTGTTCTTATGAATAACACCAACACCATGTGGTACAGCAAGAAGTGGGGTGGAGTCGTGGGTCATGTGCCAAGAGCCTCATTGCCTCTGGAACAGTCTTGAGTCAACAGAGCATCTCCCTTGGCATATAACACCTGGCAGAATCTTTGAATCATAGGGGGGACAAACCCAACATGCATTGCCTAGCAGATCACAAATGGCAGCTGCACTGAAGGGTGGCACTGGGCATATTCCATCAGTGATGAGAACCCTGTCTCAATCTTTTTGCCACTGCTGACAGTGTGCAGTGTCAAAGCTTTTGCACATTGGAGTTTCCAAGGCAATTCTCCCCTGGAGATGCTGTTTGGCTGGATTGGAGGTCGGGACTCCTGTACGTCTTTCCGCCTCTATCTCTCGTGCCCAAAGTTCTGCAGATCAGGAACAACAGGGCCCAAGCCACCCTTGTGGCTCTGGATTTGGCCACAAGAATATGTGACCTATAACTTCTGGCCTTGAGCATCTGTCCTCCGATCTGGCTGCCTCTTCGAAAGCATCTTGTGCTGCAACAGCAGGGCATGGTCCCGCACCTGGGCCTGTACACACGTCCATGCTTGGAGATTGAGTGGAGACAGTTGGCTGTTTTTGACCACCTTGAATTAGTGAATATAATTATAGCAGCCAGGTGTTGCTCCACCAGAGCCATCTATGTGGGGAGCAAGGAGAAGTTTGTTGTGTGGTGTTCTAGGTATATCCAGCCCCTGTAAGCCCAGTTTTCAGAAGTTATTCTTTCCTCTCTTTCATTAGACCTTGCTTTGGCCACTGTTAATGATTATTTGTTGGCTTATTGGCCTCTTTCCATCTGTTTAATTCACCTGTTTTAATGCTTCTAAATGGACTAACCTACTTTGACAGAAACACTTTGTGACTCCCCAATAGGATCTGAACTTTGCTTTCAAATTTCTGATGTGCACTCCATTCGAGCCAGTGCACAGTTGTCCTTGAATATTACTAACCCTGAAGACTATATTTGTTATAGCTATCAGGTCAGCTTGTCATGTGAGTGAGCTACATGCACTCTGGGTCCAGCAGCGGTATACCAACTGCTTTCCGGATAAGCTGGTGGTACAGACCAAGGCGGGGTTCCTCCCCTCAGTTATAGACTGCCCCATGTGGAAAGGCAGACTATCCCTCTGGCGGCCCTTTTTGCCACTCCTCAACCAAACAAGGAGAAAGAAGGACTTCATCACTTGGATCCAAAGAGTGCTCCACATTTCTCACACCAGGGACAATCGGGTAGACAATTCCCTCTTTATTGGGTTCTCTGTTATAAAGAAGTGCAAAAATAGGCTGTAGGAAGCTGGCCCTGTATATATTATATACACAACAAGACCTGCCCTGAAAAAGAATTTTTTGTTTTTATGAGCAGAGTGAACACATTCTAGTCACAGACCCTGGTTCTTTCAAAACTGTTGTGTTTTATACCACATACACGGCAAATTTTGCCATTCACCAAACGGGTCTCATATCACTGGCTCAAGAGACTCCTATATGTCTAGGTGTGTGTAAAAGTGTTTACAAAGGTGTTTCCCTGGTGATCTGTTTCCCAGATAATGTGTACAAGGAGGAAAACTAGACAGGACCAAATAGTGTGGTACCTGTTCATACGCCACAGAGAAGGAGAAAAAGGTGAGGGGGCTGGCAGTGCCTCACGGAAGTAACCCCAACGAGGATGCGCAGACAGGTACTCGCCTGCTACCTCACGTTCTCATCATAGGCAACTGCCGCCCAAAAGGAAAAGAAGGAATAAATCAAGAAACCTCATATCAATCCTAATAACTGGTGTCTAGTGAAACTAATATTCTAATCTGTGTCTATATGCAAGAAATAATAATAATGGGAGTGTCGACCCCAAGATGAGGAAGACTGAGTCTGATCAGGTCCCACGTCACTCCAAATTAAAACCGAGCAAGACTACACTGGCTATATGAAACTTTATTCTGTGCTGTGTGTCTGCCCATTAAAACCAACATCTTTTGTTGCCTGTTTAAATTAGCGGCAACTTCTTCAGGGCTAGGGTCGACTGGCCTCTCTGCGTTGCTAGTTCAGACCAGTAATCTATCTGTCTGCACCTGAGGGAAACACAATTAAAAAACACACATTCAGTATAGCACCCATATTGCTCATATAGGTCCTTCACACATAGATGAAAGCGATTTGTAACTTTGCTAACTTGCTTAAATAAGACGGTGCCTGCAACACCTGTGACATTCATATTTACCGTTAGGGTTGCTCTCATTCAGCATACCTCAACCCTTGGTATAGGTAGATGTGTGCTACATCAAATAGTCCTGGACTGCTTGCCCACTGACCGCGGAATCACGTTTCTAAAATGCATAAAAACATGTCGAAGTGTTACACATATGGACTAGGAATTTACAGCCACCTAGGCTCATATGCCTGTTGTCAGCTGTGCTTGAGCTCGTTATCTCATTGTGACCGGCTACTACTGGTATTACCCACATTTTGTTGTCTCCCCAATATGTGTTGCTTTCGTGTATGGTCTAATGCACTCCGAGCCCCCATTGCGCTCACGTCCACACAGCCTCCTCATTGCCATTGATGCTAATGTTCCCACATACATAACAAGTAGGTCGGCGGGATCACCATAATGCCGATCCTTCGATAGCCCCGACCCACCGTGAGGGGGATGTATAAATCTACAGGTACCTCACAGGAAGTTGTTTAATCAAAAGAAGGGGCCCATAGGGTTCTATCCTCGAACTACAATCTAGTTGCGGTCTCACCTCGTCAGCCTGGCAATCCGGATACTCCTCAACCTTCATCGCGGGTGGACGACCGCTTCCTGTTTAAATACGTCTCGCGCGCTACCTGCACGCATGTGTGAATGCTTACTGAAGGCAGCGGCGGCCATATTATGTAGACCGCCGTAGCTGTCTACACTGCACCTTATGTGTGTCACTTCACTATCGCTCTAAGCTCAATTCAAGTGTTACTGAATTAATATGTGACGCCCAGCAAAATTGTAGATTTATAAAGGCTAGTGACTACCCGGATGGTACATATTAAGTTTTTGGTTTTATTACTGTCTTTTTTTATGGTATGAACTTCATCGTTTATTATACCAACATCCGCCGGTTGTCACACATGAAATTTAAATGATCCACGTGCTGTATCATATGGACTATTAAGGTGGTATAGAAATGCTAAGGGGGCTCAAACCAGCTGCCATGTATGTCTGCCCATTTGCTCCCACGAGGATCCCTGACTGGTGTGGTTTAGTGAAGTAGGTGTAATCAAGAATGGACTATTAATTCACTACCTTATTCCACTCAATATAATCATTTAAACCATCTTGATCTGCTTTCTCCTGGAAAATCCAGCGCGCCTCCTTAGTTATTAATCTGGCTTCCATGATATAGATGTCACCCATCACCCGCTCCAATACAACCCAGCGGAGTTCTTGGGGGCTATGTCTGGCCGTCAAGAAATGTTGGACCAATTTTGTGGTTAGTTTACCCACACGAATGGTACTGAGGTGTTCTTGTACTTTAACCTTCACTTTACGTGTAGTAAGGCCGATGTAATGAAGACCACAGGGACACTACAGTCTGTAGATGACGTTGTTCGTATTACAGTTGCTGAATGCATTCAAATACCATGTTTTACCTCCTGCTAGCGTGACATTTTTTGTTGGAGTGGTGAGTTCACATACTGTGCATCCGCCACATTGATAGTGTCCTGGCGGGATCCCTGTTGTCTTGATCTCACGCTTGGGTCGTGAGTGCACAAGACGGTCACGTAGATTAGTGGATCGCTTAAAAGCAAAGCGGGGTTGGGGCATGGTCATAGTGGAGGTACTAAGCAAGGGCCAGTGTTTCCTAATCACCTGTCTAATTTGAGTAGACAAGGGGCCAAAGGTGGTAACCACGGGGATACAATCCCCTGCGGTCTTGGGTGTCCTCTCCAGTAGGGCAGCTCGGGGGGTATTCAAGGCTCGTTTTTTGGCCTGTTTAATGACCTTGGTCGGGTACGCTCGTTCCTCCAATTTGCAAGACAAGACACCTGCTTGTTCGACAAAATCCTCAGTAGATGAGCAGTTCCTGCGATATCGCAAGAATTGCCCTACAGGCAGGTTATCCCTCAGGGCCCTGGGATGGTAAGATCTGTAGTGCAAGAGGGAATTCTTGTCAGTTGGTTTCTGGTGGACATTGGTGGCGAGTTTGTGGTTCGCCGCTCTGATGTCTAGATCTAAGTAGGTGGCTGTTGTATTGCTAATGGTCCAGGTAAATTTGAGACACTCATCAAGGCTATTCAGCCACTGGAGGAATCTGTCTAGGTCTAGCTCGGGACCCGTCCAAATACATAGCACATCGTCAATATATCTCTTCCAGAGGGCGATGTTCCTCTGGAAGGGATTGGTGCGATGTAAGATGTGATTAGTCTCGAATTGACCCACGTAGATACATGCCAGACTAGGGGCAAATGTAGCCCCCATAGAAGTCCCGGACACTTGCAGGTATAGCTGGTCCTTGTAGGCAAAGAAGTTTTTTGTTAAGGCTAATTCAACACATTGAAGAACAAAGGTTTGGGGGACATCATAGAACCATTCACATTCCCCCAGGGCGCGGGCTGCTGCCACCAGCGTTGCTTCCTGGGGGATGCTGGTGTATAACGATTCTATGTCAATCGTGACTAGAAATTGATGTTGAGGATCAAACATGATATCATCCAAGATTTTTAAAACAGCGGTGGTGTCCTGTACATAGGAGGGTTGAGTGATGACACATTCCCTCAGAAAAAAGTCTGCATATTGTGATAATGGTTCCAAAACAGATTGGATCCCCGAGACTATAGGACGTCCCGGGGAAGGCCTCTGTGCTTTATGAATTTTTGGAACGATATAGAAGGCAGGAATCCAAAGTGAGGTATAGTGTGCACAGAGTCCAGTGGAACAGCAAAGGCAGGCAGAGGTAAAGTTAGATAGATCCTTACTCTCTATTTGTGGTAGAGTGGTCGAGCAGTAAGGCAGTATCAGAGGACAGTGTTAAGCATTTGTTGTACACGCTCAGTCAGCAAATGAATTTACACACTCAAAGACTGAACTTCAGACCAATTGTTTTTGTATAAAAAATATTCTTTTAGTAATTTTATTTTTCTAGAACCAAGCAAGCCTGGCACAGGTACGCAATAAATACTTTATAGTAGTAATGCAGTTTGTAAACAGTTTGAATTGTAATTGTATATGCACTTTGTTTTGACTTACAGTATGGTTGCAGAGAAATGCAATACTCCCTGGGGGAGGGTTTTTGGGATAAAATGGAATCTGTAATCAATGCTCACCTAAATCCTATCCTTCAAAAATCGACTGCTATTGAGAACAGGCTATCATGTTTAGAGAACCAATCACCCAGCGTTTTTTCATTGCCTGTAGAGCACCGAACTAGGCCAACTAAGAACGCGGGAGGGATAATTAGCAGGGGCGCTCATAGTCAGGAATCTTCTAGTAAAAATACAACGCGAGAGGGGTCTCATCAGGGGAATGCTGAGAATAACTGCTTACAAACTATTGATCCGCCATCACAGACAGGAAGTCTTTTCCAAGGCGACTGCCAGCCTACAAACTCCTTAAATACTAAGCAGGTGACTAGGGTGCGCAATAATACTGAAGTAAGGTCCCAAAGCCTAGACCTCCCTCTAGATCGCCATCCACGCTATCCACACAATAGTGGTTTAAATTCACACTATAGTGGTTTAAATTCACACTTAGACTTACCTCCACAAACAACACCCTATATCGTTGTTCTAGCTAATGTTCCTCCATTGTCACCTGGTGATAGGGAAGACTGGCCATCTTTGAGGAATCAATCCCTGCATCTTGTTAATATAAAGACCGGTATAAATAACAAAGTTCTGTTCTCTGAATTCAAGATGGCACGTAGGGTCAGGTGGTTAGGGCCAACTAACAAGACACTGGCAGGGGACTGCATTGTATTGACCTTCAGGCCTCCAGGCCTGGTAAGATCCATACTAGATAGGATGGCTGATCAACCTATAGATGATTTAAGGATTTCTATACTACCTTTGGGTTTTTTCTATCGACCATCCAGACTGCGCCCGCACTTAGTGGGAGAAGAGAGTCAATTAAGTATGAAACAGCATCCACAGTTTCCACCATGGTATCACAATAACCGTTTCGAGCCATTAAGTGGCCTGGCGGAAATAGACTGACTAAAGTCAAAGATAAGTGTGTCAAAGAATAACGCTAATGTATCAGAGATCACTCCCAATCTAAGTAGGAGTGTTAAAGTGCATACACTTTCCGTGGACACTATATGTAATTATAGCCTTCCACAGCAGCCCCGTAACGAAGATTTGGGAAAAATAGAAGCTACTGGGTTAGATCTGACCATGCAAGCTGAACAATCATTGACTAGTGGGGATGGCAACCTTATATACACACAAAATTGCCAACCCGATAGGCGCAGCCTCCGTTTAATCTCCTGGAATGTGGCAGGTATTTTACGAAGGTTATCGGATGAGGCATGGGTTCAGTATATTAAAACCTTTGATATCATCTGTGTTCAAGAAACGTAGAGTATCAATGACTTTTTTCTGGATGGATATGACTCACTAAATGTTCAGGCTGAACCATCATTAGCAGGGAGGGCAAAGGGAGGACTAGCCACTCTAATTTCGGTACAATACGAGTCATTAAGAACAGTAAAAGTAATGGACTCCCCATGGTACCAGCTGACCTTGTGTTTTAATTTGATCAATGTACCTTTATTATTAGTCAACTGGTACTACAATATCTTTGATACAAAGAATTCCGATGTTATTGATTCCCTTGATATGGAGATTGTTAGGGTGGAAGGGAAGGTCTCCCCTTTGTGTGTTATGTGAGTAGGAGATTTTAACTGCACCTTATGTCAGTATAGTGGGAGTAAGATTTGTGGGCTAGTTGATACCAATAATCAACCCTTGACACACTTTAAGCACACTACACAGGGGTGATGCGTTAAATTCTATCATTGTGGTTAATGACCTACGTATTATTGATACCCTGGCTAGTACTTCAATTGTGCAATATCCAACATTTCAGGGGGGGGGTCGAGTAAGTACAATCGATTTTATGTTGATCTCTAGTAGATATACACACCTCGCTGATGATTTTGTGGTTGAACCAAACCCAGCCAGTGACCATAACCCTCTTACTGTATCCTTACACACTGTGGCGCAAAAGGACAAGAATTTTTATTGTCTAATGAAATACAACCATAACCAGGGGATAAGGCTAAAATGGGAAAAGAATAATCCTAAGGTCTTTGAGGAGTCTATTATCAAAACTAATTTAACGCAAGTGATGACCTGTTTAAATGAAACATCACAGCCATATGCAATAATACAGAGTTTTTAAACCATTTGTGAGGGTGTGGCCAAGAATATGTTTAAACCAGGTAGAAAAGGTAGTCACCCAGAAATAAGGTGGTTTAATACCGAGTGTTCTGCAGCTCAAACTAGACTTAAGAAGGCGCTACACGCAGTTCCTCATGATAGGGACACCATAAAAACAGCCAGGCAAACTTAAAAAAAGGTTATTGAACAGAGAAAGGACGAATTGAGAAAGCAGGCTTGGGATGACCTCGAAAGAGCAAGCGCTCTGAAGGATTCTAGGAGTTTCTGGGAGATGTTAAATCGCCCGCTTTTTAGTGATGATACTAGGATCATGGATACCAACATAATGGGGGTCGACTGGGAGGCCCATTTTTCCAAAATATTCAACCCAAAGGGTGTCTTATTAAGTGAGTGCGAGGATGACATAACCTTTAACATGCAGACTGCGCAACAGCTTAGTTCATCACTTTCCATGAGTGAAGTAGAGGAGGCATTGAGAAAAGGCATTCCCCTAAAAGCACCAGGGCCAGATGGTGTGCCCCTGGATTTATTTAAAAACAACACACAAATTTGGGCACCTTTGTTACTTAACGTTTTTAAAGCTGTAATTGTGGGTCGCATTCCATCTACATGGAAAGAAGCAGTGGTGGCGCCAATTTTTAAAAAGGGAAACAGAAATGACCCTAAATGCTATAGGCCGATTTCCCTAATAGATGCGCCTTGTAAGCTGCTGGGGAGGGTAATCCTTGCATGTTTGGAGTCATGGGCCAATACTTTGGGTATTATTGTGAACACCCAATATGGCTTCAGGAAGGGAAGGGGAACAATTGAGCAGTGCCTCAACCTGTCTATGATTATGGGCAAGTACATGAAGGCCAGGGGTGTTTCGATCCATCTGGCCTTTATGGACTTGTCTAGTGCCTTCGACACAGTGTGTCGAGGAAGGCTGTGGGCATTAATGGACACTATGGGATTTGAGGAACCGCTTGTCACCCTGCTGCGTAGATTGCATGCAGCTACCTCTGTAGCCATCCGGTATGGCCCAGGTGACGAAAAGACCAAGCCAATTGCCTCAACTGAGGGCGTACGCCAGGGCTGTATATTGGCTCCATTCCTATTCTTAATATATACAAATGGTCTGGAACATTTTTTATTACAACAAAGATTGGACTTTCCAAGAATAGATGGCAAACAGGTACCCTTATTGTCCTATGCGGAAGACACAGTGCTGATGACTTTAACGGCAAACAGCTTACAAAAATTTTGAATGCTTTTAATGAGATCATGTCAGGATTGGATCTTAAGGTCAACTTTAGTAAATCTTTTATCATGGTGTGTAGCCCAAATAAAACTAAAACGTGTAATTATATGGTCCACGACACAGCTATTGACAAAGTAACAAATTTTACTTATTTGGGGAATCTTTTCAATAAAAAGTTGAGCTGGGATCACTTGATTACATCTAGATTGCAACAAACTAGTAGAACCATAGAGGGCCTTTTTCGATTTGCCAGTAAACTTGGCCATAAGCCGATAGCTGAAATGAAAATACTGTACAAATCCAAATGCCTGTCAGTAGCCACCTATGGGGCAGGGGTATGGGGATACCATAAAAGTGCCCAGATTCAAATATTGGAGAATAGATTTATGAAACGCCTCCTATCTATCCCCAGCAGTTCTCAAACATTATTCTGCCATTCTGAGGTGGGTTTAGAATATGTGAGTGACAGAATCCATATTTCCCCATTGCTTTTATGGGGGAAAATTTGGACCTCAGAAGATCTGTTATTTTCAAGAGGCATATTAAGAGACTGCATGAACCTTGACAATGCAATGGCAGTTCCATGGTTACGCTATGTCAAGGAAACCTTTCATAACATAGGCCTTGATAATTTTTATGAAAACCCGGAGTCTATCCAACCTAATATGAAGATGGTCATTAAGAATGCATATCATACTGTTTTAAGTTTGTCTAGACAGGATAGTAATACAGTGGAATATGTAGCTTTGAAACAAAAACAATTCTACTTGTCTTTTACCACTCGGGTTCATTAGCGTTTTTTAATGACGAGATTTCATTTAAATGTACTGCTCTTTCTTGTGGCTTTTCCGAAACAGGGGGGGTGGTGTGAGAGACTTCCTCCCTGCCCATGTAATAATGCAGCCCAACAGAGCACAATGCATTTTATGCTTTTTTGTTCACTTTACAAAGACCCAAGAGCCCATTTCATTAAACCAATTTTACAGGATATTCGTCCCTGTACTTACAAAGAAGGTTTCGTACATTTGAGGTCATTATCAACTACCACTATTTGTAGCTCTGTGCTCAGTTTTATTAGAATTGCTCTTTTAATTAGGAAACGATATGAATTATGAATAGTTTTATTATCTATCTTGGTGCTAACTTTTGTGTATTGTCTGCTAAAACCTTCTGTATTTTAAAACATTTTGTATTTTAAAATGAACGTATGAATTTCTTGTAAACTTTTATGATTCTTTTGAATCGAATAAAGTTAATTGAACTGAACTGAAAATACAGTACATAGACTTGAATGGGCTTTTCAGTAAAATACCAGGTAAGTTACTTTTTAGATCACTTTTTTAACTCAGAGTAGTATACCTGGATACTACTCTGGGACATTTCCTATAAACAGGTAAGTAAAATCATTTTGGTTAAATAGTACAATTTTAAAGAATTTCTTTAGGTTTTCAAACTCCACACTTCAAAACTTTTCCAAGAAAAACAGTTGTTATCCTATGGAGGAAATAGTGTTATTGGTTTTGAGGTAAGTATTTGGTAGTGGGAGTTGAGGTTCTGTGGGTAGACTCAGGGGTCCCCCAGGGTCAGGGATGCGCTCTCGTTACACCCTCAGAGGCACTAGGGCGGCCGGGTGCAGAGTGCTGAGGCCCAATGTTATCCAATGGGGGATAGGGGGCCTTCGGTTGGTGGCTGCTGACGAGCAGGCCACTTGGTTGTGGGAGCAAAGCTCCTGGACTTTAGCCCAGGGCAAATGGGGAAACAAAGTAGCGGTACAAAAGGGGGTGGTGATGGACGGAGCATCAGAACCAATCAAACACTCACACCCAGTCAACAGATCTGGGTTTGATCCATCACCGTTCTTTAGCCCACTCTGCCACCCCAGTTCAGACATGGCCCTATGCAAATCAGTCTGACCCTATGCCTCATGGGAACAGTTCAGCCCGAACTGCCAAGCCATGCCTTCCCTGGACCGGAAACAAGCTTCCTAGGACCGGTTTCTGGCATTTCAGCCGTCTTCAGCCAGGCTTGCTTGAATCCAGTGGCAAAGTGAGCAAGGGACTCACGTCTGAGCATACCCTGCCAACTTATGGCGAACAAAGCGGTACAAAAGGGGGTGGTGATGGACGGAGCATCAGAACCAATCAAACACTCACACCCAGTCAACAGATCTGGGTTTGATCCATCACCGTTCTTTAGCCCACTCTGCCACCCCAGTTCAGACATGGCCATATGCAAATCAGTCTGACCCTGTGCCTCATGGGAACAGTTCAGCCCGAACTGCCAAGCCATGCCTTCCCTGGACCGGAAACAAGCTTCCTAGGACCGGTTTCTGGCATTTCAGCCGTCTTCAGCCAGGTTTGCTTGAATCCAGTGGCAAAGTGAGCAAGGGACTCACGTCTGAGCATACCCTGCCAACTTATGGCGAACAAAGCGGTACAAAAGGGGGTGGTGATGGACGGAGCATCAGAACCAATCAAACACTCACACCCAGTCAACAGATCTGGGTTTGATCCATCACCGTTCTTTAGCCCACTCTGCCACCCCAGTTCAGACATGGCCATATGCAAATCAGTCTGACCCTGTGCCTCATGGGAACAGTTCAGCCCGAACTGCCAAGCCATGCCTTCCCTGGACCGGAAACAAGCTTCCTAGGACCGGTTTCTGGCATTTCAGCCGTCTTCAGCCAGGCTTGCTTGAATCCAGTGGCAAAGTGAGCAAGGGACTCACGTCTGAGCATACCCTGCCAACTTATGGCGTACAAAGCGGTACAAAAGGGGGTGGTGATGGACGGAGCATCAGAACCAATCAAACACTCACACCCAGTCAACTGATCTGGGTTTAATCCATCACCGTTCTTTAGCTCACTCTGCCACCCCAGTTCAGACATGGCCATATGCAAATCAGTCTGACCCTGTGCCTCATGGGAACAGTCCAGCCCGAACTGCCAAGCCAGGTCCTCCCTGGACCGGAAACAAGCTTCCTAGGACCGGTTTCTGGCATTTCAGAAGTCTTCAGCCAGGCTTACTTGAATCCAGTGGCAAAGTGAGCAAGGGACTCACGTCTGAGCATACCCTGCCAACTTATGGCGAACAAAGCGGTACAAAATGGGGTAGTGATGGACGGAGCATCAGAACCAATCAAACACTCACACCCAGTCAACAGATCTGGGTTTAATCCATCATCATTCTTTAGCTCACTCCCCCACCCCAGTTCAGACATGGCCATATGCAAATCAGTCTGACCCTGTGCCTCATGGGAACAGTTCAGCCCGAACTGCCAAGCCATGCCTTCCCTGGACCGGAAACAAGCTTCCTAGGACCGGTTTCTGGCATTTCAGCCGTCTTCAGCCAGGCTTGCTTGAATCCAGTGGCAAAGTGAGCAAGGGACTCACGTCTGAGCATACCCTGCCAACTTATGGCGAACAAAGCGGTACAAAAGGGGGTGGTGATGGACAGAGCATCAGAACCAATCAAACACTCACACTCAGTCAACAGATCTGGGTTTGATCCATCACCGTTCTTTAGCCCACTCTGCCACCCCAGTTCAGACATGTCCATATGCAAATCAGTCTGACCCTGTGCCTCATGGGAACAGTTCAGCACCAAAGGTGCACCCTCAGCGGAACTAGGGCAGCTGGGTGCAGGGTGTTGTTTTGACGTCGGGCGCCCTGTTGTTTGCAATGGGGAACCTCCAGTTTGCAAAGGCACTGCAGGCTTGGGGACGAAGGTCTTCTGGGTGCAACCAACACTTCGAGAGGTAAGTTGGGGGTTGGTTAGGCACTGTCGGATTGGCCACCCAAGGCCGTGGGGCGTCGGGTGCAGGGGAGCCGTTTGGGGTCAGATCTTCTTACCAGCTCCTGGTCGCGGTTGGGGGGAAATTCCGGATTTAGGCTGCAGGCGTCGGCTGGAGGTTTGAGGCAGGTCAGGGGTCGCTGATCTCGGGTTAGAATCGCCAGAGGACCTCCTCGTGGTGTGTGCCCACTCGAGCTTGGGACGTGGACGGCGGGTGCAGAGTGGGGTGGAGCCGCGTTGTCCGGCCGGAACCAGAGGTTGCAGGTGAACAAATCCGGTGTTCACGGGAGACAGTCTTTGAGGCTGAAGGCAGGCAGGTCCTCCGGAGTTTTCAAGGTTGCTGGCTGAAGGACACACTGGATTTCGCAGGAGCAGGTTTGAGATGGAGACAGGCCGGTAGGGATGGGGCTCAATCAGTGGGCATCTTCTTCTTGTTCACTTCTGCACGGCTGTTCGGTCCTTCTTCTTCTCTTGTAGTTTCTTCTTGTCTGCTTTCTTGGTTCAGGGCTGCCCCTAAATACAGTATTTAGGGGGCTTTTTAGGGGTCTCAAGGTCAGTAGCCAATGGGCTACTGACCTTAGGGTGACTACACCCTTGGTGTGCTCACCCCACCTGGGGGAGTGAGCACAATCCCTAATCCTGATTGGGGAGTGCCTGCCATCTGTAAGATGGCAGGACATGAAGAGTGGGCTTCACCTCGCCTCACCCACCTGATGGGTGGAGCTGGCAGAGGTGGGCACACCTTCTGGGATTGCTAGTTTTTCTTGCCTCTCTTCCCGCCGAAATGGAGGGGAGACAGAAAGGGGGCCTGCTCCTGATAGCAGTAGAGGCTGGGGGTCGCATTACAAAGGCTGCCAGGCCTTTGAAGCTCCCCTGCCCTGGCCTGGGGAAGGTGTGAACACCTCCACGCAGGAAAGGCTTTGTTTCTGGGCTCGGGAAGGGAAGGCTCCCACCCCCAAGTGTCCAGAAACATGTCTTGTGGTGGCAGTCTGCTGTGTACCAGTCAGGGAACTCACCAGAGGGTGGTCGTTTTTCAGGGGGCATCTCTAAGATGCCCTCTGTGTGCATTTTTCATTAAATCCCACACTGGCATCAGTGTGGGTTTAATGTGCTGAGAAGTTTGATACCAAACTTCACAGTTTTCAGAGTAGCCATTATGGTGCTGTGGAGTTCATAATGACAAGCTCCCAGCACCATATACTCCTAATGGCAGCACTGCACTTACAATGTCTAAGAATGGACTTAGACACTATAGGGGTACAGGGCTCATGCACCTGTACCCTCACCACTGGCTACGGGGCACCCAGATAGAGGGGTGTCTGATCTATGCCAGGGCAGTGGGTTGTAGGCATGGCACACAGGGAAGAGTACCATGTCGACTCTTCACTTTATTCTGCACCAAAACACGCAGCCTGCAAAGGCAGTGTGTGTGTGTAAAGGTACAGGGCCTCTAAGGGTGGCACAATAAGTGCTGCAGTCCTTAGAGTACTTCCTTGGTCATAGTGCCCTGGGTACCTGTGGTACCAGCTACTAGGGGCTGACCTGTGGCTAGAGATGCCAATTAGGTTCGTTTTGGGGCAAGAACACAGGGACCCAGGGCACATCAAGTCAAAATAGTCTGGTACAAAGTATGGGGCGGTGGGTTACTGCAACAGAAACCCACTTTCCTACACAGGCTATCTCCAGATGGATTGTCCTTTGTATAAAAATCTGTGGATTGGCCAAGAAGCACCCTCCAGAAGGCCTGCAGGCTCATTCCACCAGTGCCAAGGCTACCACTACTATGCTGGTGAGTGGATTGATGGATTTGTGCCAGGCTGCTACGTTAGCGTCAGCTCATGTTAACAAAGCACTGCTGCTTGGATAGCCAGGTCCGTTGGAATGGCATTTTTCCTTTTTAGTCCTGCAGGGGTTTCTGGTCTGAACCATTCCACAGACCCCCACCACCTAAGGATGTACTGCTTTGGTATCTAGTCACAAGGTGAGGAATCTGCAGTTAGAACTATCCTTCATAAGAACAAGTTAGTTACTTCTGGTAACACTCTTTCTGGTGGGTGCTCCATCTAAACACAGAATCCTCATCAACCCACCCTCCGCCCCTTTCTGTGGAATGGGCTGTTTTAGTCCATGTTTTAAAAAGATTCTATTGGAGATCTTCACACTGGCACAGTTGATTGTTGAAGGCTCCGCGTCTGTGTGACAGTGTGACAGAAGAAACTGGCATCGATGTGGAGAGTTGACAACTATATTGTGGCCTGATATCACTTCTGGGGTGGGATGGATCTGAAGTGGAGCTGCACAACGCCACCTGCCCCTGCACACTGGTATTGCGGCGAAAAATCCCTGGATCCAGTCTGGCACCTGAGAATATTCACCAGGTGAGAAATCTGTGGTTAAGATACAGAATACACCAGAAATAATTTTACAGAAGGTAAGTAACTTGTTTGCTCGAATTCCCTTAGCCACATATATTGTTGCCATTTATGCACTCTCCTGACATCTAGTGTTGAGTTACAATACTGCAACATATTTTACTTTTTTAGAAACCTTTGCTCTGTTTTAAGCATGTGTGTAGGATGTTCCTTGAATCCCACAATGCACCAGGGCAGAGACTCCACCTGTTTTATTTTATCACCAATGAGTTTGAAGACAAGTTTCTGTGCTAAGAGTCAATAAAGCAAAGAAATCACATCTTAGGAGTTATGACTATTGCCAGCTGGACAACAAGATAAATGTTCTTTTGATGCTGCTTAGGAGAGCCTCTTTCTGTGATTAAGGTCATACAAGGATGACGACAAGGGGAAGGGATTAAAAACACCTGTCATTTATGTTTTGCGCCATACAAAGTTGACACAAATGGACCTGTATCAGAAATGTAATTTGTGATTTCCTCAAGACCTCAACGTACCAGTGTTGGACATGTAAAGAATTAAAGTATTTATAGACTGTCAAATGCATAATTAAATAGAGTCTTACTACACCACCAAGGAAAGGGGATCAAGTGAGACACACTGGGCTTGAAACTAATGTCAAAATTGGGGAACAATACATTCCCTCTGGTGAGGCTTAGTACAAGGTGAATTGACACTAATCAACAGGTTAGTCTAAAGTGTCTGAGTTTGATGACCTGAGTCAAACTAAAGCCCATTGAAGCTCCACACATTGGGTTCAGCTTGGGAAGGTCGACCTCAAAAGTAGATTTGACTCCATGACATCTAGCATCTTTGATTTCAAAATCAACTGATGGGCAGGAATGGTCTCCAAAGCAATCTTTGACATCTTAGGAAGGTGATGCTCAAAGACCAGATTGACAGCAAGAGCACGTCTCAGAACGACCTCTGGTAGACGCTGCATTGAAACATTGTGTCAAATCCAGATGAGTCTTGGAGCCAAGATTAGAACGAAGACACCTCTTCTGAAAGAGACTTCTAACCGCAGATACCTCACCATATAATATTCGCAATGTGTCAAGACAGGATCAGGAATATCTTGAGCAGCGCTTCTGTGTACCAGGAAATCGTGTTGAGTATATTGATGTCAACCGTGTCTGAATAGACGTGCACTAGACCATATAGGAGCCGTCCCAGCGCACTGAAATCGGTTCCTTTTTTCCTGCACAAACAGCGTAGATTCAGAAAGCTACCTTGGTCGCTTTTTTCCAACTCTTTTATCAATTCTTTTTGAGCCTTGCTTCCAGTGTGTGAGGGATTTGTCCCACAACAAGCCCAAGGAATAAACCGTGTGCATAGTGTCACAGACAAAAGTCTGCCTCTGACCCACAATTGGTTTGCCTGGGGTTGAACTATGACTCCAAGGCCTGCGCCGAATGCAAGTCTATGCACCCCAAAGGGATTCACAAGTGGGCAATGAAACTCTTGGAGGCGCGGCAGAAGAAGGCTGCACCAATCTGGAGACCTCGAGCCCCTTCTCGGAGCCATTAGCATGAATGATCGTCATCCAAATCCAGGTCATCATTGTCTAAGTCAGGTAAGTTAAAGAAGCACAAGAAGTAGTTGAAGCATTCTTTGTCGTCTCCTAGCAAATGGTGTGCTTCTAGGTCCAACTGCACCGGCGTCCGGGTACACTCCACAATGCCCTTAGATCCGTGGAGCTGGAGTGACCCCATACCAACGCAAGGAGTGCTATGACTCAGTGTTTGGGCCAAAAGCTCTCTCTGGAACGACTTTGGGCCCCATGGAGCAGAGTGGGGCCCCTACTGGGTTACCACTGGCAAGTTCACCTGTCCTCTACTTTGATAAGTCTCCGCTCATGTCGACACCGACGCCTCCGGGACCACATCAATAGTACTCTCGACAGCTCAATTCTCAGAGGGCGGCAATGATGAGGAGGGCTATAGCCTCCTGGAGGATTCCTACCAAAGGAAAATTGGTGTGAGGTGCTGGATGACACCAGTGGTCTGGACACTGCCCCAGACTCTAACCCGGTTTCTCCTTGGGGGCCCTGCCTTGGTGGAAGGAGCGTCAATAAATGTGGTGATGCAAAGAGCAGCGGATGTCCTTGACCTACTGCTACCCTCCATCAGGGTCAAGGCCATTGTCTTGATGGAGGTACTTAAACTGAGGGTAAGGTCTGCGGAGCCCCAGCTCCCCTTTAATGAGATCCTCACCAACGTGCTCCTGGGGCAAAGTCTGCATGGGCGCTCCCATAAACAAAATGATAGCCCACCTCCAAAGCCCTGGCCTGGAAGACCTGGTCTTTCTCATCCAGCATCTCTTGCCGAGAGTCTGGTGGGGCAGGCCTTTTAGTGTAGTTCCTATATCCCTGATAGGCTCTGCACATCGGAATAATATACACTATAGATTTGACATAGGACTGAGGTCAGTATGTCTCTATCAAGTACCTTAAACTTAATTACTTGTGTGTGCCAGCTAACTCAGAAGTCACTAGAAACTTCTCGAATACACAAGAAGGGATTAGTTTCTGACAACCGCATAAACATGACAACTTTGTTTCCCTTAGAGTCGGAACAATCTCAGAACCGTGGAAACAATAGATAACACTTTCACTCAGTCAATCGTGCATGCTTCGTTTCTACAGAGTTGCACAGAAATAGAGAGACGGGCGTTTCAATAAAAAGGGTTCATTGAATAGTCTTATTTCTCATGCAAGAGATATGAACTGCTACAATCGTAAGACAGGCTGCGAAATACAATATGTACAGAGTTAGCAGTAAGATAAAATAATACTGCAATAGCATGGTTTGTAGCTATGACATATATTCATAAAATACATGCATAAATAACACAGGCTAAAAAGGTGAATACTCATCTGATGCTTCTAAATAGTTCTACCCCAGTGTACCCATACTAAGTGTAGTACGAGGTAAGAAGTAGGTGCTGTTTTCTAAAGTATAGCTAGATATAGCTATAGTTTTAGTTTTGCCAAGAGTTGCCAAAAGTTTCTCTAAGTTCTAGTCTGCTCCATACCTTAGAATGTGCGAGGTTGGAATCTCTTTTCCGGGACTCGATATCTAACAACCCGCAAGGGGAATCAGAAACACTGGCGCTGGATTCTCTGCGAAGAGGATAACAGCATCTGGTCAGTGCGTCAGGCTGGAACTCGATCTCCTTCCGAACTTGCTGTGGCGAACCGCAAGTAGGCAGTCGAGCTGGATCGTGCCGGAACCGTGGTTTGCCAGGGCAAGTGCAGGTATATTTATACCTTGAAGGTGTTTAGGAATGCCTGTATTGACAGAAAAGTCGGGCATCGGAACGTCATAAATGAACCCCTAAGGCACAGGTCTTCAAACTGTAGGGCGCGCCCCCCTGGGGGGGCGTGGATGGGTTCCCAGGGGGGCGCAAAGGCCTCTGCAAGCACATGTAAATGAAGACGCCTGGAAGTGCAGCAATGTTTATTTGCTGCATTTCCAGGCTGTCTTCATTTACTCCGAAGCCCTCAGAGTGCCGTGGGGCCAGAGGTCAGTGGGTGTGCTGCTTGGGGCTCGGATGGGATGGGCAGTGTCTGGAGTCTTGGTCTTCTCCTGCCGCATAATTTCAATGGCCCTGTTTATAGTGCTATGAGGTCCCAGACTGTGGCAGAGAGCACTGTGAATATGTAAGTCATTATTTTACAACAGTATTTACATACTCTAAGCTAGGCTGCTGCAACATGATACAGTGATTGAGATAAAACAAGTTCTTACAAAACATACATTTTAGTAATAAGTAATCAACCTGTATCAAATGCAGACATTTTTGTGTCTCCGCTATTCTAGACCCCAGCTGATAACTCCTTTACATTACATCTTAAAAAGAATAGATCTTTGCCACCATAAAACTTTAAGCAGATGCACTGGAATTATTCAGCAGAAGAGGACAACATTATGCGGAAGGTTTGACTAAATTATGCAGCCAGAAAATGTAAATTATGCGGCACAATGCGCCACATTTTCTGGTTAGCATTACTTCATTATTTTGTCATTTTAACTCACGGTAACACTGTCAGGGGAAATATTTCACCTCATTAGTACCAGTGTAGCACCCAAATACAGCAGTAAGCAACTACAAGATTACCAGTCAGTCTTTGCAAAGGGCCTTCCACTGCTCCAGGACACTTTGTCACACTTTAAGTAACTTTTGTTCCGTTTGAGCTAGAATCAAGTTTTTTGTTGTTGAAATCTGCAGATTATGTAGCAAATGCAGTACACGATAATTATGTGGAAAACGCTGCTGCAGAAACTCAAAATTCCATGGTTTCTTTTTTAACTCTCTGCACTACCGCCCACACTTCAATTTCAGGCAGAGGCATCTCAAAGTCAGTATTAACCATTCAGGGGCAGTTTTTTGTGTGAAAACTGAGTCCATGGGGTGGAAGGTAGAAGGCCAGCAGGATTACATTCAGATGCAGAGCCCTAATCCTCTCGACCCCTGGGGCCTCACAGTAATGGTCTAGGAGACAGAGGAAAGGAGCAAGATTCATAGATATTGTCAAAGAGAAGGCCCAGAATAGGGAGCACTGTCTGCGGACTCATTTTTATGTTTACAAATGGCCAGAGACCGCTTCTTCAGCGAGATACCCCAATGAAGGGGACAATATAAGTGTTTTTCTTTTTTTAAAAGGGACATTCATTAGTGAAGCTGGTACTGCTGCCAAGTGTGTAAGTGGCCACTGCTGGTTATCATAAAGGAGCAGATGCAGCAGGACTGGGGCCCAGGGATTTGGGGGCCCACTGCATCACAATTATGACTGTCTACCTTTAAAAAAAAAGGGGCATCAGAGCTTACTGTCCTTTCAAGCATTAGGACAGAGGTGATGATCCATCATGGAGGGGAAGAGGTAAAAAAGGCAAAGGAGATAGCCTGCTACTCAGGACTGCAATTATTAGTGCAGCAGGTATAGTTGCATTGGGGTCAAAGAGTGTGAGGGGCTCACAACACCCCAATTATGGGGAGCAGTTTGTTTGGGATATCTGTTTTTGTTTGATGCATTTGCTGTTTTATAAGTCTCATATTTGGTGCAGTTCATAAGCTATTGAAAAAGTATTCCTGAAATCATCTCATAAGCCCCGCTCCCTGCACGCAGCCAAGTCCCTCCCGCTCCCCCAATCCTTGTCATAAAGTTTTGGAGGGGGGCCTGACCTCAAAACATTTTGCTTAGGGGGGGCTCAGAGGAAAAAAGTTTGAAGACCTCTGCCCTAAGGAATGGATGTTCATGCATACTAAATGAGTTCTCTGAGAAATCAATATCCAAGCAAGGGAAATTCCTAAAGGCTTAAGAGTCCGATTTTCCAAGAACTTGTTGTGACGTGGATGGACAGATGTAGGAGACCATGCCTGTATTTTGTTAGCATGGACAATGCCTAAATAAGGGCTGGATTTTCTATGCCCTAAATAAGGGCAATATGAATTGCACCTATATAAGGGCATAAATCGGGAAACCTATATACGGAATCTAAATCTACACACAACAGCCTCGACGACCAAATGTAACCCAAGCTCCTCCCTTGGCACTCCACCAGATAGGCAATCAAAGAGGCTGGATGCCTTTGGGAAGAGGATCTTTTCTTCCAACAGCCTGGCATTGTGGTCGGCAAACACCGCATGTTTCTTGGGCTGATATACACATGCCTTGAGGGACTCGATTGCTGCTGGTCATACTCCTCAAAAAGAACTTGGCCATCTTGAACCAAGCACTGATATATGGCCTTGACACATTAAAATTCCCCATCTGTGCATACTAGGCAACATCAACTCGCTAGGCAGGGCACTCTGCTGTCACGCCTGGCTGAAGTCGGCTGGGTTTTTTAGGGGATGTCCAATCTTCCTCTGATAAACATGCCCTTGGATGTCTCCCTCCTATTCAGCAGTGAAGCTGACACTGCACTTGAGCACTTTAACGAGTTGAGTACTATCAGACCCTTAAGTTGCTTCTACTTGAGTTCCCGACAACAGCAACAATTCCCTTTTTTTGCCCTTTCCTTGGCCTGGGATTCCATGTGCATCCACAATTCCAACCTTGGCCAGCAGGCTTCTCAGTCCTTTCATGATCAGGGACACAGATCCCATAACCAGCATACTGTCCAGTTCCTCGCCTCTCGGTGCGCTGCAGCCTCAAAACCTCTTTAATGGGTCATCAACACAGCATACCCATCGTGTTGGCGGTAGGATCAGGCACCACATGCCCCTATGGCAAGCAATAGCTTCTAACAAGTGGGTGCTCAGTCGTGCAGTGGGTTTATGCCTTTCCATTTTTGGAAACCGTGCCTACCTTGCCACCTTTCCAGAATAGCTGACGGAGGGCCATCTCTTCTTGCTCTATCAGGAAGTGCAGGCTCTGTTGGCCAAAGGAGCCATTCAAAGGCTGCCTCTGTCAGAAATTGGGCGTGGTTGTTATTCCCGCTACTTTCTGGTGCCGAAAAGGACTGAGACCATAGTCCAGTCCTGAACCTTCACCATCTCAACAGCTTTCTGCAGAAAGGGAAATTCAAGCTCCACTCCTTGGCTCAGGTTCTGTCTGGCCTGGAGACTGAATTGGTGGTGTTGAACCTCCAGGACGCGTATTTCTACATTCCTGTCCTGCAGGCTCACAGGCGTTACCTACGGTACACGTTAGGCCAGGAGCATTTCCACTTTGCTGTGCTCCTCTTTGGCCTCAGCAGTTCCCCTCCGGTGTTTACGAAAGTAATGGTTGCAGCACACCTGTGGTGGTCAGGGGTTTCCAGTCTTTCTCCTGCCTCAACAACTAGCTTTTAAAGTCGGGCTCGCCGCAGGCAGTTGTCACCCACCTTTAGAGTATGGTGAACCTTCTGTATTCGCTGGGGTTTACTATAAACCTTCCGAAATCACACCTGACTCCTCAGGCGATCCCTTTCATCTGAGCCATTTTGGAGACAGTGCAGTTCTGCACCTACCCTCCAGAGCAGAGTCCAGGCTATGATCCCAATATTTCAACCTTGGTCCTGGATTTTTGTGAGACTAAGAAGCAAAGCAGCAAGACACTGCTAGGATGTTCAAATCATTTTCAGAAGCGACGCATACAACCTATAAACTGCTAACAGTATACACAGGTGGTACACTACACTTTCAAAACGCATAACATTTAAAAAAAAAGAACAAGGTCAAAATTGCCAATGCAGTATAACACCATGTGAGTGATGATGCAAACCCTTTTTTAACAACTTACGTTATATTTAAAAAGTTTGTTGCAATGAAAACCCCTGGCATCACATGCTGTAATTTCACCAGGGCAGATGGTCAAAAGAGAGTTAAAAGGAAACAGTTGCACTTGTGGAAACATCATCAGACATTTGATCTCGGTCTTTAAATGAACAGCAAATGTGACGAGATAAGACCAAGATTAACAGCCTTGTTTACAGAAAAGCTCATAGTACTCAAAACACAAATGCTTGTGCGAAGTGCTCTTTGCAAATTAAAAGTTCCTGAAGCAGTAACTAAAATCAGACAAGTGGATGGCTACAAGTAATGGGTCGCTGCTTCGTTGGAGTGAACAATTGACTAAAGGGAGGGTAAGATTAACCACTTGGAAACAAGGATTTTTAAAGGACACTGAAAGAAGCAAATAAAAAGCAAAGGACAGGCTGTAAGCCCACAAAGTATACACAACATGTCTCTAAGAGATAGCACAAGTTCTGAATAGGCTCAACCTAAAAAGGCAGGGCTGTGCAGAAGAGAACCAGCTCTCGATGGATTGTAGTTTGCATCAATATCTTTTACGCACTAGCTAAGAAGTATCCTCCTGAGGGCTTGCAGGCCCATTTCACCAGGGCCAAGGCTGCTGCTACTGCAGTGTTAGCACAAGGAGCACCTGTCCTGGACATCTGCCAAGCTGCTATGTGTGCGTATCTCCACGCATTCACAAAGTACTACTGCTTAGACGATAGGGTCCGTTGAGATCCGCATTTTTCCCGTTCGGTCCTTGTAGGAAGCTGGCTCTCTATATAGTGCACCAATTGAGGTACACTGTGCAGAGGGTCCACGCAAACCCCAAAGGAATTAGAAGCACAAAGGACACCCCAAATGCTCTCTTTTGTGGTAGTGTGGGCGAGCAGTTAGGCATATCAGAGGGTAGTCCTAAGCAGGTATTACACACACAGAAAGGCAGTAAATAAGAGACACCTAATAAAGAAATTCAACACCAATTTGTAAAACCAACACATCATTTTATATGAATTTAGTTACCAAGATCATCATAATCGGAAAGTGCTTTTCAAGTTATGAATTTTTTGTACAGTTTTCAGAAATGGGTATTTTCCTGGACCAGCAGTGTTAACCTATGGAGGAAAAACATGTATTGCATTTGGGCACTTGTCAGTGACTTACAGGACTGTCCTTCAGGACTTAGGGTGAGAATGGGGCAAGGTCCAAGGCCACACCAACAGGTCACCTCGGGAGGCTCTGGGGCGTCCGGGTTGTGAGGTGTTTTATGGCATGAGGTGTCCCATTCACTTCAATGAGGGAGCAGTCAGGTTACAAAGAGTCTGCAAGCAAGGACTGGGGCACCAGTCAGGGGGAGCCCACAGGAGGGCTACGCCCTTTAGATTGTCGGGCACGTGGGTACGCCTTTGGTCCACTTCTCCTTGGGCTGTGGGGCTGAAGTGCAGAGTGTCTTGTGATGTTGGATTCCGGTGCAGAAGTCTCTCGCGGTTGGAGGGTGCCTTCAGAAACATAACATAATGTGTATTTGTAAAGTGCGCGTTCACCCGTAGGTATCTTGGCGCTGAATAACAGATGTTTATTGTTACCCAACTTAATAGTACTCATTTTATCAACCTCAGATGGATGAAAGGCTGAGAGGACCCGGCGGGATTTGAACCTGTGACCATGAGGTCAAACACAGGCCCCTGCAGTGGATGCATTAGTCCACCTAGCCTCAAGACCCAAAGAGGCTGCAGGCGGCAACTGGAAGTCCAGTCCGGGCAAACCCAATGGGCTTAGCTCTTGTGGTGTCTGGGGACCCCGTTGGCACTGTCACCTCCCTTGGACTTGGGCTTTGGAGCCCAAATGCATAGGTGATTTGAGGCAACAGTCACAGACTCACTCTTTGTCTTGGTTTTGGCTGCAGAGGGGCACACAGAGCAGCTGGGTTACTCACAAAGTGAGTCTCACTGTCCCTGAAGTCCCTCGACATGTAGGTCGTGCTTGCTCGGTGTTGGTGTTCGGACTGGGCACAACACGCCTTGGCTACTGCAAGGGGTTCAGTACTCTGGGCATCGGTCCTGTGCGGCTCCGGTTGATCCTGGTGTCCTCTCACTCAGGGAGGATGGATCTGACCTTCAGGAGCACAGGGTCCTCTTTCTGGGAAGCTGCAGCATCAGGCTGGCCGGGGAGTGACAACTCAGTGGACTGCACCTTCTGTTTTTGGTGCCTGCGGCTGCAGGAGTAGCTCCTCTACTCCAGGGGAGCTTCTTTGGCAATTTGCGAAGCACTGGCAGCCCTCCAGGTTTCTTGAGGTCTACACAGCGGTAGGCCGAAATCAGATGCTCTCCGAGGGTCTGGTACAGCAGGCAGGCCGGCAGGTTTGGTGTCAAGTCATTCGTGATCCTCAGTTCTCGGGTCAGCAGTCTTCTTCCACTCATTTTGTGTCCAACAAAAATCTGAAGTCCTGGTATCAGAGTGTGCCCTAAATCCTCAACTTAGAGGCTTTAAGGGGAGTGAGGGATAGTAGCCAATGGACTACTTACCCTTTGGGTCACTACACTCCTTAGATGACCACTTCCTGTGGGGAGTGGGGATCACTCTGTCCCAGAATTCCTAATTCCACCACACTCAATATGGTGAAATTTCTAAAGTCGTGTTCACATCAGACTTGGTAACCCTAGATGTGTGCCCAACCTGGCAGTGCAACACGCCACCTGCAGCTATATTTCCTGCCTGTCCTGGTGTCAAATGGGCGGGGTCGACATCCTGTCCTGTGAGAGAAGCCAGACTTGCATACCCAAAGGCGGTGGGCTCTTTGAAGCCCCCTGCCTTGGAATGCCTCCTGGAGGAGGTGATAACACCTCTCTCCAGAGCAGGCATTGTTCCTGACCTCCTGAGGGTGAAGGTTCTCACACCTGGGATACAGAAACTGGTCTATAGCAGCAGGCTGGACCGAACCAGTCAGCTAGCACACTAGATGGTTGGTAGGTTTTCAGGGTTGTGCATGTATTAACAAATCCCAAACTGGCATCAGTGGGAGTTCATTAATACAAGATGTTTGATACCAAACATCCCTACTTTCAGTGAAGCCATGCTTTTCAAATGGCTTCCCTGATCACTTGCAATATCTAGTAATAGAACTAGACATCACAAGGGCATATCTGCTCATGCAGCTATATCCTAACATAAATTATTTATAATGCACCCTGCCTTAGGGCTCAAAGGCCTACTGTAGGGGTGACTTGCATATATTAGATGCAGTGACTTCGGCATGACACACAGGAGTAGGTCATGTCATGTTTTTACTCATGGTTTGCACCATGTCATGCAGCCTGTAATGGCAGTCTGTGTGGAATTGGTATGTCGGTCCCTTAGAGTGGCATAAGATATGCTGCAGCGCTTAGGGACCCTCTTTAGTACCCATGCCCTAGGTACCTGGGGTACCATTTACTAGGGACTTATATGGGGTGCTAAAGCCCTTAGCCAGTTGTAGCTCAATTAGACTGTACCTTGTTTTAGGGCAGGAGCACTGGCAAGCAGGCTTCCGTGCACTGTCAGGGTCATAAATCAACATCTAGTTAGCTCAAAAGTGTGGGGGTTGGGTGTAACTGCAACATACGCCCAGTTCCCTACAGTCCTCCAGGATTTCTTGGTTTGAGTTACTTCACAGACCCACATTCAGAGAGGAATTGCCTGGGCATCAATTCTAAGGTGAGAGATCTGTGGTTAAAGTCTGTCAGAAGAACAAATTACTTACCTTCAGTCCTCCCCGTTCTGAGGAATAGGCTCTTCTACCAAAACTCCTTATTGATTTCTGAAAACTTGTCAACCATCATTTAGTCATGGCTCTGCATTTTTGGTGCAGAAAAGGTGATGAAAGAAATTGAGTCAATGCTCCAGGCTGGTGCCTATATGGCACCCTGCATGTCAATTCTGAGGCGGAGGTCAGGTCAGAGCTGCTGGGTGCCACCTATGGGTGCGCAGAAATATTGCTCAAGATTTTCCAGATGCAATCTGACATCTGGGGAATATTCTAAGGTAAGGAATCTGTGGTTAAAGTCTTTACCAGTAACAGTGTCACAGAAGGTAATTAACTTGCTCTTCAGTATCATTGAGGGAACTCAAAACTATAAACAAAAAAGAATATATATTGACCCAGGTAATGGCCATATTGTTGTTCAACCACCAAAAACGCAAGATAAGGAAAGTGATGTTATCTAACCGTGCTGGGACGCCTACTAAAAATCTTATTGGAGAAAGATTAGCATCGAGGAAACTTCCCAAACAGTTGAGGCCTTACAGGATATCAAAAAGGTAAACCAGGTCAGAAGAAAGCACACCCAAGTTCAGAAAAGACTCCACACCCTATCTTTGCCACAGTACTCTGGGCCGGTGAGGCTCAGGCACCAAAAAAAGAAACAATATGCAGATCAGGGTGAGTAAAAAATAAATCGGACACAACGCTGAGGAACAATCAGAGCAGTGTCTAGAAAAGGCTTCTTCTCATGAGACATCTGTGCACCACTGTTATTTAAAGGGCTGCTTTTAAATTTGGCATCCACTTTCCAATTGAGACGCATTTCCTAATTGAAAAATTCTCATACTAAGAAAATTATTCAGCATTTACCTTGGTTAAAGTTTGTGTTGAAATCACTTGTTTAAAAACTTCAGAACCCTTGTTAAGGCTAGTTCGGCTGCTCCAAGAAATGAACTCAAGTGCAAGGGTGTGCCACGCGTCATTTACTTGTAGATTCAATGGCAATCGCACAGCACTTTTGAAAGCATACACTGTGAGTGGATGGTGGCCCACCTCTTGGCAAAGACAGAGAGAGAATTGCTGCGATTCAGCAATGAACTTGTGTATTCGTAACTCTCAAGCATTATTAAATCATTTTGATCGACATTAGTGTAAGGACATGAATAGAAAGAGTTACTTCAATATTTACCAGATGCCTACAGAAGAAATAGGACATAGAGTTTGGTTAATGGTCTCAAGGTTCAGCCCAGACATCAAATTTGTTGACCACATGTGACAAGATGCTGGAAAAAAATAGGATACTAGCAGCG
Source organism: Triturus cristatus (assembly GCF_964204655.1). NCBI lineage: Eukaryota > Metazoa > Chordata > Amphibia > Caudata > Salamandridae > Triturus > Triturus cristatus. The sequence continues at coordinate 1,205,267,319 of NC_140593.1, read as the reverse complement.
CAAAATCTGTGGGTACACTGTAAAATCAAAGGTCTTTCCATAGAATGCAAAATGGCCCACGAGTTCAGGTGGACCTTCTGCCTAAACCCATCAAAATTTTCAGCAGGTCTTGTCTTTACTACTGTCACCACTTCCAGTGAGCTCGTTTTTGTGGGTGGCATGAGGTTCTGAAGGATGTGGGTATTCTAATATTAGACAATGATACCATTCATGTATCTTACCAAATAGTAGTGAGAGCAAGCAATAGGGTTTTCTTCAATTCTTCAAGGAAAGGACCACCACAGATGAATGGATACTGTAAGAAATTGGATTATTATTTGGAAAGAGTGACTACCCTCCTCAGGTAACAATCAAAGCAATTTGTCAGGGTGAAATCTAGTCACTAGATAAGCATGAGCTCAACCCCGAGTAGCTGTGGCTTCTCTGGTTTCAGACAGCATGTTCTGCCCCCTTCTGATCTTCCTCAGGTCAAGGAGTGTTCAGAAGTGTGTGTTGGAAGTGCCATATTTATGTGTGGCATGAGCTAGTGGGTCGAAGTGACATCCGGAAACACCCTAACCAATGGGGTACAAGTTCCCTGGGCCAACCCTACTCACTGTGGGTATTTCAAGATGACAAAGGTCTTCGGCCATACTAAACTTGGACTCTGAGTGCCGCAGGGGTATGTGGGGAGTGTATTATGGTGATTCTAGTATCCTACATCTAACTCTAAAATCCAGATTGGGGCAGCCGCTGTACCCCCACTAAATCTAGAGACAGACACCTGGTAGAACAAAGCAGTGCTTTCCGGCAACCAGACAGTGGATCCCCAAGAAGTGTTCTGCCATTCTGTTTCCTGTACTTTCAAGTTCCCCCAAGTGTCCTATGTAAAACCAAGCAGTCCTGACAAGCAGGATTTGACAACTCATAACAAAAAGCATGGTCTCAGCCCACACTGAGAATTCTGTCAAGTTCAGAGGCGTCATCTGTACCTATTCAAAACAACCTGTTGTTTGCTCCTGGGCAGCACTTCATACCTATTCAAAAGCTAATTGCAGGCAGAAGTGGGAGAGCAAATGCAAATTTGGCCTCCAAGAGACTCAGACAAAGAAAAGATAACTTTCTAAAAGTTATTTATCCTTAATATTTATTAAAATTCAACTTCACCATTGAGTTGGATGTTACGTATCTATTAAAAATAGTTGTTTAGTTATTTCTATAGCTAGCAATCCTGAGATATAGCATTGAAATTGTAATCTTTACTCTGGTTTTTCTAAATGGGACAGCCAGGCCTGCCAGAATGAAAAATAGCTTTTGGGTGCTAGCCACTCTAAAGACATGTTAACATTAGATTTCTACATGTTCTACTTTTAAATACTGTACACCCTGCCTTGTGGACTACCACTCGAATTGCAGTTTTTGTGCTGCTACACTGGTAGGCCTATAGCCATGTTTGCACTGACTGTAGTGGATAGAATAGGTGTTGCAGTTCACTAGAGGCATTTTAACTTCCAGGCCCTAGTACACTACGTAACATATACTAGGTAGGCAAGCTAAATATACCAATTAGGTGTATGCCAACTCGACCATGTTAAAAGGCGGAGCAGAAGCAATTTACTACTGGTTAGCAGGAGTAAAGTGTACAGAGTTCGAAAACCAGTAAAAATAAAGTTATCAGCAAAAGGTGAAAAATATGGGGTGACCACCCAAAAAACGTGAATTTCCTACAGGTGCTATACACCCTGAGCACAGGACACTCTATCAAAGTAATTACACTTACTCCTCACTTTCCATCATGCAAACTCAGGGTAAGCCAAGATCATCTGCCTCTGTTGGAGCAGACCAAAGCATTGCTCTCAAAAGTAGTAATAGAGAAAGTCCCCACAGACCAGCGATAGGCAGCTATTCATTCCGATTTCTGATTCCAAAGTAACATTGGTTCTCAAGACCAATCTTAGACTTGCCTCTTTTAAGACATGGGTACTCACAAATTTTCTCTCTGGGGCCAAATTTATATTGTGGTTTGTGGCCCCGGTGGGGGCGGGGTCAGTGGGGGGGGGCTACAGCAAAAAATAAATTGTGAACACAGGCCCCTGCTGCGGACGCATTCGTCCACTGGGGCACCAGACCTGGCATACACACATCTCTCTCTCTCTCTCTCTCTCTCTCTCTCTCTATCTCTATCTCTATCTCTATCTCTATCTCTATCTCTATCTCTATCTCTATCTCTATCTCTATCTCTATCTCTATCTCTATCTCTATCTCTATCTCTATCTCTATCTCTATCTCTATCTCTATCTCTATCTCTCTCTTTCTCTTTCCCTCTATCTCTCTCTCTCTTTATTGCTCTCTCCCTCTCTCTCTGTCTCCCTCCCTCTCTCTCTGTCTCCCTCTCTGTCTCCCTCTCTCTATCTCTCTCTCCCTCCCTCCCTCTCCCTCCCTCTCTCTCTCTGTCTCCATCTGTCTCACTCCATCTGTCTCACTCCATCTGTCTCACTTCCTCTGTATCACTCCCTCTGTCTCCCTCTGTCTCTGTCTCCCTCTGTCTCTGTCTCCCTCCCTCTCTCTCGCTCTCTCTCCCTCCCCCTCTCTCTCTCTCTGTCTCCCTCACTCTCTCCCTGTCTCCCTCCCTCTGTCTCCCTCTCTCTGTCTCCCTCCCTCTGTCTGTCTCCCTTTGTCTCCTTCCCTCTGTCTCCCTCCCTCTGTCTCCCTCTCTCTCTCTCCCTCCTTCTGTCTCCCTCCTTCTGTCTCCCTCTGTCTGTCTCCCTCCCTCTCCCTCTCTCTCTCTCTCTCTCCCTCCCTCTCTCTCCCTCCTTCTCTCTCACCCTCCCTCTCTCCCCCTCCCTCTCTCCCTCTCCCTCCCTCTCTTTCCCTCTCCCTCCCTCCTTATGTCTCCCTCTGTCTGTCTCCCTCTGTCTGTCTCCCTCTGCCTCCCTCTCTCTGTCTCCCTCTGTGTCCCTCGCTCTGTATACCTCTCTCTCTGTCTCCCTCTCTCTGTCTCCCCCTCTCTCTCTCTCGGTCTACCTCTGTCTCCCTCTCTCTGTCTCCCTCCCTCTGCCTGTCTCCCTCCCTCTGTCTCCCTCTGTCTCCTTCCCTCTGTCTCCCTCTCTCTCTCTCCCTCCTTCTGTCTCCCTCTGTCTGTCTCCCTCCCTCTGTCCCCCTCTCTCTCTCTCTCTCTCCCTCCCTCTCTCTCTCTCCCTCCCTCTCTCTCTCCCTCCCTCTCTCTCCCTCCCTCTCTCTCCCTCTCCCTCTCCCTCCCTCTCTTTCCCTCTCCCTCCCTCCTTCTGTCTCCCTCTGTCTGTCTCCCTCTGTCTCCCTCTGTGTCCCTCGCTCTGTATACCTCTGTCTCTGTCTTCCTCTCTCTGTCTCCCCCTCTCTCTCTCTCGGTCTCCCTCTGTCTCCCTCTCTCTCTCTCTCTCTCTCTCTCTCTCTCTCTCTCTGTCTCTCTCTCTCCCTCTCTGTCTCCTTCTCTCTGACTCCCTCCCTCTCTCTCCCTCTCTGTCTCCCTCTCCCTCTCTCTCTCTGTCGCCCTCCCTCAGTCTCCCTCTCCATCTCCCTCCGTCTCTCTGCCTTTGTCTGTATCTCTGTCTGTCTCTCTGTCTCTGTTTGTCTCTGCCTCTGTCTGTCTCTCTCTGTCTCTGCCTGTCTCTGCCTCTGTCTGTCTCTGCCTCTATCTGTCTCTGCCTCTATCCGTCTCTGCCTCTATTTGTCTCTGTCTCTATCTCTGTCTCTATCTGTCTCTGCATCTATCTGTCTCTATGTGTCTCTATCTGTTTTTATCTCTATCTCTGTCTCTGCCTCTATCTGTCTCTGCCTCTAATTGTCTGTCTGTCCCTGTCTCTATCTGTCTATCTATCTCTGTCTCTATCTGTCTCTGCCTCTATCTTTCCCTATCTCTATCTGTCTCTGCCTGTCTCTATCTGTCTCTGCCTCTATGTGTATCTATCTGTCTCTAGCTCTATCTCTGTCTCTGCCTCTATCTGTCTCTGCCTCTATCTGTCCCTGTCTCTATCTGTCTCTATCTGTCTTTGTCTGTCCCTGTCTCTCTGTCTCTATCTCTGTCTGTTTTTATCTCTATCTGTCTCTGTGTCTCTATCTGTCTCTCTGCCTCTATCTGTCTCCGCCTCTATCTGTCTCTGTCCAAACAGGAAGGTTCCCAAAATGCGCTTTTAAAAGTCAGCTGTGAAAGCGCTTACATCTGAATTTTAAAGGGCGTTTTGGGAAGCTTTCCGAAGGTGCCCCAACGTCACAGAGGCCGGCAGTAAACACAGAAGATGGCCGTAGGAGCATACCTAGTGAATACCTATTTAATACGTATTCACTACGTATGCTCCTGCGGCCATCTATTGTGTTTACTGCCGGACGTGGAAACTGCAAGGCAAAGTCCGTGGGCCGCCAATGAAGGCCTGCTAGGCCGCTGGCGGCCCACGGGCCGTACTATGAGTACCACGGGTTTAAGACAATCCACCTCAAAATGTTCTTCAGGAAGTCATCCTGCTTTTACAAGAAGGGTATTTTATAACAAGGTTGGATTTGAAGAATGTATGTTTTCAATGCATCCAAATGTTTGGCAGCACCTTCAATTTCTGCTAGGGCAAAAACCTCAGTTCAAAGTGCTGCCTTTTGGGATAAAGATACAACCAAGTGGATTTACCAAATCTCTACCTGTAGTGCCAGCGCTGCAGAAAATTCATATATACCCTTACCTCAGAGTTGGTTGGTAAATGGAACAACCCAGCTGTGCCTGTCATAAAAAAATAGTGACTTTGCTACAAAGACTAGGGGGCACATGCATCAAGCTTTTTATTGGTCGCAAATGGGACAATTCGCAGAATTCGCCCGTTTGCGACCGGTAAAAAACCATTTCCGATGCATCAAACCAAAATGCATTCGTTTGCGATGACCTATTTTGCAAATGCATTTAGGGAATCACAATTTGCGATACCCTAATTGCAATGCATGAAGCATTTTAAAAATGCGACTCTGCATTAAGGATTTGCAAATAACCATAAACTTCAAGTTGATAGTAATTTGCAAATCCTTAGAAAAATGCACAAAATTGCATTTTTCAAAGTGCCATGTGGCACATACATGTGTGTCCGCCACATGTGCACACTTCCCTTTCTTTGGAGGTGTATCAGGGGGGCCTTAGGCCCCCTAGCACCCTTGCAATTGCTTTCGCAATTAGCGATTACCTATTTGGTAATCGCAAATTGTGAATGCTTTCGCATTCATTCCTATGGGCCTCTAGGCCCATAGGAATGAATGGGAATGCATTCCCTAATAGCGAATCGCAATTTGCGATTCATTATTAGGGAATGTGTAGGCATCGCTATTTATTTTGCTATTCCTACATGCATAAGGAAATGCGACTCCTAAATAGCGATTCCTTAAAAATCGCTATTAAGGAATCGAAATTCCTTATCTTGATGCATGTGCCCCTAGGTTTTTCTCAGTATGAAGAACTCTTATCTGCACCCTCAGCCAATACTAAAATGTTTGGGCTAAATTTGGTTATGAGTGTAAGCCTACCCACAGAAGAGGGCTTCCTGGCACTGCAGAGAGAGATCCCTCTTCACTGGATGCCTCAGTCTCTGACGGAGGGAGAGATGAGGACAGTTAAGGATGGCAGCTTCTTGCATTGCTTTAGTAGCTCGAGCAAGGTTGCACATATGTCCTTTACAGGAGCGAGAAGACTGAAGCATCTGGGGACCCACAGGATATACTATTACCCAAAGCACAGCACAGATTGCAGTAGTGAAACCCCAAAAAACCTTTTGCTTGGCAGACCCTCTGCGGACTCCTCCTTGCCAAGATGGGAGGGTCACATGTGGAGCTAGTGTTAAGAGGGAAGTGGACTCTCACTGAACAAGAATGGCCGTCAACACGATAGAGCTAGCCCACTAAGCAGTTCACACCCACTTGTGAACACAGAACTGCTAGGATTCCTACAGACAACATGACAGCAATGTACTACATTCAGAGACACTGGGTGGAACACATTCCTTTCAGCTATCCAGGTTAACTCAAACAATGCAGCATCGGGCTCAAATTCATCATATACACCTAGGGCCTCATGTAGGAAGCCAAATTCCAGTCGGTAACGGCCGAAATTCGGTAAATATCCCGTTACCGACCGCTATTTAGCCATTTGAGATGTAGGAGGCATAATTTCAGGATACCGATTCGGTAAATACCGAATCCTGAAATCATATGTAGGGAGCACTCTAAAGAGTGAAAATTAGTATTAAGAATTTGTTATTTACCACCAAATACAGGTTGGTGATAAATAACGAATACCTTGCAAAAAGTAATATTTTGCAGATTTAAGAGTGCCATGTGGCAGACATACATGCCCTTAGGGCATGTATGTGCGCCACATGTGCACACATGCAAGATTCAGGGGTGCAACAGGGTGTCAATGTGACACCCTGCCACCCTTGAATATGCTCCCCCCATTACCGAATCGGATTTACCGAATCGGTAATGGTGAATGGCTTCCCATTGATTCCTATGGGCCTCCTGGCCCATAGGAATCAATGGGAAGGTATGCCTCATTACCGAATCGGTAAATACCGATTCATAATTACCAAATTTTTCCGATTCGGTAAAATTTACCGAATTATTACCTACATCTTATTTACCGATTCATAAATACTGAATCGGTAAAATTCGGTATTTATGAATCGGTAAATGTCATGCTACCTACATATGGCCCTAAGTATCAGAACACCTACCAAGGGTGGACAGCAACTTTGTAGAACTTCTCAGTAGAGATAAAGAAGACACAAGTGGGAGAAATCCCGGTTATACAGATTAGCAAATAGAGAAACCAAAAATAGATTTTGTTTATCACCAATTTAAGCAAACGATGCCAAATGTATGCATCTGGATATCCATGGCCGAGAATCTGGGGATTGTTATGCTTCTCCCTTTCCTCCTCTTCCACACGTTCCTTATGTGGCATGGGTGGTGTGGCAGGTGTCATTGACAGATCCACATGGAGAAGACTAGGTTCTTACTCAGAACTACTATAACAGTCACTTCAATCACATTGTGAATTCCCACTTCTTCCTGACCTCTTAACTCAACATACAGGTCAAATTTGTTAATGTTGACCTAGACACTTGCCTGAGCAGTGTTTCACCGGTGTTCTTAGATTTTGGGTGTTAGCAGTTGTCTTAAAATTGCATGAGGTTTTGGAAGTTAGACGCCCCTACAAGAAGAATTTGCCACATTGGAAAATGAAAGAGATTTGGTTTGCATATATATACATTTAACAGAAGTAGACGCAGCTTCATTTGATCTTAGTTATTCAGCATCTTCAATCCAAGTTCTTAGTGGATCCCAAATAGTTAGACCTTCCTTTTTCTTATTCAAACCCTTACATTTGTAAATTGCGATTTCAAAACTATAAGTAGCAAGTAGGCGTGCCCGCATTGGTGGAATGAGGGCGGTTGTAATGCCTGTAACCTGTCGGGTGGGGGGGGGGGGATTAGGGTTATGTCTTAAAAATTCATTAAAGATTATTTAAAATAAAAAAAGGAAAATGAAAGAGATTTGCAAATGACAGCACAACATTGGATATTAATGCCCTGCCACCTCAATAAAGGATATTCTATAAATAGTTACTCACAATACAACACACTGATTTAGTATGTTGTTTTCTGAAAGTGGATTTTGCTGGACTAGAAGCTTACTTACAAAACGGACACATACTTTCTGTTGTGCAAATGCCTGTCCTTAATGCATTTACGCAGGGGTAAAGATCTACGCCATTGAGAACGTTACAGCCTTTGTCTTTGAATTTAAACATTGTTTTAAGCCACTTAAAGGGACCACATTTTCAACCTTGACATGTGAGTACTTTGTAGGTACTCTCATCAGAACTGGTTGTCGGTTGAAGAACCTTACATTGAGATACCAAAACTTTTCCCCCAAATATCATAGCCATGCAGAAAGTGATTTGTGTTCTTTTGATGGAAACCAGGCTCTAATGTATTGTATTAACTGTGAGCTAAGGGCCAGATGTACTCAGAATTTGCAAGCAATATTTTTGCGACAGTGTGGTAATTTGCGAATCGACCTATGTACTAATAGGTAGATTTGCAAATTACTCATTCCTAGGGAGTCGCAATTCGACCTATCTCATGAATATTAATTAGGTTGGTCTCAAATTCGAAGCCACTAGGTATGGCAGTCATCGCAGGGATGGTGGCGGTTTTGCTGTTATGTGCAAATGCATTTTTATTGACATTTAGTTCCATCAACACAATTAGAACAGACTCCTTGTGTGGTAAGACAATTTTGAAAGAGAATTAAAAAAAAAAATTCTCTCTCCTGGCCTCCCCTATACATCCCTTCTCCCTTTGTACCTTCCAGCTTCAGCTTAAATCTCAATAGTATTTTAATTATAACACGCCTCCATCTCTAGGGAGCAGGCCCATTAAGTTCACTACAGATCAGTGGAATGCTGTTGAATCATGGAGTATTCGCCGTATAGTTTGGAGCTTTCTAAAGTATGAATTGCTGGTAGTCTCTTGGAGCAAGTGAGTTCTTTACAGTCTGTACTGAAGAAGTCCAGTAAGCGGCCCCATTGTTTAGTAAAGTCTCTTTCTACACCTCTTGCAGCTGTCGAGATTGTTTCCATACTCGGGATCCACAACAATTTCTCCACCCACTTCTGCTCTAAGAGGGGTCGTTGTTGTCGCCAAAGTCCTAGGATCGACTGCTTGGCCGCCAATAACAGATGTGATATGAGGCCACCGTGATTACCGTGCAGCGGATATACTGGTCCCAGCAGTATTACTTCAGGACATTGAGCTAAGGCTGATCCAGTGATTAATGCAACATTTATCAATACCACAGCTCAAACGTTTGCCAATCTCGGACAGGACCACAGCGCATGGGTTAGCGTCCCCTCTTCCCCACATCCCCTCCAGCACACTGGGCTCCTCCCAGCCCCCAGTCTTGCAAGGCACGCCAGGGCGTAGTACCATCTATAGAGGATCTTCAAGAGAGACTCCCTGGAAAGTTATTGACCTGCTCCATTATCTCCCACTCTTGCACCTGATCTAAAGTTATATCCAATTTCTTTTCCCAGGAGCACTGGCATGTAAATTTGCACACTCCCTGTTTAAGATTTAAAATGGTACATGTTCATGAAATGGCATGTTTGTCCCCTGTGCAATGTAAGAGATATTTTTTGGAAGGGGCTCTGGTAGCTCCCTCTTTGATTTTTGGATCCTGCAGCCAGTGCCGTAGTTCCAAGCGTTCTGACTCTGGAAGAGGATATTCCTCCTTCAGTTGCTTGAATGTCGATAACATCATGTTCAAACGAATGTCTAAGGGGTTTTGCACCCACACTCCAAACACTTGTGATAGGGAGCTCTGATCAACTCCAGGGTGAGCTCCTAGTTGCCTCACAGGGGACTGAAGAGATGGGTTGGAAAGAAGTAAGCCTTTTTCTGTCCTATCCCAAACGTCCTGCGTGACTTTGCTGTCTATGGATTTACAAAGGGGCATATTATCTCCTTTAAAAGCCAAAAAAGCGGAGATAAAAATATCGCCCTAATAACAACAGGGTGCTAACAGGCAAAATCGCATGTTAGCACCCTTTTTCACTACGCTTCCCTTTGCATCTCTAATGAGATGCAAAGTGGGCGTTCCAGAGCAAAATAATAGGAGTAATGTCGCTAAGCGACATTTCTCCTATTATCAAGCTTCACACTAACCCTGTTAGAGACAAAAAAAGCAGCGCTAACCACGGTTAACGCTGCTTTTTTACGTCTGCTAATTTTCAGATTTAAGCCATGTAATCCAATGCGAGGTGGATTACATGGCTAAGTCCACCATGGGCTATCAACAAGGATATCCCTATCCTTGTAGTTTTATCGCTGCATTACCAGCGATAACCTCCCAAAATGGGGCTATCGCTGGATTTTTTATCGCCTAGGCGGTTAGCGTTGTTAATAACGCGATAACCAGGCGATATTATCCAGCGATAGTGGGCGTTAAAAAAATTAACGCTAAGCACCCTTAGCGTTAATTTTCCCTGTTCCTTGTTAATATGCCCCAAAGTGTTTTGATTAGCTGCCCCTTCGTCTGCCAGGGTACCTCCCAGAGCAAGCCCCGTCCAGTGCTATTGTATGATCATCGATCATACACCATCCCTTTCTGGTCTCCCTCCATGCCCACTGAATTAAGAAGGAGAGATCATCTTGATAGACCTTATAGAGCAGAGGGAGAAGTGAACGTGCAAAACATTTATAGAAGGTGGCTGTAAAGCCATCTGGCCTGGAGCACTAGGACACATCGATACCACCATGATGATCTTCTCTTTTGTTATGGGTGTGTTCAGATGTTCCCTATCTGCCTGCCTCACTTTAGGTAATGCAGCTCCCACTACATAGATGTCATGGGCTTGCAGACCTGTGGGCCCTGTTATGTACAGTTGTGAGAAGTACCCATGGAAACACCAAGCCTACTCTGGGTCATGGGTATGTGTTCATCCACAAATCCATAGATTTACCTTCGGCTATGCGGATTTTGGCTTGGTCCCGAAGCTGTTGAATTCCATGCCCCTGGAGCTGAGACTCCTTGAAGAGGAACCCAGCTTTAGGAAGAAGCTCAAGGCAGGGCTGTTCCCACTTTAGCTGTCCAATTCTAATCCTCGCGTGCCACTCTCTCATTCAACGCTGGTAAGCCTTTGGGTAGCCACTCGCTCTACAAATACCTAATCAAACATTCCTCCAGGTTTTTGGGAGTGAGTATATTTGTGAATTTGTGCTGGCATACTAAGATTCTCTGTGAGTTTCCTTCTCAATGGCAGGTGCATTTTGCGCAAGCAGGCCACCTATCAAATAAAATTACATTGGAGGACCATATTTGGAGTGTTCCACAGGGTATCTGCCTCCACTTCCCCATGTCATAGTGAAAGATATAGCCTGTGATGCTAAATTTTATATTTGAGATTGGCACTTGGTCTTGCAGGGGGAGATTATGCAATCTCCATGAATTCCCAAGTCCCCTGGGTTTGGGCCTCCTGAAGGTTAGTGTGCAAGAGACTTGGAAGCATAATGGGATTTTGGTCTGTCTCTAGGAGGCTTGGGACCTTTATCAAGGAGTAGGTTGTCAAGTCTGGCATAGGTCTTGTGTGCCCCAGAGAAATGCTAGTAATACCGTCTCACAGGATTTCAAATTCTCCTAACATTCACCAGCCCCATGTTTCCAGTACGAGTTTGCCTGACGTTGATAGGGCCACCAACCCTCGCTTGCCAGAGCTATCTGTGTCCAACCCAGGCTCACAGACCAGATTAAGGTACACCCACCACCACACCGGCACAGAAGACCATTCCATCAAAGAGTGGATCGTCTCCATCAAAAATTGCTTCTGTCCCTAGTTGGGGCTGTATATAGAGGCTAATGCTATCGGCTCACCTCTTAGAGTACACTTTATAGCTACCAATCAACCTGCTTTAGCCTTTAGCGTCTCTTCCACCACTAGGAGACATATATGGTGGATCAAAATCCTCACACCAGCTGTCTTTTTCCACCCTGAGGAAAAATATTGACAGGGGAAATCATTCAATTTCAGGTGTGTTTGATCTGCTTTTAAGAGATGGTTCTCTTGAATGACCATCAAATAAGAGAATGCAATCCCTTGTAAAGACAGCGGGGAGAGTGTGTATAGGAACAGTTTGTTAGAGGTGGGATAGGAGCAAGAGCCCTCACACACCCAGATGAGTGCCGTGCTTCATCTGTGGGCTAGCTCCTCGCCAGGCTACAGCCGCAATGCCTGATGGGCACCCGTAAGGGGGCACTTTGCCGGAGATCTTTTTATAGAACTGCCGTTAAATGAAGTGAGGGTGTGTGGGCTGATAGTGTAGATTGGTACAATAGACGCGAAAGGAAAAAAATTATTAAAATAGACTAAGTGATCCTCAGGGACAAGAAATTTTAATAAATGAATTCACTTGTTTAGCTGCAAGGCCTTAATAGGTCAACATGTTGACCCGTTAAGACCCACTTATCTATCTAGGACCATTATGTCCTTCGATAGTAATCACCAGTTTAACTAGTTATTTATATATATGATATATATATATATATATATATATGAAATAGTATGTAAATAGGATAGTAATATATATGTATATATATATATTTAATATATATAAATATATATATATATTGTATTGTATTGTAATTGCATTTGTATAGCGCTTACTACCCCTGACGAGGCGTCAAGGCGCTTTTTCTGCGAGTAGCACGCTACTCTGGGACCCATAGAGTATTAGTGTTGAATTAGTATAGTGAAACATGCAAGTAAATTTTAAGTGGTGGATGGGTTAGTCAGTTATTTGGTTTTGGAAGGATAGAAGAGGAAAAAAGGTTTGTATTTATATAGCGCTTGTTACCCCTGATGGGGTGTTGAGGCACGCTACTCCGGAAACCCATAAAGGATTAGTGGTGAATTAGTATGGTGAAATATGAAAGTAATTTGAGTGGTGAATATTAGTCAGTTATTTGGAGTGAGAAGGATAGCGGAGGGATAGAAGGGGAAGAAAGGTTTGCATTCATATAGCATCTGTAACCCCTGATGGGTGTTGAAGCGCTTTTCTGGCGAGTAGCACGCTACTTTGGAACCCATAAAGGATTAGTGTTGAAAATTAGTATAGTGTGATATGAAGTAATTTGAGTGGTGGATATGTTATTCAGTTATTTGATATAGTTTCGCTAATAACTTTGCAGCTGTTTGTCAAACCTTCATGAAAGTTTCCAAAAAGAAAATCCCATCGGGGGTCGAGGAAAAAGGGGTTCCCAAAATGCAAGATTTTCAGAGGGATTTTGAAACAACGTTTCAGCTTAAACCACTGAACAGAATTACACCAAATTTGACAGAAAGCTAGATTTGATCCAGTAAGTGTGCTTTGTGTGATTTGGGGTAGATCTGTTTAGTAATGTTTAAGAATTTAATGTTAGAATTTGATAGATATCTGGTTTGGTCGGTTGTGTTCGTAGGAGTCCAGAGGGAGTCCAGCAGGAGAGCACAAATTAAAGAAATGAAGTGATCCGATTAATCGAGGGGGCTTTTATTCCCAGTCGGCCACCTCGCTCCCACAGGAATGAGAGGCACCAGGTCCCATGGGAACTTGTGCTCTGATTGGCTGGCTACAACCTGAACAAAAATATTGTGGGTGCCATCACAAGACTCAGGGACTCAGTCCCCATGTCCTGAAAAATATATTTTTTTAAAGGTATACGGGGGCAGGATAGGGTTGCCTTGACTTACAGGCCATGTCCCCATGGGTCTAATATGAAAAAAGTTTTGTTTGGGGTGCCTCAATCCTGAGGGAGTCCAGGGGGAGCAGGCCCCTAGACTCCCTCAGGGTTCCCGCTGGAACCTATGAGGCAAACAATTTTTCAAAAAGGAAGTGCTGATATCCATTGGGGTTGGAGGGGGTGTTGGACACCTGGATGGGGGAGACGGTTGGGCACAGTGCCAGGGTTATGGGTTCTTATCCCAAAACATTATTCCTCAGTTCATTAGGTTTGTATCTATTATACAAGAAATACAGTTTCATGGAACATAGATTTATTGATTGAGGCTTTGTTGCCCAGACCCTTGTTTACTGTTGAGAGACATCTGGGGATTCTGGACAGTACAACTGAGCGATCAAAGGAAACATAACTAATTTAAGCCGCCATTCGCAATTTAGCTGTACCAGCCGTGCATAGTTAGTCGTGCATGGCTTTTTTTTTATTTCAAATCATTTTTATTACATTTTTAAGAAATGAACAAGAAATGAACAAATAGATAATGGTGAGCACTTCAATGGTGATAAACATATCATTGGGTCCTGACAAATTATCAGAAATACAAATCATAAGAAATACAAACATATAAGAAATACAAAGAAATTCAAAATACAAAATAAGAAGAACAAGTTACTCAAGTGCCTTGCCACGGTGAACGCAGTGGAGCTGTAGTAACATACAGGTGGAACGCCAAACATAAGTGTCACATGTTAGTGATGAAGATACTATACAGCATAAGTGAATCATGTAAATACAGATTTCATAGATATGTTGGCGGAAAGTACAATACAGTATAGTAGTAACACCGCAAATATGACATTCTATAAGTATTGCATTGTGAGGAAATGAGTCTACTTTCACGGGGGGTCATTTGAGAAAGAGAAGGCGTCAAGGGACTTCCACAGCTTCTTATGTGATTTACGCCAAGAGGCGTGGAGTGCAACGTTGCCTGCTCCTCTGATAACCATTCTTGCCACATTCTAAATGAGACTTCTTTGGAGCTTTTCAATTTGTTCAGAACAATTTTACATGCTAATGTGAGCATAAGATCTAACAGGTATCGGTCATTCACATCTGTGATCTTGGGGTCCAAAGTACCTAATAGGACATATGAGAATTCTCTTGGAGGGGTTATATTGAAGGTCGTGCCTATACATTCATAAATCTTATCCCAATATGTTTGTAGGATAAGGCAATGGAAGTGCACGTGTGCAATGTTACCGACGTGAGATTTGCAATTCCAACATGTGGGGTTCTCACTAAGATTGAGTTTAAAAATCCTCTCAGGGGTCCAGTATGTCCTATTTATTAACATTAGTTTGGTTTGCGATAGTATAGGGGAGATTTCATTCGAGAAGGAGGTGATATGTATCTTCTCTCAATCGAATGGAATATTGCTGGAGTTGGCTTCGGATTCCCATTTTTCTTCACATTGCATGTGAGCTTTGCGAGGCTTTGGTGATCGGAGTTTATATATTTTAGAGACGATGTGTCCTGACTTTAGTAGCTGTAGCATCCTGGTGATTATCGACGGATCGGAAGGTTTAATAGAGCGCGTTGTGAGGAGAGATTTTAGCTTCAGGAATTTATAAAAATCCATCGGGTATCGGCCGTGTCAGGACTGTAATACAGAAAAAGGTAGGGGAGGGTCCCCGAAAAGAGGTCTTTGACTAGATTTATGACGTTTTTAGATCAGTGTTCCCAGTGGAGCATCTCCCCACCCACCTACAGATTTGGGTTGCGCCAGAGAGAGGACAAGTTGGACTTATTAATTTTTTATGGGGATAAGTGTTCTAGCCGTAGAAGGGCCCTTTTAGTATTGAGCATAATCTATTTCGAGTGGGGTATGAAGGATAAGTCCATGGTGAGGAGAGCGGGCAAGGGTATGTCATTGATGATTGCTCTTTCTATGTCCACCCAGACTGGGGTGTAGTCAGTCTGAGGGAGTAGCCAGTTAGATCCCTGTTTACACAGGTACGCGGTTTGATAGTTCCTAAAGTTCGGGAGGCCCAGACCGCCTTTTTCTTTGGGTAAGTGAAGTTTTTTCAGAGATATTCTGGGTCTCTTACCATGACAAAAGGAACGTGTTAAGAAGTTCATAGATCTTACTTAATAAGTCATTTGAAAAGTGCGGGGATGGCAGCCTCCGCATTCTCCGAGACAACCAACACATCATCGGCATAAGCAGTTATTTTGACCGTGCAGTTGTTGAAACGTACCCCTGTGATCTGTTGATTGTTTCTGAGATGATAAAGGAAAGGTTCAATTTCTAGGAGGAATAAAGAGGGTGAAAGGGGGCAGCCTTGTCTTGTTCCCTCTTCTAATTTAAATGAAGATGAAAGGCACCCTCCTGCTCTGACTCTGGCCGAGGGATTAAAATATAGTGCCATTACCATAAGTTTAAAATTCTCACCTAAATTGAATTTCTCAAGTGTTGCTTCCAAGTATGCCCAATCAACTTTGTCGAAAGCCTTTTCGGCGTCCAAAGTGATAGCGACTGTTGGTGAGTCAGTAAGTTTAGCTTTCTCTAAAACATGAGCTAGGATATGAGTATTATTGCTAGATAGTCTGTTTTTAAAAAAACCAACCTGCGATGGGTGAATGAGTTTGGGTAAGAATTTTTGAAGGCGTTTTGCGAGGATCATTGCATACATTTTGCAGTCTAAGTTGATTAGTGATATTGGTCTGTCATTTTTTGGGAGTGTTGGGTCCTTCCCCTCCTTGGGAATTACTGCTATGATAGCTTCTGCTGGTATCCCATTCATCTGACAGAGTCACAGAGGGGCATATTAACAAGGAACAGGGAAAATTAACGCTAAGGGCGCTTAGCGTTAATTTTTTTAACGCCCGCTATCGCTGGATAATGTCGCCTGGTTATCGCGTTGTTAACAACACTAACCGCCTAGGCGATAAAAAATCCAGCGATAGCGGCATTTTGGGAGGTTATCGCTGGTAATGCAGTGATAAAACTACAAGGATAGGGATAGCCTTCTTGATAGCCCATGGTGGACTTAGCCATGTAATCCACCTCCCATTGGATTACATGGCTAAGTCTGAAAATTAGCAGACGTAAAAAAGCAGCGTTAACCGTGGTTAGCGCTGCTTTTTTTGTCTCTAATAGGGTTAGCGTGAAGCTTGATAATAGGAGAAATGTCGCTTAGCGACATTTCTTTTATTTTGCTCTGGAACGCCCACTTTGCATCTCATTAGACATGCAAAGGGAAGTGTAGTGAAAAAGGGTGCTAACATGCGATTTTGCATGTTAGCACCCTGTTGTTGATAGGGCGATATTTTTATCTCCGCTTCTTTGGCTTTTAAAGCTAAAAAAGCGGAGATAAAGCCCTTGTTAATATGCCCCTAAATTTGTTGAACAGGTTTAAGAGTGGGGGAGTCAGTATCGAGGAGAAGCATTTGTAAAATTTAGCATTAAACCCGTCAGGGCCCGGAGCCTTCCCAACTTTGAGGGCCTTTATCGAGTCTTCGATTTTGGAGGCATGGCTTAATCTTTGAGACAAGCATATGCAGGGTCAACCAGATGCTTGTCTCTATGATTATGCCACCATACATGAGTAAAAACACACAGCCGGTACAGGGAGACTGCGTCTTTCATCTGCAAATAAGGAGCTGGACAAGGATTCTTGAGTCAATAAACCTATCATCTATGAAATCATATTTTTTGTATATTAGATACAAGTCTAACAAATTGAGGAGTCACGTTTTTGTATATTGACCCATAAACTTGTTGTAGACAGTTCTTTTTATGATATTTGTGTGGTGCAGTGCAATCATCTGTGTTTAAGAAAACACTGCTTACCTGTAATTCTGGTTCATTGTCATTATTTTTTTCTCTCAGTCAAGATTCACCTTTAAACACAAACTGCCTGACTGACCATGCACTGCATGATGGGAAGGCTGCAGTGCTTTATTTGAGCCGGTGGCTTCGGTGCTCGGCACCAGCACTTAATTGTCAGCACCAGCTCTAATGACAGTCCACCACATGGTGGCGCTGTCTGTCAAATTATAGATGAGCACAACAACAGAATTTAATAAGTCAATATACCTTAAAAATGAATAACGTCTGTCACTCAAACCATTAATATAGCTTTAGGTGGCCTGGGATAGTTTGAATTGTTACCCTTGTAGCAGTGCGATGGTTAGTACTTGTGTAGGTTCTGTCATTGTCAGCGTTGGCAAGGGCAATGAGTGATGGAGGCTGCAGTGGCCTCCCGAGAAGGGACCTGCACTTACTTTTTCATAAATTAAGCACTGGAAGCATGATGGCTTCTGTAATTCTTAAAGTGTCAGTGTCATATTACAACTATGTGTGTAGCCTAATTATAGGCTCCATTTCCCTTGTGTTGGCCATTACAAAAAATATTACACAAACTGATGTTTTCAGTCAAATGTACTGCATGGCAGATTTGGCTGATTAGAAGCATTTTTTTTAAATGGAAAAAAAAGTTCTGAAAAAATTGTCTCAAAGGCATGATTTCATTTATCATTGCTTTTAAATTTGAAAGACATCTATTCGAGAAGTGTTCTGGGGATGCCGCGTGCGGAGAGAGGGTGGACTGTTTATGGATTTAGAGAGAATATCCTAGGATTAGTTAGATGAAATATATATGCCCACGCACCCTCACTATACAAAAAGAACTTGAGACGGTGCTACTTCAACACATCAGAAATACTGATAGATAGATAGATAGATAGATAGATAGATAGATAGATAGATAGATAGATAGATAGATAGATAGATAGATAGATAGATAGATAGATAATCAACTTTATTTAATCCAATAAATAGATCATAAAAGCACAGACAAGAAAATTGCATACAATCTAAAAAGACTCATTTCATATCATTAATAATCTTCTGTACAACATTTAGCTCGCCCCACTGGATATTCAACATGCAATCGGTGGATATACTAGAGTGTAAAAACCTCAAAACTGGGTCCGCCATACATTCCTATTCTATCCACATACATTAATTCATGTTGATAAAAATGTTAATAAAATCCAAACTTGAAAATATTTATCATAAAAGAGCAAGTTGACTAAAATACGTATTTCATATGAAAACTTGTTAGTTGCCACAGGGGTTAGTCATGGCATACTCTACAGGTTCTTCCTAGCATAGAAAACTGAATTCCCCATATTGTCTCGCCATAATTTTAGATACATATCATGTGGTTCTGATGAAAGTGATTCCATATCTTTGACACCACCAAACGTACAACGACTGTATGTTGGAGAAACCCCGGCTCACAACAATAAAAAGAATAGTCTACAATTCACTCTGATGTGTATGTGAGATCAGGCTGGGGCATGAATGAGAGATTCTAGTGTGGAGGGAGTAGATTGACTGCACTTCGGGGTATAATAAATGCTGCAGAGGATAGCTTACAAAAGGTCCCTCTCATAACCACAGAACCCTTACCCAAGGGCAGACTACATGTCACGTTTCCAATTCAAACTAGTTTCCAGTATATAGTGAGCGATTCCTGTCATAACGGGTCAGGAGAGTTGTCAATTGTCCAACAGGGGTCAAAGGGCAGGAACCTCCCTAAGATATCTAGTAGGGTGGAGGGGGCTGAACATCAAGGCTTGGTAGGCTTTCTTTTGGCAGAAGATGTTGTGGCCAGCCCAGGTGGGAGGAATGAATTAGGAATAGCCATTAAAGAGCTAGCAGGAGGTTGCGATCTGCGAAATATTAGTGGCCCAGGGGTTCAGCCGCTAGCCACCGCTGTACTGGGGGGTGATTCCAGCAGGGTCAGGGGCAGAATAGTTTTGTGGAATATCGCGGGTTTGGGCCCCAGAATGCACTCACCAGAATGGGCGTCGTTTATAAATGACTTCGACGTCTGTAATTTTCAGGAGACATGCGCCTGCGAGCCTCTCTTCCTCTTGGGCTTCCTTAATTTTTTTGTCCCGGCCGTTAGAGGCCCAAAGGGAAGACCAAAAGGGGGTCTAACCATTTGGGCTCGGCAGGCACTCTTCGATAAGATAGCAGAGCTCCCCACAGGCAATAATGACATGCAGCTGATTAGGCTTTGTATGACGTCGGGGGAACCCCTATATATTTATAATCTGTATAGAAGAGGTCATAAAGGGGGGAAATCCCAAGTCTTGGCTGCACTCGACCAATTGATCGGTGCTCAGCCAAGCGAGAACAACATATTAATTGCCGGTGATATGAACATGACCTTTGAGCCCCTTTCAGTAGAAGACTGGCAATCAGGAGAAGATGTAGATACCGAATAGGGAATCCCTAAGCTGGACTTAAAACCTGTGAGTAGATGGTCAGTTGAAGTAATACAGATGAACACCTTATGTAGCGAAAGGGGGCTCAGAGCTTTGAATGATGGACAAGGGGCAAACACATTTGATAATGGCCGTTGGCAAAGCCGGATTGATATGTTATTTGTAGCTTAAAGATCTGGCATTTGATGAAAGATATGAGGGTGGTCAGCAGACAAGAGAGTGAGCACAACCCCCTTTGTATTACTCATTTGCTGTGGGGGGGGGGGGGTGGACCTGGAGGGGCAAAATAATATAACAGAAGCGATGGCAGAGATCGTTCCAACGAACGATATGAGGCGAATCAAGTGGCCCCAAATTGTGGCTAACCACGAGGTGCTACTAAGTATTAGCACAAATCTTGATCTTACCACCTCTGCCATGGAAGTAATTTTGAAAACGGGATCGAGGAGCAGAACAGATTTGGTAGAGATTACTCATCTGCACTGTGAATTCTTTAGCTCAATAAAGGGTCATTTCTACAGGGCAGTACGCTCGCACCCGGGCAAGAAAAGTCGTCCTCATGTGGCGGGGTGGTATAACGCCACATGTAGGGCAGCTAGAACTTCTCTGGGGATGGCCATCAAGTCCAAAGACCCAGCCTCCGTCAGGGAAGCAAGGCGGAAATACAAGTCCAGTGTATCTATAGCCAAGAAACAATGGGACGAGCAGCACTGGCAAGATCTTAAAGCTGCCAGTTCCGCAAAAGATTCCAGATTATTCTGGAATATTGTTAAATGGGGGAGAGGGGGTCTCCCAGAACCACCTTCCAACCATGTTTCGCAGAGCAACTGGTTGGACTATTTTGGTCCCCAATATAGGTGCCGTCCGGAGGACAGGAACGGGGAGTCTGTGCCCTATGTTATATTCCAAGTTCCTCCTTTTAATAACGCGGATGTAGCATTGGCCTTGGATTTAGTCACATGGGGCAAGGCTCCGGGCCCTGACGGGGTGCCTGCAGATGTATTTCTCCATGAGAAATCATGCTGGGGCAAGTATATTTTGAATTTGGCCAACGCAGTAGCACAAGGGGCTCCGGTACCAAAGTCCTGGCTGGGGGCGGTAATAATCCCTATACACAAAAAAGGGGACAAAACTCCACCAGGGAATTACCGGCCCATCAGCCTTATAGACACAGTACAGAAGGTCGTAGGTAAAATGACACTGGCAAAAATCATAGCCTGGGAGGAAGAAAATAATGTTCTATCTCCTTACCAAGCAGGTTTTCGTAAATTGACTAGCACGATAGGACCAGATCTTCCGGTTCATGCTACTGCACTGGAAGACAGTAGAGCTGGCGAAGGGCAGTCTTTATGCTGCCTTCATAGATTTACGTGCAGCTTTCGATCTAGTTCCTCGCTCCCTGTTATGGAAAGTCTTAGCTGAGATGGGCATGCCACTTGAAACTCTATCGCTAGTAATGAGATTGCACGAGTCAAACACCGCAAAGGTCCAGTGGGGGAGACATGGGCAAATATCTGACGAGTGACCGGTAGAACGAGGGGTACGCCAAGGCTGTGCCATGGCCCCGATGCTCTTCTCCCTTTATATTAACGGAGTAGTGGAGCGTATGTTGTCTGCTTCTGTAGATGCTCCAACACTTGATGGAGTGAAAACGCCAATCCTATTATTCGCAGACGACACGCTCATTCTATCCAAAACTCCCAGCGGTCTGCAGCGTGCCCTGAATATCTTTGCGGGCTTTTGTATTGATCGAGGCCTAGAAGTAAATGTAGCTAAAACAAAGCTCATGACATTTAATCCCCACTCCAGCATTAGAGGGAACTTCCTCATGGATGGTCAAAAGGTAGAAATGGTTTCGGATTTTGTCTATCTGGGTATCCACATAGCCAAGGGCGCAAAGTGGGGGAAACACACAGAAATGGCGGCTCTTAAATTTCGCCAAAACACTGGTGCTATAAGTGCTGAACATAAAAGGTCCTCGACCAAACCTATTGCGCCAGCACTTCAAGTATATGAGGCCAAAGCCATTAGCTCGGCGCTCTATGACTCAGAGCTTTGGGGCTATGGCAATCTAGCACCACTAACGCTCGCCGAGAATAAATTTCTTCGAAACCTTATTGGCCTCCCCAAAAGTACACCCATGAGGCTTCTCCGTTGCGAGTTAGGCAGGAAAGCCATTTCAGATATGGCTAGACTAAGACCCATTTTATACTGGCGGCGCATCTGGGTCACCCCTGAACTCGCTCACTACGCAAGGGGCTTCCTGGATTTAATTAACTGTGATAAGTTCCATAAGATAGGTTGGCTGGGGGATTTGCGTAGAATGCTGGGGATTCTATGCATGAATGAGCTATGGGAGAATCCAGAGGAGGCCCAGTTCCCGACCAAAGCAATTATAAAAGCAAAGTATTGGGAAATGGTAGAACATCGGGACTGGAACGAAGCCGATCCTTCTACTATGGAGGGACTATTTCTTGAAGTAAAAGCTTCCCCTTTCCTTGAGCCCTATTGGGACACTATAACCAGACCCCTGGACAGGAAGATATATTTCCAGCTTAGAGTGGGGTCTCTCCCAATTAGATCACTAACTGGAAGATGGGCAGAGGGTAGCTCTCAAGCCTGCCCGTCTGTAAAACAAGTACTGAGACCATTGCCCACTTACTCTTTGTGTGTGGGGCTTATCTAGTCCCCCGACGTGTCTGGCTGAGGACTATGTGCAAACAGCTGGGCACGAGAGAGAGTGACATGGCTCTAAGGATTATCTGCACCAGTCCCTCAACATTCATTGCTGTGGCAGTTGCTAAATTTCTATGTTGGGCTTGGGCCATCATAAGGAAATCTTTGGCCTAAAAGCAGTTTAGGTGAAATGAACTTAGACCATTGCCCGCTCTCCCAGCCAATGAGAATTTAGTCTCTTTATGTTTATACTGGCTAAACAACCGCATGATTTTTAGTTTCTATTGACGAATTTTAATATTATTGATGTCATGATGTTTTATTATTTTAAAGATTTTATAAGAGATTGTAAATATGTTATAAATGTTTCATGCTTTTATGAGTTTTTACCTCGAATAAAGCAATAAAAACGGATTCTAGTGTGAATGTGTTTGTGTGTGGTTTTAAGTAGTGAGTGAGTGTAGATTTGCGGAGATGTACAGTTTATATCGCGACGTAATATTTGTATTGTTCAGTGTATAATAACCTGTGCTCTTGTTTTCTATATATACATGTATATTATTGATCAAATTGTGAAAGTTTTCACCTATGTTTGCTTGGATAAAACAAATATGATTGAAAAATGAGTTATGAAAAAGTGAGTACAAATCCAAATAAAAATATGTAAATTATATATTGAAGTGGTTTGTTGGTTGTGACTATTAGGCACTGAGAGCTAAGTTTGGAAGATTTATAGGTCAAGTGGGAATCTTTGCATATTAGTTGACCCGTCAGGGAAGATCTTTATCACCGCTCATTATGCGGCTGCTATGGAGCCTCTGGCGGCGGCCTTGCTGGGACGGATGGCTACATGGGGGATAACTGTTGGGGAGACCCAGAATTTGTTCTCCTTATACGCTGATGATACTCTGGTGTATATTTGCCAATCGGAGCAGTCGGTGCCTATCCTCCTCAATGTGCTGCAGATGTTTGGGGACGTCTCAGATCTCCCTATAAACCCAGGAAAATCTAAACTGGTCCCACTGGAGGTTGGCAATTGGTCCGATGGCCGGGCTCCCTTGGGTGATTGAGGGGACTAAGTACCAGGGGATCTGACTGACAACCACGGCCCCTCTTATCTAGAACTTAATGTGGGGAGAATAGTGGAGGATATACGCGGTTCCATAAGATTCTGGAAAGATTTACCTCTGTCCCTTATGGGGTGGATCGCAATTGCAAAAATGATTATTCTGCCCCAATGCCTATATGCCCTACTACATTCAGTATATTGAATCCCCTGACATTATTTCTGAACACTAAATGGACTGCTTGTGGATCTCCAGTGGGGCTCAAAACTTAAACGTGTACGCCTAACAATGCTACAGAAGAGATGGGGAGGAGGGGGGCTTGAGGTACCTCACCTGGAGCTCTATTACATGGCCTCCAAACTTCAGGATGCATTCCCTTGGTTGGACAATGAAGAGAACTGGGAGAAGCAGCTCCTGGTGGGCACGCACGGGGACCGGTCCTTACCAGACCTTCTGATGCTTGGCTCTGGAGTTCCCACTTCCCTTCCTTATATTATACAGCATGTGGCTTCTGTATGGGAGTCCGCGATCCAGAGAGAGGTACGACACGCACACTATGCCCCAGACATGCCATTGTGGTTGGTGAAGCCTTCTAACGCATAGCGGACTTCATGTCGGTGCGGAGATGGCAGGAGGGTGGGTGTCAGCGAATGGGAGACCTCTATGAAAATGGGCGCTTTATAACGCGGGGGAGGCAGAGGCCTCCTTCGCTTTGGGAAAGGGACAGTTCTTGCAAGATGAGAAGATCTAACCATCCTTCCTGGATGAGGGTCCATGAGGGTGTCAGGGGTGTAAGCTCCAATGCACAGTTTAAACTCATTCAATACAATTTAATACATCAGACTCACCTTACCCTGCGAATGCTAACTAGAATCTATCCGGACCGTTCAGATGCATGCCCCCGGTGTGGAGAGACAGAGGCTGAATTTTTGCATATACTGTAGACCTGTCCAATCCTGACACTCGACTGGGAGATTATACTTGCAAGTTTGAGGGGAGCTACGGGATAGGTGGTGCCCAGAGAGGTTTGTGCTGTGTTGTTGGGGCTGCTTCTGGCTCGCAAGAATAAGAAGTTGAGCAGAAGATTTGTCCTTTTGGGGCTGGTACTAGCAAAAAGATGCATTGCGATAATGTGGTTGCGCCTCACGCCCCCACTCGAGGAGGCATGGCTGAAAGACATGTATGAGTGGGCGTATTCAGTCTGAATGAAACGTCTGAAAGGATAAAAAACTTGAAGACGCTCTCAGGGCATGGGCATCTATGCTGGCGGATCTACGGGACCCGCGTAGCCTGTAGATGCGGATGCGTAGGAGGCGTGAATACCCCCTAAGTACTAATTGATGGATGGTTGTTGGTATGTGGACCATAGGGACACACTGAGATCTCTATGATACACATAAATAATATAAATTGGTAGAAGCATGAAGAGCTTTGACACGGAGACAGGGAGGAGAGAAGGGGGGGGGGAGTTAAATGCTTTCATATTGGCGTGGGAATCCCCGAATAGTGCTAAGAGAGCAAATCTCCTCAAAGAAGGTTTCTTGTGATTGCAGTGGACCCTACCTGCTATTGTATAGGGCGGGAGAAGGAGGCGGGGAGATGAACAGCCCTCTGGTAATATCCTATATTAAAACTGCATGTCTGTGATTCTTAAAAACCAATAACATTCTATCAAAAAAATATAAAAAGGTTTATTCATCGTTCTCTGGGGTCAAGCAAGGGAGCACCCCTGTCCAATGAGGTGTAATGCAACACCCCAAAGCATGACCACTTCCTCCAAAGTGTGGCATAATGTTGTCCCAAAAAGCACTATTCCTCCAAAATTCATGATGGCTAAAATCTCAGCAGAGCATAAAGAGCTAACTAAACCAAATATCACAGAGGCTCGTTTCAATGGCTCCCCCCCCCCCCCCCTAACATCGGCAGATTCCTTCCTTAAGCCTCCTATCTGGCTAGGTCAGAGGGGATGGGAGTAGGCAGACCTGTCCTTCCCTGCCTGTCCAGTTCCTCCTTTGAAGTCTCATGCCTTATAACACCCCCCCCCCCCCCCGCTCTGGCATCCCTGTGCAGCAGAACCTTCTCCAGTAGATTGCTTCTCCCCTGGTGAGCCACTTATCACTTCATCAAAGCAGCCTGGCTAATCCTGTTAACTCTGACCGATCAGGTAAGACTCCAGGAAGGCTGGATTTTTGCTTACAGACAAGAAAGTCTTATAATTATTTTCTGTACAATTTTGGATAAATTTAACAATGGTATATTGTTGGATTTAACAATACCATTCTCTTAAATCTTTGAATGATATTAACTATTGAAATGTTATCCTATGTGGCTAGGCATCTACAATGGGGAAAATGAAAGCTGCAATTTTTCCTTCACCAGGGCATATAAAACATATTTTATTAGGGCCCTGCTTATAGTTACATGACCCCCCATCCCTTGGGGGTCCTGAATACGCAAAAAGTGTAGATCCTTACCCCACAGTGCTCATAGCACCAAAGTCGATTTTGGGAGGCAGTTTACCTCAATGAGGGAAGTGAAATGTGCAATTTCTCTATTCCCGGGGCATATAAAACATCTTTTTATAAGGACCCTGATTATAATTACATGAGTGGGACACCTAGGGGAGGCCTTGGGGTATCTAATATGTAAACAATAATGTGGATTATCACTTTTTAAGTGCCCCTACCACCAAAATCGAGTTTGCAGATAATTTACTTTTTAAACAGTGCTGCAATGCAGGGCTGCTTTTAAAATTACCTCAGGTGCTCAGCGGGGCACAAATGCAAGTGCAGAAAGGGCTGCTAGCCTAACAACTGCCATGTCCAATTATATACTAGGAACATATAGGTAGTTTTAATCCCCCTGCCCTAATATCTACTAGGGACTTATAGGGTAGGTCTTGTAAGTGCACCGTAATATATAGTGCACACTAATGCATGTGTGTGTTTTCCACTGTGTTTTCAACATAGCACTGGCCCTGGTTAGACGGAGCCCAGGGACAGACAGAGTCAGTTACCATCAGTACCATTCAGCAAAACATGGGGTTGCAAAGGGCACACAGGATAACGTTGCAACACCAAACATTTCAGAAAAAAAGCTTACAACATTGCTTTTCCCTCAGATTCCCTGCCTCCCGCCTCCCTATCTGCTAGCACCGGGCAAACAATTGTTGTTAAACATGCACTCTGAAATGGTACATCTCATTTCACCCCATGCGATCCAAGTAGAAATACTTATTCAAAGGACATACTTTACTATCTTTTCTTTCCTCTTACAAGGACCCATCAAGAATTTCCTTTGATCCCCTCTCTTCCAGTTCGTCTCCCATGCACAAACCAGACATTTATTTGTTCTACCGATGCCTGGAAACAGAGTGGTAGCTATAATCCCTTATCCCAACCATCAATTCAAGCAGCTGTCGGGCTTCATTAGACCAACACTTCCCCACAGTTCAGTGAAATCCTTGGTAATTGGGTGGATGGAGAGCTTTTAGAATTGGAAAGATTGACCAAAGGTCTTGGGGTTTATGCATTATGTCTGGCCCGTGGGAAGCAAAGGATGTAACTCAAGGTGTGTCCTATGTGCATCTCTAGGGGTATTTGTGGTTATTAATTTTTAAGGTTGAGGGGGTAAGTTGAAGGACTCTGATGTCCTCCAGTGACTACTAACTGATGGCCGATACTCACCAGGCTTACCCTTCTGTTCTGACATCTGATCTTATTGGCTTAGTAGTGTCAAGCTGCATTCTCACGTTTTGGGCATCAAATGAGGAAAGCTCATGGCCCATTACTCTTTGGATCCGTAGTGAAGAGACGTGTAGTTCCTTGTGCAAACTGAGTGAGCTGCGTGTCTGGATAAATGGCACTAGTGCATTGTATCATGCAGCCTAAATCACTGCCCACTGTTACAGTGAACATGTTTAACGCCTTTCAATTTCAGCTGGTGTCTCTAATTTGGGTTGTGATATTGAAAATGTGGAACCTGTGTGTATGATGAAGTGTTGTGTACTGAAAGCCAGGCAATGATTTCTTTATTTTTCCGTTGTTGAAGACACAGTGTTGAGTCCCACTCATCGTGATATAACAGCAGCCCCACGCATGCAAAATAAATATTTCAAGGCATTGTAGGATGAAAAATGCTGTAAATTTGCTCCATTTATTTTTTAAGTTCCAATTTCTACTTTTAAGTCTCTGAGTAAGGTAAAAAAAACCTCTGCTTTCCACTTGTCCCATAAAGTTCGCCTGGTGTCTGGTGGAGCAGGCCTTATAAGGGCATCAGGCCGTCACTGTGTAATGTAAGCCAGGGCGAGATGGTTTGCTGTAGCAGCATCCATGAGGATTTGTCGAAGACCTTCTCCTTCAGGTAGTAAGGGTCAGTCTGGTGGATGTAGAGCATGGACACAGCCAGGCAGACCATCAGAAACACCTGCAGCAGTAGGATTTTCTGGCAGACTCCAATGAGTCGTCCGACCATGTAGAGCAGTAGCCTGGAACCAGAAGAAGTCAAAGTGAGAGACTTTAAAGGTATATGACACGGACTCGCTCCTAGAAGGCTGCCTGGCACTAGGAAACATAACTATCCATGGAGGTGTAGCTTGCCAAGGGCTGGAAATGCGTGCTGCCAGGTTTCAGGATGGTTACTGCTTAGGAAGGTATTCTTTGTCAAGGGTGCAGAATCATTACTCTCTTGAAAGGTGTAAATTCCCAATAGCGTGGAGTTATTACTGCCCACAAAGGTGTTATATGCCAATGATTTAGAATGATCACCACCCAGAAAGGTGTACACAGTAAAGCGTAAGAATGTATCTTGCCTAGGGCTTTGAGCAACTATTGCTGGGCATGGCAGAGGTTGTAGAGGGATTCGAGTAATTATTTTCTGAAAAGAATGTAGACTGCCTAGGAATTTCTGTGATTACCGGCCTTGAGGGTGCAGATTGCTAAGGACTTGGAACGCTAACTGTATGAGAAAGTAAAGGTTGTGGAGGACGCATTGTTATTGCTGCCTATGAAGGTGCAGATTAAGATAAACTTAAAATAATTACTACTGGGAATGGTGTAGATTGGCCAGGTCTTTGAGTGATTACTGCCTTGGAGGGGGCGCTATGCCAATGACTGTAGAAGTCCAGATTGGCAGGTTTTTGCAATGATCCCTGCCAGGAAATGTACAGATGTGCAAGGGTTTAAAATCATCTAGATAAAGATTTTTAAAAAGACAGTCATTTAAACATAGCAAGTGTAGCTTGTTAAAGACAATATCAGCAAAGGTATAGATTTGCTTAATTACGGCCCCTTAATGTGCAGACTTTTACAACATAGAATGATTACTGACTAGAAACACATAAATTATCAAGGTCATCGATTGATTACTGCCAAGGTCATCGAGTGATTACTGGCCTTACAAGTGTAGCTTTCCAGTGACTGCAAGAGAATGAAAAACTTTGTGCTTCTCCACATCTATCAGTCCACTCTCAGGCCCCCACACAGCACAGTCTGCTGCCCTCCAAGCGCTTGACTACACATCCCAGTTCAATGGCAACAATAAACCCTGTCTTCTCATCCTGTGCAAACTCTTAGCAAATCCTAATGCCATCACCTAAGCCCTGCACAACACCTTCTTGTTTAGACTACTCTTCAACTGCATTGTCCTGCAGTTGTTTCCATTTTATGGGCGCAGCAGTTCACAATTTATCCAGATGTGCGTCCACAGTTCTAAGCCTAATTCCATAACATTTCTTGTTCCTGAAGGATCCATACTGTTGTTTGTGATCTTCAGTCTTTATTTGGGCCCCTTATAAGTCCTCCTGTTGGAGAAGAGTGCCAAGATTCATCAGTATGCGGTCAGTACTCCGCTTTACCTGAAGACTGTGACGACATTGGCTGCCCAAAGGACTGCCCCGCCACTGTCCAGAGCTGGGTGTATGAAAGGCAACCCTTTGAAGAAGGACTTTGTGATCTGTAAGGTTGGCTCCCAGCAATGAAACTCAATGGCCTAACTTCTTGACTGTTCAATAGTTCATTTGCCCAGGAAAACCACCACCCTAAGCTTCAGAACTCACATTGCAAAAAAGATTAAAAAAAGGTGCCTGGTGATAAGACTCCCTACTCAGCAGAGCAACGGCTTTTCCCCTCGGATCAGACTTCCAGATCTCTGTCCAAGCATCGATAATTCCCTGCTCACCAAGGTCTCATGCGCCACCCTGGCTTCCTTATACAGCCTTCATCATAATGTCCCCTATCCAACCAAGAAGTTAAGAAGTTTGAAAACATCTCCCCTCACCTCAGAGGCCTCTATTAGCTCCCCTTATGCCTCACTACCATCGCCTACAGGTCTGCTGAGACATTCTCATGGCGTTGAGCCCAAATACGTGATTACTTCACAACACACAAAGAAATGCCAGGAAACCATAAAAAGCAGGGAGGAGAAGACAAGCTGACAGATCTCCTTTATGACTCACAGATCAGGAACAACATCTACATCTAGACTAACCCCTTCCATTGTCAGCTTTCAGGAGGAATTGAACCCCCACCTGAACCAGTGACGCCTCATCCTCGAAGAACCCTCCTCTGAAGGAAGCATAGCTCTGTGCAGTGTCGCCCTTTCTGCAACTCCTTGAACACTTGTACCCCTTCCCTGTATCTACTTGAAAATCCTTGCTTTTTCCCCTCTCCATTGTACAGTACCCCTTTACTTTGTACATTGGGTTGCACTTTAGATGTCCCTTTGCATACGTAGAAGGAATATTGTGCAGGTATCTACACTTCAAGTTGTAAGAGGAAAAAAGATTTCCCAGAAGAGGAGCAACCTCACCAGATGTAGTTAGGTGCACTTAGACGCACAGATAAAAGCGGAGCGCATGCTTAATTAAAACTTTTCTTGCACCAAAAAAATGAAGGATTTGAAAAAACTGACAGTTACACATCTTAGCTCTTAGACTAAAGAGAGGGTTGCACTGATGTGTACAGTCTGGTGTCAGTGGGAGCAGAGATTCAGGAATGGAGAACTGAGGGAAGGTTTTTGGGTTTGTACGAAACAATGATATCTTTTCATCCTCTCTTCTCCTCCATCTTTCCACATAAGCCTGCCCACACGGGATGTTGAAGTTACAAGACTAATGAAAGATGGATTATGAACACAGAGGAGTAGCACATAATAAGTAAGAGTCCCAACTAGGGAACTGATCAACATTTATTTTCCAATCCTCTTTTCTATTATCTATTAAAAAAAAAGACTTCAGTGACAAGTTGTGGAGAGCATGCCCAAAGGACACCGAAGAACTATGCCTCTCCCAGCCTGCGCGGCCCTCCCCCATCTCTCTGCAGGAAGTGCTCTTGCAGTGCCCTGAACCCACCTGAGTCCAAACAACCGGTTCTTTCGTCTTTCATTTTCATAGTGAGTCCTCAATAGCTTTTTCTCCTGCAAAGTGAGACAATAGTTCTTTTACTGCACTTGACTGGCATTTGATATACATAGAAAAGGGCAACAAACTCATTAGAAAAATATCCAGCCTGAGGCTTTGCAATGCCAGCCACCACCCGGCAATACCAATAACCACTTGTATGAACATGCACCCTCTGTGTAGACCCCACATAGAGTTTGTAGGATGCTCAGTGCACTTCTTTGGAACCCCTGAACCAAGTCATATTTCCCATGATTGCTAAGAGCACTGATGTCCAACAGAAGGTGGTGGTGGTAGACTATATGACTGTCAGGTAATGTGGGTAGCAGAGTGCCCTGTGTGGATCTGGTTATGGCCACCGTTTTCCTTCGGGATCTGGCTTTGGCCCTTGCAGGTCTTTACCTAGCACATTTCAAGTAACTTTAGGCCACATTTATGAAGCCATTTAGCGGCCGCAGACTCGGCAACTCTTTGAATCACAGGCTGAGCGACTGCTAAATGCCTTATTGGCTAGTGCTATCACTCCTATGTTTGCAGAGGCCCTTACCACCTTGAGCCACATGGTGGTAAATGCCATGCAAAACAGTGCTCGAGGAGTAATAATCCATGGACATCAGTGCACAGCCTGTTGACATATGGTTTACGCTTTATTTAATGCCCAGCTAGTAATGCGATGCTAAAACACATCTGATTTATGATTTGTGCTGAGGCGTTAATCCTCCTATTAATACCATAGGTTATAAATAATTAGTTAGTCTTTCCCGGTTGGTGTTCTTCAAGATAACTATGTCATGGATAGTATAACCCCTGTAATCGTTCATATTTCTCAGATGATGTTATGTTCCATCACTCTGTGATCTTGGCGCCAGCCTAAGCCCGGTACTTACTATCTCTGCTTGCACAATCTCATACATCAGGGAGCCGCTAACAGGGCGTGGTGGAGGGTACTCCGCCACCTGGTCTTCCATCTTGTTCCTGTCAAATAGGAAAGAGTGAACTTACTACTACATCACTACTTCAGAAGTGGATGGAAACAATTTAGAGAGCGGGGAGAGTCGCCGTAGCTGCTGATGGAGCAGGTAAAACAAAATTTTGGATACCTCCTCTAATTTGCATGAAATTAATTACGTAATCATTCTAAAATTAATTTACATAACATGTTTGAAGTGGAAGTGATGCTAATCAATATTTGCACCTAGATAAACAAAATACACGTGGGATTAAAATGCTGATTGCATGGCAAAATTAAATAATTGGCAATGGAACGCATACTAACCTTGGATTATATTGAAATAGAAAACTTGCATGATTTATATTGCTTTGTGATTGTATTGTGGATTAAAGTTATTTTATGGTAAGTATTATCGCTTTAAGTGTTGCTGCAGCTAGGAAAGATACTAATATATATTGGGATTAGTGTGGGATTGAACATTAGAACCTTCATTTCTATATTTTAATTGCTGTTATGTCTATTTTTGCTTAGTTAACATTCGGGCCTACTAGATGGCGTTCTCTGAAGCAGATGCCACTGTGTGCGCGCGATGATTTCTGCGCATGCCCAGATAGCTCTGGAGATCACATGGTGAATTGAACTCTCCATCGTCATCAGACTCTTGGCACTGATACTACACATAGAGACAATGAGAAGCCTTCACAAAGTCTCCATAACAACGTTTGGGCAAAAATGCAACTGTAACATGCGTATTTACATGTCATATCGTGTCCTCTCTATAACTGCATAACTATTTGATATTCTCAATACTGTTGATACATGATTGATATGATGAAGAACAAATGCATATTGTGCCGCCTGTATTAAAAGAGAAAACTTTCAATAAAAAGATGTTTAAAAAAATGGTGAATTGAACTCTCGACATCGTGTTCCCTGCCAAGGCCAAAGAGTTGGGGACTTGACCACGAGCCAGTTATGACTGAATGTGAACCACGGAAGAGACGAGTGAGGAACACATTAATTGGATCCTTTTACCTTGAAAAGATACATTTGCCAATCCTCGCATGGGAAAACGGACAAACTAAACTTATGGACTCATCTGCCGAGTCAAGTTATGAAACCAGTTTGCACTGGGAAGAGTGCAATGAACTATTGATAACCCCGAACTGTCCAATCAGAACATTTGGTCTGCCCCTAAAGTTGCCATATTTTGTGTGAAGTAAGGGGAAAAGAGGGTATACTAACCCCTCATCTGTCATTACAAGGGTTGTTGGGTGGTAGTTGTTGTTGATGGTTAGAAGGTTGGGTTGTGGAGTAGTGGAGTTGTTGAGTTGCGAAGTTTGAGTTTTTTGTATTTTGGGTGGATGTTTTCCTTTTCAATTTCCCGACTTTTCTAAATTGTCGTTAATCTTTATGAGGACAGTCTGAGTGTGGAGTTAATCCATGCTGCGGATTGATGGACTTTGATGAATATATCGCAGTGTATTTTGCCTGATGGTTTGATCCCTTGGTGAGGGCAGACAGCCTGTCTAGGGGATCTTTACCTGAGAATGCGGATAACTCCCTGTTCGATCTGAAGCTATCTTCGTCTCTGATGGGTAAATGATTTATTGCTTTTTCTTAAAATTTATGTTTAAATAATTTTACTAAATGCTTGATATGCTCTAATAAATTAAAATTTCAAGTTATGAACGGTAGTAATTAAATACAAGTTTATAGGGAATAATTAATACCAGATAAACAAAATTGAAAACAAGAAACGAGTTATGTGGTTCTTAAATTAATCACTGATGATAAATGTTATCTAGACTTTAATTGTGTGTTAGCTGGTTCTAATTCACCATCAATCAGTCCAACTAGTTGGTCCATCGACCAAACAGCAGAGTGCCTTGATGATAAAGTCAGGATTCTGAAAGGTGTATATAGAATGTATATATAAAGTAGTAGGAAAATTCAGCCTGATAGATAACAAGGTACCCACATATCCAGCAGTCCTTTCTCCTGTGTACAGATTCAACTGTGTTTTGTGTGGATCTGAAGTGTGTTGGTGTTATGGGCCCCACAAAAGAGTGTATGTATGAAACTTGTGAATGAGAATCTGTGACATAGGGAGATTATGTAAATTTTTATGGATCACGCTGTATCACTGCCATGGTGCAAATGAGTAACTTTGGAAGTCGTTGCCATAGTTGCAGTGCTCTGTGATCAAGTCTCCTTTATGACAGTTGTGCTACCAGACCAACTGGGTTTACAACTCCGCGTCCCATCAAATGTCCTACCTTCATTTCCTGAAAACATGAAGGCAGGATTGTGGCTCTGCCTTGGAAAAGAGGATGAAGCTTCTCCTTGGCCATCTCCAGGCCTCAACCCCACCAGTTTTCCAATTTTGCTCCCCTTCAGGTGACCACAGTTGCTTTCCATTCCTACCCCCATTTTTCTCCTGCCCGCCTTGTGTGTTTTGGCTATCAACAGACAAATGTTTTTCAATCAGAGGGAGTGTGACCTGGAAACATAATGTGGAAATTGTGAGCCACTAGTCTCTATCGACATTCTCACGCTTCCAGGGTGTGTGCATCTCCACCCCATTATACTCGAGAACCCTTCTCACCATAGCGCTTTGACAAACTGTTGACTGGAGTTGCTTAGATCAGGAAAGCCAGATTGGCCAGTCCATCCAAGTGACCCTGCACTATGTATCATATAAAAGGTGTGCCGCCGACCACGCCGCTGCTCCAGCAAGATACTCACAGAGCCAGCTCCTGCTGCGCCTTTTCCAACTGGTCCTTCAGGCTGAGGATCTTGTTGTGCAAAACCTGGAAGAAAAGACACACGAGTGTATTGATTGTATATTTGCTTTACTTTTTTCTCCTCTGGGGCATCCTCTGCCTCCTTGACATTATTGTATTTAGTTTCTGTTGTTTTAATGTTTGGTTGTATCCTCTGCCTGCTTGACATTGTTGAATTTATTTTATGTTGTTTTCATGCTTGGTTTCTCTGCCTACTTGACAATAGTGCGGTTATTTTGGGTTGTTTTAATGCCAGGCTGTATCCTCTTCCTGCTTGTTATTATTGTATTTATTTTATATTTATTCTACGCTTGGATATGCTCAACCTACCTGGAAGTATTGCATTTATTGCCTGATTATTCTGCTCTTGGCATGCTCTTCCTGCTTGGCACTACTGCATTTATTTTCCCTTTTTGTGCTTCGGACATCCTCTGCCTGCCTGACACTATTGTCTTTATTTTTCTTTTAGTCTGTTCTGGGGAATCCTTGGCCTACTTGCTACTGTTGTATTGGTTTTCAGTTTTTTATGCCTTAGGCGCCTCTTAGACATCCTCTTCCTACTTTACACTACCCCTAAGCTCTTCTAGCCATGATCCCTCTGCAGATTGTTTGATGCCACTTGCGTGTAGTGGCTGTTGAAGGATGCAGCGGGTGAGGTGGCTGTTTGTCACCAGTGGCTTTTGGGACTTTACTGGCATAACAGGAATACAAAAAAAACATTAACAATAAGGTACAAAGAAAACAATAGGAAAAACATCCAATGTGACATGTTTTACAAAACAATCATTCCTCCCACTGAAAATAACTAAATCACCTTGCCACCGGGCAATGCTTTGTAAAGGAAGTTGACCCTCATTTTTATTGGTTTTACCAACAGGCTTTGCAAATAAATGTAGTGTTTCAAGAGTACACAATAATTTCCACTTCTTTCTGAAATGAGTTAACACATTGTTAAACAAAATATAACATATGGTGTGAAAAACATTAACAAGAACCCCTACTCCACCATCCACCGCCCAACAAGAAGCTTAAATTCTTGTTCAAAGTACTATCACTTTTGTTGCTCATAGGGTTCCTAACCTCATCCGATAACAGTCACATCAGCAGTCTCCTCTTAAATGGGTAAACCTCTCCACCTCTTGTGCAGCTCAGTTCTCTATAATCCTTGGCCAAATAGCTTATCACTGGACCTTGAATCTTCCTGAATGCTTTATCTTTTATGTGGCCATATTTCTCCATCCCCAGCAAAAACCAGATTCACCAGGAGCAACTGTGCTGTAAGTTTGCTCTCTTTGTAGTAAGCAGTGTAACATCCCTGCAGACGGCTCCCCAATAAGATCATCTCTAGACATCCCGCTGCTTGGCTCCCAGCGACCTCTACGTAGGACGTCTTCCCAGAATCCCTGTCTTTTGGTATATGACCATAGTATATGTGATGTTGTTGTCTTGTTCGCATACTTTCTTCAGCTGCGATCGGGGTTTATGACATATAAACCTGCAGGTATGAGATGCACCTACACATGGTTTTACATATTGTTACCCTGCCTTGTGCATGTCTATCTAATTGATATTCCTAAGGAGAACCACTTGCCCCTGCCCCTCATCGAGTTGAATTACCAACACCATCTCTTGTGCTTCTTTGAAGGTCACCTTGAGATCCAGTTTCATAGCCTGCTGTATTCTGTACAGTCTGGAGGTAGCATGTGCCCTGGTGACTCAGGCTTCTTCCATCCCAGCGAGGGCCCAGGTAGCCTCATTCTTTACCTCTGAATGTGGCAGCCAATGTGTACCTGAAGCGCTCACTTTCTTCCATCCCATGTTATTGTTTGAGAACCTCAAATCCTTGCAGAGCCTGAAGCACAGCATAACTCTGCACCCAAAAAATGCTGCTCCTCATCCCTGTGGTGAAATCTATGTTCTCCCATAGAGGAGTGAAGGGTGAAGGGTATGTGGTCACCCCGCCCCCACCTCAGCTCAGAGTATCCCAGGTTTTAATGGTTGCATAAAATATCAAGTCCTAGACAGGTTCCCATTACACTGCTGTTTTGATATGCATAGATCTCCAGTAATGGTGTCCCAGCCACGGTGTGGTCCAACATACACCATCCTTTCTCTTCATTCATCAATTCAATGAGAAATCCGAGTTGAGTTTCTTGGCATTAGTGGACGACGTTTGGGATGCAAAGAACCCCTTCCCTGGCCCATAGTGTACTTTGTGCTCACTTCATTCTCAGTTACCCTCCTCTCTAGATATAACCTTCCAGCACTTGTTGCAAATTCTATAGGCCTCGACTCCCTCGTCCACAATGGCAGGATGTTGAAAACATAAATGTATCATGCAGAGTACCGCCATCTTGATGCCTGCCATCCATCAAGATAATGGTGTTTCTGCCAACTTTGCAAACATTGAGCGCTCTGTATAGTGCTCTGTAATTTCTCTGCAGCGTTTCTATCATTGTTGTGACTATGACAACTCCTAAGATGTGTATATGTCAGTTGGACCATCGAAGGGTTGTACTTGTTTCTAAGGTCTGATGTTTCCCTGTATAACGATACCATGAGAACTTTTGACTTTGCAGAACTGACCTGGAATCTCTCTACTCTGGAAGTAACAGGGTTTAATAGGATCAATAGTATATCCTCTGCAATTAATTTTTCTTTCTAATGTATTCCTACCTTTTTCCCTATATATTGCATTGAAGAATTATAATTGTATCCCCTCTGTATTCACCCTATTTCTAATATTTTGTGCCAGTTGTTGGATGCAAAGCAAATAACAGTGGTGATAAAGGGCACCCTTGTCTCATGCCTCTACAGATGAGGACAGGCCTTGACAATCAACTCTTAACATTCACCAACGCCTGCGGTAATTCAAACCCACCAAGATCTAATGAAGCGCTTCCTTGCTAAACTCCATATGTGATAGCAATGCCCTCATGAACAGCAAATAGACCCTATCAAATGCGTTTTCCATGTTCAATGAGAGCGGCACCTTCTGTTTCCTTTGCTTCTCAGCAATATCAACTAGTTGGAGTACCTTTGTAGTATTGTTGCCAGTTTGTTGAAAGAGCTGGTGGTTAGGAGCACTGGTGGAAGGGGCGCAGCTACTACGGAGAAGGGTAGAGCTTTTATGGGCAAAATTGTTCCAAAAGGTATTGTAGGAGGACTGGGGTTAAAACTTGTGGTACCCACTGCAAAGTATTCTGGGATTATTTCAAGGTCTTCTAGCTAAAAACTAGCTAGTTGCTGGGAAGAGTTTGGCTGGTGGGCCACATAATGAGTCCTTGGACAAGTGCAAAACTTGGAACTGGGATGTGGGTTAATCGGTTAGCCATGCTTACAAGGGAAGATATCTTTAGATGGTTAGGCCTAGGAAAATCATTTAAAATGGTCTGGAATTCAAGTGACCACTTGCAGTCAGAAGAATGCTACCCCAAGACCTTCGATGAAGCAGAGAAATCTCTGTGTTCCTCTAGGGTGTGGAAGAGGAAGATACAGGATCCCCTGTGGTACCGGACAAGTTGGGGAAGCATAGGTTCACCACACTTCATATCCTGGAATGCGCTTCTGCAGGTCTTTATACATTTGTAGATTTATATAGCGTGGTTTATCCCCTGTGAGGGTATCCACACGCTGTCCAAGGACACGGGGAGATTAAGTGATAGGCCCAGAATCACAGGCTGTTAAGCCGACCCTAGAGTCGAACCCGGATCCCCAGCTACGGAGTCGGCAGCTCTGGCCACTGCGCCACATCCTCTTTGACCTTCTTGCTGAGTATTGCCAGCTGGGCTGCAAGGCACTTGCTGCTACTAGGGGGCTCACTCACAAGAGATATCCTTTTTTGGACACTTTTATTTTCATTTTTCCAGAAAACAATACACAAGTACAAAACTTGCACAAGTGATATTCTTCATGCTGTCTTCAGCCAGCCTGGCTTTGCTCTCTATCCTGTTCAGCAAAGGCCTGCTCTCCTCCTCTCACTGGAAGTCCATCTTCCTCTTGTAGGTCAGGGTTCAGTAGCAGGGCGTCTTCCAGAGTCTAGGCCTACAGGACAGACACCCACCTGAAAGGTCCCATCCATGAAAAA
Organism: Triturus cristatus; assembly: GCF_964204655.1. NCBI lineage: Eukaryota > Metazoa > Chordata > Amphibia > Caudata > Salamandridae > Triturus > Triturus cristatus. Next base: position 1,205,228,792 of record NC_140593.1, on the reverse strand, counting down.
CGTTTCTGTGAGTGGTCTCTAAGTATTGTTGAATTCAGAGTTACTGGTTGAATGTGTCTCTGAATTTATCCTGCTATGGGGCACTGGTGAGTCACCATGCCAACCAAAGCACAAACATTTAAAAAGATTCCCCCCCCCCAACCCACATTTTACTGGAGCGTAGATTACAAGGAGGGAAAGGGCTCTGCCTCAAACCTGTCAAGGTGTTTTGTGGATTAGGGATGGATTTCCCGAGCCAAGGTCTTCTGGTTCTACGGCAATGGCCAGCACAAGACTGGAACGGAGAAGGAGACACTTGGCGAGAGGAAAACTACTCTAGTAAGGGAGCAGAAATAGATTACCCCCAATCTACCTAGGTAGATAAAGGTTTGGACGAGGTATCCAGGGAACAAAAGACACACAAGTTGTCACATTGGTAGGTGAACAAAGGCAAGCAGCAGGGGAACCACCATTTTGTGCAGGCCCAGAGACCTTGGGTTCATTGGGTTTAGTTATTGCTCATACGAAACACATGACATCATAAACCGACCACCCCACACAGCAGGAGGATTAAGAAGAATAAGCGTTATGGAGGGGCGACACCTTTTAGAGGATACACCAGAAGGCCCTGTACTCTTCCAGGGTACAGAGGACAATGCCTCTGCCCCTGAGGCTAACCAGCCAAAGCAAACCTTCAGCCGACCCACAGATCACTATCCGGATATTAGTAACCCGGGTCTACAGCTGGAGTTCAGTCTGGGGGTACCCTCAATTTAACTGTGCCTAGGCTCTGCTGTGGAATGTCGAAACAAAAATTGAGCCCTCTGTCTGCAGACCCGCATATTGTAAAGTCCACTGATGATGAGAGAAGGCAGTTCAGATGAATGTCCAACAGGACAGTGCAACATTGCTTTTCCAGCCATTGTCAGGCTACTATCCACACAAACACATCAGCAGGCTATCAGTGGTACAGATGGTCATTTATTTTAATTTTAATTTTATGCGTTTTTATATAGCGCGGACTTTACCCGAAGGTGTCAGAGCGCTTCACAATGTGTCTTCTGTGGTTTCCAGTAAAGTGTCACTATTTATTCCATTTTCAGTGGTATTGGAGTCACCTACTTATTGGTATTCAAAACACGGCCACCATCTTGCTTCACTGGTACCTCCATGGAGCTGGCTGCCAATAGGGAGCCATCTCAATGTCCGTCTTCCTTTTTGCACTTATTTGAAGGTGTTCCTGGGTCATTTTGTTAGCCATTACTGGGTTGATTTGCAGCCTTCCTTCACTCCTCCACCCCGGAGTCTGCTCTCTTTAAGAAGAAGTGTTACAATAATCAAAGTGTCTGACTGCAATCCCCGCATAACGGCTTATGCATGAGGCCTCACTTTTCATCCCAGGGCACTTTCTCCTAACTCAAGCTACCAATGGCCAAAACTACTGTTGCACCCATTTCAAGCTTTCATATCTACAATACCAGGCCATTCTAGGCACCTCCCTCTGGCCACAAATGCAAGTGGCTACCATATTGCCCTTAGACAGTATGTAATGTACCATAGCCAAGGAGACAGGGCACAACGTCACTTCACCTAGCCCTCCACTCTACACAAAATGATATCCGGGGGAATGGGGTCACTGTTACCAGATTCAAGGGGTGTAAAACAACAACATGGCAAACATTGGAATCTGATCCAATTGGCCTCAACCATTCTTAATCCTGGTGCACACCATCTAATTGTTCAGCACTGGGTGGGTGCCACCCACCTTTGCCACTTGGGCTCAGTTCTCTTTCAAGGCAGTTATGTACCCTGTTATAGCCATCATTTAAGGAATGGACTGGGGTGTGGTGACCCCTCTATCTCTAGCACCTATCAAAAGTCCTGGATAGATCAAGTGCAGGTGCATTCACAAGATACAGAGGTAACTCATAGCCAATAGCAGAGAATGAATCTCTATACATGCAGAACCAAGGAAGAGAGAGGGTGCTGTCTGTGAGAAGAAGCATGCCGGCTGTGATAAGATGTTCAAGCGGCGCCAAAAGGAGAAGAGGAGGCAGGGAAGGTCCCACAGGCAGAACTCATACATGTATTTGCCTCACTGATTAGTGAGTTTGCGAGCAGATTTATTTATTTATTTATAAAGCTTTATATAGCGCGAAAGTGACCCACGAGGGTATCAGAGCGCTTTACAGTATAAGAACATAAGTGGATGAGGTGGGATACACACATTCAAAAGTGTCAATTCGTACATAAGAAATATAAAATATATGAGCACAGGGGAAGCAGGACACTGTAGGCTCAGCCCCTATTTAATGTTAATTTCATAACACTTGGAATGAGGTCAGCGGTTTCTCTGGATGCTGGAAAAGAACTGACCAGCAAAAAAAGGGGCGGGCAAGTACCGGGTTCCCAACCTATTCAACGAGGTGAAAGGCAATATGTTAATATGTTATGTTATGTTAATAACTTTTATTAGGCGCACAGCTGCCCCAGCAAAGGGGCGTCCTGGCGCCTGATCAGGTACACAACACAACAGGTCAAGGCTAAGAAAGAGAAAGATCAAATAGCAGAGGCAAACAGATGTGTTTTAATGGCGCGTCTAAAAAGAGTCAAGCTATTTAGGGTGCGAATGTGTAAAGGAAGGGAATTCCATAGATCAGCCGCCAGGACACGAAAAGAGCAACCTCCCATCCTACTCAGCCTGAACCTAGGCTTGGTCGCCAGATGGTAAGATTCAGACCTGAGAGACCGCGTGGGGACGTATGGAGAAATAAGGCCCGCCAAAGCAGGGGGAGAGGAAAGCTTCAGGATCTTGAATGTCAGACAGAGAGCCTTAAATTTGATTCTCTGTCTGACCGGAAGCCAGTGCAGGGAGGTCAGAACAGCAGAGACAGAGCCTCGACTTGGAAGGCCAACAATGGCCCGTGCAGCAGCGTTCTGCACCCTCTGAAGCCTAGTCGCCTCAGCCTGGTTGACTCCAAGTAGCAAGGCACTCCCGTAATCCAGCCGGGAAAGAATAGAGGCCTGAACCACCAGTTGCCGAGTGGGGGGGTCAAAGAATTTGAGGACTGGCCTCAGCCCTCGCAGAATACCAAAACAGGTAGCTGCTATCTTCTTTGTATGGCTGGTATAAGAAAGATTGGAATCCAGCCAAACCCCCAGATTTTTAACTTCGGCCGCTGGAATGGGGGACACCCCCAGATCAGAAGGCCACCACTGGTCTCCCCAAAGTTCCGCCTGCTTCCCCACAACCAGGACCTCGGTTTTCTTAGCATTAAGCTGTAGGCAGTTGCTACGCATCCAACTAGCCACAGCTATAAGTCCTGCACGGAACCTGGGCGCAGTCACCTCAGGGTCCCCACTGAGTGTCACCGCCAGCTGCGTGTCGTCGGCATACGATGTCATAGTAAGGCCACATTGCCTGACAACAGCGGCCAACGGTTTCACATACAAGTTGAACAATGTGGGGCTTAAAGCAGAGCCCTGAGGGACTCCCAGTTCCAAAGAATGGAAAGAGGACTGGCCAGGTGGAATGGCTACTTTGAAAAACCGGTCCGAGAGGAAGGAGCGGAACCACTGAAGAGCCTTCCCCTCAATACCCACTTCCTCCAAACGCCGCATCAAAATGTCATGTGACACCGTGTCAAACGCGGCGCTCAGGTCTAATAGTAGGAGCGCCGCAGTCTGCCCCGCATCCAGCACTGACCGCAAATGCTCGGTCATGAAGAGCAAAGCAGTTTCGGTGCTGTGTTGGGCGCGGAAACCATTTTGGCTCTCGTCAAGAATGTTATTACGAGAGAGATGGGCAGACAGGATGGAATTCACGTGTGCCTCAGTGACCTTGGCGGTCCAAGGCAGGAGGGAGATGGGCCGGTAATTCTCCGGAAGCAAGGGGTCAGAGTTGGGTTTCTTCAGAATGGGGCTGACCACAGCTTGCTTCCAGGATGGCGGGACCACGCCCTCACTGAGGGAAAGATTAATCACGTCCAGAATGGGTTCACGACAGAGAGGCGGGAGACGGATAAGGAACTCCGGCTTCAGTGGGTCTAAGGGGGAGCCAGATTTAATTTTAAGGCTCAGAGTGTCAAATGCCTCGTTAGACATGGCCGGCAGGATGGACAGAGTTTCGGACACCGAGACCTTCATATCACTAAGAGCATCCCCGGAAACAGAAGGTATAAATCCTCGATAGATTGTCTGCACCTTCCCCACGAAAAAGGATGCCAGACTTTCACAGTGAGAGTCCGTGCAGATTTCTTGCGAGGTGGCCCGTTTCCCCATCAGGTCTTTGAGTACCTTGAAGATTAACTTAGAAGGGTTAGGGCTGTTGGAAAACTCAGCTGCATAATAGGCAGCCCGGGTTTGACAGATAGCTCTGTGATAGGTCTTAAGCTGGGCAAAGTACAGTGATTTTAACGTGGGATCAAAGGATTTTCGCCAGGCCCTCTCAGCTTGCCTGCAAGTTCTCTTGAGTTCGGCAAGAGTCTCATTATACCAAGGGCTGCGATTTTTAACGTAACATTTAGCCCAGCGCAGAGGTATAATATAATACAATAGTCTGGATGCAAGGTCTCAAAGTACCTAAAGACAGAGGTGTGATACAGAAAATGCCCTCTCTGCTATGACATGGCCTCCACATGCAGATTCACTTGTGGGTTTGAACTGTTTCGCCAGAGATGTCACAGCTACACCGACTACAGCTCTTTCAAAAATGTCCGAGCCTGAGCTGCGTCATCTATGAGCCTTGTCACCTGGAAACCCTGGTATGTGAACCTAGCACAGCATATTTGATTCATGCAGAGACAATTGAAGACCCCAAGGTGCTATTATCTCAGTTTTATGGTGGGGAGGGGGCAAAGCTAGGATTCTAAAGTGGGAGTGCTTTTTATGTGCATGCCAGCATCAAAACATGATACCTCTGACACCATTGATAACAATCTGCTTTGCTGCCAGTTGGATTTTTTATTTATCCCTGGGTTGCAATTAAATACACATCAAACGTATTTTTTGTTTTCATCAAGACATGTTGTCCCTGTGCAGAGCCTACTAAAAGAGTAACTTAGTGTTTAGAACAGTGTAAAATAAATACAAGAAAAACAATCAATACTCAAAACGTATGGGCCATGACTACCTAAGACTTACATCTGCACATATAGCAAGAAAAATGACTGTACAATTTATACAAAACAAATAGCTGTACAATTTACAAGCATCAAATACTGCAGTTTTACATGCGGGAAATAGGCCTACTTTTTTCTTAAATAGAGGTACGGGGACTCCTTTTGATAAGGTCCTCACAGTACAATAGTCTTTTGTATGCCAAAGAGAGGTCGCCTCAGAGTTTTGAACCCAGATTAGAGCTGTATTAAAGGGGCTATAGATAGTCGAAATTTCTTGACATAAATTTATCCAGGGTTCTTTAGGCTCGCCTCACAAGAAAACTAACCAACGCGTTTCGACCTTCTGCGTGGCGCTTCTTATATCAGAGGTCTTCATCAGGGTGGAAATTTTGACAAGGAGGACTGGTGGTACCAAATCTGTCTTTAAATGATGTCGAGCTTCTTGGCTCTCTGATAGAGAAGGTTCTTTGGACTGGACTTGCTGGTGAGTGGCTTATATCACAGCGTCTGGGAAAGTAACCCCATTGTAAAACTTCCGCTCGTCCCCAGGCAGTGTTCGGGCAGGGCACGGCAGAGCGGTGTACTTCCCTCGAGTGTTCGAGCGTAAAGGCTGCTTCGGGCGAACAATACATCTCTTTCTTTACTCGCGCTACCACGCTTCACTGTGGTCCTACAGGAGTATTAGGATTCCTTCCTCTGTACTACTTAACAGAATCATTCCCCTGTTCTTTATCGGCTTTTATATGCATGCCAACATCTGTGTTTCCCAATCGAGCACCAATATGCCTCTGTAGCCCCCTTACAAACATGCACATGGTAAGGCATGTTTCAGCTTCTCACTGGCAGCGGTCACAGCCTCAGTCTAAAGCCGGTGATGGGTGATGGTGTGGAGGAGCAGGGCATTTATCCAGGTAACCTAGGCACAGCGTGAGACAAACACCTCAGAAGGCACCCGGAAGAGAGCAGCTCCTCCCTCCCACTCCTCCTCTCAAGCAACATGTGGCAGTGCACGTGCTGTCACCCAGCTTATTTCTCCTGCAGCAAGTTCAATCAGGAAGAGCTCTCAAGCAGTATCACTATTCCGCACCATTTCTTCCTCGTGAATGTGAGCACCATCAAATAGTGTCCTCTTCCGCAATGACATCTACAGCAGTGTCACTGATGGCGCACAGCTCCTTTTTTCCTGTGACTCAACTCTACAGAGAGCTGGTGTAGGGAACGGCGGTGCGGCTAGTTTCTTGGGACTCTAAGGTTAGACTTGTGTTGTTTGCTTCTCAACCCTCAGTAGTAGTTAGCACAGGAATGTGTCTCACTCTTAAAAGGCTGAGGGATATTTCTCCACTACTTTAGACAGTGTGTCACACTCTGCCAGTGCCACTGACACAGAGTTATCAAATCAGTACTGTTTCCTGGCATATACACCAACGCCAATTTATGTTTACAAGGGGTAGCAGGTGCTTCCTGGATGCTGTTTTAACTCCTGGTCTACTTCTTGGCGCCATCAGGTTCCTGGCATCCAAGCAATATTTCACTCTGATGTTTAAAAGATTTTACAAGCTGACAAACTGGTAGTAAGAGAAACCTGGACTACAGTGAGCAACAAAGTGGGCTTTCAATACAATGTAATCAGCCAAAAACAGGTACGCAACAGCCAAGCGCTCTTACAAGACTAGTCATTGTGTCTGTGTACAGAGCTAGGGAAGGTGTGGGGGCATTCTACGCACACTAGAAATGGAACTGCCGGAAAGTCCTCCATACATTTAAAAAAATGCACATTTCAGGTCTTTTGCAGTAACTCTGTACCACCAAATGGGGGTACACTAATACCACTGCCTTACCTCCCTTTACAGAAGCACAGGTCCTTGTCTGCAGCTACGGGTACTCCCAGCAGTGCAGGGGAAAGAATCATATCAGGATACCCAAAGAGACACATCTCAACCACTGGGCTGTACCAGCACCTGTCCTGTCTGCCTCCCAAGCGCCTTTAGATGGAATAAACAGGTGCCTAAACGTGCTGGGATCAGACTGCCATCCTCAAATGTTAATACCTGTGCAGGCATTCTAAAGACAAATCAATATGTGGAAGGGAATGATTGTTGAGCATCAAAGAATGAGCCCTGGGACCTAAGACTCAACTTTGAAGGGCGAGGATAGTCAGGAAGTGAAAATGGCCAGCTGGAATTAAAGAGTGAGGTCTCTTCCTGCGAACCAGAAGGACACAGGGCTTGATTTAGATTTGGGTGAGGAGAGGAAATTCTCCAGTTTGAGAAGCGGTAAATCTTCCTTAGGAGTATTCTCGGATGTTAAACAGATTTGCCTTCACAGAATCATCAGTGTATTCACCACTGCCTCTGCAAATCAGAGATGATGTTACCACACACCTCTGAATCAGGCCCCAACTTATTTACAAATGTATTTACACCACGTGAAGCCACTGGGTCTTTCGAGCCCTACTAGCAAGGAAAATAATTATATTGGTTTAGATTTAGGAATGTGCCATGCCATGGACATGAAGGGGAAACGAGAGCTAAATACTCTGGTATCATTAGAATGTGGTTTGCTTAGAGTGGGTGTGGGCACTCCGGGTGGTGCAGATCGCTGTTGACGGTCATAACCAGGGAAATTGTACATCATACCTTGAGGAGTGCTCTATGAAATGAACCCCTGTACCCCTTGCAAACACCTGACTGCATGTGTCATTCATTATGCATGCAGGGAGCATCATTCCCTGGCCATTGGTATTGTTATGTACATGAAAATATATTTACATTGCATAAAAATATAATAATATATGTGAGTGCAGGGTGCCTGTGTGCATTTTTGGCTTTTTCTAGAATGAGGTGGAGGGGTTCTCAATTGTGTTCTGAATGTACAAAAATGTTCTAGTAAAATGTTTTCTCTTTTCATCCTCTTTATTGTGTTTTGGTAGATTCATTGTTTGTTCTCGTGTTTGTAATTTTTACTAAATGGTATTTTGCATTAAAAAAAAGGGAAACCTGAAAAAAACACTTCAACCAAAAATATATTGTAATAAAACAGGAACAAAAGTATCTTGGAAATGTTCCTCATTCACCAAAGGGCAACAGATATAAGGTAAGAAATAATAATAGATAAGGTAGTGGGTTAAAGCTACAAACAAGAAGCATAAAACATATCAAAGGTATGAGTGATTAAACACAATGATAGCTAGCTTGTGTGGATTGGTTGGAAGTGCATTGTTGCACAACTGGGGTCAAAGTGTAGATAGCGGAAGGACTACAATAGTAATAGAATGGTTCCTCCTCAAAAGCAGACAGGTAGACACTGCTCAAGGAGGGTCCTGTCCTACTCTACAGTTCTGCAAGTCTGTGCTGACTTACCTCGATAATTGACGAATACTCCTTGATGGTGGTGGCCATTACTTCCATGTAGCACTCTTTCTGCAATACCAAACAGAGACTTGTGTGGGAACCTATAACATTAATTTCTGTGATTCTTAAGCATTTTCCATTTCAATATTGTATTTTTTAAATCATCTTTAAGCTGGGTCTGTCCTACTGTTGACACCTTTGTCTCTCCATGTTGGTCAGTGGTCAGATGTCTGTGAAAAAATGGTCCATTTTTTATGGACCCACCCAACGGTGGTTTCACAGAAAGGAAAATCAAGACCGCTTAAGGACCTACATCAGCAAATTGTATGAGGTGTCACATATGCAGTAGATGCAATACAACTTGATGCCTGTCAATGAACAAGGAGCAGGGTGCACAGGGCTCATCCTCAAGTGTAAACATCACATTTAATAGAGGAAACCTAGTGAGCAACTGATGTTCAAAAAAGACATGGGTTTGACCCATCTCCTGTTTAAGTAGTCTGTTGGAGGGCACTGGGTTAACACTGGAAGTCTTAGGTTGTACAATCTTGAGTAATCAGACTTGATTGGCTGAGTAAATTGGTGTATAATGGTGTGACATTAGATGCTGATGACAAAGAGATGGTCCAAGAAGCAGCAGCACCATAAACAGAGCTAGAGACAACAATGGAAGTGTGTACAAAGATATGCAGGAAAAGGCCTCTTCACCAATCTAATAAATTATGTATGGAGAAGGATAACACCATCACTGACATGCACATATGCTCAGCTTTTTTGGGAAGTGGCCGACAGTGCACCACAAACACTCCACAGATGTGTCTGTCTTTCCATGATGACAGCCTACCCCTGATTTACCTTCTTGTACAGCTCCTCATTCTCTTTCACCTCTAATCGACATCTCTGAAGCTTTTCCTGAAAATATCAAATAAAAGAGGTTTAACTGTTGGCTGGAAAGGATTGGGAGGAAAGACGGAATGAAGAGGTTTGGAAAGCCTAACTATTTGTGGCATATTTTTAAATTTCACCCCATATCTATTTTTAAAAAGTGTTTTACTTATTATGAAGAAGCAACATTCATACATCTCTTTACATTATAATCTTTTTATAAAATTCCAATGGGAACTAAACCACAAAAATATCTTGGACTGATTTATTGCAGAACTAACTAAAGCTAAACATATTTTGTGGTGTTTGTGCCCAGAGTTCTATCATATTGTTTAATCAATATGGATTGAATTTGAGGTTTTGAATTCTCCATGGTATCCTTTGAGAATAAAAGTCGTAAAACCATCCACTATTATTCACAAAGATCTACGTGGTGCAAAATTGTAGATTGCGGCACATGGCAGAAATACATCAGATGTCTTGTACTGCATTTACAAAGACTTTCTCTGGAGCAGATATGAAGGAGCCTGAAACATCAACAGAGCTACTGAACAAAATCCCTGTGAATTGCAATTGCACACAAGCATCTCACCAATGCTTCAGACACCTCTAAATTTGTTCCAGTGCAAACCTTTATGAGCATGGAATGAAATGACTGGTTTAAATCTGAGACGTTATTGGTGACTCCAAATTTGCCCCAGGAAAGGAGACCAGTATTATTAGTCCAAAGGGTTTATAGTAAACCTTCCTCCATGGCTAGAGGTGCCTCCAACAGGGCAAAGATCAGCTAAAATGCTCTTGGGGATAACCGTTGTTCTGCCAGGGGTGATGTGGGGGAGATTTATTTAATCCAGTAAAATTTGTGCATGAACCTAAACTGATCTTATTTGATAAAATGATTGTGAGTGGTTGATAAGTTAGAGAAACATGAACTTGAAGCAATAGCGAAATATTGAGGTTTCCACATTTTTGGTTTAAACATTTTTGGATTACAGGTGCTTTGGATTTTAGTGGCATTGTGACTTGGTGACTTTGTCTGACATATTCCCTGGTATAGTATTTTGATTAACCATACATGGTTGAACACTAGCTCTGACAGGCTTTTGTCTGGTATGGAAATTCAGATTTGTATGTATTAGTTAGTAGTTGGTAGTTGGCTTATCTTGTCTCTTGAATACAATTGATTAATGGTTTAATTTGTGTTTATCCTTTCTCTTATTTTTGTTTTGTTTTTAATACTAGATTTACTGTCATCACTGGTCTCCCTCAACAGGAGCTGTCTTCTTAGTAAGTGGAGAAATGACATTGGTTCTTTCAGGATATGTTTCTGTCAGTGTCTCATCACCCCCTTGCAGATAGCTCATCTTTTTTTTACAGAGCGTTTTAGAGTTGTCTCTGTGCTGGCATTATGGAATGGAGTCCCCAGGCAACTAGTAAAGGAACATGATTTGATTTTCATGCACATCACATTTAGTGATGGATTTCACTCAAGGGCCTCAGATGAGCCAATGAGCACCTCTGTAAATCTTTGACAAATCTAAAATCTTCTACTATAAAAAGCAAAACTTTAAACTATGCAAATCTACAAAGAGAGGCAACTTAGCATAAGCCTTTATCAATTCAACTGTAAGGAGGATAGAAAAGTGCAAAGGAAAATTGTGAAGCAAATAAATATGAACTACACACACCATTTAATTAAAGAGAATATAGTTAGAAGGAAATGTCCAATTGTGTGCAGTTGAATAATTTCAGGCAATATAAAATAAGATGGGAATAGCCCACAGGAGGACTATTTGCTAAGGATAAGGCTGAAAGGCTACGTTGTCAACTTTAGAACCAGGAATTAAAGGGTCCTTTTCTCAGCTTACTCACTTTACTATTTTGCATTCTGGGAAAACTACTTTCTCTGTTTTCCCTCAAGTCCTCTATTTGTAAAACATGCCAGTGCATAAACTTTGTAAAATTAGTATTAAGTGAACATAAGATAGTACATTACTTGCCTCCAGCTCTGGTACCAGGGTCTTCAGCGTCAGAAGCTCTTCCTGAAGGGTCTTGTTGTCCTCTGAGCACTCGAAGATCTGTCGCAGAAGCAAAGGATAAATAAATGTACCATGCAGGAGGAGCTGTCTGTGTGTAAATATATGTGGGCAGCAGCAGGATCCCGAACCCTGTCGCAGAGCTGTGTTTGATAAAGGAATCAGGCCACCTGCATCTACTGAGCATCCGCCACCATCACCGAGAAACAGACAGATGACTTGCCTCTACACCATCTCCTGAGATTTCGCCATCCACACCAAAGACCTCCTCATTGACGAGGTGTCTCGGGATAACTACTGCAAATGCTTAGGCAGTGAATAACGACAACCGAACGCAACAAAGATTGCAGGCACATGTTCACAGTTTAAGAATGATAAATTCTTGGACACCATATGGAAGGGTGTTGAAACCAACAATCATCCATGAATTTCCTTCAGCATTGCGGCTAATGCTGATTGTCATGATTCAACGGTGTCTCTCTCTCTCTGAGAGCCCTCTTGGTCGAGGGCATTTGGATGGTGCCCAGACTTCCAACGGTGGGTGTCAGGGTTCTTTTTCATGGCAACGCCCTATTGTCCTATTGTCCTTTGAGGTTGACCCTCTTCTTTCCCTAATGTTTTAACTTTGATTGGAAATGAAATGTGAAGTCCACTCCTCGCATGCATCACTGAGAAGCATTTTCTTTTTTGAGGGAAGAGGCTAGTCACATGACCCCTTAGTCCAGGCAGCAAAGAGAAGTGTGCACACGTATAATGGGAATTGTCCCAATGGAAGACCAGCTGTTGTATGCCAACAAGCCTTTCTGCACCTGTTAGGCCCAATGTTAGTAGCAAGGATTGCATGTCGGGGCATTTTTTTGTCCTATCATTTCATCATGGCAATTTATTTTTTGATTGTAAAATTACTTTCCCTCATGCATCATCTCCTCATTTGCCAACTTAATGTGGGTAAGTACTATATTAACAAAAATAACTAAAATATTTATAGGACAAGTGATCAGATTATTATAAAATAATTTATTTAAGCTCCTTAATTAAAACACATAGATTGTTTATGGATTGTAATTTAGGGAATATTTTTAATTAGAAACTATGCTTATTATCGAGTGGCTGTAATTATATTAAAGCAATTACACCAAATTTAATTACAAAAATATTGATTGCTAAATAATTACGTATTATAATTAAAAAGTGACTTAATGAAAATCACCCTTAGTAATAAAACAATTTCAATTAATGTCATTACATTTAACATAATTGTAACTAAATTAATGTTGATTAACTCAATTGAATATCTACAAAACAAATTAAATAAATATAAGAGTCACGGATAGAATTTCATATTGTATATTAATAAATGTAAATTAATTTAATAAAACAATTTAAGAAAAAAATTCTTGAATTAAAAATTACATTGTAAATAAAGGAAAGGGTTATCATTAAGGAAAGTAAAAAGGGTATAGGTAAGGCAACAGTATTTAACTTAGGAGTAACTGGCACCGGTTCAGCCATAACCAAGAGATAGTGATCAGGTTTTTTTTTTATTTTTAAACAAATTTTATTGGTCAAGCGGCACATGTACAGCAGAGCCCTGTAACCCAGAGGCGTCTGCACAATCTGAGCATACAGAAATGACTGAAATTTTTCGAAAATATATCCCAAAAAAAACCTTAAAGGAAATACAATAGCAATCTAAGTTGCGTCCCCCTCCCCCCGATTGCACCATTCATCCACTCTAAACAGATCTATTCGGATATTTACAGTCAAACTACCCACCGGGGTTACACCCCACAACCCCGCTCCCGGGATCCCCCCCAGTAAGTCCAACGTTTATAATCGCAGGTCCTGATCTACAGGAACCGGGTCTAGAAGCAATCCCCGATAGTCTGCCCACCTCTTCCATATTTTGAAATGTTTTAAAGGTCACCCCCTGGCAATAAAAATAGGTTTCTCAAGGCCCACACAGAAGTCCAGGCCATTCTACCATGCGGCCACAGCAGGGGGCCTCGGAGCCTTCCACGCCCTCGCTATGTCCCTCTTTGCCAATGTAAGACCCAACAGTAATAAATGGCATTTATAGACATTACCACCTATCCCTAGTGTCAGGTTTTTTTTTAATTAAAGGTTAAACTTAGCTTGACAAGGAACTAGAGGAAAAGGCATGCATGCAAATGGTGTGAATCTCTCTCACAGTCCCAATCTCTGCAAAGAGGTCTGCATACCAGGGGGCACTAACAAGGTCATTGTCCCTCACCCACCTGTGGGAGACGTTCTGCCTATCTGTTTTCTGAAGGAGAAGATAATCTCCGCAGATCATTTGGTATAATATAGAGTGAACATAAGGGGCATGGCTTCTACCTCTTGCCACCCTAAGGCCAAATCAGCAGACATCAACAGGTTTCCAAATTTGGGGCCTCATTAGGATGTCAGTTGGGCCGTCATCCAGCCGAGTAGTCTGACCGCCGCATTATGATGCGGTCGGTCAGACCGCATCGGTCAGAGGGATCAACCGATGCTTACGACGGACTCAAGGAACCTGTCGGTCGGATCGTATTCCCTACAATAGGGGCGGTGCCTGTCGGAAAGGGACTTTGGGGGGTCCTAGTAGGGCCCCCGTCCGCTATGAGGCCCCCCAAACATCCATGCCCCATGTGCTAGGTGCCACATGGTGCATGGCACACGGGAGATGTTGTTTGAAAACATACCTTTTTCCATTACGGCTTGTGCTGTCATGATTTCGACCGCCTACACGACAGTCGCATCATAAATTAGCAGGTTGGACCGCCGACTACTTGTTGGTTGGTCCCAAACCCACTGCGATGGCAGTCAGACACTCATCCAATCGCCATCGTAATCGGCCCATAGACTTTGAGAGACCCCTAACAAGCTCCTGAATATGCATTTAGAGGCCTCAACAAGTTTCCTTATCTAGATTTCAAAGACTTAAAGACATTTATTAATCTAGTTTTAAAAGACCTCAATAAATTACAAATTTGGATTTACAGAACATCAGTACATTTCTGATCATGGATGTAAGAGACCTCAATACATTTCTTCATCTGGATTTAAGAGACCTCAACAGATTTGACATTGTGGACCCAAAAGACCTCAACAGGTTTTGAATATGGATGTAAGAGCTATCAGCACTCTTCCCACTCTAAGAGAGAGATAAGGTGTGATCTCCTCTCAGGCAGAGTGTTTAATGCCACATCTATAGATAATTATATCATTGACAATTCCTGAGGCTCCAGATGTCAACTACTCATCTGGAGCCACTGGAATGGTAAATAATCTAATGATCTCCAGATGTGGCAATAAGAAGTGAATTAGTGAGTGAGTGAAAGAGTAAGTTACCAAGAAAGTGTTCAAGTTACATTGGCACCTTTATACTCTACAGTAGTAGTCCCAAAAATCTCTGCTTGTGGCACAAACCCTCCTTGAACTCACTCCCAGAGATGGGGTATAATGTCCCCTGAGATTCAACGCCTCAAAGAGATCAGCTAAAGCAGTGTTCTTCTGCTTCACTGATACCAACCAGATCACAGGGTAAAGTCTAGTTCCCCAGACATGTCTGTCCTACCTGAGCTGAGAGATCTTCCACCTGCTGCTCCAGCTGAGATTTCTTCTTTTCCTAGAAAAAGGATGAGTAAACTATCACAACACTGTCTTCAACTGACACGAAAATATCTCTTTGATATAATCTTCAGTTTAGTGGTCAGGTGCGTGTTAATCTCAGCCACCCGAGGGCCAAAATATGTATAAGGATATCTTGTTTTGGTAAAGCCACTAATACAGCAGTTTTGCTTCCTTTAACTGTGGTAAATAACAGGTGCTCTGGTTACCCAATTGTATTGTATCAGTTATTGGTGGATGCTGGAGATGGCCTTGCTGGGTTTTCTACTTGTCACCAGAAGGTTACAGCATATGTCAGAAATTCAGGCTTAAACTCACTGAGCTTTGTTGCTAGTGAAAGAGTGTAGAAGCTCAGAGGGGATAGCACAAGGGCACTCAAGTGTGACTGGTAAAGGAGTGAAAACTGGTATCGAAGAGATGTAATGTTGGGTATCGAAGAGATGTAATGTCGATGAAATATAAAAATATGCAATAGTCGAATCCAACCAAGAGAATCATAAATTCAGCAAAATTACAGTAACTGTTATTTAAAAAACTAAAAACTGAAAAATGCATAACAGAACATTGCATAGTTAAATGCATAACCACAAATGCTTTGCAACACAAACTAGATGAAAAACTTTGCACTCCAAGAAGAGCAGCAGGTAACTTGGGATAGGGATGGGTGGAGTTCTGTGGAGTGGGGTGAGGTGCGGGAAGTAGAAAGGATGAAGGGGTAAAAGAGAACCGTTAGAAAAACAACATGTATTTGACAACAAAAAAAAACATTACAGTGCAAGCTGATACTTGAAACAAGAGTAGAAGAGAATATGGAACCTCCAATATTTTTGGGATTTTCAGGTAGAGTCACTGCACATATATGCTGTTAATTGTAATGCAAATACTCTATTTTTCGACTAGAAATCATTTAAACTTCACTAAGAGTAAGAAATCGTGTCTTGTCCTTTTTATATATTTGTAGGATCTTATCAAGGTTTTAATAATATTTGGCATTGCTTTATAACATTCTTATTTTGTGAAGCAGTCCTTGTTCCGCCTTGGCTTGTGCCTTTTGAGCGGAAGGACTTGTTAACATGTTAATTTTGATAGGCAGTTTTCATTTGGTATACTTTATATTTTGATGTATACAATTTGATGTACTAAGATAGGTAAGCTTGCAATTGTATTTTCTGTGCTTGTGATTTGTACCAAAATGTATTTATTCCTCAGGAGAAGAGGTTAGAACTAGATAAAACATTCTAGCCATAGCTCCAGAGCTGATAAAACATTCCATGGGAGACCTCTATACAATGAGCCCGTGAGGCATACAAAATTGGATACCACAATCCAGACAGGTTCTCTAGGGCTTGATACATCCTTATCCGTAAGATATCCAGAATCAGATACAAATTCCAGCCGAGGCCTCCAAAACTGAATACAACATTTCAGAGGAGGCCTTCAGAAATCAATACAAGGTCTCCTGAGCTCAATACATATTTATAGGCAGGGTCTTCAGAACTGAATACAACATACCAAGCAAGGCCTCCAGAACTGGGTATGGCATTCTAGGCAAGGCCTCCAAAACTCAATGAATCAGTACAGTTGAGGTCTCGAGCACTGTGTAATCGCTGGTTTGAAAAACACTCTTGCTGAATGCCATTTTGTATTTGTTCTTGCACCAATCGGTGAAGTAAGTGAGACTTGCCGCTAAGATCGTTTTTTGTCTTTCAGACTATTTGTCTCCTAATATAAATATTCTATTTGCATTTAGGATTACAATTTAAAGACAAATCTCAGAATCATCTTGGATAACATAAAAGATACAAAGTTGAGAATACGAGTGGAAACTATGTAAGCTGAGATGCACTTTGGCTATAGGTAATTCAGTCTATAGTAAAATACTTGCTGATTTAGTTCATGAAGTGTAGTGAGATAGCATTATTCACTACACTTGTATGCTACAGTCAATGAATGGATGGACATTAACTTTGGGTTAGTGCTGATTGCTGATTCTTGTGTTACATTGTGCCAGGATAGATGCTTGGTGGATATTTTGTGTGTTACACACCAATTCAAAATAGCACTCTTTCAGAACACTGATTTTTATGTTATGTTGCACCACAATAGGTGTTTGATGAATGCAACATGGGATTGGATTAGTAATTATGTATACTTGACAACTTCAAAATGTTTCTCATTTTGAATGCAGATTTTCGTGTTACATTAAATTACAAAGATGTTTGATGACTAGATATGTGATTTGTTTATTCCCTAGATGTGTATGTTATAGTGAGTTGAGGGATACACGCCTTTGATCAAAAATTGTTTACACGATTAACTCAAAATGGTGCTTTTTCAAAAAACTGATTATGGTGTTGTATCAGATTATGGGAGATAAAATATGCCATTGAACAGATATGTGATGTAACTATTACCTAGAACGTTATGTCAAAGTTGAGTAACATAATTAAACCTTTGACTAACAATCATCTATTTATGACCAATAAAAAAATCGAGCTCATTTTGAATGCCTATTATCGTGTACCGAAAAAAGAATTGATGCTAGTGGAGAGAGATAGTATTTAGGGAGCCCTTAGTCTACAGATCCTTATAGATTGAGGACATTATAGAAATTCTACTCCAACAATGCTAGTGTAGATTATTAGGTGTGGAAGTATTGCTCCTTTTATATCTTTATAATTAAAAAGAGGTGCCTGTTGGAGGGAAATCTCCTCGGATGAGTATGTTAGAGATGCATAACGAATAAGAAACACTTAGGAATATGTGTATACAGTAAAAGAACAATGGTATTCAACAATGGCATTTAAATATGAATGCCCAATCTTTCTTAAATATTTAAGTATTTTGTATATTGAGTACTGAAATCGAACTGGGGTGTTATGCTATGATGGTTCGCCATGGATCTGGTGTAATACTCGGTACCAATGTTGCATATCACTGCATAAGATTTGGGATTGATAAAAAACATCATAAGAATTCATATGGACCACAGTGGAACCAGTGATCACACTCTTCTCTATTAAAATATCAAATGGTATGCTGTTCGTCTTATACATTTACAATAATTAAATTAGGGAAGAGATTTAATCTATTGGTGGGTTTAGAAAATTGATTCAATTATTATGAACTACTGCTTAAAGAGGGGACGGAAAACATGACATTTTAAAATATTAGGGTACACTTGGATGTAGAATTGGATTTACATTGCTTTTAAGTTTGTCTTATAGTGTGAATATGTGATTTTGAATGTGTTCATGTACATTCCTACAGCCCTGATTAATTTCCTGCATGTAACTAAAAGTGTTGACTGTGCTAAACTGTTTACAGGGATCTTCTGATAAATAATTATGAAGAGAAAATCGAAAATAAAATCTTGAACTGATGTGGTTGTAGTGAATCTTTGCAAGCAAACAAGTTCATTTTTAGACTGTGCAACATTGGATTTGACATGACAACATTTGGTGAACTGAACCTAGAGATCTGAGGGCTTCCCCATTGGTGGAAAACAATTTAGTTTTGTGGCTTGTAAGGGGTCTGTGGACAGCTGGCCCCTAGGGGTGTAGCACCCAGACAATTTAACACTCAAGCACTCATGGATTAGCAGTAATACAGTATATCTCAGCTAGGATTATAATTTGATGTTGAGGTTGTTTCAATGAGTTATACATTATTAATACAACATCCTTTTTTATGATTGCACCACCCACATACCCTCTACAACCACACAATACTGAGATCATCAAATATAATACCCCATACAGCTCTCTCCTTTGTTTTTGTTCTTGAACCTTAATCCTGTTTTCGGTAGCCCAAGTGTATAGAATTGTTTTTGGCTGCATCAAATCTTGCCTGCTCTAGGAACCAAAATGTTTCTTTTCTCTGCATTTGAGTGACTAACCACCACTTCTACACAACTCACCAGCTCTTTCTTGTTGGCTTCCATTGCGTGCAGGGTTTCCCTCTGCACAGTGAGTTGTTGCTTCACCATCTCAAGTTCCTCCACCAAGCCCTGGGATTGGCAGGAGACCTGCTGCAGACTATAGAGAAGGAAACGGGGTCAGTTATTCCTCAAACCTTTCATCGGCTCACGCGTGGGAGGAGTTGAAGAGGAGAAGAGGACGGGAAGTCCTGAAGGTTCAAGGAGAAACCAGAAGCAAAGATGATAGAAGAGGGAGAGAAGCCAGAAGCTCCTAAATAGACATTTTAGTAAAAGTGAAGCACCTGGATAGAATCCACAGTAGAATGTAAATATCCTCCATGGAAGAGAAGGAGAGGAGAAGATCCTGGACAGAGGAGAAGAAGAACTGGAAATTATAGAAAGAAGGGATGGAGACTCCTGCGTAGATGAAATGGAGAGATAACAATTTTTAATAGAAGAGATGGCGGGAAGAAGATCCTGGGTAGATGATTTGGATGGATGAATAGATCGAGAGGGGTTCAGAACCTAGACAGAAAAGATGGATGGATGAACATCCTGGAGAAGACCCTGGAGAGGTGATGAGACTAGATAGACGAGCTATTGAGATGAAAACACGGAGCAGATTAAAAGAAGGGTGAAGATCCTGGAAGGAGCAGATGGATAGATGGGAAGATCCCAGAAATTACAGATGGGGAGAGGCCACGATCTGGCTTTGGAGCTATACAAAGGTGAAGCACCTGCACAGGAGAGACAGAGAGGTGGGATGTGAAGATCGAGCAAAAAGAAATACGCATGGCAGAAAAGTCAAGACCCAAGCACTGTATACAGACCTGAAAGCAATGATAACATATCCAGCCTGCATGGCTCTCATTTACGCACACCCTCCACTCAATACCTTTCATACCCTTAAACAACATCTCCTACATGCCTCTTGCTTTGTCCCCTCCCCATTGTACCTAACTCATTTCCTCACTTCCCAAATTCTTGCACCACCATGTTTCTCTTTCCCTCGATCCAGAGGTTGCATTTGAATCTTACACCTCCACAAGCCACCTCTTACTCCTTCATACCTCCTCTTCGTGTCTTTCGCTCCTTCACACCTCCACAGGGAGGCTCTCACTCCCTTACACCTCCTCCTCATGATTCTCACAACCCCACCGAATGACTCTCAAATCTTCGCATACATTACACCATAGGCCCCTTACTTTCTTTAACAATTTGTCCTTTTCCTCTTGTGCGCTGTTTGCTCTCAAATACACTGTTCACTCTCTCTCTCATTCTCTCTCCTTCCACTGTATAGCTGCCACTCTCCGTATGTTTCGCTCACTCACTCCTCCACTGTTTTCACTGGCTCACCTCCAACACATGTCCATCCCTCACTTGTGCACTGCGTTCCTGTCTCATGACAGCCCTGCATGACTCTCCTCTTGCACGCCTACTCAGGTTTCTCCTACATCCCTCTAGTGCAGGGATCTCAAACCTTTTCTACATTAAGAGCTACTAACACAAATTATTGGTTACAATAGTGACCTCTTCAAACCGGATTCCATTACTAGCCGCTGCGTGCACAATTACTAGCAGTGACCACCTCAGTGCATCAGGCAAAGCCACCGGAAATAATGTTAAAAAAAAAAAACAACTTTATTTTTAATTGTGAATGCATCTGTGTCATAACCATCATGTACACAATCACTCTGGCATCTAAGAGAGAACATCCGTAATAATGGCCCCGATGCAACCCGAAATACCATGTATATATCAGCCTCAAATATATTTTTTTCTACAAACACCAGCTTATCAGATAGATACATTTTACTTGTAAATACATCTTTTTCAATTTTGGAAACTGAAAGGAAGAAGAGGCTCTAATAGCAGGTAAAAGGAGTTTTATTCCATGAAGTATAAATTAATCAGGAATTTCAGAATCCACTCTTCAAAACATTTTAGCAAAAGAATGGTGAAACAAGATGACACATACAAAGTAGCCCAGCAGAAACATACCTAATTCAACTAAAGAAAGACTTTTCATTCATCAGAGGCGCCAGATCTGGGATCAGGGTGTCGATCCCAACTACAGGACCCAGAGTGCTTTGCGGCAGGAGCCGCTCACCTGCACCTGCAACACGCCACCACCAGGCGCTTAAATCGTGCTGTTTCTCTCCACAGCGCGAGACGCCAGATCTGGGACCAGGGGGTCGAGACCTACTACAGGACCCAGAGTGCTTTGCGGCAGGAGCCGCTCGTCTGCACCTGCAACATGCCACCAGGCGCTCAAATCGTGCTGTTCCTTACCACCGTGCGGGACGTGCCTGGGTGAAACCTGGGCCAAGGCTAAGATGGGCCACCCCCCCAAGACCTGCCTTTTGGACACCAAGGTACAGTGTGTGTCCCGCGCTTCTTTTTCTTTGTTTTTGTAATACAGCTTGAAAGGACTCACGTTTTTCTTTTGAAGGATCTTATATTCCTTTGATGTGTAACGTCATTGTGCTGTATTTCTGAATCTTAGGAGGGTGTTGTCACCATTTGAGCGTACTGAGTCTAGGATGGGCAAAAGGAAGGCTGTTGATGGTGGGGCTGGGGTGGCAGTAGGGAAAGTCAAAACAGCCCAAAAAAGCTCTAAAGCCTGCTGGCGGGCACGTGTGCTTGACCACATCAATAGACTCTTGGTCGAATGCGAAGAAATTTTAAATCCGCCAGCAGAAGCTCCTTCTACTAAATTAAGTTGCTCCTTACCCAGTACGGGATACAACAAACCAAACACTATTCTAAAGATGTTTAAGAAAGCCGCCACCAAGAGCCGTACACCAGGCGCCCATACGCCAACAGGCCCCACCATGGCAGATGTAGTTTCCTTGCCAGAAGCAAGCCGCCTAGGCCCGCTAGACCCGGAGAGCATTTGTAACAACAGATTCCTACCCCTCAAAAGTCTAACCAATGACCCCCAGAATGCTGAGGAGCAGGCAGGTGCTGGGGCCCCTTCAGCGTTAGCAGTGGGTCATCAGCCCACAGATCTTAATGTCCACAAGTACATCAGAGACCTCAGAGCAGAAGTCGCTGCTCTTAGGACCATGAAAGGTGATCTCACTGGGCTGGTGAAACAGTTTTTAGTAAGGAACCAGGGGGCTTGCATGCAAACTGAGGTACTCTCAACCCAGGTTAATAACCTGCCAATTGAATCATCTAACAAACTTTTACCCCCCGGGCCCATAGGGACTCTCCCTGCCCCCCCACAGACCGAAGCACATATATACGCTAGAGGTTTTGATAACATGGTTAATAGTAGGAAGCTTCCAGGCATCCCTATTTAGCCGAACTGGGTAGGTTTGGGTCATTTTGATTTTAGAAGAACTAACCATCTAATGGAACCCCTGCCCAGAAATGCACCAAGGCGTCATACTTTGTCCCAGGAGATCATGGCACCCCCCGCTTCTTGTAAAATCTACATGACCAACGTGCCAAAACTAGCCCCACATAAGGGGCACAAGGGGGAAGACTCCATTGGATTCGCCATGCGAGAGGATGCAGGTCCGTAATAAGAGAAGATATTGTTAGGGCTAGGAGATGTGAGTTCCCAAACAGCCTTACAGATTGTATTGAACTGCTTCTGGTAGATGGAAGGTTAGTTGAAAACCTGATAGCTCTGGACACCACATCATGTCCTGCTGTATCCTCCAATATACAATTCAAGCTCCAACCAATAACCAGTCCACCGGCACCTGCCTCCCACTGGCCACATTTTTTTCCGAGTACCTGACTCAATCTTGGGTGAAAATGAATGACTCCAGACCCACCGTCTTTCGGTTGACATGGACCTTCCCATAGAATTATCTAACCCCACTTGGAGTATCCCCCCTGAAGCTAGGACCCTAACTAATGATATCATCAGGGACGGGGCAGGGGGTGCAATAGTTATGGAGGATTGGAAAAACAGGATTGGGCAGGACATTGCGGGCCCCTTCTCCAGTAGCAACAGCTGACAACTTGCATAGTACTGGTACCCTGAAAGTCGATATCCAGCCAGTCCCTAGTCCACCCCCCCAATCCTATTGAACCATCACCCATGTGCTCAATAGTTTCCTGGAAAGTGGCAGTAGTAAAGGGTATTTTGATCCTTCCGCATTGGAACCATTTTTATAGAAACCTTTGATATATGTATCTTACAGGAAACTTGGAGCGTAGAGCCAGTGCACAAGGACAGGTATGTAAGCTATTGCCTCCCTGTAATCTCAAATAAACCAGGGCGTCTAACCTGTGAGACGCTGGCACCTTCTATCGCCGCCGTACCCCCGGGTTGACGGCACTGGGCTGTGTTAGATACGACAAAGTGCATGTGTGCAAGCTACGCGGCCGGCCCGAGGGGTTGTAGGCTAAAGCTGTGTATTGTGAAACATAACAATAAAGGTCTTTCAAAAAAAAAAAAATAATAAACCAGGGCGTTCCGCTGGGGGTCTGTTGATATGGGTTAGGATAGCCCTCTATTGTGTAATCTCGCAGCTTCCCTCTGACAGCCCAGCTATCCTGGGAATGGGAATTATGGGCCGTTCAGGTCTTAACGTATATGAAAGAGGAACCAGAGGGGCAGACCATCAGCCACTATACAAAAACTTGTGCAAAAGAAATCCTGCCCCCTCCTTGATAATAGCGGGCAACTTTAATGCCACTTTCAAACCCTTGGACAGGGACGATGTGAGCAAAATAAAGGAGGTGGATGATCTATGGTCAGTTCCATGTTAAGACCAAACCCCTGTAAAAAAATGGTTACAAGTCGTGTTACAATTAAAAGCCTTGACTTTGGAGTTTGGGTTGAGGGCCATAAAAGGAAGGACAAAATCCGATAGAATGGGGGCCAACACCTTTAACAGAACAAATGGTATGAGTCGCATTTATTATATTCTGTTAGACCTGAGGCTCTGGCGCAGTGTTAGTGATATGGTTGTGGGTACAAGTTCAGATGGCGGCCCTAATCCCCTCTGCTTGAGCCTGGCATTCGCTTGGGGCGGCAAGTATGATAGGCCTGAAATCCAACAGCTACAGAGGGAGGTTCACCCATCCAACGACAAGCGACGTCTTAAGTGGCACAAGATAATTTGACATGAAGATATGCTTCAACTCATAGACCAGGATTTGCTAGCTTGTACGCAAGAGATGGCAGCTTTGCATGAAATGCCAGGAGTGTTGGTGGCAGTCCCAGACACTCACTCTTTAGTTTTTGAAGCAGTTGGGTGCTTACTTCACAGTGCCTGCGCATAAGAATAATTCTAGACCCACCAATATAGAATCAAAAACATGGTTCAACCAAAAATGTAGACGTCTCAGGATCCAATTCTCCTTGGCTATAAAATCCAAGGATGCTGGAAGCATAAGAACCTCCAGAAGAGCCTACATGAATGGCTTCTCAAAAGCTAAAAAGGAGTGGGACGAGACTAGATGGCCACTCATCAAGGAAGCCTGTGACTCTGAAGACCCAAAAAAGTTCTAATCCCTGGTTGTGTGAGGTGACCAACTGGGGGCTTCCCCTCTTGCAAATCATATTACTGTCTCAGACTGGCATGATCATTTCAATGCCCACTATTCGGATCCCTGTATGCCCGACTCTTCGGTAGATGCTCTAATACCTTCTCAGTCTGAAAACAGGGACTGGTTTACTATGAGCAAAACTTAGGCCTCTGTTGGTTCAATTGTTCAAGCAAAAGCCCCGGGCCCTGAAGGCATCCCTGGCGATCTCTTTCTACCCGAAAGTGTCAACTGGTCACGCTATATCCTACTACTCTTTAACGCTATAGAAGGGGGTGCTCCACTCCCAGAGTCCTGGAAGGGTGCAGAGGAGATTCCCCTATTCAAGAAAGGCGATAGGGACCAACCATGTAACTATAGGCTTATTAGCCTAATTAATTCAATCCAAAAATTGTTTTGTCACGCCTTCCTGTCTAAGATCCGGGATTGGATAAGAGACAACAATATTTTAAACCCCTATCACGCAGGCTTTAGACAAAAGATGGGGACAATAGACCAGGTGTTTCGTCTTCTTCTTGTGTTTTGGAAAACCATGGTCATTGGCCAGGGAAGTTTATTGTTGCTTTTATTGACCTAAAGACAGCTTTTGATCTTGTCCCGAGAAACAAGTTGTGGCATGTGTTAAGAGATATGGGATTGCCAAGCGAAATCTTAGCCCTAGTTATCCGCCTACATGAGGCCAAAATGCAAGAGTTCGGTGGGGTTCTTAAGGCCAGCTCACTGATCCAATTCATGTTAGATGGGGAGTATGCCAGGGGTGTGTGCTAGCACCTAATCACTTCTCTCTCTATATGAATAGTGTGTATTTATCCAGGCACCCGGCAGATGCACCCACTCTAGGAGGGAGGGGGGTAGTAGCAACCCTCCTATTTGCAGATGACACCTTGCTGATGTCGAAAACCCCAGTTGGGGTTCAGCTGCTTCTAAATTCATTCAAATATTTCTGTGACATGCGAGGCCTAGAGATGAACACGTCTAAAACCAAATTCATGACACTAAACCCTCACAAGTCCTATAGGAGTAGACCTACCCTTGGTGGGGTCCGGCTTGAGAGGGTTAGCACCTTCGACTATCTAGGTATAAAAATAAGAAAGCATGTCATGGAAATCGCATCTCGCCAAGATGATTCTGAAGCACAAACATATAGTTGGGCCACTGGGGAAGGAACATTGCACATCAACTAACAAACCGGTTGCTGCTGTTCTGCAGATATACGATTCAAAAGCAGTTAGCTCTCTCGTTTATGGAGCTGGATTGTGGGGATTTGACAAAATGGACGATCTCTCCAGTTCTGAGCACAAATGTTTGAGGAGTTTGGTATCGCTGCCTCAGAGCACCCCACTCCACACCCTAAAGCTGGACTTGTGGAGAGGTGTGGCTCACTGGTTAGAGGCGGCAGTGGAGAGGTGTGGCTCACTGGTTAGAGGCGGCAGATCCGTAAGCAGAGAATCGACCAGGGTTCAATTCCCGACGCGGCAGGGTCGTGGACCAGGGTCAAAACGGACTCGATAGTTCTCGCCTCGGTACCTACTCTAACCAGGAACACACTCGGCAACTCTGGGCATTAAGCTTGCCTCATCTCTACAACGGCCCCCCACAGACGCCGGGGATGCCTGGTTTCACCTTGGAGATACCCAGAAAGGGACCATCTCACAGGGATAGCCACGACGGGTTCCCCAGCGGTCTATAGCGCCGGGACACTTCCGAGTAGCTGTGCGCTGAATAAATTCAAATAACATAACATAACATAACTTGGGAAGGAAATCTATAGCTGACGAAGCCAAGCTTCGCCCACTGTTATTTTGGATAAGAATTAAGGCAACTTCCGAATTTCTCCCATATGCTCATACCCTCATGGAAGTCAGCCACCTGGATAAATTTAACAAAATAAGCTGGTTCAACAATGTGAGGAAACTACTAGTTGACATTGGGTTACAGGGAATTTGGGAAAATACTGACCCTCCATCATTTCCCTCAAAAGGCCAAGTAAAATCACGATATTGGTATTGGGTAGTGCAAGCTGAGCTTGATAATATGTCTCAGTGAGGTTAACATCTGAATTAATGGATTACAAAGTGATTAGTTCCTTGGAGAGCTACCTAGACATTATACAAGTACCAACCGATAGGAAACTTTACATCCAGTTTAGGTGCTGCACACTCCCCCTGAACGAATTTACAGGCAGATGGCACAGCAATCCATCAACATCTCGGACTTGTCTTGGCTGCAAAATATCTATCGAGTCCGTTGTCCATTTAATGTTTGTTTGCCCGGCAAACGCACTTCCAAGAGCAAATTGGCTAAAACCTATCTGTAAGCAGATGGGATCTCGCAACCATGCAAAAGCCCTGCGAATTTTAAGATCTGATGCTAGACCTCTGCTCACCTGTGCTGTCGACAAATTCTTTGGACACCTATGGGACATCAGGAAAAAAGTACAGAAGTCGCTAATTTTAGTAGATGTCTATTGAGTGTACATTTTATAGTTTTTACCTTTTAACCGGCCCAGTGTTTACTGACCCTTAGGATACGCTCTTAACACATGTATTTTATTTACCTAGGATACATGTTGCCATCCTTGTCGTTGGGCAGTTGCCAACTTCTAAGAATACAATGGGGCCACTAAGAGTATAGTGCAAAAGTCTGGAACTTGCTAATTATTTTACATTGGACCTTAACTTTTTAGACGGCTCCGTGCCTTTTTACCCTTAGGACGTAAAGCTGCGTTCTTTTAAAAAACTTTTAACCATGATATAAGCTCCTAAATTTTAACTGCTGTATGTTTTATCATTGTATGGATAATGAAGATGGGAAAACCTTTATGGCGTGTATGCCTAAATAAAGTATCTACTGTATAATCGCATTTACCAGGTTGAGCTACACATACGGGAGCTACTCGCAGATACCTGGAGAGCCACCAGCAGCCCCCGAGCTACTCGTTGGAGAACCCTGCTCTAGTGCATGTCTTTATCTCTCTAATGCATGACTCTGATTAACCGCTTCATTTCATGATCCTCACTCACCCCCTGCACTCACTGCTTGTCTGTAACTCGTTTTTCTGCTGTGTCTAAACGAAACCTTTGAAAGCATTCTGCTATTGATGCCTGCACCTCACCTCTTATTCTGTGCCTTTAGGCTGGCATTTTCTCCGAGCAGCTGTATGTTCTCCTCGTCTACTTTCTCCAGGGCTTCCTGCAGGTCTTTGATTTCCTGCCGTTGCCTCCTCTTGGTGTCTTCAGCTTCAAGGATCCAGCTTTGCTGAGTATATTGACCACTACAGAAGCAGAAACAAATGAGGGACATGAGATTCTGGCTCCTCAGGAAAACAGATTGGGACAACATGTTTACTGGTGGATCTACGGATAAAGCCAGGAGTACAAGTGAGGGAAACGAAGGCAGGAGCAGGTACAACACGCTTAGCACTGGACCGATGAGGAGACTCAAACATGCAAAAAAGAAAAAAACCACGAACAGCATGTACCACTGAACCTATGATGAGGCCCAAGGGTCCATGGGAAGGAGATTAAAGAAAGGAGCAGGTCCTCATATGTACTACTTCATGTACAAATAGACTCAATGGTCCAAAAGAAGGAGGTCATGAAAAAGAACAGGATCTTTATCAGTGGATGCATGATGATATCCCAGAGTCCAAATGAAGGAGTTTGAGGGAACAGACGGGGACTACATGTTTACCACCGGGATATGGTCAGGCCCAAGCGAAGGAGCTCACAAAATGGGCAGGGAGCAGGGGCGGCTCTTTCGCTATGCGGAGGAGCGCCCCCCTCCCCCCACCCTGCCATCAGCAGCAGCTGAAAAATAAAATGATAATAATGCATGTTTATTATCTTTTTATTTTTCTGCTACCGTGGAGTCTTTGGGGTGGGGCCAGAAGATGACAGGCACTGAGGGGGAGTGGTGGGCACTGTTATCAGTGTGCATTACGGTTTGGCTGGGCGTCTCAGGCCGGCCAAACCGTCATGCGCACTAAAGCTGTCTCCAACCCAGCTGCGTTGCCCGGTTGGAGACAGCAGGCTCCTAGTCTCCCTGGGAGAGCCAATCGAGGGTGCTCAGCCAATCCTGCTGCTGCTCTCATGTTGTGAGAGTAGATCAGGATTGGCCGTAGGACCGTCTGGGAGCCTGTGCCTGCAGCGGAGCCAGAAGAGCGGAGATGAGGTGGGCTTTCAGGCAAGTTATTTTTTTTCCCTTCCCTTCCCCCCGACACCAGAGGCGACTGGCAGGGAGATCATGGGACCCCAACAGTCCACGTCAAGGAGCTTGAGGAAAGGGACTGCATGCTTAACATTGAACCCACAAGGATACTCAACGGTCTAATTGAAGGAGCTTGAGGAAAAGAGTAAAACAATCTGTTTAACAACAGACCAATGAGAAGGCACAAGATGAAAATAAAATAGCTCCGAATAAGGCCAATGATTGTTTAGACATGATGGCTGAGAGCAGTAGGAATAATATGGATTTAGCCTAAACGCAGCAGGCACATAGTTTCACTCGATCCCCAGGGACAAACTAGAGGTTACTGGTTCTTTGGTGGAATTCGTCACACATGGTGTGCACAGTGGGTGGGGGCGTGGCTTGAAGCCGATGTGAGCGGATGCGGGCTGCGGAGCTCCGTCCGCCGCTTTCCCCACAATCACATATCCTGAGCCTCAGTCGCAGATACAATAATAGTTCTGCAGACCGGAGACCCTCGAGAGTTTGAAGCGATAGGAGGCGAACCTCATACCGCCTTCAGAAGAGTCAAAACTCGCAGAGATCGGAGCGGGCTGGCAGAGTGGAATCGGTGGCAAGATGGCGCCCGGGCCACAGCTCGACCTCTGTTACTGACGTGGCCTGTCGTCAGAGTATCGGCGCCAGAGCGGAAGAGCAGTTCACCCTATGGAGAAGGCCTGCACACCGGCGCCCGCGCCTTAGGCTGCCCAGCATGTGCAGTATGGGCTATTAGGAGAGCGGCAGTCCCCTGGCATAGAAGAGCAACTAGACCTGCAGCAGAGCCCTGCACGGCGTGAAGATAAAGGACCCTGAGCTCATTGGTGGTTCCGAGCCTGGTTGCCTCTGCACTCTGAAGTCAGAACTGAGAAGCGCGACGGAGGTGGTGGAAAGATGGCGACCGCGCCATAGAGCATCGCAATCAGACCCTGCGGACCGAAGTGAGTGGAACAGGACACAGCTGCGGCGCACGCTTTGAGGACCAGGTGAGCCCAGCGAATACCCAGTGCGGAGAGACTCACCACCTGAGGACCATTATAGAGGTGACGCTGCTTCCCAGGTGGGAATGAGGAGGCCCCGCACACAGTGCAAGCCCACGCAGGAGTTAGTCATCCCAGCAGCCATACCTGGGCAGTAGTGACCGGCAATAAAAGCCCTGGTATCTATCACAGAGGCCACCAACAGTGCACGGACCCAAAGCTGCTGGGGCAGGCCCGCGGTGTTGATCGATAGGAACTGAGGGCCTAGAACCAAGGGAGAAAGGCCTGATGGGTGGCCTATAGCGAAATCGATTTGATGCAGGAAGTGGCCGCAGCATAAGGGAGGCCATGCGCACCTAGTAGGCGGCTGACATAATGAGGGGCAGGGGCACAGGCGGAGCAGGAAAGCTGCAAAGAAGAGGGCCTTCCTGACACCCAGAAAGCTCGTTGCCCTAAGGAATAATCGTGCAGAGATCGAGTCGTGGGACTTCACTAGGTCCATCCGCAACCGGAATCGCCCAGTCAGCAGCAGCCATATGCACGCACATCGGAGCGTGACCTAGGTGCTTCCAACGATCACAGCCGGCAACGAGGAGGTAGTTTTCCGGAGTGAGTACTGTGGCTTCAGCAGGGACGGCAGCTGCGAGGATGCCAGTGGCACAATAAAGTCGAACACCTACTGCTCTATAATGGAACTGACCTCTATTGCGATACAGGCTGCCCGGAGATAGAGAATGAAGCTAGAATCCACCCGGGAAAATGGGGAGAACCCAAAAGAAGAGAGGATATACAGTCCACATTGTAGAAGCCCCAGGCGCCCAGACCGACGATGATGACGAGGTGCTGGAAAGGGAAACAGCTTGACTCCCAGGAAACCAACGCTGATGGATATTATGCAGGCAATCACAGCGTCCCGAGAGGCCCTGTAGGAGAAAATAGATGTGATAGGCACATACTTAAGCCTGTTAAAGGATGATCATCGGAAGCTCAAGGACCATGTGATTTGGAGAAGGAACTTGGCGGTCTCCCTGAGAAGGTGACTGCGATGCAGAAGTCACTAACGAACCTGGAAACTAAAGTCAAAGTGGTGGAAGTGCTGGCCGAAGATAGTGAGTGAAGATCCTGCAGGAATAATATCCGAGTCATCGGAGTGCCGGAAAAAGCGGAGGGTGCGAACATAGTGCGCTTTTTGGAAGATTGGCTCCGAGCAGAAGTAGTCCCAGAGGGACTGTGATCCTTTTATGCACTGGAAAGAGCCCATAGAGTCCCGGCAAGACCGCCTAGACCTAGGGCCTCTCCTCGCCCGATAGTAGCACACCTACTGCATTTTAGGGACAGAGACCATATTCTACAACAAGCTCGCCAAAAACAAGGGCTGCAGATCGAATACAATGCAGTAATGATCTTTCCGGACTTCACCAGGGAAGTTCAACGAAACAGAGCATCCTTCTTAGCCGTTAAAAAGAATCTCCACCAGCTACTATTGCCGTATGTAATGCTGTTCCCTGCGCAGCTCCGAGTGGTGGATACTGGGGGCCCTCGATTCTTCACTACACCTCAAGAGGCCTGGGAATGGCTGGACACGTGGAGGCCTCTGGAGCATCGCAATTCTCCATTGAACACATCTCAACAGAGTCCTTGCGGCAATAAAACAGGATCCAGGGCTCCATCTCCTAGGGAACTCAGCCTGGAACGTTGCAGAGTGCTACAGGAAGTAGCGAAACATAGTCAACAGGGCTCCAGCCCCATCTCAAGTAAAAGCGGAATGGACGTGGAAAGATCCGAAGGTTCTCCAGCTCCCAGTCAAAAATGACTCCTCGGAGACAGATCTGCCAGAGAGCACATCCCAGATGGCGGACGATATTGTCTGATGGATATGGTTGGGTATACCACACTGTAACCTGCGGAGGAGTGATGCAGTGTTGAACTGAGAGGGCGAATAATGGACCCCGCTGCTAGCTTGGTGGCGGCGTGAGACCCTAGATGTCTGGTCCGGGGTGAAGACACTGCTGCAGGTATTGGGGGGGCAGCGGTAGGGATCTTGGTCCAGAACTATAAGCTCATCACCCCTGTAACCACTAGTGAACTTTGCGAGTTTAGGTAAAGTTTGGACGGGAACTAGTTCTTCAGTGCCTGTCCTGGGGAGGGGGAGTTGGGGGTTTTATTTGGTTACCGAGATGTTAGTTGGAGACAGGCGTGTCACAATGGCAGAATCTAGCAGAGGCGCGGTTTAACTCATGCAATGGGACCCTCACTAGATTTAAAATGTATTATGTTGAATGTACGGGGGATGCACTCAATGGTAAGGCGTCATAAAATCCATACATATTTGATCCGTAGGGGGGGGGCCAGATTGCACTGCTCCAGGAGACCCACATTATGGCAAATGAAGGAGCAGCATTGCAGCGTCATTGGAGAGGTCAAGCATTCTATACCAATTACTCGGCATTTGTGCGGGGGAGGGGGTCCTGATCTGGGTATGGGTGGGAGTACCCTTTCAATGCACTAAACAAATTATAGACCCTGATGGCAGATATGTGGTGGTTTCCGGGAGGTTGGATGGTAGGGATATAAGTTTGGGTAGTATCTATGCACCTAACTCGGAGCAGCCAACCTTTTTTTCACACCTCTCTGGGAAATTGGCCTCTATTCTTACAGGTTCGGTACTATTAGGAGGGGACTTTATTTGTATTTCTGATGTTGCCCTGGATTGTTCCCATCCGCCACTGCCTGATGCCCCCACACATAAAATAGCAGAAACACAGCAGCACTGGCAACTGAGGTGGAGATTGGTGGATTCCTGCAGAGCCCAACACCCGGGAATCCGGGATTACTCCTCCTTCGCGGCACTGCATGAAATCCATGTTCGCCTGGATGCCATATTGTGCTCCTCTGACGTACATGAAGGAGTGCCCAGTAGTGAACACCTCACTCGGACGATACCTGACCACAACCCAGAGCTATTAAGATTGCAGTGGTCTCGTGCGAGGCCCAAAATACCGACATGGTGCCTGAGACCCGAGGCCTTAGAGGACCAGGTGTTCCATGGAGAGATAGGCACAGCCATTGAACACTATTTCCAAGACAACGCTAACTCAGCATCGAGTTCCTTGGTAGAGTGGGATGCGTATATCAGGGATGGTGGGAACGCAGAAGACCCTACTACAGGACATACAGAGGGCGGACCAGCGCCTAAGAGAGCTAGAACTCTGATCAGCAGGGAGATCTCTTGGAGGCTAGAGAAGCTGTGGCCGTGCCGGTGGAGCGCCTTCGCTGTTTCGACTACAAAAAATATATAACCCGAGCCCACATGGAAAGGGATAAGTCGGGAGTTCTTTTGGCTTGGTTGGCCAATCCAGCCAGGAGGGGTTCTGTCATATTGGAGATTAGAGAGCAGAATGGAGAAGTGTGGTACGACCAACAGGGTATCAATACCCTGTTTCTAGATTACTATACCGATTTGTCCAAAAGTAGATTATCTCCAGTAGAAGAGGGCATAGACGAGTTCATAGGAGATGTAAAACTACCAGTCTTGGATGAGGAACTCACGGATATCATGGGACGGGTGTAAAAATAGGGGAAGTGAGAGGAGCTATTAAAAATATGGCAAGAAATAAAACACCGGGGACAGATGGCCTACCCATTGAATTCTACCTAGCAGACATTGACTTGCTGGCCCCCAGACTGGGGAAGCTGTACAATGAGGCAAGGCAGGTGGGGCACCTGCCTATCTCGACCAGGGAGGCGATTATCGTACCGCTGCTTAAACCGGGGAAACCACCCTGGGATAGAGTAGCATACCGCCCGCTCTCCATGCTTAACCTGGACTACAAAATCCTGAGTCGTATACTGGCCACTCGCTTGCTTCCACGCATGACAACCCTAATACACATAGACCAGTTCGGGTTTATACCCTCCAGAAACACAGCCCTTAATGTCCGACGCCTCTGGCGAGTACTGGAGGCAGATTCACATAGGAAAGACGTGGCAACGGTCTTTTCAGTGGACATAGAGAAGGCATTTGATAGCCTGGAGTGGCCGTATTTATTCCAAGTGATGCGGAAGGTTGGGCTGGGAGATAGGTTTGTGGACTGGACGGCTCTCTTATATTCCACCTCTACTGCTAGAGTTAAAACAGGTGGGCTAATATCGGACTCCTGTAGAATAGGACAGGGAATGCGACAGGGGTGCCCTCTTTTATTCGCCCTGGAGCCGTTTGCAGCTAGGGCTAGAACAGGTCAATACTATCAGGGACTTAATGTTTGTGGGCAGATCCACCACATTGCACTTTACGCAGATAACCTACTGATGTTCTTGGCAGAGTCGGGGGAGGCGCTTCGGGGCACGAAATAATTGTGACAGGCGCTAGGTGGAGTAGCAGGGAAGAAGGTAAACTGTTAAAAGTCTTGTTTATTCCCAGTGATGGAGGGTAGGATAGGCCCACAAAAGACTGAAGGAGTAAGATGGGAGGATAGGAGCTTGATGTACTTAGGTACCCAGGTATACCACACTCAGGAAGACATCCTGGAGGGTAACATAGGGAGAGCCATTAGAGGTACAAAAAGTAATTTTTACTTCTGGGGCTCTTTACCATTGTCAGTGGCCGGCCAGGTAGCTCTACTTAAGATGCTAACTGTGCAGAGATTGCTGTATTACTTTAGGACCCTGCCCGTCTGGATACCAACCAGGTACTTCACCCAACTTAAGTCGATGATCAAAGGGTTTCTGTGGGGAAATGGCAGGCGAAGAGTGGCACATAGCGTCCTCATGCGTCCGAGTGCAGAGGGAGGATTGGCGGTGCCTGACTTTGAGGCCTACTACCTTTTAGCACAGCTACAGGGGCTCACCAAGTGGGTGGCGAGTTGCATCAGGGGGATGGAGGAGCCGAGAGAGGACTCCGTGACCTTAAGAGTGAAAGATCGATATGACTTACCCAGGGGAGACTTTCTGTTGCACTCCGTCCTCACCGCGGCCATACAAAATCACTGGGGAGAGGGACTCACCAAGCCACGGACGTCACTGGGATGCCAGTACCTGGTAATGGCGGCAGGAGCTTTTAAGGAGGTCACATGTTTATACCGTGAATAATGCGGGAAACACTGCTGCCCTTAACGGAATTGCGACTGAAGTGGGTGGCGGACCTTGTTGAGGGTATTCCAGAGAAAACCTGGGGGAGTCAGTTGAGAGGGCTTGGAAGAGCACCAGGAATGCCAGATTCCAATTGGCCAATTTTTATATCCTACACAGGGCATACATTACCCCGGAGAAGATTAATAAATATTTTCAGTCCCAAGCAGCGGCTTGCCCGCGATGCAACAGGGAAGGAGCAGATTTCAAACATATGCACTGGGGCTGCCCGCACCTGGGTAGTTTCTGGGAAAAAGGTAACTACGCTGTTGGCAGATATTACTGACAGGGAAGTCGAGGCGTCTCAGGGGTACTGCCTGTTACATTGGTATCCGCACACGACTAAAAACAAAATCACGAGTACATTTCTAGATATGGGCTTAGTACTAGCTAAAAGAGATATAGCCATGCACTGGAAAGCAAAACAAGGGCCAACTATAGCCAGATGGAAGAAAGAACTCATTAAGAGGGCAGAATGTGAAGGAATAATTAGGATGCAAATAGCAAAACAAACGGGAAGTGAGAAGGTGCTGGAAGCAGCAAGAGCATGGGAAACCTTAGTAGTACTACTCCGGACTCCAGATGATGCTGAAGATGAGGAATCGGTAGGAGAACCCCTGGTGGGAGTAGTCTAGGCCCTTCACACCCCCGACCAACTTATAGACCCAGGGAGTTAGACAGCAACCCAAGTACATTTCCGCCCTCATTGACCGAGGGTTCCTAAAGTAATACCTCAGACAATCGTGAAACAAAGCTTGAAGCAGAAGCTTATCACAAACGTGTTATTTGTACATAAGTGACCCGCCTGGAGGGAGGGAAGGGTGGGGGTTAGTTGAGGGGAGGGAGTTTGACTTAGAGATTGAAGATATATGTAGCAGCCCAAGAAATAAACACAAATAACTCCTGTCGATTGGTTTGCAGGGGGAGGAGGGAGGACTCTTGATTGCAGTGAGGACCTGTGTTCCTTTGTTTTGTGTTGCTACTGAGTTGTATGTATCATAGTCCAGCTAATTATTATCCTGATCAATGATAAATATGATGCATTGTTGGTTTCTGGAACCTTCTGTAAACGCCAATAAAGTATGTTTAAAACAAAAAATGGTGTGCACAGAGGGTACCGTGCCCGTGACGTCCTGAGGTACTACATTTAGTATAGGTTGCCAAAGAGGAATACTCACGGTTTGGTGACACTTGAATCACCACTGTATTCTGGGATAACAGGCTCCATGGTGTCTAATTCATGAAAAAAGACAAAATGGAAATATCACATTATTTAGGAAAGATGTAGATATCCCTCACCAGCTGACTACAACCCTTTTGAATCAAGGTCCCACTTGGTGAAGCCAAACACCCATCCCGATAATGCCATTTGGGAACATCAAATAGGCAATGCTATGGAGAGGTGTGGCTCACTGGTTAGAGGCGGCAGATCCGCAAGCAGAGAATCGGCCAGGGACCAGGGTTCAATTCCCGACGCGGCAGGGTCGTGGACCAGGGTCAAAACGGACTCGATAATTCTCGCCTCGGTACCTACTCTAACCAGGAACACACTCGGCAACTCTGGGCATTAGCTTGCCTCATCTCCACAACGGCCCCCCACATTCGCCGGGGATGCCTGGTTTCACCTTGGAGATACCCAGGAGGGACCATCTCACAGGGATAGCCAGGACGGGTTCCCCAGCGGTCTACAGCGCCACGATGCCTCAGGGCAGCAGTGCGCTTTACAAGACACATACATTTACATACATTTACATGTTATACGAGTCCAGACCCTAGTTGATTTCATCATTTTATAATGCATACTCCATACACCTACTCTGCCCTTTTGGGGGAAGTCCACATCTCTGTCAATAATATACTCCCCATAGGAAGTAATATAATGATTTCCTCTATAATTATAGGGGAAGGGAATACGCAGTAGAACCCAAACTTTTTGTATGAGATTTTTTTAAACTAGGTTCAAGTACAGTGAGCACAAGAAAACGTGGTCAAAGGAAAATTAAAAGCGATTAATGTTAAAATAAAACCTGCCAAAAATTTAAAAACGATGTCACATCAGAAACTACATAAATGCCTAGATTAATATATAAAAGAGTAAAAGGGCTATACAAGGCAGACAAGGACAAAAACATCTTTAGGTTACCCATCATGCAATTCATTAAAGATGGTCCATACATCTTCATACTTAGTTATGTTTTTTCTCTGAACTGCATCAAATGTGGACACTAGTAAGCAATCGTGATGAATTAGGATTTTACTCAACTTCCAGACTTTTAATACTGGCCTGTCTGCACCCACCGAGGCCACACCTATTCAACCAAAGTCAGAGGTAAAAATTCAAATTGTTGGGGATATCATTCAAAACTACTATGGAATGTAAAGGTGGAATGATCCCTCCCACAATCCAAGCTAACTGCGTCACACATATCTTTTCAGAATGCCTCAGCCTTTGTACAACTCCACAACATATGAAAAAGGGAACCCCTTCTTGACAACACCCTTAACATACATCAGACATTTATCATCAGCTTAGCCATTCACACTTGTGTCCAATATCCTCTGTTGGACGTATACGAAGTTAAGGTCCATAGGGCTACAAATAATTGAGCTACAAATAAAATCCCATCTTTCACTGTTAATATCTATATTAAGACCGTCCATCTGTTTTTCTATAACATGTAACATTTTGCCTACAAATGAATTGCACTTAGAGATCCTTGAGTAAGTGGTCCTGCAGAATGAGACCCCACAAGGCTCTCTATACTTCCTTGAGGTCCATTGGTTCTAGAACTTCTAGAGTGCAGATAATATGTTGCCAGTCCCAGAATGAGGGCACTGAGGTGTGGAATTTGATGTGGAGGTCTGCACTGTGCTGTAGTGCGAGAAGCAATATATCTAAAATAGCAGACAATCAGTTCAACGTCGCCACAGTCTGCTATCTTCATCAGAAGTGAATTATTATGCGCCATATGTTAGTGACTTGAAAATGGCCCTGCAAGATAGTTGAAGCGTGGTCCCTGCTGCCCCACATTCACAGTCTTGGATTACCCCTAATAGCAAAGCTCTGAAAAAAAGGAGACATTCACTCTCCCGCAACAAAATTTTACCCCGACTAGTGGAGATTATGAGGACGATAAGTATGCCATACTGTGCACACATCCATCCTCACATCTGCAAAGCATCTATGAAGACCTAGTATGTATGCTTCCTATCTTCCCAGGCATAAAGATGTGTCCTTAGAAAACTACTTTTCTCTCTCCCTCCTACATTGTTCACATTTTCCTCTCTAAATTGATAATTTGCCTCATACTTATCCTCAAAGGTCTTGGGTATCATAATGAGCCAAGTAACCCTCCTACAAGACCTCCTACTTCATCCTATATTTCTCCCACAATCCCCACGCCCAAGGTCGCAATTTCTGCCTTCTCGCACACATCTCCTGCTCCGCAAGTTTCCACTCTCAAGTCTGTCTACAAACCTTTATGTGCACCGTTCAACCCATTTGGCTCCTAAATTAACAAACCACATCTGCCTTCCTGCCTCAAAGTCAGTCTCGAGACAGAGGAAGAAGGCAAGCGTAAAAGGTGGCACACAGGACAATGCAAATGACACTGTTTCACATGTAAAACTACTGTCCCAGAGTCGCAGCCTCAGCACAACCAAACGCACTTCCAGGTCAATAGTGGCAGATAGAGTACTTAACTCTGACTTACCTCGAGCTCCCTTGTCTGGCAACAGTGGTTGTTGTGACTCCTCACTACTCCTATTAGTTTGCACCCAGCTTGACTTGTTTCTTCACTTGTTTGTTTTTCCCCAGTTCACTTCCCTTGGTTTCCCTGTACCCTCTTCCTGGAATGCCTTGTTATCTACCTCATTACCCTTATGTTGAGTTCCCATCCAGTCTCCCCCCTACCAGGTGCTGAAGTGGTCTTCATCTCTGGCCCCTGTGTTGGTTTCAGGGTACACCAGGAATAGTTACAGCATACCAGCTACTTGCACCAGGTGAGTCCCAAACTTTGATAGTTATAGCTCTTACATCACTCCTGTGTTGTGATCTCTTAGGAATCTGTGTTCTCGCACCTCAGGTGGAGACCTGTCCTTAATAAATCTCACTCAAGGAGCTGTGCCTAAAAATCCTGTCTAGCTCTTCCAACTACCAACCCATGGAAGTGTCTCTCTGTCCATTCCCTCACCCTCTTTTCCCCTTAACCTCGGTCTTGGTTAAACCCCTTGACCTAATACAAGGGGCTAAATCGACCTCTATGGGGGAGAGGGAGGGAATGAACGTGACACCGTAAAGTAGCAATGCCAAGTGCGCTGACACTCAAAGCCCTTCTCAACCATGAAGGCATGGATACTGATTGCTTCAAATCTACCTTGGTCATGCACCTATTAAAGAAAAACAGCACTGACCCCTCCAGACCCTATCTACTTCATTTTCTCAAAAATTCTTCAACGGATGATTTTTAATTGGCTACCCCCTTCATCTCTGCTCACAACTTGCTAGACCTCTTTTAATCTAGCAGGGCATTACACTTCACAGAAATGTGATAGTTCTAATGTATGTAACCTCGCAACCCCTGCCCACCACAATCACTTCTCTTCTGTTATCATACTCTTTGGTTTCTCTGTGGTACCTGATACTGTCAACCTCTCCACTCTTCTATTCAAATCTGTAGACCACAGACTGTCTGTCAACCAGTTTTCTCCTGTCTGTCTCACTCTTCCTTATCAGTCTCTAGGTGCCCTTTCTCTCCATCCTCACACCCTTACTCTTCTCACTGTAAACCTCATCCCTTCATTATATCATTCCTTCCTTCAACCTTGTTATCATTTCTACAAAGATGATGCCTTTGCTCCTCACCTCCTGGCACAAGTTTCAAACTGCCTCACAGCCATTCACCACCGGATGAAAATTAATTCACCTTATGATAAATTAATCCAAAATTAAAACTATCAAATTTCCCGCCACACCTACCACTACCCTATCCCCATCTAACCAACATCATCACCGAAGTATCTTCAGCCAGAAACCTTGAGGTGCACTTCAGCCCTTCAATGAACATAGAGACGTTCATAACTCCCAGCAGATATGCAATCTGCGACAGTAACTCTTATTCCCAAAGCCGGTAAGCCCCAAGATAGGTGTGATTCCTACCAGCCAATATCCTTACTCAACACTGATATCAAAATCCTGGCTAAAATGCTGGCGCTTGTGACCCGAATGGTGCACCCCGATCAAAACGAGTTTATGCTGGGGCAGTCGACCGCGTTAAACTTGAGACGGCTCCAAAATAACCTGGAGGTGGGGGCAGCCTCACCTGTGGGATGAGTATTAGCTTTGTTGGATGCCAATAATGCCTTGAGTGGACGTACCATTTTGGGGTTTGGGCAAAATGGGCTTTGGCCCTAAAAATAGGAGATGGATCAAATTACACCATGATAGGTCAAAAGCAAGGGTACGGGTATTCCTCAGTAGTATTCTGCATGCACAGGGGCACGCGGCAGGAATGCCCTCTCTTGCAGATGTTCTTTGCATTGGGATAGAGGGATTTGCAGAATGGGTGAGGGTGAACGCACAGATCTGGGTCTGGCGTCGGGGGGGTCTGGATGAGAGAAAAGCATACCGTTATATGTGGATGACATTTTGCTTTACCAGACACAAGCGGCTTTGGCAATACACAGACTGCAAAATATATTCCACACTCTTGGAGAGGTCTCTGGGTTCACTATCCATTGGGAAAAATCCTTATTATTTCTGGTGGGAGAGTGGGATCAGGAGACACTTATCCTGCTGTTGAGGGTGGAAAGGAGTCGTTTTGAATACTTTATATTCCGACGGCGACTCTTAGGTGCTGGAGAGAGCATAGTGATCCATGGAGCGCAGCCCAGGATTTCGGGAGAAATGAAGCCATGCCCAAATTTTACTGTGATTACTGCAATACCTACCTCACCCATGACTCGCCGCCGATGAGGAAGACTCACTGCAGTGGCAGAGAGCATAAGGAAAACGTGAAGGATTACTACCAGAAATAGATGGAGGAGCAAGCGCAGAGCCTCATCGATAAAACAACCGCTGCCTTCCAACAAGGAAAGATCCCACCGACTACCTTCACCGGCCCTCCCCCTGCAAGAAGTATTATAATACCACCACCAAATCTTCGAGAGTTTACCACCTGGGATGATGTCAGCACCCCCTATGGCAGGTCCGCCAATGATATCAATGATGGGGCCGCCTCCACATCGGATGATGCAAGTCGGACCGGGACCAGGAATGCGGCTGCCAACGGGAGGGGACATGCAGATGATACCAGGCCTCATATAATGCGGCCTCCTTCACAGCCTATGATGCTCCAAGCCAGACCGAGAATGGCCAGTCCCGAAAGATAAAGTCACAAAGTTCCACCTCATTTCTGTTTTCGTTTGCTG
Organism: Triturus cristatus; assembly: GCF_964204655.1. Taxonomy (NCBI): domain Eukaryota; kingdom Metazoa; phylum Chordata; class Amphibia; order Caudata; family Salamandridae; genus Triturus; species Triturus cristatus. The sequence continues at coordinate 1,205,187,596 of NC_140593.1, read as the reverse complement.
TCAGTGCTGCAAGATGACTTCTTGACAGGAGAGTTTGTCACAGTTAAGGACTTCTTGAGAGCTGTGGAACTGATGTATGGCAAGTCTCCCCCCTCATCTGTACAACCGCTGTTGCATCTTTGAAGGGAATTGCCACAGTGGAGTTGGTGGAAGCCACCTACACCTTGCCGCCCCTTCCTACATCTTGCCCCGGCAGTTTTTAACAGGTGTTTATTTTACATCACCCTGATGTGTCTGGTATTTTTTTTTATTCAGGTTGATACATTTTCCAATTTTTTTTGCAACAATGATAGGAATTTGTTTTGAACTGTGGCTGTATACTTAGATATATGTTGTTTAAAAATATATAAAAACACAGTGAATAAAAAAAAATACTTAGGGATATGGATCTCTAGGGACTTGGATTTGCATTATGAGGCGAACCTGGCTCCCCACCTAAAAAAGTTAGACTGAGACGTTACACACTGGCAGTCGCTGCCATTCTCCTTACTGGACAAGGCAGCAATGTTTAAGATGTTAGCACTTCCTCAGTTTCTTTATTTGTGCTTCAGAACTCCATATAGGATTCCAGATTCATTCGTTTTAAGGGTGGACACATTAGTACGAATACTGTTGTTACTTTAGACTATTGCAAACGCAATTGATAATGTGTTAAATGCACTTTAAACTTGTATAATATTAGCCTCAGCAATTCCTCCAATTTACTTGGATGGGCAAACTTTGGCCGTTTTGCAGTCTCCCTTTTGGGCTATCCTCTGGCCCTTGGTGTTTCACCAAGGTGCTTCGACCTGTAGCGGGTTGGCTCAGAGCAAGGGGGTAAGATTAATCATACACCTGGATGATATTCTGCTAATAACTCAGTCCAGGGAAGTTGTTTCCCACAATAAAGAGCTCACCATAAACTTATTAGAGCACCTAGGTTTTGTCATAAACAGGAATAAATCTTTCCTGGTACCGAGCCAGGAAACACAGTTTCTGGGCTTTATTGGAAACACATTACAGGCGGAAGTGAAGTTACCAGGGGAGAAGCTGAGGAAGCTTCGCAAGGAGTTGAGGAAGATATTAGGGAAAAAAGAGTTCTCCTTAAGGTCCTTAGCAAGGATACTGTGTCTCCTGTCTTTGACAATCCAGGCAATCTACCCGGGTCCCCTGCATTACTAGGCACTGCGAAGACTCAAAGCGAGAATGTTGAAAACCACCCAGTCTCACTCTCAAATGCTATCTTTGGACCCGGATTCAAAGATGGTACTATCATGTTGGCTCAAGAATGCCGAAGCAGGTAATGACAGAGGAGAAACCAGAGATAATAATAGCGTCTGACCCGGGTTTAGCAGGATGGGGTGCGAGATGTGGCAACTCATCAGCAGGGGGACGCTGGTCACTTCAGGAGAAGGAGTTGCACATCAACTGCTTCGCATTACTAGCAGGTTCATTTACAATTCATTGCTTCACCAAGAATTGAATAAAGTGTTCCGTGATGTTACATTTGGACAATCTAGCTGCAGGCAGGTACGTCAACAAGATGGGAGATCCTCACTCCAATGGGCTTTCAGATCTAGCGAAGGTCTTTTGGGGTTGCTGCTTAAGCAAGGGAATTTCTGTAGTGGTGGAACATATTCCTGGATTAAGCAATGGTGTGGCGGATTGGTTTTCCCAGAATCTCAAAGATTTCAGCAATTGGAAGTTGAACAGAGAAGTTTTTCTGAATATTCAAGCCCTTGGGGACCCTTCGGGGTAGATCTCTTTCCAGACAGACTGAATACACAGCTGTCGAACATTTTCAGCTAGAGGCCGGGGCCAAAGGCTTGGGAAGTGGATGCCTTCCTTCAAAATTGGAGGGGTCTAACACCTTATGCTTTCCCTCTGTTTGCCATGCTACCAAGACTGCTGTTAGACATACGCCAGAAAAAAGAGATCACAGAAGTGATAACACCGCTTTGGCGTTCACAGGCATGGTTCCCACTTATGCTAGAAATGAGCATAGATTTCCCAATCTTGATTCAGGGTTTCAGAGGAATAATTACCGGTCCGGAGGGAGAAAGATACCCTCTTGTAGTGCAGGGGCTACTGACGCTGATGGCCTGGAGGGTTTTAGGAGACAGTGGCACATCCCAGGCCTTTTGGCAGATGCTTTCAAACTCATATCTGAGTGATGGGCACCTGGAACAATAAAAGCATATTGACTAGCTTGGGAGAAATGGGTTTGTTGGTGTCTTCGATGGGATTACGATCCTGTTTGAACTGATCCAGTACATGTGGTTAATTGCCTATCAGAACTGTACGCTCAGGGCTCTCTTATAGAACTGTTATTGTATACAGATCAGCTATAGCTGTGGGTCACTGTGAAAATCATGCGAAGTATGCAGGTACTAAACCCACCTACTGTAAAATACACTGCTTTATGGGATGTTAGAGAAGTTCTACGGGCACTAGTGAACTGGGGTGAAAATTCTGGTCTTTCTCTGAAGCGTATCTCTTATGAACTTACTGTTTTACTCTGTATGGTATCGGTTAGACGAACTACAGATGTGAAAGCATTGGATGTAACTAGCAGAGGCTATCTACCTGAAGGGTTTTCCTTTTATTTTATATGGAGAACAAAGACTATGTTGACTTCTGTATTCTATCCTTTCTTTACTCAGAATGAAAGACTTTGCGTGGTAAAATGCTGGATGGAACAGTGGTGGCTCGTCTGCTATGGCGGGGGAGCGTTGCCCCACTGCTTTTAAGCAGTGCAACGTAAAGGAACTATAAAATGATAATAACTCTGCGTTATTATCATTTTATGTTTCTGTGCTACTTAGTGTGCGGGCAGGCGGGTGGGCGGGGCTGCTTTTCTCTTGGAGCAGAGCAGGGCAGGGGTGGTTTGCCCACATCTAAGAGCACATGACTGTTGGCCAGCCCTCTCGAGCCGCCCTAACCAGTCATGCGCACTTTCCCCATTCTCCATGCAGGATGCATGCGAGCCTGCATGGAGAACATGCCCAGGCCCCTTTTCCCTGGCTGAGTGTCGAACCAGGATGCTCAGACCAATCACAACGCTGCATTGCATGATAACACTAATTTAGACCATGGATCCGGCTGGCATAGAGCGCATAGGCCTACCTCTAAATGTATAGTGGATGGCGTGAGCACACAGCACCTGAAGTCAATGGGTGGAAGTGGGGGCACTATTGGCAATAAGTACAGCTGACCAGGGAGGCCCAACCCCATCTGTTTTATCTGTAATATGTTGAAAATGAATAAAGGTAACAAGGCTGAAGTGTCTCCTCAATCTGCTGTGGTAATCTCTCATAAAGCTCATAATAAAATGAGGCCTAAATCCCATGCCAAGAGCAGATGGGCTGTAGATAGCGTGTCCCATTCAGCGCACTTTGGAGGCCCTTTCTGTTTACATGTCACACCATAGGTCAGAATCGACTGCCATTTCCGCCTGTGGTATATTGCACACTTCAGTCTTCTTAACAGTTTGGATGTGCAGTTCAGATACACGAGAAGCCCATATGGGCAGCCCATAACATACCACAGGTCCATTCATGGGCAAAGGCAAAAGTGGTGTGCAATGGGAACTGGGTAAATTAGCCCCTAACACAACTGGCTACTAAAAGCAAAGTACAAGACCTATGAAAATCCTGTGTGTGAGTGTATATATACATACGTGTATATATGTATATGTATGTTTATCTATCTATCTCTATATATCTATGTACATATATATATATATATATATATATATATCTACTGGCGGTCGCCAGTAGATAGTTATAGTTAGGACCGGGTTTCCATAGGAAATCCGCAACATTCTATTTGGAATAACTTTGGCGCCGGTTGACGAATCCTCGCGAAATTTTCAATATAGGTGGGGCGCTCCGCTCCGCTCCTACCCTGAAAGTCTCGGGGGGATTCGTCAAGCGGGGGGCTGAGAAAAAAGGGGGGTCCCCATGCAATTTTCCATAGGGACCTTTAGTCCAAGGTACAGCCCGAACGGCTGAACAGAATTACTTGAAATTTGGCAGAGAGGTAGTCCTCAGCTCAGGGAAGTGCCTTTTGCAGGTCTGGTGTCAATCTGTTCAGTAGTTCCTGAGAAAATCAAAAGTAAAATCATATATATGTGGGCGGAGCCTAACCACACATCTCATCCTGAGATCTGATTGGCTGTCAGCACTTCATCCAAGAAGTGTTGGCAGCCATCTTGGGACCAATATACATGATAGCACCTCATTAAAAAGCATTGCAGTTAATAGAAGGTTTTAAGACTTTAGTTACATTATAAATCATTTGTTGATGGTACCATACTCATTTTAGGAATTGTGGTATGTTCTAAGGTGATTTCACCATGTAAAAAAGCCTTCTGCTGGGATATCATGATTGAGAGAAAAATATTTTCTCATGCTTTTCCCACAGAGGTTTGGAAGGTGCTCTATAAGCTAAACTGAGAGCTTATTTTCTGTAAATTCACATTATCTTTCTCAGTCATGTGAGAATGAAGTCTGACATTCTCAGTAAAACATGTACATCCAACAAGGGCAGAGACTGTCAGTTGATTCCTTTGTGTTCTACTGCAGCTTCCCAGAGTGTTCCAAAGAACAACTAGAGCGCTAACAGTCCTACTTATGATAAACGTATGGCACACCTGAAGCGATCTTGCTTGGATTAAAGTGGTAACTCTTAAAACATTTAATTTACAAAGGAACAAAATGAGGGGGTTCATTTTTCCATAACAAGTATGATTAGTGCTGCAGAAAGAAAAACTAGGGCACATTTCGACTTCTGAAATCCTCTTTTATTTCATTAAAAAAATTCTGACATGCAGACTGAAACATGCACTTTCAATACCAGCAGCAGTTTTCCCTGGTGAGCAGTAGCTTTACTACAGTGATCTAATGAGCAAAAAGAGTGCTAACATTCTGAATTTATGGCAAATGTGTGACACATCTGAATGCCTTCTTGATGGAATCAAAGTCAAAAACCTGAAAGTATTTCCTACTGAGGAGACTGCAGTAAATGAGGAAATTAGGAAACTTCGTAACAAATAAGTCTCCCAAGATGGCCACCAGAGACAAAAGAGCCCAAATGTAGCCCAAATATCACCCAGATGTAGCCCAAGTATAGCCCAATGACAGAATGTCCCAGAGTGTTGTTAAAAACAACTAGAGTGCTTACTGTCTTCATTATGACAAAAGTATGGCACACATGAAGCCATCTTGATTGGAATAAACTGGTAACACTTAAAACATTTAATTTAAAAAGGAACACAATGAGGGGGTTCATTTTGCCATAGAAATTATGATTAATGCTGAAGAAAGAAAATGAGGGCACATTTTGAGTGACTTCTCAAATCCTCTTCTATTTCATTAAAAAATTCTGACATGCAGACTGAAACATGCACTTTTAATAACAGAAGCAGACTTCCATGGTGAACAGTAGTTTTACTACAGTGATCTAATGAGCAACTAGAGTGCTAACTTTCAGAATTTATGGCAAATGTGTGACATATCTGAATACCTTCATGATGGAATCAAAGTAAAAAACTGAAAGCATTTCCTACTGAGGAGACTGCAGTACATGAGGAAATTAGGAAACTTCATAACAAATAAATCTCCCAAGACGGCCACCGGAGACAAAAGAGCCCAAATGTAGCCCAAAATCACCCAGATGTAGCCCAAATATAGCCCAATGACAGAAGTGTGCAAAACACTTATTATTTTGTGTTTTTGCAGTGTTATATAGTGCAGACTTGTCAGGTATTGGAGTGCTTTACATGAGCATTGGTTACATCACACAAGAACAAATTCATGTTGGTTGTAGACATGGGGAGACTAAGTGATTTGACCAGAATCACAGAATGTCGAGCTGAAGCAGAAACTCCAACCTGGTTCCCCAGTTGCAAAGTCTGCAGTTCTGGAAGTAACACCACATCCTCTCCCCTAAGTGCAACATCTAATCAAGTGGTCAACTGGATAAAAAAACATAAAGATAACAAATAATTTAAAAGTGCTTTGTCGCTATTTGAAAACTCAGAAAATATGCCCTTATTTTAGTCTTTTAGAGCACTAACCATAATTTTGATGCCAATAAGACCCTCTCATATATGTAATTTCTAAAGGAAATGCTTTAGGTATTACAGTTTTGATTACATCAAGATGACGTTAGGCGTTCCACACTTTTGTAAAAAATATAGAATGTTAGCAATCTAGTTGTTCATTAGGATACTGTTGAGAGGCAGAGGCCAGGGGCACGGACTCTGAAAATTGAAGGCAGGTAGGAGGGTGCAAAGGCAACAATTTAACCACACTGAGCAGGCAGGAAGGGCCGTGGCAGCACAACAGACTATGGAGGGCAGTGGAAAGGGGGGCAGGGGCAACAAACCAACAATACAGGACTTGCAAGAGAGGCTGTGGCAATGTAATAGACCATTGTGGGCAGAAGGAAGACGCAATGGTAGTATAACCATACATGCCAACAGACCCGATTCAGCCAGGAAACGTCCAATGTTTTTAAGCTCAAATGGGCTTTATTTGATCTGTCTCTTGTCTACAATCTCCTCTTTTTCAATGTAACTCAAAGGGGAAAATCAATACCCCATTTTTTTTTCAAAATCTCCCTCTTACCAAGTTCAAAATGTTCGCAAGTATGGTACATTGGATCATGGAAGGAAATGGGGTAGGGACATGGACTTGGATAACAGAGGACAGGAGGGACATGGAGAGGTGCACCAAACTGACCCTGCAGGGCAGGCATCAGGGTTTGCAGCAGCACAATACACCACACAGGGCATGTGGGATGGGGTGCAGCACAACAATCCATAGAAAGCAAGAGGGAGGGGACAGGACCATGCACATGGACAACAGAGAACAGAGGGGCAAGAGGCAATGGTAGCTAGCTGACCATAATGGACAGACAGGAGAGAAAGCTGCAGCATAACAGACCATAAAGGGCAGGAGGGACGGATAAGGGGCATTACAATGGAACAGACAAGCCAGGAGGGAGGGAGTAGGGGTCTGCACATGTAAACAGAGGGCTGGGGGCAAGGGGGCAGGGCAGGAGCAGCAAGATAGCCATGGAGGTCAGGCAGGATGGGCACTAGAAGCAAGACACACCATGAAGAGCAACAGTGAGACTGTGATGGCATACACACAGACCATGTAGGGAAGGTGGGTGGGGGTCAGGGGCAGCTAACTGACCACACAGGGAAGGTGGGAGGGGCCATGGCAGCACAGAAGACCATGCATGGCAAGTGGGAGGGTTAGTGGCAGCACAATGGCTATGATGGGCAAGAAGGAGGGTGCAGGGGCATGCACAAAGGACGATGGAGGATAGAAGGGAGGGTCAGGACCTGTGCACAGACAAGAAGGTTCAGGGGAAGGGGCCTCACAACAGACCGCACGGGGCAGGCAGGAGGAGCAGTTGCAGCACAACAGACCAGGGAGGGCAGAAGGGTGTGACAGTACAATGGACCATGTAGGACAGGAGGAAGAGGATAGGGGCATGGCATGTGGACAGGCATGGTGGAGGTGGTAGGGACAGGTTACAGTCATCTGACAATGCTAGGCAGGTGGGAGGGGAGTGGCAGCTCAACAGAACACTCAGAGTAGATAGGAGTGGCAGGTCCATGGAACATGGTGGGCAAAAAGGATGGAGCAGGGGCATGCACAAAGACATCGGAGGGCAGGGGGAAGGAGAATAGGGGCAGCAAGCTAAGCACAGAGTTTAAGCAGGAGGTCAATGATGGGGCATAGAATTGGGCAATGGAGGGCAGGAGGAGGGGACTGGTACATCATACTAAATTGAGGGCAGTGGCAGCACATCAGACCATGCATGGCAGAAGGGAGGAGGCTAGTCCATGGATTCACACAACAGAGGATAGGGAGGAGGGGGATAGGGCAGCAAGCTAACTGTTCAGAGAAGGCGGGTATTAGGAACTTTATTGTTTTTAAAACGTGTGTCTGTGCGAACTACTTAAAATATGAACAAGTATGCAGCATAATCTCACTTTTATTCAGGAAGAAGAGGACGTTTGTGACTGTGACTCCGGGCTCACTTGGCAGAAACACCCCCTGACCCTCCACCCCCTATCGCAAAATGTAATGCCCGTGAAAAGGGTAGGTGAACACAGGTTATATAGAACATAGTCCTGAGAGCACGATTGAAAATGAAAACTAGATATAGTGTATGGTATAAACTATGCACCAAAAAGTGTGATATAAGATGAACCGGGCGTGAAATATAATATGCAATACATTGTGCGCAATGACAGATTCATTGGAGAGCGCGAGATAGCACAGGCACTAGCGCGTGCTATGCGATGTGCGCCTTGGAGTGTAATATGCACAGGGCAGTGTTGTGTAACCTAACTAGTCTCTAAAGTTGTAATATAAAATATGTGCTGGGGAGTGTAACGTTGCATATGCACTGTGACAAAGATATGGATCCCAGATTGTAATATGTATGGCATAGCACTGTGCGTTATAACATAGGCATCGAGGAAGGCACGTTAGATGGGGCAATATAACCCGTGCGAAGACAAGTGTGGCATGACATATTCACGGGGTGGTGTTACAGTGCACATGGGCTAGAGAGTGTCATAGCATATGCACTAGCTGGTGGAATACAACACAGAGGTGTGTGGCACTCGGCAGGCAATGGTGGGTGTAACACAGCATTGGGCTCTGCCAGGAGCGCGCTGTGACTCTCAAGTGATGTTCGTCCCCTTTCCAGAGAGTAAAATAAAAAGTATTACACATCCGGCAGTGGATGTGGGTTTTATTAACCGTGAGGGGGGTTTCTTACATAGTTTTGGTCGAATTTTTGCCAAACCCCTTTTGAATGGCTTGGTGTGCATGTTTATTAAATGTGCCCGTCAATAGCTACCCATGTTTGTATAAATAAACGACAAGGGTGTCTACCGGGATTAGGCACGGTAGGGCATCAGACATGTCAGAGCTTCACTAGTGGTGTAAATACATTCCACGTGGATTCATTGTATGCATAGTCGCCTTTTAATGAATATCACTCAAATCGTCATGGTGATAGGTACGTACGGTTTGTCCAGCATGTCCTAGGTGTGTCTAAAAATATATATTTTTTTAAAATAATAAAAAACAGTGGCCGGCCCTGGGGATTGGGGTGAAAAAAATATAATTAGGAGACAGGCCCTGTGGATGGGGTCATCAGGGCCAATAAATTAGAATAAGAAGGGGAACCACACAGCCCCCCTTCTTAAAAAATTAAAATAAATAAAAGACTGGCATCGTGCCGGAGGCCACGCCCCCTCCTTGCAGCACTCTGCAAACGCGCCCCCTGGCGAGTTGTAAGTTGGGGAATTAATTCCTCTTCAATACTGAGGGTACCTGAGGGCCAACTAGCCCAACAGGCATCTCCAGTATGCGCCAGGGAGCTGCGCTGCAGACAGGTGTTCTGAGGCCAAGCCCCTTTTTACACCTCTCTGCAACGCAGCTCTGTGGCGCTTACTGGAGGTACCTAGTGGTCTAGTTTGACCCTAGGGACCCTTAGGATTCAAGGGGACTTAATTTCTCAACTTAGAACAGCCACAGGGCGCGTTTACACAGTGGTGAAGGGAGGGGACGGGGCCTGAGGTGACATGTGCTAACACGCACTATGGCACGTTTTAAATTGGGGATATAATTTCCCTTCAATACTGAGGGGCCCTGGGGGCTAACTAGCCCACCAAGTGCTTCCAGTAAGCGCCACTGAGCTGCATTGCAGAGAGATGGTCCAGGCTGTGCCACTTTTTACACCTCTCTGCAACGCAGCTCTGTGGCACTTACTGGAGGTACCTAGTGGGCTAGTTGGACCCTAGGGACCCTCAGGATTCAAATGAACTTAATCTCCCAACTAAAAACGGACACAGGGCGTGTTTACACAGTGGTGAAGGGAGGGGACAGGGCCTGAGTTAACGTGTGCAAAAACGCCCTGTGGCCTGTTTTAAGAGGTAGTTTTAATCCCCCTGCCCTATTATATACTAGGGGCTTACAGAGGAGGTCATGCTAATCACAGGGGGACCCCAAAGCATAATGTTCCCTAGTGTATGTAGGTGTTTTCACTGTATTCTAAGTGTCTTTTAACATAGCACTGGCTCTAGGACTGGTTAGTCAGACTCAGTTACCACCAGTATCCATCTGAAAAAGTTGAGAGTACAGGATGATTTTGCAACAAGGATTCTTTCTGCTCTTTTTTTTGTTCTTTCTGCACGTTATCCTTCTTCCTGCACTTTTCTTCGTCTTTGAGGACTTCTGTTGCTTCTTTCTGCACTTCTTTTTTTTCTTTCTGTGCATTTTTTCTTCTTTCTTCACATGTCCTATCTCTGTAGGCATAGTTAGAAATTAGCATTTAAAAAACCTTTGAAATTCACAGAAAAAACCATAGGTTTCAGGCACGTTATAGTTAGGAATTAGCATTTAAAAAACCTCAGAAATTCACTGAAAAAACCATAGGTTTCAGGGGTGTTATAGTTAGCTGGACTTTTCACTTGTACAAAACCATTGAAATTCCCCCGTTATAGTTAGTTCAGCTAACTATAACTCGCGCGCCCGCAATGCACTGCTGATGACGTCACATATTACATCACTCATGACATGGTCAGTGACATCATGCTCCACGGAGCCGAAACGTTATGGCCGTCGCTCTGGACAATAAATGAAACTTGCACCATTCCCAGGCTCGTGTACTTACTTCTTTGGCAGTTGAAGGACCTTCAAGGCTGGTGGGAGTAGTTTCTGTATATATATATATATATATATATATATATATATGAATGAAGCTCCACAATCTCAAGGGAAATCCAACCCAAATGAGAGGCACTCGTGGGGGTGAGTTCTAAAAAAAATACCCGAACTTGTGCAAAAACAAAAGCGTTTCGGCTGTAGCCTTCTTCGGTGTCATCAGGCGCACCGGAAACGATCACCATTTAAAACTCAAAATTCATAGATATAGAAAGTGGACACCTTTGTGACCCCTTGTTATGTACAATTAAAATGGGCGCCATCTTAGCATGTTGTTATTAGTAATAAATGCAACTGTTGCAGCGCATACACTTCAAATTCAGTCCTCATATCTATGCGGTTACCTTTGTAACGTTTGTTTTTGCATGAGTTCCAAAAATTAAATTTAGAACTCACCCCCTTGAGTGCCTCTCATTTGGGTTGGATTTCCCTTGAGATTGTGGAGCTTTTATTTAACAACGCAGATACACCCCGGCAACTTGAGCACCCATCCGCGAGTGCATCGGCTAAAGGTGGAAAGGGGAGCAGAAATTATATATATATATATATATTTTTTTTTTTTCTCAGCCCCCGCTTGACGAATCTCCCCGAGACTTTCAGGGTAGGAGCGGAGCGGAGCGCCCCACCTATTTTGAAAATTTCGCGAGGATTCGTCAACCGGCGCCAAAGTTATTCCAAATAGAATGTTGCGGATTTCCTATGGAAACACGGTCCTAACTATAACTATCTACTGGCGGCCGCCAGTACATAATATATATATATATATATATATATATATATATATATATATATATATATATATTTATCAGATTCAACAGATGCCCTTCCACTTCCTTGAAGCGAACAAAAGAGCACGAACTCCTCTTGTCTTGCAGTGTGATTAATTTATTCCTCACACTCCTTTGTCATAACGCATTTCGGTCAGCAAGTGACCTTGATTACACAGTGAAACTCTATACTGTAAATTCATTTAAACAAACCCTGTTGTGTCACGAGACGACATTAACAAAGGACATAGTGAACAGACTGCATGATTTGCATGGTTACATTGTTGCTCAGAGCCTCTACCAACATGTGTTGACAGACTTTTTATCAATTATAAATATAAAATCCGTTCTTTATATATAATTTAAAACACATGTTTAAATAAATACATAAATGAATAAATACATCGAACAAATATCTTAAGATACATTCAGATTGTCCAAACAAGCGACTATACACATGATATGTGCACAATGGGAAAATAATATATCACTTTTCTTCCTACTTAATGCATTATTGTAATTTTATCCCATATTCACTCAATACAGTAGTCATGACGTCATCAATGTTAGAATATCTAAAACCATCTTTAAAAAGTCTGAAATGTGAGCATTTGCATCATCAGATGGGCAAAATGAGCCTGATTGCCCTATTTAAAGTGCTTATTGTGCTTTCTTATTACCCTATTAGTTTATAGTGCTTTAAAGTGCTTGATGCGTCCTAGTGCAAATGTATTCTAAGTGCAATACATTTATTAATCTAAATACTTATGATGTATCCCATATAAAAAATCTTTTTTTGTTTTGTTTTTATTACATAAAATAAACTTATAGGCGGTAGGCTATCGGAATTTTGTTTACAAGGATTTACGTGTGTGGTAATCCTAAAATATTTGCATCTAGGCTAGGTGGATATAAGGCAGGATTTAAGAGAATATTTTTCAGTATCTCAGACCATGAGTAACATGATCACAATCTTCAAGGAAGTTCTTATTGCATTATCATAAAAAGGTCTTACTTTATGTGCTGACAAATGCAGATTTAAAAAGTTGGAAGTGGAGTATCTTGCGCACAATATTAGTGGGGAAGATATTAAAGCCAAGAAGAGCCATGTTGACAGTATTATTAATGCACCTACTCCTAATTCAAAAGAACAGTTAGTGGCATTTCTTGGCTCAATTGAATTTTATGCGAAATTTATCTCTAACTATGCTTCTAAAGTATACCCTTTCAGGTGCCTGTTGAAGAAAAATGATGTTTTTAAATGGATTCAAGAAATGAGCAATGCCTTTTCCTTGTCAAAAGAATGTGTAGTTAATGCTCCATGTTTAAAACTTTTTTTGATTGGCAAACAAAGCATTGCGATAGTTGATGCTAGCAATAGTGGCTTGGGTGGTGTACTCATCCAAAGAGACAATGGCAGGGAATGGGTAGTTGCTTACGCATCTAGAGCTTTACGTGATGCAGAGAAAAAATATTCTTTAATAGAAAAGGAGCTTTTAGCTTGTGTTTGGGGTGCCAAACATTTTAGGACTTTCTTATGGGGCACCAAGTTTATTATAAAAACAGACCACAAACCGCATATATACATGATGGCACCAGGTGGTGGTCGCACAATGTCTGCAAGGTTGGCTTCTAGATTGCAAACTTTTCGTTACCAATTGGAATATGTGAATGGGCGAAAACAATGTACATGCCGATTGCATGTCAAGGCTGCCATTGGCTGCAGATCAGTTTGAGAAAGATGACAAGTTTGAGTGTGAAGTAGCATTTACACATAAAGATATTATGTTGCTTGGCAATTCCTGTCCTATTGTTCAAGAGGATAAATTGGTGGTTGAATTGGAGAAATATATCGAACTTAAGAATGTGGCAGAGTGTATTATTAAAGGATGGCCAGAACAAAGGAAAGTAAAAAATGAATTGGCTGTTTTTTTTTAAAGTTCGCGAGGAGTTAGCAATGGGAAACGGTATAGTGGTAAGGGGGGACAAATGTATTCCTCTGTTTAGCTTAAGGAATTCTATCATTTCATTAACTCATGAAGGACATCTAGGATTTTCCTGTACCAGAAGAAGGGTCAAAGAGTGTTTTTGGTGGCCAGGAATCAATGCTTGCTTCGAACAGCATGTAAGGTTATGCCAACATTGTGCATTGAGTGATAAATCTGCAAAAGCTTTATGTACTGAACCACAACCGGTTCAGTTGCCTGATGGCCCATGGTGGAAATTATGTCTTGATGTAATTGGACCATTTGCTGTTTTACCTAAACATGAGTCATATGGATTGGTTCTCACTGACTATTCTCCGAGTGGCCTGAGGTCAAGATGGTGAAAGCTGTAACCTCGGAAGATGTTGTAGAATTGTTTGACAGTGTATTTTGCAGAGAGGGTATTCCCCAAGAGCTGGTCACGGATAATGGACCACAATTTGTCAGCAAATTGTTTGAGGATTATCTTCATAACTGTGGTGTGTCACATAAGAAAATTGCTGTGTTCCATCCTGAGGCCAATGGCCAAGTGGAACGCTTTAACAGAGTTGTCAAGGAAGCTGTTCAATTGAGTGTGACGGGTGGTATAAAGTGGAAAATTGCATTCCATTCCATGCTATTAGCTTATAGAATGGCTCCTAATGCCATTACATCAGTTAGTCCTTTTGAACTACTGAGGGGACGTAAACCTGGATCCAAATTAGTGCCATGGTGGTTAAGGAACAATCGTGATACTACAGTTGATGATTTTGATTTGGCTTTCAAGGAAATTAGATGCAAAATGGAGGGTTACAAATCAAAAATGAAGCAAGACATGAGTTGCAAAAGGGGTTCTGCTAGTAATCAAAGAGTAAATGTTGGTGATGTGGTACGTATAAAAAAATCCAAAGCTGACGGAAAGGGGAGGAGTATTTGGTCGGATCCCATATGTGTCCTACAAGTTTTTAGAAGTGCTGTTCATGTTGAAGGAGGGAGTGTGTGGAACCTGAACAGAGTGTCTTTGTTTAAAGGTAATACTACTAGTTGTGATCTTTCTGAAAGTAATGTATTTTTTTTTTTTTTTTTTTTTTTTTATTTTGTTTATAAATTTTTCCCCCCTTTTCCTTCACAAAATACACATTGTATTACATATCGTACATTAGCACATTTTCCAATCATTTTTCAGTCTTCAAGTATTCTACATTATCTGGTTTGAAGTTTACACAATACAAAATATCAAAAAGCACATTTTAGGCAGCAGGTACTTTCTTTGGTACCGCTATACTTCAAATTGTTTTATAATAACCTATAATACCATACTCTCTTTCCATTTCGCTATTGGTTCCCAAATTTTTAAACCAAGCCTTCTTCCCCTTTTCCCCTTCCGTGCATATATTGTTTTCTCAAGATTATAACTGAATAATAGGTTTGCCAACCATACTTGCATTCCCGGGGGTACCTTATCTAACCATGCTCTTGCTATTGACAGCCTCAAAACTGCAGCAGCCATAAACACAAATTCCTTATGTTCAGATCCTCCTTGATTATCTATCCCCAGCAAGATCAACGTAGATGACAGTTTCCTCCGTATACCCAATGTTTTATCTAAAAAATCTTCTACGTTTTTAATCAAGGTATACAGCTGAGGACAGGTAGCAAACATATGGATTAAATCTGCATCACTTGCATTGCACCGAGGGCAAGTAATACCAATGGTGCCTCCCCATTTAGATATTCTCGCGGGAGTATGATACAATGAAAACAAGGTCTTATAGTGTTGTGATTGCAGGGGGCCCGAACACAAAATACTACAGCCCAGATCCAAAGATTCTTGAAAGCATCCAGGCTCCACCCCTAATTTCCCAGCCCATTTATTACTAGCTTTTTCAATATCATCTAGCTTTCCTTTTACTAAGCATGCGTAGAAGGATCTAATTGTGCAATCTTCTGCAAGTTTTATTTTCTCCATTATTTCGTTAGTATTAAATCCCATATTCCCGCCTTGCTTTCGGCAAAAAAAACTCCTTACCTGAAGGTATTTAAAGAAGTCCTTACTCTCAATACCATGCTTAAGGGTGAGGTCTGCAAACTGAACTATTCCCTCCTTATCCATTAAATCCCCAATTTGTATTATCCCCTTTTGAGTCCACCTCGCCATTATTGAATCAGCAAAAACCTCTGAAGGGAAGGACTTATTCTTATAAAGCCTAACATATCTGTTATATCTTCCCAATCCCATTCTTTTAAGGAAAGTATTCCAAATCCTGATTGCTGCCCCTACGGTCTTAAATCTGGTCCTTTTGTGATATCCGAACTCAATTCTATTTAAAAAATTATTTTCTGTCTCTGCCCCCAATACTATCGAATAAACCTCTATGGGGAGGGTCTCATCTCCTGTGACGAGTCCCCGCCCCCCTATCAAACCCTGCATGTATTGTAGTGCTGCGGCAATTTGATATAACCTAAAATCAGGGGTCCCCCATCCCCCTCTTTCTCGTGGGAGGGTCATATATCTATAGGCCCGCCTGGTTTTCCCATGCGCCCAGATAAACCGATTCAAAACTCTCTCTAACAGATTGAACCATTTACCTTCGAAAACTAAAGGGATAGCCCGAAAGAAATATAAGAATTTGGGCAGGATCAACATTTTGATCACATTAGTACACCCCATAAGGGAGAGATGTAGGTTATTCATCCTCTCCAGTTCCCTCTTTACCTTATCGATCAGGGGAGTCAGGTTCAATTCCACAATCTTATCTAAATCCGTCGTTAATAACACCCCTAGATATACTGCTGAGCTAGTGACCCTGTCATCATTACACAATGTATTGCTATTTTTAATAATCTGCGTCTTTAATTTATTTAAGCTATAACCCGATATCTGTCCAAATACCTGGGCCTCAGTCTCAACCTCCGTTATAGCTTGAGTGGGGTTCGGGGTCAAGATTGCTATATCATCTGCATAAGCCAGAGTCTTGACCCTACAGCCATTCACCCTCATTGGTGGTATCTCTTGATTAGCTTCGAGTCGTCGTAGTAGTGGTTCAAGATATAATGCAAAAAGAAGGGGGGAAGAGGGGCATCCCTGCCTTGTCCCCCTAGTAATTTTTACTGTATCCGATAACCCGCCATTCACTCTAATTCTTGCTGTTGGGGTACTATAGAGTACCCGCATAGCTTTAATAAATGGTTCCCCCATCCCACACCACCTCAGAACTTGCCAAAGATAGTCCCAGGAGACCCTGTCAAAAGCCTTCTCAGCGTCTAAAAGGAGTGCAGCGACAGGACCCCCTAGGACACTTACAGCGTCAAACATAGTAATAACAGTCCTAACATGTTGTGTTGTCCCCTTACCAGGAATGAACCCATGCTGTGTGGGTGTTACCAACTGCTCAATAATCCCCGCAAGCCTCTTTGCTAAAATTTTAGAGTATACTTTAACATCAGAATTCATTAATGTGATCGGTCTGTATGACCCTGGCATTTCTGGCGGCTTACCCTTTTTCAAAATCACAATTATGTCAGCTCCTCCCCATGATTCCGGACCAGGTTCCCCTAACTGCGCTTGCTGCATTATTAAGAACATGTCTGACAAAAGTACATTTTTAAATATTTGATAAAATTCAATCGGTATTTGATCTGGCCCTGCTGCTTTGCCAGCTGGTAAATTACTAAGGGCCTCCTCAAGTTCTTCCATCTGTAGCTGTCCATCTAATAGCTCTTTATCTTCTTCAGACATTATCGGAGGGGGGATATTACACAAATAATTATCAACCTCCACCAAGCTCACTGGTTCCTCTGGGGTGTATAGATCTGTATAGAACTTTCTGAATTCTTCCCTTACTAGATTAGTGTCCGTAACCATATTCCCGCATACATCTCTGATTTCTTTTACTGCAGCTGCGGCCGCTCTCTGTCTAGTTCTAATTGCCAACACGCGCCCCACCTTCTCACTAAGTTCATACGTTTCTTCCTTCTTTGTTAGAAAGTTCACTGCCGCTTGCCTAGCAAATCCTTCCACCGCCTCGGCTTTCAGAGCTATAATTTCCAACAGATGTTCTTCTACGGGTAGATTCTGTGCTATGGCCCTGCTGAGGTTTTCTTCTTCTCTCAATAGTCTCTTCCCAACCTGCTCTCTCTTAACTCTCTCTCTCTTTTGTCTCCCCCCAACAAAGTTAATTGTTTCTCCCCGTACTCCTGCCTTGAAAGTGTCCCAAACCACTCCCAAGGCTGCTGTCCCCCTATTGACATCCCAGAAACATTTGATCCAGGCTGTCATGTGCTCCCTATATGCAGGATCCTTTAATAAGCCCCTCTCAAACGTCCACGCTGGGGGTATCCTTAGTGTCTGCCCAATTTTAAGAGTAAGAATCACCGGGCTATGGTCTGACATTACCCTGGGCATCTTCTCCACTTGTGCTCCCGAAAGTAGACAGTTAGAGATCAGAAAATAATCAAGCCTAACCATTAATTTATGCGGGGCAGAAAAGAAGGTGCTTCCATCCAAATAAGGATGTAACTTTACCCATGGGTCCACCAAGGCATTATGTGTAACCATATCAGCTAATGCTCTAAATACTTTCCTCTTTCTACCCCGGTATAGCGCATCTTGGCATGTAAATGAACTATCTAAGTCATGAATGTTGAAGTCACCACAACATACTATGGGCTCCGGCCACTGGGGTAACTCCATATCTAAAAACTGGAATACATCTGGGTCATCCTCCGTAGATCCGTAGATTGTAACAAGGGTTATTTTCTGCCCCCTGAAACATACTTCCAGAATAACCCATCTACCCCATTGATCTTCCTTCTTTTTCCCTACAACCACGTCCCTTTGTCTGCCCAGTACTGCAACCCCTCTCGTCCTAGTCCCCTGTTTAGTACTTGCCAATACCTTGAGCCCTAATTGCTCCAAAAGGTATGTCCTACCTAGTTCTATATGCGTCTCCTGAAGA
The DNA here is from genome assembly GCF_964204655.1 of Triturus cristatus. Classification (NCBI taxonomy): domain Eukaryota; kingdom Metazoa; phylum Chordata; class Amphibia; order Caudata; family Salamandridae; genus Triturus; species Triturus cristatus. The sequence goes on along the minus strand of NC_140593.1, from coordinate 1,205,169,165 downwards.
CATACCAGATCCAATTGCATAGATTTTAAATACGCTGCCACTCTCATCCTCTTATTCCCCTCGTTGAGGCCGCATATATTGATTGATGCTATCCTGCACGCCATAATGCTAATATTTGTAGAGAGACACTATTCACCATCCCCAAGCCAGTTTGTGTAGAACTGCAATTTCCTGCATACTTAACAATGTGCAAAATCTCAAAACATACCAAACAAAAATTGTTACTGTTCCCCCCCACCTGAGACCACCCACACCCTCTCCCACCCTGCACCGTTCCCCCCCGCCTCCCTCCCCTTTACAGGCAAATAGGCCAGTGACCTATGTGTGCCCGCCTTGTGTTGTGCGAGTCGCGACCCTCTCCCGCAAGGTGCCTTATCATTTCTGTACTTTACTGTGCTATACTGTGCTACCCTTCCCTCTAAACCTATTGTCTCTATTTAGGTAACACTTTAATACACACAGGTACTCTTCTGCTTCCTCATCTCCACTAAGAAGAGCTCAGCCTTAATCTCAGAAGTAAACATCCATATTTTCCCATTCACGATCACCTTAAGTCTAGCAGGATATAATAGATATGCTTCCAGACCCAAGGCTTGAAAGGGAGCAATCATCTGCCTTAACTTCCATCTTCTTTCTATAGTAAAGTGACAAAAGTCGGGTCTAGCAAAGAAAGAATTACCTTTGAAAACCCTTCTACTATCTGGTCTTGCCTTACTCAAGATCTCTTCCCTGAGTAGAAAGTTCCCTAGGTACACTAGTATTGCCCTCGGGTGATTTTGCTGCCCATCCCTCCCTGTCCCCCCTGTGGCCTGAGCTTTCTTCATAGTGAATGGGAACCTGTGTGCCCTCTGTACTTCTTTTTCCCACTGCCACTGAGATTCTGGAAAGGCCCCCTTCAAAAGATTAACAACAAAATGTCTAACATCCTGCCCTTCTGACCCCTCCGCCACACCCAGCAGTCTAACATTGTTCCTCCTCTGCCTATTTTCGAAATCCTCCATCTTCCAGCACATATCCGCAGCCATTTTTTCCTGCTCCGTCTTGAATAACTGCCACTTCCCGACATCATCTTCAAGTTTGCCGGTGCGCTCCTCAACCTCTGTTACACGATTCACCAGTACATCATATAGTTTATTAACCTTTCTTAGGCTGTTTTGAATTTTCTTTGATGCCTGTCTAGCCCTACGGCTTTCTGACCTTGCTTCACTTTGCATCTGCTTCATTGTGGTTAGCAGAGTGTGGAAGGGATCCTGCTGAGGGGGGGTTGGGCCAGCTAACGCACCCTCAATAACATTACCGGATTTGCTATCATCCTGGTATACTTGTGAGGTTGCGGAGTAGTCCCACAATAACCGTCTATCTAGGTCTCTAGATGATTCAGAGTTCTGTCTTAACTTTACATAACTTTTCTTCGTTGTGGATTCTTTCCCTGATGTGCTGGTATCAGAATCAGTGCTTTCCTGATTGCCCTGATCATCGTCCTCTGTGTTAAATTCAGATGAGAGTATTGAGACAGAATCCTCATTCACTGAGTAGAATTCTCCTTCCCCTTCTCCCTCTAGAGTAGTACAATCTTCTCCTCCATGAGGGTGCTTGCCGGGGTTGGGCCCCTTTAAGCAGCTCTGACTTTCTATGCTGCTTCTACTCCCCCAAGCTCCGATCGGTTTCATTGAAGAGTTCAGCTCCTCTTCCATCAACATTAAGGCTCCCAGCATATCGGCAGTAGTACCATCAGTCCTCGTATCCATATCCATATCCATAACCAGGCCCCCTCTGGGCCCCTCTTTCCCTCCATTATTGTGTCCTTTTTCCTGCTTACCTCCGATATCTGGCCCACCTGTCTCTTGTGTGTGCGCTTCAGCAGTTCTCTGCTTATCTCTTGGCTCCAGTCCCAGCTCGCCTTGTTGCCTAGCAGTCTGACTCCCGCCGCCGTCTGTTACGTCCTCGAGGACGCTCCCCGAGGCCAGGATGACAGCGCCGTCAGTTTCGTTGAGAGAATCCGGCATCCCCGGCACCTCCGGCATCGTGATGAGCTTCACTGGCAGCATCTCTTCCAAGGTAGGTTGCCGCATCCCCGCATCACGATTCTTCTCATCTCCTCTTCCGTCTCCTTTCCCAGTGTTCGCTTTACTCATGTTGCGATCCCCTCCAGTGCTTCCACTATTGTTTTTAATAGCCGCACTCGTTTTCCTCACGTCTCCGTTTTTCACTTTCCTGATCGCGCCGGTGTTCTTTTTCCCCACGGTAGCAGCCGTCTTTGAGCTAAGAGCTGCTATTCCAGGCTTCACCGCGGAGTCCGTTGCCTTCTTCCCCTTCTCACTCGCCTTCTCTTGGTTTATCCGGATGGGCATTTTAGGGGCCATTAGATATCCGTCTAAAAAGCTCTTGATTCTTCGTTTAATACTGAGCCAGTCCTTTCCAGTCCAGAGCACTTGTTCCTTGATGTACTGAGCTTTCTGTACCCCGCTATACCACCAGCGTGCAAACTCCATCACACGTAGCACAACATCTTACACAGCAACTTTATCCATAATGCAGGAGAGAGTAGATGCGACCTCTCAGCACAACGCGTCGGCGGCCATCTTGCCCTCCAGCGAAAGTAATGTATTTTTGGATGTAATTAAACCGCATCAATATGTTAGTACTCATGTAACTAGACCGCATCAACATGTTAGTATGGAACGTACTCATGTTAGTGATACTGTAAGACTAAAAATGGATAGAATAAGATGCCCTCCTGCTAAATTTGCATATGACATTCTTAGTTAAAAAAAAAAAAATTAATGACGAAGGTGTGTTACATACACGCGAGCGAGGTATCTAGGCATCCTTGTTCGGTCGCATGTATGGTATTGTTTATCTATGAAGTGGGGATGTTGTTACACGCCTGTCTCTGTGCACGTGGTCTGTCTTTTAAATACATGTGTTGGGAGCTCGTGGGTTGTGATGAATCAAGTGTCGGATGTGGGTATTTATCAGTGTTTGTTATGCTGTTAAGGCATTCAAACCTGTAACTTGATATGTGCAAGTTCTGCTGTACTCCAGTGACGAATAAATTACTGCATCTTGTGTTTCCTTGGATTCCTGTTTTCTTATTTCTTCACTTTTCAACATGTACTGTAATTGGCAGCATGGGCAATGGGTGGTGCAAGCTGCAGTTGCCACCTGATGAGGACCCTGGCACTTATGTTTTTTACAAATTAAGCACTGATCAGAGGCAAATGACCCCAGACCCGAAAACTGAGGTCTAACAGCATCGACTTGCCTCGTGGCTCCCCGAACGGGGTCTGACAGATGGCGTACTAAATCAGGCCAAATCAGACAAAACACGTTTCACAATACTGGGTTGACAATAATGAAAATTCATGCTAGGCTGACTGCGAGCAATAATGAAGCAGTTCCTGCAAGCAGTTAAGTATTGCATCTAAACTGCACAAAGTGAAAAAACACTACTGTCTCAGGCTGCCAATATGTTTCTAGGGGCACACCTAAAAGTCCTAAACAACAACATAGGAAAAGCACACCACAACTTATATACAAAAGAGCCATCGGGACCACTCTACTTCAAGTTCCTCTATCGACCCCGAGAGGTCATTCAACGTAGCAACAATACAAGACAAAACCACTTCCACTGAAGACCCAGTACTGTATTGGGCACAGAGTAAGGTACTATAATAACTGAGGCTCACCCATGTAGCAGCATCACTAGCAATGCTTCAATAAAAAAGCCAAAAGGGAGCATCTGGTTCTTCCCCAATGAAGGTGCTTCACAATCTCCCATTCACCAGGCAACAATAAACACAAGATACTCATATGGTGATCACAGTTCATCAACCCAACATGAGACAAGGCTCAGTGGCCAAAAACCTCAAAGAACAACAACAACATCTGGTATCTCACAGAGAAGAAATCTGCCATCTCCAACATTCACATTTGTGACTTGTGTAACATTGTATAATGTATGTAGAGAGAAACCAAGTACCAAGCAGGGGCAGTGTTGACATTCTTCAGGGCCCAGAGTTAGGTGAACTGACCCTGAAGTGGATCAAGAGGCAGGCAGTGTGGTCAGTGGTACCGATGCAAGGGGCGGTGGGACAGACTGGCACTTTAGATCGCATGAGCAAAAGTCATGTAGCTCTGCAGTGAAAATAGTTTAGAGTAATAAAACAAAATCCCTGTAATCAATACTGGTCCAAGAGTATAGAAAAGTTAATTGTCTTCAACATAAATACCAATCTTCAGCTATTTACAGGAAGCAGGGCTACATTTCAAATGACATTGATCACCGTATTAAAGGTACATCATTAGCCAAATTCAGGCCTCTTTGTGTAAACCGTGGATTTCAAGAGCTGAAAGAAGTCCTCCCATTTGCATGCCAACCTGTTTTGACTATATTAAAAAGGATGAGATGTACTCCTGTGGTTTTCGCACTGGGTAGGAAGGTGATTTCATACTCCTGGGGTTCATACAATAGTGACATTTGTCTAGTTCAGGAGTGCACTAGAATCATAAAGAATTCTAAAAGGAAGCCATAGAAGCGGTTTGATGCTGTGAGGAAGATGAAGAGAAAAGAGAACCCAACAGAAATGTCAGATTTAAGGTTAACCCTCATATAAAAGCCACTGTACCTTTAATGCAGGGGACCAGCTAGGCAGGTTACCGTCTGTCTCCCAAAGGACCAGAGTCTCAGGATGGCCTTACATAGGAAATAGGAGAAAGATTCAAACCTCTTGGTCTCCATCCTCCAGGTGCTGTGACCTGATCTATGACACAATTCCCCTTGTGTCCTGGCATTCCGTTGTCATGGTAACCTCTGTCTCTGCCTGCTGAAGGTCTCCATCCCTGCTAGGCCAGAAGATGTCCAGTGAAGGGCAGCTGCGTGTGGGGATTGACAGAGTGAAGGAGGTCTCTTTGAGGTCAATCGAAGCAAATATTCAGCGAGTGAGACGCGTCTTTCCAGCAGGCGAATCCATGACAATTGTTTGTAGTGTAAGCATGAGTTGATTGTTTTTGCTTTTCTTTATTTGCTGTATTTATGAATCCGAGACATTAATTCTAGAACAAAGGGTTGCTGGACAGAGAGAAAATAAAACACATCAACATACAACAGGAAGCGATTGGAGAGAGAGTGCAATCTGTAGATGACAGAGTCCAAGTGGTTGTTGTTCCGGGATCTTTATGTGTGTTTATGTTATGTTATGTGTATTTGTAAAGCGCACCATCACCCTAAAGGGTATGCTGGCACTGAGCAGTGTGTGTGTGTGTCCAGTCCTGCCTACGGTAGGTTGGTTAATTGAAAAGCCAGGTCTTTCAGCTTCTTGAGGAATTCAAGAAGAGAGGCTGAGGCTCTCTTGTGGAGTGGGAGGTTGTTTTCTGCTTTAGAGCGGTGTAAGAGAATACTTGTTCTTCTGATCTTGATCTGTGTATGCGTGAGATGGGTGTAAGAAGGAGTCCCACGGAGGTGTCTGCGTGTTTGGTGGAAGGAGATGCGACTGTTCAGGAAGGTGGGGCCTGAGTTGTGCGGTTCCTTGAATGTGTGGGAGAGGAGTTTGAATTGAGTGCATATGTGCATCAGGAGCTAGTGGAGTTCCCTGAGGTGTGATGTGAGTTCTGTGTGTAAGTTTGAAGATGAGTCTGGCTGCTGAGTTCTGGATGGTTTGTAATCTTCTCGTGAGTTGCTTGTTGATCTTGCCAGAGAAGGTGTTCCCATAGTTCAACTTGCTGGTGACTAGGGGGACCATTTTTCTAGTGTTGCTCAGGAGCCATTTGAAAGCCTTCTTCAGGATCTTCTGAATGTGGGAAGAGAATGCAGTGATGGCATTGACATGTGCGGTCATGTCCAGTCTGCTGTTGATGATTATATGGAGGTTCCTGGCATGGGTTCTGGGTGTGGGTGATGGTCAGAGTTTGGCCAGCCACCAGTTGGAGTCCCATGGTGGGGTGTTCTGCCTGAAGATCGCTACTTCTGCCTTGACTGTGTTTAGTTTGGGACAGCTGGCTTTCATCCAGTTAGCAACTTCAGTCATGCTGGCAGTGAACTTGTTTCATGTGTTTGGGGTCTTATCCGAGAGGTAAAGTATGAGGTGTGTGTCATCTGCATTGGGGAGAATGATGATGTTGTGTGCGTAGATGACGGTGGCCAAAGTGATCGTGTATAAATTTAGGAGGGCAGGTCTGAGCAATTAACCTTGAGGCACTCTGCTGATGTGTTTTCTGGCTTCCGAAGAGTAAGGTGCCAGGCTGTCAGCTTGTGTTCTATCCACAAAGAGGGAACAGATCCAGCTGCTGAGTGAGCATTCATCATGTAATTTGCTGCACAGTTTGAATGCATGTTAAACTAAGGTGGCCAAAGGCCTAGGTATTGATTAGCAATTAATACATGCTTCGAACTTCTGTATGCGATGTAAGTTACTAAAGTGTATACTCTTTAAAAATAATAAAAACAGATTTGATAAAAAAATAAAAAATAAGAGGAAACAGATCCAAAGGAGAGCAGGTCCTTGGATGTTAATCTAATCCAGGTGCCTGGTGAGAAATGGGGTGTAAGACCATGTTAAATGCTGCAAGAGGCCCTGGAGAATGAGGACTGCCATGCCTCCTCTGTCAAGGGTCATGTGGATGTCGTCTGTTGTAGCAATGAGTGCTGTTTTTGTACTGTGGTTGGGCCTGAATCCAGACTGCGTGCCATCAAGGAGCTGCTGGTTGCTGAGGTGGTGTACTGCCTTGTGGGATGAGAGGTATTTCTGTAAGGCCTGTCAATAACGTGTTACCCCTTAGAGATGTGAGAGCGCAAGAGCTTGAGCCGTAGTTCAGAAGTCAATTAAAAGACGAAGATGTGATTTTACCTTCTGAATGGCCAGAATACAATTGAGATTGGGGATTCCACATAGAAGAGGGAGGATGGGAATAGCTTTTTGGTAAAAGAAAGTTGTGGGTGCGTGTTTAGGGAAGTTGAAACAGGTTTGTGTTGCCAAGATAATAACTTTGTTCAATAGGAAGATGGAGAACTGAGGGAGACCAGAAGAGGGCTGTCACGGTAGTCTAATTTATTTAGCACAGGCAAATTGGCTAATACTTTGTCAGTGTGGAATGAGTATCTTTTCAGTGTGTTATAGATTTGAAGGTGAGCTCTGTCGATGGTGCTTTCCTTATGGTCCTCCCAGGGGTTGCTGTGTGTGGCTGGTGCATCGCTGTGCGCTGTAGATGCCCTCATCTAGTGGCTGAATTGGACATATAGTTCAGTGCTCAGGCCTTCTCACTTTCTTCTGTGTTCCAAGTAGAATGGGCATAGTGATTAAACGCAAGATGTCCTGAGTTACTGTCAATAGCTGAAGGCACAATCTGTGAATGGCCTTGGGTGGGCTGGCTTTCCCAAATGTATCCATATCCAGTGTTTCTAGTTTGGTGAAGATGGTTGTGCTATGTCGGCTGCTGCGGCTTTCTCACCTGGGTGAAATAGGAAAATGTTTCAGGGTGGGAATTTCAAAAGTGTATCACACTATACGACAAGCATTGGCAAAAAAATAATAGGTTTTGCCTATGACAGCTATTGGCTTTGACAATGATTTGTAGCCATGCTGTACAGCAGTGTGAATGCTTTGCAGTGTGGCTAAGAGTAATTTTAAAGAGCGCTCTGCTGCAGCCAGGGCTAATGTGCTTGTTTTTTTTTTTAAAAGTGGTAGCATTCGATGTATCATAGTTTCTTTTATCATTATTATCCATGCTGCATAGCAGCCACACTTCTGTAGAGTATCAATACCGCTCTTCATCAGGAATAAAATACCAAAATACATTCAATCGGAACCTCCACGCTACAGTGGAACCTCGCCTCAATATCCCACCAAACAAGAAAAAAAACATAGGTGGCACTTCCTTCTCTGTTCAACCAGCCAAAGTATGGAACTCTTTACCCCCAAACATAAGATCCACGGATAACCACCTTATCTTCAGAAGACTACTCAAGTATTCCCGAATAACCACCATACTAAAACATAAATAGACAGCATATCCCTCTGTATATAAGCATTTATTTGGACTATAGATGTGTTCCTACATATGTGTATTGCTTTGTATAAACATGTATAACAAATATGTTTTTAAATATATAGCTATTCATTAGTTCTGCTTAACAAAAATACATATTACTGCATGTTTGCCGCCACTTTTTTCCTGGTGTTTTGCTGGTTTTCGACTTAGTTTGGCTGGGATCCTGCTTTTCAGGACCCCAGCCTATCTGCTTTCCCCTTTACCAGTACTTTAGGTACACTCCAGATTAAATTCTGGGTTACCCTTATAAGTCCCTAGTATATGGTATACTATGTACCCAGGGCATAGGTGCCCCAGAGGCCTACCAGGGGCTGCAGCATGTGTTGTACCACCCCTGGGAAGCCAACCAAAATGACACCACAGGTCTGCTACTGCAGCCTGTGTAAGGTGGTGTATGCACCTCTTACTGAGATATAGGTTTCCTATATCTCTCCACATCACTGCACATGTAAACTTATCAGTCACCCCTATGGCAGGCCTTAACAATACTGAAGGCAGGGTGCTGAGTTTCATGTGAGAGGGTGCCCATGCATGAGCAGAGCCCCTCTGCAGCTTTCGGAACCTTTATTCCGGGGTTATTTGTGATGCAGCCAAACCAGATACACTTAAGTGCATTATAACCTCGCGGTAAATGCTAACTTTGGGATGGCTGCATAGAAACATGTCGTGTTTGGTGTCAAACACCTTGGAATCATACCCCCACACCAGTAACTGGTGTGAGAGTATGATCCCACCCTGCTAGAGGGAGAGACATGACAGCACCGGTATACCCGGTACCAGCTTAACAGACCCTGCATCACAAAAAAGATGCTGCCAGCCACAGACACGAGTCTGCTCCTGCTGCTGGACAAAACTCCAGCAGGGGAGGCCTGGACAATAGGTTTCCTGTCACAGGGAGGTGTCACCACCTCCCAGACAGGCTTTAGTGTATTGGGGCTGGGTGGGTGCACTCCAAGAGTGCTTTGAAGTCTGCTCTGGGGGTACATTTGGTGTCCCTGTGCATAGTCCAGCTCAAACCGGTTGCAGGGGCTACCAGCCCCTGCTCTGGCGTGAAACTGGACAAAGGAAATGGGTGTATTCACCCCTCTTTCCTGACCCTCCCATAGGTGGGTCCCTAGAGTTTGTCCCACCCATTCCTTGGGCATAAGATAGGAACCCCTGGCTACAGGACTTTAGATTACACCTGGACGAAACTCTGATACAGAATCCTGGAACTTCGACGATCTACAAGGCGCTAGATGACTGAAGAATCTCCCTTGGAGTAAAGGAGTTACTCCCCTGCAAGGCAGGCACCTAAGGCACATCTGACCAGTTTGCATCTCCGAAGCTCCTGCTGGACTCCGAAGAATTTGCAACACAAGAGGTGGGTTCCCAGACTTCCCAGAGGCTGACCCGGGCTCCCAGCAAAGCTGAGACCTGTAGCCCTTGTGGGGACCGTGGAACCGGAACCCCTGGACACCGTGCACATTTGCAAGTGCATATGCTTCTCGTCGATCCTTGAGGCTGTGCTTTGGGCTACTTGTAGTACACAGCAGTGTCTCCTCCAAAGATTACTGGCCTACACTCACCGAGTGTCCCGTGAGCTGGTATTGTGTAATTCCTCTCGAGGTTCCTTCGCGATCCCTGGTCCGTCAACTGGTGGGTCCCTGTGAAGGCAACTCTAACTTTAATTGGGCTTAACTGGTTGCTCCAGACTTGTCCTGAGTCTTCATCGCTTGGGGAGTCCCCAGGACCTTGCTGGTCCACACCGAAGCATCTTTTCTCTTCCTGCGTGGGTTGCTGTTGCCAAGGCTTGTTGGGTTCAATCCGAGCACTGACACCGCAGCACTCGACATCCTTCGTAGGACAGCTCGAATCCAGCTCCCGGTCGTCGTCGACGCCGCCTGGTCCTCGTGGCTGCAGAGTAAAGGTTCACCTCTTCGCACCTTAAACACCCGACATCGGTGGGCATTCATCTATCGTGCCCCTGGTCACTGGCAAGTGACCCAGACTCTGTCCCTTCTGCTTTCAGATTCTTCTGATCTTTGATCCAGGCTTGGATCACACCGGACACTTTTCTTCTTCCCAGCAGCAGCACTTTGCAGCAGATCGCCATTGAAATCAACGACGATTCCCGACACCATTTGACACCTATGCACCCGGCTTCCCTGGGTGAGGTAACTCGAGTACTACGGTGCTCCTGTGGGTGCTGGTCCTAGAACCCCCTAAGTCTAAAGGTGTTTGCTTAAAGTCCTTTCCTAAGTGTCCTTAACTTCTAAAAATCCAACAACTACTTTCCCATTGAATAGTACGGGGCTCGCGCCTGTGTTCTCACACTACACGCGTCCCCCGTGGGTCTCCTGTGTCACTACCTTGGGTGGTTCCTTGGGGTCCCAGCGATTCTACGTGCTCTAGGCACTGTGTCTAGTCAAGTCATGGTTCTTATACCACTTTCTTAATATATGGTTTGGTCCGCCCCTAGGGCCCATTGTATATTGTGCTATTTACTGTTGTTTTAGAACTGTATTATTGTGTATCTTGGACTCTAATCTCATAAAGAGATTAGTAGTGAGTGTTTAGAAATAAATACATATATTTTATATACACCTTGTGTGGTTCTCCTTTCATTAAGTGATTCAAGAGGTTATCATCTGGTAAACGAAGCTGCTTTACACTCCTTCAAGACTTAGCCTGAAGGCTGCTCTCCATAGCTACCACTAGGATAGCTTTCAATAAAGGTTGTCTTTAAACCTATCATCAATAAGGGTTGTTTGGACTGGTACAAGGTGCCCACTATAACTAGTGGACAGCATATACCAGGCCAACTTCTCACACTTATGGTTAAATTATTCTATGTTTAACATGTATATAGGTGACTGCATAAATAAATAAATCTTTTATCATAACTATTTATCTACAATTGATTCAGTATTGAATTACCACAAAAATATTTTTACTTTCAATACAGGACACTTGCAAGTCTGAGTTTATTAAATACAACTTCAATCTACATATATTATCTTCCTTATACATATATACCTTTCATGGACTTATGTATCTTTATATTTATTACTTTGCTTCTAATTCAGCATCTCCAATGCACTACCCTATATCTCACCCTAAACCTCTCGCAATATATCCTCTACCTCCACTGTGACGCATCTCAAACCTCATTGTACTACTCTCTTCAATGCACTACCCTATTACTCACCCTATACCTCTCAAAATATATCCTCTACTCTCTGACTCATCTCAAATCTCATTCTACTACTCTTTCCAATGCACTGCCCTATTTCTTACCCTATACCTCTCCATATATCCTCTACCTCCACTCTCTTACTCACGCCAAACCCCATTCTACTACTATGATCTTCAAAATAACCCTTTCTAGACTCTTCCCTCCTCTGCCCCTCCTTGTATCATCTCATACCTCTTTTACTATTCAGATTTCCCAAACAAGTCTTTCTAAAAACCTTCCATCCTCCACCACCTCTTTACTCATCCCAAATCTCCTCCTACTGCTATGAGCTAAAAAAAAAAAAACAACTTCTAACTCCTTCTCTCTTCTATCCCTCCACTATCCTTTTCAAGCCAAATGACGAACTATCATGTCGACCTTTTTTAACTTTGCTTAATTTATGTTGCCAATACATGTGCGCAAGTGATGAACGTTGAGAGTGACTCTCACCAATAATGACTAGTGATTAGATTGGTTCCTCTACCAAGTCACACGAGATCCCTTATTTTTCGTTCACTTTACCTTCAGCCAAGTAACCACTTCTGGCACCCGAGCACCGTTAAAGTCACGCCGCATCTACTTAGTCAACCTGCACTCCCTGGCCGGTTTTGGACGTTATACAGTGAATTGAATCTTATTTTACGAATCACAAGTGTGCTTCTCACCGTACCACCCACCAGTACATGTATTGTATGCCTCCCGGCAGGTTTAACCGCTGGTTCTGTTTTCTTTTTCCTTTTTCCCTTTTTGGTCTTCTCTCCCCTCTCCTACAGGTCTCTGTACATCCCAGTACCAGTTCTTCATTAACTACCCCCTACCGTAATTAGCAACTAGTGCTATACGGTAGTGCACTCATCTCACACTCACTTGGTCCTGACGAAGTGCCATTGACCCCTTCTGGGGCAGCTGGGGCACGAAACATGTTGACCACACCCACGCTTGATTAGCCCTTAGGGAACATTATTTCCTACACAGGGCTTCTACATATTTTTATTAAGGCTGGAGCTACCTCAATAATTAAAACTTGAATTTAGTAGGACGGCTCTAAAACCTTTTTTATTTATCCCACTCCTTGTGCACTACCTAGCCCTCACACCCACACGCACCCATACGGCTTCTTCAAAAGATCCCCGATAAAGAGCCCCGGTTTCGGGAGCCCGTCAGGTATTGCAGCGCCGGCCTGACGAGGGGCAAATGCCCAAATGATGAAGCATGACATCCCTTGGGGTGTGTGAGGGCATTTCGAAGAAAGACCTGTTCTTCCCCTTCCCCTCCTTTCCCCTCCCCCTGTCCTAGACAGTAACCCCTAGGAACTGCTAATTCCTTATACAGAACTATCATGTCGACCACGCAAATTAATTTCATATTTCCCTATACTAATTCCCCACTAATCCTGTTTGGGTTCCCGAATAGCGTGCAACCAACCGAAAAGTGCTTTGACACCTCATCAGGGGTAGTAAGCACTATATAAATGCCAACCCTTACCTCTTCTATCCCTCCACTATCCTATTCCCAATCCAAATAACAGTCTAACATGTCCACAGCTGAAATTAATTTAATATTTTCCTATATCTGTTCACTACTAATAATTTTTGGGTTTCGGAGTAGATTGCTACCTGCCAAAAAGCGCTTCAACACCTCATCAGGGGTAGTAAGCACTATGTAAATGCAAACCCTTCCCTCTTCCCTCCTTTATTATCCTTTTTCCATTCAAATAACAAACTTGCATGTCCACCACTCAAATTCATTTCGTATTCCCCATCCTAATTTCCCCACTAATCCTGCTTGGGTTACGGAGTAGGGTGCTATCCGCTAAAAAGCGCTTCAACACCCCTTCAGGGGTTGCAATCACTATATAAATGCAAACCCTTCCCTCTTCTATCCCTCCACTATCCTTTTTAAACCAGATAACAGGCTAACATGTCCACTGCTCAAATTAATTTCGTATTTCCCTATACTAAGTCACCACTAATCCATTTTGGGTTCCAGATTAGCGTGCTACTTGCCGAAAAAGCGCTTTGGCGTCTCTTAAGGGGTAGTAAGCGTTATCTAAATACAATTACAATTACAATCACAATTGCCAAAGTCCCTGAGGTACAGCATGAACAAAAGGCAATGGCAGAGTGAAGCGAAGCAAAAAAGGCGACAGTTGCGGAAGTATCCAATCCATAGTATTTATTGGAATTAGGTTAAAGATACAATGTAGAAGGACCCACAGCAAGGGGAACTGCGCAGGTCAAAGCCCAAGCATGGAATGTCGTTACATCCAAAGAAAAAAAGATTCTAGAAGGGCATGCGACAGGAAAAGAATGCAGGGATTAAAGGGCAAGAGACAGAGAGGGAGAGCAGAGGGAAAGAGAAGGCAAAGACAGGATAAAACATGATATTACACAGAGCCAATAGTTTCAAAGGCGAGACCTAAATACTTGTTAGGTCTAGGCACAACACCCCTGAGATTCTGAGCAAATCAGTGAATCTACCTAGGAATGAAAAAGAAAAATAGTATGACATTTGACAAAAAAGTCCTATCACATATAGAAAGCAATTGCGCTCATGTCCATGTCTTAGTGAAAATTAATTTGGAAGCAGATAACTTCTGTTGTCACAATAAAAGCAGGTAACATCTGTTGTCACAATACACATCTATTTCAAAGGAGAAAAGGGCGTTTTTGAAGTGCGTGTGGCATAGTAAAACAGAACTGCAAATGGCAAGAGGTTCAACAAGGACGAGACGGAAAAGCAAGCAATAAAAGTAGTGCCTCAATCACAGCATAGTTGGTCAATGCTCCATTGGAAACAAGGATAAGTGAAGCCAGCGGGTGCTAGCCAATTATAAGGTAGCACATAAGAATGACAATGAAGCCAATAATGTTAAGCAATGGGTGGACTGCAAGCCCCTTGTTGTATACAATATCTCCCACAAGTGAGAGCGCATGCAAGGCATGTGATGTCCCTGAGAAGATCTAACAAAGGGAACCAAAGCATCAATAAGCCTGACCAATACTAACCGCGTGGTTGAGAGTGACATGTAAACATTGTCTGGAATGTATCAGTGACTGTACTAAAGAACCTGGGCATTAGAAAGATACCTTGACCATGTCCTACCAATCACCTCCTGTTAGTCTCAAAAGAAAAAATAAGCGACAGAAATCTGGGATAATACTCAGCCTGCAAGAAACGAGGCAATGATGTTTATTGTCACAACTACTGATTCTGCTATCAATTTACCCTATAGCATGAATTGTTAAAATACCATTCAACATTTAGATGGGAGGGGGTATCCGCACAAGATGAACATGTTTGCCAAAGACATCAAGGTTTCATTAACTGATGTTATAAAATCCCTCCATGAACTACAATTACTTGAAAGAGTACCACGATTTGAACTCAGTTTGGGAAACAATCAATCAGGCCTTAACTTAACAGCAAATAAAACAAAAAAATCAATAGAAAGTAAGAACAGTTTCCCTATTTAAAAAAAATAAAGAACTTGCCATTTCCATTGTCGACTCTGTCTGGAACATAGTAAGAGCTAATTACTCACCTTTAATAATGCTAATTACCAAAGGATACGTCTGCAGATGAAATATATTTCTCATATCCTTGTTAATAATAGAAATATTTATATTGACCATTTTGCATCAGCTCCTTTACCAATTCCAGTATCTGTGCATATTAGATACCACAATTGACTGTAGACACTAGTAATAAAATGTAGTGCGGGCAGAGAGGGCTTAAAACTTTGAAAAAATAATGGACCCCGAACCTCCTACATTAGTTCAGGGTAGCAATGTCAAGCGCAGGATAAGGGGAGACAATGGGTTTAGTTTAGAAGTAGATGCTGAATGCTAGGCCCTGATAGCACTTAGGACTGGTGCTGAAGCAAGGATCTCACTGGTACTGGAATTAGACATGGAGCAGGGACCTAAGTTGGGCTGGAAGTAGGTGCTGAGTGTGGGGCATCGCTAGCGTAGGAAGCGGGTGCAGAGCAAGGACCTACTGGTATTGGAGGTAGGTTATGTGTGTGGGGCTTCACTGGCGTTGGAAGCAGGTTCTAAGCAAGGATCTCAGTGATATTGGAAGTAGATGCTGAGTGTGGGGGTTCGCTGCATGCATCATCACATCAGGCTGCTGCTCCTCCTGCATTTTCTATGTCACACAGTGTTTCTGTTTCTGATACATGATAACGAAGCTTATTTGCCAAACATGCCAACACACCCGATTTAGGCAGGAGACTCACCATTTTTCAAGCCAAAAATGATATTATTTTAGCTTTCTCCCTCTTAAAATGTCCTACATTGCAATGCAAGTTAATGGGGGAAATACAATGTTGGCATGTATGTGTTTGCATAAAGAGCAATGATACACTATGCACTTCCATGCATGGACGCTTCTACAGAAATGGTGAAACCCAGTAACCCAGGGACCTGGCCAGACAATTATTATCAAAAAGGTGGTTCCTATGGGGAAAGTGTAGCCTTGGA
The DNA here is from genome assembly GCF_964204655.1 of Triturus cristatus. Lineage (NCBI taxonomy): Eukaryota > Metazoa > Chordata > Amphibia > Caudata > Salamandridae > Triturus > Triturus cristatus. Next base: position 1,205,153,418 of record NC_140593.1, on the reverse strand, counting down.
CTTCCACAACATACTATCGTCAAGGAGGACTTTTTTACTATGTTTTATTACTTTAGGTAGTTAATGCATTTATTGATGGTAACAGAATAATGACATACTATTTACATTAATCAAGAAAGACAAGGTGCTCTAAAATAGTGACGGTGCAGTGAAAGTGACTTTGGTGTGCTAGTGCTTGATATAAATATATATACATACGTCTGATAAGGATAATATTGAGTTGTTCAGGACACTCACTCTGTGAGTGTCAAAACCTCATCATGGTTTAAAAATGAGTCCACATTTGTTGTTGTCGAATTTTCGACCCTTTGGCACAGTGATTTATAGCAGAGTAATCATCAGGACTAAGGCTAAAAGGGAGTCACCCGAGGATTGAGGTGCAGCGACCCTCAACCGTCGATCTATCTGTCTTAAGTACGGAGGCAAGCTTTCGCTAACTGTAAGCAAGGAGCCAATTGCAGGGTATGTTTACCCTCAGTGGTGGGTGTGTCAAAAAGTGAGATAGATACTTCCAAAAGCCTCAGCAGGTCGAGATCAAGTGTCGCAGGTATCCACAATCAGATGCAGAAGAACCACATTGATAGTTACTTGACCTAAGACTGCTGTGGTTCTTCTGAGGGACCGGGATCTACACATATCTGACTGTGGATACCTGCACCCCAGTTTCCCGACACTTGCTCTCTACCTGCTGAGGCTTTCTGAAGTATCTTTCTCTCTTTTTTGACACACCCAACACAAAACTCAAGAAATATGGTTGGAAAATTTTTTTGACTTGTATGCACTCCTTAGGCAGAACTGATTTCTAAGTGAGGCTGTCCTAATCAGGGCACAAGCAAAGCTCCATGTCAGGCATGACGGTTCAGTCAACCAATGGCTTCTGAATATTGGCTGGGAAAAAACAATTGATGTTGGGTGCTCACATAGTGAGCTTTTTATCTTTGCAGGTATATTGGCTCTGAGGCAGAGACTGCTAAAGCAACGTCTAACCCAGACTGAAAAAGATAAAGACCCATGTACTCTAAAAACCAGAGGTTCTTTTCTCTAATACTCAAGAATTAAAATTATTGGGCTACGTCATAAATACCTCCCCCACATTCCAACATGACGTGAGTGTGTGTAACCAATCAGATTACAGGTAACCTTAGTGTAATCTGATTGGTAGTTCACTAATGACCATATGTGGGATACAGTATGAGAACAGTGGTCCCAGCATACAGAATCATTCAATACAAAGCATTTAGAAAAACAATGCACCAAGAAACCTTTTAAAGAAGTTCAAATGCCCATTTAATCACATTGAACAATTATAATTTGTTTTACTGAGGTTCATAGTAAAGGCAACATTTTTGGTATCATAACAGTGCCCAGAAAAAGGGGGAGGAGGAGTAAGGAGGTGAGTGATAAAGTGTAGGATTTGGAAGGAAGTGAGTACAAAGATAAATACATTCAGAACACAATCAAATTGATCGGCAAAATTAAATCTCTGCCGTATTTACATCCAGATCAAATCATGACTCAAATATCTACAATTCTGAGAAAAGCCATATATATAGAGAGGATCACAGTACATCCTGAACTAGTGATAATATTGGCAAAGATGTTGTGTCGACGTTTCGACCCCTTAAGGCATGTAGGTACTCATTGCGACCTTACGGGATGGGGTCTTCATCAGGACTGGGGTGCATGTGGAGGGGGGGTGGGTGTGGGCACCTAAAAAACAAAATTAAACGAGCGTAAGGCTAATGAATCTATAAGAACGGGGAAGAAATTAATTACAATAATTTACAAAAGTTACCCTATCTGTCAAAAGACAGGACTCTAAGACGTCGGAGGATCGTCAAAGGTAGAGGGTATCAACCTCCCAGAAGGTAACGACAGAAGCGGGAAGAGGGGTATCCACCTAAAATCGAATGGGTAAATTAGTGGATAAGGTGGAGATAAATTACCAAACAAAGGCGCTCAAGGATTAAGCGCATAACTTACTATGCCGCAGAAAGGCTTTGCTGTCGAGTTAAATCCGGAGGCTCTCAGTATTCAGCACTCCCGGAATAATTTCCAATTCATTATGGACAAGGCAGTTGGGGGCTAATCGCCGCTGTTTCACCGTCAGGGAATTAATCTGAGAAGGAGGGGAGGGAGGGAGAGGATTAAGCAAACGGAAGTAAGGGAGGACCTGCATAAGTCACAAAACATGAATGAAAGCACAGGGGTCCAGCTACGGGGAGCTAGTGAGAAAAAATCGTGCCTTTCATACGCGCGTGGCCAGCAAGATCACGAAGGTATCGTACTCGGAAGAATGCGAAACCGAGGGTACTAAGCATGATGAAGAATACCCAACCGGTCCCGTCACTGAAGATAATGCGACGAAGGACCGCTTGGACCAGCGCAAGAATACTGAGCGGCTTAAATCTAAGGGCAACGCAGCAAATAAGGGAAAGCAGTACAGTCGCCAGACGAATAAACAGACAACCTGCACAGAGCAATACAACAGTAAATTAACGGGGAGCTAACAGGATGCTCTTACCCTGCTTCTCCGGTCCCGTTTGAAAGGTGAAAGGGAAAGCGAGCCGAATGATCGTGGGTTTACTTAAGACGTGAGATCATCACGTGATCTCCGTTACTGTGCTGGCGCTAAATGCCGGTTGCTTAACGTAATGGAAAAAAGACTTTGGTTGGAGGAATAACGGGAACGGTGGACAGAGTTCCGTGGTTGGCATATTCCTCTAAATGGTAAAAGAAAGGCCTAGTGTGACTCAAGTAAAACCATCAAAACATGAGCTAAGGGTATGTATATACTAGTGAAGGCAACAAAAAGTATAAGTTGTCATTATGCAGCGTATATATATAAGTCAAAAATTAACAAATGTCTGGTAAAGTTTACATATTGTCATACCACATAGTAAAATAGTTCATACAGAAAGTAAATGACATAAGTAAACATTAGTGTAAAATGACAACCAATGATTAAAGGGAGTTTCATTCTGGAATTAGGAGGCGATACAGCAAGGTATTACATATCTGTAAAAGGAACATGGAAGTTAGATTCGAAGGACTGCTAACTGGGCGTAGCTACCATCAAGTTCATTCAATCCATTAATTACAGTGTCCAATTTAGTCATCCATTTAGATTCTCTTACATTAAGGATAGCTGATAGATTGCCGCCCCTGGGGCCCACTTTTACCTTTTCTAACACCAACCATTTAAGATCATCAGGCTTGTGATTTTTTAAGACACAGTGTTCAACAAGGGGAGCACCCACTACATTACACCGGATACGGCTGTGGTGTTGCAGAATGCGGGACTTGACCTTCTGTTGTGTCTGTCCAATGTAGAGTAGTCCACATGGGCAACTGATACCATAGATTACATTTGTAGAGTTACAATTAGTAAATGAGCTCAAAGTGATCAAATGTTCTTTGTAGCAGAAAATTTTTGTCGTGACAGTTGTTTCACAGGCCTTACAATGACCACACTTAAAATGCCCCATCACCGGGGGCAGGCTCCAAAGTTCTTGGATGGTTGGTGCTGTTGTTGTTTCAAGGAAAGACTGGACTACATAGTCCTTCACACTTCTGGCTTTCTTGAAAGAATGCACAGGTGGAATGTGTTGGTCGATGTCATCGGCTACCAGTTTCCAGTGTTGATTAATCATTTTCTTTTTTGAATTTTTTTTATTGTGCATAGAAAGGGTTACAAACACGGGCCTACAACCACCAGGGCCGGCCGCTAATAGTCGAAGTGTTCCAACATATCAGAAAACACGGACTGGCCCACAGGGGCTCCGCACTATCACAGTAGATCAGACTGCACATAATGGAAATCAGAATACACACTTTTAGTATAAATAACAACAAAAAGGAAAAATACAAAAATACAAAAAACAAGGCGAAACGACTTATGATGGGCGGCGAACACCAGCCGGGGGAGTCAACACCCAACCACCCGAGGGCGGTCAATAAAAGAAGACCTGAGAGGGAGGGGGGGCCACGAGAGAACCAAATCTGTACTCCAAAGTACGAGATACACATGGAACCCTCAAGGATCAGGGGGACGGGGCAACCCCGGACGTATCCACCAAAGGGGGAGCACAGTAGACCCACGATACACGTTCCACTGCCCCCAAATTCTACCCCAAACCCCCGGTTTACAACGAGCCACATACACCGTTTTCTCCCTGAACATGCACCAGTCCATGTTCTCCTTCCAGACGGACACGGTGGGAGGCTGCTGGGCACCCCAAAGCTGTGCAATATCTCTCTTTGCAATCATGTTCCCCAAGGCCGCCCACCGAGCCTGAGCCGCATTGCAGTCATTGGGCTCCCATACATTCAGCACACAACGACGCACCTCCGGCAGCAGAGTGACCCCGGTGACTCGTCTCATAATATCATGCACCCGGCGCCAGTATTCCGCCACCTCGCGGCATTCCCATAGGATATGGAGAAAGGTAGCACTGAGCCCGCAGCCACGCTTACAGAGTCCGTCGTCTGAAAACCCCATCGAGACCAAGCGGGGGCCCGTCACATATACACGATGGAGAATCTTAAGCTGGACCAGGCGGAGACGGGCCGGGATGGCCACCTCCTTAGGGGATGACAGTGCAGTCTGCCAGTCCTCGTCGTCCAGCTCCACCCCATCTCCCGTCCATGCCTCCCGAAGACGCACCAAGAGGTCAGCCCGATTGTTTATCAATTTTTTGTAAATCAGGGAGATAGTACTGTCGGGGACGTGACCATCGAGTATGCGGTCCTCGAGAGGCGAAGAAGAAGGGACCGTGGTCCCCTCCCCAAAGACCGAGAGCAGGGCGTGCCGAACCTGTGCATAACGGAAGAACTCTCTGTCACTGAGCTCATACTCGCGCTGAAGCGCCGCGAAGGATTTAACCGCACCTTTAACCCACAGGTCTCCCACTCTGCTGATGCCGATCGTATCCCAGCGCTCGAAGCCTTTCGTTGTCCAGAGGCTTCCCAAGCGGTCTGAGTCGAACAGGGGAGTGGCGCACGTTAAACGCTCACTCCAGCCCATCGCTACGTTAGCCGCCCTCCATACACGGACCGCAATCCTGGTAGGGCCCGTAAGGGCCCTACCAGCAGACCGCGAGTAAAGCGCTCTGTTATAGTTACCGCCGGGAAGCAGGAATTTATCCATCTCATATGCCGGGTTCAAACCAGGAGCGTACGTAGCATGATTAATGGCAGACAGCTGGGAGGCCCAATAGTATCGTCTAATATCAGGAAGCGCGATGCCCCCGTCATACCAGGAAAGAGTCAGCTTGGCCAAAGCGATACGCGATCGCCCGTCCCAAACCAGTCTCCTCTGCAAACTCTCCACCTCCCTAAAGTAGGCCGCAGGAATGACATCGAAGGAGTTCTGGAGTGCATAAAGGAATCTGGGAAGGGACATCATTTTAAACAGCGCCGCGCGACCAAGCGGAGACAAGGGCAGCTTACACCACCGAGCCGTATCTGCCTTCAAACGCCGGAGGAGATTCTGCTCATAGCGGACCGCAGGATCCAACGAAACGTACACCCCCAGGTATTTAAAGCCGGACTGAGATATTTGGAGCGGAAGCCGAGGCGGCAAGAGAGGAAGGCCACCAGAGATAGGATACACACAAGATTTGGACCAGTTGATTATCAGACCCGAGTTTTTCCCGAAGGAGGTAAGGACATCAAAGAGAACATTGAGCGACTTCCGCGGTGAGGTGAGATACAAGAGAATATCATCCACGTACAATGAAACCCGATCCTCGAAGCCCGGGGCCCACCGGAGCCCTCTAATCGAGGGCTCCCAATGGAGCCAGGCAGCGAGCGGTTCCAGGGCGAGAGCAAAGAGCAGCGGGGACAACGGGCACCCCTGCCTAGTTCCCCTCCCGAGAGCGAAAGGCCAAGAAACCCGCCCATTGACAACCACCTGAGCCATTGGTCCAGCATAAAGGAGCTTCACCCAGCTAAGGAACCCCTCCCCAAAACCAAACTTCGCCAGGACGGCCCAAAGAAATGGCCATTCAATGGTATCAAAGGCCATCGTGGCGTCTAGGGAAACCAATATGGCCGGTTCAGCGAAGTACTCCGCCCTAGCGAGGACGCCGTGCAGACGCCGTAAGTTGAGAGCGGTATTACGATGTGGGATGAAGCCACATTGATCCGGATGTATCAAATCACATATAACGCTAAGCAGGCGATTGGCGAGGACCTTAGCAAGGATTTTGGGTTCGGCATTCAGCAGGGAAATAGGCCGATATGAGGCACAGCGGTCACGTGGCTTACCCTCCTTGGGAATCACCACTATAGTAGCCAGACGCTGGTCGTCAGGAAGGGAACCCCTCTCGAGCGATTCCTGAAACATATGACGGAGGAAAGGCGCGATTTTATCCGGGCGCAACTTATATAGTTCAATCGGCAGACCGTTGGGGCCCATAGCCTTGCCCGAGCGAAGGGAGCGAATCGCAGTAGCTATCTCGTCAACAGACAAAGGGGCATCCATCAGCTCGCGGTCCTCGACGGATAAGCCGGGCAGGGCAATATCCCGAAGCAGAAGACGAGAGTCGTCCTCATCTCTATCAGACACCGGGGAGTACACTGCACGGAGGTGATCAGCAAAACACTCAACAATCTCCCCAGGCTCGGTCACACACACTCCATCCGACACCCGAAGCTCCGGGACCACATGATTCACTCTCTCCTTCTTGTCCAACCAGGCAATCAGCTTACCCGCCATGTCTCCGGCGTCATACAACCTACCCTGCTGCTCCCTATACATAGTCTTGGCAGCATCAGTGACAAGAGACTTATATTCAAACTGCTTCAGGCTGAGGGCATGCAGCCCATCCGGGGTGACACCCGCCTCCAAGGCTGCCTCCAGCCCCGATATTTCAGTCTCCAGCGTCACAACCGCCTCTCTCTTAACCCTCTTGGCCTCCACTATCTGGGACAGGGCATGCCCGCGGAGCACTGCTTTGAAAGCTTCCCACAGGGACACCGAGGACAACACCGACCCCTCATTCTCAGAAAAATATTGATCAATCGACTTAATCAGGCTATCACGGATCTTGGGGTCTCGCAGGTACCAAGGGTTAATAGGAGCGATCCGCCCAGCGGACCGCGACCCGGTGTCAAAAAGCAACCACAGTGGGGAGTGATCAGAAATACCCCTGGCCAGGTGTTTGACCTCTCGAATCCGAGTGGCCTGGGCCGCGGGCATAAGGAAATAATCCAATCTGGAGAGACTCCCATGGGCCCCAGAGTGAAAGGTGTACTGACACTGTGTCGGATGCATTAACCTCCAACAGTCCACCAGACCGAAGGTCTCCAGGAGCCCGCCCAGCCACGCCTGGGCAGCAGGGAGGGCCCTGGGCGGATGTTGGTCCAGGTCACCCGAGACAACCGAATTAAAGTCCCCCCCCATAAGCAAAAGACTGTCAGGAAGCCCAAGCAACATACGACCCAAGTCTGAGAAGGTGGAGTTCTGGAGGCCCGGGGGAACATAGACCGAGATGAAGGAAAGGGACTGCCCCTCCCACCTCCCAGTCAGTGCCACATAGCGCCCTCTATCGTCTGAGACCACCCTGGTGATCTCCAACGGAAGTGAAGCTCGCAAGAGAATGCCCACCCCTCTCGAACCAGTGGTGAAACCAGAGTGGGCCACAAGTCGATATCCCCCCCTGTTCATAGCCCGACAAACATTGCCAACCAGATGCGTCTCCTGTAAGAACACCACGTCAGGAGTCAGACGACGCAGATATTGCAGCACAACACCCCGCTTGATACGGTCCCCCAATCCATTGACGTTCCAAGACATCAATCTCAACCCGTCCCCCCCCATCCCCTCCAGTAGATCAAGGGCCCCCTAGCAAAGAGCGCAACACCCAAGGATGAACCATAGCCAACACTTCGCCTTGAAAACAAAAAACACAAATCCAAACAACCCCACCCACCCACCAACCCCCCCCCCAACTCCAACACCCCCCACCCTGCACCCCTGCGGTCCAAAAAACCACCCCAACTTGCAGTGTGCCTGTCGCCCTACAAACCCCATTCTACGAAAAGACCCCGGAGGAGGGAAGGAACCCGTCCCCGCCCGCCCCCCACACACAACATAGTGAAACAAAATGCACAAAAGAAGTAGAACCCAGCCGAACAGTACAACATGGCAGAGTCCGGGACCATAAGTCACTCCAAAGGAGACCCGCCACCCTCGGTACCGGCAGAGGGCCCAGTCCGGTCACCCCGGTCCGGCAGCGAATCCAGCCAGTCACTCACAGTCGCAGGAGAGTCAAAAAAGGTAGTCCGATCTTCATATTCCACTCGGAGCCTTGCAGGATAAAGCATAGAGTACTTGAGACCGAGGTCCCGGAGACGCCGCTTCACCCCCTGGAAGCCCATCCGCTGTTTCTGGACAAGTTGGGTGAAGTCCGGGAAAAAGTTAATGGACGAGTTCTCATGTCGGACCGGGCCATGGACCCGTGAGGCCTGCAGAATCGCGTCTCGGTCTCTGTAATGGAAAAGTCTCGCAACGATAGGCCTCGGGGGGGCCCCCGGTCGCGGCCGGCCACCTGGGACTCGATGGGCCCGCTCCACCGCGAAAAACTTACTCAGGCCAGCGGGAGCAAGATGTTCGAGGATGAGCTCCTCGACCAGGAGATCAACCGGGCGGTTATCGGAGGTCTCCGGAACGCCTATGACGCGGATGTTATTGCGGCGGGCCCGTCCCTCGAAGTCCTCCAGCCGCCGGGCCATCAGATCATTGGCAGACTTGAGATCGCCGAGAGTGGCCTGCAGGTCCGAAACGTCCGTACCAAGGGAGGACGTCCGCACATCCAGCGATTGAACCCTCTCGTTGGTCTTAGAGAGATCCGCCCGGATTAGCGTAATGTCAATGGCCACCGTGTCGATTTTACGGGCCAAGGCCTCGTACTGCGTAGCGATGGTCTCTCTGATGCCCTTAATGGCGCCCATGATGTTCTGCAGGGACAGATCCGGAGAAACGGACGGGCCACCACTGGTGTCCTCCGGGGGGACATTGGCCGTCCCGGGGGATCCTTTACCCTGAGTGTAGCGGTCCATGTTGTTCGTCTGGACCGGTCCCCCACGTAGGGATGTTTTGGTCTTACGCCTCTCGGGGTCTCCCTTGCCTCCCATGAGAACCTCGATCGCCGAAGGGGACCACCGAGGAAGCGTCGAGGTGGCACAGGCCAGGCAGACGCGTGTCGCACCTCCGGCCGCAATATGGCGGAGCGAAGGGACCACCGTCGATGAGCACACTGGCAGCAGACGAAGCCACCGGCATCAAGCGAAGGCAAAGTGAAAGCCCAGTCGCACCAAGCAAGTCCACAGTCCAGCCCCTCAAAGACCAAAAGTGAAACCGAAAGTGATGTGACGGCCACTGGCACAGCCCCGCTGCCGTTGTTGTTCAACTACGCCCCGGCTCCACAGATCACCCTCGCATCGGGCACAGCCGTCGGGTGGGCCTCAAAAGTTCAAACCACCATAACTCCGGATTGCCAGGTCCGATTTGATTTCCGAAAGGAGTTTAGTGTTCAGCCAGCATTCGTCTTCCAGATTCCATCAACCAAGTCAGGATAGAGTCAGGATAAATTCCGAGGAGCTGCGAGGGTCCGGGCAGCCCTGTGCTCACGCGACCATCTTGGATGCGAGCTAGGCTCCTCCTCCGATTAATCACTTTCTTGATTGCGTTGCTCCGTATTGAAAAGGTAGTAACACAAATCATTCTCTGCAATGACGCGTCTTGTCTGACCTTGGGTGTTAGCAGAGTTTCTCTCGGGTTATACCAAGCCCTCTTACGTGCTTTCTTGACCAGCCTCCTCGGGTAACCCCTAGTTGTTAGTCGGTTACTGAGATCTTCAGATTCTTTAAAATAGTCATCCTTTTTTGTGCAGTTTCTGCGGATCCTCAAAAACTGGCCAAAAGGTAAATTATCCCTTAAGCCACGCGGATGGTGGCTGTTGTATCTTAGTAGGGAGTTGCGTTCGGTAGGTTTACGATACAGTGTTGTGTGGAGTTTGTTGTCCTCACTGTAAATCTTGATATCCAGGAAAGCAAGTTCATTGGCATCAGAGTGTATGGTGAACTGAATGTTATCGTTGCAATGATTAAGCCATTCATGAAAGTCCGCCAGATCCACCGCGTCACCATTCCAAATCATGAGAATATCATCGATGTAACGTCTCCACAAATTGATCTTGCCAGAGAATGGATTATTATTAAAGATGAACAACCGTTCAAAATGATCCATATAGATTATTGCTAAATCTGGAGCAAAGGCTGCTCCCATGGCTACGCCCTTAGTTTGGACGTAGTAGTCTCCTTGGAAAACAAAGAAATTCTTATTCATAGCAATCGTCAAGAGTGAGATTATAAACTCTGTTGGAACTCTCATAGGGGATGGTCGTGTGTCAAGAACTTCACTAATCACGGCCAAGGCAGGTATCTGGGGAATACTGGTGTACAGGGACACGATGTCACAGGTCACCAATAACTGGGCGTTGGAATCAAAGGCTAATTGATCAACCAGGTTGATCGTCTGCATCGTGTCCCTTAAATAAGCTTCTGTATTCTCCGCCAGTGGTTTCAGAAAAACATCCACATACTTGCATAAAGGTTCCAAGATGGAGCCACATCCTGACACGATTGGACGTCCAGGTGGTTTGTGGAGATCTTTATGTATTTTGGGCAAAGTGTATATGGTAGGTAAACGGGGATGTTTCTGGTTGAGATAGTCAAACTCAAGTTTACTCAGAATACCTTGCCCATAAGCTTCAGAAGTGACTTGTAGGATTTCCTCTGCGAGGTCATTAGTTGGGTCGGATCGTAGTTTAGAATAACTAACTCCATCTTGGAGCTGTCTCAAAATTTCATCTTTGTACGCTGATGTATCCTGGATAACGATGGCCCCACCTTTGTCGGCAGCCTTTATAACAATGTCTTTGTTGTTCTTCAATTTGGTAAGGGCCGCCCTTTCCAATTTACTAGTATTCGGGATGGTGTATTTGCGAGTTGCTAGTAATTTCATGACGTCAGTTAATACCATGCTCTCGTATGCCAAGATTTTGCTGGTCATTGCATTGGTGGGTGGAACAAAGGTGGAGGGGACCCTCAATCCTGTAACTGAATGTGGTAAAGTAGACAGGGAATCTTTAAAGAAGTATCTCAAACGAATCTTCCTGAAGAAGGCATGCAGTTCAACCCTTGTATCAAAGTCATTTGGATGAGCTGTGGGTATGAAAGAAAGCCCTTTGGATAGAATGCGTTCCTCGTCTTCAGATAGTGTGTACGATGAGATATTCACCAATGGGTTCTCCTTTTCTACCATCTGTATACTTTTCTTCTCGAACCACGGAGAAATATCAACGAGAAGAAAAGTATACAGATGGTAGAAAAGGAGAACCCATTGGTGAATATCTCATCGTACACACTATCTGAAGACGAGGAACGCATTCTATCCAAAGGGCTTTCTTTCATACCCACAGCTCATCCAAATGACTTTGATACAAGGGTTGAACTGCATGCCTTCTTCAGGAAGATTCGTTTGAGATACTTCTTTAAAGATTCCCTGTCTACTTTACCACATTCAGTTACAGGATTGAGGGTCCCCTCCACCTTTGTTCCACCCACCAATGCAATGACCAGCAAAATCTTGGCATACGAGAGCATGGTATTAACTGACGTCATGAAATTACTAGCAACTCGCAAATACACCATCCCGAATACTAGTAAATTGGAAAGGGCGGCCCTTACCAAATTGAAGAACAACAAAGACATTGTTATAAAGGCTGCCGACAAAGGTGGGGCCATCGTTATCCAGGATACATCAGCGTACAAAGATGAAATTTTGAGACAGCTCCAAGATGGAGTTAGTTATTCTAAACTACGATCCGACCCAACTAATGACCTCGCAGAGGAAATCCTACAAGTCACTTCTGAAGCTTATGGGCAAGGTATTCTGAGTAAACTTGAGTTTGACTATCTCAACCAGAAACATCCCCGTTTACCTACCATATACACTTTGCCCAAAATACATAAAGATCTCCACAAACCACCTGGACGTCCAATCGTGTCAGGATGTGGCTCCATCTTGGAACCTTTATGCAAGTATGTGGATGTTTTTCTGAAACCACTGGCGGAGAATACAGAAGCTTATTTAAGGGACACGATGCAGACGATCAACCTGGTTGATCAATTAGCCTTTGATTCCAACGCCCAGTTATTGGTGACCTGTGACATCGTGTCCCTGTACACCAGTATTCCCCAGATACCTGCCTTGGCCGTGATTAGTGAAGTTCTTGACACACGGCCATCCCCTATGAGAGTTCCAACAGAGTTTATAATCTCACTCTTGACGATTGCTATGAATAAGAATTTCTTTGTTTTCCAAGGAGACTACTACGTCCAAACTAAGGGCGTAGCCATGGGAGCAGCCTTTGCTCCAGATTTAGCAATAATCTATATGGATCATTTTGAACGGTTGTTCATCTTTAATAATAATCCATTCTCTGGCAAGATCAATTTGTGGAGACGTTACATCGATGATATTCTCATGATTTGGAATGGTGACGCGGTGGATCTGGCGGACTTTCATGAATGGCTTAATCATTGCAACGATAACATTCAGTTCACCATACACTCTGATGCCAATGAACTTGCTTTCCTGGATATCAAGATTTACAGTGAGGACAACAAACTCCACACAACACTGTATCGTAAACCTACCGAACGCAACTCCCTACTAAGATACAACAGCCACCATCCGCGTGGCTTAAGGGATAATTTACCTTTTGGCCAGTTTTTGAGGATCCGCAGAAACTGCACAAAAAAGGATGACTATTTTAAAGAATCTGAAGATCTCAGTAACCGACTAACAACTAGGGGTTACCCGAGGAGGCTGGTCAAGAAAGCACGTAAGAGGGCTTGGTATAACCCGAGAGAAACTCTGCTAACACCCAAGGTCAGACAAGACGCGTCATTGCAGAGAATGATTTGTGTTACTACCTTTTCAACACGGAGCAACGCAATCAAGAAAGTGATTAATCAACACTGGAAACTGGTAGCCGATGACATCGACCAACGCATTCCACCTATGCATTCTTTCAAGAAAGCCAGAAGTGTGAAGGACTATGTAGTCCAGTCTTTCCTTGAAACAACAACAGCACCAACCATCCAAGAACTTTGGAGCCTGCCCCCGGTGATGGGGCATTTTAAGTGTGGTCATTGTAAGGCCTGTGAAACAACTGTCACGACAAAAATGTTCTGCTACAAAGAACATTTGATCACTTTGAGCTCATTTACCAATTGTAACTCTACAAATGTAATCTATGGTATCAGTTGCCCATGTGGACTACTCTACATTGGACAGACACAACAGAAGGTCAAGTCCCGCATTCTGCAACACCACAGCCGTATCCGGTGTAATGTAGTGGGTGCTCCCCTTGTTGAACACTGTGTCTTAAAAAATCACAAGCCTGATGATCTTAAATGGTTGGTGTTAGAAAAGGTAAAAGTGGGCCCCAGGGGCGGCAATCTATCAGCTATCCTTAATGTAAGAGAATCTAAATGGATGACAAAATTGGACACTGTAATTAATGGATTGAATGAACTTGATAGTAGCTACGCCCAGTTAGCAGTCCTTCGAATCTAACTTCCATGTTCCTTTTACAGATATGTAATACCTTGCTGTATCGCCTCCTAATTCCAGAATGAAACTCCCTTTAATCATTGGTTGTCATTTTACACTAATGTTTACTTATGTCATTTACTTTCTGTATGAACTATTTTACTATGTGGTATGACAATATGTAAACTTTACCAGACATTTGTTAATTTTTGACTGATATATATACGCTGCATAATGACAACTTATACTTTTTGTTGCCTTCACTAGTATATACATACCCTTAGCTCATGTTTTGATGGTTTTACTTGAGTCACACTAGACCTTTCTTTTACCATTTAGAGGAATATGCCAACCACGGAACTCTGTCCACCGTTCCCGTTATTCCTCCAACCAAAGTCTTTTTTCCATTACGTTAAGCAACCGGCATTTAGCGCCAGCACAGTAACGGAGATCACGTGATGATCTCGCGTCTTAAGTAAACCCACGATCATTCGGCTCGCTTCCCCTTTCACCTTTCAAACGGGACCGGAGAAGCAGGGTAAGAGCATCCTGTTAGCTCCCCGTTAATTTACTGTTGTATTGCTCTGTGCAGGTTGTCTGTTTATTCGTCTGGCGACTGTACTGCTTTCCCTTATTTGCTGCGTTGCCCTTAGATTTAAGCTGCTCAGTATTCTTGCGCTGATCCAAGCGGTCCTTCGTCGCATTATCTTCAGTGACGGGACCGGTTGGGTATTCTTCATCATGCTTAGTACCCTCGGTTTCGCATTCTTCCGAGTACGATACCTTTGTGATCTTGCTGGCCACGCGCGTATGAAAGGCACGATTTTTTCTCACTAACTCCACGTAGCTGGACCCCTGTGCTTTCATTCATGTTTTGTGACTTATGCAGGTCCTCCCTTACTTCCGTTTGCTTAATCCTCTCCCTCCCTCCCCTCCTTCTCAGATTAATTCCCTGACGGCGAAACAGCGGCGATTAGTCCCCAACTGCCTTGTCCATAATGAATTGGAAATTATTCCGGGAGTGCTGAATACTGAGAGCCTCCGGATTTAACTCGACAGCAAAGCCTTTCTGCGGCATAGTAAGTTATGCGCTTAATCCTTGAGCGCCTTTGTTTGGTAATTTATCTCCACCTTATCCACTAATTTACCCATTCGATTTTAGGTGGATACCCCTCTTCCCGCTTCTGTCGTTACCTTCTGGGAGGTTGATACCCTCTACCTTTGACGATCCTCCGACGTCTTAGAGTCCTGTCTTTTGACAGATAGGGTAACTTTTGTAAATTATTGTAATTAATTTCTTCCCCGTTCTTATAGATTCATTAGCCTTACGCTCGTTTAATTTTGTTTTTTAGGTGCCCACACCCACCCCCCCTCCACATGCACCCCAGTCCTGATGAAGACCCCATCCCGTAAGGTCGCAATGAGTACCTACATGCCTTAAGGGGTCGAAACGTCGACACAACATCTTTGCCAATATTATCACTAGTTCAGGATGTACTGTGATCCTCTCTATATATATGGCTTTTCTCAGAATTGTAGATATTTGAGTCATGATTTGATCTGGATGTAAATACGGCAGAGATTTAATTTTGCCGATCAATTTGATTGTGTTCTGAATGTATTTATCTTTGTACTCACTTCCTTCCAAATCCTACACTTTATCACTCACCTCCTTACTCCTCCTCCCCCTTTTTCTGGGCACTGTTATGATACCAAAAATGTTGCCTTTACTATGAACCTCAGTAAAACAAATTATAATTGTTCAATGTGATTAAATGGGCATTTGAACTTCTTTAAAAGGTTTCTTGGTGCATTGTTTTTCTAAATGCTTTGTATTGAATGATTCTGTATGCTGGGACCACTGTTCTCATACTGCTCTATACCCAGGTCCCAGTGACTTTATATGGGTTTACCCTTTATTTTGACATATGTGGGATACAACATCTCCCTTTCATAACCAATCAACATTTCAAACTTAGTTAAGTAGCAGAACCCTTTTTAAAGACTGGACACAAAGTGCATCAATACACAATAAAGTCTTTGTATATCCTTGGAAAACGAGATATTCTTCCAGAAGATGTGCTTGTGCTCTCATCTTGACTATAACCCGACACTTCACTTACTGGCATCTTGCTGGTGCTTTGGACTTCAACATTCACATCACCCATTGCCTGTGTTTCACCTTGCGATGCATCATATCTACCACCCTCTGATGCTACATCTGACCTTGGATGCATCAAAGTGCGGGTGACAGCACTCTCTCTGACTGAATCATCATGCTCCATCTTCTTCCATTGCTTAGATCTTAACTCCTTCTCCTTTTCTCCAAAATTATACCATACACTACTTTGATCATTATCTGCACCCACTCTTCCTTCTTTGATAATTAGATCTTTCTGCATGTCTTTAATTTTAATTACATCTGATTTGTGTCTCCATCCAAAATCTTGCAATAGCACTGAACTGTTTGACACATCTATAACTTCTTGTGGCTCGTAAAATTTTGACTCTCCTTTATATTTTACAAAAGGTTTCTTGAGCGAGACCCAGTCACCAATGACGATGTCCTTTACAATTGCTCTGTGAACTTTATCATGGTACACCTTGGACTTGAGTTGTTGGTCTACAATCCTGTCCTTTACCTTAAGCTCAGAATCTTTCACCTCAATTCCCTTCAATTCACCATCTTTTTGCAAAATGAACTTTGGTGAGATAGATGACACGCATTGTCTGCCCCTCATGAGAAAAAACGGTGAATACCCCGTCACACTATTAGTTGTGCCGTTGTATGCTTTGACTTTTTCTCTAATGAACTCCTGTACTGGATATCCTGCTGCCAACGCCATCTGTATACTTTCCTTCAAGAATCGATTCACCCTTTCCACTTGACCATTAGATTTTGGCGAATAATTTGGTGTTTTTTCCTGCACAATCTCATTTTGTTTCAAAAACGTCACCATTTTTTCTGACACTAATTGTTTACCATTGTCCGATACTAATATTTTCGGTAAACCTTCTATTGCAAAACAAGCCTCCAACAATCCTATACCATATGTGGGATACAACACTACGTTAACTGTGTTTTGCTTTCCTTTCAGAGAGATCTCAGTTGCTGTGTCTCTACTCACCACCTCGTGTGTTACCCTCTTTGGGCCTATGCTCACCTCCCCCCTCAAAAAGCAAGATGCCTCATCATTTTTTTTTATCCAGCGCCGAGATATCCCACTGGGATAAGTGCTTGCGCTCTATAAAAACTGTAAATAAATAAATATTTGTTAATTTAGACGGTAATGTAGTACCTTGCCTTCATGCCCACCAATGTTTGCTACAAAAGAAAATAAAAATACTAAAAACGAACAAAAAAGGAGAACTCTGATGATGGTGGCTTTATTGTGAAGAAGGTTTCCCTTTCTGGATATGAAATTCTGTGACGCAGTCTAAACCAGTGTAAAAATGGACTCCGAAAGACCGAATGTTTTAATATAGAAAAACTGACCGTAAAAATAAGCAACATATTTTCCCAATATCGTATTTGGCTAGGATATGTTTATATTACTTGATAAAAAAAATACTAAAAAATAAACAAGGCCTACCTTTCTTTCTACAGTATTACATTCGAGTGGAAGAAAATGAATTCTAGATTTCGTGGTATCATGTATCATTAATGTTCCTATTGTGAAGCGCTCTGACACCTTCGGGTAAAGTCCGTGCTATATAATTACGCATACAATAAATAAATAAAAATAAAAACTCTCATCCACGCAGGTAATTTGGTATTATATGAGTCACTTCTTTCAAAGATGGCCGTTTTTGTTTACAGGCGCCTTGTCTTGTTCGTGAACTGACACACTTTTGGGCTTTTTTTCTCTCCGCCCGAAACTGTTTTGGATAAAACTTTATCCAAAATATCGACAGAATATTGACAAATCGACAGAACGTTGACCAATCCGAAGGTGTGAACAGCTGTCCAATTATATGACAGGATCATCCCTCTTGCCTCCTATGACGAATCACAGAGTAGCTTCCCTGGCGTCCATCCAATCACGGCTCCAACGCCCTCTCCTTTCCTGCGTCGGCTAGGAGGCCGCCATTTTGTGTTGCTGTGGACGTTGGGTGGCCTGGCTGACGACAGGGACCATGGTGGTGGATGTTTGATCATTTCTCCAAATTTAATCTTTCGGGAATCTTTTCAACTATACTGAGGAAGGTAAACGCCTCCTGTGTTCACCGGGCGCTCTGCAGGAATGGGTTATTGACGTCGGATTATCGCTATACATTTTTCTGTTAATGGTACATTCCAGTGTCGGTATTTGTGTGTGTGGGGTGGCTCAATAATGGTAAACAAGTGGGGTGCGTTTCGACGACCGTGGGATGTTGCGCTCTCTTTTTGACTTAAACGAGGACGTTTTGGGAAGTACTTCGGTGGAGATTTCTAATTTTATCAGCGAGAGAGCGTTTTTAGTGTTACATTTGGGGGGCTACTGGTTTTAACTAGATTGCATTTGCCCCATCTAGAATGCCCAGTCATGGCTCATTTGGCTTTATTTGAGTTTACTCAACGACAATACTGGACATAGCGGCTAATGTTAATTACCCTGATATTACAACAAACATTGCCCCCAGCAAGCTCAACCCATTGCAGTATTTCATACCAAGACAAACTCAAAACTGCCCCAGTTTGATAATGGGGACCACTTTTAATATGTTGCCCGGGGCTTATTTTTTTTGTCCCAGTCCGACCCAGTGTCTATACGGTTTAGCTTTTCACTGAGGTTTTTTTTCCCTACATTGGGCACGTACGTAGTAAGTTAGTGCACATCTCAATATAATCCTGTGATGCCCATCAAACGGGATTTGTATAGCCTTCCTAATCACATGTGAGAGTATCCAGGCGCTGGGGGTTCTGCTGCTCGGATGGAATTGGTTGAAAACCCGGGTCTTGAGTTCTTTCCTAAATACCTGCAGGGAGGGTGAGGTCCAGAGGTGGAGGGGGATGCTGTTGTAGGCAGGTAGAAGAATGAGCGCCCATCACTCTTGCTTGGGCGGATACAGGAGTATGGGAGAAAAAGATGGAGCGCAGGTGTCTGGAGGGATGGTGGATACTTGGGACGTGGTTGATGTATGCTGGTCCTAGATTTTGTAGGCATGGGTTAGCATCTTGAATTGACATCTCTCGTGGATGGGGAACCAGTTGAGTTTCCTGAGGTGTGGGGTGATGTGGGTCTGCCTGGGGAGGTCGAGGATGAGTCTGGCTGCTGAGTTCTGTGTGGTGTGTAGTTTCTTCAGTATTTGTGTGGTGATTCCTGTGTAGTGTTGCCGTAGTCCAGACGGCTAGTGATGAGGGCTTGGCTAATGGTGGTGACTGGCAGCCACTTAAAGATCTTCCAGAGCATGCAGGAGGGTGAGGAAGCATGCTGAGGATACTGCGTTGATCTGGTTCTTCATGATGAGTTTGTTGTCCAGAATGATGCAGAGGTTCCGGGGGTGGTCTGTTGGGATGAGTGAGGGTCTTAGTTCCCCAGGTCACCAGGAGTCGTTCATGGGGAGATGTTTCCAAACATTAGTACCTCCATTTTGTCAGTGTCCTGTTAAAGGCAGTTTTGCATCCAGTGGGTACTGCTGGTTATGCACAAGTGGATGTTGGCCCTCGCGGTAAAGCGAAGATAAGCTGGGTGTCATCTGCATATGATCTGATGTTAGAGTCCATGGGTCCTGATGATGTTGGCCAGGGGCGTCATATTGGGTGGTGCTGGGGGATGACTTTTGAGGGACGCCGCATATCTTGTTCTTGGGATCCGGGGTGTAAAGTGGAAGGTGGACTCTCTGGGTTCTTAAGGTGAGGATGGTTGCGATTTATTTGCTAGGTTTCCTGTTGGAGCCTCTTGATCAGTATGTGGTGGGAAACAAAGTCGAAAGCTGTGAGGAGGATCAAAGTGGACATTTCTTCTTGGTCTAGGAGAGTCCTGATGCCGTCAGTGGCTGATATTAGGGTAGTTTCTGTGCTGTAGTTTGAGCGGCATTCAAATTGGGGTGGGTCCAGAAGGTCCTTGTTTTCCAGGTAGTCTGTGAATTGGCGTATAATGGCCTTTTCAAGGATCTTGGTGGGAGCAGGGAGGTGGGTTGGTAGTTCTTGAGTTCGTTTGGCTCTGCAGGTGGTTTCTTGAGGGGCAGATTGTCTTTAGTGCGTTTCCTTTCTTTTGAGAAGGTGGCTGATGTGATGGATGCATTGGAGATGCTGGTGAGCTTGTTGCTGATAGTCTTGTTTCTGCGGTTGAACATGTGGTGGGGACATGGGTCCGTAGGTGCTCCTGAGTGGATAGAGTGCATGATGGCTGTGGTACTCTGTGCATTGAGCTGCTCCCATGTGGTGAGCCGTGGTTGGGGTAGGGGTCCGTGGAGGCTGAGAATGCTGGCGGGGGAGCGTTAGGGGGGCGAAGTGTTTGTAGATGGTGGAGCTCTTGTGGTTGAGTGGTGTCTTGGGGGTGGCACAACCAGTAAGCCCCTTGCTGGGGCGCTGCTTCCTTTCTAGTTGCTTGCTAATGCGTTTCGTGGTTCTTAGTTTTGCAGTGTGCCAACTGGTATGTTTGGTGGGTTTCCTGCATTTGGTGGGTCGATGGGGGCGATTCTGTCGGCCCAATCAGTGATCCAGGTGTTGAAGTTCTTGACATTCTCTTTGAGGCCTGTTGGGGTGGTAGGTGTTGAGGGCATCGGTCTTCTGGATTTCAAATATTTTGTTCCAGCTCCTGTGTATGGTGCGGTGCGGCTTGGTGGTGGGGGCTGCTCTGATGGTAAAGTGGATGATTGAGTGATCTGTCCAAGTGCGCTCAGTGACATGGCTGCACCTGACTGTTGGAGTGTAGCGTCTGTCTGGTTTTGAGTGGGGTGGGTGACTATTTGGGTTAGACCGTTCATGCTTTCGAGGAGTTTGGGGTCGTCAAGGTGAAAATTGATGTATCCGAGAAAGATTGCGTTTTGGGTCTTCATGGCGGTCTGTAGGCGAGGGTGCCTCTGATGGTGATTTTGCTGTCAGTTGAAGTGTTCCATGATCAGAGTGGTGTTGTCTGTGATGGCAGTGAGCGGATGGATTCTTTGTGGATGATGCCTATTCCACTTCTGTATCTCTTGATGCGGTCCTGCAGTGCTATCTTGTAGCCGTTGACGAGAAACAACCAGGGTTTGGACTCGGAATCAGTAAGGCTGAGCCCCAATAACCAATAAACCATAATACGCCAATACTGATAACCAATTTACCTTTTTAAATGCACCACATTGAAACCAAACAATGTGACCACAAGACCTTTTTCATCTCAGTTTTGAATCAATCAAAAATTATTTATCCACAAAATCATTTGAATTGATTTAAGAATCATTAAAATTTATCAACATAGCAGATTATTCCAAAACACCACATATCAACATACATCTCACACTGCCTACCATACCATTTAACAACTTACTGCTTGAATTTGTCGCAGTTATGCAATCTTACCACACATTCCAGCAGCCACACACACACACACACACACACACACACACACACACACACACACACACACACACACACACACACACACACACACACACACACACACACACACACACACACACACACACACACACACACACACACACACACACACACACACACACACACACACACACACACACACACACACACACACACACACACACACACTAAAACACACTAAAACACAACAGCACTCTATAAATAACAATTATTTGAAACAAAAGACCTAAAGTGAATTAATTTAACCAATAATGCAAGAATTGAGAACAATTCACACGATTATATACACTCAATAGGTCCAAGACAACAGGTCGAAGCGTTTCGAACACCCAAACACAAATTGCGGTGTTCTCCTCAAGACCGACAAGCTGCAGAAAAAGAGACAAAACTCACTCTATGAACCCAAATGGTCCCTCATTCCTCCCCAGCCCCACCAGAGGCCCCAGGCTTACCGTATTTTCTAAAATAGATCAGGCGATCTATTTATCTGCTGGCGAAACAATTCATTATCTGAAACAACAACATGGCACCTTCTAAGTAAAACCACTAGTAACTAGGCTGGTATGTTGATACATTTTAATGATTCTTAAATCCATTCAAATGATTTTGAGGATAAATACATTTTGATTGATTCAAAACTGAGATGAAAAAGGTCTTGTGGTCACATTGTTTGGTTTCAATGTGGTGCATTTAAAAAGGTAAACTGGTTATCAGTATTGGCGTATTGTTATCTTGTAGCTGTTGGGCATGGTCGTGTCAATGTCTGGTTGATCCAGTTCTTGGTGAGGACGACAACGTCGGGGGTGAGAGAGGTTATGGTGTCCCAGATCTCGGTGGCATCTTTGTAGAGCTATCGTGCATTGAGCTGAAGGCAGTGTAGTTGTCCTGGCCAAGGCGTGGTAGTTGGCAGGTGCTCTGGAGTCATTGGTGAAGACAGTGGCAGCAGGAGAATGGTCATACCATTGAGAATGGAGGGGCGTGGCTGTAGTAGTTGTTCCAAGGTTCAGGGCTATGAACTCTATTCTGGTGTAACTGTGGGTGATGGGAGAGCCAGGGTTCCTGGCGCTGGGTGAGGTCCGGGCTGGCTTCCCTTCAGTGCCCCATTGCTCAGCTGCACTGTGGCTTCCATTGTGTATGTCCTGGGAAGGGCGGGCTTAATGAGAAGTGGGAGGGATGTGTTTAGATGGGAAAACAAGCACGTAGAGAAAACCAATATCACAGCGGGAAAACACGTAATTAAGTGGAGATAATACAGTGGAAAAGCGAGCGATAAGTTGGAGAAAAGGGAGCGATTAGATGGAGAAAAGCGAGCGATTAGACGGGGAAAACAGTTGATTACGTGGGGAGGCAACATCGATTGACAGGTTTATTTTATTTATAAAGTTTTATATAGCGCTAGATAGACCCGTGGGTATCAGATCGCTTTACGTACACAAAGGGAAAAGAAAAAGTTGCACTACATCGTGGGACATGAGTATGCATAAATATGTAAGCAAAGACATCACACATATGTATACAGTGAAGGAGTGAACAAACACTCAGGTGGTTAAAACAGGCAGATCACCACCATCTTTGAAAGTCAGAGTGAGAGGGTAGTCCATTAGTCTTTTGATTCCTAGGTTGGTTGACTTGGTCAGAGAAGTATTGGTTGAGGAGCAGGAGTTTCAGGACGTTTTTGAAGCAAGAGAAGGAGGGGTTGCATCTGAGGTCAGTAGGGAGTGTGTTCCACATCCTGGGAAGCTTACCAGAGAAGGATTGGCATTGGGTCGTTTTCCTTTTCAGTTTCGGGGGGAGGAGGGGGAGTGAGAAGAAGTGAGTTGGTGCTTCTCGGAGTTCTTGATTTTCCTGCTTTTACCAGTTTGCTGTTCAGGTAGTTGGGGGATTGGGCGTGCAGGGCCTTGTGTGTGATGCAGGTCAGTTTGTAAATACATCTGCCTTCATGGGAAGCCAGTTGAGTGAGTTGAGGGTAGGTGTAATGTGTTCAAATCTTTTTCCACCAGTTATGAGTCGAGCAGCCATGTTAAGGACTGAGTTTAGTGGGGCTAGGTGAGCTTTTGGTGAACCTGTTAGGATGGGGTTCCCGTAGTCCAGTTTAGAAAGGACTAGGGATAGAACAATTGTCTTGAGATCATCCTGGGGAATGGAAGGTTGAATTTTCTTGAGGTGTTTTAGAGAGTAAAGCGCGCCTTTTGCAGAGTTCTTGATGTGGTCTTTCATTGATAGGTTTTTAGGTCTCGGCTGCGAAAGGCTGCGCTTGCGCAGTCTCGCTCCGAGATTTAATGAGTTTGAGTGACTTTGAGAAGAGGGGCTTGCACCCGCCCCTCTTCTCTCCTGTTCTCCATTGGCTGGCCTCTTAAATGCTGGCCAGCCACTGGAGAAGAGGTCCAGTCACTCCGTTGAAGCCCCGTCCTTTTCGGATCGGGGGGCGTGTTTTTTGCGAGAAGTCTCAGGGAGGAGACAACAGCAAAACACGCCCCCCAATCCGAAAAGGACACTCCCTTTCTCCGAGGCATTTTCTGCTGTGCCTCGGAGAAAGGCGGTGGTGTCCCGGCGTTGCTCCCTCACCTCCCGGCTCCTCCACGTGCCTCATCCCTCTGCTGCTGAGATTACCGAACGCTGTGCGCGCTGCCGATCCTAAAACAACAGCGCTATCGGGACGGACATGTTTGGCTAATTAACCGAGCAGCGCTCCGAAGCAGACTAGGAACGGGTAGCGCTGAATAAAAAGAACAAAGAAATAAATGAATATTTATAACTTGAAACGGCGCGTTTATAATTTGAGAGCCCGGCGTTACACCGAGCAGGCTTCTGGGCAGTGAAAGTGGATTTTTTTCAGTCAAAGACCCCAAACAGGAGCGGTGGGCTTCTTTGAACATGGACTTTTCAGCTTCATGATTAACAAGGTGCCCGATGTTTCTGCCAATCAACGCTTTCAAATTAAGAAGGGGTCAACAACATCGCGAAATATTCAAAAACATTCTTTTAACAGCTTCAGCGGCAATCACAGTCAAAACACTCATCAACAACTACCTAAAATTAAAATTCCCATAAGACTTTAAAGAGGCATAAATATGCCCGTCATTAAAAAAATCTAATCTGGACAATCAAGACCCCAACAACTGCCGATCGATGGGAAAGGTACCATTGCTGGGCAAATTTAGAGAACAAGCATTGAAAATGCAATAGGCCTCGCCTTTTATTAAGTTAAAGCCATTTGCTTTGCTAATGGTATTATATAGCAAAGCAAATGGCTTTAACTTAATAAAAGATGAGGCCTATTTCAATGCTTGTTTTTATCTGCTCCCTCCCCCGTACCTTAACAGCACAAAGAAGCCTCCTGCCCGTATTACAGCGCTAGATTCTCTTCGGGCTCTCGGTTTCGCTGGCAGCTGAGATTATGTAGTGACAGGATGGGAAGAGACCGCCGGTCCGAATCACAAATATCTGTTTCCTTTTCCTGGAGTAACTGAGACTTGGAGAAACTGCGGAGCAAAACTTACTCGCAGAAAAACCATTGACCGTTTCGCACGTTGTCTAAACAGCACTTGGCGCTACTCGTGTCCAAACAGCACTTGGCGCTACTCGTGTCCAAACAGCACTAGGCGCTACTCGTGTCCAAACAGCATTAGGTGCTACGGTACCTCCTAACGATGATTTTCTGTTAATTGTTTTTTTAAAGTTTGGTTTAACTGCCTCCGCCATAACTTTGCAGAGTCACTTTGGCTGCAGTGCCTTGAATTAACTCGGCGAAAGTGGCTTACTGCACCCGGATTGCTTAGCACGTATTTTGTTAGAAAGAGAATAAAATCATTTGGTGAATTCATATATGAATGCGGCAGCTATTTTTGAAGCCGCAAATGTTGCAGTTGTAGGCCTTCCTTCCTAACACCTCTTTTGGTTTCCCTTCCCACTAATAAAAGTCCTTAAACTAGAGTGCGGCGGTGTTTCGCTCTTTAAACGCTGAATTCAAACGTTGCGGCAGAATTTCAAGTCGACATCAAATGTGCCGAAGCAAGAACATTTTCTTTTGTGGCAAAAGCATTCTGGGATCAACTCTGGGAAGCAACTCTTCAAAGCTCAGCACAACCCTTCCTCTCTGTCCGCTTGGCTCTGCTGCGAAGCAAGCAAGCCCCGTGACTAATTGAAAGGGAGGGAGGAGGAGAGCAGAAAGAGTGGGGTGGGGGGTGTTGGAGACAGGAGAATGAAATCAAACCATCGTGGTGCTCCTGAAAGGGCACCGCGCCTGCCATTAAACATAAAAGAAAGAACCAGACAATCTCTGGGAGACCATATCCAGTCCTGGGCCCAGGCAGCTGTGAGGAGCAGGAAAGGCACAGACAGCAGTGCCCTCTGCTCCGAGGCAGCCTGCAGCACAACCCTCCCTCTCCGTCCGTCCACATGGCTCTGCTGAGAGGCAGACTGGAGCCAGCTGACTGACAGAGAAATGTCATGAAAGTCTCCAGTTACAGGCGCAAGCTACAGCGTGAACAAGAAGGGCTGGGCGAGAAGGGAGGGGGGAATGCGAGGAGCCTGAATACAAGTGACAAAAAAAAAAGCATTTACAATGCAACGGTCTCGGCATTGTTAAAGTTAGAGCTATTGGCATTGCTCATGACAATGCCGTTTCTTTAAATGTTTTAAAAACAAAAACATAAACAAAAATAATGTCATGAGCAATGCCAATAGCTCAAACTTTACCAATGCCGAGACCATTGCATTGTAAATGCTTGTTATCCAGGGTAATGCCTAGTGATTTTACCGAGTCGGATAGGACGAGGGAGCAGTTTAGGGCATCAAGATTCTTGAGCCAGCCTTGAATAGGTCGGTGGTTACTTTTCGGAGAGAACAGTATTAGTTCAGTTTTGTCCGGGTTCAGCTTTAAGTGGTTTGCATTAAACCAGGTTTAAATCTTGGTTAGCGTGTCATTGAGGTGTTGGACATCCTTGGGTGATTTGATTTTGTGGTATATTTGAGTGTCCTCTGCATAAAGGTGGTATTAAACCCCTGCTTGCTTTAAAATAATTGCAAGGGCTTCCATTAAGAGATTGAAGAGGGATGGTGAGAGGATCGATCCTTGCGGGACTCAAGTTTGACACGTGTTGGTACCGAGAGGCAGGAGTTGATTTTAATTTGTTGAGGACGGTGCTGAAGGAAGGAAGTGAACCATTCTAGTACTGTGCCATTAATGCCAGAGCTCCTTTTCAGAGTCTCCAGTAAAGTTGGATGGTTTATTGTGTCAAATGCCGCTGATAAGTCAATAAGGATGAGGAGACAGGCCTCACCTTCACCTAAGGCTCTGTGGATATCATCTGAAATATTGAGCATCATTGTTTCAGTGCTACAACCTTTCCTGAAACCCGATTGAAAGGTGTCAAGCAGGTTGAAGTCGTCAATGTTTTTTGAGTTGTTGGAGAACGCACTTCTCTAATGTTTTAGCTAGGAACGGAAGGTTGGAGATAGGTCTGAGGTTGTTGAGCTTGTTGGGGTCGGCTCCTGGTTTCTTGAGTATAGGGGTGATTTATCCTAGTTGTAGGGAGTCTAGGACGCAACCTGATGTGAGAGAGGCATTGATGATTTTTGTCCAGAAAGGGGTAATGATGTGGCTGGTTTTTAGGTCTCGCCTGACCCAGCGCATGCGCTGGTCTGGTGAGACTTATTGAGAGGGCTCCATAAAGTGCTACCAGGCCAGCCTAGAGCTACAGTGCATGCGCGCGCCGCGCCTTACCGCGATAACTTTCACTTTCGCGGCCGCACAGCCACTTTGATGTTTGATTGCGATCACTTTCACTTTACGCTTTGCATAGGCAATAGGTCTCGCTTTTGGGACCTTATAAGTATTTAGTTATGCAACTGTTGCATAGCTAAACACTTATAAGGTCCCAAATGCGAGACCTATTGGCTATGCCAATGCTTGTTTTTTTACCAGTGTGGATGGGAGGGGGTCCAAAGTGTGGGAAGTAGGCTTTAAGCTGGCAATTATATTGAAGACTTTGATTTCTGACATGAGTACGAAGTTCGACCAGTTAGCGCCATTCTTCAGTTGGAAGCGGGCCTGGTTGTCCGTGGCATGATATTAATCTGTTTGGTCAGGAGTGGTTATAAGGGGGCAGGTTGCGAGGGAGGGAGGGTTTGGATGAAGGATTGCTCGATTTTTATGACTATCTGTGAAGAAGTTGGCGATTTCTTCACATCGATCCTTGGTGGCTATTATTTCTTGTGGGGGTGTGATGTTTGTTTGACTTTTAACGATGTTGAAGAGTTCTCTAGGTCAATTCTTCGCCTGGTCTAGTTGGGTGCGGAAGAACGTGGCCTTTTCTCTAAAGTTGTGTTTTTTATATGCCATTCGGGTTGACCTAAGTTGCGCTAGGTGGAGAGTCGAAGGGTTTAGTCTCCAAACCCTTTCCGATTGTCTGAGTTGATGTCTTTCGTTATTAAGATCCACGTTGAACCAGTATTTAGATTTGGTAGATCTCAAATTGTTGAGTTAGAGTGGACCTACTTGATCTAACACCTCTGTCATTGCGGAATTAAAGTGGGCTGTGAGATCATTGGCCATCATATTGGAATGCTGGGGTTGTAGGTGGGCCTGAATCCTGGATTCCAGTTTGGTTATTGGGACTCCTTTGATGTTCCTGGTCCAGTGCTTTGGTTTGTCAGATCGTATTTGTTGATTTCTGACATGTGAGTCAATATTAAATAGTATGAGGTGGTGGTCAGACCAGTCAATGGGAGAAATCGATCTCAGAGAGACCAGCTCATTTTTGGTGATTATCGTATCCAGTGTAGCTCCTTTGATGTGAGTTGGACCATAGCATGGTTGTTTGAGGTTGGTTATTTCAAGCAGGTTGGAGAAGTTCTGTGTTGTGGTGTCTTCTGGGTTGTTCCAGTGGATATTGAAGTCACCCAGGAACACGTCTTCTGTGTCTGTTAGGGAGAAGTGGGTTATTATGTCGGCTAGTTCTTCACTGAAAATGGCACGATCACCAGGAGGGTGGTAGATGGTGTAAAATGTGATGGGCTTGGTACCTATGACTGTAAATTCAACACCTAGGTACTCAAGAGTCCGGTATTCTGTGGATTTTAATCTGGTAAGCTGTATTCCTTCTTTGAGAATGATAGCTAGGGCGCCACCTGTTTTGATCGGTGTGTCATGTCTGATGATGTTGTAGCCTGGCGGGGTTAGAAGGTCTAGGGTGGGGATAGAATGGTCATTGAGTCAGGATTCTGTGAGGAATGCGATGTCTATTTCTTCCGCGAGTATAACTTCAGCAACATCTGTGGCGTGTTGTACTGCTGATCTGCAGTTGGGGAGCATGCACGATAGATGACGGGGAGCCTCAGTGTTGGTGTGTTCTGTATGTATAGAAGTATATAGAGCAGGGGGTCTGGGCGAGATGTCGGGTCTAGGGATTCTATTTGTGCTCACTATAACAGGGATTGCAACAGGGGCTGTGTTCCGGCTTATTGTGAGGTATGAGTCGTTGATCTCCTCTGCTTCACGTTCTGAGCTAGGGCAGAGGGTTCGGCTGGGTCGATGAGCCTGATTCCTCATAGGGTTGGTGGGCCATGGTGTACCAGGTGGGGTCATGGACGAGGTTGTATGGGGAAAGGTGTGTAGCTACCTGGAGTGTGTGAGCAGGGTGGCTTAATCCGGTTGGGCGGTCTTGCTGTAGGTGTAGGATATCTGCCGCTAGGCAGTCTATTTTCTGCTCCATTTGGGTCAGTAACTGGGTAAGTGCGCTGAACGGGCATAATGCCTTCATCAGTGGCAGTGTATGACTAGGGTCAGTAGAAGGAGAGATTGAGAGGCATCATTGGGATTAGGAGTGTCATGTAAGTCATATGGGTGTAATTAAATTGGATGTATTTCAAATGGGTATTGTCGGAGACCTTTTTAGGATAATGTAAAACCTTAGGCCACTCAGTCAGTAGGGACCCTACCCCTGATCCTGTCCCAACTCTCCTGCAATCCATCAAAGGAGCTGACGGAAGCCTCCACCAGTGCGGCATAAAGCCTTTTCATCAGGTGGCTCGCGGTGCCAAGAGTGAACAAGCATTGGCATTGCCAATAGGTCTCGCTTTTGGGACCTTATAAGTGTTTAGCCATGCAACAGTTGATGTAGTTGCACAAAGGATATTGTGCTGCATAACTAAATACTTCTAAGGTCCCAAAAGCGATACCTATTGGCTATGCCAATGAAAATATGGTACTTCAGTAAAAAATTGCATGATACAGGTATGGCGCATCATGAGCGAGTATGCTGATTGGTCTGAAATTCTCTACCATCCAGGGCAACTTTCTAGTGTAATTAAGAGAACACCGCAATAATCAGACACCTAAACACAAAAACCTTACAGCAGCTTACATACGCACTGGGGATGGAAACACACTGGATACTACAGTAAGAAAAGTGGCCTGCACATCTTAATGCCCTGCGGGTGGTAAAATCATGCTAACTGGGTGGTTTTATACAAATGTATACATATTTAACATAAAGGAATGGCATTTTGTAGTAGAGACTGTGAATGCATCTAATTGTGGTAAGTCACAAATGTTTTTCGACGGGGTCTATGATACTGGTAGAGACCAGAAGGGCTGAGGCTGTGGGCAGTATTATTGAAGCATGACTATCAATGGATATGACTAGGCCCAATATGGGAAACAACAACAACAAATGTATACTGGCGTGTGTAGCGGCAAACAATTCTCTGCTTCAACCATGGAGACTACTGCACCCTTAGAGTAGGGTACATACATTTTTTTCATAGGTCTACACAGCACCTGCACAACAACTAACCACTGCGAACTAAAACGATAACATGATACTTTAAAAGGGGCATTTATGATATATCCTGACAAAATGTTCGATGCTGAAATAGAAACTCGGTATACAAAGTGAAAACCCATAGAAACATGCAGGAGTACACATTGGTGGTAAAAACATTTGGTGGAGTCAAAAAGATATTTGCAGTGGTAAAACAGAATAGAAAACGTGCTGACTCTCAGAACCGGAAATGCGTATACCTGAGACATTGCCTAGTAGGTGAGGTACATTGCTTCACATAGGGGAGGATAACTCAAAGCTTCACATTTTTTAGGCTTATGGGGAGACCATGAGAACTTGGTGCATTTTTTTAGGACCTTACGACAATGTATTGTAGATCTATACTCGGTACAGACCTCTGTAGTTCAGTGTAACAAAAGGCGAAATCAAATCCTGGAGAAACCTGGAATCACAGCCCGTTACTCCTGGCAAGTGCCTCAGGGAAGCAGGACTGGAGTACAGTTTCTTCAAAATGCAACTGAATCGGCAATGCACCCGTCAGCGCCTTTATAAGGCAAAACTGCACAGACGTAGGCATGATGACAGATGTTGCCGATGTATTTTGGTCTTGCGAAAAAATGAAATAAATCATCAGATATCTTGGATATAATGAACTCAAATTCTGTCTACAAGTTAGAGTGCTCCAGGCTTGCAATACTGCACAAATCCTGGAAGTAAGCAGGATGGAGCACGCCACGGCATGCATAAGAGAAAGGGGGCGCATGCTTTATGCCGCTACCGCAAGCCCGGGAGTTGTGTGTGCTCACGTGCAAAAAAAACATTTTTAAAAAACACACAAGTGGTGAGCAAGTCCCGTATCCACTATCTGCTGAATTATGTCGGCATTTGCAGCCAACTCAGTTTAAACGTATCTAAACTATTCCTAAATCTCTACTGTGTTGTATTCGCATTTAAATAGCGGCTCGGGTTTTTGCTCTTGTGGCGGCTGAGGTGGGTCCTGAACTATCGAAAAAAATAGTCAATTATGTAAAGTCTTTAAAATATATCTGCCAGCAGAATAATCCTAAATCAAACCTGTGCCAGGTAAAGCCATTCATCCCTTTGTATGAAAACTGCTGACGAGAAGAAGGAAAGGCTGCATTGGGAGCCGCTTGTGAGTGAAAAGGTCTAACAAGCATTGGCTACGCAAAACTGCTGGTGAGAAGAAGGAAAGGCTGCATTGGGAGCCGCTTGTGAGTGAAAAGCAGTAGGTGAAGAGAAGTACGGGGAATGGTAGGAAAGAGAAAACAAGAGCTGACGCAGAAGCCGGAATTAATGGAAGAACAGTGGGGGAATAAATGCAAGAGAAGCCCGGGAGCTGTGTGTGAAAGTGATCGTGATTACGATGCACTTAATGAGGCCAGCAGAGTGACGAGATCTGGAGAGGGAATTGAAGCGCGGAGAGAGGCACGCAAAGTGCACGCCCGCGCACATGCACTCAAGCTCTAGGCAGCATTTTTTGACGCCCCTTACTAAAAGTCTCGCCAGACCAGCGCATGCGCTGGGTCAGGCGAATCCTAAAAAAGCATGGAGGACCGGGCGCCTGATCGTCCCTCCCAGAGCCCCATAGATGTGCGAAAGTGTGTGTCAGCGCTCATATGGTAGAAACTGACCCAGGGGGTGCCCACTACCATCCACTAGGTCCGCAAAAGGAATCAGTGCCCATGTGGCAGTCCCTCCAAAGGCAGCACAGGAGAATACTGTGCGGGTTGTTGCCCTCCCCTGTGACATCGTCTCCACGTCTGGAAGGCAGTACGCTGCAGCAAGGAGCAGCAGGGGATGGGTGTAGCCAGTAGTAGCAACTTCGCCATCACCAGTCTTGAACTGGATGCCGGGTCCGTCAGGCACGTTTCCTCTTCATTCACACACTCCACCCACTGTGCCAACCACTGTAACTTGGCGGCCAGCATGTAAAATTCAAAATTCAGCACCCCTAGGTCTCCCTCCGACATGGGGCGCTGCAAGTTTAATTGCCCTCACAATCGACACACCCACCCCTCGCACTCTATCTAAGTAGTCCTTCTAGTTGTAGCACCGCAGCCTGCCCAATGTGTCGTAACGTGGCGGCATTTTCCAGCAAAGACGCCCGAGCCGTATCATCTGTACCCTGTAAATTGTCTAGCCTACGGATGGTCTCGTCCAGATCTAAGAGTTCCCGGCTAATCTCCTTATGGGCCCCACACGCCTGGGCCATGCAGTGGCCTCTCACAACCAATTTAACGCCTCCCACTCCACCTGGGGAGAGGAGGCTGTGTTGGCATTGATAGGGAAGTATGCTTTGACCAGCTCCAGCAAAGAGGCTCGAAAGGGGCCATCGTCAAGCAACAGGTTTAATTTCCATGTAGGGATTAGAGGACGCCGCCCCGGTAATTGGTATATCGTAAGTAAAGGGCTGTGGTCCGAGAGAGTGCACCCCAATTATTCAGAATGGGAAACTGAACCATTAAAGGCCGGGGAGCAGAGAAATATATCAGCCGAGTGTGAACCTGGTGGACCGGCGAAAAGGAGTACTCACTGTCTCCCACATGCTGCAGTCTCAAAGTGTCTTCGAGGCCCCAATGGGATATCCATGTTCGTAAACCTAATGCGGTGTGTCTGAGTCCCTTGCAGCGGAGTGTGGGAACGGTCAGAAGCAACATCCGTTACACAGTTAGTTGCCCCCCAAGATTAGAGAACCCGTCAAGCAATGAGGCAGGGAGGCGGAGAAGGGCTCTAGGAAGCCGACCTGGTCCTGATGAGGTGCATGCACATTGCCTAGCGTCACCTCCTGCCTTGCTAGTCTCCCCGTGCGCTGGATATACCGTCCCTCAGTATCAAGCCATGAGTGTTCAAGAGCGAAGCAGACCCCAGGCCTCACCCAGATCAGCACCCCCTGGCAAAGGCCGAGAAGGTGGTTGCGAAAATCTGACCCCGCCACCTCCTCTTCAACTTCCTGGCCTCCTCCTTGTTAAGGTGTATCCTGCAGGCATGCAGTGTGCAAATCCCTCTGCCGCAGGTAGGAGTAGATGTTGTGGCAGTTGGCCATCGTTCCCGTGCCACGGATATTCCATGTGAGGAACCTCAGTGTTAGGTGTACCTGCCATTTCTACAGAAATCCGTCCCATAGCAACATAAGGGGGCCCCCTCCCCCGCACACCCCCGTGCATGCGCAGCCGCCCTCCTCTGCAAACAACTAAACAAAATATATCAACGGGTGAACTCCCATGTTGAACAACTCTCCGACCCCAGGGCAGCCTGACAACGGTCAGTAGCCCAAAAAGCATGTGGAACATCGTCCTTCGTGAGGCCCTTCCCCAGTAAGGCACTCAAGGGGAGGAGGGGGTGAACTACAAGAGACAGAGTTCTGGCGGACAAATTGTCTGGAGTGCGCCGGCCCTTCCAGAACAGGCTAGCTTGAGACCAGAGTCCGCCATCAACAGCTCAGCAACGCACCAGGGGGTCAGGCCCACCCCATAGCTCGAGCAGCTTCAGATGACTTCATCCGCTGGTCCCGGCGTCACCACCGGCAATTTTACGCTGTCACTACGGGAGGTGTCAGAGTCTACGTCCCTTGAGGATGGAGCCCTACCACTAGGTTACCTCCAAGGCACACTGACCAGGCACCTCAGGCCTCAGATCCAATTCCAGGGGGAACCCCCAGGCCGCAGTCACCCCCAAGGAGGCCGCACTCACCCCAGTCCTCAGGCTCCAGTGGGAAACCCCAGTCTCCCACGTTTGGATTGTGGTGTCCCCACGCAGCGGTGCAGCTTACAGTAACCACAGGTATGCCTCCGATTATAAGGCCGATGGCAAGGCCTACACTCTGAACCCCCAATCCCCGACTTGGGCTCCGATCATGCTCCCTGCACCTCACCTTCAGGGCCCGTGTACTGTAGTGACTTGAGTCCAGACGTGTAGAGAATCTTTAGATGTTTATTAGTAGTAAGTTACAGGTAATCCAGTTCAATCCAATACAAGACCAATCATAGACCCCACCATGAGCAGCCAGTGTAGTGCTCAGCCCTTCTCAACTGACATCTCTGGCTCCCAACATTCTGTACTACATCATAGGATGAACATTCCACTGGCAAAGCAAGAGATGCAATGCATAACCACAAAGCCAGGATATTACACTCACGTTGGAGCCTTCACCGATGAGATGCGCTGCCAAGCCCTCTTCTGCATGGGCACAATGTTCCGCGGGTCAGCCAAGTAAGTGGAGGCAGTACCGCAGGGCGGGGAGCAAACCCCAGCAGCCTCCAGGCTCTGCCACAATCCCGGGGCGCCGATCAGATCCGGGCCGCCATCTTGAGGCTTCCCGGGTCTGATCGCAGCCGGGGTTTCTGTTACTCCCCCTGCAATCGGGAGCAAATGCAAGCGCCGGGGCCAGCCTTGTAACCCCCGGCACCGTCAGACCAGCTACAGGGTGGTCTCCGGGCCCAGCCGCCGCTAAATTATGCGGAGAAGTGGTGGGCCGGTGCGGCCCTCCGAGCTCACGCGTCCGTCATTATCGGCGTCTTGGTCACGCCTGCCTGCACACTATTAATCTAAGTTTAGGACCTATTTGTGACCCCATAGTCAGTAATGTGGGCGGAGCATTGACATCCTCTCAGTTTTAAGGTAAAACCATACTAGATGTGAATAGCCAATGTAGTTTAACTGTGGTGCGGGTGCATCTTCTCAGTGGGGAAGTAGGCTATCACTTAACCGAATTTGAATCCGTTGTAAATAGGACTACTTGCAAAATAGAATCCACGCCTCAACGTGTCATTCCTTAACATTTTGGCTCAAGAGTAGGATAGGTGTTTTGGTTTTCCACATCTGACCTTGCTAGTCTTGACTCTCTCATATCTCTTAAGGCCTTACTTGACCATAATGTGTATTCGCATTAAGCAAGGGTCGAGGTATAACTGAGCAGGGATGTGGAATTCATATAGCCCGACGCCCGGGACATATTGTTTGGGGTCAAGGGCAACAAGTTTTCATGTGTATTTTGTCCTTGGGACAAGTAGGTTGAAACCCCCAACAGCACAAGCCCTTTGGCTGCCGATTTACAGTACCACATTATGCATCAGGGAAAGGCATTCATTACCTGCAGTTAAGGTATTATTTGTGTCTGTGTTTATGCTGTTCAAACTTGTATTTATGGTTCATTAATGCAAAGCCTTTATTATTAGGGTGAGCACTCCAAGTAAATGTTGTAAGCTCAGACTGCACTACTGACAGTGGTTTCAGTATAAAAATGTGTACATGTGTACACACGTTTTGAATGCTTACCAATATGACGCTATGTATAACACTCCCAGAATGCTTTTTCATTAGATGCAAATATTTGCAGAAGCTTGAAAGCAAGATTGATGATTCTTTGCTTTCAAAATGAAATGTCCATAAAAAAATGCAAAAAACTTAGCTAGACTACTGTAAAATTTTAGGTATAATTTCTTTGAAGCATCATTTAGTATTGTTTGCTAGTATTTCCAAAAAATATTCATAATGGAAAATCAGTGTGACCAGTTTTAATAAGATTATGGGAAACAAAAACAAACAAGCATTGGTAAAGCCAGTAGGTCTGAAATGATTGGTCGGCCTTTTGGTTTTGTCAATGTGTGACTTGTTTTGGCATGGTTTTTGAAAAACCTTTATGGTGTGGGAGGTGCCGGGCCCTCACCATTATAACAAACATTGGCAGAAGCGAAAAAAATGTGGTCTCAAAAAAGCACACAGTCCCACAATAGTTCCTCGCACTGAATAAAACCGACTGTGTCGATATGCTCCTTGTGAAAGAACAGAATGCGGTCACTCACAGTGAAGCTAGCCGATAGACAGAGAAAGACGGACAGAATTTTAATAAACACAAAAGCTCATGGTTAACACCAGACCTAATTAGGAGCCCAATTATTAAATAAAGTTTCAAAAGTGCACCCATGTCCTTGCGTTTAGTGCTGATTTGGTGAATTCACAGGATTTTACAGAAGTAGGCCAAGACATAGTACTCCTAGAAAATATTTGTGAACGGTATATGAGCAAATATGCAGGTGTAGATTTGCTCATGCGAAAAGTGTTTGCAAATTACTTTCCCTCTAGCCACTTTTTTTCTCCAACCCTGGAAGAAGTTTCATGTTTGCCATTGTCGAGTAAATTTCCAACCTTTCTCTGTATGGGAAAATATTAGAGAGAAGAGTTGGTGAAAACCCTTAAAACATGCAAGTTATTAGGTTCGCACAGCCTCAAAAGGGCATTTCAACCCTTGAACTGTTGCTTACCATTACCTTCAGCGCCAGTATGTAGAACTGAGGAAATGTGGCAACATAAGGGAATTGCTAGTATTCAAACCCTACTATTGAAGGAGCCCTAGCCTAATCAGAGAGGTGGTTTTAGAGCTCTTATAAAAGGAGAATGCTTCCATAATTTGCCACCGCATTACATGGCACAAAAGGGACAAGCGGATTTTGCTACAGGACAAGTAGATTTATGAAGCAACCTGCCCCATGGACAAGTAGATATTTTATTAAATTCCACATCTCTGCTGAGGTATTTAATGCAATGTCAATGTTTGCCCTCTTAAGTGATTTCTTTTAACTAAAGCTCCCGAACTGCATCTCTTGGTCCTCAGGCTTGAAGTCCCTGATTAGTAAATTAGTATGTCCCGCTTGTCCTAAGGTGATGGTCTTCAAACTCTTGTCGCCCCAGTTTACAATAATAACATGCCCCCCAACTTATAAGCACATTTTCTCACAATTCTAAAAATACCTTAACTGCAGATCAGTTTAAGAATTTTATGGGGCTTTAGAGCACACACTGTAACAAACATAATGCTTTTCAATATTTAATTCTAGGTAAATGCAGGGTAAAAAATTTAGTAAGCAAGCCAAATCCTTCAAACGTGGTCACTGGGTATAAGTACGTATTAAAAGAATTTTCCAAAACCCATGCTCTGTATGTATTTTTCTTGAGCTAAATCTCCAATGTGACATTAGAAAAAGGTTAGGGAAGGAATTACAATGTTTAAGGAAAATATTTTTAAAAAAGAGGCTGTATTTTCGTTATCTCCTTTGCTCACTGGGAGGGGAATTTAGGGGAAATGCAGTATTAAAGAGATTCATCCATATGTGTGATTTTCCGCAAGCCCTGTTGAAATAAATGCAGCCTTGAAAACTGTTATGAACATTTGTGCTACTTTCAAAAACATTGGCAAAGCAAATAGATCACCTTTGGGAACTATGGGCCTTGTCAATGCCTTTTGGTGATGGTGTGCCACATGACAAAGTCAACTAAAAGCACAAAAAAGTTGCGATGACGTAACTGCATCATTCTGTATTTGCACACATTGAATCATTTACACAAGCGTGCCTAAAAAAGCCATGGACAGCATTTTTTCTGTTCCCCAGTACGAGAGGGGTTGGTAAATTAAAAAGAAATAGCATGACATTTGTTTGTTTTTAAAGACAGACGTCTGGCAGTAATTTTGCTGCTTGTTCCAAAGTTTCGCCTATGCCAAAATGTGTTTCTTTGTTTTTGTGCATGGTGAACAGTAAGTCATTAACTGAAATAGTTAAGGGTTTGTGATTTAGTGCCTGAGTTTCCCTCTGGAGCAAGGAGTTGAAGATGTGTGTGGACAAGGAATGGAGCAGTTTAAATATCAATTGAACATGCAATCAACACAGATTCTTTCAACCCACCCATCTTCATCACCTGAGAACATATGAATCTAGAAGGGCGATCCTGATAGAGCGTGTCATCAACTGGAGCAGAGTCTTAGCAAGCACTCCATTGGGCAATTGTAAGTAATGTGTCACTATCATCACACAGACCGTTTACATCATATTGACCTCAATAGAAAATCCTCAATGCAGCTTACCACTTTTGAACAGGACAGTGTCACATAAAACTTCTTCTTAAAAAAAAAAAGTTCCACATTTGCCTTTGAGCATACGGTTGTTTTGAATGTTTATACTAGCATAGTGCATGAGGCAACACTGCATGCGGAACTGTAAGGCTATAAGCTGCTTTGCATACGCAACCTTCTCCCCAACTCTAGTGTCCTCCGTTTTATAATGAACTCTTGAGTGTATTAACCTCTTCGGTGCTCAGGACTGCCCCGGGCCGTCCGACGTCATAGTGGGCGTGTGCGGAGGACGGCCAGGGGCTGTCCGAAACACGCCCACTCATTCATTTTCCCGCACAGTGGGAGAATTCTCGCAGCGTCGAAGGGGTTAACAAAATTTGCTCTACATCGTGAATATACTACATATACGACTAAGGCTGAGAGAAAGATATACAGGTATGGAAAGCAATACAGAGATACTTTGAAGATGCGCAGAAAGAGACTGTGAGATATAGACAAGCATCAATCTGTTCTTGGTCCATGCGCCAGAGAAGAAACAGGAAGTCTCCGGCTGAATCGGAGTGGCTCATTTGCTATAAATTGTTCTTTGTGGTTCCCTTGGCAACAAGGCAATGCAGGCTTTCCTTACGATCGGTTGCAATGCGTTACAAGGCAATTCAGAGCTGACATGTAACTTGATTGTTCGCTTTCAGTGCTTTAAACGTTTGTTTGAGATCTGATGATGGCTGCCTGTAAATCTCGCACACTTGTAAATGAACAGCGAGCATTTAAATGTATGTATGCTACTATAATCTATCCAGCAATGGTAATGAGTGTTGATCACTGCCGACAAGCGGAGACACAGGAAAAAAGACTGAAGCCTTGAAGCAAAACGTTGGAGGGGGTCTGTGATATACATAGTTTGTTCTCCATACTAGCAAACAATTTCATTCAATTGATTTACAGTACAGTGAGGCATGCAATGAAAACAAACTCCAAAATACCACAAGACTGCGCTTTTAAGAACATCTAAATGCGAGATGAAACTAAAAATGCTTACCATGGAAATGACATATCAAAATGGAAAGTTGTCCTTAAATGTAAGGATTCTCATACCACACAGAGACCGGTGACCACACACAGCGTTTTTTTTTCTTTTTTGCGAAAGGTGTGTGCCATTAGGCAGACAGTACTTCTTCACCGAAGGCAGACATGCAACCCTTCCTAAATAAAATTTAAAAAAACAAGCAGTACTTTGGGTGGGGCAAGGTAGGAGAAAAGCAGCACACAAGAGTGTGCAACATGGGTGGAGGAGAAGCACATGAGCTGTAAAGCAACACAGAGCAGGGAGAAACACATGAGAGAGAGCTAGCAGCAAAATGAGCGAGGCAGCAACGCAGGGTATGATTACTTGGCAGGTGGCGAAGTACATGTGCTAGAGAGGTGGAAAAACATTGGCTCTAATGAAATGCTAACGCAATAAGAAAACAAGCAGTTTTCTAAAAGTGGTTAATTTGAGTTGGTGGTTTCCGGTGCTTGGCACCAGCACTGACGGTATCACGCGAACTCGACCCAAAACTTTTAGGGCGCTTTCCATAAGCACCATTTAAGGACACATTAATTTTATGTAGACATGGGGAGATTAAGTGATTTACCCAGAATCAGAGGATGTTGAACTTATGCCGAGACTCAAACCTGGTTCCCCAGCTCCAAAGTCTGTAGCTCTGGCTGTTACGCCTCATCTCCCCGCTTCTAGTGTTTCATGTTTTTTGGTGGTGCTGTTATAGGTGGCGCTAATAGGAGCAATGGGCTGGTGCAAGCTTCCCCCTGACGAGAGCCCTGTTTTCCGCAAATTAACCATTGCCTAAAAGTGAGCAGTGAAAGGATTGTGGCCAGCCAGTCTAAGAGATGGGCTCCAGGGAAGCCATAGACAGAAGAATGTCACTTGTTTGTGGGAGATGGTATTCTGGGTTTAGAACCAGGGTTCCCTCAGGGTCAAGGATGTACACTCCGAACACCCTAATCTGCACTAGGGCGGTTGGGTGCAGAGTGCTGAGGCCCAGTGTTATCAGATGTGGGATAGGGGGCCTCCAGTTGGTGGCTGCTCACAAGCAGGCCACAAGGTTGTAGGAGCAAAGCTCTTGGACTTAGGCTCAGACCAAAAGGGGATCCATTTTAGCACACAGGTGCACCCACAGCGCCGCAGGGTCGGCCTGGTGGAGGGTGCTGTTTTGGCATCGGGTGCCCTCTAGTTTTCAATAGTTGCCGTTTTGGGATTTTGGCTGCAGGCTCGGTCCAGGAAGACTTCTGGGAGAAACCAACAGCTGGGCATGTAAGTTGGAGGGCTCGGGGACGCACGTGCACCCTGGGTTCCCCTCTCCAGGGCGCAGGGTGGCTGGATGCAAGGGTGTCTTTTGAGGTCAGATTTCACCTTACCGGGCCCTTGCGGTGGTAGTGTGGGGGGGAGGGGGGTTCAACTTCGCCTGCAGCCTCTGCACGTAGGAGAGTGCTGGATGGGTCAACCCATGGTGGACTCAGACTCTGGGGTGCTAGGGGACCTAGCTGGGACCGGTGGGCCTCTCGGGCTGTAGGCATTGGGTGCTGTGGGGATTCCATGCGTCTAGTATATTTGTCCTCAGCAGGCTCGGAGTCTTTCTTGACTGTTTCTTTTGAACAGAGCTACTGTTCACATGAGATCTGATCTTTGTTGAAGGTAGTCTGTCCTCCCAGGGGTTCTAGAGGTCGCTGGCTGCAGGACAAGGCGACTTTTGGCGCAGGAGCTCTAGAAACTGCAAACGGGCCGTTAGGGCTGGGCCCCAAGTCAGCTCTTCTCGGCTGTCTGCTCTGCGTCATCTTTTGTCCTTCTTCGTAGGTTGCGGGAATCTGTCTTTTTGGTTCACGTTTGCCCCCAATATACTGTATTAAGGGGGCGTACTGACCCTGGTGTGCTCACCCCATGTGAGGGAGCGGGCACTATCCCTAATCCTGATTGGAGAGTGCCTGCCATCTGCAAGTCGGCGGACACTGAAGAGTGGGCTTCACCTTGCCTTCCCCACCTGAGGGGTGGGGTTGGCAGAGGTGGGCACACCTTCTGGGCTGTTAATTTTTCCTGCCTGTCTTCTGGCCGAAAGGGAGGGGAGACAGGGCGGCTGTCTGCTCCTGATAGCAGGAGAGCCTGGGGGTTGTGTTACAAAGGCAGCAAGGCCTTCCTGGCCTGGGAAGGCTTTGTTTCTGGGGCCGGGGAGCGAAGGCTCCCACCCCAGGCGTTCAGAAACCTATTGTGTGGTGGCAGACTGGTGTGTACCAGTCGGGGTACCCACCAGAGGCAGGACTTTTTGCAGCGTGAATCTTTCTGGATTCACTATGCTGTGCATTATTCCGCCATCTAGTGGTTGGGTCCGGAATTGTAGTCTTTATTCTCTCTTTTTTTTTTTTTCGTGGCCCAGGTGGGCGTCTACATACCACCATTTGGTGTCCTTCGTGATGTTGACGCGCTTCCTCCAGAAGCTCCCACCTTTGGTCACCATCTACAGATTATTTTTTCCTCCGTTGGGTCTTCTTCACCGAAGAGTTCCAGAGTTTTGGAGAGAGAATCGACGAAAAGTGACAGAAAAACGACAAAATCAAGTTTTTCAACACACCCTACTTCGTCAGGTAACTGGGACAACGAAAGAGTAGGATTGCACCCGAAAATTCGACATTCAACGGAGAATGCACACAGGGGGCTCCCTGAGCGCGGGGATGGACAAGACACTATTCAAATTTTGCGACAATTGCCACCACAAATACACGCAAAAGGACCAGCATCCAGTCTGCAACCTCTGCCTGTCGCTCGACCATAACAGCGAGGACTGAAATGCCTGCTCAGCGTTCACTCCGAATACTACCAGGGTTAGAGAGAGACAGAGAAGGGCAAACTACACCATGCAGGACCAGGGGCCGCCTCCATCGCTCAGAGACTTGGGCCTCTCCAGTAGAGAAGAGGACAACATCCCCGAAGGACTGGAGGACTGCACAGTCGACGAGGTCGAAAAGAAAATGTCGAAGTAGGTAAGAGTCATCGACCCACAGACACTTGACCGACACTCGTAAGAGTCAAGCTAAGTCCTCGAAGGAAGCATTGCCATCAAAATATTCGAAAGCAACAGCACCCAAGGACAAGCAGCCCAGCGGATCCTTCGAAAAGGAGTCCCAGATGGCGAAAACCCAAGACAAATCAAAGTCCCCGAAGGCTGGCCTCGAAGGATACCTCGACGCCCAGAAAAGAAGGGTTAACGGCGACCTAATCGAGCTCGAAGCGAAGTGCCCAAACTCTCGACGCTGAACAAGTGGCTGAGATGGAGAGGAAGAAACGGAGGCCGAAATGGCAAGCACCCTACAACGAAAAAAGGACTTCGATGAAAGGATGAGCCAGTATACCATCCCACCGAAGCCCGCAGCCGAAGCAGAAGGGGGCGACAAGGACCCTGAGCTGCCGAAAATGCCTGAACTGGTCCAGGAACTGGAAGAAGAGGCCCTGTATTACTTCGAGGACGAAGGTGAGGAAGATCAGCAAACCTACAAGGCCTCTGCGTCCTCGGAGGCGCAAGACTTGGAGTGGCATGATCTCGGCGCCGAAATACTGGAAGAAGGAGTAGGCTCATATCCTTCGAGGCCTTCGCCCCTGGACGATATCGGGATCTATAATCTGGTGGTAAAAAAGGCTGCAGAGACATATGGAGTGAAGTTGGAGGAGGAGAAGCCCAAGGCTTGTTTTCTCCTGGAGATTGTTACCTTCACAAACAAGAAGCCAGTTCCTGCCCATGCTCCCAAGTGTGCTGGACCATGGCAGGGAGGCCTTCAGGGAGCCAGCTGTATGTAAAACAGTGACCCCCGAGGACCGAGAAAAAGTACAAACATTCCTCAAAGGACCCTGCATACATTCAGGGATCAGTACCAGCTGATTCAATAATAACAGCGACAGCTAGGAAAAGGGCCAATGTACCCACTAATGCCGGACCACCTCCAGACAAGGAGAGTAGGAGAATGGACCTCATGGGGAGGAAAGTAGAAAGGAATGCAGCGATTCAATGGCGCAACTCAAATGCTCTATTCATCAGGCACGCATACCAGCACTGGGAGGTGGGGCAACTCCTGAGGCATCTACCAGAACAGTACCAGCAAAGGGCAGCCCACTTGGTAGAGGAAGGAAAAAACGTAGCTAACACATGTTTCAAGTCGGCCCTGGATGCAGCGGAAACATCCACCAGGCAGATGATTGGGGTGACAGAGAGAAGGCACGCCTGGCTAAGGATTTCAGGCTTCAAGCCTGTGTCTTTAACACACCCTTAAACGGAGAACAGCTTTTTGGAACTCCAGTTGGCGACAAGCTAACTCAGCTGAAAAAGGACAAGGAGACGGCAAGGTCCATGGGAGCACTGCAGTTCAGAGGGATGAGAAGGGGTACACCCTCAAGAAGGCCAGCAGGTATGGGAAGCAACCAACCTGGTACATCGCACCAAGCCTTCCAACAAGGTTATCAAGGAAGCAGCCAGACCCAGCAGCAGCAAAACTGGCAGTAGCAGCCACGAGGCCAATCATTTCGAGGGCGCTCAAACAGGCGAGGACAGATGCGCACCTACAGACAGAATGCCAACACCAGCATGGAACTTCAACGTAGTGCTAACTCAGTTAATGAAGGCACCATTTGAGCCCATTCACAAAGCTACACTGCACATGCTCACGCTAAAGACAGCCTTCTTAGTAGCTATCACACCGCTACGAAGAGCGAGTGAATTGCAAGCGCGAACACTTCAAGAGCCCTACCTACAAATACACAATGATAGGATTGTAATGAGAACAGACCCACATTTCGTGCCAAAGGTGGTGTCACGGTTA
Organism: Triturus cristatus; assembly: GCF_964204655.1. Classification (NCBI taxonomy): domain Eukaryota; kingdom Metazoa; phylum Chordata; class Amphibia; order Caudata; family Salamandridae; genus Triturus; species Triturus cristatus. The sequence goes on along the minus strand of NC_140593.1, from coordinate 1,205,109,754 downwards.
CACATCAATCAGACAATTAAACAAGCATTGGCATAGCCAATAGGTCTCGCTTTTGGGACCTTATAAGTATTTAGTTATGCAGCACAATATCCTTTGTGCAACCACATCAACTGTTGCATGGCTAAACACTTATAAGGTCCCAAAGGCGAGACCTATTGGCTATGCCAATGCTTGTTCTTTCTTATGATCGTCTATATAGGTTTCAATTTAAAACATGTCTTGCATGCCTCCAATGTACATTATCTGTCCTCTGTGTACCATCATCTCTGAGAAGCAAACTCCAGAGAAAGATTTGAGGAAATTATTGACCGGCTTAAAGATCCAGAACGTTGCGTCTGAATTACAGTGTACAATCTATCCTTGACTGCTGTATGTGGTTTCTTACAGTGCAACTAAAACAATGGCAAGCATGCAGTGTCTTACCCTGTAGTGTGCATCCTGTGAAATGTACTATTCAGAAGAGTATGACACAAGCTCTCTATCTGTTGGGTATTCCGAGTTCAAGCCCACCTACGTAGCGACCTAATTCCTGAGTTGCGACATGTTAGTATAGTGCTGCGCTTGCACGTTGCACGCATCAGATACCACAAGCCTTTAGTTATCCAGGTCCCAGTCTTATGGGGTTAGTAATCGGGGAGGTAAAAGGGCTGAAAGCAATGGCTGAGGGTTTTTGGAAAGAAAAAGCAATGATGGGAGGGTGAGGGGTGCAGGAACTGAAAAAAAGTAAGGGATGGATGAAAGCAGAGTAATTGAACACAGCGACGGGAGGGGGCACGATTGAAAACAAAGACGTAAAGGCAGAAAGGTTAGAAAGCAGCAAAAAAATAATAAATAATGGCAAAATCAGCAAGATTGAAAACTCACCAAGAGCACTCTGTAATATCACATGGTGACGCTGGAAAGCGAAAGTGTTCTGCTTCTGCTTAATGAGGGAGGGGGGGGGGCGGCGGGTTGGCGCGGCCCTGAAAGTGACGGCGCACATGCACACAACAGCAACATTGAAAGCAGGCTGGCGAGTGGCAAATGGCAGCTGTGCACGTCACGCGCGCTTGTGCGCATAACAGCAAGTTGGTGGCCGGTAAAAACCTGTTGGTAGCACTTTGAAAACCCGCTTACTAAATGTCTCGCCAGAGCAGCGCATGTGCTGGCTCAGGCGAGACCTAAAAACCAACCACAAGTACAGAAAGGGCGCTACACACACTGGATGCCAGGAGGGCGGTAATGCACTGTATAGAGAGGACAAAGGAGTGCAGAGAGACAAAGCAGTTCTTTGTAGCCCTTGTCAGCAGTTTTTTGTGACAACCAGTTACCAAATATACCATTGCATGGTGGATTGCACAAACCATTCAACTCTGCCACAAACGAGCAGGCCTACCGTTACAAGGAGCAGCTTGCGCTCACTCAACCAGGAAGAAAGGAGCAACAATTGCGTTTCTAGCAAACACACCTATTCAAGACATTTGCCAAGCCGTAACATGATCTTCAATGCACACGTTCACTAAGCACTACTGTGTAGATATTCAAATGAACAAGGAAGTGCAAGTGGGACAAAAGGTCTTACAACACATATTCAGTAACCAGAGCTCATCTTCCACCCAGTCACCATAATGACAAACCGCTACAAAGTCTATGCACAGCATAGTGAACACAGACAGATTCACGCTGCAAAACGTATAGTTTCTTACCTGTCGGTGTAGTTTTGCAGCTTGAAGACTTTCTCGATTCACTAGCGATCCCACCCTCCTCCGCCAGAAAGATGACTCCGGAGGAAGAGAATTAAAACAGGAAGAACACTTTAAAAGTTAAAAGAGGAAGAGTAACACAAGACGAGAAGGAAAAAAAGAATCCGAAGATGGCGGCCAAAGGTGGGAGCTTCCGGAGGAAGCGCGTCAACTTCACGAAGGACACCAAATGGTGGTATGTGGACGCCCACCTGGGCCACCAAAAAAAGGGGAAGAAAGACTACAATTCCGGACCCAACCACTAGATGGCGGAATAATGCACAGCATAGTGAATCCAGAAAGTCTTCAAGCTGCATAACTACACCGACCGGTAAGAAACTATACGTTTTTCAGGGTGCATCTCTAAGATGCCCTCTGAGGGCATTTTTCATTAAATTCCACACGGGCATCAAAGTGGGTTTAATGGGCTGAGAAGTTTGAAACCAAACTTCCCAGTTTTCATTAAAGCCATTATGGTGCTGTGGACTTTGCAATGACAAACTCCCAGCACTGTATACTCTTAATGGCATTACTGCATTTACAGTGTCTATGAATTAGTCTAGACCAGAGCTTTCCAAACTCTGTGTCGCGACACAGTACTGTGTCGCCTGCAAATGGTGGGTGTGTCGCGGGATGACGCCGGTACTGCGCAGTTCGTACGCCAGACGTACGTGTAGAAAGGAGAGGGAGATTTTAGCTGAGCACCGGCAGGCGCGGCCCACTTAAAGCTCTCTGTAAGAGTGATTCATCTCCTCGAGTGCCTGGTGGGGACGGGGCGGGGGTGGAGATTGGGAGAGAGATGCAACACCAGCGCCTGTGAGAACTGTAGTGGCTGCACCGCTCTTTGGGCACCTGTACGGATAATGCAGCTCCTTGAGGACCGGTCCGTAGGAGGAATGCAGCTTGTGCTTATAAGAACCTCGGAATCATCGAAGGCCTCTGTAGATCACCGCTTGCGATAGTGACCAGTGTCTAACTCACTGAGCCATTCCTCCCCTCTCGTTCACAGTGAGTCTGGCATGCGCTTCTCAGACGCGACATACTGAACACAGTCGGCTTAGCCTGTGCTCGTCTCGTGTGTTATCTGTTGTGTTCCTCTTGGGTGTGAACATAAAATGTAGCCCCGCCTTTGCTGCTCTGAGGTGTGAGAATATTACAGTGACTCAGCTCCCGCTCTGCTCCTCTCAGGTGCGAGTCAATAAACACAACCCATCTTATACTCATCTCAGGTGTGTGACTGTTGACACAGACCACCCTATCCCCTCTAACAGGACACGCTCACCCCCGCGCCCTGTGGTGCCCCAGACGGCCTCCTGTGATTCCGGGCACCTGCTGCCCCAGCACAGCCTTCCTGCGCCCTGCGCGTGCGCTGCCGCATCCCGTCCTTACGCCTCAGACTGCCCTGGTGATTATTTAAACTTACTCTTGGTTTATTTACATCCGTCCCGGAAACGTGGCTGCAGCTGCGTGCTGTGTGCACACTGCTGTTCTGAACCAGCACTGGCGCTGCCCATGGTCTGCTTCGTACTCCGGCCCGGCTTTAGGGCGGTGCGACCGGTGCCACCGCACCGGGTGCTGGCTTCCTGGGGGCGCGTGTTTGAAAGTTTATCAAGCTTTTGAAGCACCTGCTGCAGCGTTTCTTTCCGCCGGCAATTGCCTGGCCTCACATATATGTCAAGAAAACTCCTGTGATTAATTATCTTCCTGGAGAGAGCTCAGTGTTTTGCATAGTTGGGGTTTTGACTTCAGTGATAGTGCAGAGGGTTAATATGCCTGCTGCAAAGAATGTGTACCAAGTAGATTACAGAGTGGGTATGATGTAAGCAGATCAGCAGATTACTACTTTCAAAAGAGACATCCTTTTGTTACTTGCAATTTATAACTTAAAATCCTAATATAGAATAGTGAGCTATTAACTTTCATCCCAGAACTGCATTCACACCGCAAAGTATACATTATTAGAACATTGATTAATGTTGCAAAAAGGGTTAATTTGGCTATTATTAAAGAAAACTCTCAACTATGCTGTTTCTTTTTCGACTCTGCGTTTGTGCTTCGCCACACCAAGCACTCTTAAACTATACTGCCTACCAGTATGGATGACGTGACTCCTATAAACTGATTTACACACGTTTGATTGATTGTCTCGGTGTAATGTGTGTGTGATGCAAAGTGCTCGGACACCCTACACTGGTATGAGTGGCGCCATATAACTAATTCAATGCATCTGAGAGGGTGTGGTTATGGAGACTTGGTCACTGTTAAAGGCTGCTAGTGAGAGAATCTGTGGTGGAGGTGGTCATTGGGGGGCGCCAACAAACATTGTCGCACAGGGCGCCACCAGCACTAAAGCCGGCCCTGTTCGTACTCTCTTTGGAGACAGGCAGACCGAAGCACCCTCTGCAGCTGCTCCTCAAACTCTGTCCTTCTCGGTCCCCGGCAGGTGCTCTTATCTGTCCCCAGCTGTAGTGCACTCTTTCTGCTGCAGTCAGCCCTTGTACACTGTCATCTAAGTTTCAACCAGTCCTGGTACAGACGTTTGCTTCTGGTGCGCTCTGTCTTCATCTGCTGTCAGCCCTTGTACACTCCTTTTAGCTGCAGACATATATATAAGTGCAGCTAAAAAGACAGTGTACAAGGGCTGACAGCAGATAAGGACAGATATATACATATGTCTTTATTTGCTGTCATTCCTTGTACACCGTCGTTTTAGCTGCAGCCAGTCCTGGTGCCCTCTTTTTATCTGCAGTTAGTTCTGGTGCACCCCGTGCATATATGTTAGTGAACTGTAGTTAATCACTGTGCGCTCTCCTTATCTGCCCCCAGTCATACTGCACTTCCTCCTTCTGCGGTCAGCTCTTGCACACGGTCTGCTAAGCTGCAGCCAGTGCAGCTTGGTGCACTCTCTACTTATCTGCAGCCTTGCGCACTCTCTCCTTGTCTGCAGCCTGGTGCACTCTCTCCTTATCTGCAGCCTGGTGCACACTTACCTCATCTGCAGCCTGGTGCACTCTCTGGTGCACATCAAATGTCAGACTGTCTTCCCACAATTGCTGCTTGTTTGGAAATTGGTGTTTACTTTTAGTTCTCTGACTGCAAAGTGAGAGTATTTTGTGAAAGATTAAGTGAAGTGTACGAATCGACAACTTCACCGTTAACAATGTCGCCGCTGATGTGGGTTTCTGTGATGGAAAGCAAAAATAAACGCAGCTTTTTGCTGACATACTCTACCACAGATGTGCTCTACCAAATGTTACATGTAAAAGGTCAAATTGAAAGTGTCCCGAAAATAAATGACTGTTTGATTGTTGTTGTGTTCTTTGATTGTTACACTTGGTGGGCGTCTGTGATGCCAAAGTAGGCATGGTTTATTATAGTGTGCAGAAGTCTGTAAAAATGACACTTGGTGATGTTCTGTGACCTCACGGTTGATGGGTTCCACATCTTCACAGTTGTCTCGGTCCCAATATTAATGACATGACAGTTCATTGTGTCTGTCTTCATAATTGGCTTTGTCCTGTAATTCACCAAATTACACTTGATGGGGTTCCATGCTTTCACAATTGTCTCAGTTCATGAAATCACAGTTGATGGTTTCCATATCTTCACAGTTTTCATCGTCCCTTGATTTATGGCAGAAAGCTTTTTATAAACCTATTTAAGCAAATTACCATTTTTGGTTCTCAAAGTGTAGCACCCCAAATTTTACCATGTTACAATGCCTTGTACAGTTCAACATAAGATTTTACCTCAAAGTGCTGAATGGAAAAACATATGACTCATCTTATTTTCTGTTGGCTTTTGGCGCGCTGCGGAGAGCGGTCCCACCTGAGTTCAATGCGCAGAGAGCAGCTGATAAGTTGCATGATTGTTTTACCGCTCACAATTCCCCCTTCCTGAACGGATTTTTGTATAACTCATTTTCACCAAGGCAGCTGGCGGACTTTGTGCATGGTTGAAAGGGTTGGCAGTGAGTGGACCCGCCCTTTTTGTGCCGTAAATCACTGGGGCATGTGTCAATGTGTGCATGATTATATTCTTGTTTCAGGCACAAACCTATCCTTACACCCAGTTTTGCCAGTCACTGTCTTTGTTAGAACAGATTCACAATTGCGTTATTGACCTTCCTGCTTTCTCAAATTTGCTTGAAAATGCACCATTTGCCCACTTTTTTTCAAACTTTTCTTAGAGGGACACCCCCCCCCCCCCCCCCCGGAACCCCTCTTAGGTGGTTCCGGATAGCTCGCTACGCTCGCTCACTACACTGTGTTACCGTGTCGCAAAATTATGCATGTCTAAAAAGTGTGTCACCAACATGAAAAGTTTGGAAAGCTGTGGTCTAGACACTATAAGGGTAAAGGGCTCATGCACCTATACCCTCACCACGGATATAGTGCACCCAGCGAGAGGGATGTCTGACCTATGCCAGGACAGTGGATTGTAGGTGTGGCACACAGGGATGTGTCATGTTGACTCTTCACTTTGTTCTGCACCAAAGCGTGCAGCCTGCAATTGCAGTGTGTGTGTTAAGGTACCAGGCCTCTAGGAGTGGCACAATAAGTGCTGCAGGCCTTCCCTGGCCACAGCGCCCATGGTACCCGCGGTACCTTTTACAAGGGACTGACGTGACCAGAGAGGTGCCAATTGGGGGTACAGTTTTAGGAAAGAACACAGACCCTGGAAATCTAATTTGCAGGTACCCAGGGCACATCAAGTCAAAGTGCATCAGCAGTCTGGCAAAAAGTGAGGGGTTACTGCAACGGAAACCCAGCTTCCTACACCGGTTGGGTAGCCTCAGATACAAATCTCTCGTAAGTCACAATTGTGAATGTAATCTGTGCAACACCAGGAGCCTTGAAATGCATATTTTTTCTCACCACGCTGACCAAGTGCTTCAGTGAGTACACTGGCCTAAAAGGCAACAGGGTCCCTGGTTTGTCACTGTTTGTTTGGGTGACTACTGTTTTCCGTTATGTGGAATGTTTGCCCCTCAGACACGCATCACCTGCTCAGGGGTATTTGAGGCGCTGATAACTTACAGCCCTCAGTTTTTAGGTGTCGCCTAGCGCTGCTGCGCACATGCGCAGCTCGCTCGGCGATATTTATTGTTGAGTAGTTTCAGAAGAGGGCTTTAAGCCCCGCCCCGTATTTCCATTGGCTGGCGTCACTGTTTATGGTAAACGGTGGCCTGCCATTGGAAATTGGGGTTTTTGGTGGATGCCCTTTGGCCTCCGAGCCGGATTCGGTGACCTGCTTTGCGTCTGTCTCAAAGCAATTTCTTATCTTTATGGGGCCATGTGTTAGAAACAACGGCCCCATAAAGCTAAGAGATCGATGCTTGTTTTAACTGTTTTACAAAGGGATACGAAGTTCCGCCACTGGAGAGCAGTAAAGTGTGAATCGATGACTGCAAGCACACCCCTGAAAGGAAAACACACACGTCGTTCATCGCTTCGAAATTCTCACAAGTTTGGTACAGCAAATTTGGTACGACTGTTGAAATGACGAATGTAGACTTAACTTCATGGGTCCTGACATTTAGAAATGGACTCTGCTTCATGCATTTTCCTTTCTCGATGAATTTACATGAGACAAATTGATTGGTCTCGCAGTATCCAATCGGAGCCCTTTGATCTCCCTGACTTCCGGTTTATCACTCGCCTTTATTACACTGCTGATGCTTGTATGTGCACTTTCAGGGGTGTTCAGTTTCTATAAAACACATGAAAAGCCCGGACATCACTTTCATGCACAACGACCGCGTGCGTGTGTGTGTGTGATGTTTGATCAGCGCCGCTTCGCTTAATTATCCAAATAAAGACTTCTGCGTATGACCAAGAGGTACCAAAACGTAAAATGTGACTGCAGAAGACAGTGAGTTGTTGGTGCGAGGGGCAATGAGTCGTTGAATTAATAATTCTTACTCTGCCCCGCCCCTTACGGAGCAGTCTTTATTTACATTAGCAGTGTCTCAGAAGTTGGCCTCTCTTTGAGGAAGAGACCTGCTCCCCCGAGCACTGATAATACATGGAATATAACAACGGCCACTGATGCGTCTGTTTCATGCCCTCTTGTTACCTCTTCACCTCCGTCATTTTTCTTCGAGGTGCCTCACTTTGCTGATAAAGCGGACACCCTCTCATGTGTTTCTATTCAGTGTGTTTCTAGTCATGTGCTTCTATTCAGTGCACCGCGGCAGCCTTGGGGGGGGCGTCCTTTTCTCTAAACATAGGCCCTGAGGATTGTATTTTGTTAGCTGAATTGTCTCCTATAAAATCTGTAAAATAGTGATTTGCACTGCCTGCATACTCGTGTGTCAGAGGGAAGCCACCAGTTATTTTTTCTTCAGTCGCTAAATGATTTATTCAGTTATTTAAACTAGTTTGCAACGCTGCCTCATAATACAGCGCTGAGTGCAACCTACAGATATACAGATAATAAAAGATATGTATGTTAGCCCATAGGATGCAGCGCCTATATAAGCAACGAAGCAATCCCAGTCTGGTCCAAGCTGCAGTTTTAACTGCCTATAGGAGGTGGGTTTCGCTGATTAATGTAAGCAAAGAACACATTCACAAGTGTGATGATCAATGCATTCATGTGTACATCACTCACTCCTTTAATAGTTATCACTTTAGTGTCATTAAAAATTATTTATTTGGCGCTGTGAATTTTAATATTGGCAAATAGCCAAAGGGTGTGGCAAGTGTTCTTCTCCAAGCCAAACAATCTGGACACATTTCGATGTTTCCAATACATTCTAAATTTAAGAGCGGGTGGGGCAATGCAATTCTTAAACATAAGTAAAGTGCTGTCTAGTTTGTTACAGTAAAGTGCGTAGTAGATGTCTTTTGGGGGGAGGTCGGAAAATTATTTGAAACATGTTTTTGGGATTTATCGTTCCACTCTGTTATGTCGCCCTTAAGGGAGAAACATTTCGAGTGGTGAGTGCATTTCTTTGCGTCTTCCCGGAATGGGGGTGGGGGGACCTTAAGAAGTGTTCCGTTGTTTGGACGGATCTTACTGGGCCAAATATTACAGAAGCCACCCTTGATCCAACAGAAGACCTGCTGTTTCTGTCATTGCATCCAAATTTTTGATGCAAGTAACATCATTCCTACAACAAGTCAGGACTATTGGCTTTATCAATGGTTGTTAGTTGCATGAGATAAATAAGCAGAAACTATGGCTGTAAGTTATAGCCCTGGTGACACCACAACAATGTTGCTGCTCCTACGTATCAAAAAGAGATGGGGAAATCCAGAGAGAAAAGGACTCATTTTAAAGAATTTCCCTTCCCCTACAACACTCACCTGGCATGACGTCATGACGTAACTTCTCTACCTGTCAGAAGTGAACAGTGTGACCACGCGCACATGATGTGCCTGCTGTCACTGCAGTCCAGAAAAACACGGACCGCCTGTGCCAGGGCACAAAACAAAGCCCGATAGAGACCCGTTTCGAGGTCCTCTTAAAATAACTGCCTGTGCTCAGCACCAGTGATACCCGGCCCACTTAAAGACCTGCCGCCACCTTTCGTCCAAGTGAGGTACAAGTTCCTTTCCATGCTACCCATAACCTTACCACACTTGCAACAGTTAAGTTACATTTTTTTAAAACCTAAATAAAAGGCATTGTCGTTTACAATGCCAATAGTTTAAACTCGCATAAATGCGAGACCTATTGCATTGCAAATGCTTGTTAAAAGGGTAGTAAGCATAAAACCAGGGTCCACCCCGGTACCACAGCATGTGTACACATGTTCCAAATAATCAATATCATTGGTCATGTTTATTTTCACCAACATTGCCTAAACCTCTGTTTAGGTACAGCCAGCCATAAACTGCCAGGTACAATAGATATCTTTTAAAGATATCTTTTCAATTCTACATAGTGTATGTTTTTAATAAACTGAATTGAGGATGCAATACAGATACTGCTATTAGCTTGAAAGCAGACAGTTTGAGCAGGTTTGCTTTTATAGCCTTGTTTATGTGAGCACAGTGGAGAATATTGGCGTGCCTGTATGCAAGCAGTAAGCTCTGGAATGCACAATGAATATTCTGATGTGTCCATTGTAAAGGCACTGCTGTTAAGGTAGAGTCTATTGGTGATATTTCGTGGGTTGGGCTTTCTGCTCTTTATGGGTGTAAGGAAGAGATTTATCAGCGGTTCTCCTTATTTTACTTTATAAAATATGTACTGTGTCTCTCTGTTCAGAGATGTTTTTTCTTAAACCATACTGCTTGTTTTTTACGGATATAAGCAACGGCCATTGACACAGCCCTGAAGTCATATTCTAAACTTTTCAGGCAAAAACATTCAATGATTTCTCAATAATAAGTGTAAAAGAGTTAACTATGTTGTTCCTTCTTACATTTCACATGCTTTACTTCATCTTCCATTTCCCACGAGTGTTTGCTATTTCCAGGATGTTGTTACTTTTTTCCCCCCAGCCAGCATATTACTCTGGTCTCCCCTCCCTCATAACCTATTTCCCATTTTGTGGTTCTCAAGCGCCCCAAGGTTCATACAATTGGCAATAGTGCTATGCAAATACCACTCCCCTGCATACAAACAAAAAGTAAAAAGCATTGTAATTGTTTTGCACCAAGAGCTCCAGCTTTCACTAATGCAAGACCTATTGCATTGTAAATGCTTGTTTAGTTTTCCAGCTGCAGAATGTCTCACCTTGCTCTCTAAATCAGTGTTTCCCAAACTGAGAGTGGGTTTGGAGCAGCTTTTTGGTGGGCTGTGAAAGTCAATGCAATAAATAAAGATGCCTTTGAATTCAGTATTTATCGTTGCACATTTGCTGCACTTCAGTTACAAAGATCACTTGCCAGGCGCTCTCTTCCGACAAATTGTTTATTTTTGTGTGTAACATGGGGACTGGTGTGTATGAAAAAAAAATTGTAACACAACAAAATGTAGATTGTAAATGAACTGTACACAGTCTGCAGTTCAGCAAGCAAAAATTCGGCACTCTTTTTGTAATTCTTAAGTATGATGGAAACAAAGATTTTAATAGGATCAAAATTAATCAAAACACTTTTTCCTGGTGATGCTTAGTTGATACTCACTAAAGTCTAATCTCCACACGTGCAATAAAGTCTTATTGGTAAAACTGAATATCTGCGCAAATGTAGTGGGCATTTTATATTGAAAATGTTTTGGCTGTAAATGACCGTGCGCTATGACTTAGTTGCATTGAAATAAAATTGCCTCATTCATGACCATTAGAGCTAGATTGGCTGCAAACGTTTGTCATGCTAAAAAGTGGGTTGTGGTCACAAAGTTTGGGACGCACTGCTCTGAAGGGTTTTCATCTATTGCTCTGTGACAGTAAGCTACCCAGCATTCCTGAACAACCTGCCCTGGCTTAGTGATCTAGGAACTGGGTGTAATGTTTCTTCTTTTCGACCTCCATTTCCAGGGGTCTTGTTCAGATAAAGGTGGTAGTGCAAAAATACACCTTCGCACTTTCACGTACCACCAGCTGTTAACATGTTGGCAAAATCAGAAAAACCTGTAAATTAAGCTGGGTAGATGGGCACAAAAGCAGTTTGCCCTTGTCATTCATCACATACAGCTGATTGCTAAGTTGTGATCACAAGCACTGCAGGCACCTGGTGGAAATGTAATTTTGTACTAGTCTGTTTCTGTGCCCCAAATTACTGCAGGGCTTATAGCCCTTTTGGTGGTAAACTGTCAATTTATTAAATAGAACACAGTGTAGTGTCAGATGGGGCTTTGCGGTCAGGCTGCTTTTGAGTATGCACGGGCGATCCCGGCCTGATCTCACCTACTAGCTGTAGGTAGAAAGAACACCACCATTAATCAAACAAGAGGAGAACATTGACAAACTCAGTAACTGCACTTGCCTGTTTTGACAACCAGATGTCAGCAGTCTGGCATAGAATGGAAGAAAACCTTGACCCTTGTGTTTGTGTCTACATGGGCTAGGGTTATCCTACTTTGGACATGCACCCTCTTGGTATAGCCGTTGTTGAGTGTTGCAGGCACAGGACCTATTCCTTTCTCCAGACTACATTTACATCGTGAGTGATAGGTTTGTAGTCCTTGGCTCCAACTCTTGTTCTGAATTTGTTTAGTGTTCACAATTATCTTAGTGCATAGATACAGGTTGGTAAGGGGTCTGCACTCTCGAAGGAATATAGTTTGTTTTGTAGCCTGATCTCAGCTTTGCAGAGGAAAGTGTAGTCAGTTCCAGTCCAGCGCTGCATTTGTCTTCCATTGAATGTTTTTTTTTGTTTATCTAGATTGATCCTATGTGGCAGATTGGACTAGTGTAACATATTTCTTTTTAGGGGCTTACCTCACCAGGTCAGTCCCTCAAACATGGCTGCCTAACGGGATCGAACTGCCGATCATAGTCATAGAAGGCCTACAAAACACTCCCAGTGGAGTCATTGGATGCAATTCTTTGCTAGCACACATACTGCTAGCAGCTCTTAGAACATGAGGTCCTCCAGGACTAGTTCCAGACTTTAATTTAATGAATGGTGGCAACATTAAGATGTAGAAGGGAAGGAGAGAGTGGGTCAGTTAATAAGGAATGCTTATATGCAACGGTCGTGGGTGGAATAGGTGGCTTAGTGGAGCTATTTTTGAATATTTCTTCATATTCAGCCCTGCAGATACAAGAGATGTGGAATTTAATAAAATATCTACTTGTCCATGGGGCAGGTTGCTTCATAAATCTACTTGTCCTGTAGCAAAATCCGCTTGTCCCTTTTGTGCCATGTAATGCGGTGGCAAATTATGGCAGCATTCTCCTTATATAAGAGCTCTAAAACTGCCTCTCTGATTAGTCTAGGGCTCCTTCAATAGTAGGGTTTGAATTCTAGCAATTCCCTTATGTTGCCACGTTTCCTCAGTTCTACATACTGGCGCTGAAGGTAATGGTAAGCAACAGTTCAAGGGTTGAAATGCCCTTTTGAGGCTGTGCGAACCTAATAACTTGCATGTTTTAAGGGTTTTCACCAACTCTTCTCTCTAATATTTTGGTTGGAAATTTACTCTTGACAATGGCAAACATGAACCTTCTTCCAGGGTTGGAGAAAAAAGTGGTTAGAGGGAAAGTAATTTGCAAACACTTTAGGCATGAGCAAATCTACACCTGCATATTTGCTCATATACCGTTCACAAATATTTTCTAGGAGTACTATGTCTTGGCTTACTTCTGTAAAATCATGTGAATTCACCAAATCAGCACTAAATGCAAGGACATGGGTGCACTTTTGAAACTTTATTTAATAATTGGGCCCCTAATTAGGTCTGGTGTTAACCATGAGCTTTTGTGCTTATTAAAATTCTGTCTGTCTTTCTCTGTCTATCGGCTAGCTTCACTGTGAGTGACCGCATTCTGTTCTTTCACAAGGAGCATATCGACAGTCGGTTTTATTCAGTGCGAAGAACTATTGTGGGGCTGTGTGCTTTTTTGAGACCACATTTTTTTCGCTTCTGCCAATGTTTGTTATAATGGTGAGGGCCCGGCACCTCCCACACCTAAAGGTTTTTCAAAAACCATGCCAAAACAAGTCACACATTGACAAAACCAAAAGGCCGACCAATCATTTCAGACCTACTGGCTTTACCAATGCTTGTTTATTTTTGTTTCCAATAATCTTATTAAAACTGGTCACACTGATTTTCCATTATGAATATTTTTTGTCAAACACAATACTAAATGATGCTTCAAAGAAATTATACCTAAAATTTTACAGTAGTCTAGCTAAGTTTTTTGCATTTTTTTATGGACATTTCATTTTGAAAGCAAAGAATCATCAATCTTGCTTTCAAGCTTCTGCAAATATTTGCATCTAATGAAAAAGCATTCTGGGAGTGTTATACATAGCCTCATATTGGTAAGCATTCAAAACGTGTGTACACATGTACACATTTTTATACTGAAACCACTGTCAGTATTGCAGTCTGAGCTTACAACATTTACTTGGAGTGCTCACCCTAATAATAAAGGCTTTGCATTAATGAACCATAAATACAAGTTTGAACACCATAAACACAGACACAAATAATACCTTAACTGCAGGTAATGAATGCCTTTCCCTGATCCATAATGTGGTACTGTAAATTGGCAGCCAAAGGGCTTGTGCTGTTGGGGGTTTCAACCTACTTGTCCCAAGGACAAAATACACATGAAAACTTGTTGCCCTTGACCCCAAACAATATGTCCCGGGCGTCGGGCTATATGAATTCCACATCCCTGAGATACTGAGTTTGGAAATTGAGACTGGGTGGCGTTTGGGCATTGAAATCTCCCTGAATGCTGCCCTTACACAAGGCATTACCCCTATACTGTGTTTTCCCACGTTTGGTTTTTTACCTCTATTATTCCAAAATCTTCTAGACCCTGCATGAGTCGCTGTGAAGAACCAACCTCTCTGTTAACTGATTTCATGCTCCTGCCTAATCTGGGACCACCCTTCTGCCCATGAGGCCGAAGATGGTAACTGCAGTGTATTGCATGGACGAGGGTAATGCTAGCCTATGTAAAAAAAACTTGCAGTGGGATTTTAATATGGCAGATTCCTGGTTTCATTGTGTTCCATCAGTGCTGTAGTCATGTCCATATTGTCTCTAGTGTGACTCCTAAAGCAGCCAGATGAACCAGAGCTTAACATGGAGCGCTTACGTACGGAAGCAATGCACTTCTGAAATTGTACATAGACCCATCTAGCAAGCGTCTTTAAAGAGTTTGGGCATCTGTAGCTGAGACAGTGGGCAATTGTGAAAGTCGCCAGATCCCATCTCCTGAATCGAATATTTCATAAGAAGCCTAATTTTTTTTTAAGTAAGTAATTTATCCTTCTGAATAAGATATTTTGAAATGTGTCGCCAAAGGATATTGATACCGATACTCTACCATAGAAAAAGTTGTGCCATATAATTGTTTCCTAAACTTTGTAAACATTTTGTATAGTTTTTGAATTGGACTGTGAAACTTTCCAAGTGCTGCTGTGCTGTCTGAAAGCGTGTCCATTGCTGGTGTGAAGAAACAACGCTCTGGAAAGAACTCTAAGCGCCTGTACCGTGCAAGCGCTATCTGGCAGCGCATAGGGATTTACTGCTCGCGTTTCTCGCTCCGCGGGAAACACTCGCTGGGTGAGGCAGTCGGCGGCACGAGTGTGAGGAAAACCACATTGCCCACAAGTCAGCGGGGCCAGCTACATCTCGCCGCCACGCCCCCCTCACCTGCCTTCATTATCGCTGGAAGACCGCGCAACGCGGGACGCGCGCGGGCGACGCCGGGCTAAGCCCGGGCAAAGGGCGGGCCCTCTGTGGCCCTCAGTGACCGAGGTAGGCTGGGCTGGGCCCGGTCATTTACATTTTCTTACTGCCTCATTGAACTTGTGTCCACTTTCGTAGGTTTGTGAATGATTTGTGTACTGTTATAGCTATACTGTATCTCGGACTTACTTGGCCGGTCAGGGATTGACGTCACTTCAGATTTTTACCAGTTTTACTTATTTATATTTTTGATTAAGTCTATTACTGTGGAAATTAGTGTGGAAAATGTCTAAAACACTACGCTCAGGAAGGGTAGTGGGAGTAAAACCTGGCCGAAAATTAACTACCACCCGCACAAGAAACCAATCAGTGAATAACCCACCGTTGAAAGGTCAATGCCAACTATCTGAACTTTGGGATCTAGCTGGTCTAAAAAAAATCCAAACTTGTTACGCCAGAAAGATCAGATACTAAAGCTCTGGAATTTCATTCACCAGCCATCATAGACCCCCAACCGCCTCTGGTACAGCATGGGGCCCCACAATCAATGGTAGGGGGGTCTCTCTTACGGGACTCCACAGAGGGGAAAATGACGACCGTAGGTGATCCAGTGCATATACCACCGATCCCTCAGTCACCTATGAATGATAGGCCGGGGGGTGACTTGTCTGCACTATCTAATGACCTGGAACTTTGGGGATGCTACGTAAGCCCAGCTAAAGTGGAGTCTTTGGAGCAGTTTAAAGCCTCAGGGGGTGCCACCCCATCTGGGTTACTGTTGTATAGTAGCACCCCTTCGTTAAATGGCCATGAAATATCCGACTTGTTAAATATTTCCAGGAGCCCCGACCTTAATCTCTTGGATAATTGCTGCACTGCGGAAGTACGAGAAAAGCCGATCTCTGAGTTCATGATCGCTCTGGAACAACTCCTTGCTTCAATCTTACTACTTTTGGGGAAATTTGTAGGCAGCTCGGACTGTATTCTTGAATCAGTCACTCAAATTTTAAAGACATTGCTGCAGAAATCGCCTGATACGAGGAAGGCCTCTCCCCCCAAGTCTGAGCATTATTTGTCTGAGGGGAAAACCGGAGATACTAGAGGGGAACTGGATAGGAAGGTTGAATCGCCTACTCTGGAACCTCACAAGGATATGCCTCTTACTGCAGCTCCCAACTGCATCAAAAACACAGTTCTGGAGATAGAGGAGGAGGATAAACCTTTGCCTGGCCCTAAAGCGGTCCAGGAGTTGTTTCCTATTTTTGTGCCTGAGTGCGGAAAAGAATCCCTGGACGATAAACCGGAGGTAAAAGAAGAAAGGGGAAAAAATGGTAAACAAAAAATTAATAAAGGTAACAAGAGGAAACCAATTCGAAAATACAGAAAGAAAAAGCAGCGGAGGATTATTTTACAAAATATTTCAGCGGCAAGGGAGAATGATGAAATCAATGTGGAGCCTTCTTCTACTTCCTTAAAGGTGGACATTGATTTGAACTTAACTACTTTAACCTCTGTAGAGGGGGAAAACGAACAACGTAGTTTGTTTACTCAGGAAGCTACACCGCAAGTAGGGGGCTCTCCCCCATGCTCTCCTTCACGGAGCGCATTAGGAGTGCCAATTTCTTATCCATCTGGGGCTCTTAACCCTTTGGCCCCCCCCTTTGCTGTAACACTAGAGTCGGAAAATTACTGTCCTCCGGCCCGATCTGTAAATATCACTAAGGCCCCGGTGGACGTACGTGTACTAGATTTTGTACCTTTATTTGATACTGACCTTTTGTTAAATAGAGCTTGGCTTCTCAAACGTTTTAGTGAGGTTGAAAGTCTCTACCATATTCAATCTAGAGACATAGAACTGGTGTCTCTGTTGGGTGGAAGTAGGGTATTGAGTATACGGGTGAAATTTTATTCGCCTATTATAACAAACTTGATACTAGAACAAGCCGAAAATTTTCAGCGCCTAGGCATTGACATTCTCCCTATCTCCAACCCAGGCAAGCCAAATCTTTTATGTAACCAGGGGTTTGGGGGTGGTGAGCAAAACGGGGTAACCTCTCCCCTTAGAGACCTAAAAATTTGGGTTTCTAGGGGAAAACGCTCAGTTTCGCACGTGAAGCCACTTCCACAAACTGAGAACTCTTCACTCATAGATGATAATAACCGGTGGAATTGGCTCCATAGTGCATTATCAACAAAAACAAAGGATAACCCCAAATTGTTTCACCATCTTTAACACCGCATTAAAAATAATTTCCTGGAATGCGGCTGGATTCCACAGTTGCCCAGAGAAACTTGCTTTTTTATCTTCTCTGGGTGCGGATGTATTGTGCATTCAGGAAACATGGTGCATTGATATGCTAACTCCATCAAAAGATTTTTATGTCCTGGAAGTACCAGCTGCGCCCTCTAAGAAAGGGCATGCCAGGGGGGGGATTGCCTGCTTATTGTCAAATAAATTGCAATGGAAATTCTCCCATTATATTGATCCTAGTAGACTTTTCCACACAATAACTCTAGAAAATCTGTTCCATAATGGTGAAAAATATCCTATGGTAATTTTTAATGTGTATATACCCCCTGAGGAGCGTTTTAATGATAGTTTGCAGCAGGTTCTCCGATATATTGAACAGATAAAAAATTCCCCATCTTCCCCTGTAATTTTGCTTGTAGGTGATCTAAATTGCAAAATTTCAAATGCTAGTCTGAAACTCTTCAGGAATAAAGTTAAGGAAGAGGTTCATTTTATTCCCCAGACGCTTTTCCCTGAGAACTTGGTGACAAATAAAAGAGGGAAGATTTTGTTAAAAGAATTAGCGATTGGGGATGGTATTATTTTAAATGGAAGATTTCCATCTGACGTCCCCGCTAATTATACTCATAAATCCCCCTTTGGGTCGTCAATTTTGGACTATGCTATTGCAGACTATGGCCTGTTTCCCCATATTCTGGACCTAAAGATTATACCTACGTCACTCAGCGATCATAGTATATTGTTTTTAACAATGTCTTTAATTTCTTTGAATACGGCGTCTTGGTCGCTTAATGGCAACGAGGCTACCTTCCATGCCTCTTCTGGAAGGTGCTTCTGGAACTTTGCCGCCATTAATGGGGTGCAGGACCTATTGGCCGATACCCTAATGGTAATAAACGAGTGGAATGGTAGCGAATTTGTTTATTTTGAAGAATTTATGCGAAAGATTTTATTGTACGCAAAAAAAACTGTTCCCCCTAGGAAAGGAGAGGTAGTCCCCAATACATTGCGTACCCTGAATAGGGAAATAAATAAACTAGTTCGCGAACAGTATTTAGAATGGGTTCTGGAACGTGGGAAAGAAATTGCCAGGTTAAAAAGAAAGAGAAGCAGACTCAAGCAAAAAATTAAAAAGGAAAGGGAGGATGAAGTTTGGATTAAACTAAGGGAATCTGCTGTACATGGTAATATTAAAGACTTTTGGGCAATAATTGGGAAGGGATGTGGTACGCGCCATACCCCCACCCCCATTCCTATACCAGAAGAGGTATGGTCCTCTCATTTCCGAGAGCTCTATGCAGGGAACGGGACCACAGGTATTGATAATTCCATATATGCTGCCCCTGAAGACCTGGTTTTCCATCCCTCAGAGAAAGAAATCGAGACGGCTATAAAAAATATGCGGCCCTCTGGGGCCATGGGACCGGATGAGCTTCCTATGACGGTCCTCAAACAAGATCCCTTAAGTTGGAGCAAAATTTTGTACCCCTTGTTTAAGGCGTGCCATCTCTCCAAATTTGTTCCTGCGTCCTGGAGAGGAAGTATTTTGGTCCCTATCTTTAAAAAGGGTATAAGGGATAGCCCTAGTAATTACCGCCTGATTGCACTCCTCGACTCCATCGGAAAGGTCTTTGCGAAATGTCTCCTTAGATCTCTTTCTGATTGGGTCGAGGACGGCAATATTTTGCCGTTTGAACAGACTGGTTTCCGAAGGGAGCATGGCACGCTAGATAACCTGACCGCCCTTCAGGTGATCACAGATAAATATGTCCAGGTGAGAGGAGGAGTGGTATATGCCGCCTTTATTGATTTCTCCACAGCGTTCGATAAAGTAGATCGTGGAACGCTGTGGAGAAAACTGGCGACGCTTGGTGTCCCTACCCCCCTGTTGGAACTGGTGCGGGCTCTGCACACTGAGACCTGGTGCAGGGTCTTAATGGGGGGCGAAAGGGGGCTTTCGGCCAAAATACCATCTCGGAATGGCCTTAAACAAGGCTGCTTATTGGCACCCCTTTTGTTCTCCTTATATACGGCTGACCTCCCTGCTGCCGTGTCTGCCAGTGAGGGGATTGCCCCGATGATAGGAGGGACTCCAATATCCTGCCTGATGTATGCCGATGATGTTCTGATTCTTGACTTGACTCCAATTGGTCTTGCAAATCGGCTACAGGCTCTACAGGCCTTTGCTGGTGAGCATTACATGAAGATTAATATTACCAAAAGTAAAGTGATGTGTATAGCTGGTAAGAAGAAGTGCCGCTCGACAAATTACGGTTGGGCTATTGGAGGGCATAGATTGGAGGTCGTAACTTCCTATACTTTTTTGGGAAAAATATTTTCGGCCAATATGAGTGAGAAACTCCATATAGAGCACTGCTCCCGCAAAGCTCTTGCCCATGGCAATGGGTTAAAGTCCTTATACCAGGCAACGGGGAAAAGACATTTTTCTAGTCTTCTAGAAGTTTTTAGAGTAAAAATCCCCGCAACTATCTTGTATGGTATTGAATTAATAGAGGTGAAAAACTGGGACTTCTGCCATAAGATTGAGGGGAAACTCTTAAGATCCCTCTCGACTCTAAACAATGCTTGCCCACTAGCCGCCTGTAGGCTTGACTTTGGACTCAGGAGTTCCTGGGTTCAGGGTCTATGCGCCCTAATAAGATGGGTGGCCAGTTTGGCTAGAGCGGGAGATGGCACCCTGCGAGTTCTCCTCAAAAATGAACTTTTGGGCAATTTTAAAGAGTTCTCTAAACTCGTAAGCAACTTTAGAAGGGCTGTAAAGATACTGAAACTTGATGAAAGTGTTCTATTCTCCTACTCCTCCACGCAGTTAAAACATGTCCTCAAGGAGGCTTCGTGGGAGTTTTGTTTCCTCTCCGATAAAAAATCAGTTGGTGATAAAAGGAATGTGGAACCTCTCATCTCCTCCTATAGGTTGAAACAGCCACAACCCTATGCCCTATGGAATCTACCGCATGGGATACGTAGGTTTTGGTTTTTGTTACGCTATGATTTAATTCCACTTAATCTACTGTTATCTAAATGGCATGGCACTTCTGCTTTGTGCAATTTATGTAAACTGAACACCCAGGACTGTATGCATGTATTATTGATTTGTCCTATGTTACGTAATTTGCGCAATCGATGGCTAAAAGTAATGTGTATCCGCCTTAGCATTGTCACTTTAAAGGATTTTCTTCATGCACTTTATTGTCCTCCGAACGAAATGTTCTGTTCTTATATTTTTAACTTTTTTAAAGGATTTTTAGCTATTTATTAATATCCCTGGTGATATTTTGTCTGATTGATTTTCTGATGTATAGCTATTGCGGATTGAATTTTGTTTTTAAATTTTTGTATTTTCTGTGTATTTGTTGCTGTGTATTGTATATGTTTATGTGGCCCTCTTGAGAGCCAAAACATAATAAATAAATTTGAATTTGTGAAACGGAGCAAGTTGAATCCCAGCTTATTATAAATCTTTTCATTTGTTAGAGGACTTAATTTCCCTCTGAGGCCCCACTCCTCACCCCTTTGTCTACTTTTGTTCCTACCACAGGTGTTTACTGCTAGCTTGAAGGTCACAGCCATCTGCAGAGATGCCATCTGAGCATCGGAGGCGAGAAGGCCGCAGGTCCATTTTTAGCAGCCCTGAGAGGGAAGGTCGGAGACCTATTTTCAGGAGCCCGGAGAGGGATGGCCGGCGGGCCATCTTTAACAGCCCCGAGAGGCACAGGCGTAGGGAGCCTGATAGACGGTAAATTCTCCATCTTTTTGGTAGTGACATAGGCCTACAGCACAGCCTCGGAGACTAACAGTTGTCATTTTTTCTATTTGCACCTAGATATCCCATGACAAACAGCCCAGAGAGAGAAGGTCGGAGGGTCATTTTCCACAGTCCAGAGAGGCCCAGGCGCAGAGAGCCTGATCGACGGTAAGCACTTCCTACCTTCTTTCAGGTAACAATTGCCTTCTGCACTAGCCTTAAGACACATTCATCTGTCCCATTCATACATAATTAGTATGAATGGGACAAATTAGTGTACTCTTAATATCTCTAGGGTGCGAGAATTCAGTAACGGAGGAAAATGCAGCACAGTTGTCCATTGTATCCAGTGAAGGCAAATGCTGCCTGCATGATATTTGACAGGGAAATATCCTCATTGTCCCTCCTAGTCGGGTATTTTTGTAGTATCTGCTAAGGGAGTCATCCCTCAAAATGCCCTGAAATGCATAGGTGTAGAGATCAAGAACGATCATAAGCACTGTTTGTTCTTCATCATGAGCTTTGTTTTAATATTCATGAACACTGAATGTCTCACCCTATGTCCCAGATCTCCAAAACAAGAACCATTCAGAGTTGCTTAAAATGTTTTTTTAATATATCAGTAAATAGAAGGTGATGTACTTGGACTAAATCATAAACTGGATTAAAATGTATATAGTGTCCATATCTTTTTGTTCACACACCTGTTCAGTTACTGGAGGCCTTTTTTGATGGACTCTTCGGGTGCTGTGATAAATAGTCTTGAAAATTGTATCTTGTTAGATTGTTGTAGTATTGGATTTTTTAAATGTATTTGAACATGGTGTTTTGTGGGTCTGCCCATTAAGAAGCAGATTATATTTGCTACTATTGCTCTGACTTGGTTCCGGCCCTCTTTGGGGCTTCTGAATCCACCCTCACCAGCAAAGAGCACTGACAGCAATAGGCAAATAGACCAGAGAGCATGTCAGAGCTAGTCCCTCTGAAAATATAACTTTGTTATCCTGCTCCAATAATCTAGCTGTGTTTTTTACACCTTTGGTATTGATAGAGGATTTTCTAATGGTGAAGGACCTAGAGGCACATTAGACACACCAAGAATCGGTTGTGCCCTCTCGAATTTGTCATCAAAATGAGAAGAAAGATGCATTTGAATGTTCATACAAATACTTGGCTGACATCATGTTAACCGACTAGTGACCTTGAGAGTGTCAAATGGCTGGGATGTGAGTGTGTATCTACACTTTGTTTCCAGAGGACCTTGAGTTCTGATTAGAAATAGCCAAAGGTTAGTCAGTGCCATAATGTTAGTCAACTTGTTGCATCATACCCGTGTGAAGGGCTGATTTCCTTCGTTAGACATAACGGATGGTCTTTAGCTGTCACTCAGCGTTTTCTCCGTTTGCATGAATTGGATGCGTTCGCCTCCTGAGTTCTCACCCTACATGTTATAAGGCAAGTGAGCGTTTCTCCCCTTAGTGTAGTTCGGAAGGAGACAAATTCTTGAGAAATTGATGTCCTATCCGTGAGTAGTCCTGCATTTAACTCTACTGCAGAACATCTCTGTGGGGGGTATAAGTCATCTTATACAAGTACCTAACTCTCATCTCTGTTGGAATCTCTGCTGACTAATTATCTAGTGTACAGTATTGGTTTTTTAGGTCTCGCTGAGCCAGTGCACGCGCTGCTCTGCGAGAAATCTAGTGTGTGGGTTTTCAAAGTGCAGCCACAGGCTTTTGGTGGCCTAGCGCTTGCGTTCTGCCATCTGTCTTTGATCGCGATCACTTTTACTTTCGTGGGCCGCGCGGCCGTGTCACTTTCACGGCCACGCGGCCAATGCTTGTTGTTGCGGTTCCTTGTATTTCTGCATCAGTCAACAAACTGCCTTTGTGCCTGCACGTCTCTTTCGTCATTGTGTTTGTTTTTGTGCTGCAGGAGCGGGCAGTCCTCCAGCAGGGTAAACCCAAGTCTTCCTCCTTGGCGTCGTGAAGCTTGAATAAGAGAGGATCTGCGCAGGCGTGTCCCGACGCCGCTTGTGGCCCCTCAGCGCGAGGCCTCCTCTGGGAATCCGAGGCCAACTCGGTTTCCATGCCCTTTGGGTCCTTGGTGCATGCGCCGTCGCTGGCAACAAAGGTAACAATTAGCACCACTTGTGACACAGACGCAAGCACCTGCCCACATTCCGCCAACACAGCCAAGGAGATTTGTCAAAGGCTTCTTGGCTATCCGATAATGGCATTTGTTGGCCACTAACATGGCACCGGATAAGTATCCGAACAGTGGGAAGCTCACATCCTGCTGACAGAATGCCGTTTGGTGTGCCGAGCACCCCCCCCTTTCTATCCCACAATCCTCTCTTAGAAGGTCAGACAAGGAGCCATTATGTGCACTCCCTCCGGATTATCTGCACAACATAACATTCATTCTGTAGTAGGGGATCTCTGTGTATAGTCATAATCTAGTGAATAGTCCTGCCCATGTGCGTGGACCCTGGAGCAATAAAAAATAATCTCTAGAAGGTGACAAATCATGCAGACCTGCATACACCTTTAAGAGAGAATTTAATTTAAAGACAGATAATGCAGCCTATACCCACAGGCTACACTGTCCAGTACTTCAACTAGAATTCCACCAACATCCACAAACAGCACTGCCTGTCTAGTTTTTCTCCCCATAGGAAAAAACCCTGCCTCTACCAGCAAAAGCCTCTGGAATAATAGAGAGGAAGGAATGGACAGACAAGCCCCATAGGCTGCCATTATGTGGCTTAGAACAGTGCCTTTAAGAAAACTTTCCAGATTTCCAGAACTTTCCCCAGTATCCCAGAATGCCCAGCAGGTCCCATTTACTTTCAGTTCTTTTTTCCGGCTCCTGCTAGCAGGACCCTGGAGCATTGAGCTCTCCCCTTTTCAAGGGTTTATTGGAGATTTTGTCAATTTTTGTCACTTTTTCAAGTGCTTAGTAGCTGGTACTGTCAACATGCCTGGCTTGTTCGACAAGTGCCCGGAATGTGGTAGAAAGAAGGCTAAAACTGATCCACACAAGGTGTGTATAGGTTGCCTTCCCCAGTCCCACGTGCCTGAAGACTGTGATATCTGCCACTCGTTCTCAGCCAGGACCCTGAGGGACAGAATGAAAATCAGGCTTCAAGTTCTGGAGTAGAGAAGACTGAAGGCACCAGGTGGGTCTGGAGGGGCTGATTTGGCCCATACTGAGGCCTCTGGGGGGCTCCCCAGGGGCCGGAAGACCAGTAAGCGCTCCCACTCCCCGTCGACGTCGAGGGCGTCGACGGCGACGTTGAGGAGGATGACCACCATCTGTTCGCCGTCTCCCCAGGGCTCTGGGGAGAAGCGGCGTCGACGATCGACGTCGAGGGACCTGAATAGGCCGTCGTCGACTACATCGACATCGTCGGCGACGACGCCGTCTACGGCGCCGTCCAGCAGTCGGCGTCGAGATCGGACCCGGCGCCGGCGCTCGCCATCGAGGGGAGATCGCCGTTTGCCGTCGATGAAGAGGAGACGGTCGACGTCGCCGCCGAAGAGGAGATCGACGTCGAGACGCTCGAGGTCAAGGAGATCGCCGTCGAGGCGAAGATCGCCGTCGAGGCGAAGATCGCCGTCGAGGCGAAGGTCGCCGTCGAGGCGAAGGTCGACGTCGAGGAAGAGAGTCACCGGGATCGGTGTACTCTGTGGTGTATACGCCTCCTCGGATGCCTACGTCACTGCCTCCTCTCCCACCGCCGCCTCCACCTCCACCACCTCCACCACCGCCTCCACAGCCGCGGACACTGCCTCCGCCGCCCCCACCTCGGTCGTTGCCACGCACTACATTGGGGCCGCCGGCGGTTCCCCCGCGGTCGGTTTCTCTTCCGAGGTACCCGACTCCGCCGCAGGGGACTCCGAAGCCACGACGCCCGCGGTCGCCGGGACCGGCTAGTCCGGCGGGCAGACCGAAGCCAAAGAGGTCGCGCTCCCGCTCTCTCAGGAGGAGAAGATCACGGAGCCGTGGACGGTCATCGACGGACTCAGGACGACGCCGTAGGAGGCACAGGTCCAGGTCGCACACGCGCTCCTCGACCAGAGACTTTTCCCCGACGCTGTCGGACTCGCCGGGAACTAGGGTGTCTCCGGTGGACGATTTGGCCTCTTTCCAAGAGGTGCTGTTGAGAGGGGCAGCAAAATTGGGTATCACGGTGACGGTTCCAACACCCACGACGTCCGTGATATTCGAGACACTTCATAAGAAACATCTGTCTCGCCCTCTACTGCCTCTTGTACCAGGACTGGTGGAACCCGCGTTGGAGCTGTTCCTCACTCCCGCGGTGACGAAGGCCGCCCCCTCCAGGCTCATGAAAAAGTATAGGGTCCCGGAGTCGGACCCTACCTTTTTGAGGGTGGACCCGAAGCCGGATTCGGTCATCGTGACGGCGGCGAGGAAACAACATGCGACCGCCCCTTCATCGACGGTCCCGCCTGACAAGGAAAGCCGCTGGCTGGATTCCGCGGGCAGGAAGGTGTGTGGGACCGCCGCCACCACCATGAAGGCGGCGAGTGCAGGGACTTTGTTGGGCCGTTACGCCCGGGCCCTGTGGGAGTCCCTGCAGCAGTATGCGGACCTGCTGCCCCGGGACAAGAAGGAGGACTTCTTGGAGACAGTGCGCGAAGGCATGCTGGTCTCTAATCAGGTGATCGGCGCAGCGGCGGATGTATCCTTGCTGACCGCCCACGCCTACTGTCATGGCGTCCACCAGAGGCGGCATTCGTGGCTGCGCCTGACGTCCCTCAAGCCAGAGGCGCAGCAAAGAGTGGCCAACCTGCCCTTCTCGGGGGAAACCCTGTTCGGGAAACATCCGGATGATGAGATGGCCCGCATGAAGGCAGAGGCGGAAACCCTGACGGCCGTCGGGTTGGAGAAGGCCGAGAAGAAGAAGCGTCCGTTCCAGAGGCGGTTCGGGTCTTCGGGCAGAGGACGTGGGCAGGGCTCGGGACAGCAGCAGCAACAGCAGCAGCAGTTCCGCAAGCCCTTCCAGAAGCGCCAGAGGGGTAGAGGAGGCCAGCAGGCTACTACCACTACCAAGGGCCCGGCCGGGTCTCGGCCCTGAGCGGCTACTTCCCCCTCAACCGTTACCCACTCCAGTGGGGGGAAGCATTCAATTTTTTTCCGGCAGAGTGGAGAAAAATTACTCAGGACAAGTGGGTGCTGCATATTGTTTACAATGGATACAGTCTTCGGTTTATCGGCCCGCCTCCAGCGATTCCGCCGGTCAGCTCTCGATTCCAGCTGAGAGAGCTCCAGGCGGAGGCAGACATCTTGTTGAGAAAAAAGGCGGTAGCAGAGGTACCTCTGTCTCAAAGGGGAAGAGGTCTGTACTCTCGGTTCTTCCTCGTTCGGGCAAACAAATGGATTCGCAGAGAGAAGTTTCGCATGCTATCGTTGCACCAGATTTACCCTCAACTGCAACGGGGAGACTGGCTCTGTGCCATAGATCTACAGGATGCGTACTTCCATGTGCCCATAGCACGGAAGCACAGGAAGTTCCTGCGATTCCAAGTCGGCGCCAATCACTATCAATACACAGTACTGCCATTCGGGCTAAAGTCTGCGCCCAGGACCTTCTCGAAGTGCATGGCGGTGGTGGCGGCACACCTGCGGAGGAACAAGGTGTTTGTCTACCCGTATCTGGACGATTGGCTGATCAAGGCTTCATCCTTCTCGGAAGCACAAGCTCACTTCCGATGGACGTGCGCTCTCTTACACAAGCTGGGGTTACACGTCAACATGTCCAAATCGGTCACGACTCCGGTCCAGTGCATACAGTACCTGGGGGCCTCCATCGATACGCGGTCAGCAAGCGTGTCTCCTTCGGAGGAGAGACGGTTATCACTCCTTCGGAAGGCTCAGGACTGCTCCATCGACGACAGTGAGGAAGGTGTCTTCTCTACTGGGATCGATGGCCTCCTGTATCTTCCTCACGCATGGCTACACATGAGACCACTGCAGGAGTGCTTGGAGGATCAGTGGGATCAGAGGACAGGCTCTTGGGACGACAAGATACGACTGTCGCTGCATGCTCTTCAGTCTCTGAAGTGGTGGTGTTCGGCGGAAAACCTCCTCAAGGGGGTTCCCTTCCACAAGGACATTCCCACGACGAGTGTAGTGACGGATGCTTCTCTCCAGGGCTGGGGAGCGCATTCCGGGGACTTGCAGATTCAAGGAAAGTGGTCTCCTTTGGAATCGACATACCACATCAATTTCCTGGAACTCAGATCTGTCTTTCTGGCACTGAAGGCCTTCCTTCCGTCCTTCCAGACCAACTCGCTGCTGATACAGACGGGCAATACAACCACGATGTATTACCTCAACAAGCAGGGGGGGTCGAGATCGCGCACTCTGTCGCAGCAGGCGATCTGGCGCTGGCTGTTGGCCCGAGGGCTGACAATTACGGCCACGCATCTGCCAGGGGTGCAGAATGCTCAGGCGGACGCCTTGAGCAGGCTGATTCAGGAAAACCACGAATGGGTCATAAACGACGAAGTACTAGGAGAAGTCTTCGCAAGGTGGGGGACTCCAGACGTAGATCTGTTCGCCACCGCCGAAAACAGCAAATGCCGAGACTTCGCATCCAGGTACTACCAGCGGGGGACGCTGGGGAATGCGCTATGGATCGATTGGTCGAACAGCTTTCTGTACGCTTTTCCACCCATTCCCCTGATTCCGGCGGTGCTCATCAAGCTGTCCCAGTCCAGGGCGCGGATGATCCTGATCGCCCCGGAGTGGCCCAGGCAGTGGTGGTTCACGGACCTTCTTCACCGGTCTCTCCTTCCTCACATGCGGTTGCCGTGCAGGCCGGACCTTCTCACGAAGTTCGGGGGGCGGATGGTGCACCCCAACCTCTCGTCTTTGAGTTTGGCGGCATGGCTCCTGAAATAGTGCAATATGGCCATCTGAATCTACCAGACGATTGTATGGACATACTGAAGGAGTCTAAACGACCTTCCACTAGGACATCCTATGCTTACAAGTGGAAGAGGTTCTGTATCTGGTGTAAGTCCAAGAACTTTGATCCGACAACATGTAAGGAAGATGTCATCCTTCCATACCTTTTACTTCTGGCGCAGTCTGGCCTTAATTTCCATTCCATTAAGGTTCATCTGGCTGCTTTGACTGCTTACAGGAAATGCCCTTCACAGACTTCCTTCTTTCAGATCCCTGTGGTCAAGGATTTTTTGGAAGGCTTGAAGAAAGTGTTTCCTCCCGTCAGACTTCCCTCGCCTTCCTGGGACTTGAATGTGGTGCTGTCCAGACTGATGAAGGAGCCTTTTGAACCCATCCACAAGGCTTCATTGCAGCACCTATCCTGGAAGGTGGCGTTCCTAGTGGCCATTACATCGGCCCGCAGGGTGAGTGAACTTCAGGCATTATGTTGTCAAGAACCTTGTACTGTATTTCATGCTGCTAAGGTTGTGATGCGTACTCACCCTAAATTTCTTCCTAAGGTTATCTCTGATTTTCATGTCAACCAGACCATAACTTTACCTACGTTCTTTCAGAATCCCTCTTCGCCAGCGGAAAGGTCTCTCCATTCCCTAGATGTTCGGAGGGTGTTGAAATTTTATCTGGATAAGACCAAGGATATTCGTAGGTCTGACCAATTGTTTGTTAGTTATGGATCAGTCAGGGCTGGTCTTGCGACCTCTAAGCAGTCCATTTCTAGGTGGATTGTGTCCTGCATACAATTGTGTTATCAAAAGGCTAATAAGACCTTAGGGGGTAAACCTAAGGCTCATTCCACCAGGGGCAAAGCTGCCACGACGGCTTTGCTGCGTAATGTTCCTATTGCGGAAATCTGCAAGGCGGCCACTTGGAAGTCGGTCCATACCTTTGCTGCGCATTACTGTCTGGACTCGGATGCCAGGGCAGATGCTCAGTTTGGGCAGGCTTCGCTGCGAAATTTGTTCGCACAGTAGTGGGTTTGTCTTGTTTGTTCTCCACCGCTGCTGTTGTGTGGGGATGGGCTTGCCATTCTATTCACTAGATTATGACTATACACAGAGATCCCCTACTACAGAAGGAGTAGTTTCTTTTCTGTAACTCCAGTTCTGTAGTAGGGGTATCTCTGTTATAGTCATAAGCGCCCGCCCTCCTCCCCGGTGGAGAGATATATTTTTTCATATGAAGAATGCTACAGGTCTGGCGTGCTACGCCTTCAAAAAGAACTGAAAGTAAATGGGACCTGCTGGGCATTCTGGGATACTGGGGAAAGTTCTGGAAATCTGGAAAGTTTTCTTAAAGGCACAGTATGTTAAATGTTGTATACTTGTAAAGCGCACAGCTGCCCCAGCAAAGGGGCGTCCCGGCGCTGTATACCGCTGGGGAACCCATCCTGGCTTTCCCTGTGAGATGGTCCCTACTGGGCATCTCCAAGGTGAAGACAAGCATCCCCGGCGCTGATGGGGCCATATGTGGAGATTAAGCAAGCTATTGCCCAGAGTTGCTGAGTGGGATCCATGGTTATAGTAGGCACCGAGGCGAGAATTGTCGAGTCCGCTGACCTTGGCCCAAGACCCTGCCGCGTCAGGAATCGAACCCTGGTCCCTGACCGACCTCTGCTTCCGGGTCTGCCGCCTCTAACCAGTGAGCCACACCACTCCACTGTATCCTGTTCTAAGCCACATAATGGCAGCCTATGGGGCTTGTCTGTCCATTCCTTCCTCTCTAATATTCCAGAGGCTTTTGCTGGTAGAGGCAGGGTTTTTTCCTATGGGGAGAAAAACTAGACAGGCAGTGCTGTTTGTGGATGTTGGTGGAATTCTAGTTGAAGTACTGGACAGTGTAGCCTGTGGGTATAGGCTGCATTATCTGTCTTTAAATTAAATTCTCTCTTAAAGGTGTATGCAGGTCTGCATGATTGGTCACCTTCTAGAGATTATTTTTTATTGCTCCGGGGTCCACGCACATGGGCGGGACTATTCACTAGATTATGACTATAACAGAGATACCCCTACTACAGAACTGGAGTTACAGAAAAGAAACTACTCATCGCATGAATTGGAATGTTGAGAGCAGGACATGTAATAATATTGCCTAGAAAGCCGTTGTTGACTAGCAGGACAGGCCCGGCCCTGCATCTCTCACAAGAGACACCTTGTTGGAAGAATAGGTCAAGTGGAAGGGCTGGAGATGGCTCATTCTTATTGAAACCACAATATTGACCTGGCAGCCAGTCTGTAATGCTCGTTATTGTCCCTTAGGATGCGTTGTCTTCCTGCACATCTGGCACATAATTAGGGTGAGGTCCAATAACTAACGTTATTGATTCAGGTGTGCTTTAAATTGAGTTTTGACACTGAAAATAAGAATGCCGAATATGCTCGACTTTTTTCTAATTGACAAGTTGTGCGCTGGTACCTGGAACAGTTTGTGCTGCAAAGAATCAATATGTTTTGTAATTAATGTTCGAAAACCTTTGTGATTCGACTTGCATCGCATTTGTGACTGCGTTGAGACCGATTCCTGCAAATCGCAGACACACGTTTATACGCGAGCTCTCTCTCTCTCTCTGTATCTCTCTCACTCTCTTTATTATTATTTTTTTTTAACGTTTTATAAATATATATTGACGAATCTCTGCAAACTTTTTGGTCCAGCTGCTTTGTTGAAAGTTTCGGGGTTATCCTTCAAGTGGGGGCTGAGGAAAAAAAAATGTATCATATACAGACTCGCACTTGCTCTAACCCTTGCTTTTATTCTTCCCATGAGTCCTGCCTGCTAACAATGGAGAGCAGACGCATCAGAGGTGTTTAACTGGAATTTCTTGCTCTGAGGGGTGGGGGTGCAGTCAGATGCCTTCACTTCTACTTAGCTTTTAAAGATCACTTTCTCAACTGCTATTATTAAGATTTGAATAAGCTCTTTTACTGTGTTCGCACACCCACTTTGTTATAACCTTTCTTAAAATTAGTAGCAGTGACATTAGCAGTGCCTCTTTTATATATAATTGTGCCATCTTTTGAATCGTTGGCATCTCCGTACTCTTCCTGTAAAACTGTATGCTGGTGCCTGGTACATTCACGCTTAGAGAGAGGGAGAGTTGCGTTCCTTTTTCTGTCCAACATCTCTGTATCAGCGGAAGGGACAGTTCTGCAGTTGTAGTAATGGACACTGTGAGAAAGTGGCTCTGTATATACTGTTCCCTAATAGGTACAGGGTGTACAGAGTCCACAGTCCCCCAGAGGCTGATAGAGGTCAAAGTTAGGTATGACCTTACTCTCAAAAGTGGTAGCTTGGTCGAGCAGTAAGGCAGTACCAGAGGACAGTGTAAAGCATTTATTGTACACACTCAGTCAGCAAATGGTTTCACACACTCAATAACTGAACTCTAGGCCAATGATTTGTATATATAAAATATATGCTTGTTTTATTTTTAGAACCACAAGGGGGTACAAATATACTTTCTCAGAATGAGAGGTTGAATATAAATACTTTTGTTTCAAGCAATAAATTTGTGTAAACAGTCACAGTTGGTTGCAATAAACAATCCTATTTCCTAAACATAACAATGCATTGAGCTCAATGGTAAGTTCAGGTTATTTGTAATAAATTACTTTTCAGATTACTTTTGGAATTCCAGGTCTGGATCCTAGAACCAGCCTGGGGTCAGTATTCAGAATCAAGTGAAGAAAGTCGACTTAATAACTGTAATGATTTTTAGATAATATTTAGCTATTTCAAAAGTTAGCACTTAGAAAATATTTCACAGAAAACATTCAATGGATCTCTATGGCAAGAAATTCAAATTGCAGGTAGAGTACTTTATCGTTACTTTAGTAATCCAGGACTGGGTGCCTAGACCCAGGACTGGGGTCCTTATCAAAAGCAGGTAAGTAATTTCGTTTGCAGAAATGGTACGATTTTAAAAGAATATTTCAAATTTGCAAAAGTAGACACTTAGAAGAAATTTCACAGAAAAGCAGGCAATGGTTTCCTATGGGAGAAAAATGAGTTAGAAGTAAGTATAGTTGTGAACACTTTTCAGAGTCAGGGCTGGGCACCAAGATCCAGCACTGGAAGCTCACCTAGGAGCAGGTGAGTAAATTCGTTTTTGTCACTTGGCTGATTTTTGGTGAATTTTTGCAGTTTTGAAAAGTTCACACTTAGAAGATTTTTGAAGAAAAAGCCAGTCAATGTTACCCTATGAGGAAAATGAAGTTAGCGGTTTAAGGGTAAGTGCTCGACTGGTAGTGTTGAAATTCCGGGCATGGACTCAGGGGTCCCCCAGTGTCAGGTAGGTACAGTTGGTTCACCCTCAGCGGTTTCAGGACGGCCGGGTGCAGAGAGAATTGGGCCCAATGTTATCCTATGAGGGATAGGGGGGCCTTGGTTGGTGGCTGCTGTCTGGCAAGCCACGCGGCTGTGGGAGCTGGGCTCCTGGTCACTTACTCAGGGCAAGTGGGGAAGTAGGTTAGAGTAGAGAGGGCACTGCCAGGGCCACTCGGGCGGCTGGGTGCAGGGTGCTTTTGAGCCTTAGGGCGCTCAATGGAAATCAATGGGAATGTTCCGGTTTGGAAAGAGGCTGCAGGCTCGGGGACGAGGAGGTTTCAGGTGCCACCACCACTTCGAGAGGTAAGTTGGGTAGTTGTAGGTTAGGTGGGTACCCCAGGATTGGGCACAGGGGGTCGCAGGGCGCCGGGTGCAGGGGTGCCTTTTGACGTCGGGAATCTTACCCTCTGGTTGATCGCGGCTGGGGTGGCACTTGGTTCTGAGGCTGCAGGCTTCTTCCGGGATGTCGAGGGGGGTCCTTGGGTGCCGGACTCTGGGTCACAGTCGCCGTGGGGTCGTCCTCTGGGTCTTTGTCCACTCCGGCACTGGCCAGGCTTGGCTGGTGCAGAGTGTGTTGGGTCCGCGGTCCCGGGCTGGTGCCAGGGATAGCAAGTAGGTTTCTTGAGTAGAGCCTCTACTCGTGGGAGTCCCAGGGGCTTAGAGCTAAAAGGTAGCCAGGTCCTCCGGGGTTGGTGAGGTTGCTGGCCACGTGGGAGGCCGCGCTGGTGCAGGTTCGAGAGTCGACAGGCCGGTAGGGCTGGGGCCAAAGCAGTTGGTGTCTTCTTCTCTTTTTAGCAGCTGCAGGGCAGGTCTTTGTTCTTCTTGCTCTTCTTGTCGTTTTTCTATCTGGAATCTGAGGAAGGAAGGTTCAGGGGGCCCCTAAATACTAGATTTAGGGGCGTTACAGGTAGGTGAAGGCCAGGGACCAATGGGTCCTTGTCCTGGGGTGGGTACACCCCCTATCCTGCCTCTCTCCTGTGGGAGGGGGGCAGTAGCCTAATCCTGATAGGGTAGGGCCTCCCATCTTCAAGATGGCGAGAGCCCGGAGATGTGCTTCACCTCGCCTCCCCCACCTGAGGGGTGGGGTGGGCAGGCTGGCACATCCCCTGTCCTTGTATGGGGTTTCCGGCCAAGCTTCCCGCCAGAGTGGGGGGTTGCAGTGGCCTGGGGAAACTCCAACTGGCGGCATGCCTTTGAAGCTTCCCTTTGCTCATCCTGGGGGAGGAGATTTCTCACCTCACCCAGGATGTGCATTGTTGCAGGCCCGGGAGAGCAGGGGCTCTCCCACCCAGGGGTCCAGCAACGTGTCTGCTGTGTGGCAGCCTGGGCAGCCTCAGAGCAGACGTGGATTGCAAGTTAGCTGTAAGGGGGCATCTTCTAAGATGCCCTCTGGGGTGCTTAGTACATCAAATCCTACACTGGCATCAGTGTGGGTTCAATGTGCTGAGAAGTTTGATACCAAACTTCCCAGGCTTCAGTGTTGCCAATATGGTGCTGTGGAGCTCGTGTTTGACAAGCTCTCAGCACCATGTATTCTTAAATGACAGCACTGCACTTACAGTGCCCAGGAATGGACCCGGGTACTGTAGGGGCACAGGGCTCCTGCTCCTGTGCCCACACCATAGGCGTAATGCACCCAGCTAGAGGGGTGGCTGACATATGCCTTGGCAGTGTAGGTGATGGGCATGGTACACAGTGATGTGTGCCATGTCGACTCTTTGTTTGGTCCTGCACCCAGACACTCAGCCTGCAAGGGCAGTGTGTGTGTGTAAGGGTACAGGGCCTCTGAGGGTGGCACAATGAGTGCTGCAGCCCTTAGAGGCCTTCCCTGGTCACAAGGCCCTGGGTACCTAGGGTACCATTTACTAGGGGCTGACATGTGGCTAGGGTTTGCCAATTTGGAGTTTGTGTGGTTTAAGGAAGGAACATAGGCCCTGGGCACCTGATTGGCAGGAACCCAGGGTACACTCAATCGAAGTACATTCAGCAATTTAGCAAAAAGTGGGGGCATACCATGCAAGAAAGATGGCACTTTCTCACAGACACCTCGTGTGTGGTGACCTCTCCCGGGGTTACCACAGTATTTTTAGTTGAACTTTTCAAGGCTATCGCCCACTGCTATGGGGCCATCAAAGATACACTATGGCTACGTTGAAGGAGCCAACTGGACTTTTAGGGAAGCACAGTGTTATGATGAGAGCTGCAAATTCATAAGGTGACTGTTTTGCAAAAGGGGTTCCCACTCCAAGTGGGAGGAAGCACATGGCAAGCACAAAGAGTGTGGCGCAACTGAAGCCAAGGGAGCAATGCAGGCAGCAATCTTGGAGTGCCATTTCAACAACCAAAATTCAACTTAAAATAGAACTAAACAATTAATTCAGACACACAAAGGGATATGAATTCCAAACTGTCTCCACTTGAGCCTCAATCAGTAATTCAGGCGCCTAAACCACCTGAAGGCCATACAAGCTAAGTGTACAAAGTCAGCGGTAGCACCAGTAAACGTTTCTGGCAACATCCACCTACTACCACGGCACAATAAATAGGGCAACAATGTTATTACAAATTAATGCGATTTATTGATACTTTATTTTTAAAATGCAAAATAGGTTATAACATAAATTACATATTTTATAATTAAGTAATAAATATGTACTATACACACACACAATTTGTATTTATTTTAAGTACTCTTACTTAAACTAAACTTTGCCTTTCCGAGGTTCACACTCTGTACTGCTGTCTTGCAAAGCTTCAATTAACACGTTACTATCGAATTGATTTAAGTAGCATTAGCATTGATTTAAGTAGCATTAGCAGTGCTATTTTATTTTCCTTTAACAGGAGGGGCGTTGGCCATCCTAAATCTCGCTGGCGGTTGTATCACATACGGCCTCTTCTAATGCCTCTCGTTAATTGAACTGGTATGATCTGACTGCTCTGCTGACCTCGGTAGCTTCTGTGACCTCCGGTGTAAACTTTGAACAAATGGCGCTCTGCAGCATCCCTGTCTCACCTCAGGAGGCCCCGAGTCATGCCTGGCTTGAGGCACTTGTAGCATGAGCTGGGATCTCTGTCCGGGCCCACTCATTCTTGCTGTTCACTCGAGCAGTCACTCAGTTTACTTTAAAGTGAGTGCTTAAAGGGCCGCATTGCCCTCTAGCTTCCACCGGGAGATCCCTGGAACATCTCACTGCTGATTCACTTGTCACATAGCAGTGACAAAAGTGAAGAAAATAGCCCTTAGGTTTAATGTTTAGTTCGATTTATTTTAACTCAACTAGTTTAATTTAATTGAATGAAAGTATTTTTGATATATTTATTATTTGATTTAATTATACATTTGTATTTAATTTGTTGAATGTATTTAATTCATTTAATATTCAAATGAATGTATTTAATGGATTCATTTATCAATTCCTGTGGTGTAAATATTTTATCTTAATTTAAGTCTAGTTTAATGTTTACGTCAAATGAATTTAACGCACCCACAGTCACCTACTGGAGTTTATCCCTGTGCCCAGTCCATGGACGGGCTTATCCCCACAAGCTGGCAGTCGGGGATTCTAGACTGGCATAAGATTACCTGGAAGGTCACGGAAAGGCAGAGGGTCTTTCCAAACAAAAATGACAGCAGGGTAGATGTGTAACAGACTGTGTACTAATCAAAGGGTAGTACCAGCTAGACTAGGAACCAACAAAATCCCAAATTACAGAAACATAACTTTTTTTCCATGAATTGAATTTTTTGCCATTTTCTAATCAACCAGGTTATTTGAAAGAGCAGGTGTTTACTTGCGGTGCTACAATTAAAACTAATGATAGAAAAATCCCAACCTATCCTGTTTGCGAGGCCTCGTCTTCTCACTGACTGGGCGGGCCCTGGCACTCACAGGCCTCTTTCTGAGAACAGAGCGTCTTGTCCTGCCACGCCCATGAACCTTAAGTTCAGTCACGTCCCCTTTAATTGTCACCCAGCAGGCATTGCGCACCTTGGCCTGGAGGGATATGACCGCCCATGTCGGCACCAACATCCATGTTTCAGGCTCGAAGGGGTGCAAACTCTGCCAGAAAGTTATTACAGCCCTTTGTCAGGCTGTAGAAGTGCATTTAGCTGTGCACTTTCCACTTCTCGACAATGTCAGTCTTTAATGCCATTGTTTTGTTTTACTTGGGAGAAGTTACAATATTTTTTTTCCTGTGAGAGTGCAACCCCAAAATAACGCTGCTGCCCCGCACCAACAACCATTGGCAAAACAAACCACAGCTTCACCCTGATAACCATTCTGTGTATAAATGACCATAATTTGCCAGAAGGAGGAGTCAGTAACTCGCACTGATTACAAATGCAGGTGGGACATTTCTATCACTCTGAAAACACGTGTTTGCACAGGGATTGGAATTACCAAATGTAAGACTTATAAGGTTACAAAGGCGAGACCTATTGACTATGCCAATGCTTGTTATGTTTCTTATAAGTCCTGTGTAATTGACTTTCGTTATGAAATTACTTCTCCTGGTATGTTTGATGCGTTTTCTCCTCAAAAGATAAACTACTCATAACATTGGTATTAAGCCTCTGTACTAACCCCGGGCGGAGCAGGCATAGTGCCTCTATGCGGAGTTCCCCAGAGTTGGGGGAAAAAAACTCTGCTCCACTCCCTCCCCCTCTCAAAGTAATTATAATGTTGAAAAAAAGGCACTTACCTGCCGTGGCTGCCTCCTCCTCGCCATGGCCGCTCACCTTCCTCGTAGTCCTTCTATGATAACCCCTACGTTGACCGTACAACGTAGGGGTTATCAAAGAAGGACAGTGAGGATGAGGAAGGAGAGCGGCCATGGTATGTAGGAAACAGCCACAGCAGGTAAGTGCCGTTTTTTTTCCCTTTTTCTTTTTCAAATACTTTATTAAATTTTCCACAATAATCAAATATAACCAGTTTGCAAAAACGTACAAGCTAGACACATGAATCAATGTTACATTAGAACATAGCATTTGTTTTTAACAGTATTCCACAATAATTATTATTCCTAACCATATATAAACCAAACTATTAAGAAACTAAACCAGGAACAATAGAAAGAAAGGAAGAGGAAAGAAAAGAAAAAGGAGAAACATAAGCCTAATTGAATGATGAAACATAGAGAGCACATGGCAGCAAACTGATAGGGATTATATAGTACAATCGAGAGGCCTGCTACAATAACATGAAATTATGATCAGTTAAATCAAACACAATATGTATAACTATAACAAAAAATCGCATTGTGCATAGGATTAAAGTTAGGAAAGACCGTACTGTAATGGTATCCATAAAGAAGAAACCTATACGATATGGAGCATTCATGGGGGTTTGTGTGTGTTGAAAGAAATGTCTAAAGAATTCCACATTGCTCTAGATAAGGATTTCCATGGAGAATTATGCGGCGCTATATTATCTGCACCCCTAAGATGAATGACCCAGTTCATCCATCCTTTATACAAGGTCTTATGCGTGTCCTCCCAATTATTAAGTACCATCTTTAATGCTGACGTAAATAAAAAGATCTAAAAGGGCTTTGTCTGTATCGTTGTATCTATCGCCAAAAAGCCAGTGGTTAGGTCGCAAACTCTCTTTTCAACTTACACTTGAATAGTTTTGAGAGAAATCCAAATACGTTATCCCAGTAGGTCAACACTGCCCTGCAGCAAAAAAATAAGATGGGCTAAGTCTCCAGTTTCTGTTTTACACGGATCATCACGAATATGAAGAGTGTAGTCTAGCAGGTGTCCAGAATGCTTTATGCAGTAGCCAAAATTTAGTTTGAGATAATACTGGGGATATTTTATTATTAGTGGTAGAGTGCCACACTTGTGACCATATAGATTCAGGTAAAGGATCAGAAGAATGTAATTCCCAGGAAGCCATAAGACTGTTGTTGAGTTTGGAGGTTTTGGGGCGAAGAAGTTTGTAAATATGTGAAACTTGGTGGCCAAATTTGTTAATCTGTGACACAAACATTGGTAAAGATGGCAGCGAGTTATGTAATTTGGCTTTAGTGAGTGACTCTCACTTTTAACAAATTATAGAATTCAATATTGTCTAATTTGTATCTGCTTTGAAGTTCCTTGAACATAATGGGATATGAATAATGTTCTAACTGATGAAGGAAAAATATACCCTTATTAATCCAAGCATCAAGTTTTAAACTTTTCCCTTTATATAAAACGTTACGATTATACCATAAAGTTTCCATTTCAGAACCCTTAATACTTGATTCTAGCTTCTTATCTTTCTGTAGTAACTCCATTTTTGTGTTTTTAAAAATAGATTTAGACTTCCCCGGATAAAGTTGACTCAAAGTAAGCAGGGCCAAAGGATTAAGATTATCCAGGATTTTCCATCTCTAACCACACCGGAGTGTAATGGGCTGGAGGCGAAATCCAGTAAGATCCCAGCTTAGCCAAAAAAGCTGATTGGTATAATTTAAAATCGGCCAGGTTAACCCCACCCAAGGTTTTATCAAGCATCAATTTTTTGATTGCAATTCGAGCCTTCTTGCCTTTCTAAAGAAACTTAGTAAGGAGGGTGTTTAATTTCTGGTGAAAGTCTTATCTTAGGATAAGAGGGAGCATGTTTATAAGATAATTAATCAAAGGTGTAATCGTAATCTTTGTGGTTTCTATTTTTCCCCAACAAATGATGAATTTAGGTGACCAAGGTGTCTAAAAGTTTCGTGATCTTTTCCAAAGTTAGCTTCTCGTTGTGGTGAAGGGTGTCCATTATATTGCTTCTGAATTCGATCCCTAAATATTTTATATACCCAGACTGCCATGCCAGGCCTGAATCACCTAAAATGTCTTTGGTACAGTGAATGTTTAATGGTTTTGCCTCTGATTTATCTCTATTAAGTTTGTAACCTGAATGTACAGAGTATTTTTCAATCGTAGACATCAAGGCCTTGATTGAAAGGTCCGGATTTTCCGTCACTATTAGAATGTCATCTGCGTAGGCAGCTAACTTAACATAGGTATCATTAAATCCTACACCCTTTATATCTGTATTCAACTTAATATCTTGAATTAAAGGTTCCAACGCTAAAAGAAACAGAGACTGGGATAAGGGACAGCCTTGTCTTGTTCCTTGTTGCAGGGTAAAAGGTTCCGACAGCGAACCGTTGATCGCAGTGCGAGCCGAGGGCGCCAAATAGAGGGACATAACCATATTTATATAAGATTCCCCTAAATTAAACGTATGCATACATTGTTTTAAAAAAGACCATGAGACCCTGTCAAACGCCTCTTCTGCGTCCAACGTGATTGCAATTGCTGGGCCTTCTTTACTCGCGGCATTTTCCATAACTTGACAAAGCAAACAAGTGTTGTCATTAGACATACGACTTTTAAGGAAGTCGACTTGCAAATTACTTATTAAATGTGGGAGAACAGTATTAAGTCTTGTAGCTAACATTTTTGCATACATTTTACAATCAACATTGATAAGAGATATTGGCCTATAGTTCTTTGGAAGTAGGTGATCTTTCCTTTCTTTAGGTATAACTTATGTTTGCTTCAGTCATGGAGTCGGTCGTACGTCCATTATTAGCTATATAATTAAGCATTAACAAGCATTTGCAATGCAATATGTCTCGCATTCACGCGAGTTTGAGCTATTGGCATTGTAATTGACAATTACTCTAATTTAGGTTTTGGTTTTTAAAACATAAATAAAAGGCCTTGTCATTTACAATGCCAATAGCTCTAAATCTCGCAATTGCGAGACCTATTGCATTGCAAATGCGTGTTACAAAATGTGACGTTTACTGCAAACATTTTAAACATTCTGCCTCCACCAAATGACGCTGCAGGACGCCCGGGATATAACGTATGCTGTCTGCAGAGACAAAGACATGTGGTTTGTGTGATATGCAACCCAACCCAAGCCTAGCTGAATACAGTGTGGTTTATCAGAGCCATATATTTTAGCGTGCGCGGTTCTGCTGCAGTCCGTAATTTGAAGCGGAGGGATGTGCCACTCAAAAATGAACGCAGACGGAAACAAACGTATACACTGCCGAAGAGCGACACAGACAAAATCGGAAACACTCTGGTACTATGTAAAGCTGAAACCAAAGGCATGCGCCTCGTCACAAAGAGAATGCCCATATGCCGTTCACGGCAAAACTACAAAGAATGCAGAACCCCAGGCTCGACAAGCGGCTCACATCTCCTCGCCTATGCAAAAAAAAAAAAATAGTAAATAAAAACCACAGAAAGAAGAGCAAGTTGGGCGCGAAGAGACTTACTCAAGTTCGGCAGAAAGGATCGGCGATAAGTTTGATGATGTCTCAAAATTAAAAGACTGCATGTCCTGGCTCAATACGTGTTTTTGTTTTTTTAAATCTTAATTTATACTTGTTTTCCATCCAATATAAATATGCCAAAGCTGGTTTAAGATAGTGAGTCGATATCATAGGCTTCAATTTAAGAAACAAATATTTTATTAAAGTGATGACACCCTACTATACATAGATACAAGTAGCCACTGGGGAATACAAGTCCCTGCAGTTGTTTAACAAAGGGGGATGTCTTTTTCAGCGGCTGTGTTGTGAAAAGCTAAAGGCAGTCTCTCCAATTGAAGGTATCCAATGTCTGGAGCTGGACGACCCAATATCTTGTACTGTGTGGAGGGAGCATCATTATTTTTTGGGAAAAGCAAAGTCCAGCAAGACGGCTAAAGCTATCTTTAGGCCAGATATAAAAAAGCAATCATAAGAGTGAACAGTTATTTTCTCTTTTAGCCTGCGATTGTACTTTCGTTGATGACATTTATAGAAAAAAAACACTCACTTCATTGCACAGTGTGTTTTGCCATTCTATGAGAAACAAAATACAGTTTTTGCTTTTTTCTCAGACAGCCATCAAATAAGAAATATTCTGTATTTTTAAAAGAGCAACAATTTGGTCCCAGGGTGACAGGTGTGGTAAGATGAAGGCAAACTATTTAAGCTTTCTCTGAGTTTTAAGTAGATTTCGTATTTCACAACTAACTCAAGCCACATCTAGGAGTGTTTTTAGGCTAAAAGATGCTGATGGATTTACCCCCTTATCCCTAACAGAAGACATCCTGGTGAGTCTAAAACCCGGACCAGCTCGTCTGTAAGCAGATATTGCTTCTAGGTGAAATAGTCCAACCATATGTCCTCATTTTCCAAAGTAGTTTTTTATTGTAGCGTATCACTCTTGCTTTATGTTTCTAAAACGGGAGAGGAGTTGGCCTAACGGCTAGGGCGGTCGACCTCGAATCGGGGAACCGAGTTCGAGTCTCGGCAACGACGCTGAACATCCTGTGATTTTGGGCAAATCACTTAATCTCTCTGTGCCAAACAAAAATTAATGTGTCCTCCTGTAACGCAACTGGTGCTATGTAAAGCGCTCTGATACCAGATACCGGGTCAAGTTTGCGCTATATAAAAGTACTAAAAAGTTATCTTTTCAAGAGTTTGCAAGATGTTGTGCTGTTGTGTTTACATCTATGCCAACGTTGTTTTGCAGAGTTAAACATTGTTCGTTACTAAGTTATATGTTGTCTTTGGGGCTAAATATGAAAGTGATATTGAGTGGCGAAGAGGCTTGCAGGGCCTTGCTGATGCTCCGATACTTTCTGATATCGAAAATATCCTGTTGAGGATGCAACATGGCGCTATCTATCTCGAAGGCAACCTGGAATCTGTATTTTAGTCGCTTGTTCTCTTCCCTGGAAAGGCTGGCTCCCCTTTGACCCTGGTGACCTATCGCTTCCTTAGTGTCTGTAGAGGCTTATCTGATCCCCTACCCCCTTGTACGGAGGGAGGGGGGCAGGTAGAGCAGGGGTTGCGGGGAAAGCGGAAACACACAATGGAGAAGAGGGGGCTAAATAAGACGGAGAGAGAGAGGTGGACAGTGAGACAGAGACAGCACATAGAAGAAAGAACAATATACACAGAAAAAGAAATATGTGCAGACAGACAGCTGGGGAGGAAATGGAAAGAACGAGAAAGAAAAAAAGAAGTAGAATTAATAGACAATGGTTGGGAGAAACAGAGAGATGGAGACAGAAAGGTTGAGAGAAAGAAATGGAGGGAAATATGAAAAAAAAGCTGCGAGAGATAGAGAGGCCAGCGAACGAGGCAGGGGAGAGCAAATGGTACAAACAAACAGAAAGTGGAACGAGAGGAAGAAGAGGGCAATGCATGTAATGGAATACGTAATAACAACACATGATACCTCTGTCACCATAAATCAAGGGGTCGATTTCTTAAAGTGGATTTTTATTTTCCACCTTGTACATGTAATATTCATGGGCTGAGTTTTATCTTTTTCATCAAGGTCTGTTCAGTGCTGTACAACTTTAAATCAGATTACAAAAAACATTTAGAAACACTTAACAATAAAAACCAAATCGACAATTGGACAATCATGTGCAACAACAGTATTTACATAGAAAGACAAAAAATATTTACATGGAAAGACAAAGACAGTTCTAAGTGGTCCTTTTTGAATAACGGAATGTGAAATAATCAACAAGCAAGGGGAGTCCTACACATTTCATATAAGATACCGGGGACCTATTCTTTTAGTCCTCGCAGACTAACAGTATTTTCGGAGTGCCAGTAGGAGGAAGCCTCCAGACAGTAGGGAACGGGTTTATGACA
The DNA here is from genome assembly GCF_964204655.1 of Triturus cristatus. Classification (NCBI taxonomy): domain Eukaryota; kingdom Metazoa; phylum Chordata; class Amphibia; order Caudata; family Salamandridae; genus Triturus; species Triturus cristatus. The sequence continues at coordinate 1,205,066,745 of NC_140593.1, read as the reverse complement.
CTATACTTGGGTGTCGGGCAAATGTTTTTTAAGGACTTGACGTCACTCTTGTTCCTTGGAGTTCTTAATACGGCTTGCCTCCTTTTGAAACCAACGCGTTTCGACCTTCTATGTGGCACTTGTTGTGGAAGGTCTTCGTCAGGGTAAACACATGTTTGTGCAAAGGACTGGGTGTATCTAACGGAGAGAAATGAAATGGCCGTCTTATTGTTGTGGAGACAGAGATGAGCTTTTTATTTAGCTGATTACACGTGTATTGATGGGTTAGAAAGCATGGTTATCCGTACATACCGTATGGGAGGTCCTATAGGAGTCCGGTAATTGAGTTTCCTGCGACTCCAAGTGTAGACGCTGTTTGGATGCAGCGAAAAAACGGGTGGGAAAGGGAAGGAGGAGGGGGCGGCCTCCAAGCAATGGAGGTCGAGCACCCCAGTACCTGCGGGGAAAAGGGTGTATTTCTTAGGATATTGATTAAACGTGTGAGATGGCAGAGTGTGCTCAAGAGATTTACAAACTTACGGTGATGTGAAACTGGTGTGTCTTCAACCGGTCCATGCTTCGCGAGTGGGGGCACGTGACTATACTGTGGTGTATAGCGTTGATGCTGCATTATTTCATAGGTGAGGCCGGTAGTAAAAAAAGGGGTGTTTAATTGACACGAGTGTGCTCTCATGTGGCGAGGGACCAGGGGGGCGAAAGAAAGCGTGGTCAAAATCGCATCACCCACACCTCATAGTCTGAGAGGAGGTTACTCGCAGAAACGGAGCTCATACCCCGGTGCTCGGAGTGCGCGTGCTACGTCAGGGACTTAACGCTCGGTTTGGTGACTGCTACAGTTCCGCTGTGTGTGACTGGTAGGCGGGGAGATAGTTGTGCAGGATATGCGTTTGTTTAGCCGAGGAAAAGGCTCGCGGTTTTTTGGGGGCGTCTTATAGATCTACCTCTGAAAACTGGTGCAGGGGGAGGGAGACACCCATGCAACGTGGGGGGCGGGTGCCTGGTAGGTTGGCCCGGTGGCGGGTGTCTTACCAGCTTGTGCCGGGGTCAGGAGTTCTCCTTGGCTCCTACGAATCGAAGTCCTGAGAGTTCTGACGCCGAGTTTCACTTTCTCGCTGGCGTGGCAGTACAGCATGCAGCTCGGGGGCAGTCAGTCATCCCTCCAGAGTGTGGAGGAGTCTCCTGGCGCATGGAATTTAAAGGGGGTGTGTGCCGCGATGCTACGGAAGTAGAATGTTGGTTCCGGGTCACACGTGGGTGGGCTCGGACGGGGGCGTGTCTGTGTACATTCAATGCCGTCCGAGTAGTGGAGCTGCCTACGTGTCGAAGCAACATGGTCGCGCCACGGAGAAAGTATAGTTGAAGGGCATTGCAGAATGTACAATCTTCCCTGCGTGGATGATTTAAAAACCGGCTCGGAGCGCCGTTGAGAGGGTCGGATTATTCCAGTGTTCCCCACTTGCAGGTGTGACCTGGTTGGTAATGATCCTGCTGCTACGGTGAGTGCCCACCTAATAAATCGTGCTCTGTGTTGGGATAGTCAAGACCTTGTGTTCTGTGAGCACGATTAGGGTATGCACGCGCTGACAGTGCCAGGGACCCAATTGGTGTTTGCACGAGCTGGCAGTGCCAGTGACACAAGTAATACAGAGTGCTAACAAGTATTTATCGACATACGGGATCATCGCTTTATTGTGGTGAGGATTATACAGAAAAAAGGCGTCTTAGTGTAAGAAAAGTGTGAATGAATCTGTATAGGTGTGTATCGGACAGTTTATTCAATGGTATGTCGTCCTCTTGTGAGGAGGCAGAGTATAGATGCCTGTACGGATGTGTACTGGAGAGGGGAGAAAGAGAAATTCAGAAGAGACAAATTCAAGACCAGTGTTGTAATTCACTGGTTTCATTCAAGCCATTTTCGATTGTGTTCAAGTACATGATGGTCTTTGCCTCAAATTTAGAAAGGAGACTATCAACATTAGCTCCATATACCCGCTTTAGAACAGTCCATTTGATATCTTTGGGGCTATGTTGATATTCAATGCAATGTGTTACCATTGGTGCAGTTAGGATCTTGCACTTAATTCTGGAACGGTGTTGAGTCATTCTTGTTTTTATGGCATGGGTTGTTTTGCCAATGTATGCCAGTGGGCAGGGGCACAGGGCGCAGTAGATCACGTTGTGGGTGTTACAGTTCGTGAATGGTTCGTGTTTTATGAATTTGTTCCCATATACAAAAAGGTCGCCTTCTATGGTACTTTGACAAGATGTGCAATTGCCACACTTTCGGTGACCTTTGATAGGTGGTAGAGAGAGCAAAGTTCGAATTGGATTTGTGTCACATTTTTTTGACGTGTTGGCATGTACCAGTTTGTCCTTGAGGCTTCTGTTCTTCTTCAGTGCAAAGATTGGAGGGTTTCTTAATGGTTCTATCGATTTGACAGTTGTCCAATTTTTTCGGACTATTTTTTTCATTGCATTTGTGCGTCCTGAAAAAGTAGTGACGCAGACCAGGGGTTTGTTGTTATCTCGTTCTTTCGATACCAGAAGGGTTTCCCTGGGAATGTACCATGCCCTCTTCATAGCCCTCTTCAACAATTTCTTTGGGTACTGTCTCTCAATCAGTTGTGTCATCAGTGTATTAGCGTTGTCAAAATAGTCTTCTTTCTTCATGCAGTTACGTTTAATACGTAAAAACTGGCTGAAAGGCAGATTTTCACGTAAATTTCTCTGATGAAAACTGGAGAAGTGCAATGTGGTGTTTTTGTCGGTTTTCTTCTTGTATAGGGTTGTGTATAGTTGACCAGCCTCGTGTCGTATCAGAAGGTCCAAGAAGTTCATCTCCTCTTTATTGTGGTTAACCGTAAACTGGATGTCTTTATTTCTATTGTTGATCCAGGTGACGAATTCCAAAAGTTGATCTAGTGCTCCTCGCCACAGCATAAAGACATCATCAATATAACGGTACCACATTTTAATGTGGCCGTCATATGGGTTGTTGTTGTAGACCCATCTGTCTTCGAACAGAGCCATAAACATTATGGCCATTTCAGGCGCGAAGGGACAACCCATTGCGGCTCTTTTGATTTGCAGGAATTGGATTCCATTGAAGTTGAAAAAGTTATATTTTAGACAAATTTCCGCCAGCTGTCGGATGAAAGAGGTAGGGACATTGTGTGGGCGTTCACGTTTGTCTAGGAAGAACTCAATAGCTTCTATTCCTTGTTCCTGTGGGATGTTGGTATACAGACTAACGATATCCAATGTGACTAGATGTTCCTCTTGTGCATCAAAGGGATGACCTTTCAATAGATTGATGGCTTGCGTCGTGTCCTTAATATAGCTCATTGTGTCTCTCACCAAGGGTTTTAGAAAAGTGTCTACATACTTAGCTGGTCTTTCGAGTATGGAATTGACTCCTGAAATTATTGGTCTTCCGGGAGGGTTTTCGATGTCTTTGTGAACTTTTGGGAGGACATAAAGAAGAGGTGTTCTCGGATTATCATTAATCAGGTATAGTGCTTCTTTTTTTGATAGCCAGCCCTCATCTTCTCCAATATTAACCAGGGAAATGAGTTTTTGTTTGATTAGATTCACAAAATCCTCATCCGAACGTTTGTAGTGTTCCTCTTGGTTTAATTGGCGTTCTACTTCCGTTTCATATTTTTCTCGGGGAAGAATGACAATGGCCCCGCCCTTGTCCGCAGGCTTGATGATGATTTCTTCATTTTTCATGAGTGCATCCAAGGCTGTTTTTTCATTTTTCGATAGGTTCCATTTAGTGTAGATCTTCTTTTGGTCTAAATCACTCAGATCTCTCATGACGTTTTTTTCAAAAGTCAGTTGCTCCACAGGCATCAATTCAGCCGCAGGAAAAAACGTTGAGGGATTTTTAAGTCCCGAGTAGTTGATGGTGGTTTCTTCTTCTTGATTGAGAAAGAAGATTTTCAACCGCATTTTCCGGAATAATTGTAGTATCTCCAGCTTCATTTGGCCGATATCAGGTCTTACCGTGGGTATGAATGATAGGCCTTTCTGGAGTAATGTTGTTTCATCTTGTGACAGGGTGTAAGTGGATAGGTTGAAGATGGGATTCTTTCTTTCTACCATCTGTACACTCTCCTCCGTGTTGTAATCTCTCCTTGATATTGTTGAGGTGGTGGAACTCGGTTGTACCATTGTGTGGATCTTGTTCTTCCGGTTGGGCGTCTCTGGCCTCTCCCTAAAAAAGGTCTCGGTTGGAAAAACTGGCGTGGTTCGTTATCTCTATTGCTCGTTGAGGGTTCTGAGTCACTTGAGTCTCCTGAGTAGGAAGATGGGTCGGAGAAAGTTATATATTGTCTCCTACTTCTTCCACCATAGGTACGAAGCATGCCCACGTTGGTTTGTTGTTTATAATAGTCTTGTTCCAGATAGGGGTAAGTCTTTTTCTCGGAGAAGTTGTTAATGTCTTTTTGCAATTTCGCTCTTTTGAAGTCCTCTGTGTTCTTTTTAAAGGTCTCGTTTTCTTTTTCCAATTTTATCAGGAGTGCCTGGGCGTCCCGCACGGTAGCGTTGTTTTTAAATTCTTCCTCCAGTTCTTTAATTAGATCTAGTTCCAGAAGGGAAAGGCGTTCTGCAGTCTTTATAGAGTGGAACATCCAGTCCCTAGAGCATTTTGTGCCAATGTGGCTGAAGCCTTCGATGTATTCGGGTTGGTCTACAAAAATTACTGGAACATTCTTTACTTGCAATCCTGCAGGTATGGTCCCTGCTCGTAAGTGCTCTAGCAGAACTTCTCCATGGAGAGCAGTCCGTACTTGTTTCTTCTTCAGACGGGTAATCTTTTCTAGATCTGACTGTTGGCCTGGTGTCGCTTGATTGTTACTCAAGTTGAATTTAGAAGGTCTCTTCAAAAGTTCCTCAATTTCATCCTCTCCAATTGTTAAGGTTTTTAGTTCGGACATTTGTGTGTAGACCGTAGGTTCAAGTCTCTATGGTACTAGGATAACCAAATCAGAGTCGATAGAAGTATACGTGTGGTAGAGGGGGGGAGGAGGGACGAACAAAAGAATGAGTGTCAGTCTGACTCACTTATTCAACAATAATGTGAAGAGGAGGAGTAAGCAGGGAACAGAATCTTGGAATGAAGATTTTATGAGGAAGAAGGAGTAATCTCCTGCCAGGGGTACCTAAAGTAGACCCAGACTCGATCTTCGCAACTTACCCTCGTAGGCGTGCGCCTACTCTCAAAGGTTATATAAACAACAGGGGATTGATTCATTTAAGGTAAACAGAGGTTGGAATCCAAAAACTAATAACAACACATGATACCTCTGTCACCATAAATCATGGGGTCGATTTCTTAGAGTGGATTTTTATTTTCCACCTTGTACATGTAATATTCATGGGCTGAGTTTTATCTTTTTCATCAAGGTCTGTTCAGTGCTGTACAACTTTAAATCAGATTACAAAAAACATTTAGAAACACTTAACAATAAAAACCAAATCGACAATTGGACAATCATGTGCAACAACAGTATTTACATAGAAAGACAAAACATATTTACATGGAAAGACAAAGACAGTTCTAAGTGGTCCGTGGCAGGAGGGAGAGAATGGGAGAGGGTGTGGACCGTCGGCTGCGCTGCCGCCTCCTGAATGCGTAATGTAAATACGGTGCTATGTAAAGCGCTCCAATACCTTCGGGTCGAGTTGGCTCTATATAAATATGCAACAAAAAAACAAGACAAGCCCAGCGGAGCGTGGCGTGCGCGGGGCGGGGGAGCGCATTCCAGGCGGGGGAGCGGACCCTTTGAAGTTAGATTGCCAAACGGATTGCATGGCGGCACGATGCACGTGATTGTGCGTGTGCTCGCCATGCAATCCGCTTTTGGGAGCCCCTTACTAAAGTCTCGCTGTGCGATCGCTTACGCGATAGCCAGCGAGACCTAAGAATGCAATAGGTTTCACCTTTTATTAAGTTGAAGCCATTTGCTTTGCTATACAATACCATTAGCAAAGCAAATGGCTTTAACTTAGTCAAAGGCGAGACCTATTGCATTTTCAATGCTTGTCTTTTTCTTTGCTAGTTAACACATAATTAAATGACATTGTCATTTACAATGCCAATAGCTCAACTTGCCCGCTACCCACTCCTCCAGGGAGCTGGTCTGACAAATTTGCCCGGCAACTTTGGGTTCCCAGTACCTGAAATACTGTGAGATAGCTCCAACTTAAAATGGGAGTACATTGTAAGTGTCCATATCTGTTCACAGTAAATCATGCCGCAGAACAGTGGAAGCCAACTTTTGGGGGGGGGGGGGAGGGAGTGTCACTATAGAAGAGGGGACCTCTGTTCCGATTCATTCTTGATGTGAGACACTTAGCACCCTTTCCTCACAACATCTTGCTAGTACCACCGCTCCCCCAACACCTCATATTGTCGACTGTAGTGACTGTGTAATTGCCCTTTGGTCTCACTTTTCCATCAGAAGGCAGCCTGGGTTGGGTAATAAAGAGGCCATAATTTGACAGCATGAGCGGGAGAGGGCGAGTTATATCGGGGGCAAAAAAGTTGTGTTTTACGGATCCACTCTAAGAGCAATAGGAATTGTATATGGAAAATGAGAAGGTGGAGTGAAAGAGGAGGAGAGACTGATCGAGCGTAAGAGGAAATGTGAGAGAGAAAGGCAGCGGGAGGAGAGACAAATTTAGAGGAAGAAAGAAAGGGAGAGACAGAGTATGTGTGAGTGAGAGAAAGGGGCAGAGAAAGGAGAAGAGGGAGCGATAAAGGAGGCTGTGAAGTAGTTAAAGGGCTTGTGAATGCAGTAGTAGCCATATGGGGTGAGGCGGTTGGATAATGGGAGACCCAGGGTGGCTCGGCGACAGATTCACAGAGGGGGCCGCCAGTCGGGTGAGAGAGGCACAAGCCTGCGGCCTCTCTAATTATTTTTGAACTGGAGGTCACCGTTGGGTAAATGAGGGTTAGGGCTTTGGCACGTGCGGATGGCGCAGGAGCGCGCACGGAAGATGCCACAGAGGGATGGCGCAGCATCGGTAGCTGTAGCACTGCTCTCGTGCTCGGGGAGGAGGGGGCAGGAGAGGCAGACTGGTCCCAAGGCTGCCAGACCCAGTCGGCAGAAATCAAGCAGACTAATCGCTCTTTCTGCCTGGCTGCTCGGGTGGAAAAATGAAGAGCGCAACTCTGGGAAGTTCGGTGCGCGCGTGCACATCTCTTGTCCACACGCGTGCACATGGAATCCTTAATGATTCCAAAAGGCCCTCGCATGGCGAGTGCAGCGCATGCGCGCTGCTAACGCCAGGCGAGACCTAAAAACTCTAAGCATAGTTGGTTGCACTTGATCTGAAAAAAGTTTTATAAAAAGTGGCTGTATATCCATCTGGACCCGGAGCCTTATTATCTTTCAAGGCTTTAATCGAGTTCGCTACCTCCAATGAGCTAATTTGTTTTCCTAAAGCTAATTTTTCGGCTTCGTTTAATTTGGGCACATTCATTCTATTTAAGTATTGGGTACAATCTTTTAAACTAAATCCCTGATCACTTTTATATAGGTCCTCATTGAAGGATTTAAAGGTGTTCAGCATACCTTTTTGTTTTGTGTGTGTTTGATTATTGACATCTTTGATAGATGAGATAACCTTTTGATTCTGTTTGTGCTTTTGATATGAAGCCAATAATTTACCCGCTTTGTTAGCTTCGTAGAGGTTAAGGGTTTAAATGTATTCACCCATACTCCTGCACGTTCGCTCAGAATTTTATTATATTCATACTCCTTTTACGTAAGAAGGGAAAGAATAGTTTTATCTTCCAATAAAGTGGCATGGGAGGACTCCGGGGTTTTAATTTCGTTTTCTAGTTTAGTTAATTCTGAGTTGAGTTTTTTATTTATTTTTGTTTTAATTTCAATAATCATCCCTCTGGTGGCTTTCAGTGCATCCCAAATGGTATTTATATTGGTTCCTGCTATGTCATTGTGATTAAGATAATCTGCAATAGCCTCTTCAATTATATTTTTGTCCACAGGTTCTGATAAAACATTGTTGTTAAAACGCCAACTTTTAGGTGAAGGTTTATTATGACTGCCAACCAATTTAACACTGATACACGAATGAACAGAAACTAATTTGGGCAATATATCGGAGTGATCAATTAAATGTGTGAACGAACCGGAGATAAGAATGTAATTTATTCTAGTATATGAGTTATGTGGGGCAGAGTAAAAAGTATAGTCTGTAGAATCTCTGTGTTGAAGGCGCCAAGTATGTTTGAGGTTAAATTTAGAACATATATTGTGAACTATAGTGCGCGATCTTGTGGGATGATATTTGCGCGTAGCTTGTCGATTTGATTATCGGATCTCCTCTTACTATGATAAGATCATCCTGGGGAAGATTTTCTATAGTGTACAAGACACACACCCCAACAAACTGGATCATCTATGTTGGGACCATAAATATTCACAACATGAATGAGATCTTCTCCTTTCCTTAAGTGGGTAGCCAGTAGTCTACCATCACTATCATTGGATTCCAGTGAAATATTGGCTTTTTTTAGCTATCAAGGTTGTCAGCCCCTTCTTTTTATGACCTGCCGGTAAACAGGCAACTTGTGAAATCCAGTTATGTTTAATAAAAGCAGCATCTTTCCCCGATAATTTTGTTTCCTGTAACAGTATGATGTCCCCTTTAGTTTTGGCTAAATAATCAGATTTTCCGGCGCTTAATTGGGTGATTAAGACCTTTGACATCCAGTGATACTATGTTAAGATCTTCTGCAATATTGTGAGACCTAGCTTGAGCCATCACATATATATTTAGGGACAGGATGTACTAATCGCATGCGCTATGTATAAAGTAACGAATGTCAACATAATTCCTGGATCATTCGCAAGAAACACGTTAAGCATAGACAGATATCTTGTAACAGCACCGAGTAAACTAAATATACTAGCAGTGTATATGAAAAAAATAGCACATAGGCACTCTTGTTTATCAAAGCTATAATATTTCCAACCCATGAATAGATAAAGAAAGGAGAACAGAAGAAAAGAAAAGCGAGAAAGAAACAAAAAACAGCTGGGAATACCCAAGTAGCAAAGTACAACATATCCCATGTTAATCCACAACTCCTGGGAATTCCCTCCCAACCTCCACACACCCCTGTCTCCACCCCCCTCTCACCCCATCCCTGCAAACCTCGAATGTAGGAGGTGCGACTGCAGGAGCGTCGAACGGAGTTTACTTCAATTATCATAGCCAAGATTTCCAGAGTATATCGTACCAGCCAAATCAAATTATATGGTACAGGCAATGTGAATCGTGAACCAGCCTGTTAAGGGAGAGAGGTATCCCCTATAATTTTAAATCAATTTGAGGATGGTAAACCTAGCAAGAATAGACACTCCCTATAACAAAGAGTTATCGGATTGAATAAGAACTGACTACAAAACTCGTAATACTCATGTGGTATAAGGAAAATAATCAGTAATTGCTAGACATTTAGTACTGTTACCCATAAAGGACTATCAAAAAACACTGAGCTTATTAACAAAAGATTTGAGGCGTGAATATAGCACGATTTCCTCTTATTGGAAGAGGACTGAGAAAAATCCATGTACTGAGTAGGAGGGCCTTCTAGAAAGTTCGATAGGTCCATAGGATCCGTGAAATAGTGATGACGACCATTGACTGTAATTCTGAATTTAGTCGGGCCAACAAAGGAGAACCGAATATTTTTGTCTTAGTTTCTCATAAAATGAGGAAACCCTTCCCAGTATCTACAGTAGGTTTAGAGTAGTCCTGCGTAAAAATTATTTTGTGGCCATTCCAGATAAGCTGACAAGTTTTGCGGGCATAGTTGAGGATAGCTTCGGTGTGTTGAAATCTCAGTGGTCTACAGATGATAGGACAAGTTGTTTGCCGTGAGGCAGTGTTAAAAGTTGGAATTCTGTGTGCCCTATCTAGTTCTAAAGGAGTTGGAATCTTTAAACCAGTGAACTGAGGTATCCAGTCTTCCAGAAAAGCTATACATGATCCTGCGGTGTCTTCTGACCCTTCCGGAACACCTTTGCAGGTCTTAAAAGAAACATCTTCCACATCGCTAATTGTTTGTTCGGCGGATGCAATTTTATTGTTAATTGTGTTCATGTCCGCTCGAAAAGCAGTAAGTTCTAGTTGCTTGGCATCCGTATTCTGTTTGGTCGACCTGACTAGGTCATGTACGTCCGCTAATTTTTTGACAATCCTGTCCATTGTTCTATTAATATCTGCCTTGGTCTTGATGGGAGAGTCAGACGGTGAGGGGTCACCTTTGTTTCTTTTGAACTGAATTTTAGACTCTTTCTGCCATTGTATCAGACTTACAAGGAAAAGGTGTTGACTTGCACTTGCTAATACAACCAACTTTAATAATGGAGTGGACGTAAACGTTAAGCGAAGCACGTACTTATTTAGGCACCAGAACTCTTGAATCAGAGCAAAAAATAAGTGGTGAGAAGATGAGCTAGAGGAATTACCCTGACTAAATGGAGAACTCAGTTATGTGATGCTGAAAGTGCCCAGTGGGACATGAAGCTTTGAGTGCGTAGTTTGGCCCCAACTAATAAACGGAAACAACCAGTTCGGCATCAGCTGGTGGGACCAACAAATTAGGTTGATGGAATGCTTATCAACAAAACAGTGGTGAAGAATGAAAAGTTAGCCCAATTCCTTGTAATATAGTGAAGAACAACACCCTAATGGCCAACTATTATAGTTGATCTGAAAACACAATGATCTAGAATAGCTGTATGTTACACTGGTAATAGATCACCCCTCCACAATAATAATAATAATATCCACATTTGTAAAGCGCGAACACTCACCCGTAAGGGTCTCTAGGCGCTGGGGGCCATCGGGAAGATTAAGCAAGCTATTGCCCAGAGTCACATGGTGCTGGGCTAATCTGCCACCGGCGTCGAACCGTGATCCCCCGATACCGGAGTCAGTCGCCCTGGCCGCGGCGCCACACCTCTTCCCTTCAATACAGTAAGAAAGATGGAAGCCCGATGAAGGAAATAAGCACCGCTAAAGTTGACAAATGGGAAGGGAAGTAATCGAATCTAAACTGCAGGGCTATATTAAGACAACTACATGCTGAGCATCAGGTTGTGCCGGTTCACATTTAGGCACAAAGGGCTTTGGTAACAGTTGCTCTTAATCTCGGAATTCACAGGCTGTACGTCTCTGGTCATAAATGTGTTCGCAACGGGACACGGAGTAGTCAAAACTCTGCTGGCGGAGCGGAGTTACCCGCCCGGGCTTACTCTGTACCTGGAAAAGTTTAGCAATTTTTATTTTTTATTTTAAATATTCAAACTAAGAAGCTTCAGAAGTTAATCCTGTTTAGACTGGAAATCATTTAACTTTTTACAAAAGCATTTCTTTTATAGCTGAGGAAGAGTACACGAGTTATGGGAGGTCAAAAAATGAGTACTTATGTTTTTCAGTTCTCTACTTGCCTGTGAAGTTGAGGCTTTTTCTAGTACCAATTGTAAATGTATCATATATACTTTATTCAAATACTTGTATGTTTCAGGTTTCGCTTTAGATAACTAGCTCTTACTAGGGTCTGTTATTCTCTTTTTATTTTCATTCTAGTAAGACTCTATCTCCTTGTAAGAAAATACCTCTTTTTGTATGGTCAACTCCAGCGTTTTGGACTGACGCTGCTATTGTTTTGACTCTGAGACTGCACTGAGGCCTGCTAACCACACCTCGGTGCCGGTGTCCTGACCGGAAACTGTATGTTTGATTGCTTTTACCCAATTGGCATAAGCAAACTTGTTTATAAGCAGGGACACTGGAATTATGTGATTGTGTGGCAGTTGCATTTTTTGCATAGTTACGGATTTGCCACATATTCCATCGTCTGCTGCCTAGTCTGCAAATTGTTTTTCCTGCTGCACCTGGGGGCTAGCAAAGGAGAAGGGACTTTGCCTGCTGTGTCTTGGTCATGGAGAAATAGATATCGTAGCCCAGATGGCTGACCTGTTCACAGCACAGGGCTACAATAGCTAAGCTTCAGCGGGCAGTTAGGAGACCAAATCTTCTGAGCGCTCCTCTGTGCACCCCCGGGAACCAACGCTGAAAGTTTATCCCAAGCTTTCTGTACAAAGGAGCGTCGTCAAAGTTAAGCTTGCTCGCCCAGAAGGAGAGTAATCGTCCATTGAAGGATTCTGCTGTGACCATTATACCGGGCAGCTGGTCTGGCAGGACAGAGAGGACCGGCTCATCAATCCTGTGGGCCTTGGAACAGCTGCAAGAAGATTCCCATCAACCGCACCGCATCATTGAGCCTCTTGTATCCCTTGCATCAGGAGAACTTCCATAGGAGTCAGTGGCATGGTTCTACAACGGCTTGAGATATCTGAACTCTGCTTCTTTTCTTTAGGTCACTGGGGAAATAAAGTTATCGGTTAACCAATAGGGGATAGGGGGCCTCTAGTTGTTGGCTGCTCACGAGCAGGCCATAAGGTTGTGCGAGCAAAGCACCTGGACTTAAGCTCAGGACAAAGGTGGATTCAAGCTAGCGTACAAAGTGAACCCACAGCGGCACAGGGGCGGCCGGGTGCAGGGTGCTGTTTTGGCTTCGGTTGCCTTGTTGTTGCCGGTTTTGGATTTTGGCGGCAGGCTCGGTCCGGGAAGTCTTCCGGGAGGAACCAACAGCTGGGCAGGTAAGTTGGAGGGCTCTTCTCCAGGGTGCAGGGTGGCTGGATGCAGGGGTGTCTTTTGAGGTCGGATTTCACCTTACCGGGCTACTCACGGTTGGTGTGTCTCCATGCTGAGGCTGCAGTTGACGTTGGGGAGTCCTGGAGGGGTCAACGCACAATGGACTCAGACTCTGGAGCGCTGGTGGACATCGTTGGGACCGGTGGGCCACTCAGACACAGACCCTAGGCGTCTGGTGCAGTGGTGGTTCCAGGAATCAGGTTTGTCTCAGCAGGCTTGGAGTCTTTCTTGGCTGTTTTTTTTTGTTGTTGTTTTTTTGTTACAGAGCTGCTGTTCACAGGAAATCTGGTCTTTGTGAAAGGTAGTCAGTCATCCCAGGGGTTCTGGAGGTCGCTGGCTATAGGACAAGGTGACTTTTGGTGCAGGATCTCTGGAAACTGCAGGCGGGCTCGTAGGGCTGGGGCCAAGTCAGTTGTTCTCTGCAGTCTCCTCTGCTTGGCGTCTTCCGTCGTCCTACTTTGTAGGTTGCGAGAATTTGTCTTTTTGGTTCAGGGCTGCCTCCCAAATACTGTATTTAGGGGGTGTTTTAGGGGTCCCGAGGTCAGTAGCCAATGTGCTTCTGACCTTAGGGTGACTACACCCTTGGTGTGCTCACCCCACGTGGGGGATTGGTCACAATCCCTACTCCTCATTGGAGAGTGCCTGCCATCTGCTAGATGGCGGCCACTGCGGGGTGGACTTCATCCTCGCCTCCTCCACCTGAGGGGTGGGGTTAGCAGAGGTGGGCACGCTTTCTGGGCTGTGCTAATTTTTCCCACCGTCTTTCCGCCTAAAAGGAGCAGTGACAGGTAGGGGGCCTGCTCCTGATAGCAGGTGAGGCTGGGGGTTGCGCGACAATGGCGGCAAGGCCTTTGAAGCTCCCCTGCCACAGATGGTTCTGCCAGGCCTGGGCAGGTATGTGAACACCTCTGCCCTGGAAAGGCTTTTTTCTGGGCTCAGGGAGCGAAGGCTCCCACCCCAAGGGTCCCGAAACATGTCTTGTGGTGGCAGGCTGGTGTTTACCTGTTAGGGAACCCACCAGAGGCTGGTCGTTTTTTCAGGGGCGTCTCTAAGATGTCCTCTACGTGCATGGTATAAGCTTCCCAGAATTCAGTAAAGCCATTATGGTGCTGTGGAGTTCGTAATGACAAACTCCCAGACCATATACTCTTTATGGCTTTACTGCACTTACAATGTCTAAGAATGTACTTAGACACTGTAGAGGTACAGTGCTCATACAACTGTACCCTCACCAGTGGGATAGTGCACCCAGCTAGAGGGGTGTCCTACCTATACCAAAGGCAGTAGGTTGCAGCCATCACACACAGGAATGTGTGCCATGTCGACTTTTCAGTTTTCTCTGCACCAAAACACGCAGCCTGCAATGGCAGTGTGTGTATGTGTGTAAGGTACAGGACCTTTAAGGGTGCCACAATATGTGCTGCAGCTCTTAGAGACCTTCCCTTGGTACCCATGGTACCATTTTACAAGGGAGTTGGATGTGACCTGAGAGGGCCAATTGGGGGTACAAAGGTACCGTTTTGGGGAAGCACACATGCCCTTGGAACCTGATTGGCAGGGACCATGGGCACATCAAGTCAAAGTGCATTAGAAATCTGGCAAAATGTGTGTGGGGGTGGGGGTTACTGCAATAGGACTCATCACGCAACTTCTTCAGGGCTAAGGGGTTCCAAATCACCTTCACAAATGGTGCACCTACAACTTCTGATGGTATAATACAAAAGACACACGGAAAGCCAGTATAAAACAAATTGTCCAGAGCTCCGGACATTGACATAAACTCAACAATTTTAATCTATAAAACAGTTCTCAATTCCATTCTTTACCAGAGGGTTGCGAAGTCTCCTCATACCCGCAACCGTCTTCAAAGTGGAACACGTGTCTTCTATTTCGTGCCCCTGGGGTGACTACCAGATAACTCATCCCCTATGTATAAAAAACAGAAACATTCCTTACATTTTTCTTTTATTATGTATTCTCCAACACTTGGTCCATTCTGGAAAACAGCCAAACGCATATATTGCGTATCTATTCTGGGGACCCAACTGCGGGGATATGCCAAGACCCACATAGTACTCAGCCCCCCGGACATCCCGAAATAGTGTGGGAATGTCCATATGTAAATATCGCTACTAAAAGCATAGCACCTACATAGTCTTGTAATGCAATCCTTTCTTTCCATCACTATCTTGGTGTATCTTTTCTTCAAAAACCGCAGCTCATTGCTGCACCAACAATCTGCTACTCAATCGCAGATTAAGCCTCTGTTTCACAAGACATTTCACCTGTATATTTCTATGTCTGCTACTCGCGGGACTCAAGTGATATACCAAGACACCATTCCATCAAGCACTCATCTCACCCCTGCCGCGTCCCTCCGGCGTATGTGCAGCTTCCTCGTTAAACTTGCATCACGCACGGCTTAAGGAACGTGGCGAACCACGCCCACTTCCGGCGCGTCAACCAATCACAGATGTATATCTGCTTTTCCACTACGGTGGCCAGCTTTGAATAGATTCAAGGTCGGAAAAACCAACTATAAATATGCCACCCCAAGCCATCTATTTAGTCAAATCTCTTATCACATAGGTGTCGACCTAGTAATAGTTTATTACACAGTAACCATTCTTACTTTGCCAATACAGGTAATGTACTGCCCGTTCATCGGGACAATAAAAACTGGTGGCCATTTTAGATCAGGAACGAACCTGAAACCTGTACAGGACCCAGTACAGAGTTGTCAAATTACGTCTCGACAATATCTATGGAGCGACCTTTTATCCAATCTTAATCTCTATTATCCAATATTCATATATTTGGGAAAATATTAACACCCAAATATTTTTCTCAGATGAACTCCGGTGAACACCAGTGGGGGCATCCCCAAATAAACAATACCTGGCCTCACCACAAAGAACCTACACAAGGCATCAACTGGGATCACCCCAGCTCAGATGGTAACCTCTAAATGTGATCACTGATAAATCAAATTCACTGATGTTTTACATCTGTCATTTAGTCAAACCATCTCATCGTCTACTGATTTTATTCCACTCAGTCGAGTCGTTCAAACCTATCCGGCCTGCTTTCTCTGAAAAAATCCATTGAGCTTCTTTCCTCGCCAGAATGGAATCAATATTAAACGATTCACCCATCACTCTCTCCAGGACAGTCCATCTCAAGTCCCTAGGGTCATGACTGGTACCCAGGGCTCAGCTAAGGGTTTCACAAAGGAAACCTACTGGTCATAAAGGGGTTAAGTGTATTACACAATGAGTTTGCACGACCACACCATATAATACACCAAGTCTAGTTACAAAAGAAGAAAAATGTTTGCTACCATTGTGTTTATATGAAGGAGCACGTAAGGGATGAGTTAATGAAGTGAGGAACGCTTGAGACTGGCGGGTGGGGTGGGGAAATGAATTAAAAAGGGGACAAACAGGTTAGGGGAGCAGGGGAAACTAGTGGACGAGATGAAGGAGCAACATTGAGCACACAGTGGTATCTAAAGGGGCAGCAAACGAGAGACCTGGGAAACACATGCAGTTTAATGCTGCGCTGCAAGAAAAAGACAAAAGTAGTTCCTTGAATGCAAGCATTGGAATCATGCAGGGCAACCATACAGAATGATGATTCAGAAACTATGGCTGTGTGGGAGGTACAAACAAAACAAGGTGTTTGGGAAGCTGTTGTATAAGAAGTAAGGAAACGAGATTGATAAGAAGGCGAACCAGTTGGCTATCCCAGAGCTGATTGTAAGTATTGTTATTCTGCACAATCAGTCTTTAGGCAACTGACAGCTGCACAAGCCCTAAAACTTGGAGGATGGGATGGTGCTGCAGCTTATGACTGGGGCACATTTCTCCATAGTTCTGCAGCACGTTTTGTTCCTCAAGTGATTCCGAAATACTCACTTAGATGGTTTACGTTTATGAATTTATGGATGATGCTCATTATAGAGAACTACTCTTTACAGGTAAGTTAATATTTCTTTCCTTGGAGGATATTTATAACCTGCAGTATAACCCCGGAGGGTCATACATCTAGATTGAAATTATTCTCTCATTCATAGGTATGCCATGGCAAGCAGCCCCGAGAGGGAAGGTCGGAGGCCCATCTTCAGCAATGCCGAGAGACCTCGGCGCAGAGAGCCTGATCGATGGTAAATATTCTCTGACCCGTGACAGGTTACATTCCCCCACATTGCAAGATTTGAGATTTAAGGCAGATTGTGGAAACCACTTTTCCTTCGGCCTGCAGAATAGTGTTCTCTACTGCTGTTTAGTAAGACTGCCTGAATTCTTTCAGTAAAAAAGTATTTAAAAAGTTAGTCTTAAAATACCTTAGCAGTGTGTAATGAAAGGAGCACTAGGTGAACATTGCTATAAGAGCACTTCTCTCTGAATTTGAGTCTTTGGCACAAGGCTTTAGCCTGAGGGAACTACACTTTTGTTATTTTGAATCTTCAATAGAGTTGTTTGCATAGATACTACCCTATAGTAGTGCCTTGTGGTGTTCACTGTGGATTATAGTTCCTGAACCGGTCTTCCCCAGCTGCATAAGTGCTGCTGCAGTAGCATAGTTTCTTGTGTTGGTGAATAGGTACAGAATGGAGCCTAAAATGTTATGTTCGAGGCATATGAGCTGCAGATTACACACTTTTGCATAGATCGCCATCTGGTGTTGGGCCCGGATGTTTGCAGTTTGTTTTTCCTCTTGGAAAGTCTTTGGAAGTCACGAGGTCGGTGACTCCTCCTTTGGATCGTATTGCGCATGGGCTTCAGTTCCATCCTCAGATTGTTTTTTTCCGCCATCGGGCTCTCATGTGCTCTTCGCGCTCCGGTTCCGAACAGCTTCCAGTTGACGGTCGACGCGCAATCCTCACCCCAATCGCTGTATTGTTTCGATCATGATCTCTTCAATCAACGCGCCTTCTCATCGACACAAACCTTCGGTTCCAGTCGTCGACGGCGGCCTTCGGGTCTACCCAGGCTCCGGTCCCGGCTCATGGAAAGAACTCCATTTAAAAAGTGCCCTCAATGTGGGTCCAAATTTCCCCACACCAATCTTCATGAGGTATGCAACCTTTGCCTCTCCCCGGAACACGAGGCTCGAGACTGTCTGGCCTGTAAGTCTTTCCGATCCAAAAAGACTATTCGGGACTGAAGAGCCAGAAGGAACATGGCACACTCCTCGACGTCCATTTCAGTCGATATCTTCGGAGACTACATCGACGATCCGGAACATCATCGTACCGAAGAGGACCTCGTCAGCGCTTCCGAGGCCGACGAGTCAGATGTGGAGGACATCACCCCGGCGCAGAGGGTCGCGAGTACCAATCTACCCCCTCCCACACCCGCGCCGACACCCCAAAAGGCTTCGGTCACGCCTTCGCCTCCGGGCCTAGGCAAGACCAGAGACACACCTTCGGGCCCGGTGAAGAAGCCAAGTAAGCCTTCCGGCGGCTCGGGCTCGAGCCAGCCTGCCAGCGGTGCCGAGAAACACACTTCGGCACCGAAAAAGAAGACGGCCTCCACCTCGACACCGAGCTCCGCACCGAAACCCTCTGGGTCGAAACCCAGCCCTTCGGCACCGACGCCATCTTCGGTGCCGACCAAACCACACAAGGCCACCGGCACTTCCAAGCCGAAGCCCATCTCGGCGCCGACCAAGAGACCGGATGGTCCCAAGCCAGGTTCTAAACATCAAACCGGCACGGAAAAACCTAAAAAATCATCGGCCCCGACGCCTTCGGCGCCGACTGACCAAATTACCTCACCAGAGTTATTTACACCGGATCCCTTGGAAAAAAACTCTTACCAAGGATCCAAAAACTGGACATTTGACGCTTTCTACTAAGAAGAGACATTTGGAGAAGCCTGCTCCGCCTCCAAAGAGGAAGGACTCTGCTACCTCTCCATTCAGAATACCTTCACCTCCTCCTCCACCTCCTTCTCCTCCTCTTTCCCCACCTCCACCCCCTCCTTCCCCACCTCCACCCCCTCCTTCCCCACCTCCACCCCCACCTCATCGTTCTCCTACTCCGTCTCCAGACCATGATGATCTTGGGGACCCATATTATGATACAGGGGATGTGCCACAAGACCCCACCCCTACAGGATCTCCAGATCCATGGGACGATTACCTTATCCCAGATATCCCCAACAAGACGATATTTACCCTTCTGGACCATCTCCTCCTGAAGATTCACTAGGGTTTAACCATCTTCTGCAAAGAGCAGCACATTATCATGGGGTGGACATGCATAATGACCCTGTAGAGGAAGATTTCGTCCTAGACACATTCGATACTACACAGAGGTCCACCTCCATACTGCCCATGCTCAAAGGGGTGGTAAAGCATGCGGCAGAAGTTTTTAAAGACCCAGTTAGAGCCAGGGTCCTTAACCCACGTATCGAAAAGAAGTACAAATCTGCTCCCTCAGATCCCACTTACATTAGAGGACCAGCGCCACTAGATTCATTAGTGGTCTCTACGGCACGTAAAAGGGCAAACTCACAAGCGTCAGGCGATGCACCACCACCTGACAAGGAATCAAAACTGCTAGATGCTTTAGGCAAACGCACAGCATCCCAGGCCGCCAACATATGGCGTATAGCAAACATTCAGGCACTGCTGGCCAGATATGACGGGCTCATTATGACGAATTAGAGAGCATAATGCAACATCTCCCTGAAAAATATAAAAGTAAAGCCAACGAGTTGATTCAAGAGGGTAAAACAATCACCTCTATACGTTGTGCCCTAGACGCAGCAGACACAGCCTCCAGGGCCATTAACACTAGCGTCCTTCTCCGTCGTCATGCTTGGTTAAGGGTATCTGGGTTTAAACCAGAAGTACAAGCCTCCATCCTTAGCCATCCCTTTGACCTGGAACATCTATTCGGGCCAAAGGTGGATGAGGCCTTAGAGAAGATGAAAAAGGACACGGATACAGCAAAATCCATGGGGGCCTTACAGTCTCACCCGCCCAGACGCTCCTTTCGCTGCTCATCCTTTCGGAGTGCATCCAGAGGCTACCCCTCAGACACAGCGTCCCCATCGTACAAATCCCCTACTCAGGCCACCGTTACCAAAGAGGCGACTACAGGGGTAACAACAACAAGGACAGAGGCAAAACAAACAACGCCCGCTCTGCCACACCTACTACCCAATGACTCCCCCCCCCCCCCCCCCCCCCCCCGCTCCCCCCAGTCCATTCCACTCCAGTCGGGGGCAGACTCACACATTTCCTTCATGTCTGGGAGACCATCACCTCAGACAAATGGGTGACCCAAATAATTCGGTCAGGATACTGCCTGGAATTAACATCTACCCCCCCAAACATTCCACCCAGGCAACGCCCAATGTCACAAGAACATTCCACATTGCTAAAGCAGGCAATAGAACACGTTCCTGTCAATAAACAAAATTTCGGGGTTTACTCCCTATATTTTCTAATACCAAAAAGGGACGAGACTTTACGACCTATTCTAGATCTCCGGCCCCTAAACACATACATACACTCAGACCATTTTCACATGGTAACGCTTCAGCAGGTACTTCCGCTCCTCTCCCAGAACGACTTTCTCACCACACTGGACTTGAAAGACGCATACTTCCACATTCCAGTACACCATGCTCACAGAAAGTACCTCAGATTTGTAGTGGACGGACAACACTACCAATTCAAAGTGCTCCCGTTCGGAGTCACAACAGCACCACGGGTATTCACCAAGTGCCTAGCGGTGGTGGCGGCACACCTCAGAAGACAGCACATTCACGTCTTCCCATACTTGGACGATTGGCTGATAAAAGCCACTTCATACAACCAATGTGTACACCACACCGCTACCACAATCCAACTACTTCACCAACTAGGCTTCACGGTGAACCACCAAAAGTCCCAGCTAACACCATCCCACATAAAACAATACCTCGGTGCTACCATAGACACCTCAAAAGCAATAGCCTACCCCAATCCGGCCAGGATTGCAAGCATTCAGGCTTTGCGACAAAAATTCGTACTTCAACACTCCCTTCCAGCACGAGTGTTTATGCAACTGATAGGAATGATGGCCTCTTGCATTTTCATAGTGCCTCACGCAAGACTCCAGATGCGTCCACTCCAAGAGTGCTTAGCGCGCCAATGGAACCAGGCCCAGGGGCAACTGACAGATCTGGTGTTGGTAGACGGTCGCACCCATCGCTCTCTGCAGTGGTGGAACACCACAAACCTTTCCAAAGGTCGACCGTTCCTGGACCCGGTTCCCCAAATAATACTAACAACGGACGCATCGCTCTCCGGCTGGGGAGCTCATCTATTACACCTCACAGTGCAGGGCACATGGACGCTGCACCAAAAGTTACTCCATATCGACCATCTGGAGTTACTAGCAGTCTTTCTAGCCCTGAAATCCTTTCAACCACGGATTTCAGGCAAGGCAGTCCTCATTCACACAGACCACATGATGGCCGTGTATTATATTCAAAAACAAGGCGGCACGCACTCTCCACAGCTCTCTCAATTAGCACAGAGCATATGGAGATCGGCAATTCCCCACAAAATCTTTCTCCTAGCTCCACATGTCCCAGGAGTCCAAAACACCGTGGCAGATCTGCTCAGCAGACAGACACAACAGATCCACGAGTGGGAACTTCACCCACAGGTTCTTCATCCGTTCTTTCAAATGTGGGGCCATCCACAGATAGACCTCTTCTCCACCCACGAAAACACAAAATGCCCAAACTTCGCCGCCAGATACCCACACCCATTGTCCAAAGGAAATGCGATCTGGATGAACTGGTCAGGCAAATTTGCGTACGCTTTTCCGCCTCTCCCACTCATTCCATTAGTGGTGCGAAAGCTACAACAGCACTCCCTCACACTGATCCTAGTAGCTCCAACGTGGGCCAGACCACCGTGGTACACCACGCTGCTGGAACTCTCTGTAGTACCACACCAAAAGCTACACCTCTCACCATGCCTCCTAACCCAGAACCATGGAGAGATCAGGCACCCGGACCCAGCTCAGCTCAACCTTGCGATCTGGCTCCTGAAATCCTAGAATTCGGGTACCTAAACCTTCCCCCTGACTGATGACGTTCATACAGAGAAGCTAGATGCCCTACCACTAGAGCCTGCTACGCTGCCAAGTGGAAAAGATTTGTTGTTTATTGCCACAACAACACAATCAATCCTCTAGATGTTTCTATACAACACATCATCTGCTACTTACTCCACCTACAAAGGTGTTATCTAGCCTATACCGCCATTCGGCTACACCTCGCAGCAATTGCAGCTTACCTACAGAACAGGCAGCACCTACCACTTTTCAGAGTACCTGCCATTAAAGCCTTCATGGAAGGCCTAAAAAGAATAATTCCCCCCAGAGTACCACCCTCACCTGTGTGGAACTTAAATATCGTTCTCACAAGGCTGATGGGGCCTCCCTTCGAACCTTTGCATAAATGCGAACTGCAATTCCTCACATGGAAAACAGCTTTCCTTGTAGCCATCACTTCCCTTAGAAGGGTCAGTGAGATACAAGCACTTTTGCAGCGTGAATCTTTCTGGATTCACTATGCTGTGCATTATTCCGCGATCTGGTGGTTGGGTCCGGATTCGTAGTCTTTCCTTTGTTTTTTTTTTTTTTTTTTTTTGTAGCCCAGGTGGGCGTCGACGTCCCACCATTTGGTGCACCTCTCGTGACGTCGTCGTGCTTCCTGCGGAAGTCCCACCTCTGGGGCGCCATCTTCAGATTCTTTTTTCCGCCGTTGGGTCTGGATCGTCATCGAGAAGCTCCAGGATTTCAATCGAAGGAAGAAGGAGAAAACGCGAGTTTCGTAGAGGAAAGAACTACTGAGATCACAGAGAGGAATAACTTACATCCGGGACGCGAAGAAGGAAGAATTTTCACTAATTTTCTTCGACGCCCTTCGAAGATGCGCACTCAGAGGCTCTGGGTGCAATGGACAAGACACCATTCAAATTCTGCCCTAACTGCCACCACAAGTTCGCGCAGAAGGACCAGCATCCGGTCTGCAACCTTTGCCTACCGATCGACCACCTGAGCAAGGACTGCATCGCCTGTTCAGCTTTCGCGCCGAAGACGCTCCGGGTGAGAGAACGCCAGAGAAGAGCCAACTTCAGCATGGAAGGCAAGGGTAAGGCCCAGTCGCTTGACGATCTGGGCCTCTCCACCGACGATGAGGACAACATCGCCGAGGGACCTGATAGCTTCACGGTTGTAGAGACCGACAAGAAAACGCCTGACTAGGTAAGAGAATCGTCGAGTTCAAAACCCCCGAAAGGGCCTCGAAAACCCGAGAGTGACTCTCGAAAATCTGAGTCAAAGTCCTCAAAAGGAGCACCGGCGCCGAAAATTTAGACGACCAAGGGTGGATCCATGGACAAAAGGCCGAGCGGATCCTGCGAAAAGGACTCCCTGGTGCCGAAGGACGCCGAAAGGCAGAGTTCGTCGAGGACAGCCCACGAAACGGGGCGTTCGACGCAGAAAGACAAGCCAGCGTCGACACAAGCTCCGTCAAAGAGCTGCGGTCGACGTCGAAAGCATCTCCGAGATGGAGAAAAAGAAAAGGCTCGAGGCGGAGATGGAGAGCATCCTTCAGAGGAAGGAGTTCGACGCCAAATTGAAACAATTCAGAATTCCAACGACTCCGTCGACGGACGTCGTCGATCGAGGAACAGGACGAATTCGACGCCGAAGGGCTGCTGAGAGATCCTGAGGAGGAGGAAGAAGGCACCTACTATGAAGGCGAAGACTAGGAAGACGACCAGCAGTCGTTCTACGGCTCGGCGCCATCAACCACTCGCGAGCTGGAATGGCAAGACATCGACGCCGAAAATCCCGAAGAGCCTGTGGACACTTATCCTTCGAGGCCTTCGCCGCCCGACGACATCGGGGTATACAATATGGTCGTCAGGAGTGCTGCAGCAGCCTTTGGGGTAAAACTAGACGAGGAGAAACCGAAAGCTGATTTCCTTCTCGAGACTCTGCTCCCCATTCAGACGAGGAGCCAGTTCCTTCCCATGCTCCAAAGTGTAATGAACCAGGGGAACGAGGCCTTTAAGGAACCAGCAACATGCCGGTCCATCACGCCCAGGACGGAAAAGTACAAGCACTCCTCCCTGGACCCGCCTTACATCAAGGGAGCGGTCACTGCCGACTCCATCATCGCTTCCACGGCCAGGAGAAGGGCCAACGTGCCAGCGACCTCGGGGCCACCCCCCGATAAGGAAAGCAGGAGGATGGACCTCACTGGAAGGGAGGTCGAAGGGAACGCTGCAATGCACTGGCGCATGGCAAACTCCAATGCGCTTCTCAATCGACACCAGTACCAGCACTGGGACGAGATGGGGGAACTAGTCAAACACCTCCCTGAAGAGTACCGCCAAAGAGCCTCCCACCTTGTGGAAGAAGGTAAAAATATAGCCAACTCATGCATTAAGACTGCATTGGACGGGGCGGAAACTTCAAGCAGACTGATGGCCATAGGGATCACCGAACGAAGACAGGCCTGGCTGAGAATCTCTGGATTCAAACAGGAGGTGCAGAGCAACATACTAAACACTCCTTTCAACGGGGAAACGCTATTCGGGGCAACAGTGGACGAAAAGCTCACCCAGCTGAAGAAAGAGAACGAGACGGCGAGGTCCATGGGGGCCCTACAGTTCAGGGAATGAGAAGAGGCACTCCAACTAGGAGACCCTACGGTAGAGGGGGGAAACAGCAGGGAGCGTCGCACCAGACGTTCCAGCAAGGGCAGCAGGGTGACAGTCACGGCCAGCAAGGTCAGCAAAAACAAAACTGGCAGTACCAGCCTCGTGGCCAGTCCTTTCGCGGGAGGGGAAACGGACGTGGCCAAAGGAGATGAGGGGGTGACCAACCCTCATCTAAGTGACTCTGCACGCATGGGGACGCTCACCCCCAACATACCCCCAGGGGTGAGGCGCAATGCAAAAACAACGGGGGGGGGGACGAGACCCGATCACCTACGAGCATCCAACAACGGTAGGCGGAAGACTGGGCCTCTACCTACAGGAATGGCAACGTATAACCACAGACAAGTGGATACTGAACGTCATACAACACGGTTACTGCGTGGACTTGGAGGGAACGCCTCCAAACAGAAAACCAAAAAGAAGGCAACGCTCAGGTCAAGAGCTTGCTCAACTCAGAGAGGAAACACTGAAGCTGCTCGAAAAGAGAGCCATCGAGCCAGTGCCTTACAAGCAAAGGAACAAAGGGGTCTATTCGAACTACTTCGTGGTACCGAAAGTAGACGGAAATCTCAGACCCATCCTGGACCTGCGATACCTAAACAAGTTCATCAGAATACAGAAGTTCAAAATGACATCACTACAGGAGGTGCTGCCCCAAATAAGGGACCGAGACTTCATGTCCACCGTGGATCTCAAAGATGCCTACCTGCACATCCCAATAAACAGAAGGCACAAAAGACTTTTAAGATTCAGCATCAACCAGGATCATTACCAATTCACGACCCTGGCCTTCGGTCTGAAATCAGCACCAAGGGTATTCACGAAATGCCTGTCGGCAGTCGCAGCATACCTACGAAGAAAGGGGATTCATGTGTACCCTTACCTAGACGACTGGCTGATCAAAGCAAACACCCACGAGAAGTGCGAGAAACACGCAGCACGGGTGACAAAGACACTGACGAACCTGGGGTTCTCGATACACTGGGGGAAGTCATCAATGAAGCCAGAACAGGTGAAGATTTTCCTGGGAGCAAAAATCAACACCATAAACAGAACGGTCGTGTCCAGCGACAGGAGAGCAGCAGCCCCACTGAAGGAGACGAGCCTCTACCAGAAGGGGCGAGTTCTGACAGTGAGAACAGTGGGCAAGATCATGGGGATGATGGCGTCATGTATCCACCTGGTCCCAAATGTACGACTTCACATGAGACCATTGTGAGAAAGTGCCATCTTTCTTGCATGGTATGCCCCCACTTTTTTCTAAATTGCTGAATGTACTTTGATTGAGTGTACCCTGGGTTCCTGCCAATCAGGTGCCCAGGGCCTATGTTCCTTCCTTAAACCACACAAACTCCAAATTGGCAAACCCTAGCCACATGTCAGCCCCTGGTAAATGGTATCCTAGGTACCCAGGGCCTTGTGGCCAGGGAAGGCCTCTAAGGGCTGCAGCACTCATTGTGCCACCCTCAGAGGCCCTGTACACTTACACACACACACTGCCTTGCAGGCTGAGTGTCTGGGTGCAGGACAAAACAAAGAGTCGACATGGCACACATCTCTGTGTGCCATGCCCATCACCTACACTGCCAAGGCATATGTCAGTCACCCTTCTGGCTGGGTGCCTTACGCCTTTGGTGTGGGCACAGGAGCAGGAGCCCTGTGCCCCTACAGTACCCGGGTCCATTCCTGGGTACTGTAAGTGCAGTGCTGCCATTTAAGAGTACATGGTGCTGAGAGCTCGTCAAACACGAGCTCCACAGCACCACAATGGCAACATTGAAGACTGGGAAGTTTGGTATCAAACTTCTCAGCACATTAAACCCACACTGATGCCAGTGTGGGATTTAATGTACTAAGCACCCCAGAGGGCATCTTAGAGATGCCCCCTCACAGCTAACCTACAATCCACGTCTGCTCTGAGGCTGCCCAGGCTACCACACAGCAGACACGTTGCTGGACCTCTGGGTGGGAGAGCCCCTGCTCTCCCGGGCCTGCAACAATGCACATCCTGGGTGAGGTGAGAAATCTCCTCCCCCAGGATGAGCAAAGGGAAGCTTCAAAGGCATACCGCCATTTGGAGATTCCCCAGGCCACTGCAACCCCCCACTCTGGCGGGAAGCTTGGCCGGAAACCCCATACAAGGACAGGGGATGTGCCAGCCTGCCCACCCCACCCCTCAGGTGGGGGAGGCGAGGTGAAACACATCTCCGGGCTCTCGCCATCTTGAAGATGGGAGGCCCTACCCTATCAGGATTAGGCTACTGCCCCCCTCCCACAGGAGAGAGGCAGGATAGGGGGTGTACCCACCCCAGGACAGGGACCCATTGGTCCCTGGCCTTCACCTACCTGTAACGCCCCTAAATTTAGTATTTAGGGGCACCCTGAACCTTCCTCCCTTAGATTCCAGACAGAAAACTACAAGAAGAGCAAGAAGAACAAGGACCTGCCCTGCAGCTGCTAAAAAGAGAAGAAGACACCAACTGCTTTGGCCCCAGCCCTACCGGCCTGTCGACTGTCGAACCTGCACCAGCGCGGCATCTCTCGTGGCCAGCAACCTCACCAACCCCGGAGGACCTGGCTACCTTTTGGCTCTAAGCTCCTGGGACTCCCATGAGTAGAGGCTCTACTCAGAAACCTATCTCTAACCCCTGGCAGCAGCCCGGAACCGCGAACCCAGCACACTCTGCACCAGCCAAGCCTGGCCAGTGCCGGAGTGAACAAAGACCCTGAGGACGACCCCACGGCGACTGTGACCCCGAGTCCGGCACCCAAGGACCCCCCTCGACATTCCGGAAGAAGCCTGCAGCCTCAGAACAGAGTGCCACCCCAGCCGCGATCAACCAGAGGGTAAGATTCCCGACGTCAAAAGGCACCCCTGCACCCGGCGCCCTGCGGCCCCCTGTGCCCAATCCCGGGGTACCCACCTAACCTACAACTACCCAACTTACCTCTCGAAGTGGTGGTGGCATCTGAAGCATCCTCGTCCCCGAGCTTGCAGCCTTTTTCCAAACCGGAACATTCCTATTGACTCCTATTGAGCGCCCGAGGGCTCAAAAGCACCCTGCACCCAGCCGCCCGAGTGGCCCTGGCAGTGCACTTTCTACACTAACCTACGTCCCCACTTGCCCTGAGTAAGTGGCCAGGAGCCCAGCTCCCACAGCCGCGTGGCTTGCCAGACAGCAGCCACCAACCAAGGCCCCCCTATCCCTCATAGGATAACATTGGGCCTAACTCTCTCTGCACCCGGCCGTCCTGAAACCGCTGAGGGTGAACCAACTGTACCTACCTGACACTGGGGGACCCCTGAGTCTATGCCCGGAATTTCAACTCTGCCAGTGAAGTACTTACCCTTAAACCGCTAACTTCATTTTCCTCATAGGGTAACATTGACTGGCTTTTTCTTGAAAAATCTTCTAAGTGTGAACTTTTCAAAACTGCCAATATTCACTAAAAATCAGCCACGTGACAAAAACGAATTTACTCACCTGCTCCTAGGTGAGCTCCCAGTGCTGGATCTTGGTGCCCAGCCCTGACTCTGAAAAGTGTCCACAACTATACTTACCTCTAACCCATTTTTCTCCCATAGGAAACCATTGTCTGCTTTTCTGTGAAATTTCTTCTAAGTGTCTACTTTTGCAAATTGGAAATATTCTTCTAAAATCGTACCATTTCTGCAAACGAAATTACTTACCTGTTTTTGATAAGGACCCCAGTCCTGGGTCTAGGTACCCAGTCCTGGATTACTAAAGTAACGATAAAGTACTCTACCTGCAATTTGAATTTCTTGCCATAGAGATCCATTGAATGTTTTCTTTGAAATATTTTCTAAGTGCTAACTTTTGAAATAGCTAAATATTATTTAAAAATCATCACAGTTATTAAGTCGACTTTCATCACTTGATTCTGAATACTGACCCAGGGCTGGATCTAGGAGCCAGACCTGGAATTCCAAAAGTAATCTGAAAAGTAATTTATTACAAATAACCTGAATTTACCATTGAGCTCAATGCATTGTTATGTTTAGGAAATAGGATTGTTTATTGCAACCAACTGTGACTGTTTACAAAAATTTATTGCTTAAGGCAAAAGTATTTATATTTAACCTCTCATTCTGAGAAAGTATATTTTTATCCCCTTTGTGGTTCTAAAAATAAAACAAGCATATATTTTATGTATATAAACCATTGGCCTAGAGTTCAGTTATTGAGTGTGTGAAACCATTTGCTGACTGAGTGTGTACAATAAATGCTTTACACTGTCCTCTGGTACTGCCTTACTGCTCGACCAAGCTACCACTTTTGAGAGTAAGGTCATACCTAACTTTGACCTCTATCAGCCTCTGGGGGACTGTGGACTCTGTACACCCTGTACCTATTAGGGAACAGTATATACAGAGCCACTTTCTCACAACCATTCCAAGAATGGCTACAACAGCAATGGTCACAAGCAAGCGGAAGTTGGGAAGATCTAGTGGTTGTTACGCACGCAGTGCAGGAAGAGATAACTTGGTGGAACAGGGACAACATAACTACAGGGAAAAGCCTGGCACCACCAAACCCAACTGTGACCATCACCACGGACGCATCTCAAAGGGGATGGGGAGCACACGTGGACAAACTCAGAGTGAGGGGTCTGTGGGCTCCGGAAGATGCGGTCAGACATATCAATTACCTGGAATTGAAGACTGTCCTGCTAGCCCTGAAGGCATTCCAGAAGCACCTGTACAACCAGAGAGTGTTGATTCAAACGGACAACACCACAACCATGTTTTATATCAACAAACAGGGTGGGACACAGTCGTTCCCCCTTTCCACTCTGGCACAGGAGATTTGGAGATGGGCCATACCTCTCAAGATAGACCTGCTGGCAATTCACCTACCAGGGAAGGACAATGTGGAGGCAGACTGGCTAAGCAGGCAGACCTCGGCTTCACACGAGTGGGAGCTCAATGGGCACGAAACGCAGAAGCTTTTCCAGAAATGGGGAACTCCCTCAATAGACCTGTTTGCAAGACGCCAGAATGCAAAATGCCAAAGCTTCGCGTCCAGGCAACTAGATCAGCAATCCCAAGGGAATGCCCTATGGATAAGCTGGTCAAGGACATTTGCCTACGCTTTTCCGCCGATACCACTGTTACACAGGGTGCTCGACAAATGCAGAACCAGCAACATGACACTGATCCTGGTGGCACGACAGTGGGCAAGGCAGACTTGGTTCTCCCAAATTCTAGAAATGGCTCAAGGGAATCCCCACAGATTCACAAGAAGGACCTGCTCTCCATGCAGAACGGAGAGGTTCTACATCCAGAACCAGAGAGCCTCAGCCTGGCGGCATGG
The DNA here is from genome assembly GCF_964204655.1 of Triturus cristatus. NCBI lineage: Eukaryota > Metazoa > Chordata > Amphibia > Caudata > Salamandridae > Triturus > Triturus cristatus. The sequence continues at coordinate 1,205,036,893 of NC_140593.1, read as the reverse complement.
CTCCTGAAGACTTAGAGTTTGCGGACCTTAGATTGCCTCCAAGCACTATGCGAGTGCTGCGAGAGGCAAGGAGACCAACTACACGCAAATGCTATAGTGCGAAATGGAAAAGATTTACAATATGTTGTAGGAAAAATGGGCTGCAAAATAAAATGACAAAGGACTCATCAGTGCTGAGATACCTCACGCACCTTCTGAAAAGTAACCTATGCTCGACCTCCCTAAGGGTACACCTAGCGGCGATAGTAGCCTACACAAGAGGGGAGAAGGGTGGAAGTTTCTTTACGTCGCAGGTAGTAAAGAGATTCATGGAAGGAGCGAAAAGAATCGCGCCACCTAAGAGGTTGCCGCCGCCGGCATGGAACCTCAACGTGGTCCTGACGGAGCTTATGAAGGCACCGTTTGAACCCATCCACAAGGCCTCAATGCAAATGTTGACTATGAAAACGGCATTTCTGGTAGCCATAACCACGCTACGCAGGGTGAGCGAACTGCAAGCACTAACGCTACAAGAGCCCTACATACAGATACACAAGGATAGGGTTGTCCTGAGAACGGACCCACACTTCATGCCTAAAGTCGTGTCGGCGTTCCATATGAACCAGAGTATTCAGATACCGAGTTTCTTTCAAAACCCAACTTCGAACGCAGAAAAGGCTCTACACACTCTAGACGCTAGGAGAGCGGTGATGCACTACATTGAGAGGACTAAGGAGCACAGAAAAACTCCTGTGTCCTTTGCAACGAGTTTCATGGGTAGACCAGTGACAAAGGGCACCATTGCTAGATGGATTGCACTGACTATACAGTTTTGCCACAAACAGGCAGGACAGGAGCTAACTGAGGGGCCTCAAGCTCACTCCACAAGGAAGAAGGGGGCAACCATTGCCTTTCTGGCAAACACGCCCATTCAGGACATATGCCTGGCGGCAACATGGGCTTCGGTGCACACGTTCATCAAGCACTACTGCGTGGACATACAGATGAACAAGGAAGCACAAGTAGGTCAGAAGATGCTTCAACACACATTCAACAACCAACGCTCATCTACCACCCAGCCGCCACAAAGATAACAAACCACTACAAAGTCTATGCACAGCATAGTGAATCCAGAAAGATTCACGCTGCAAAACGAATAGTTTCTTACCTGTCGGTGTAGTTTTGCAGCTTGAAGATCTTTCTGGATTCACTAGCGAACCCACCCACCTCCGCCAGGAAGATGAGGCTGGAGGAAGAGGGGGAAAAACAAAGAAGAACAGAAGGAATGAAATGCTACAGAAAAGTGGACATATAATGTAATCATTCGCCTAGGGTTAAAAAAAAAAAAAAAGAGGAAAAAAGAACCTGAAGATGGCGCCCCAGAGGTGGGACTTCCGCAGGAAGCACGACGACGTCACGAGAGGTGCACCAAATGGTGGGACGTCGACGCCCACCTGGGCTACAAAAAAACAAAGGAAAGACTACGAATCCGGACCCAACCACCAGATCGCGGAATAATGCACAGCATAGTGAATCCAGAAGGATCTTCAAGCTGCAAAACTACACCGACAGGTAAATTATTCGTTACCATACAAGAACCTTTTCTTCAAATGCAAGGTTGTTTTCCGTACCAACCCAGAATTCCTACCTAAAGTCATTTCCCCTTTTCACCTAAACCAATCTGTAGAATTACCAGTATTTTTCTCGCAACCTCAGACCGTTACAGAAAGGGCTCTGCACACGCTAGATGTCAAACGAGCCTTACTTTACTATATCCAAAGAACACAACCTTTCAGAAAGACCAAACAACTGTTTGTCTTTCTCTCCACCAGACAAGGGCAACCCCATCTCAAAATCAGGGATAGCTAGGTGGATTGTAAAATGCATCCAGATTTGCTACCACAAAGCAAAACGGACGCTTTCCGTTCCCCCTAAAGCCCATTCTACACGGAAGATGGGGGTCCCATGGCTTTTCTAGGGAACATCCCACTAGATGATATTTGCAAAGCAGCTACATGGTCAACACCGCACACTTTCACTATTGTGTAGATGTGCAAACCAAGCAACAAGTGTGGGCCGGGCTGTACTAAAAACACTATTTCAAACCACTGCAACAAATACCGGTGGTCGCCGCTAAGTTTGGGAACTGCTATATAGTCTATGCAAAAGTGTGTAATCTGCAGCTCATATGCCTCGAACGGAATATGCTTCTTACTAGTACGCATCTGTTCTTGGCATGTAGCGCTGCAGATCTACACACGCCCACCCGCCTCCCCGGCTACCTGTATCTGTTCCAGTCTATCTTATTTAGATACACACATGGGTTTCTTCACTGTTATTACTACGCTCCATCTTTCCCTGCTGGTGAAAAACAATCTGAGGATGGAGCCGAAGCCCATGCGCAATACGATCCAAAGGAGGAGTTACCGACCTCGTGACTTCTAAAGACTTTCCAAGAGGAAAAACAAACTGCAAACATCCAGGCCCAACACCAGATGGCGATCTATGCAAAAGTGTGTAGATCTGCAGCTCTACATGCCAAGAACAGATGCATACTGGTACGTGGCATATTCCTTTTAGTAAACGGAAGATAGGTCAGATGAGATACGGGTAGTCAGTATCAAACCCTTGAAATTCATGTAATGGGTAAGGCTGTATGTGGGTCCATTGTAAACCAAATAAAGAAGGAAGCCCCTTACATAAGGTGTAGTTTGAAGTTACTTTTTGCCTGATTAGATGACCTTGTGCATGTTTTTCCTAATTACTTAGGCGAGGCCGTGGGGACAGGATGGGTCGGTATGGCACGGACCGGGGCCAGGAAGAACGCTACGACTCTCGGGATCATGATTTCCGAGATGTGGATTACCGTGCCTATTCTGATGACTATGGTGGTGGCAGTGATGTCCAGGAAGAGTATCTTTCAGCTGAAAGTGGCGGCGAGGTAAGGCCGAATAATGGAAGATTTGTCATATGACTGCTTTTAAGGCGTATAGGTAGGATCTTGCCTTATTGTAAACTTCGTAATTGAGGCTATTGGAGAGAAACCTGTTTTTGTCTGACAGCAGAGAAACTATTGATGTATGACTAAAGAAATGGGGAAGGACACGAAACTCTTGGGCGAGGAATACCGATTAGAATTTACCAATAAGCCCTAAAATAAGGACTGGGTAAGAGAGCACTCTTTGCAGACTGCACTCTTGACTTATGATTGAATGAGGAGGGTAGGGAGAATTGTAGGTGTCAACATAATTGAGGTGACATTGAATTAAGAAGCTTTAATGTGTTAGAAGTATATATAGGTGAAATTATATTGAAAAGAGACATTGTTTTGGTTTGTCTAGTTTTCTTCAGAATGGCGACATACACTCCAGCCGCTATGGCGCTCACTCATCCCCGTAGCACTTCAGGCTTGTTTTAGATTGAAGTAATTGTTTCAGTTGCGAAGGAGTAAATTGTTCCTCAAGTTTCAAAACTGAATTTTGGGAAGCTAATGTTTTTTTCGATTTAGGGAGGTATCCTACTCGTTTTGTGGCAGTTTAGGATGTGGGAGTTATTTAAAGACATGAGGAACTGACGGTGGTAGTATTTTTCGAGATCCCAAAGTTTTGCTTTATATAGTGGCAGTTGAGTTGTAGGATCTCTGTTCGCACATATGCTTGGCTGTTTCATTGCGTGTGCTTTCAAATGGAATTGAAAGCCGAATGGAGTGTAAAATGTAGAGCCCTTTCGTTACCAAATCATGCACCGTGAAAGATGTTTCTGTTGTGCTGCCCAGGTCTAATCCTTTGGTCCCCCACTTACCATATATTGGCATCTGTTGTACCAAGGACTCTGGAGGGGTAGATCGCAATTTTATTTATGACTGTGTGAAGTTAACCATTATGCTGGCATAATTTTGTGTGATGTCTGCTAAGTATATTTTCATGACGATGCGTCACGTGGTAGAATTATGCTGCTTTTCTGGCTAAATGTTAGCACAGGAGTAGGGTAAAAATGCGAATGACAAGAACACGAGCAGTGGTTGTTTATAGTATTTGTATGTGTTGAGGAGGGGGGTTGTGATTTTTTTTTTTTTATAGAAAAATGTGTACATCTGCATCGAAAATGAATGTGAGGATGCATTTCTCATGAACATAGCACTAAATACCAGATCTGATAGAGACGTCTAGCTGCAGATTCCTTAACTTGAAATATCCCCAGGCGTCAAGACTGGTCTGGAAAATCTTGCGCAGCAGCACCTCTGTGCGCCGGGGCCGTGCGGCTCTGCCCTGACGTAGTCCATGGACGTGACGTCGGTGGAGCTATATATACCCCGCCCCGGCGCGCCGACATCCGTTTTCTTCTTTTCCGCGTCACGACGCTGACCCTGGAAACCAGCAGTTCCTGCCTTGTTTTGGGCCTTCTCTGCACCGTTGGTGTCTTACCAGAACAGAGTGCAATGGCCTCCGGGTTCAAAGCATGTGAGGCCTGTGCGCGTCAGATGTCCGGCACTGACCTGCACCTTATTTGCATGTGGTGCCTTGGTGTGCACCACGATTCCAAACAATGCGGCGACTGTCAACCGATGAAGCCGAAGTCCCTACGGGAACGCCGTATGAAGTTGTTGGCCACACGGCTGTCTGGTCCAGCTTCTTCTCGTCGCCGCTTTCCCTTTCCAGAGGCAGCTCGCGACCGGTGCCCTAAAAAAGGTAAGCGGAGCCACAAGCGTCCACTGAGGTCCACCTCTCGTAGGCGTGCCGCTGGCGCCCATTCCTCTCGTAAGGTGTCAGCTACGGGCGCCCGGAGGTCACCTCCTCCATACCCTCCTTTTCCAGGAGTTGGAGCAACGCGCGCCCGAATGGAGGCCTACTCCCGGGCTCTCCAAACCTACTTTGAGTCCCCCTCTCTCCCTAGCGCGCCTTCAGGCCCCACAGAAGCGGAGGGTACTCGGGCCGGGCCCTCGTTGGCGGATCCTTCCCCGACCGGGGTTGTGTGCACCGACTCAGCTTCCGGAGCCGAAGCGACGACGTTGGGCCGTGGCCCAGACCGTCCTGGTCGCACTAGCACACTCCGCCAGTCAGCGCATAGCCCTGGGCGGCTTCCTGCGTGGACGGCGGGAGCGGCGCTGCCGATGCCTGGCTCGACGCCAGGCTCACACCGCCAGTCAGCGCATAGCCCTGGGCGGCTTCCTGCGCGGGCGGCGGGACCAGCGACGCCGGGCTCAAAGCCAGGCACAGAGTCGGACACCACGTCGGACCCAGTGACGGGCTCGACCTCCAAACACATCCAGCTCTAAGCGTGATCCCACGTCTAGGGCAACGCATCATCCGAGGTCGGTCGACGTCTAGGTAGCATCCCTCTTGCAGGCCGTCGATGTCCAGTCGACTCCAACACGGCGCCCGTCGAAGCATCCATCGCCATGCCTGGGAATGACCTCCCTCCAGATTCCTCGTTTCTGTCCCCTCAGCGGGGTCGGGCGACTTTGGTATCCGCTACGGCCTTTTCGGAGGCTGCTGCTGCTTCCCCTGGTCGGGGGCCACTGGTCCAGGTTCCTAGTGTGGCATGGCCTTCAGGTCGTTCCACAGCCCCGCTCTTTATGGCAACTGGGAGAATAAGCCTCCAACCGTCTTCTACAGACGGCCCCCTTGGGGGTGCTTTATTAGAGACCCTGCGTGGCACGGCCCTCTTCCAGAGCCCCGGTTGATCGGGCCATTTCCGGGGAGGCATTGTCCCGCCCCGGGGATCCGCTTTGCCTGTCCCTTCACCTTACCGCTCAGGGGCTTGTAATTCCGGTGGCTTTTGGGTTGCATGACTGCTCCACTTTGCCCTCGTTTACTCCCACCCGGGAATCCAGGTGGCTGGATGTATGTGGAAGACCGCTTTTTGCTTCTTCTAGAGTGGCCATCCGCGCTTTAAACACTACATGCATGTTTGCACGTGGGTCCTCTGCACTCTGGGGCTCCGTGGCTAACCTTCTTTCTTCCCTTCCGGAGGAATTGCGCCCTGAGTTACTCCGTCTTGTCCATCACGGCAAGAGAATGGCTCATTTTACAATACGCTTCTCCATGGATACCACAGACTCTGTGGGCCGTGCCCTTGCAGGGTCGGTGGCTTTGCGCCGTCATGCCTGGATGCGTGACAGTCGCTTCCCTGATAATATTCGGGAGAGCCTCCAAGAAATGCAGTTTAATGGAATAGACCTTTTTGGGTCCCATGCTGACTCTGCGATCTCCAGGCTTCTGTCAGGGCTACCGTAATTCTGCCGTGCCACTGACTGATTGACTTTTCTTCTTCGTTGCGGTCTTCCTTTACGGACCAGTTTTTATCAGAGGCAGGTTGGTGCCTTTGTATAGCCGTATGGCTGGGTTGTTTTTGTTTTCAAGTCCTCTGACTGTCTGTTTTGCCAAGAGGACCCCCTTCTTGCCAGGGGTTGACCCTTGCCCTTTGTGGGGTATTGGCTGGTGGCAGGTGTCTGCCTTTGCCTTCATACGCTCCTGTGGAGTTTTCATTATGGGTATCCCTCTGGGGCTCATATACCTCCTTTTTCTGCGTCCCTCCGGGTTGCATCGCTCTGTTGTCTGTAGTGCTTGGACTCCGGGTCTAGGTCTATGCTATATGGTATCTACCTCGCATGGCCTATCATCTTGCTTTTGTCCTATGGTCCGTCTTTTGGTGCCAGCCCCTTCTGGGTTGTTCTCCCAAGGAGGGAGTTGCCGTGGACCTCTGTTGTAGGTTATGGCGGCCTTTTGGCTTATTCCCCAACAATTTTGTCCACATCCCCGCTGCTTTCACGCAGGGATTTCTACGTTCCACTGGCACTCTTAAATGTGGCGAACTTGTGGAGACGGTTCTCCTTGAACCCCGCTCTTCCTGGCGTCTTGGATCCGTGAGTTGGTCCTAAGTACTCCCTTGTCAGGCTAGTCTTTTCTTCTAAATTGTCCTGCGAGGGGACTGTTCTCTCTCTTCCGGACTGACGGAAGACGTTGCTTATAGCCTGGACTAGTTCCACTTTCTGTATAACTGCAGGTACTTTTAAGCATACCCTAGTGCCTGGGTTTGGCCGGGTTTCAGCATCTTCTTGAGGCTCTTTCTGCGTCATGTTCTTCCTCACAGCTTGTGCGGCCATTGCCTTCTTGCTATTGGGCGCATCTCAGCTGCTCCTGCTGTCTTGCTTCCTGGTGTTCCTCCTGGCCGCGTATGAGCGTCTTTCGGGCTGTGTAGGGGCATCCTTTCAATGCTCTCCACAGGTCTGACTGGCAAGGGTCTCTGCAGTACTCTTCCTCTGTGGTACATGCGAGGGCGCTGCGCATTCTCTCCACCATACCACTTAACCAGTCCTTTGAGTTGGCTTGTCGACTGCTGCATCTTGCGGTTCTTTAGCGCCATAAAGTTCAGCTCTACTTCCTGCGAGGTGCTAAACTATCTTTTCATGCCAGTTTCTTTACTAGGTGTGTTTTTCTTCCATGTCGGCCCGTGCTGGGCGGGGGTCAGTATCCTGCCTTCGTGTCTTTACGGCAGCAGGTTTAACAGTGTTTTACGCTGTTCGAGTTATTTAGCTGGGGCTAGCACTGGCTTCTTGTCGACACCTTGGATACTGTGGATCCTTCATGCCTCTTGGTCTTCCTTTCGAAGTTTGGCATTTTTTCAATCAGGCACAAGCATTCTGGCTTGGTGTTTTCCTTCTCTCATCCCCTCTACATGTGGGGTTTTCCTGTTATTCTGGATGGGCTGTGGTGCCCTAGCCTCCCATTGATTCCCTGCTCACTTCAGGGCTTAGAGGTCTGGTGGTTGGCTGCGCTCTCAGTTCTGTCCCCACTGTGTTTCGCCCTTTGGTTGACAACACTCTTTTGGTCATGTTATTGATGTCTAGGTTCTCTCTGGACCTTAGTGAGGTTCAGTCGCAGTCCCGCCTCCTCTAGGGGTATGGCTTTGGTATCTATTCTAAGTTAAGGAATCTGCGGCTAGACTTCTCTATCAGATGAACAAGTTACTTACCTTCGGTAATGATGTATCTGGTAGAGACATAGTCTAGCCACAGATTCCTTAACGCCCGCCCGTCCTCCCCGTCCTGCGACAACCTTTTCAGGTTGGGCTTCTTGCCTTCGCCTACCTTTAGGTGGCTTTATTCCTCTGCGGTGTGACGTCTTCTCTTCACTCAGACTCATGAAGCTGCATTCTGTTTCGTGGCTCTGCGCTGCCCATTCTTGTGATTGGACGGTATGCTCATATGCCATGTGTCCTTTACAGCCCCTACCCTGGGTGTCCGATGTGAGTCTAATTCTTCCCTCCTATCTCCTTCAACCATTTGAGGTCTCCCCTGCACTCTAGCGGTTGCAGTATCTGACAATGCTGCATTCGGCAGGTCCATTATTCGGATCTGACGGCTCCTTTTGGGTGACGCTTTATGGTACTTTGTCTTTACTCCTGGGTTCTGGACTGGTTGTCCTTCACTGTCATAAATTGTGGTTGCTGCCTTTCTGCCGGCTGCTGTGATGGTTCACCACGGAGCTATGGCTGAATGGGGAGTCTTGTGCCTCTGGTGGCACAGGCTCACACAGGCCAAGGGTTCAATCCTGCCTATGCTCTGCATCTTCTTCTGCCTCCGGGGGAGGTTTTGGACTTAACGATTGAGGGGGTCCCTCCCAGAGTGGTGCTTTGTTCGTTTCCCTCCCTCAGTTTACAATATACGGTGCCTGGCACTATCTTTCTATGGTGATGTTTTTTCACCATACCTTGTTTTCTTAGGTCTCGCCTGAGCCAGCGCATGCGCTGTTCTGGTGAGACATTTAGTGAGTGGCCTTTAGAAATCCGACCCCACGCTTTTGCTTGTGGCCTAAAGCTTGCGGTTACGCTCACAGCCGCCATCTGGCTTTCCTATCGCTTCCTCAATAAGCGCATCGCTCGCTGGCACCCTCCTGGCGGCGGAGCAGCCCGCCCTGGCGCAGAAGGTCCCTGGCTCACCGCACAAAGAGGCTTTCCGTGTCCTAATGAGGGGCTGTCCAAGCATCAGCAAAGACCTGCTAATTGCCTAGGCACGGACTGCGGTAATTGCCTTCGCAGCCAAAGTGGAGAGTGTTGTCATATTAAAAATGGAAGCCTGTGATGGTGACAGGGTCCAATATTATAGGAGCACATCTGCTCATGCAAATATGCCCACGCCAGAGATGTAGTGCACTGTACCTTAGGGCTGGAAGGGCTGCTAGAGGGGTGACTTAACTATATATCAGGTGATGCTAGCTGGCATGGCAGACAGGTAGTGTGCCATGTCGATTCTGTCATTTTGTCTGTTCCAGGACATGCATGCTGCAGTCAGTCTTTAGGCCTAGGTGAGGGTTCCTTAGGGGACCCTCTTCAGTCCCAATGCCCTAGGTACCCAGGTACCTTTTACTATGGACTTACAGGGGGCCTAAAGGGCCAATAGTGGATCTGTTTTAGGGAAAGAACACTGTTACTGGGAACCTGGACAGCAGTGACCCAGTACTCTGCAGTCAAAGTCTCGTTAAAAGCCAGGCAAAAAAACAGGTGAAGGGAGCATTTTCCTACGTCATTTATTAGTCACTGTCTATAGTATAACAAATGTCTTACACTACCACAAATAGAACACTTTGGGTTTACTTCTGGGGGAATCTCTGGACTCCAGCATCCAAGCACATCAACAGTTGGCCAGAAGGTCTCATGAACTTTGTTTCAGACATCTGCACCATCCACTGGCAGACCACTGATTACAGGAGTACTGCTTTACAGCACATGTATATCTACAGCCACACATGCTGCGAACGGAATACATTACTTACCCTGTAAGCATCTGTTTATAGCATGTAGTGCTGTAGATTCCGATGTGCCCACCTACCTCCTAGGGAGCCAGAGGTTTCTGGTCATATCCTGACATTTTTTTATGTACACTACATGCATAGTCTTCATACTGTCCTACTTACCACTCCATACACATTTTCACTTGATGTTCAGAAAACAATCTAATACTGGAGTTGGTTACCATCTACCAAGAGAGGAATCACATTATACCGTGACTCGAAAGACTTCTTAACAAAAAAACAAGTTACTATTGTCTGAGCCCAACTCAAAATTGCAGGAGTATACACAGCATGTGAATCTCCCCTGTGACAGTGGTGTACTGGTAAAACTTTGGCTTGTGGCGTGGTATAAGAATCCATAATCTGAATGTATGAAAGTTATCATTCTGTAAATGTATAGTTTCCAGTGAAGGTTGCATGTGGTTGTTTTTCGCTGTTGGAGTAAACATCAAGTGAGACTGAGGGGGGTTTCCAGCAAGATTGTGCAATAATTCTAAGATATGTAATGTCGTGGTACATTGCTGCATAATTCAGAGTTGGTGATCTTTCAGCAACTCAAAAGTAGTAGAAAGTAGTTCTGGGGCATGCTTTACATAGGACTGTCTTGTGTTGTCCAGGAGTACTACGATGGCTCGCCAGACTCTGAGCTTCGACACCGCCATGGGAGCCCTACCGATGACATGGGATATTCAGGTGATGGTGATGGTGACTACAGAGAGGACTATCGGGAAACTGAGATGAAGGCAAGCAGCATCATTATGCTCCGGATGCTGCCACCAAATGCCACGGAGGAGGATGTAAGCCTGTCTTTTTTTTCTTGTTTGTTTTTGTGTGCAAATCAGTGTATGCAGTGGGCAGTTGTTCTGCAGAAAGGCTGGTGATTTCGTTGTCATGTTCTTATCTGGCTTTCCAATGTGGCTTAAGCCTTGAGTTACTACATCATTCATCTGAAAGTGACCCGTCCAAGAGTATCGGGCCTGAGAAAGCATAAAGACTGATCTCCCATATCTTTTGTAGAGATTGTTCCTCTAAACATCTATACCTTAGTTCCTGGCCATGAGATTAAGTGCTGGAGGCTAAAAGGTGAATGGTGAGAGTGGCATTTGGATTTTACTTTTTCATAAAGCAACAATGTGCACCTTTTTATTTTGGGTCCAGATCCGCTTGCAGCTTGAGGAAGATGAAAGCCCCTATCGTGAGGTGCGGCTAATGCGAAACAAAGCTACAGGTGAGCTGTGGTTATAGTTTCTGTTTTCCGTATTTCCCTTCCCCAATCAGACACTTCCTTCTCCCTTCTGTCTTACATTTTGTGGTTAAACTGTATTTATGTAGTTACAGGAGACTTTGTGAGAATAGGGAGCAGCATCGGAGGCTGCTGGATTACATAGCCACAGTAGGGTTTCCCATAGTCTACTTTTGATTAGTTTCATGGGTGGGGACAGAAGGTGGGGAAAATGGGTTTACAGCACAGCTAGTCCCACTTCCCAAAGGTGGACGCCTCATTTACCAATATCCCGACTAAAGGTTGCATGCCTGGCTCATCTATCACTTCAAATGTAAGGCACGCTTAGACCACAAAAAAAGTGATTGGTGCAGAGAGCTGTGGCTTTTCTTTCCCAAGTGTACAGTTATAGCAGTGTCTGAAGTGGTGTGGTTATAATGTTGGGGACTGTTTGGGTGGCAGAGGTAGATGTTTTCAGTAGTTTTGGGTACGTTGAGCGGTATGGAGTATCAGGTAAGTTCCTAGTATGATGCTATACGTGTGGCCCAAAACCATCCCACCCTTACCCCAGCTCAAGATCAGGCTATTATTTTCTTTTGAAGCAGGGTGTATTTTCTCTACATTTCTGTCCTGCGCCTGTACCAGACTACTGCTTGGGTTGTAGATATCCTGTGGGGTAGGGTAATGTGCTATAGGACAGCCCTGCGGGGTGAGCAAGAGCAATAGGACCAATCTTGTGGTATCACAGTTGCCTCTCTGACCTAATTGTTCTCTTTCCATGCATATCCTCTGTGCTTCACTACCGGCCCACAAATTAAAATCCACAGTCACTACTCTACATTACCCCACATTTTCTGTACTGCATTACAATATACCTGCACACAACTGGCATTAATGCAGGAGGAGCACAAGCTGCCATCGCTGTACCGCCCACCCATTAGTAAGTTCATTGTTTCTACCTACAGCCACAGCTCTGGCTCTGCAAGGCATTTTGTTGCTGTAGGAAGTATGACCAACTTGACTTCCTTACACAGTAGGCCACTCTTAGTCTCCTGCACAGCTGGCAAGATAATGATGAAATCTAAATGAAAGGTGCCCAAGACTTTGAACATCTGCATGTCACTGGTGTGAGTGTTTGTGTTTGCAGTTCTAGGCTTTGTCTGGCTACACTGAACATCATTGCGAGCAGTGTGGCTTTTGCTAGGATCCTTGAGGGTGGTTGGGGTGAGGGTTGGGTCAGCTTCCTGTAGGTTGATCTGTGAGTTCGTCCATGAAGCAGTAGTTACTACTCCCTACATTGTGAGAGGCGAAGGTTAATTTAGTGCCAACATGTTTGATGTACAGCAAATCATGAAAGTCAAAATACAGCTTGCCACATCAAATTCCTAATAGAAGCCATCCTGTACTACGAATCATGCAGGTCAGTACCTGGTTTGACTTGCCTATTGATAAGAACATCCTGTATGAAGATCCTTCCTTTTCCTCACACCCCAGGCCTTCATCCCTCTGCAATCTCCTAGACATTGACATTTTCATTTGAGTCCTACCAAAGACCTTTTTCTTAGAAATATGGGATAATGCATATCTGCCTGCATTTATATGGGTTTTGTCTCCTTCTCTGAAAGTCATTCCCCATATTCTTCCAGATGTGCACTTTAAGATTGATCATGATCTATGTCAACTTCTCCACCTGATGCCTCCGTTCTACTGTACTGAAAGCCAATATCAATCCTGCTAATAGCACTCAATACCATCTCGGGTCCTATGGATAGCGTCAAATGTTATTGGTGCACAGTGTATGATCCTCTGAAGAAAGAAAAGAGGCTGCGATCGAACTGCTGAACATCCACCTTGTGAGCTGCAGGTCGCACCAAGTGTTTCTAGCTGATAGTCTGTGCAGTCTTGTGATGCATCAGTACTTCGTTTCTACGTACAGGTCCATGTGATGTCTAGATCAGTGTGGTGTTGGACACGGTCCATTTAGAATACAATTAGTGTTCCTAGACCTACAGTGTCACAGAGGACTCTCACAGCTTTATATCTAGTCTACAGTGTAGTACTACTTTCATGGCCTTTGTTTGTTGGTATTGCATGAGACCTTCTGAGTTACTAGTTTGTTGCCTCACTCTCGGTGCCATCTTGAGTTTTTAGTAGCAGGTCTAGTTTGTTTACATAATTTAGGCTAATAACTTGAAGTAATCTTTCAAATATGTGTTGATCAGTGAAGGCTCTTATCAGCCTTTCTCTTTAACTCCCTGGGGCAGTGCTAACATTGACTGCACAGTACAGTTGCGGCACTGGTCATCTAGGAAGTCTATTGAGATGGCCTTGTATTTCTTCTGAACGAGCAGTATGTTTCAATGAGTCTGTCTCTGATCAATGCAGCACACATTCTCTAGAAACACTTGTTTCAAAAGACTGGAATAGATTTGTTCTCAAGGATCTGAAATGCTCAACAGCAGCTTTATGTAAACAAGAATGAGATTGTTCACGTCATGACAACATAGTTCTGCGAACTATTAGTAAAGTTCTAACACTAGCACTAGATGGTGTACCATTTTAACTAATAAATTGTTGTACTAGACCAAGGTAAGCTTTTCAGACCTACATTGTCGTTTTTGTGCTTTTAAATCTACAGAGCAGTCTCATAGAAGAAAAACATTAGGTTGATTTTTGTTTTTGATTTTAATACTTTGTGTAGTAAAATTGATAGATGAATTAGATGTGTGCCTAAATTCTCTCTTAACCTGGATTAGTACACCCTCTGTAAAATAGTTGAAAAACATAGGTATGAGTGGTGTGGGTACATTATTAACCCTAAAGCCATCGCTATCAGGAGCAGCCTTCTTCTGGAATCGGTTTCTGTTTGAAACAGAAAGGTAAGTGATGTTCAATCCCAGGCAGTCTACTTCACCAAGCAGACAGACCAAACCTTTCCATATTCTTTAGTTTTGCTGATTAGCACACATGAGCTCCTGAATACACTTCTCCCACTGTCTCTTAAATAGATTGTCTAGTTGTGAGCAGACACTATTAAAAAAGAAAAGGTGACCCTCCCATCCTAAAATTAATAGATAGCTGTACATTTGAGTGTATTTTTGAGTGTGGAGTCAGTGCATTTCGCTATAAGAGTGTGTGGCCTATTGCCTTTGCTCACCCCCATGCCTAGCCTTCCTTCCTTTACAGAATACCACCCGTAGTCCTCTGGTACAGTGACAGGGCCCATGATGTGACAAAACTGTTAACTAACACACTGCGTCTGTATCTGAATGCTATCTCCAGGTCAAAGCCGGGGTTTCGCCTTCGTCGAGTTTAATCACTTGCAGGACGCTACACGATGGATGGAAGCCAATCAGGTTGCTTTGCTGCACTTGAAACCCACAAGTATTACATTGTTAAATGACCGATCAAAACGCCTGGTTCACATGGACGCAGCTCTCTTTAGAAACGGCGAAGCCTCCCATTTACCCAATACCTTCTCTTCTCCTCCTCTCCTCCACCCTACCCTCTTCCCATCTTGCCCCTATTTCTTCTCTTCTCTAGGTAGTGCTCTTTGCTTGGGCTATGAGCTATAATTCAAAGCCACATACTAAGAATGGTTTTTATTTTGGCCCTTGCATGCCTTTCACACCCTGTCCCCTTGTGTTGCGTGTTAACTTGGTGTTACACTCCAATCACTAAACAACAGCTTGTGGTTGTGTGTTCTGTTGACGTCTACCCCAACCCCTGTTTTGTCCAGTGTACTAGTGTGCTTTGCAAGATGAGGACTTTTATGGTAGAATTTAGTTTTACTATGAAGTTGCAGACTCCGCTTAAGTGTGCACTCAGGGAATAGTTTTGCGAATGTGAACTGACAGTGTTGGCTAACCTTTCGCAGTGTCCCCTGTCTGTAGAATAAATTCCTGTGTTGTATGTTGATTTATAGATTGATACACCTATGAGCCCAAGGTGTTGGCAAAAGGTCTCTGTAACACTTGAAAACCCATTTATGCTCTGCCCAAGTCATTTGGCTAATAAAATATATTTGGGTTGTCTGTTAAAACAAATAGGTGCAATTAGAAGAAATGCGAATGCAGGACAGAGTGGCAGACTCTTCCAACTCACCTCCACACCAACATGGAGCTTGCAAACAGTATTGCTTTTTTAAACTTGAGACCTTGCTCACAGTGATGCCTTGTTTTCCTTACTGCTTCCTTGCAGTGAGGTACTACATGGTTTATGTGCTTGCGCTTCCTTCCATAACTTTCAGTCCAATGGCCGAGCATCCTCACATTGATGCACTTCAAATGTTCGATCTTAATGACCTCCGCACTCTTCAGTACTGCTTATGTGTCCCAATCTGTGACCTGCCAATCCTGTCTGTGCTTCCTCATGTTGATCCCCTTCTGAGTTGCCCAGTCCCCCTCAGTGGTACGTCACATTTCTAGGTATGAGCTTCTTCACAGTGAAGCACTCCCAGTTGTATGTGGCCTTACAGCAATGCACTTTCCATTTATTTCTGAGCCAGTTTATTCTGTGAGTAAGCTTCCTCATATTATTTCACTTCCAGTAATTATCTTCCTTATGTAAGCACCTCCAATTGCTGTGCCTTGGAGTTTCCTAGTATGTCAGTGTGTGTAGTCTTACTATCTCTCATTCCAATGTTGTACTTCAGCCTTTCTTTTCACTGTCCTTCCTTGACCTCTTCCCCTCTTTCTGAAGGCAGAGCGTCCTGTGGACCTAATAGAGCAACTTTTGTGAACCAGGCTTTTTAGACCTCAAGATGTTTTTACAGGTCAACCCTTTTTTTGTTGATTATTGTAATTATTTTGAAACCAAAGAATATGGGGGCAGAAGAAATAATACATTGTGTGGCCCTATGACGATTTTATGGCACTTGTGCAGTATATTGGAAGTTAGTCTGCACCATGTCCTCTGTTGAACTAGTGACCTGGCAGCTTGTCCGGTGACAGTGCAGGTCAATGGTTAAGCAATCCAAAGGTGTCTAGGCCAGGTACGCAGGGCCAAATTGAAGGCGGTTGGTGGAAACAGTTGAGGGGAATAGCACTTAATTGCACCTGTATTTTAGTGTCTGCCTTTGTTTTTGGGCGATTGTTTAGGAAGGAGAGTTCAGCATCCGAAGGACCAGCATGGTTTGGCATCTTCAGCTTGAAATATGCATTTGCTAAAACGTGGTATAATTTTGTTTGATGTTCATAAGGTGGAATAATCCATGGGAAGACCGACCAGGGACATGGGTCTAAAAAAAAAAAAAAAAGACTCCTTGTTGTCAATTTGTGAGGTCTTGATAGAGACGCTAGTTCTGCAGGACTTGTTTGTGTAGCCGTAGATATACATCAGTCTTTAAGATTCAAAAGTAGATTTTGAAGCTTTTTCTTGGAGTGCTCAGCCAGAAGTGGATGTCTTTATGTATCTTGGGCTGGTGTCATAAGTTCATGTTAGTGCTCTAGGCTAGTGCACTGTGGGATTTTCATAGAGCTCTTGCATTGTCGCAAGAAAAATTACTTTTGTTTTCCACTTGCTATTCTTATGCAGTTCATGGAGGTATTCTTTTGACTGGCTTTATGGTGCAGCTTCATAGATCGTTTTGGTGCTACCCTTTAGAAGTCCTCTCCTGTCAGCAGTTCCAACCTGTGTCCGTTTTTCTTTTTTTTGCTGGGTAGTCAACTCCATAGGTCTGTTTCAAGGATCTCTTTGGTGTACTACCACAGTTTATTATCTTATTCAGTTAACTTGGAAAATAGATGTTTTTCTTGTGTCCCATTTAGATATTCATTTTAATATCTATGAAGTAGCATAGATGCGTTTCTTTAATTGGGAAATTTAGAAAGGGC
Organism: Triturus cristatus; assembly: GCF_964204655.1. Lineage (NCBI taxonomy): Eukaryota > Metazoa > Chordata > Amphibia > Caudata > Salamandridae > Triturus > Triturus cristatus. The sequence goes on along the minus strand of NC_140593.1, from coordinate 1,205,020,067 downwards.
TTATTTGCCTTAGCTGGCTTGCAGATGTTGCTCTCGTGAGCAGTTACATTTAGGTTCTTTGGGTGCCTCTCTATAGATACCTTTTGCTTCATGTAATGCAGCAGCTGAATAGATCTTTACATTTTTTTTCAGTTAAGTCCTTTTGAGATTTCCATTTTACTTCACAATTCACATGGCAGCCTGCACTGTAGGAAGCACTTGTATAGAACCTTTCTGTTCACCTTGTTCATAGTTTTCAAAGCTATATATCCTTTGAACCTCTGGGGGTTTCATTAAACCTGCTTACATTGAGATGAATGTGGGCCATTCATTTTGGTTGAATTTGTGATGGGCCTCGTCCTTTTATTGAGGATGTGTTTGGCTTTTTCTATTTCTCTTCTGAGCCCTTTTCCTTTGGTTTGGGGGCAAGGGTATTGTTCTTTGATTTGGGGGCTGAGGCCTCCTTCTTGGATAGATGTTTTGGGACCGAGGCCTTGTTTTTTTGGTTGATCTGGTTGAGAGGCCTCCTTGGTAAATGGTCTGGGGCCGCAGTCTCGTTCTGTGGATGATCTTGGGCCCCTGTCTCATTCTTTGGCAAATGATTTACAGTTGATCCGTAATTCTTTGATTAAGGGGTCTCTGGTGTGATTTCCTTTGAGCTCCCTCTGGGACTATTTTATTTGTTTGGTATGGTGTGAAGTAGTGGTTTGGTTGAGAAGATGGTAGACCCGTCCTTTGGTTGAGATGGTGTTGGTTGAGGCCTTTTACTTAAATCGAGTATGATGAGCTCTTGTCCTTTGGTTGGCTGCAATAGGCCTCATCCTTAGATTGAGCGAGAGCAAAGTTCATAATCTTTGGTTTAGTCTGTCCTGATCTTGTCATTGTTTTGAGGCATGCTGCAGCCTTCTAGTATACCATTTTTGGCATAGATTTGAGGTAACTAAGAGCTGCAGGGTATTGGTAAATATGGAGTTTCAGCAGAGACTGCTCATCATTTTGTGGAGGACTTTTTTTGTCTGGCTCCTATTTTTTTTTTCTCATTCTATCCTCTTTGCTTTGAACCGTGGTCACAGACGGTGGTTTTTCCACTGCATTCAGAACTCTTCTTTCTCCATGCCTTCCTGTGGTTGCATTGGGCACCACCCTTCCTGCTTCTGTTGTTTTTTTTTCTCTGTTGGTAGCCAGGCCATGTTTTTCAGTGGTAGGCGATTGAAAAGGCCAGGTTGGTGGTGGCCTTTGCTCTGGAGAGAGCCCGCTGTGCTTGTTTGTTCCCCTCCGTTCAGCTGAAGGGTTGTATCTCTAGTGTGGAAGTGGTCTGTCTCCAGTATTTTGAATCTCATTTGTTTACATTTCTTCCGGCAGCGCTGCCTGACCGTCCTGGGCCAGCGAGTTTCTATGCACTACAGTGATCCCAAGCCGAAAGTTAATGAGGACTGGCTCTGCGCGAAGGTAAGCGAAGACAACTAAGCTGAAGGCCACAAAACTGCTTTTCCTGACTGCTTGAAGGCTTGAAATTAATTGGTCCTAGAAATTGGACAAAACCTTGCTGTGAGCGGTGCGTTGTGGATGATGTACTGGTCAGCTGTTGTTACTTGTATAAAGAGCTTCAGTGGCTATGGCTGTCTTTTGGATTTTTAGTAGCCAGCAGTTTAGTCTGTTGCTTCTTTCTGTCACACATTGTACATTCCAGCAGCATGCATGGGTAATTGCTGTGTTTAACACAAATATACATGTTTCTTTGGTTGGCGTAGTTTCAGAACAGTTTTCAAACCTTTTGTGGAACAGTCTTTAGATTTCAGCAAAGGGAGTGTGTAGCGAGAACCCTTGATTACTAAGATTCTGCCCCAGTAGACCTCTAAAATCCCTGGTCAAGGTTCTGTCCATTCTCTCGCTGCTTGAGGATACAAAAAATAACATGTCTCTTAAAGGAGATGCACCTATTAAAGAAAGACCGGCCGTGGCTAAGATTGAGATGGTTCCCCAGACACATTTTCTTCTCCAGACCCAACTAAAAAGGGTTGGACAGCTGTACTCCTATTTATACCTTTAAGGTAGAAGTGGTGTATAATGGTAGAACCATAGCCCTCAGATTTTATCGTAGCAGAATGTCCTTTCAGAATTGTCACAGTTTACATCCCTTCCCAATAGCAAGAGAAGTTAATGATTGCAGCAATTAGTAACATCATGCAAACACCAGACACAGAGGTCCTTTTGAAGGAAGGAACAGAGTGGCTAAATGAGCTGGGACTATTGTGCGGCTTGCAGTGACACATCCTGGCTTGTAAGATTATACATATTTACACTCCTCACAAGCATTTAGGGAATACTTTAGGAACCTATAAAACATAGGAGCCAGTGACAGAGTAGTAAAATGAATCACCGATCCGTCCCTCATCAAAACTCGCGCATGGATGTGGGAAACTGAGTTTTATTGCTGACCTAACTCTAGTGTCCTGTGCCGGTCAGTCCTATTACTGCCAGTACAAGGGACCGGGGAAGCCATCTAGAGACATGTGAAAACGAGTTCCCCCATCTACATGATGGCTTCACTCAAAATAAACATGTTTAGTATCAATCATCCCGTATTGGTGTATGAAAGTGCCCCTTTCTGCACGGTTGCCCCCCTCAGGTTTTGCCTAATGTTGATGCACTTTGTGTGCCCTGGGTTCCTGCCAACCAGGGACCCAGGGCCTTTGTTCTTTCCCTAAACTGCATCGATACAAAACCCAATTGACATCCTTTGGCCACATGTTAGTCCCTTGTAAATGGTACCATAGGTACCAAGGGCACTGTGGCCAGGGAAGGCCTCAAATGGGTGCAGCACTTATTGTGCCACCCTTAGAGGTCCTGTTCCTTCACACACCCACACTGCCTTTGCAGACTGCATGTTTTATTGCAGAACAAAGTGAAGAATCGACATGGCACACATCTGTGCCATGCCTACAACCCACTGCCCAAGCATAGGTTAGCCACCCCTCTAGCTGGGTGCACTATACCAGTGGTGAGGGTACAGGTGCATGAGCTCTGTACCCTTCAGAGTACAAAGTTCATTCTTAGACATTGTAAATGCAGTGCTGCCATTAAGAGTATATGGTGCTGGGAGTTTGTCATTGCGAACTCCACAGCACAATAATGGCTGCCCTGAAAACGGAGAAGTTTGGTATCAAACATTTCAGCACATTAAACCCACACTGATGCCAGTATGAGAATTAATGAGAAATGCACACAGAGGGCATCTTAGTGATGCCCCCTGAAAACTAAACCTACCACTAGTGTCCAGGCTGAGTGGCTGCTTTCAGCTGTCACCACCAGTCATGTTTCTGGACCCCTGGGTCGAGAGCCTGCTGATCTCGGGGGCCTGAAACAATGCACATCCTGGGACGAGGTGCCAAGCCTCCTCCCCCAGGATGGGCAGGGTCCACAAAGGGAAAGCTTCAAAGACTTGCCGCCTTTGTGAGCCACCCCAGCCGATTGCTGATTTCAGCAACTGACCCCCACCGGTTCTGACCCCCACTTTGTGCGGGAGAATCAGCAGGAAAACTAAGTGAGAAAGGGATGTGTGCCCACCTTTGCCAATCCCACACCTCAGGTAGGGGAGGCAAGGTGAAAGAACCCAGAGGACCTGCCCTGCCTTCCCAAAACAAGACCTTGTCTCCTGTGAGCACCGGATTTGCTCACCCACAGACTGGCTCCGGCCAAATCCGCAAGTCTGCACCCGACACCCAAGGCCCGAGTTTGAGTTGCCCAACACCACAAAGAGGTCTCCTCTGTGATCCTGACCTGAGGTCTGGTGATCTCTGACCTGCCTGGAATCTCCAGCTGATGCCTGCAGCCCCTTTCTGGAGGATCACTCCGACCGCGACCAGAGCTGATAAAACCTGACGCCTGAAGACACCCCTGCACTCAATGTTGCACGGCCTTGGGTGGCCCAACCGACGGTGTCTCAGCATTCCCAGGCATCCCAACTTCTCCAACCGGTGGTCACCTCCAGAAGATCTTTGTCCCCGAGCCTGCAGTGTTTGTTACAACCAGAGAATCCCCATTGAAATCAACAGGACACCTGACGCCAAAACAGCACCCTGTGCTGCCGCGGGTGTACTTTGGATGCTAACTCGGATCCCCCTTTGCCCTGAGCCGAACACCAGGAGCTTTGCTCCCACAACCTTGTGGCCTGCTTGCGAGCAGCCTCCAACCGGAGGCCTCCTAGCCCCCATTGGATAATATTGGGCCACAACACCCGGCCGCCCTAGTGCCGCTGCAGGTGTTTTGAGAGTGCATCCATAACCCTGTGGGAACCCTTGTTCTAACCACTGAAAATCAACTCCCAAAATTAAGTACTTACCGTTAAACCGACAACTTCATTTCCTCCCATAGAATTGCATCGACTGCTTTTCTGTAAAAAAATGTTCTAAGTGTGGAGTTGGAAAATTGTATGAAACCTTAAACTGTATATTTACAAAAACTGATTTACTAACCTTTTATCTAGGAAATGTCCCAGTGTGATATCTAGGCATATCACACTGAGTAGAAAAAGTAATTTACAAAGTATTCTAAAAAGTAACTTGCAAAGTAATCTCAATAGTAACTGAAAAGTAAGTCCAACTTTTTTATGAACAAGTGATTTACCTGTGACCAATCCAATTGCATTCAACTGCATTCAAACTGTATTTAACTGCATTATTCTTGCAAAGTACTATAACGCTTACCTGTACCAGGCCTGGCTTGGTTCTAGAAATAAAATGCTACTAAATAATATATCTGAAAACTACTGTAGTTCTAGATTCCTTACCTTTACCCCCAAGCGTCGGACTGGATCCGGAGAATTTTTTCGTAGCAGTACCCCTGCGTGTCTGTAGGTGGCGCCAGTCGAATGCGTTCGGCGGCATGGTCGCTGGGATGACGTTGCGGTGTCTACTCAGATGCCGTCCCAGCGCGCTGACATTGTTTTTTTTTGTTTTTTTTGCAGTTTTATATAGTGCGAACTTGACCCGGATCCGAATCGGGTATCAGAGCGCTTTACATAGCACCTGTTACGTTACATGAGGACACACCTACATTTTTTGTTAGGCACGGGGAGATTGTGATTTGCCCTGAATCACAGGATGTTCAGCGTCATTACTGAGACTCGAACCCGGGTCCGAGGTCGAGCGCCCTAGCCGTTAAGCCAACTCCTCTCCCCGTTTCTTTCTTTTCCACGCAGCCAGCGCAGAGAACGTGCCCCCTCAGTCATTTTTTGACTACACTTTTTCGACTTTTGTCGACCTGTTTTATTTGAGACGTCGACTCCTGGTGCACAAGGGATGTCTCATTGTTGGACTGGCTTTAAGCCTTGCGACTTCTGTCACAAACTGATGTCAGTCACTGATCTGCGGTTCTGGTGCCTGGAGCACGACCTGAAGTTATGCTCCGACTGCCAAGCCATGAAGTCTTTGTGGGAAGTGGTCGTAAAAACACTTGGAGGCCCGGCAGTCCGCTCTGTTCGAGGTCCCGGTCGAGAGGAAGGTCTTGGGACTGGTCGGGGAGCCACCACCACTCGTCTTCAAAGTCTTTGCACTCATCGGGTAAGTCGAAGCATAAGAGGAAGGCGAAGAAGCATAGTCTCTCTTCGCCTTCTCCCCGTCCGTTGGCCGGCGCGGGACCCGGCTCAGTCTTCAGAGCCTGCTCCAGGGACGACTCTTTGCCTTCCTCCCTCCCCAGCCCAGCTTTGAGCTTTTTACGAAGCGCTTCGCTGCATTTTTGGGCAGCCCGGCTACTCAGGTGCGCCTTCGGTCCCCAGGGACTTGGCTGGGGGCTCTGCCCCTTTGATGCCGGCGGCTCTGGCGTGGAGGGCCTCAGAGGATCCAGTCCTGCATCCGGATCGGCGCCGGTCGACCTCATGATACCTTCCCTGGCGTATTCCAGTGACGACACCCCTGACGCTGGTTGTGCCCCCAACCGGCATCGACCCCGGCCTCACCCCCGACTTGGACCTGGTGCTGGATGTCAGTACAGACGCCTGAGGGTACTTTTGTACCGCTGTTTATCCCTGATGTTCCCTATCGCCCTGAGTGGCAGCCAGAGAAGGGTGAGGAGGACTGGGAGGGGTCTATTGACCCTTTTGCTGACCAGCTTGAAGAGCCAGGTTGTTGAGAGGAGTTTGGTAATGCCAGTGGTTTGGATACCTTGACCTTGGCATGCTCTCCTCCACCCCCCCCACCCCCCCCCCCCCCCTACCATGCCTATGGAGGATGGGGGCTTCCTACGTAGTGGTGTTGCGTAGGGTGGCTGAGGCCTTGGTCCTCGAGCTTCCTACGGTGGCAGTCAGGACTAACCTCCTGACAGAGGTGCTTCAGCAGGCAGTGGCCTTTTAGGAGCCCCTGCTGCCTTTTAATGAATCCCTCACAGACCTTCTGGGCACTAGGCCCAACCCCAGCACAGGGGTTCCTGTGGACAGAATGATTGCCCGACGCCACTGCCCGGCCCCGGGCGACCCACATTTCCTTTCCCAACACCCAACCCCGAGAGCTCGGTGGTCCAAGCCTCGTCCTCTAAAGGCGCATTCCCTACTGCTCCCCCAGATAGGGAATCCAAGGAGCTGGACCACTTTGGGAATATGTCTTCTTCCGCCAGCTTAGGGCTGTGGTCGGTGAACACTGTATGCCTCTTGGGCCGTTATACCCATACGGTGGGATACGGTTGCGCAAGGGCTGCCACAGTGCCCGGAGAAGGCCCAGACCGTGCTCATCCGCGCAGTTGCTGAGGTTTGAGACGCTGCTAAGTTCACCATCAGGTGTCAGCTGGATACCGCCGAGACTCTAGGCAGAACGATTTCTACGTCGGTAGCCCTGAGGTGCTATGCCTGGGGATGTCTTTTTTTTAGGGGGGATGTCCAATCCACCCTTTTGGACATGCCCTTTTATGGCTGTCGCCTGTTTGGTGACAAGCGGACTCAGTGCTTGAGCGCTTCAAGGATTCTAGGGCTACGGCCAGATCCTTGGGCCTTGCAGCAACCTCTTACCCCATGCTGTCTGTCTTTTGGCCCTTTGGTGGCTCTGGAAGGTGTGCCCCACCACATTCCATCCACTCGAGCCACTGGGCCACGCAAGCTACCCAGTCTATGCATGGCCGCAGACGTGGGACCCGGCGACGCGGGTCTGGGGGCCAGCGGGTGGGCCAGTCAACTCATATTCCCCCTGCAGCAGCCCCCAAACCTTCTTAGTCAGGCTTTTCAGGGCAGCCAGAGGCCAGTGGGTGGCAGAATTCGCCATCACTTCCCCCACTGGCACAATCACGTCGGACAGGTGAGTTTTGCAGCTAGTCCGAAGGGGCTACTCCCTCCCCTTCGAGACTACCCATTCCTCCATGCCACCAGCACTCAATCGCATGTTGGAGGATCACTTGGCCCTTCTCCGCCAGGAAAGATCAGCTCTCTTGGCCAAGGGAGCTATCGAAAGGGTCCCTGTGCCAGAAGTAAGTCATGGTTGCTACTCCCACTACTTTCTGGTACCCAAGAAATACAAAGGCCTGTGTCCTATCTTAGACCTCAGGGACCTCAACTGCTTTCTCCGAAAGGAGAAGTTCAAAATGCTATGTTGGCTCCGGTCCTCTCTGCCCTCGATCCTGGAGATTGGACGGTAGCGTTGGACTTGAAGGACGCCTGTTTCCACATCCCCGTCCTGCCAGCCCACAGGCGTTACCTACGGTTCACGGTAGGCCATGAGCATTTTCAATTTACCGTGCTTCCCTTTGGCCTTACCCGCGTCCCTTGGGTGTTCACGATAGTGATGGCGGTGGTTGCAGCTCATCTGCGCAGATCAGGGGTTCCAGTCTTCCCCCATCTCGACGACTGGCTGTTGAAGGCCGGCTCGCCCCATCTGTTGTCTCCCACCTCCAGACTACGGTGGACCTCCTGCATTCGCTGGAGTTCAATATCAATGTGCTGAAGTCGCACCTGATTCCCTCTCAGAAGCTCCTTTTCATCGGAGCAGTTCTGGATACAGCGCAGTTTCGGGTCTATCCTCCCGAGCGGCGAGTCTGGGATATTCGGGCTATGATACCGATGTTTCAGCCTCTATCCCGGATTTTGGTGAGAATGAGGCTGCTGGGCCTCATGGCCTGCATCCTGCTGGTGATTCGTGCCAGATGACACATGCGGGCTCTGTAGTGGGACCTTAAGTTCCCGTGGGCGCAGCATCCGGGGAATCTTTCCAATGTCGTCCAGATCTCGGAGGGGACTACAAGTTAGTTGCAGTGGTGGCTCACAAACCAGGATTGGGTCAACGGCAGATCCCTCTCCCTTCCCCAACCAGAGTTCACAGTGGTGACAGATGCGTCACTCCTGGGATGGGGCGGACACATGGGAGAGGCGGAGATCAAGGGTCACTGGTCTCCGGCGGAGTCCGGGCTCCACATCAACCTTCTGGAGCTTCAGGCGATCCGTCTTGCACTGAAGGCATTCCTTCCTTCCTTCCTTCTGACAGAGGAAGAGTAGTGCAGGTGTTGACGAACACCACCACCTACGTCGAGAGGCTTTTTGCCATTGGACATGGCTGGAACATTAGGGCATATCCCTGGTGGTTCAACACCTGGCAGGTTCCCTGAACACCAGGGCAGACATACTCAGCCTCATGTGCATGATGGATCACGAATGGCGTCTTCACTCAGAGGTGGTGCAAGGTCTCCTTCAGCAGTGGGTAGAGCCTTGTTTAGATCGGTTCGCCACTGAAGAGAACATGCAATGTCAGCAGTTCTGTGCGTTGGAGTTTCCAAGGTGGCACTCGCTCAGCAACTCTTTTAGTCGCGAGTTGCGACCTCCTGTACACCTTTCCGCCTGTACCACTTCTACCCAGAGTGCTGAAGAAGATCAAACGCGACCGGGCCCAAGTCATTCTTGTGGCTCCGGACCGGGCACAAAGAGTCTGGTACCCCGAGCTCTTGAGCATGGCCATCGATCCTCGGATCAGAATGCCTCTTCGAGTCGATCTTCTGTTGCAGCAGCAGGGGCGGTCCTCCGTCGAACCTATCCAGCCTCCACATCCTTGTGTGGAGATTGAGCAGCGACAGTTGACAGCTTTTGACCTTCCTCCCAAAGTCTGTTATGTCCTTTTGGCAGCCAGGCGTCCCCCCACTAAAACGGTATACGCCCTTAAATGGAACAAATTTGTGGCATGGTGCACAGCAAAGGCTGTGGATCCCCCTTCTGCCCCTCTTTCAGAGGTTCTCCTCTTCATTCTATCTTTTTCCCAGCTGGGTTCTGCTCGGGTCACCCTTAAAGGTTATCTTTAGGCCATTTCAGCCTTTCTTCGCCTTCCTGATCAGTTTTCTCTTGTCAAGTCCCCTTTTGTAAATAGATTCCTGAAGTCTCTTTCCCCCTCCTCCTTTCGTAATGCCCCAATGGGACTTCAATCTTGTCCTTACTTATCTTGTGTGCTCCCTTCGAGCCACTACATAATTGTCTTCTCGTCTTCTTACTATAAAGACGCTTTCCTACTCGCCATCACCTCTGCCCGCAGGGTGAGTGAGCTTCAGGCTCCGTCCTCCAAGCCTCCTTTTCTGCTTGTTTATCCTCCTTTTCTGCCCAAAGTGGTTAACTCTTTCCACATAGGTCAGAAAAATACATTGCTTACCTTCATCCCGCCTCCACACCCTTCCAAAGAGGAGGAGAGACTCCACCGTCTGGACCCAAAAGGTGCGCTGTCCTTCTACCTTGACCGCACTAAAGATTTCCTGGTGGAGGATCAACTCTTCAAGGGTTATGTGGGCGCCAAGAAAGGTCGAGCTGTGCACAAAAGTACCATCTCTAGATGGGTTGTCCTATGCATCAAAATCTTCTATTCTTTGACGAAAAAGGAACCTCCAGTAGGACTGCCGCCCACTCTACTAGGGCGACCGTAGCCACTACTGCTTTGGGAGGTGGCGTTCCTCTGGTTAACATCTGTCAGGCAGCCACGTGGGCATCTCTGCACATGTTCACAAAACATTACTGCCCTTGATAGCCAAGTCCGGAGAGGTGGCTTTTGTTGGCCGTTCTGTTCTCCAGGACTTCCTGGTGTGAACTTAGTTTGCAGACCCACCACCGGGGATGGCATTGCTTGGGGTATCTATTCTAAAGGTAAGGAGTCTGTAACTACAGGCTCTTTCAGATGAACAAGTTATTTACCTTCAGTAACAATGTATCTGTAAGAGACGTATGTAGTTATAGATTCCTTACCCCTCCTCCCCTTTCTGTGAAGTGACTTCTAGGGATAGGGACTCCCTTCTAGGGCCCTAGTTATGTGCACCAGTGGTCAGTGTCTTGCATGACTGCACTTTTGGCGTGGAAAGTCGTGTCAGAACTGACGTCAGTGCGCAGGGGTGGCGTTTAAGTAGACACCATGACGTCATCCTGTGAGAAAGTGGCTCTGTATATACTGTTCCCTAATAGGTACAGGGTGTACAGAGTCCACAGTCCCCCAGAGGCTGATAGAGGTCAAAGTTAGGTATGACCTTACTCTCAAAAGTGGTAGCTTGGTCGAGCAGTAAGGCAGTACCAGAGGACAGTGTAAAGCATTTATTGTACACACTCAGTCAGCAAATGGTTTCACACACTCAATAACTGAACTCTAGGCCAATGATTTGTATATATAAAATATATGCTTGTTTTATTTTTAGAACCACAAAGGGGGTAAAAATATACTTTCTCAGAATGAGAGGTTGAATATAAATACTTTTGTTTTAAGCAATAAATTTGTGTAAACAGTCACAGTTGGTTGCAATAAACAATCCTATTTCCTAAACATAACAATGCATTGAGCTCAATGGTAAATTCAGGTTATTTGTAATAAATTACTTTTCAGATTACTTTTGGAATTCCAGGTCTGGCTCCTAGAACCAGCCTGGGGTCAGTATGCAGAAACAAGTGATGAAAGTCGACTTAATAACTGTAATGATTTTTAAATAATATTTAGCTATTTCAAAAGTTAGCACTTAGAAAATATTTCACAGAAAACATTCAGTGGATCTCTATGGCAAGAAATTCAAATTGCAGGTAGAGTACTTTTATCGTTACTTTAGTAATCCAGGACTGGGTGCCTAGACCCAGGACTGGGGTCCTTATCAAAAGCAGGTAAGTAATTTCGTTTGCAGAAATGGTACGATTTTAAAAGAATATTTCAAATTTGCAAAAGTAGACACTTAGAAGAAATTTCACAGAAAAGCAGACAATGGTTTCCTATGGGAGAAAAATGAGTTAGAGGTAAGTATAGTTGTGAACACTTTTCAGAGTCAGGGCTGGCCACCAAGATCCAGCACTGGGAGCTCACCTAGGAGCAGGTGAGTAAATTCGTTTTTGTCACTTGGCTGATTTTTGGTGAATTTTTGCAGTTTTGAAAAGTTCACACTTAGAAGATTTTTGAAGAAAAAGCCAGTCAATGTTACCCTATGAGGAAAATGAAGTTAGCGGTTTAAGGGTAAGTACTCGACTGGTAGTGTTGAAATTCCGGGCATGGACTCAGGGGTCCCCCAGTGTCAGGTAGGTACAGTTGGTTCACCCTCAGCGGTTTCAGGACGGCCGGGTGCAGAGAGAGTTGGGCCCAATGTTATCCTATGAGGGATAGGGGGGCCTTGGTTGGTGGCTGCTGTCTGGCAAGCCACGCGGCTGTGGGAGCTGGGCTCCTGGTCACTTACTCAGGGCAAGTGGGGAAGTAGGTTAGTGTAGAGAGGGCACTGCCAGGGCCACTCGGGCGGCTGGGTGCAGGGTGCTTTTGAGCCTTAGGGCGCTCAATGGAAATCAATGGGAATGTTCCGGTTTGGAAAGAGGCTGCAGGCTCGGGGACGAGGATGTTTCAGGTGCCACCACCACTTCGAGAGGTAAGTTGGGTAGTTGTAGGTTAGGTGGGTACCCCGGGATTGGGCACAGGGGGTCGCAGGGCGCCTGGTGCAGGGGTGCCTTTTGACGTCGGGAATCTTACCCTCTGGTTGATCGCGGCTGGGGTGGCACTTCGTTCTGAGGCTGCAGGCTTCTTCCGGGATGTCGAGGGGGGTCCTTGGGTGCCGGACTCTGGGTCACAGTCGCCGTGGGGTCGTCCTCTGGGTCTTTGTCCACTCCGGCACTGGCCAGGCTTGGCTGGTGCAGAGTGTGTTGGGTCCGCGGTCCCGGGCTGGTGCCAGGGATAGCAAATAGGTTTCTTGAGTAGAGCCTCTACTCGTGGGAGTCCCAGGGGCTTAGAGCTAAAAGGTAGCCAGGTCCTCCGGGGTTGGTGAGGTTGCTGGCCACGAGGGATGCCGCGCTGGTGCAGGTTCGAGAGTCGACAGGCCGGTAGGGCTGGGGCCAAAGCAGTTGGTGTCTTCTTCTCTTTTTAGCAGCTGCAGGGCAGGTCTTTGTTCTTCTTGCTCTTCTTGTCGTTTTCTATCTGGAATCTAAGGAAGGAAGGTTCAGGGTGCCCCTAAATACTAGATTTAGGGGCGTTACAGGTAGGTGAAGGCCAGGGACCAATGGGTCCTTGTCCTGGGGTGGGTACACCCCCTATCCTGCCTCTCTCCTGTGGGAGGGGGACAGTAGCCTAATCCTGATAGGGTAGGGCCTCCCATCTTCAACATGGCGAGAGCCCGGAGATGTGCTTCACCTCGCCTCCCCCACCTGAGGGGTGGGGTGGGCAGGCTGGCACATCCCCTGTCCTTGTATGGGGTTTCCGGCCAAGCTTCCCGCCAGAGTGGGGGGTTGCAGTGGCCTGGGGAAACTCCAAATGGCGGCATGCCTTTGAAGCTTCCCTTTGCTCATCCTGGGGGAGGAGATTTCTCACCTCTCCCAGGATGTGCATTGTTGCAGGCCCGGGAGAGCAGGGGCTCTCCCACCCAGGGGTCCAGCAACGTGTCTGCTGTGTGGCAGCCTCAGAGCAGACGTGGATTGTAAGTTAGCTGTAAGGGGGCATCTTCTAAGATGCCCTCTGGGGTGCTTAGTACATTAAATCCTACACTGGCATCAGTGTGGGTTCAATGTGCTGAGAAGTTTGATACCAAACTTCCCAGGCTTCAGTGTTGCCAATATGGTGCTGTGGAGCTCGTGTTTGACAAGCTCTCAGCACCATGTATTCTTAAATGACAGCACTGCACTTACAGTGCCCAGGAATGGACCCGGGTACTGTAGGGGCACAGGGCTCCTGCTCCTGTGCCCACACCATAGGCGTAATGCACCCAGCTAGAGGGGTGGCTGACATATGCCTTGGCAGTGTAGGTGATGGGCATGGTACACAGTGATGTGTGCCATGTCGACTCTTTGTTTTGTCCTGCACCCAGACACTCAGCCCGCAAGGGCAGTGTGTGTGTAAGGGTAAAGGGCCTCTGAGGGTGGCACAATGAGTGCTGCAGCCCTTAGAGGCCTTCCCTGGTCACAAGGCCCTGGGTACCTAGGGTACCATTTACTAGGGGCTGACATGTGGCTAGGGTTTGCCAATTTGGAGTTTGTGTGGTTTAAGGAAGGAACATAGGCCCTGGGCACCTGATTGGCAGGAACCCAGGGTACAATCAATCGAAGTACATTCAGCAATTTAGCAAAAAGTGGGGGCATACCATGCAAGAAAGATGGCACTTTCTCACACAACCCCCCCCCCCCCCCCTCCCCCCCCCCCCCCCCAAACGAAAGGTGATGAGACTAACCTTGTCCTATGGAGTCTTCATTGTCTAAGTGGAAGAACCTGGAAAGTCCATCTGCATTGGCATGGGCAGTCCCTGGTCTGTGTTCCACTTCAAAGTCCATTCCCTGTAGGGAGATGGACCACCTCAGTAGTTTTGGATTTTCCCCTTTCATCTGCATTAGCCATCTGAGAGGTCTGTGGTCAGTTTGAACTAGGCAGTGAGTGCCAAACAAGTATGGCCTCAGCTTCTTCAGGGACCAAACCACAGCAAAGGCCTCCCTCTCAATGGCACTCCAACGCTGCTCTCTAGGGAGTAGTCTTCTGCTTATAAAAGCAACAGGTTGGTCTTGGCCTTCATCATTGGTCTGGGATAGGACCGCTCCTATCCCTAGCTCAGAGGCATCAGTCTGCACTATGAACTGCTTGGCATAATCTGGAGCTTTTAGAATTGGTGCTGAGCACATTGCTTCTTTTAGGGTGTCAAAAGCCTTTTGACAACTAACTGTCCAGTTAACTTTCTTGGGCATTTTCTTGGAGGTGAGTTCTGTGAGGGGGGTCACAATGGACCCATACCCCTTCACAAACCTCCTGTAGTACCCAGTCAAGCCAAGGAATGCCCTGACTTGGCTCTGGGTTGTTGGAGCTATCCAGTCCATGATGGCCTGGATTTTGGGTTGTAAGGGCTGTACCTGGCCTCCACCTACAAGGTGGCCCAAGTACACCACAGTGCCCTGCCCTATCTGGCATTTGGACGCCTTGATAGTGAGACCTGCACTCTGCAGAGCCTCTAAAACCTTCCCAAGGTGAATCAGGTGATCCTGCCAGGTGGAGCTAAAGACAGCAATATCATCAAGATAAGCTGCACTAAAGGACTCCAACCCAGCCAGGACATGGTTCACCAACCTCTGGAAGGTGGCAGGGGCATTCTTTAACCCAAAGGGCATCACAGTAAACTGATAATGCCCATCAGGGGTGGAGAATGCTCTCTTTTCTTTTGCTCCTGGGGCCATGCCAATCTGCCAGTACCCTGCAGTTAAGTCAAAGGTACTGAGAAATTTGGCAGCCCCCAATTTGTCTATCAGTTCATCTGCTCTTGGGATAGGGTGAGCATCTGTCTTGGTGACAGAGTTGAGCCCTCTATAGTCCACACAGAACCTCATCTCTCTCTTTTCACCCTGTTGATGAGGTTTGGGGACCACAACCACTGGGCTAGCCCAGGGGCTCTCTGAAGGCTCAATGACCCCTAACTCCAGCATCTTGCTGACCTCAGCTTTGATGCTTTCCTTGACTTGATCTGACTGTCGATAGATTTTGTTCTTGACAGGTGCACTGTCACCAGTGTCCACATCATGGGTACACCAGTTTGTCAGACCAGGGGTCAGGGAAAAGAGGCTAGCATATTGTTGCAAGACTTGCTTGCAGTCAGTCTGCTGTTGGGCAGAGAGGGTGTCTGAGAAAATCACACCATCTACTGACCCATCTTTTGGGCTGTAGGATAGGAGGTCAGGGAGTGGCTCACTCTCTGCTTCCTGTTCTTCATCAGTCACCATCAGCATGGTGATGTCAGCCCTATCATTGTAGAGTTTAAGGCGGTTCACATGGATGACCCTTTTGGGTGTCCTGCTAGTGCCCAGGTCAACTAGATAGGTGACCTCACTCTTTCTCTCTAGGATAGGGTAAGGGCCACTCCATTTGTCTTGGAGAGCCCTTGGTGCCACTGGCTCCAAAACCCACACCTGTTGCCCTGGTTGAAATTCAACCAGTGCAGCTTTTTGGTCATACCAGTGCTTCTGGAGCTCCTGGCTGGCCTCAAGGTTCTTGGATGCCTTTTCCATATACTCAGCCATTCTGGACCTTAGGCCAAGCACATAGTCCACTATGTCCTGTTTGGGTTCCTGAAGAGGCCTCTCCCAGCCCTCTTTTACAAGACATAGTGGTCCCCTTACAGGATGACCAAACAGAAGTTCAAAGGGTGAGAAACCTACTCCCTTCTGTGGCACTTCCCTGTAAGCGAAAAGCAAGCATGGTAACAGGACATCCCACCTCCTTTTGAGTTTCTCAGGGAGTCCCATGATCATACCTTTCAATGTCTTGTTGAACCTCTCAACAAGGCCATTGGTTTGTGGGTGGTAGGGTGTAGTAAACTTGTACTGCACTCCACACTCTTTCCACATGTGTGTTAGGTAAGCAGACATGAAGTTGGAACCTCTGTCTGAAACCACCTCCTTAGGAAAACCCACCCTGGTGAAGACACCGAGGAGGGCCTTGGCTACTGCAGGAGCTGTAGTAGTCCTAAGTGGAATTGCTTCAGGGTACCTAGTAGCATGATCCACTACTACTAGAATGAATTTGTTCCCTGAGGCTGTGGGAGGTTCAAGTGGACCCACAATGTCCACACCTACCCTTTCAAAGGGGACCCCCACCACTGGTAGTGGAATGAGGGGGGCCTTTGGGTGGCCACCTGTCTTGCCACTGGCCTGACAGGTAACACAGGAGCTGACAAACTCCTTCACCTTTTGGTGCATCTGGGGCCAGTAAAAGTGACTCACTAACCTTTCCCAAGTTTTGGATTGCCCCAGATGTCCAGCTAGGGGGATGTCATGAGCCAAAGTTAGGAGGAACTCCCTGTACTTCTGTGGCACTACCACCCTCCTGGTGGCTCCAGGAGTGGGGTCTCTTGCCTCAGCATACAGTAATCCCTCTTCCCAGTAAGCTCTGTGGGTACCACTGACATCTCCCCTGGCTTCTGAAGCAGCTTGTTGTCTCAGGCTTTCAAGAGTGGGACAGTCTCGCTGGCCCTGGCACACAGCTCTTCCCTAGAGGGTCCCCCTGGGCCCAAGAGTTCAACCTGGTAAGGGTCAAGCTCCATGGACTCAGTTCCCTCAGGGGTATCTACATCCTCTCCAGGGGGATAGGGGTTCTGAGTGTTTGGCTGTACAGAAGCTGGTCCCCCAGTCTCCTTGCCCTTCCTCTTGGTTGGTTGGGCCATTATTCCAGGCTCCAAACCTACTTTTTCACCCTTCCTCTTGCTCTGTGCTCTGGTTTGCACACACACCAATTCAGGGATGCCCAGCATGGCTGCATGGGCCTTTAACTCAACTTCAGCCCAGGCTGAGGTTTCCAGATCATTTCCAAGCAGGCATGCAGCTGGCAACTTTGGAGAGACCACTACCTGTTTCAGGCCAGTAACCCCCCCCCCCCCCCCCCCCCCAGCCTAATGTTACCATGGTCATGGGATGACTAGTGGTGACACTGTCAGCGTTGGTGACTGGGTAAGACTTCCCAATCAAGTATTGCTCAGGGGAAACCAGTGTGTCTTTCACCATAGTGACACTGGCACCTGTATCCCTCAGAGCTTCTACCCTAGTTCCATTTACCCAGGGGTACTGTAAGTATTTCTTTAAGTTGGGGGGCCACACAGCCACAGTGGCAAACTCCACTTCTCCCAAGGAGACTAAACTTGCTTCAGTGTGTTCCCAGATTTGCTCAGGGTACACCTCTGATCCCATTTGTATACTTGCTGCCCCAGGAGTGGCTGTACTGGGTGCCTTAGGGGCTTTGTTTTGGGGGCAAGATACAGTTAGGTGTCCCTGCTTCTTACAGGTATTACACCAGGCCTTTAAGGGATCAAAGTTCTTCCCCCTATATGGTTGGGGCACTTAGGGAGTCGTTTGGGTTCCACCCACCGGAACAGGTTTTTGGGGCCCTTTGGAAGACTCAGACTTTTTATCTTGGGGATTCTCACCACCTTTCCCCTGGGGAGGTTTTGTGACCACCTTCTTTTGGTCACCCCCAGTGGTTGTCTTGGTCACCCTAGTCTTGACCCAGTGGTCTGCCTTCTTTCCCAATTCTTGGGGAGAAATTAGACCTAGGACTACCAAATGCTGATGTAACTTTTCATTTGTGCAGTTACTCAAAATATGTTCCTTCATGAATAAATTGTACAATCCAGTAAAATCCTGCACACCATGTCCAGCTAACCAACCATCCAGTGTCTTCACTGAGAAATCTACAAAATCAATCCAGGACTGGGTCTGGGTTTTGTGAGCCCCCCTGAATCTAATTCTATACTCCTCAGTGGTGAATCCAAATCCCTCAATCAGAGCTTTCTTCATGAGGTCATAGGATCCTGCTTCTGGCCCAGAGAGAATCAGAAGCCTGTCCCTGCAGTTACCAGAGAACAGTTCCCACAGGAGTGCCCCCCAGAGAGGTTTCTTTACTTTCCTGATATCACAAGCCCTCTCAAAGGCTGTGAACCATTTGGTGATATCATCACCTTCCTCAAATTTAGGGACAATCCCTTTGGGGATTTTAAGGTCAGAAGTTTCCTCCCTATCCTTGTTTTTATTATTGCTGCCACCATTGATGGGTGCTAAACCCATCTCTCTCCTTTCCTTTTCTAGAGCCAGGAGCCTGGACTCTAGATCTATTCTTTTGGCCAGCCTCACAAGGCTGTCCTCTTCACTGGGGGGTCCCCCAGTGTTGTCTCTGGGACCAGAGCCACCTGTGTGGTCTCTAGGTGCCCAGATGCTATGTCTTGAGTTGGAGGGTATGGGTGCCATCTCCTCCCTAGGGAATAGTATGGGGAGGTTGCTGTCCTCCTCCCCTGATTCCCTTTCCTCATCTGACTGGCCATCACCATGTTCAGATGGGTGGTCTTTAGCATACTCAGCCAGGAGCTCCTGGAGCCCTTGTTTGGTTGGATGCTGACCCATTTGTAAATTTTTGAGTTTACATAAGGACCTCAATTCCTTGAAAGACAAGTGTAAGTAAGGTGTGAGGTCGAGCTCCTGCACCATGTCCATGTTATTATTATCACTAATAGCTGGGTTTGTTTGAGACATTCTAACCTGACAGTTCTACCCCTCTACCCTGACTATAGTGACTTTTATTTTTCTAAAATTCTAATGGGACTTAAGCAAGGCCCTAGCAAGACTTTTAGTAATTTTGGAAAAACCAATCAGAATTCTAAAGGCAATTTTTAAGAGTTCTGTCGTGTGATCAGATGGTAACCAAGTAGTCCAACAAATGCAAGTTTGTATCCCACCGCTGATCCACCAATGTGAGAAAGTGGCTCTGTATATACTGTTCCCTAATAGGTACAGGGTGTACAGAGTCCACAGTCCCCCAGAGGCTGATAGAGGTCAAAGTTAGGTATGACCTTACTCTCAAAAGTGGTAGCTTGGTCGAGCAGTAAGGCGGTACCAGAGGACAGTGTAAAGCATTTATTGTACACACTCAGTCAGCAAATGGTTTCACACACTCAATAACTGAATTCTAGGCCAATGATTTGTATATATAAAATATATGCTTGTTTTATTTTTAGAACTACAAAGGGGGTAAAAATATACTTTCTCAGAATGAGAGGTTGAATATAAATACTTTTGTTTTAAGCAATAAATTTGTGTAAACAGTCACAGTTGGTTGCAATAAACAATCCTATTTCCTAAACATAACAATGCATTGAGCTCAATGGTAAATTCAGGTTATTTGTAATAAATTACTTTTCAGATTACTTTTGGAATTCCAGGTCTGGCTCCTAGAACCAGCCTGGGGTCAGTATGCAGAAACAAGTGATGAAAGTCGACTTAATAACTGTAATGATTTTTAAATAATATTTAGCTATTTCAAAAGTTAGCACTTAGAAAATATTTCACAGAAAACATCCAATGGATCTCTATGGCAAGAAATTCAAATTGCAGGTAGAGTACTTTATCGTTACTTTAGTAATCCAGGACTGGGTGCCTAGACCCAGGACTGGGGTCCTTATCAAAAGCAGGTAAGTAATTTCGTTTGCAGAAATGGTACGATTTTAAAAGAATATTTCAAATTTGCAAAAGTAGACACTTAGAAGAAATTTCAGAGAAAAGCAGACAATGGTTTCCTATGGGAGAAAAATGAGTTAGAGGTAAGTATAGTTGTGAACACTTTTCAGAGTCAGGGCTGGCCACCAAGATCCAGCACTGGGAGCTCACCTAGGAGCAGGTGAGTAAATTCGTTTTTGTCACTTGGCTGATTTTTGGTGAATTTTTGCAGTTTTGAAAAGTTCACACTTAGAAGATTTTTGAAGAAAAAGCCAGTCAATGTTACCCTATGAGGAAAATGAAGTTAGCGGTTTAAGGGTAAGTACTCGACTGGTAGTGTTGAAATTCCGGGCATGGACTCAGGGGTCCCCCAGTGTCAGGTAGGTACAGTTGGTTCACCCTCAGCGGTTTCAGGACGGCCGGGTGCAGAGAGAGTTGGGCCCAATGTTATCCTATGAGGGATAGGGGGGCCTTGGTTGGTGGCTGCTGTCTGGCAAGCCACGCGGCTGTGGGAGCTGGGCTCCTGGTCACTTACTCAGGGCAAGTGGGGAAGTAGGTTAGTGTAGAGAGGGCACTGCCAGGGCCACTCGGGCGCCTGGGTGCAGGGTGCTTTTGAGCCTTAGGGCGCTCAATGGAAATCAATGGGAATGTTCCGGTTTGGAAAGAGGCTGCAGGCTCGGGGACGAGGATGTTTCAGGTGCCACCACCACTTCGAGAGGTAAGTTGGGTAGTTGTAGGTTAGGTGGGTACCCCGGGATTGGGCACAGGGGGTCGCAGGGCGCCGGGTGCAGGGGTGCCTTTTGACGTCGGGAATCTTACCCTCTGGTTGATCGCGGCTGGGGTGGCACTTCGTTCTGAGGCTGCAGGCTTCTTCCGGGATGTCGAGGGGGGTCCTTGGGTGCCGGACTCTGGGTCACAGTCGCCGTGGGGTCGTCCTCTGGGTCTTTGTCCACTCCGGCACTGGCCAGGCTTGGCTGGTGCAGAGTGTGTTGGGTCCGCGGTCCCGGGCTGGTGCCAGGGATAGCAAATAGGTTTCTTGAGTAGAGCCTCTACTCGTGGGAGTCCCAGGGGCTTAGAGCTAAAAGGTAGCCAGGTCCTCCGGGGTTGGTGAGGTTGCTGGCCACGAGGGATGCCGCGCTGGTGCAGGTTCGAGAGTCGACAGGCCGGTAGGGCTGGGGCCAAAGCAGTTGGTGTCTTCTTCTCTTTTTAGCAGCTGCAGGGCAGGTCTTTGTTCTTCTTGCTCTTCTTGTCGTTTTCTATCTGGAATCTAAGGAAGGAAGGTTCAGGGTGCCCCTAAATACTAGATTTAGGGGCGTTACAGGTAGGTGAAGGCCAGGGACCAATGGGTCCTTGTCCTGGGGTGGGTACACCCCCTATCCTGCCTCTCTCCTGTGGGAGGGGGGCAGTAGCCTAATCCTGATAGGGTAGGGCCTCCCATCTTCAAGATGGCGAGAGCCCGGAGATGTGCTTCACCTCGCCTCCCCCACCTGAGGGGTGGGGTGGGCAGGCTGGCACATCCCCTGTCCTTGTATGGGGTTTCCGGCCAAGCTTCCCGCCAGAGTGGGGGTTGCAGTGGCCTGGGGAAACTCCAAATGGCGGCATGCCTTTGAAGCTTCCCTTTGCTCATCCTGGGGGAGGAGATTTCTCACCTCTCCCAGGATGTGCATTGTTGCAGGCCCGGGAGAGCAGGGGCTCTCCCACCCAGGGGTCCAGCAACGTGTCTGCTGTGTGGCAGCCTGGGCAGCCTCAGAGCAGACGTGGATTGTAAGTTAGCTGTAAGGGGGCATCTTCTAAGATGCCCTCTGGGGTGCTTAGTACATTAAATCCTACACTGGCATCAGTGTGGGTTCAATGTGCTGAGAAGTTTGATACCAAACTTCCCAGGCTTCAGTGTTGCCAATATGGTGCTGTGGAGCTCGTGTTTGACAAGCTCTCAGCACCATGTATTCTTAAATGACAGCACTGCACTTACAGTGCCCAGGAATGGACCCGGGTACTGTAGGGGCACAGGGCTCCTGCTCCTGTGCCCACACCATAGGCGTAATGCACCCAGCTAGAGGGGTGGCTGACATATGCCTTGGCAGTGTAGGTGATGGGCATGGTACACAGTGATGTGTGCCATGTCGACTCTTTGTTTTGTCCTGCACCCAGACACTCAGCCTGCAAGGGCAGTGTGTGTGTGTAAGGGTACAGGGCCTCTGAGGGTGGCACAATGAGTGCTGCAGCCCTTAGAGGCCTTCCCTGGTCACAAGGCCCTGGGTACCTAGGGTACCATTTACTAGGGGCTGACATGTGGCTAGGATTTGCCAATTTGGAGTTTGTGTGGTTTAAGGAAGGAACATAGGCCCTGGGCACCTGATTGGCAGGAACCCAGGGTACACTCAATCGAAGTACATTCAGCAATTTAGCAAAAAGTGGGGGCATACCATGCAAGAAAGATGGCACTTTCTCACACCTATCCCAGGATACTTCGAAGACTCTTCCAGGACAACAACGTGCAAACATCCGGACCCAACACTAGGCGGCGATCTATGCACAGATATGAATGTCAGCAGCTCTACATGCCAAGAACAGATGCATACTGGTAAGTAGCATATTCATTATCGGTTTAAAGGTAAGTACTCGACTGGCAGAGTTGAGCTTCTGGGCATAGACTCAGGGGTCTCCCAGGGTCAGGTAGGTACAGTTGGTTCACCCTCAGCGGCACTGGGGTGGCCGGGTGCAGAGAGAGTTAGGCCCAATGTTATCCTATGAAAGGTAAGGGGGGGCCTTGGTTGGTGGCTGCTGACTAGCAGGCCACGCGGCTGTGGGAGCTGGGCTCCTGGTCACTTACTCAGGGCAAGTGGGGAAGTAGATAGGTGTAGAGGTTGCACTGCCAGGACCACTCGGGCGGCTGGGTGCAGGGTGCTTTTGAGCCTTCGGGCGCTCAATTGATTTCAATTGGAAAGCTCCGGTTTAGAAAAAGACTGCATGCTCGGGGAAGAAGATTCTTCAGGTGCCACCACCACTTCGAGAGGTAAGTTGGGTAGTTGGAGGATAGGTAGATACCCTGGGATTGGGCACAGGGGGCCGCGGGGTGCAGGGGTGCCTTTTGGTGTCGGGAAATCTTACCCTCTGTTGATCGCGGTTGGGGGGGGGGCACCTGGTTCTGAGGCTGCAGGCTTCTTCAGGAGTGTCGAGGGAGGTCCTTGGGTGCTGGACTCGGGGTCACAGTCGCCGTGGGGTCGTCCTCGTGGTCTTTGTTCACTCCGGCACAGGCCAGGCTTGGTGGGTGCAGAGTGTGAAGGGTTCGCGGTTCCGGGCTGCTGCCATGGATTAGAAGTAGATTTTGAGTAGAGAATCTACTCGTGGGAATCCCAGGGGTTTAGAGTCAAAAGGTAGCCAGGTCCTCCGGGGTTTGTGAGGTTGCTGGCCACGAGATGCCGGGTTGGAGCAGGTTCGAGGGTCGACAGGCCAGTAGGGCTGGGGCCAAAGCAGTTGGTGTCTTCCTCTTCTTAGCAGCTGCAGGGCAGGTCTTCTTTCTTCTAGCTCTTCTTCAGATTTCAGAATCTGTAATCTGGGGAAGGAAGGTTCAGGGTGCCCCTAAATACTAGATTTAGGGGCGTTACAGGTAGGTGAAGGGCAGGGACCAATGGGTTCCTGTCCTGGGGTGGGTACACCCCCTATCCTGCCTCTCTCCTGTGGGAGGGGGGCAGTAGCCTAGTCATGATTGGGCAGGGCTTCCCATCTTCAAGATGGCGAGAGCCCGGAGATGTGCTTCAGCTCGCCTTCCCCACCTAAGGGATGGGGTTGGCAGGCTGGCACATCCCCTGTCCTTATTTGGGGTTTCCGGCCAAGCTTCCCGCCAGAGTGGGGGGTTGCAGTAGCCTGTGGAAGCTCACAGAGGTGGCATGCCTTTGAAGCTTCCCCCTGCCCATCCTGAGGGAGGAGATTTAGCACCTCGCCCAGGATGTGCATTGCTGCAGACCCAGGAGAGCAGGGGCTCTCCTACCCAGGGGTCCAGCAACATGACTGCTGTGTGGCAGCCTAGGCAGCCTCAGAACAGACGTGGATTGTAGGTTAGGTTTTAGGGGGCATCTCTAAGATGCCCTTTGGGGTGCTTGGTACATTAAATCCCACACTGGCATCAGTGTGATTTTAATGTGCTGAGAAGTTTGATACCAAACTTCTCAGTCTTCAGTGTTGCTATTTTGGTGCTGTGGAGTTCGTGTTTGACGAGCTCTCAGCACCATGTACTCTTAAATGTCAGCACTCCACTTACAGTGCCCAGGAATGGAACTGGGTACTGTAGGGGCACAGGGCTCCTGCTCCTGTGCCCACACCACTGGCATAGGGCACCCAGCTAGAGGGGTGGCTGATGTATGCCATGGCAGTGTAGGTGGTGGGCATGGCACACAGGGATGTGTGCCATGTCGACTCTGTTTTGTCTTGTACCCAGACACCCAGCCTGCAAGGGCAGGGTGTGTGTGTAAGAGTACAGGGCCTCTAAGGGTGGCACAATGAGTGCTGCAGCCGTTAGAGGCCTTCCCTGGTCACAAGGCCCTGGGTACCATTTACCAGGGGTTGACATGTGGCCAGGGTTTGCCAATTTGTGTTTTGTGTTTTAGGGAAGGAACATAGCCCTGGGCACCTGATTGGCAGGAGTCCAGGGCACACACAGTCAAAGAACATTCAGCAAAACGTGGGGGCATACCATGCAAGAAAGATGGCACTTTCTCACAATGAAGAGCTGCAAAGGTTGAGAAGAAAGAAGCAGCAGCTGATCTGGTACCAACCCTACCAGCCTGTCTGCATCCCTCTTCGAAAACAAAGGCGACTCGTCCTGCAGCTGTGGCTCCAGAAAACTGGGAGGACTGCCTGCATTCGAAAAAGACTCAAGACCTCTCTTGAACAGCAGACCTGCCCAGAAGAAACTCCAAAAAGACGACTGAGGGCTCAGAAATTGCCAAAATCTGAAACCTGAAGCAACCACTGCACCTGTCGCCTCTGGCCCGAGTTTGAGTGGGCCAACTGTGCCGACAAGGTCCCCCAGCCCTGTAGAGGTAGAGTCCATCGTGGTATCACTCCTCCTGGACTCTCCGACATAGCCTGCTGCCTCTGCACTCATGCCCCCTCTACCCTGGCTGCTTAGGTAAGGAAAAAACACACACCTAAAGACACCTCTGCACCCGTGGTCCCAGGGCCTTGAAGAAGAGAACCCCCCCAATATTCCGAAGCATTGCAAGGCATCCCCATCCCCTTTGAAACGCATTGGACTCCCAACGCTGATTTGCACCCAGCTCCTGGCGACCCACGTGCCGCTGGTGGTGTACTGTTGGTGCTGCCTTTGACCTTGCCCACCACTCACCTTAACTCCTGGAAATTAGTTCTGTAAGTTGATGCAATGTACCAGTTTGCAGAACTTGTTCTTCCATCCATAGGATAACATTGCAGAACTCGGAAATTGCACTCTCCACTTTTTGAAGTGAAAAGAATTTGTATTTAAGAACGTACTTACATGAACGATCAGTCTTATCACATACAGAGCCAGCTTCCTAAGGAGTGATGTATTTAAAGAAATTACTGATAATACTGCCAGTGACGCTCACTAACCGTTACTCCTTAATTAGCCATCATACACACATCAGTATGGTCATTCACATCACCTTTGATCTTCAGCCACTACTGTTTGCTTAATGTTAATTTGTCTTTTGAAAATGAAGTCTCTCTCTGTGTATCCTCATGGAATCCTCTTTATTAAAGCAATCGCTGAAGAACTTCTCTACATCAAAGCGAAAAACAGTTGGGGAGTTTATGGAAGCTGAAAAGAAGCTCTGCATCATAATGAACCTTGCTGCCCACTTCTGTGCTGTCATTATAGCACACTTGCATGTCTGATGCAGGAGGTGTGCTATAGAAATCAGAAATTGAAAAATCTAGAGGTTTCAAGACCTCGAGGAGGACACGGATCCTCTTGATGTAGAAATTGCCAGTCTTGTCACTATTGTAAAATGTTTTTCTTCGTACATAGGAGTTTCAACCAGAGGACAAGGCGTCTTCTGCTGACCTCATTCATAAAGTTACCCCCATTGGACTCCAATTTAACATTCCATTGAAGGAAAACTACTCTAGTATTGCTTTGGAAACTGTGAACCAACAGTAGCATTAATGATTGATTCTTCAGTCGATAAAAATCCCTCAAGTTGTTTTCCAACTGGAGCTGCACAGACAAAAGAAAGGTCTTTGGCAGTGTGGGAGGCCTGCACTCAGCTGAAAGCCATGCTGCTCGCTATGTAATATTCCCAATTGCATCGTCACTTCCCGGTCAATATTTAGGATGGTTCCTAGTTAGCCCAAACCTACCTGCTTAGCAACAGAGCCCTGTGCAAATAATGGGACAGATACACGTTGTTGGAGCACAGGAAGCCTTCCTGGAACTTTCTAGGAATATAATAAGGCTTCTGGTGAAGGGAGACTTAATGGATTTGGATTCTTACGGCTTTGCCAATATGCAGCTGGCAATGGGAATCACTATGTTGCGGCGCATGGACTATGGTGTCTTGAACCATTGGTTAACCATAGATTAGCACTATGTTTAGCTTCTATGAAGAAGCAGGTTGTAACGTGAAAATCCTGATTCAAATTTTTAAGCAGCTATGTATGGATCCTTTGAATAGTAGGCTTCCTGCGGCTGCTCCTTAAAGTAATGAACTGGACTAGGTGGGTACAGAAGTCCCTAAATAGAGTAAATATGATACAATTTTAAGCACATCAAAAGATCATCATTCTTGACTGGCCACCCAAACGCTTACATTTGAAACATAACATCTCCCTACTTAAAGGCCGTTCAGCATCCTTGAGAGTGCACCTAGTTCCAAATTTCAGTGTGCAAGCTTTAGGATTTGAGCAGCCACGCCGCCTGGATCATTCATGGAATATTCCCTTCATCTTGGACAGTAAACCAGATTTTGCCAGCAGTTCTTATAAAAGCACAGACACCTGCATTAGGTCTTTGGTGTTCACCTACGTAGTACTCGTGTGTAACTTGTCAATAGGACCGTTCTCTTATTTTGAAGATTAGTGGCAAAGGGGTTGTGAGAAAGTGCCATCTTTCTTGCATGGTATGCCCCCACTTTTTGCTGAATTGCTGAATGTACTTTGACTGAGTGTGCCCTGGACTCCTGCCAATCATGTGCCCAGGGCCTATGTTCCTTCTCTAAAACAAACCAAACCCAAATGGGCAAACCCTGGCCACATGTCAGCCCCTGGTAAATGGTACCCTAAGTACCCAGGGCTTTGTGACCAAGGAGGGCCTCTAAGAGCTGCAGCACTCCTTGTGCCATCCTTAGAGGGCCTGTACCCTTACACACACACACTGCCTTTGCAGGCTGAGTGTTTGGGTGCAAGACAAAAACAAAGTCGACATGGCACACATCCCTGTGTGCCATGCCCATCACATACACTGCCATGGCATACATCAGTCACCCCTCTAGCTGGGTGCCTTATGCCAATGGTGTGGGCACAGGAGCAGGAGCCCTGTGCCCCTACAGTGCCCAGGTCCATTCCTGAGCCCTGTAAGTGCAGTGCTGCCATTTAAGAGTACATGGTGCTGAGAGCTCGTCAAACACGAAGTCCACAGCACCATATTGGCAACACTAAAGACTGAGAAGTTTGGTATCAAACTGCTCAGCACATTAAACCCACACTGATGCCAGTGTGGGATTTAATGTACCCAGCACCCCAGAGGGCATCTTAGAGGTGCCCCCTCGAACCTAACCTACAAATCCACGTCTGCTCTGAGGCTGCCTAGGCTGCCACCCAGCAGACATGTTGCTGGACCCCTGGGTAGGAGAGCCCTTGCTCTCCTGGTCCTGCAACAATGCACATCCTGGGCGAGGTGCTAAATCTCCTCCCCCAGGATGGGCAGGGGGAAGCTTCAAAGGCATGCCGCATCTGTGAGCTTCCCCAGGCCCCTGCAACCCCCCACTCTGGCGGGAAGCTTTGGCGGGAAACCCCAAATAAGGACAGGGGATGTGCCAGCCTGCCAACCCCACCCCTCAGGTGGGGGAGGCGAGGTGAAGCACATCTCCGGGCTCTCGCCATCTTGAAGATGGGGAGCCCTACCCTATCAGGACTAGGCTACTAGCCCCCTCCCACAGGAGAGAGGCAGGATAAGGGGTGTACCCACCCCAGGACGGGGACCCATTGGTGTGAGAAAGTGGCTCTGTATATACTGTTCCCTAATAGGTACAGGGTGTACAGAGTCCACAGTCCCCCAGAGGCTGATAGAGGTCAAAGTTAGGTATGACCTTACTCTCAAAAGTGGTAGCTTGGTCGAGCAGTAAGGCAGTACCAGAGGACAGTGTAAAGCATTTATTGTACACACTCAGTCAGCAAATGGTTTCACACACTCAATAACTGAACTCTAGGCCAATGGTTTATATATATATAAAATATATGCTTGTTTTATTTTTAGAACCACAAAGGGAGTAAAAATATACTTTCTCAGAATGAGAGGTTGAATATAAATACTTTTGTCTTAGGCAATAAATTTGTGTAAACAGTCACAGTTGGTTGCAATAAACAATCCTATTTCCTAAACATAACAATGCATTGAGCTCAATGGTAAATTCAGGTTATTTGTAATAAATTACTTTTCAGATTACTTTTGGAATTCCAGGTCTGGCTCCTAAAACCAGCCTGGGGTCAGTATTCAGAATCAAGTGATGAAAGTCGACTTAATAACTGTAATGATTTTTAAATAATATTTAGCTATTTCAAAAGTTAGCACTTAGAAAATATTTCACAGAAAACATTCAATGGATCTCTATGGCAAGAAATTCAAATTGCAGGTAGAGTACTTTATCGTTACTTTAGTAATCCAGGACTGGGTGCCTAGACCCAGGACTGGGGTCCTTATCAAAAGCAGGTAAGTAATTTCGTTTGCAGAAATGGTACGATTTTAAAAGAATATTTCAAATTTGCAAAAGTAGACACTTAGAAGAAATTTCACAGAAAAGCAGACAATGGTTTCCTATGGGAGAAAAATGAGTTAGAGGTAAGTATAGTTGTGAACACTTTTCAGAGTCAGGGCTGGGCACCAAGATCCAGCACTGGGAGCTCACCTAGGAGCAGGTGAGTAAATTCGTTTTTGTCACTTGGCTGATTTTTGGTGAATTTTTGCAGTTTTGAAAAGTTCACACTTAGAAGATTTTTGAGGAAAAAGTCAGTCAATGTTACCCTATGAGGAAAACGAAGTTAGCGGTTTAAGGGTAAGTACTCGACTGGTAGTGTTGAAATTCCGGGCATGGACTCAGGGGTCCCCCAGTGTCAGGTAGGTACAGTTGGTTCACCCTAAGCGGTTTCAGGACGGCCGGGTGCAGAGAGAGTTGGGCCCAATGTTATCCTATGAGGGATAGGGGGGCCTTGGTTGGTGGCTGCTGTCTGGCAAGCCACGCGGCTGGGGGAGCTGTGCTCCTGGTCACTTACTCAGGGCAAGTGGGGAAGTAGGTTAGTGTAGAGAGGGCACTGCCAGGGCCACTCGGGCGGCTGGGTGCAGGGTGCTTTTGAGCCTTAGGGCGCTCAATGGAAATCAATGGGAATGTTCCGGTTTGGAAAGAGGCTGCAGGCTCGGGGACGAGGATGTTTCAGGTGCCACCACCACTTCGAGAGGTAAGTTGGGTAGTTGTAGGTTAGGTGGGTACCCCGGGATTGGGCACAGGGGGTCGCAGGGCGCCGGGTGCAGGGGTGCCTTTTGACGTCGGGAATCTTACCCTCTGGTTGATCGCGGTTGGGGTGGCACTTGGTTCTGAGGCTGCAGGCTTCTTCCGGGATGTCGAGGGGGATCCTTGGGTGCCGGACTCTGGGTCACAGTCGCCGTGGGGTCGTCCTCTGGGTCTTTGTCCACTCCGGCACTGGCCAGGCTTGGCTGGTGCAGAGTGTGCTGGATTCACGGTTCCGGGCTGCTGCCAGGGGTTAGAGATAGGTTTTGAGTAGAGCCTCTACTTTTTAAATAAATGTGAATAAATACTAGCTACAGCGTCCTTTTTTTGCTTGCGACAAAATAAAAATGGATAAATGCAGAAAAAATGACCAAAAAATAAATATGGATAAATACAGACGGAAATGTTAAAAAACGAAAATACCATAAAACCGGGAGCCCTATATATAAACTATTGGCCTAGAGTTCAGTTATTGAGTGTGTGAGACCATTTGCTGACTGAGTGTGTACAACAAATGCTTTACACTGTCCTCTGGTACTGCCTTACTGCTCGACCAAGCTACCACTTTTGAGAGTAAGGTTATACCTAACTTTAACCTCTGTCAAACCCTGGGGGACTGTAGACTCTGTACACCCTGTACCTATTAAGGAACAGTATATACAGAGCCACTTTCTCACAGGGGTAAAGTCATTTGTAAATGTCTCGGAAGGAATGATTTCCAGAAATTTCCTTCTGGAATCCAATAAAGAAAATGTTGCCTTTTCTCTTGCGTTTTATACATATCTGTGAATAGGTAGGAGGCTGTCCCTTGGGGGCCAAGGTACTGGGCTGAGGGTTTTGGTGACTGAAAGAAAGGAATTTGATTATTGCCATCCAGTGTCGTCATTTGTTTTTTGTTTGCTTTGCAGTGCGGAGTCCAGAATTTCAAGCGTAGAGAGAAATGCTTCAAGTGTAGTGTCCCCAGAGCAGGTAAGAATTTAAGACTGGATAGTACAGAACCACAGTTCTAACCTACAGTATTCCCTGCACACTGCCTCACTTCCCAACCTTTCTGTCAGTGGACTTGGACATGTTCTGCAAAGCTTTGCTATGGTAGCAATGAGACAGATGCATGTGTGTGGCTCTGCTAGTGCTCCTGAATGTAGATCTGCTTTTAAAATGCGGGCTAGCCACACCTCTGTCAAATCACCCCATGACTGACCTGCATTACCCCAGCCCCCACTAATTAAGTATTTCTTCTCACATTTGCCATTGAACACCATTGTTGACCTGCTGCACACACTATCCCATTAATGCCACGTTCACAGCTCTATCAGTGCACATTATTGTAGTCTTGCAGCTTCCCTGCTTTTCTTCATTTGCTGCTATACGTCACTCTGTGTTCCCTCAGGTCGCCCCAGCCTCATATGGTGTTAGTCTCCACTACTACTGCTTGCTCTGGATGTTGGTCTACAGGTTGGCAGTCTGTTAAAGTGCAGCATGCCTCAAGTCGTAATATTCTGTATTTGACAATATAAACTTGGTGAGCAGATCTTCTCTCTAAACAGCTCAAGTATTCCTTTAGGCTCTAGCTGTCCTTCAGTTCATATTGCTTTGGTTTTTTCCACCCAGGTGATACAGTACCCCATCACTGGAATACATTGGAAAGTAAAAATGCTTATAATTCTAATTCTGTTTCTCCATTATGGTTTCTTACACTTCACTGCTGATGTGCAGGAGTTTCAAAGACTTTACTGATACTCATTTCCTATTTGTCCTTCATAAATATCAGTGAAGGTTTCTATGATGGAAGCAAATTGTCTTCAATTCTTGTTCTTGGGCGTGTGTTGATGATGAAAGTCCTGCACTTGGAGCTCTTAAATCGTTGAAGATCCATGTTTGACCAGCTCAGTTTCTCATTCGATGCGGTTTGGGAAATAATGGGAGTCTTCTCCGGAATGTGAATGCCGGTAGCAATCTGGGCATTAGTGAGAAAGTTTTAAAATAATTTCTGGAGGTGCAACCTTATTTTTTAAGGGAAATCTACATGCAAGAAAGATATAGACAGTAGAGTTAAAACACCCTTGTAATACTGTTCGGTTTGTAGCGTACCCACCTTAATGTTTGGGCCTTACTGCAGTTAACACTTGGAGAGACTTAAAAGTTAATTCCTAATGGCTACTATTAGTTTTATGTTGTAGTGCAAGTAGTAAAAAGAGGATTTCCTAGGCACTACTTGTATCCTATTCCACTACCTTGGTGCACATTTGAAGATCGAAACTGTTCACCAGGTCAGTTGCATGTTCTTGCCTGAACTGTATTTGCAACGTTGGGCTAGCAGAAAACTCTGTCCCATTTAATCTGCTTTGATTCTGACACTTCTAGTCGTAGCTGGGGTTATTCCATGTGAAACGTGGCCCTTGTGGATGGCCCTTGTTCAAAATGCATCTACTACTTCTGAACAAAGATGAAGCCATTGCAACATTCCCTTCCCTATTTCATGCAAAACCTTATAGGAAGATAGCCACCCTCAGAACCTGCTTCTGGAGAGAAAGTTTTCAGACCTGCTCCACCCACTTAAAAGAGCAAAAGCGTAAGCATATTTATGCTTTATTCATTGAGGGTTAAACGGTGAAAGCTTCTGTGGGTGGTTGCTGTGCTGATGGATACTTTTCTGTTACTGCATCACTGAGAAATTCATTTATACCATCCCCCATTTCCCAATACTATTGCACCCAAGAGTTCCTGAGACCTAGGTGTTGAAAGCCCTGTTTGGGCTTTGCCCAGTGTAATTTTCAGACAATTTCTTGTTTTTTAATCACCGAGCGGGTGTTTGGCTCCTGCAAAACCAGTCTGTGCAGCTAGGTGCTTCAGGAGACAATATTCATTGTATTGTGCCTGAAATAAATCTACTAGAGGAAAGTGTAAAAAATTACTTCTTTACTGGGCTCTCAACAAGCCCTTTGGAAACACCATTTTAAGTGATGTCCTCTTTTAAAACTTGTCTGGTTACGTTTACTGCTTGGTTATGTTTACGTCTTTTAAGTTTAAAGCTCAAGAGCCTTCAGTCACTCTCCCTATGCAACTGAGGTCCTCTCTTAGATGAACAAAACCCCAATGTCTCATGGTTACATAATCATAAATACTCCTCCGCGTTTTTTAGTCATGACCTGGAATGCCCATGAACGTTACGGCAGGTAGGTGTTCACAGTATAGTTATAGTTAAACATTCATGGCCCTAATAACCCCAGTCTGGTTTTAACCTTCTGCTTGGGAGGTTCAATAAATGCACCTTGAAACAAAACCTCTACAGCAAAAACATTAGTTTAGAGTTACACAGCTAAGACTAAAATATCCGCTTAAAAGAGCTCTTGGTGCACCCAGCAGCAAATCAGTTTGCAGGTTAGGAGCGACCCTCCTGATGAAGCATGCCACCTAATGTGGGTGAGGGGGATCCAAATCCATTTTTACAAAATACACTAAGGAAACAGTATGGTTAAGCATTAATATATATACCTTTGTAGCTTTGTGATACAGGAATCTGGCGTCTCTACAAGAAGACCATCGGAATTACATTCCCAAAGTCAACCTGCAACTTCTGGCATTCTAGATCTTCCTAAAGATTGCTTGCAAATTGGCCTTCCAATAACATGTTAATCTTCTAGATGTTTTGTGTTTGGTATAAGTTTTGTGGCCTTGATATATACATCTTTAGGGTGGCCTGTAACACTTTTGATTCTGTCAGGATTAATCCTTCAGCTATAAAGGTATTCAGGAAATCTCCCAATGGAGTGATTTTTCTAGAATGTGTACGGTTGACCTTCCGTGAGGACTGTGGGCATTTTTGGGGAATCTAAATATTGATTTTGCTATGAAATTCAGGCATTTTTAAAACTGTTTCATAAAGACAAAGGTAGAGTACCCCTCTCCCCCCAGCGCACACGAGTTACAGAATGATAGTTTTTTCTGAAGTTTGACTGTAAAAATGAGTAGCATTCTTTTTATTGTGATGTTTCTGGCTCCCATGAAGAAAATGGTTATACAAATGTCCCTGGTTAGTGTGTACAAATAAAAGTTAATAGTTCTATTC
Organism: Triturus cristatus; assembly: GCF_964204655.1. NCBI lineage: Eukaryota > Metazoa > Chordata > Amphibia > Caudata > Salamandridae > Triturus > Triturus cristatus. Next base: position 1,204,986,925 of record NC_140593.1, on the reverse strand, counting down.
AATATCTAAGAGCAATTCTGGGAACAGCTGCATTAACCATTCTTCTGTGGCTTTTGTAGGATCAGGATTCCATTGTTTGTTGGGGAAATATTACTTCTCTACCACAACCTTAATTTGTTTGTGCCCACAGAAGCAGAACATAAGCTCCCTCTTGGCCTCAGACATGAACTGTATGAACGGGCTGGCCTCTTGCCTATGCCGCATCCTTACGAGAACTCTCCTGCTGTGGCAGCTGGTCAGGAGTGGGGCCAAGCCACAGAGACCAGTGCAGAGAATGCTAATGACAGTGAGTAGAGCAATTCCTTTATTAATTCTGTTCTTAACCAAAGAGTGTTTGGATGTTGGAAACATTGTGTTCGAGGCATATGAGCTGCAGATTACACACTTTTGCATAGATCGCCATCTGGTGTTGGGCCCTGATGTTTGCAGTTTGTTTTTCCTCTTGGAAAGTCTTTGGAAGTCACGAGGTCGGTGACTCCTCCTTTGGATCGTATTGCGCATGGGCTTCGGCTCCATCCTCAGATTGTTTTTTTCTGCCATCGGGCTCGGATGTAATCTTCGCGCTCCGGTTCCGAACAGCTTCCAGTTCGAAGATCCACGCGCAATCCTCACCCCAATCGCTGTATTGTTTCGATCACGATTTCTTCAATCAACGCGCCTTCTCATCGACACAAACCTTCGGTTCCAGTCGTCGACGGCGGCCTTCGGGCCTACCCAGGCTCCGGTCCTGGCTCATGGAAAGAACTCCATTTAAAAAGTGCCCTTGATGTGGGTCCAAATTTCCCCCCACCGATCTTCATGAGGTATGCAACCTCTGCCTCTCCCCTGAACACGATGCTCGAGACTGTCCGGCCTGTAAGTCTTTCCGATCCAAAAAGACTATTCAGGACCGAAGAGCCAGAAGGAACATGGCACACTCCTCGACGTCCATTCCAGTCGACATCTTCGGAGACGGCATCGACGATCCGGAACATCATCGCACCGAAGAAATCCTCGTCAGTGCTTCCGAGGCCGATGAGTCAGATGTGGAGGACATCACTCCGGCCCAGAGGGGGGTAACGATCCTGTCCCAAGACTGGCACTCCTCAGGGTTCGCGTGAGGCAATAAGGGTTCCACTCCTTGACATCCCCAACTCCTACACTGAAGGCACAGAGTATTGGGGGCGATCAAGTAAGGGAAGGGAACAGCAGGGAGTGGGACCTGAAACAACAAAGAACAGAACGGTGAAATGACACAAGAGCATGCAACACTACTCTCATATGAGTCTCGCTAGTAGAGATCAATGCTGACCTGTCTCACACACAATCACCAAGGCTCTTCTAAAGCTCCGAAATGCGGTATTTCAGCATACCCTCTGTGAACTCCATACCAAAGATCCTTACCACACCTTATCTGGGACCAATAGGGAGACAAATGTGACACTTTGTGTCCCAACTCAGAGTCCTGAGTCAAATAGCCCAAAGGAGAGAGCCCTCGTTGGAAGTCACGAGTGACTCCTCTTCCTCTGCGACAGGTACGTTTTGGGGATCCAGTAAATAGATACTAACACGCTCCTACTTGAAGCCACTTCCAGGAGAATCAGTCCCCTTGAACTATGTGGAGCCAACTCCCTGCGGGGAGAAACAAAAAGAAACAGGTAGACACCTCCAACGAATTAGATACGGCTGTTTGCCAGTTCTCCTAGCTCAATATATGCAAAGTCTCGTGCTCCTGAGTATGAACCTTTATCTGTCAGCGCTGTCAATGTCCAATGAACTCGCTCTTACCTCAGAGCGTTGAACCGCATCGCGGGCTCAATTTACGGTGATGCAGGCGGCCATCCAGTACTTCGCAGCACCCAGTGTGTCCCCCGTAGCGAGGAGAAGTCGGGCATCCGTTTCTTGTCTGGAATGTAGCCGCGCAAACTGCCGTTCTCGGCTCCGTGATCTCAGTTGGGCTGAGAGAGACGGTGCAGACGCTTCCTCGCGTCTGCTCTGGGTCAAAAACGGAGGTTCCTGCAAAAATGCGACAAGGTCGCATACGAGAATAACGCACGCCCGTCCGGCGTGCGTCGTCCCGATATAAGGCTTCCTGGGGGTTGGGGGTCCGTATGCAGGCGTACCGCTTGTAAACTCCTGACAGTAGGTCCCTCTGCCATACGCCTCCCAGATCCAGGCTTATTGGGATGATTGAGATAGAAGGCACGGAGTGCCGCCGGGGCGTGGACATTTGCGCATGGCTCCCACGAATCGTCTTGCGGGGAATAGCCTTTCCAGGATATCAGGAACCATAGCTTTCCCTTCCAATACTTGGAATTCAGTATGCTTTTTACTTCGTATTCCACCTCACCGTTCGTCTCAACGGGTGGAGTGGTCTTCCTCTTTGCCCCTACCGCGGGTTTTAACAGGTTGCAATGAAACACTGGATGAATCCGGAGATATCCTGGCAATTTTGATCTGTAGGCCACTGGATTCAGCCGTTTTACCACTGGATAGGGGCTATGTATTTTGGATGGAAAACACTGCGCAGCCTAATCCGAATGTTTTTTGTGGACAGCCAAACCATATCCCCCACCTCGTACTGAGGGCCATCAATCCGATGCCGGTCTTCCCCTCTCTTATAGGTGAACTTTGCCCTCCTTAAATGTTCTCTCACCTTTTTGTGCACAGCTTGCAGGGCCTTGATAGGAGTACAAACGGATGGCTGGCTAGCGATGTTGTCCGGCAGGTCAATAGGCAACATGCGGGCGCAAAATCCATAGTTGGCCATGAACGGAGCGACCCCTGTAGAGCTATGCGAGGCGTTGTTGTAGGCCATAACATGGAAACCCATGATCTCTGTGCTTCCTGGGCGTAACATCTTAAGTATTTCTTCAGCGTCTGGTTGAGCCTCTCTCTGTCCATCCGTCTGTGGATGGAAGCTCGTTGACACTGCGGATTCCATGTGTAAGGCGTGACACCACATTTTCCAGAAACTTGCAATGAATTGTGGGCCTCTGTCCGAGACGATAACCTTGGGGGTTCCATGAAGCTTCACTATGTTTTACAGCACAAGTTGTGCTGTTTGACTGGCTGTGGGCAAGTTTTTGCAGGGCACAAAATGCCCCATTTTTGTGAGGCTGTCCACCACCACCAGGATTGCCGAGAACCCCTGGTCCGGGGGTAAACCTGTGATAAAGTCCAAGCTAATGTGCTGCCAAGGCAAGTGAGTTGGCATGGTAATCAGTTTTCCTTTCTTTTTTGTCGTGTCTCCTTTTCCTCTTGCGCAGCTTTCACACCTGGTGACCCAGCCTTTAATATCCTGAACCATGGAATCCCACCAGAAATGCCTCTGCATCAATAGGATGGTTTTACGCATGCCCGGATGACCAGCCAATGGAGAAACGTGACACCACAGGTATGCTCTCCTCCGTAGCGGCCCCGTAGGTAGAAACAGCCGCCCAGCCTGTTTCTACCTACGGGGGCAACCCAAGCTTCAGAGTGCGAGCAGGTCCTTTAGGGCTTTTGAAACGCCGGACCTCTTCTAGATACTGGTCGGCCTTGAGAACGCACACCACCTTGGCTGGTTCTATGATAGCAGCAGGAGGCACCTTGACCGGTTCATCGTTTGATGTTAGGCGAGACAGGGTGTCTGCTTTGCGGTTCTCCGCCCCTGGCCTATAGGTGATGATAGTCATATTCCTCGAAAAGGAGCATCCACCTCATCTGCCTTTGAGTCAGATGCCTAGCCGTTTTTAGGAATTGGAGATTACGGTGGTCTGAATACACAGTGATGGTATACCGGGCCCCCCATAAGTAAGGACGCCATTCCTGGAACGCCTCCTTTATGGACAACAATTCCTTCTCTGCGATGTTGTAGTTCCTTTCTGCAGAAGTTAGTTTCCTGGAGAGATAAGCCACCGGGTGTAGATGCCCGGTATCTTTGTCTCTTTGAGAGAGGATTGCCCCTATAGCCTCATCCGAAGCATCGGTTTCTACTATAAATGGGGCGTCCAGCTGGGGATGCCTATGAATCGGTGCAGATGTAAAAGCGTTTTTTAGGTATGTGAAAGCTTCTGCGGCTTCGGGGGTCCATTTGAACGGCGTACCTTTTCTGATAAGCCGGGTGATCGGAATCGCCTTTGCTGAGAAGTCCTGAATAAACCTGCGATAATAATTGGCGAAGCCCAAGAAGCTCTGCACACCTTTGACATTAACTGGTACCGGCCATTCCTGTACCACCTGTACTTTTCTCTCAGCCATACCCAAACCATCAAGACGGAGCATAACCCCCAAGAACTCTACCTCAGACACCCAAACTCACATTTGCTAAGCTTAGAATAGAACGGATGCTTTCTAAGAGCCCCTAATACCTGTATGACATGACCCTGGTGTTCCTCCTTGACCTTCGAGTATATACGGATGTCGTCGATGTAGACGACCACGGTATTGTCTATATATTCTTTTAGTACGTCATTCAAAAAGTACTGGAATGCCGCCGGGGCGTTGCACAGCCCGAACGGCATTACAGTATATTCGAACAGGCCATAACGAGTCTTGAAGGCCGTTTTCCATTCGTCTCCCTCCCTCATGCGTATCAAATGGTACGCCCCCCTTAAATCTAATCTAGTATAAATCTTAGCCTCGCTAACCTGGTCCAACAACACCGGAATAAGGGGTAGTGGGTAGGTTACGGACGATGTTCTTGTTTAACATGCGATAATCGCAGCACGCTCTTAGCTCCCCACTGGCTTTAGCTATAAAAAACAAAGGAGAGGCAGTGGGGGACCGCGACGGCCTGATAAACCCTATGCTCGTATTATGCTCCAAGTATTCCCGTAGATGTCGGGTTTCAAGGTCAGAAAGGGCGTATACTCGACAGGCTGGTAGGACAGTTTCATCTACCAGATCGATCTGGCAGTCGTACCGCCTATGAGGCGGAAGATGCTCGGCTTGGGACTTGCTGAACACGTCTGCGTAGGCAGCATATGCGTTCGGCAAAACAGTTTTTCTCGACGGCTGTGGCCAACAGGAACGGGTTCACCAGAGCCGTCGCATAAGAGAGAGGCTCAAGGGTTATATGATTCTTGCAGGCTCCCGACAGGAACTGTATGGTCTTGGTACTCCAATCTATAGTGGGGTTGTGGTGACAGAACCATGGCATCCCCAATATCACCTCGTACTGAGGGGCGTCTATGATGTTGAAATCCAAGTCTTCCGTGTGACGTCCCCCTTTTACCCCTACTGACAAATGAACAGTATCTGTTTTTTCCGTGATAGGACCCGAATTCAGAGGTTTACCATCCACGGCCAACACCTCCTCAGGGGTCTGCAGGAGCTTCCTATTGATGTGGAGGGCGTGAACTAGCCCATTGTCCATGAAGTTCCCTGTGGCCCCAGAGTCCAACATGGCCTTCACCTGGAAAGAACTATTGTTATACTCCAGCCCCATCAGAAGTACGATATGGGATTCTGTGGGCATAACCCGAGTGGTAGCTAAGGACGGTATCCTCCATTCCTCATCAATTCCCGACTCTGGTGATACAGCAGAGACCACACTAAGGTCACTGTTTGCCGTCGTGGCAACTGCCTTTCGGCTTCTGTAAGCACCTCAGTTGTTTTGGGTCTAGCGGGGCACTCCCGGACGTAATGTCCTTTCTTCCCGCAGTACATACACAAGCCCTGAGTGCATCTGCTTTCCCGCTCACTCCGCGAGAGCGGCGCCCGTAGGGCTCTGACTTCCATGGGTTCTGGGGGGACCTCGCCTCCAGGTATGTCCCTCCTGGCACATCTCTCCAGCGAGTAACCGGTTTTATCACCCTTAGGTCTGTCTCCCCCTCTGTCAGCTATACGCCCGTCCAGCCTTAACGCCAGACTGACTAGGTCTGTACAAGACCGAGGTTGAGGATCTATTCTGGCTATGACGTCCTTCAGCTTGTCACAAAGGCCTTGATAAAAAAAGACATTCTTTTTTCCTCAGGCCAGGCGGCTTCCGCTACCAGTTGGTTAAAAGTGGTTAGGTAAGACACCAGGTCTCGTCTCCCCTGTTTCAATTCCAACAGTTCTTTGTCGGCGCTGAAGGTAGTGGTTCGTCTGTCTCCCAATCGGACAACACCGGGTAGTTATTTCGGACCAGTGGTACTGCCCAGTTGGCGGCGTCCCCTATCAAGTAGGATATTGCGAAGGCCACCCTATAGAGCTGAGTAGGAAACGAGGATGGTTTGCATGACAAATGCATCATAATCTGAGTCAGGAATACTTGTATCTTCTTGGGATCTCCGGCATACCTCTCGGGACTGGCTAACGGAATGGGAGGAGGGACTGACATGTGGATCTGAGGACTTCCTTTATCTAAATGGGTTTTGTGTTAGCCTTTCTACCCTATCACGCAGGGCCGCGGTCTCCGCTCTAGAAGCCGCCAACTCCTGCTGAACCAACGCCAAGACCCCCAACACCTCCTCCATCTCACCCTATACTACCACGCACAAACCAGGAGGAGCAAAATTCGTGGGTGCGTTATTCTGTAACGATCCTGTCCCAAGACTGGCACTCCTCAGGGTTCGCGCGAGGCAATAAGGGTTCCACTCCTTGACATCCCCAACTCCTACACTGAAGGCACAGAGTATTAGGGCGATCAAGTAAGGGAAGGGAACAGGAAGGGAACAGCAGGGAGTGGGACCTGAAACAACAAAGAACAGAATGGTGAAATGACACGAGCATGCAACACTACTCTCATATGAGTCTCGCTAGTAGAGATCAATGCTGACCTGTCTCACACACAATCACCAAGGCTCTTCTAAAGCTCCGAAATGCGGTATTTCAGCATACCCTCTGTGAACTCCATACCAAAGATCCTTACCACACCTTATCTGGGACCAATAGGGAGACAAATGTGACACTTTGTGTCCCAACTCAGAGTCCTAAGTCAAATAGCCCAAAGGAGAGAGCCCTCGTTGGAAGTCACGAGTGACTCCTCTTCCTCTGCGACAGGTACGTTTTGGGGATCCAGTAAATAGATACTAACACGCTCCTACTTGAAGCCACTTCCAGGAGAATCAGTCCCCTTGAACTATGTGGAGCCAACTCCCTGCGGGGAGAAACAAAAAGTCAGGTAGACACCTCCAACGAATTAGATACGGCTGTTTGCCAGTTCTCCTAGCTCAATATATGCAAAGTCTCGTGCTCCTGAGTATGAACCTTTATCTGTCAGCGCTGTCAATGTCCAATGAACTCGCTCTTACCTCAGAGCGTTGAACCGCATCGCGGGCTCAATTTACGGTGATGCAGGCGGCCATCCAGTACTTCGCAGCACCCAGTGTGTCCCCCGTAGCGAGGAGAAGTCGGGCATCCGTTTCTTGTCTGGAATGTAGCCGCGCAAACTGCCGTTCTCGGCTCCGTGATCTCAGTTGGGCTGAGAGAGACGGTGCAGACGCTTCCTCGCGTCTGCTCTGGGTCAAAAACGGAGGTTCCTGCAAAAATGCGACAAGGTCGCATACGAGAATAACGCACGCCCGTCCGGCGTGCGTCGTCCCGATATAAGGACGTAGCTCCTCCCCTCGTTGCCGCAAGGCTCCCTGGGGGTTGGGGTCCGTATGCAGGCGTACCGCTCGTCAACTCCTGACACAATAATACATTGAGCTCAATGGTAAATTAAAGTTATTTGCAACAGATTACTTTTTAGATTACTTTTGGAATTCCAGGACTGGATCCTAGATTCAGTCCTGGGTCAGTTCTCAGAATCAAGTGATGAAAGTCGACTTAAGTACTGTAATGATTTTTAACTAATATTTAGCTATTTTAAAAGTTGACACTTAAAAAATATTGCAGAGAAAACAGTCAATGATTCCCTATTGAAGAAAATGCAGGTTACAGGTACGGTATGTTCTTGTTACTTTTGTAATCCAGTACTGGGTGCCTAGACTCAGTACTGGGACCTTTATCCAAAACAGGTAAGCAATTACGTTTTCAGATATTATACGATTTTTGAAGAATATTTAAAGATTGCAGAAATCGACACTTAGAAGAAATTTCACAGAAAAACAGTCAATGGTTTCCTATGGAAGAAAATTGAGTTAAGGGTAAGTACAGTTGTAGAGATTTTTCAGAGTCCGTGCTGGGCACCAAGATCCAGCACTGGGAGCTCACCTAAGAACAGGTGAGTAAATTCGTTTTTGTCACTCGGCTGATTTTTGGTGAATATTTGGAGATTTGAAAAGTCCACACTTAGAAGAAATTTCAGGAAAAAGCCAGTCAATGCTACCCTATGAGGAAAATAGAGTTTGCGGTTTAAGGGTAAGTACTCGGCTGGCAGAGTTGAGGTTCTGGGCACAGACTCGGGGGTCTCCCAGGGTCAGGTAGGTACAGTTGGTTCACCCTCAGCGGCTCTAGGGCGGCCGGGTGCAGAGAGTGTTAGGCCCAATGTTATCCTATGAGGGATAGGGGGGCCTTGTTTGGTGGCTGCTGACTGGCAAGCCACGCGGCTGTGGGAGCTGGGCTCCTGGTCACTTACTCAGGGCAAGTGGGGAAGTAGGAAGGAGTAGAGTTTTCACTGCCAGGGCCACTCGGGCGGCTGGGTGCAGAGTGCTTTTGAGCCTTCGGGCGCTCAATGGATTTCAATGGGAAATCTCCGGTTAGGAAAAAGACGGGGACGAGGACTCTTCAGGTGCCACCACCACTTCGAGAGGTAAGTTGGGTAGTTGGATGATAGGTAGGTACCCCGGGATTGGGCACAGGAGGCCGTGGGGCGCCGCGTGCAGGGGTGCCTTTAGGTGTCGGGAAATTTTACACTCTGTTGATCGCGGTTGGGGGGGCACCTGGTTCTGAGGCTGCAGGCTTCTTCAGGAATGTCGAGGGAGGTCCTTGGGTGCCGGACTCGGTGTCACAGTCGCCGTGGGGTCGTCCTCAGGGTCTTTGTTCACTCCGGCACTGGCCAGGCTCGGCTGGTGCAGAGTGTGCTGGGTTCGCGGTTCCGGGCTGCTGCCAGGGGTTAGAGATGGGTTTCGAGTAGAGCCTCTACTCATGGGAGTCCCAGGGGCTTAGAGCCAAAAGGTAGCCTGGTCCTCCGGGGTTGGTGAGGTTGCTAGCCACAAGAGATGCCGGGCTGGAGCAGGAGCAGGTTCGAGGGTCGACAGGCCGGTAGGGCTGGGGCCAAAGCAGTTGGTGTCTTCCTCTTTTCAGCAGCTGCAGGCCAGGTCTTCTCTCTTCTTGCTCTTTGTAGTTTTGGACCAGGAATCTGGGGAAGGAAGGTTCAGGGTGCCCCTAAATACTAGATTTAGGGGCGTTACAAGTAGGTGAAGGGCAGGGACCAATGGGTCCCCGTCCTGGGGTGGCTACGCCCCCTGTCCTGCCTCTCTCCTGTGGGAGGGGTGCAGTAGCCTAGTCCTGATAGGGTAGGGCTCCCCATCTTCAAGATGGCGAGAGCCCGGAGATGTGCTTCACCTCGCCTCCCCCACCTGAGGGGTGCGGTTGGCAGGCTGGCACATCCCCTGTCCTTATTTGGGGTTTCCGGCCAAAGCTTCCCGCCAGAGTGGGGGGGTTGCAGGGGCCTGGGGAAGCTCACAGAGGCGGCATTCCTTTGAAGCTTCCCCCTGCCCATCCTGGGGGTGGAGATTTAGCACCTCGCCCAGGATGTGCATTGTTGCAGGACCTGGAGAGCAGGGGCTCTCCTACCCAGGGGTCCAGCAACATGTCTGCTGGGTGGCAGCCTACGCAGCCTCAGAGCAGACGTGGATTTGTAGGTTAGGTTCGACGGGGCACCTCTAAGATGCCCTCTGGGGTGCTGGGTACATTAAATCCAACACTGGCATCAGTGTGGGTTTAATGTGCTGAGAAGTTTGATACCAAACTTCCCAGTCTTTAGTGTTGCCATTATGGTGCTGTGGAGCTCGTGTTTGACGAGCTCCCAGTACCGTGTACTCTTTAAATGGCAGCACTGCACTTGCAGGGCTCAGGAATGGACCTGGGCACTGTAGGGGCACAGGGCTCTTGCTCCTGTGCCCACACCATTGGCGTAAGGCACCCAGCTAGAGGGGTGACTGATGTATGCCATGGCAGTGTATGTGATGGGCATGGCACACAGGGATGTGTGCCATGTCGACTTTGTTTTTGTCTTGCACCCAAACACTCAGCCTGCAAAGGCAGTGTGTGTGTAAGGGTACAGGGCCTCTAAGAGTGGCACAAGGAGTGCTGCAGCTCTTAGAGGCCTTCCTGGGTCACAAAGCCCTGGGTACTTAGGGTACCATTTACCAGGGGCTGACATGCGGCCAAGGTTTGCCAATTTGGGTTCGGTTTGTTTTAGGGAAGGAACATAGGCCCTGGGCACCTGATTGGCAGGAGTCCAGGGCACACACAGTCAAAGTACATTCAGCAATTCAGCAAAAAGCGGGGGCATACCATGCAAGAAAGATGGCACTTTCTCACACCCACAAAATCTTTCTCCTAGCTTAACATGTCCCAGGAGTCCAAAACACTGTGGCAGATCTGCTCAGCAGACAGACACAACAAATCCTCGAGTGGGAACTTCACCCACAGGTTCTTCATCCGTTCTTTCAAATGTGGTTGCATCCGCAGATAGACCTCTTCGCCACCCTCAAACACAAAATGCCCAAGCTTCGCCGCCAGATACCCACACCCATTGTCCAAAGGAAATGCGATATGGATGAACTGGTCAGGCAAATTTGCATACGCTTTTCCGCCTCTCCCACTCATTCCATTAGTGGTGCGCAAACTACAACAGCACTCCCTCACACTAATCCTAGTGGCTCCAACGTGGGCCAGACAACCGTGGTACACCACGCTGCTGGAACTCTCTGTAGTACCGCACCAAAAACTACACCTCTTAACCCAGAACCATGGAGAGATCAGACACCCGGACCCAGCTCAGCTCAACCTTGCGATCTGGCTCCTGAAATCCTAGAATTTGGGTACCTAAATCTTCCCCCTGACTGTATGAACGTCATCAGAGAAGCTAGACGCCCTACCACTAGAGCGTGCTACGCTGCCAAGTGGAAAAGATTTGTTTATTGCCATAACAACACCATCAATCCTCTGGACGTGCCTATCCAACACATCATAGGCTACTTACTCCACCTACAAAGGTGTAATCTAGCCTATATGTCCATTCGACTACACCCCGCAGCAATTGCAGCTTACTTACAAAACAGGCAACATCTATCACTCTTCAGAGTACCTGCCATTAAAGCCTTCATGGAAGGCCTGAAAAGAATAATTCCCCCCAGAGTACCACCCTCACCTGTGTGGAACTTAAATATCGTTCTTACAAGGCTGATGGGGCCTCCCTTCGAACCTTTGCATAAATGCGAACTACAATTCCTAACATGGAAAACAGCTTTCCTTGTAGCCATCACTTCCCTTAGAAGGGTCAGTGAGATACAAGCACTTACCATACAAGAACCTTTTCTTCAAATGCACCATAACAAGGTTGTTGTTCTCCGTACCAACCCAAAATTCCTACCTAAAGTCATTTCCCCTTTTCACCTAAACCAATCTGTAGAACTACCAGTATTTTTCTTGCAACCTCAGACCGTTGCAGAAAGGACTCTGCACACGCTAGATGTCAAACGAGCCTTACTCTACTACATCGAGAGAACACAACCTTTCCCAAAGACCAAGCAACTGTTTGTCTCTTTCTCTCCACCACACAAGGGCAACCCCATCTCAAAATCAGGGATTATTATTATTATTATTATTAAAGAGTTTTATAACGCGCCTGGTTACCCTTGGGCATCCCCGCGCTCATCCAGAGAAAGACACCATGACACGAAACACCGGAGTTAAGCAGGAAACAGGTGAGTTTTTAACAGCTTGCGAAAGCGTAAGAAACTTGTTTCCGAGCGCAAGTACAAAGGAAGGGAGTTCCACAAGATGACCGTATTGATGGAAAATCTTCTGCCCCCAGTTCTTACCTTCCTTACCCTCATGACCTGCAGCAGATGTTGATGGTCTGAACGGAGGGGACGGGAGGCCTTCTAAGGTTGAACCATATCCCGTAGGATAGGTGGGCCTTTCCCCTGCAGAATTTTATGGGCCATACAAAGCGCCTTAAATTTCACCCTCTCCCTAACCGGGAGCCAGTGCAACGCCTTGAGCGCAGGTCGGGCGGACTGACGCCTGGGTAGGTCCATCAGGAGCCTAGCGGCCGCATTCTGCACTTGCTGCAGTTTATTTAGGGTGGACTCTGGGGCCCCCAGAAACAACGCGTTACTAAAGTCCAACCGAGAGTCGATAAGCCCCTGGATGAGTAACCTCCTGGAGGCCACTGGGAGGAGAGGTAGTATCTTCCGGGCTGATCGGAGCAGACCGAAGCACACGCCTGCAGTTTTTTTAGCGTGTGTCTTAAAAGAAAGGTCTTGCTCCAACCACACCCCCAAGCTCTTGATCTCCTGTTTGGGGGTGGGAGCCACTCCCAGGCAGCAAGGCCAGCTGCTCGGAGATAAGGAGGGAGGGGAATTCCCCAGCATCATCAGTTCCGTTTTGGAGCCGTTAAGCTTGAGTGCTGAACTACACATCCACGTGAAGATCTTATCCAAACACGTGTGCAGCCGGTCGGGATGGCAAGCCGACTGGGGAAGACCTACCACCAACTGAGTATCGTCAGCATAGCTGATAATCTTGATACCCAGGGGCAGTATCACACTCTCCAGGGGGGCCATATAAATGTTAAATAAAGTAGGGCTCAGCGATGAGCCCTGTGGCACACCACACTGGAGAGGGACCGATGATGATTTCTTGTGGCCTTCCCACACCTCAAACGTCCGGCCATCCAAGAAGGACGCAAACCACTTCAGGGCCATCCCAGAGACCCCCATCCCCGGCAGTCGCTGGAGAAGCACCTGATGGTCTACGGTGTCAAATGCCGCACTGAGGTCCAGGAGGATCACTGCCACCGATCCCCCTGAATCCAAAATGCTCCTGGCATTCTCCACGACTGCCAGCAGGGCAGTATCAGTCCCCTGACCGGGGCGAAAGCCCGTTTGGGAGTCACCCAGAAGGGAGTTGGACTCCAGGAAGCCTGAGAGGCGACGATTCACCAACTTCTCCGCCACCTTGCTGAGGCCGGGGAGCAGGGAAATAGGCCTGAAGTTGGCAAGGTCAGCGGGGTCCAAGTTAGGCTTCTTCAAGAGAGCCTTGACACTGCTCCCTTCCAACTAGGGGGCACCACTCCTTGGGAAAAAGATAAGTTTATCAAATCCGTCACTGGGCCACCGATGGTGGGGGCTACCTGCTTAAGATATTTCATTGGTGCAGGGTCTTTAGGGGAACCACTTTTCATGGTCATCAAGACTGTAAGAACTTCTTCCACAGTAACAGGTCCGAAAGAGACCAGCTCCGCTGTCCGCACCCTGGGCTGAGACTCTGGGTTGCCACCAGAAGGAGTCTCCTCGGCTAGCCGAGGGAGAGATGCCAAGATGTTGTCTATTTTAGTTTTAAAGAAGGAGGCAAGTTCGAAGCATTTCTTACAGGGGTCGTCATGAATGACCTGAGGTTCGGGAGTTTTAAGGAGTTCTTTAATAACCCTAAACGATTCTTTTGAGGAGTTGGCCGCAAAGCCTATTCTCTCCTCAAAGAACACGGATTTAGCTACCCGAATAGCAGATTTATAAGTACTAAGAGCCACCCGATATTCTCTCCGGCTCGTTTCGTTCCAATCTTTCCTCCAGGTCCGTTCCAACCTCTTGCAACCCTTCCTCAAAGTTCTCAGCTCCAATGTATACCAGGGCGCAGATCCCACTCTCTTACCCCTGGTGAGTTGTTTCTTCTTGGGGAGAAGAGCATCAAGCGAGTTGGTGAGCCAGATGTTTAAATTCTCATCCGCAACTAACGGATTAGACCCAGGGGGAGGCCGAGACGCCTCCAGGTGTACTGCCCAGGTATCCACTGGGAGCCTGGACCAGGCTCTTTCCACGGTGTATACCCTAGGGGCCGATGTAACTGGGACATCAAACTGCCACTGGGCAGGCACCAGAAAATGATCTGTCCAAGGTAGGGCCAGCGCTGGAAGAGCTTTAAGGCAACCAGAGTTTGAAAATATAGGATCCAACAAGTGGCCCTTCCCATGTCTGGCACCCGAATTAGCCAAGTTGATCCCAAAGGCTTTGAGGTCGCCTTGCAGATCTACTCCCAGGGAGTTAGAGGGGTCATCAAAATGGATGTTAAAATCACCCAAAGCTATAAAGTTACCAGTGGACGAGGCAAGGAGCGCAGCTGATTCTAGGAAGGAGTTAAGAAAATTTCCCAAGGTCCCGGGTGGACGGTAAATCAGAAAACCCGTCAACGACGCAGTGGGTGCCAGGCGAAGGGAGAACTGACAACTCTCGCAGTCGCTCATCCCTCCGTCCCGCACCTTACATACTAGCGAATCCCTATAAAGGATGGCAATTCCTCCTCCCCTCCCCACAGGCCTATCCAAATGTGTAATAAGGAAACCAGGAGGAAGAGCTCTAACCATGTCGGGGCCCGAGCAGGAGGAAATCCAGGTCTCTGTTAAAAATAACACATCCAGCTTGTGGTCCAAAATAAGAGAATTAATTTCTATGGCGTGACTGGGTAGAGACCGACAAGGATAGCTAGGTGGATTGTGAAATGCATCCAGATTTGCTACCACAAGCAAAACGAACGCTATCCGTTCCCCCTAAAGCCCATTCTACACGAAAGATAGGGGCTTCCATGGCATTTCTAGGGAACATCCCATTAGATGATATCTGCAAAGCAGCTACATGGTCAACACTTTCACCAAACACTATTGTGTAGATGTGCAAACTAAGCAACAAGCTAGTGTGGGCCAGGCTGTACTTAAAACACTATTTCAGACCACTGCAACAGATACCGGTGGTTGCCGCTAAGGTTGGGAACTGCTATATAGTCTATGCAAAAGTGTGTAATCTGCAGATCATATGCCTCGAACGGAATATGCTACTTACCATTATGCATCTGTTCTTGGCATGTAGAGCTGCAGATCTACACACGCCCACCCGCCTCCCCGGCTACCTGCATCTGTTCCAGTTTATCTTATTTAGATACACACATGGGTTTCTTCACTGTTATTACTACGCTCCATCTTTCCCTGCTGGCGAAAAACAATCTGAGGATGGAGCCGAAGCCCATGCGCAATACGATCCAAAGGAGGAGTCACCGACCTTGTGACTTCCAAAGACTTTCCAAGAGGAAAAACAAACTGCAAACATCCAGGCCGAACACCAGATGGCGATCTATGCAAAAGTGTGTAGATCTGCAGATCTACAAGCCCAGAACAGATGCATACTGGTAAGTAGCATATTCCTTCTCCACCAAAGAAATAAAATCCAAGCACGGAGGAAAGCTGCTTGCATACAGTAGTTGAATCACACAAAGCCTTATGGCACTGTTAGAAGCGCAAGTTGTTTCCTTCATATATAGAGCTTGTTTTGGTCCCTTTCTTCACTTTACTTTTGTCTGTGGAAGTTCTTAGCCCAATTGGTAGTATTGGTGGTTTACATGGGGCCTGTTTTGTGGGTGAGTATTTGTTGATGGAGTGAGGAGTAGTGGTGTGGGGAGCAAGTGATTGACGTCTTCGTACCATCATGTTGATTTATAAAGCACACTTTCACCCAGATATTGGGGCCCTTGGCACTTAAACTAATAGATGTTTTGTGGATAGTTGTGTTTGTGTTAGTTTTACCTATAGTGACTTTGTATCTTCTCTGCTGTTGATCTTTTGTTAGATTTCCTTTGCTCTAAAAGTAGACTGAGTTCTAAATTCAGTTATGCTTTTCTTTCTGTTTCACAGAAGAGTACATACGGTCTCCCAGATAGAAATAACCACCCTGTTATTAAGAGGTCGCTAATGATATCAGTTTAGACCAGTGGATGAAGACTGTTGACCAAAAGCCCTTAGATATAGGTGTATTGTCATTTTAAAATGAAGTAGGCTGGCGAGCCAGCGTAAGCTGACCTAAAAGGAATATATGTGTTGCCACCGGTGATCAAGTGTCATGTGAGCAACCTTCAGCAAAATTGTTTTTCTTGCTAAGACTCAAATTTCTTGCTGTTAATCTGTGTTTATTGTCTATATAGAATTCAGTCTCACTCCTCTTTTGTAGTACATCGAGATGGCGGGTAAATCGCTAATGAAACAAATGAGCCTTGAAAACTTGAAAAAATATTAGTGGTGACCCAAATTCAGAATAGCCACATATTCTAACGCTAGTGTTGTAGAGTATTGCATTTTTTTGTACGACCAACATGCACAAAAAATCCCTGCAATTGGAAAAGTGTTTCTTTGGAATAACCTTGAGCAAACTACACAAATGAGCCTTAGTTGAATTAAGGTTTTGTTTACTCATGAATCTGCCTTTCAGGAATGTACAGCTTTCCTGGTTCACCCATGAATTTCATCTCAATGCTGTAACAATACAAAGACTAGCTACCTTTTCTCTATTGTTAGACTGTATACTTCGCTGCCTTTTTGGCTAGGTTTGTGATATACAAATCCCACATACATACATGTGGAGATTGGGCTTCTTGATGTGCTGAATGTATGTTTGTTTGTGAGAGGTTTACAGAGTATTCATGTATTTGACATGTGTTGGTGTCCCAGTGAAAGATTGATGTGCACTTTTGATGATAGGTGCTGAAATATTGCTGACTGCCAGTTTGTGTTTACTTGTATTTTGTCAGCCATCATTCTACGTAACCTAAGTCCACACACCACGCTGGAGTCCATCTTGAGTGCCCTTGCTCCCTATGCAGTCTTGACTTCTACAAATGTGAGAGTCATCAAGGACAAAGTGACACAGCTGAACCGGGGTTTTGCTTTCATCCAGCTTTCCACCATTGTTGTAAGTTTCTCAAACCTTGTTGTTCACTTTAAAAGCTTTGAAGCAGTTTTCAGTTCTGGTGCTAGCTGTTGGGTATATTTGTTTGAAGTAGAAAGGTGCGAAAATTGGAGCTTTCTGGGCGGATTCGTAGATGGAGACGGCTCTTTTCATTACTTCCCTATAAACATTTCCTTGTTTGCTTCCTAGGAGGCAGCGCAGTTGCTGCAGATTCTCCAGGCCCTCCGGCCCCCACTTATTATTGATGGCAAGGTCATGAATTTTGAGTTTGCCAAAGGTTCCAAAAGGTGAGTTTGAATACACTGTGCATCCTTGGATACCTGCTTTACAACAGGCAACTAGCTACCGCTGCTCGCCGCTCAGTTTATCTGATGCTTGCATAAAGTCGAAAGCATTTCTAGCTTTGTTTTTTTTGTTTTTTCCAGGGACATGATGATGGTTACTGAAGCTCACCGCATCAGCACTGCCTCTGTAGCTAGCACTGCAATCGCTGCCGCCCAGTGGGCCCTGTCGCAGGTCAGATGTTTGGGTCCCTGACTTCTTTACTTTTTTGTTGCTGATATTGTCATTAACATATTTAAAATTGAAGAGGCAAGCTAAACTATATACATGATCGGTATCTGGCTAAAACTTTGTGAAATGGCTGCTTCAGGCCTTTTTGCGGACATAACCTCACGAAATTGTACTGGCAAATATAGGGAGTTCAGCAGTAGTGCTTTTGTAAAACATGGCAGTGAGTGTCTGGTGGGCATGGTCTGCAATAGGGCCCTTTATGTGTGAGATGTATAATTTTGCCCTTTACATTTTCTAATGACATCACAGCCTAGAGATACGTTGCCAGGAGTGGCTTAGGTGCACCCTGTTCAAGGTTACCCAGCGTACCTGTGTTAGTCTTAGGTAATGAATTCAGAGCTGACAGCAGTGCTAGCGTGCTTGTAATCCCAGCTGTCATGTTCCCAATGAACATGGATGCAGATGACTGGATTTGCTTTCATGGACTGCCTTCCTTTTGGAATATATTTTTTTTTAAATGTGCCTTTATCATCATTTACGTGTCTTTTCAGTAGTACATTTTTACAAGTTCACAAGAGTATAAGAATCATTCTCCAGTATTAGGGTGTCTTTCATAGATTCACATGCTTGAATATTCCCCGTCGTCGGAGTGGGAGTCCCACGGTAAATAAAATAGCTATATATATATATATATATATATATATATATATATATATATATATATATATATATATATATATATATATATATATATATATATATATATATATATATATATATATATATATATATATATATATATATATATATATATATATATATATATATATATATATATATATATATATATATATATATATATATATATATATATATATATATATATATATATATATATATATATATATATATATATATATATATATATATATATATATATATATATATATATATATATATATATATATATATATATATATATTCACATAATTAGCGTATATAGGTGTAAAACACACATAGTGTACCTATAAGAGAAAAATTCCATAGGAATACAATGGAGAGAGACAAAAGACCTTTGTAGTCTATCTCTGTCATTATGTAAGTCCGAACTCCAGCCAATCAGGCGTCAGCCCCTCTCTAGAACCTTCTCCTCAGAGCTTCTCACCTCAGATTTTCTACTGCACGTCGTGTGACAGGGAGTCTCCCTGAGCTCTGCTCTGTTTTTGTCAGTGAGGATGTCTTCTAGTAAGAAATCTTTGTTTAGACCATGTTCTTCATGTGGAAAGCTGCGTTTGTTCTCTGAGGACCCACACAGTAAGTGTATTTACTGTTTATACCCAGACCATGAAGTGGCAAAATGTAAATTTTGTAGAACTTTTTCTACAAAAACTCTAAAGGACAGAGAAGGCCGCCTGTTATTATGGCTACAGAGACTGAAGGACAAGGATAACCCACTCTCTGATGTGGAAAGTCTCTTTTCTGGTCGTTCTCAACCAGCCTCTAAGCGCAGTAGTGTGCAGGAGTTACCATCTCCTTTCCTGAAGAAAAAGAAGCTATATTTGCCTCTGACAACTGCCACTTCTGTGGTCTCACCTACTGCTTTGTCGCCTAAGGGACACTGTTCTCAGGCTGCTGAGGCGTCTACTTCCCATTCCTCGGGGAAAAACTTGTCAGCCTCGTCGACGATGCTCCCGACGACGAGATCTGCTGTTTCTACCTCGTCGACGGTGACTCTGACGACGACGTCAGCTGCTTCGTCGTCGACGAGCGTTCTGTCGACGTTATCCTCGTCGACGATTACCATCAGTTCTTCAAGGGCAGTGACTTCTGTTTTGCCCATTACTTCGACGTCGACGAAGAAGGTAAAGGTTCCGTCGACGAAGATTGTGTCGTCGACGAAGACGTCGTCGAGCTCGTCGACGCCCACTCCGTCGACGAAGAAAAAGAAGATCCCGTCGACGACACTGTCGACGGTGGTTCCGTCGACGAAAGCCTTGTCGACGAAGACCTCGACGACGGCTCCGTCGGCAGCGGCCCCGTCGACGGTGGCTCCGTCTACGGTGGCCCCGTCGACGGCGAATCCGACGACGGTGATTTTGTTGCCACAGACTCCGTCGACGATAATTCCGTCGACCATCATTCCGTCGACGACGGCTCCGTCGACGAGTACATCTCCACAGACATTCGTAAGGGTACGAATAAGCAGTGTTGCGTCTACCCAGAAAACAAGAAGGGAACAACTACCTCAGCTAGCATCAGCGTCGGTTTCATCTTTAACTGGAGTTTCTTGGACACCATTACCTCCTACTGTGGGCCCGGATAGCCAGGAACACAATATTCCTGTGGGAGATGCACAGCCTCCCTCACCATTATTCGCTACGGATTCGGATCAGGAGTCCGAGGGGTTACCGGAGTCTTTTGGAACGGCACAAAGTCCGTCCGACTTAGTTATTAAGTGCCAGGATGTCAGTAGTGAAGATGAAGATCCGGTTTACATACACCAGGCCCCTCCGAAGCATAAAACGGAGACTCTTCCTTTGTCGCTCATTACTAATCTCCAACGCATGTTGGACGACTACAACCAACGGTTCCCTCTATCCCCTCAACGTTCAGAGGTTCCGTCAACCCCGGTGATTCCGGCAATTATTCCACCGGTACCTATTGTAAATCCTGCTCCTCAGATGCCGCCTGTACCTCCAAGACAGGTTCCGGAAAGGTTGTTGCCTCATTATGAGCCTGTAGAGGAAGGCCCTCAGGACACAGAAGAGGGTGAAATCCCAGATGATGATGGGGATGTAGATGACAATGATGATGATATGGCGGAGTGGGACAATTACCAGGCACAAACACCATCCCCCTCACAGATAGTAACAGGGGATTCACCTCCAGTGGTCATAGCCAATTTTCACCAACTGATGGAAAGGGCATCACACCGTTTTAAGTTAACAACGGAGCGCAGGGAGGAAGATTGCTTCCTTTATGATTTCAAGAATCAACCTTACAAACAGACTCATGCTATTCCCATAGTTGAGTTTATTTGGGAAGAAGGCAAGAAATTAATGCAGACACCGAATACCTTGCCAGCACAGGTGCCTCGATTAGAAAAGAAATATAAGGCACCAATAGGAACCCCAGCATGCCTCACGGGTCAGGCTAAACCTGAGTCTGTCGTTACGCAGGCAGCGCAACGTAAGGCGAAAAATCTGGCATCTTCTATCACCTCACCTCCGGATCGTGACGGACGTCGGATGGATGCCATAGGGCGTAAATTCTCTTCTATGGCCTCTACTGTGGTTAGAGCAGCTAATGCCTTGGCCATCTTGGGACGATATGACAGACAAGTATGGGCTGATATTTCGGATGTGGTTCAGGAGTTGCCAGAGCCATCTAAGGTGGAGGCAATGAAGTTGCTCCAAGAGGGAGAAGCGGCATCGGCGGAAATAATTGATTGTGCAGTAGACATCGCCTGCATGGGATTCCGTCAGCTTGCCGGAGCGGCTGTTCTGCGTAGGCAAGGATGGTTAAAATCAACATCCTTTCGTCAGGAGGTTCAGTCCATGATCCTTAACATGGCATATGACGGCGAGTCATTATTTGGGAGCCACGTCGATGAAGCTCTACAGTCCATAAAGAAGGATACTGAGACAGCTAGATCGTTAGGAAACCTTCAATTTCAGAGGAGTAATTTTCGTGGTGCACGCGGACGCGGCACCTCCTCAAGTTTTCGAAGAGACAATAAACAATACAAACCTTACAATCAAGGGTCCAACCGTTACTCTTATGGCCAGCAACAGCAAACATCACGACAGCAAACCTCCAAGTCATATAGAGGAAAATCCTCATACAGAGGAACCGCATCAAAGAGACCGTGACTCTTACCAGACGGACAAGGTTGGAGGTCGAATCTCTCTGTTCTTTTCCCAATGGTCCTCCATCTCAAAGGACCATTGGGTTTTGGACATTGTGAAAAAGGGACACGCCTTAGAATTCACCAAATTCCCTCCTCCCACTCCACCCTCCGGACCGCCACCAGCTCACATGAAAGAACTGTTGCATCAAGTTCGACTTTTAAGGCAAAAAGGAGCTATAGAATTGGTACCAGTGTCTCAGAAGGGAAAAGGTTTTTATTCCCGGTTCTTTTTGATCACAAAGAAAAACAGAGAGTGGAGGTCCATCCTCGATCTAAGGGCACTAAACAAATATATAAAGAGCCAATCCTTCCGTATGATGACGCTAGTAGACCTCTTGCGCTTACTCTTGCAGGAAGATTTTCTGGCGACGATAGATCTCCAGGATGCCTATTTTCATATCCCTATTTTACAGCGGCATCGAAAGTTCCTGCGTTTTCGAGTGGATCAACATGATTACCAATTCAAAGTGTTACCATTTGGCCTGCGCTCGGCCCCTCGAGTGTTCACGAAGGTACTAGCTCCAGTAATAGCGTTTTTGCGACTCCAAGGAGTGCAAATATTTCCATACCTGGACGATTTTCTCCTGAAATCTCAGTCAAGCACTCACCTGCGACAACACACTCTTCTGTGCCAGAACGTGTTTCGCTCTTTAGGCCTGTCCGTAAATGCGGAAAAATCCCAACTTCATCCGTACCAACAAAGAGATTTTCTGGGAGCAACTCTGGAAACTGTGTCAGCAAAGGCATTCCTCTCCCAGGAGCGTCTAAAAAAGATGCTGCGACTGGTGGCTCTGATCAGATCAAAAGAGTCAGTTTCTGTGAGACTATTAAAATCATTTCTGGGGATGGCGTCATCATCCATTGCCTTGATCCCTCATTGCCGGCTGAGGACACGTCCTATCCAGGAAGCTCTGGATGCTCAGTGGCGTCAGGTAACGGGATCTTTCCACGACATGATATGTGTCACAGATCAAATGAAGTCAGCACTCGCATGGTGGGCAATTCCAGCCAACTTGACGGAAGGCATGTCCTTTCTGTCGCTGCCACCGGACAGGACACTCACAACAGACGCCTCATTGGAAGGATGGGGCGCACATTTGGAGGATCTCTCTGTGAAGGGAAGATGGTCAACACATCAAAGATCTTGGCACATCAACAAGTTGGAGCTGATGGCGATTTTTCTGGCTCTAAAATCATTTCTACCTTTTGCTCCAAGGAGAGTCAGTGCTAATACAGACAGACAACACAACCTGTATGCACTATGTCAACAAACAGGGCGGAACAAAATCCCCAAGTCTCTCCAGGTTAGCTCAAAGAATTTGGGACTGGTCTCTCAGTCATCAGATCATGATTACGGCAGTACACCTGCCAGGAGTATCCAATGTCCTAGCGGATTCCCTGAGCAGGTCCTCCTCGTCGACCCACGAGTGGGAGTTACACCAACCCACTCTAGAGAGGATATTCCAACTATGGGGCCGTCCGCAACTCGATCTCTTTGCTACGCCGGAGAACCGGAAATGCCGAAATTACGCAAGCTGGCATCCCCACAAGGAATCACAAGGGAATGCCCTTTTGATAAACTGGTGCAATCTATTTGCGTACGCCTTTCCTCCAATACCCCTCATACCTCGGGTTCTTTGGAAGATGAGGAGACAACCTTGCCACCTGATCCTAATAGCCCCGCGCTGGCCACGGCAAGCGTGGTTCTCAGAACTGCTCCTCCTGTCCCAATGCCAACCAATCCTCCTGCAACATCGGACGGATCTGCTCACAATGAGCGAAGGGAGAATTTGTCATCCAAATCCCTCCTCACTGAGCTTATCGGCCTGGAACCTGAACACCATGAGTTCGCCCACCTAGACATCCCGCAGGATTGTAGGGATATTTTGGCCCAGGCAAGAGCACCCTCTACAATCAGGACGTACAAGTTCAAATGGAAACGATTCTGCCATTGGTGTGCTGCTAACGGAGTCCATCCGATACATTCCACGGCAGAGCAATTGCTACCATTCTTCCTGCACCTAGCCAGTTCTGGACTGTCACATGCAACCCTAAGGGTTTTTCTAGCAGCTATTTCCCGTTTCCGGCAAGATGGATCAAGTTCCCTTTGTTCCTCAAGAATAATCCGCCAATTCTTTAAAGGCTTATTCCGAAAATTTCCGCCAGTTCGGCGTCCTCTTCCTTTGTGGCACCTCAACGTTGTGTTAGCACAATTGATGAGACCTCCGTTCGAGCCCATTCACAAGGCCGACCTAAAATATCTCACTTGGAAAGTAGCCCTACTTCTGGCACTAACGTCTTCACGTCGTGTCAGTGACATCCATGCTTTTACCATCAAACCTCCGTTCCTGCAGTTCAAACCGGATGCTGTAGTGTTACGCACCAATCCATCATTTCTACCCAAGGTGCCTACTGACTTTCATATTAATGAGCCAGTAATATTAAAGACCTTTTTTGCCAATCCTCAGACACCTGCAGAACAAAGAGTTCGAGGCATGTGGGCTGCTGAATTCATATCTGTGCATAGATCGCCGCCTAGTGTTGGGTCCGGATGTTTGCACGTTGTTGTCCTGGAAGAGTCCTCGAAGTATCCTTGGATAGGCGACTCCTCCCCTGGACTACAGCGCGCATGGGCATCCTCTCCATCCTCAGATTGTTTTTTTCCGCCATTGGGTTCGGATGTGCTATCTTAGCTCAAGTTAGGAAAAAATTTTGTCGAGGCCACAAGGCCTTTAGTTCGCGTCGGTACTGTTTATCGATCGGTTTTCGATACTCTGTTAGTTTACTAATTTTCAGCACCGACTTTGTTCGCATTTACCTGTCCATCAACTACTTCGACGATGGAATCGAGGACGCCATTCAAAAGGTGTCCGGTATGTAATGCGAAGTACCCACACATCGACGTCCATCCGGTGTGCAACAAATGCCTTTCGCCGGACCACGACGAGTCGACATGTATGGCCTGTGCCCGGTTCCGTTCAAAGAAGACTCTGCGGAATCGTCGAGCGGCGAGGCTCGAAGCGCAGCACGCGGCACCGGCCCCAGCTGACATCTTCGACGACGCGGACGACGTCGAAGAAGTAGAAGTCTTACCCTCCAGTCCCGTTTCCGACCAAGAACCCGGATCGGACGAGGCCGACGAGTCACTCTTCCACAGAGGTGAAGACGACACCGAGGTAGGAGACGACGAGGAGGCCTTAGGGGCCGAAGAGAGTAGCTCCGATGATGAACAAGGCCTACCTGTTCAAACCGAGAATTCACCAGTGCCACAGACTATGGCTCCGGTCGAGGGATCGCCTTCGGGCCTTACCCGAGACCCATCACGCAGTCCTTCGGCCCCGCCCTCGGGCCCGGCCTCGGACGTTCAGCGGCAGCCATTACCGCTTAAGCCAGCTGGTTTCCCTTCCACGAAACCGAAACCGAAAGCTGCTCAGGTTCCTACGAAACCGAAACTGAAAGTGGCGCTAGTCGGATCGAGGCCTTCAACACCTTCGACGCCGGCGCACCGTGTCGGCACCGACCGCACCAAGGGGGACTTCGGTGCCGAACTCGAGACGGGCGACATGGGAGTCGACAAACGGAAGAAGGCCATCGGCGCCGACAAACCTGCTCGGTTACCGGCGTCGACGCCACCGACACCGAGGGCCGTCCCGCCGGCTACGCCTCGCAGCACTCCCTCGACGACACCGAAACCTCACGTGTCGAAGACGTCGACGGTGATCTCCGCACCTCGGCTCGATGCACCACGGGCGCAGAAGATATCTGCAGCCGCCTCGACGACCCTGGCGGGGGCCACGACCTCTAAGGCGCCCCGAGTACGGCCTGGCGCAATGCCAGGCTGCAAAACCAAGGCTGCCCTCCAGGTCCAGTCGGGTTCGATCGATCCAGCGGTTTCGTCGGTGCCGACCAGCATTACCTTCGGCTTGCCTCCATCCACAATCCCGAAGGCGTTTCAACTCAGGACACAGGCCACCAAAACTGCGGTTACGCCTGTCGAGCCGTCTCCGTCACGCGTCATCGACGCCGACACTGGCAGGATGATTCTCCACGACCGAAGGATAACTTCGGAACCGCCATTGGAACCTTTCAGGATCCCGCTAAAGAGGAAGCTGCCTGTGGACACTGAACCTCTCCTGTATGAACCCTTTCATTCACCCTACCAGGATCCACACCGGGCCTCCCCCACACGCTCCGACACGGATGCATTGGAGGACTACATGGGTGAACAAGTCCCCTACCATGTGGACACGGACCCTGATGACCAGCAGGACCCTGACCAAACTTGGGGCGACCCTGCAGACCCCAGTGCACCTCTTGATGCACAGGACCCACAACTATATGGGGCAAAAACGTCACCCACAGAGGATACTGCGGCGTTCAACGCTCTGATTGAACGGGCGGCGAACAACCATGATGTACAGCTTCACTCTGATATCATCGAAGATGACTTTCTAATGGACACCTTTGCATCCTCAGAAAGACATGTAAAGACTCTGCCAATGTTGAAGGGGGTCCTTAAGCCAGCCACTGACATTTTCAGGGAACCCACCAGGGCACGAGTGATAAACCCCAGGATCGATAAGAAATACAGATCAGCACCTGGGGATCCTACTTACATCAGAGGACAATTACCACTCGACTCCATCGTTGTGGCGAATGCCCGCAAGAGGGCACACTCGCAGACAACGGGTGACGCTCCTCCCCCGGACAAGGAGTCCAAGGTGCTGGAGACCTCCGGCAAGCGAGTTGCCGCACAAGCTGCAAGCATATGGCGCATAGCTAACACTCAAGCGCTCCTCGCTCGCTACGATAGGGCGCACTATGACACAATGGAGCAACTCCTTCAACACCTCCCTGACCCCTACAAAGAAGGTGCAGAAATCCTTATCAGAGAGGGACAGCTACTCACAAATGCTGCCATCAAATGTGCACTAGACGCTGCTGACACGGCTGCCAGGGCCATCAACACTAGCGTCATCCTACGACGTCACGCCTGGCTACGTATCTCAGGATTCAAGCCTGAGGTTCAAAACAATATACTTAATCAGCCCGTCAACCCCGACTTTTTGTTCGGTCTTGAGGTTGACGCCACCCTCGAGAAGATAAAAAAGGACACGGACACTGCAAAGTCCATGGGCGCCCTACAAACTCAGTCCTTTCGGAGCGGCTCCTTTCGTCGCCCCGGAAACAAGGGAGCAGGCAGAGGACAGGGGTCACAACAAACATATAACAAGGGTAATACGCAGACCACCTACGATAAGAACACCCGAGGTGGCTATCGTGGCTCCAGTACCAAGGGCAGAGGACGTGGCTACGGCAACACCAGGTCCTCCCCCAAGAACAAGCAGTGACGCCCTCTCCCTTCCTCCCGACCACATAACACCTGTCGGGGGAAGGCTACAACGGTTCCTGTCCACGTGGAACTCCATCACCACGGACAGGTGGGTCAAAGATATTATAAAATACGGTTACTGTCTGGAGTTAACTTCCACTCCACCCACAATACCACCAAGAAACCGTCCTATGTCCTCAGAGCACTTGACGCTCTTACAGCAAGAGGTAGAAAGTATGCTTCTAAAAGGCGCTATCGAGGTCGTACCCGTCCACGAGCGGGGCACGGGGGTTTACTCCCTCTACTTCTTAATTCCAAAAAAGGACGGGTCGCTCAGGCCTATATTAGACCTGAGACCCCTGAACCAGTACATTCTTTCGGAGCACTTTCACATGCTCACTCTACAGCAAGTCCTTCCGCTTCTCCAGCAGGGAGACTTCCTAGCATCACTGGACCTCAAGGATGCGTATTTTCACATACCCATCCACCCCTCACACAAAAAATACCTCAGGTTCACTGTTCAGGGGCAGCACTATCAGTTCAAAGTCCTTCCCTTCGGCGTGACAACAGCGCCCAGGGTTTTCACAAAGTGCCTAGCTACGGTGGCGGCACATTTACGGAGACAGCACATACACGTCTACCCCTACCTAGACGACTGGCTCGTTCAAGCGAGATCAGCCCAGCAATGTGCAAGCCACGTGTCCCGTACCATTCACCTTCTTCACAGTCTGGGATTCTCACTAAATTACCCAAAGTCTCATCTCCAGCCCGCACACGTACAACAGTACCTAGGTGCGACTATAGACACTCTGGCGGCCACAGCTCAGCCGAATTTAGTGAGGATCACCGGCATACAAGCGCTGATCTCCAAGTTCAGACCCAACCACTCGCTTCCAGCGCGAGTGTTTATGCAGTTGATAGGCATGATGGCCTCCTGCATCTTCATAGTCCCGCACGCGAGATTACATATGCGCCCACTTCAGGAGTGCCTAGCACGTCAGTGGAATCAGGCTCAAGGACAGTTGAAAGACCTAGTGTTGGTGAGCGGTCGGGCATACAACTCTCTGCATTGGTGGAATCCACAAAACCTTTGCAAGGGCCGACCGTTCCAAGAGCCTGTTCCACAAATAGTACTGACAGCGGACGCGTCTCTCCAGGGATGGGGAGCTCATGTACTCCACTACACAGTGCAGGGACTATGGACGACACAACAGAAGAAGATGCACATCAACCTTCTGGAACTGATGGCAATCTTCCTGGCCATGAAGGCTTTCAAAGTACATCTGTGCAACAAGGTCGTGTTGATCCGGACGGACAACATGACCGCAATGTACTACATACAGAAGCAGGGGGGGACACACTCTCCACAGTTGTCTCATCTGGCTCAGAGCATGTGGAAGTGGGCCATTCAGAGGAACATGTTCCTCATGGCGGAACACCTCCCCGGCAAGGACAACCAGATGGCGGATCTGCTCAGCAGACACAGCCACCAGATGCACGAGTGGGAGTTACACCCATCGGTACTCCAACCGTACTTCCAGCAGTGGGGTCACCCAGAAATAGACCTATTCGCGACAAGCGAAAACGCAAAATGCCAAAGCTTCGCCGCCAGATTCCCACACCCGCAGTCGCAGGGCAATGCGATATGGATGAACTGGTCCGGCAGATTTGCGTACGCTTTTCCCCCAGCACCGTTGATACCGCTGGTGGCTCGCAAACTCCGACAACACTCCCTGACACTCGTCCTAGTTGCTCCCACGTGGGCACGCCAGCCGTGGTACACCACCTTCCTCGAACTTTCCGTGGTACCGCATCAAAGGCTGCGGATCAAACCCGCGCATTTGACGCAGAACCATGGAGAGGTTCAGCACCCAGATCCGCAACAGCTGAACCTGGCGATCTGGCTCCTGAAGTCCTAGAGTTTGGCTATCTCAATCTGCCACCTGACTGTATGGACATCATCAAGGAGGCCAGGAGACCCACTACAAGAGCTTGCTATGCAGCCAAATGGAAACGGTTCGTCATTTATTGCGGTAATAATGACATTAACCCGCTGGACGCATCCATCCACAACATCATATGTTACCTCTTACACCTATACCGATGCAATCTGGCGTACACCTCTATACGTGTCCATTTGACCGCAATATCAGCCTATCTGCAAACCAGGCAGCACCTCTCTCTCTTCAGAGTGCCTGCCATCAAAGCATTCTTGGAAGGACTCAAACGAGTCATTCCACCTAGTCACCCACCGGCTCCAATGTGGAACCTCAACTTGGTCCTCACACGCCTGATGGGTCCACCCTTTGAACCTCTACACTCATGCGAGATTCAATTCCTTACCTGGAAAGTAGCCTTCCTGGTAGCGATCACTTCCCTAAGAAGAGTTAGTGAACTCCAGGCACTAACCGTTCAAGAGCCATTTATTCAGGTTCACGCCAACAGGGTCGTACTACGTACCAACCCCAAATTCATGCCCAAGGTAATATCGCAGTTCCACATGAACCAGACTATTGAACTGCCCGTTTTCTTCCAAAACCCACAAACTGTTGCAGAGAGGGCATTACATACACTGGATGTACGGAGGGCCCTCATGTACTACATCGACAGGACTAAACCCTTCAGGAAGACAAAACAACTGTTCGTTGCCTTTGCCCCACACCACAAAGGTAACGCCATCTCCAAAGCAGGGATAGCCAGATGGATAGTTAAGTGTATTCAAATCTGTTATCAAAAGGCAAAACGCACATTAACTATTCCACCACGAGCCCACTCAACACGCAAGTTGGGGGCTTCCATGGCCTTCCTAGGAAATATTCCCCTGCATGATATATGCAGAGCAGCCACATGGTCCACTACACACACATTTACAAAACACTATTGCGTAGATGTGCAGTCAAAACAGCAGGCAGCTGTAGGACAGGCTGTTCTCAAAACACTTTTTCAGACCGCTGCAGCTGGCACGGGTAGCCGCCGCCAATAGAGGGCACTGCTATGTATTCTATGCACAGATATGAATTCAGCAGCCCACATGCCTCGAACTGAATATGCTACTTACCAGTGTGCATCTGTTCTTGGCATGTAGGGCTGCTGACATTCATATCGCCCTCCCTCCTCCCCGGCGCCTGTCGCAGCTGCAGCTCTCAGAATTATTGCAAGCATGGTCATCACTTTCTGTATCTACTCCATCACTGCCACAATGGCGAGAAACAATCTGAGGATGGAGAGGATGCCCATGCGCGCTGTAGTCCAGGGGAGGAGTCGCCTATCCAAGGATACTTCGAGGACTCTTCCAGGACAACAACGTGCAAACATCCGGACCCAACACTAGGCGGCGATCTATGCACAGATATGAATGTCAGCAGCCCTACATGCCAAGAACAGATGCACACTGGTAAGTAGCATATTCATTACATTCTTTGGACGTGAAGCGGTGTCTAAAGTTCTACATCAGTAAGACCGCTTCTTTCCGGAAATCCGATCAACTTTTTATAGCATATGGACGCTGTCATAAAGGACGTCAGGTTACTAAACCAACGATTGCACGCTGGATCTCGGCAGCTATTGTCTTTTGTCACCAAAGGGCAAATAAGCCTCTGCAGTCTCCAGTGAGGGCACACTCCACCAGGGCAGTCTCATCATCTACTGCCTTATTTGCTGGAGTATCTTTGCAACACATCTGCAGAGCAGCTACGTGGTCGAACAGACACACGTTTACTAAGCACTACTGCTTGGCAACTTTAAGCGAGGAGGATGCTGCAGTGGGACAGGCAGTGCTGCGCAATCTTTTTAAGTAAGGTGAGCCTCTTCCTCCCACCTCCATATTGTTTCCATTTATTTATATATTATGCATTTACAATGTTACAGTTGTTCGATACTGTTTTTATGCATAAGAAGATTGATTATCTTATATATATTTTGAATCTATTTTGACATGGAAACAATGGTGTTTGTTACTGCTAGCTATTCTATATTCAAGCATGTGAATCTATGAAAGACACCCTAATACTGGAGAAGAACAATTGTTACTTACCTGTAAACAGGTGGTTCTCCAGTATTGGTGTCTTTCATAGATTCACATGCGACCCTCCCTCCTCCCTTCAGAGGCTCTCTTCTCCTCATGCACTTTACAGTCACTCTTGTGCTACGAAAATCTGAGGTGAGAAGCTCTGAGGAGAAGGTTCTAGAGAGGGGCTGACGCCTGATTGGCTGGAGTTCGGACTTACATAATGACAGAGATAGACTACAAAGGTCTTTTGTCTCTCTCCATTGTATTCCTATGGAGTTTTTCTCTTATAGGTACACTGTGTGTTTTACACCTATATACGCTAATTATGTGATTACTTATGTATATATTTTACTATATATATATATATATATATATTGCTATTTTATTTACCGTGGGACTCCCACTCCGACGACGGGGAATATTCAAGCATGTGAATCTATGAAAGACACCAATACTGGAGAACCACCTGTTTACAGGTAAGTAACAATTGTTCGTAATAATGAACTGGGACAAGTTTAAATTGCATAGGCCTGAGTTTAGCAGTGGGTCCATCTGAGTGGCTGGGCAAGAGAGTAGTTGTAGCTGAGAGACCCATTTGAATAGTGGCTCAGTTGTGGATCATTGTGTCGCTATGTGAGTTTGGAAGTAGAGACCATCATCCTTCGCCGCCTTTACCACCTCATTCCTGATTATAAAACACAAAGTTAGACGTCACTTAAGCATTGAGAAAGCAGTCCGGATACTTCGATATAGGCCAGCGCACAAAGGTTTATGTAGACTGCATTATTGCGTTTAAAAATATAAAGTGTTAAAAGAATAGCAGCTCTATGGTGGATGAGCAGTTATGCATATTGTCATAACAAACTAACACATTGACACAGCTCATTTTGCTTGTGGGAGAGGTTTTGTATGCAGATTGTGGGATGACACTAGCTCTCATGCACCTTATTCTTTTTAAGTGCCTGGACAGTGCCTTTCAACTAAGTATGAGCTTGTATTGTATTGTATTGTAGAGAAGTGTAGCTCACTGGTTAGAGGAGGCATACCCTGAAGCAGAGATCAGGCCTGGGACCTGGGTTCGATTCCCGACGCGGCAGGGTCCAGAACCCAATTGTCCACGGACTCGATAATTCTCGCTTCGGTGCCCACTCTAAGCATGAGTTCACACTATGCAGCTCTGGGCAACAAGCCTGCTTAATCTCCACAACGGCCCCCCGCGGCGGGATGCCTGGCTTTCACCTTGGGGATACCCAGTATGGGTTATCTTACAGGGAAAAACCAGGACGGGTTCCCAATGCAAGCGCCAAGATGCCCGTAGGGTGATAGTTGCGCTCTATAAGTACCCCAATCAATCAATCAATCATTATACATGCCAGTAGTCACCAATGCTTTCTTGAAGGAAGGACTTAGGTGTGGATAGTTTAATGTAATAGCACAATAACAGAAGCTCCTTTTTCAGCTGTACAGTATGTTAACAGGGC
The DNA here is from genome assembly GCF_964204655.1 of Triturus cristatus. Taxonomy (NCBI): domain Eukaryota; kingdom Metazoa; phylum Chordata; class Amphibia; order Caudata; family Salamandridae; genus Triturus; species Triturus cristatus. The sequence continues at coordinate 1,204,954,890 of NC_140593.1, read as the reverse complement.
AGCAGCCCTTACACTGGTGCAGCCACCGTTCCACACATCCACCTGGTCTTGCACTATTTGAAAAAATGTAAGGTAATGGACATTGGAGGAGGAAGAGGGAATTGGTGTAGTCAGAGCATCGAATGAGATACCTTCTCTGTTTACTGCAGGCCTCACATGGTAGTGATGGAACGGCCAACCCAGCATGGACTGCTAGTACTGAGGAGGCAGATTACAGCTACTACTCTCAGGATGATGCTTACACCCAGCAGCAGTCCGCGACAGAAACGCCTGCCAGTGCCCAGGGGCAAAGCACAGGTAACCTGACCAAAAGTGCCACAGGCCCTGCCAGAAACACAGAGCTGCTCTGTGCGGTTCCTGTAAGTACGGAGCGCTTGAGCCTGTCCTGTGGCAGAGACCTGGCGCAAACACAACTAGAAATGCATGTCTTCCAAAGTATTGGTACCTATTCCACTGCTGAGATCCAAGCAATGTTCTGGTGGTGCATCTCAGTCCTGCCCTGAAGTATTGATTCTAGGACTGAGGGCCCCACACTCTACCATTGCCCTTCACTCTTGACCTCCAGCAGCCATGATATTTCATTAATGATTCCTACAGCCCAATCTGACTGTCGCTGACCAGCATCACCTCTGCTGTTCCTATACTTGCAGCGCATCAGCCACACTGCAATCTCCACTTGTGATCGCTGAGACCTTACTTAGCTCGGCCATACCACCTAAGTGCTTATTTACTACGCCAATTATTCATCATAGGATTGTCATTGTATAATTGAAATTCGAATACCTCTAGCAGTGTGCTGGAGCTGTAACATTGTTTAATCTAGGAGAATAGTTTTTTTTAATATAGTCTCATCAATAGTCTTTAAGTTCAGGTACTGAGAATTTGAATACAATTTCAATCCGTAAAATGCATTTGGCTTAAAAAGCCCACTGTAACCCCACACTTCAAAGAAAAAGAAAGGAAGATTTTGTACCAGTGGGCACTTCTCTTGCTGTAAAGAGCCCGAGAGTTAACTTGATTGAGACTAAAGGTTTATGCAAGTATTTTTCTAGCTGTCAAAGCACTTATTTAACATTGTAAGTCGCAGCCTGAAAAGCTTTTTTCCCCTCTTCCCACCGTATTGTGATAATGTTCAGTCTTTGTTCTCTCCGTTTTAATAATTACTTCATTCTCTCTCTGGTGCAGAGACACCTGTGGAAGCTGTTGCTGATGTTGTTCAGCCGCCAGTGTTATATCAACAGGCGGCCCAAATTTCAACTGCACCAGCCGGAGCTCAGCAGGATGGATCCCAGGTGAGGGCACTTAATAGCTTGTAAACGTGGACACTTGGGGACAGATTATTTAATAGTCTCTGCGAGTGCCTTGTTCTACAGTCTGTATTAGGCGTTTCCAATTGTGTATCACTGACAGTGGTGCAATGCACAGAAGGGTTGTAATTGTAAAATGAATGTATGTAGTGCTTACTAACCCTCACAAGGCATCAAAGCGCTTTTCACTGAGCAGGATGCTACTCCAGAAACCAAGGTTAGTGGTTAATCCTGTGGCTATTGCTAGCTATTCCGAGTCTTTTTTTTGGTTAAAAAGAGCCTTTTTTTACACACATGGATAGCTCCCTGCCCCACACACTCTTTTTGCCTGGAACATGTGGTTTCAATTGAAAGTGCACAGGGTCCATGCCAACCAGGTCCCCTGTGCCAGAGCTCCTTCCCTAAATGTGTACCATTATTGGCACAACTTCAGATCCTCCTGTAACTCCCTCGTAAATGTTACCACAGATACCTAGGGCATTGGGTCTGAAGAGGGCCCCTTAGTGACCCCTCACCAAGGCCATGCAAACTGCCACTGCAGCCGGCATGCCTTGGTGAAGACTAAGTCGGCATGGCACACTGCCTGGGTGCTATGTCAAAGTAGCACTGCCTAATGTATAGGTAAGTCACCCCTATAGCAGGCCTACCAAGCCCTAAGGCAGGGTACACTATATCTCAGTTGTGGGCATATCTGCATGAGCAGATATGCTCCTACAAATGTAAGTCTATTCTTAATATTGTAAGTGTCAGGGAAGCCATAGAGAGTACATGGGATGAAAACTCAACAACTCGTGTTCCCCAGCGCCATGATGGCTTCACTGAACCCAGAAGTGTTTAGTACCAAACAACTCCTCTTAATAAATCTACACATATGCCAGAGTTGAATTTATTAAACCATGTACTCAGAGGTGCCCCTGAAAGCCTCCCAACCCTGGTGTGGTCCCTGACTAGCTTTAGGCAGCCTGTCACCATCAGACATGTTTCTGCACCCCTGGGTAGAAAGCTCCTGCTCTCTGAGGCCAGAAACGAAGCCCATCCTTGGCGCGGGTGTCACACCTCCTTCTGTAGTAGGGGATCTCTGTGTATAGTCATAATCTAGTGAATAGTCCCGCCCATGTGCGTGGACCCCGGAGCAATAAAAAAATAATCTCTAAAAGGTGACCAATCATGCAGACCTGCATACACCTTTAAGAGAGAATTTAATTTAAAGACAGATAATGCAGCCTATACCCACAGGCTACACTGTCCAGTACTTCAACTAGAATTCCACCAACATCCACAAACAGCACTGCCTGTCTAGTTTTTCTCCCCATAGGAAAAAACCCTGCCTCTACCAGCAAAAGCCTCTGGAATAATAGAGAGGAAGGAATGGACAGACAAGCCCCATAGGCTGCCATTATGTGGCTTAGAACAGGATACTGTGCCTTTAAGAAAACTTTCCAGATTTCCAGAACTTTCCCCAGTATCCCAGAATGCCCAGCAGGTCCCATTTACTTTCAGTTCTTTTTCCCGGCTCCTGCTAGCAGGACCCTGGAGCATTGAGCTCTCCCCTTTTCAAGGGTTTATTGGAGATTTTGTCAATTTTTGTCACTTTTTCAAGTGCTTAGTAGCTGGTACTGTCAACATGCCTGGCTTGTTCGACAAGTGCCCGGAATGTGGTAGAAAGAAGGCTAAAACTGATCCACACAAGGTGTGTATAGGTTGCCTTCCCCAGTCCCACGTGCCTGAAGACTGTGATATCTGCCACTCGTTCTCAGCCAGGACCCTGAGGGACAGAATGAAAATCAGGCTTCAAGTTCTGGAGTAGAGAAGACTGAAGGCACCAGGTGGGTCTGGAGGGGCTGATTTGGCCCATACTGAGGCCTCTGGGGGGCTCCCCAGGGGCAGGAAGACCAGTAAGCGCTCCCACTCCCCGTCGAGGGTGTCGACGGCGACGTCGAGGAGGATGACCACCATCTGTTCGCCGTCTCCCCAGGGCTCTGGGGAGAAGCGGCGTCGACGATCGACGTCGAGGGACCTGAATAGGCCGCCGTAGACTACATCGGCATCGTCGGCGACGACGCCGTCTTCGGCGCCGTCCAGCAGTCGGCGTCGAGATCAGACCCGGCGTCGGCGCTCGCCGTCGAGGGGAGATCGCCGTTCGCCGTCGATGAAGAGGAGACGGTCGACGTCGCCGCCGAAGAGGAGATCGACGTCGAGACGCTCGAGGTCAAGGAGATCGCCGTCGAGGCGCAGGTCGCCGTCGAGGCGCAGGTCGCCGTCGAGGCGAAGGTAGACGTCGAGGCGAAGGTAGACGTCGAGGAAGAGAGAGTCACCGGGATCGGTGTACTCTGTGGTGTATACGCCTCCTCGGATGCCTACGTCACCGCCTCCTCTCCCACCTCCTCCGACACCTCCTCCACCACCACCGCCGCCTCCACCTCCGCCACCACCGCCTCCACAGCCGCGGACACTACCTCCGCCGCCCCCACCTCGGTCGTTGCCACACACTCCAGTGGGGCCGCCGGCGGTTCCCCCGCGGTCGGTTTCTCTTCCGAGGTACCCGACTCCGCCGCAGGGGACTCCGAAGCCACGACGCCCGCGGTCGCCGGGACCGGCTAGACCGGCGGGCAGACCGAAGCCGAAGAGGTCGCGCTCCCGCTCTCTCAGGAGGAGAAGATCACGGAGCCGTGGACGGTCATCGTCGGACTCAGGACGATGCCGTAGGAGGCACAGGTCCAGGTCCAGACTTTTCCCCGACGCTGTCGGACTCGCCGGGCACTAGGGTGTCTCCGGTGGACGATTTGGCCTCTTTCCAAGAGGTGCTGTTGAGAGGGGCAGCAAAATTGGGTATCACGGTGACGGTTCCAACACCCACGACGTCCGTGATATTCGAGACACTTCATAAGAAACATCTGTCTCGCCCTCTACTGCCTCTTGTACCAGGACTGGTGGAACCCGCGTTGGAGCTGTTCCTCACTCCCGCGGCGACGAAGGCCGCCCCCTCCAGGCTCATGAAAAAGTATAGGGCCCCGGAGTCGGACCCTACCTTTTTGAGGGTGGACCCGAAGCCGGATTCGGTCATCGTGACGGCGGCGAGGAAACAACATGCGGCCGCCCCTTCATCGACGGTCCCGCCTGACAAGGAAAGCCGCTGGCTGGATTCCGCGGGCAGGAAGATGTGTGGGACCGCCGCCACCACCATGAAGGCGGCGAGTGCAGGGGCTTTGTTGGGCCGTTACGACCGGGCCCTGTGGGAGTCCCTGCAGCAGCATGCGGACCTGCTGCCCCGGGTCAAGAAGGAGGACTTCTTGGAGACAGTGCGCGAAGGCATGCTGGTCTCTAATCAGGTGATCGGCGCAGCGGCGGATGTATCCTTGCTGGCCGCCCACGCCTACTGTCATGGCGTCCACCAGAGGCGGCATTCGTGGCTGTGCCTGACGTCCCTCAAGCCAGAGGCGTAGCAAAGAGTGGCCAACTTGCCCTTCTCGGGGGAAACCCTGTTCGGGAAACATGCGGATGAGATGGCCCGCATGAAGGCGGAGGCGGAAACCCTGACGGCCGTCGGGTTGGAGAAGGCCGAGAAGAAGAAGCGCCCGTTCCAGAGGCGGTTCGGGTCTTCGGGCAGAGGACGTGGGCAGGGCTCGGGACAGCAGCAGCAACAACAGCAGCAGTCCCGCAAGCCCTTCCAGAAGCGCCAGAGTGGTGGAGGAGGCCAGCAGGCTACTACCACTACCAAGGGCCCGGCCGGGTCTCGGCCCTGAGCGGCTACTTCCCCCTCAACCGTTACCCACTCCAGTGGGGGGAAGCATTCAATTTTTTCCGGCAGAGTGGAGAAAAATTACTCCGGACAAGTGGGTGCTGAATATTGTTTGCAATGGATACAGTCTTTGGTTTATCAGCCCGCCTCCAGCGATTCCGCCGGTCAGCTCTCGATTCCAGCTGAGAGAGCTCCAGGCGGAGGCAGACATCTTGTTGAGAAAAAAGAAGGTAGAAGAGGTACCTCTGTCTCAAAGGGGAAGAGGTCTGTACTCTCGGTTCTTCCTCGTTCGCAAGAAGGACAAGAACGAGTTCAGGCTGTGAGAAAGTGCCATCTTTCTTGCATGGTATACCCCCACTTTTTTGCTAAATTGCTGAATGTACTTCGATTGAGTGTACCCTGGGTTCCTGCCAATCAGGTGCCCAGGGCCTATGTTCCTTCCTTAAACCACACAAACTCCAAATTGGCAAACCCTAGCCACATGTCAGCCCCTAGTAAATGGTACCCTAGGTACCCAGGGCCTTGTGACCAGGGAAGGCCTCTAAGGGCTGCAGCACTCATTGTGCCACCCTCAGAGGCCCTGTACCCTTACACACACACACTGCCCTTGCAGGCTTAGTGTCTGGGTGCAGGACAAAACCGAGAGTCGACATGGCACACATCACTGTGTACCATGCCCATCACCTACACTGCCAAGGCATATGTCAGCCACCCCTCTAGCTGGGTGCATTACGCCTATGGTGTGGGCACAGGAGCAGGAGCCCTGTGCCCCTACAGTACCCGGGTCCATTCCTGGGCACTGTAAGTGCAGTGCTGTCATTTAAGAATACATGGTGCTGAGAGCTTGTCAAACACGAGCTCCACAGCACCATATTGGCAACACTGAAGCCTGGGAAGTTTGGTATCAAACTTCTCAGCACATTGAACCCACACTGATGCCAGTGTAGGATTTAATGTACTAAGCACCCCAGAGGGCATCTTAGAAGATGCCCCCTTACAGCTAACTTACAATCCACGTCTGCTCTGAGGCTGCCCAGGCTGCCACACAGCAGACACGTTGCTGGACCCCTGGGTGGGAGAGCCCCTGCTCTCCCGGGCCTGCAACAATGCACATCCTGGGTGAGGTGAGAAATCTCCTCCCCCAGGATGAGCAAAGGGAAGCTTCAAAGGCATGCCGCCAGTTGGAGTTTCCCCAGGCCACTGCAACCCCCCACTCTGGCGGGAAGCTTGGCCGGAAACCCCATACAAGGACAGGGGATGTGCCAGCCTGCCCACCCCACCCCTCAGGTGGGGGAGGCGAGGTGAAGCACATCTCCGGGCTCTCGCCATCTTGAAGATGGGAGGCCCTACCCTATCAGGATTAGGCTACTGCCCCCCTCCCACAGGAGAGAGGCAGGATAGGGGGTGTACCCACCCCAGGACAAGGACCCATTGGTCCCTGGCCTTCACCTACCTGTAACGCCCCTAAATCTAGTATTTAGGGGCCCCCTGAACCTTCCTTCCTCAGATTCCAGATAGAAAAACGACAAGAAGAGCAAGAAGAACAAAGACCTGCCCTGCAGCTGCTAAAAAGAGAAGAAGACACCAACTGCTTTGGCCCCAGCCCTACCGGCCTGTCGACTCTCGAACCTGCACCAGCGCGGCATCCCACGTGGCCAGCAACCTCACCAACCCCGGAGGACCTGGCTACCTTTAAGCTCTAAGCCCCTGGGACTCCCACGAGTAGAGGCTCTACTCAAGAAACCTATTTGCTATCCCTGGCACCAGCCCGGGACCGCGGACCCAACACACTCTGCACCAGCCAAGCCTGGCCAGTGCCGGAGTGGACAAAGACCCAGAGGACGACCCCACGGCGACTGTGACCCAGAGTCCGGCACCCAAGGACCCCCCTCGACATCCCGGAAGAAGCCTGCAGCCTCAGAACCAAGTGCCACCCCAGCCGCGATCAACCAGAGGGTAAGATTCCCGACGTCAAAAGGCACCCCTGCACCCGGCGCCCTGCGACCCCCTGTGCCCAATCCCGGGGTACCCACCTAACCTACAACTACCCAACTTACCTCTCGAAGTGGTGGTGGCACCTGAAACATCCTCGTCCCCGAGCCTGCAGCCTCTTTCCAAACCGGAACATTCCCATTGATTTCCATTGAGCGCCCTAAGGCTCAAAAGCACCCTGCACCCAGCCGCCCGAGTGGCCCTGGCAGTGCCCTCTCTACACTAACCTACTTCCCCACTTGCCCTGAGTAAGTGACCAGGAGCCCAGCTCCCACAGCCGCGTGGCTTGCCAGACAGCAGCCACCAACCAAGGCCCCCCTATCCCTCATAGGATAACATTGGGCCCAACTCTCGCTGCACCCGGCCGTCCTGAAACCGCTGAGGGTGAACCAACTGTACCTACCTGACACTGGGGGACCCCTGAGTCCATGCCCGGAATTTCAACACTACCAGTCGAGTACTTACCCTTAAACCGCTAACTTCATTTTCCTCATAGGGTAACATTGACTGGCTTTTTCTTCAAAAATCTTCTAAGTGTGAACTTTTCAAAACTGCAAAAATTCACCAAAAATCAGCCAAGTGACAAAAACGAATTTACTCACCTGCTCTTAGGTGAGCTCCCAGTGCTGGATCTTGGTGCCCAGTCCTGACTCTGAAAAGTGTTCACAACTATACTTACTTCTAACTCATTTTTCTCCCATAGGAAACCATTGTCTGCTTTTCTGTGAAATTTCTTCTAAGTGTCTACTTTTGCAAATTTGAAATATTCTTTTAAAATCGTACCATTTCTGCAAACGAAATTACTTACCTGCTTTTGATAAGGACCCCAGTCCTGGGTCTAGGCACCCAGTCCTGGATTACTAAAGTAACGATAAAGTACTCTACCTGCAATTTGAATTTCTTGCCATAGAGATCCATTGAATGTTTTCTGTGAAATATTTTCTAAGTGCTAACTTTTGAAATAGCTAAATATTATTTAAAAATCATTACAGTTATTAAGTCGACTTTCATCACTTGATTCTGAATACTGACCCCAGGCTGGTTCTAGGAGCCAGACCTGGAATTCCAAAAGTAATCTGAAAAGTAATTTATTACAAATAACCTGAATTTACCATTGAGCTCAATGCATTGTTATGTTTAGGAAATAGGATTGTTTATTGCAACCAACTGTGACTGTTTACACAAACTTATTGCTTAAAACAAAAGTATCTATATTCAACCTCTCATTCTGAGAAAGTATATTTTTACCCCCTTTGTGGTTCTAAAAATAAAACAAGCATATATTTTATATATACAAATCATTGGCCTAGAGTTCAGTTATTGAGTGTGTGAAACCATTTGCTGACTGAGTGTGTACAATAAATGCTTTACACTGTCCTCTGGTACTGCCTTACTGCTCGACCAAGCTACCACTTTTGAGAGTAAGGTCATACCTAACTTTGACCTCTATCAGCCTCTGGGGGACTGTGGACTCTGTACACCCTGTACCTATTAGGGAACAGTATATACAGAGCCACTTTCTCACACAGGCCCATCCTGGATTTGCGACAGGCAAACAAATGGATTCGCAGAGAGAAGTTTCGCATGCTATCGTTGCACCAGATTTACCCTCAGGTGCAACGGGGAGACTGGCTCTGTGCCATAGATCTACAGGATGCGTACTTCCATGTGCCCATAGCACGGAAGCACAGGAAGTTCCTGCGATTCCAAGTCGGCGCCAATCAGTATCAATACACAGTACTGCCATTCGGGCTGAAGTCTGCGCCCAGGACCTTCTCGAAGTGCATGGCGGTGGTGGCGGCACACCTGCGGAGGAACAAGGTGTTTGTCTACTAGTATCTGGACGATTGGCTGATCAAGGCTTCATCCTTCTCGGAAGCACAAGCTCACTTCCGATGGACGTGCGCTCTCTTACACAAGCTGGGGTTACACGTCAACATGTCCAAATCGGTCACGACTCCGGTCCAGTGCATACAGTACCTGGGGGCCTCCATCGATACGCGGTCAGCAAGCGTGTCTCCTTCGGAGGAGAGACGGTTATCACTCCTTCGGAAGGCTCAGGACCTCAGGACTGCTCCATCGACGACAGTGAGAAAGGTGTCTTCTCTACTGGGATCGATGGCCTCCTGTATCTTCCTCACGCACGGCTACACATGAGACCACTGCAGGAGTGCTTGGAGGATCAGTGGGATCAGAGGATAGGCTCTTGGGACGACAAGATATGACTGTCGCTGCATGCTCTTCAGTCTCTGAAGTGGTGGTGTTCGGCGGAAAACCTCCTCAAGGGGGTTCCCTTCCACAAGGACATTCCCACGACGAGTGTAGTGATGGATGCTTCTCTCCAGGGCTGGGGAGCGCATTCCGGGGACTTGCAGATTCAAGGAAAGTGGTCTCCTTTGGAATCGACATACCACATCAATTTCCTGGAACTCAGATCTGTCTTCCTGGCACTGAAGGCCTTCCTTCCGTCCTTCCAGACCAACTCGCTGCTGATACAGACGGGCAATACAACCATGATGTATTACCTCAACAAGCAGGGGGGGTCGAGATCGCGCACTCTGTCGCAGGAGGCGCAGGCGATCTGGCGCTGGCTGCTGGCCCGAGGGCTGACAATTACGGCCACGCATCTGCCAGGGGTGCAGAATGCTCAGGCGGACGCCTTGAGCAGGCTGATTCAGGAAAACCACGAATGGGTCATAAACGACGAAGTACTAGGAGAAGTCTTCGCAAGGTGGGGGACTCCGGACGTAGATCTGTTCGCCACCGCCGAAAACAGCAAATGCCGAGACTTCGCATCCAGGTACTACCAGCGGGGGACGCTGGGGAATGCGCTATGGATCGATTGGTCGAACAGCTTTCTGTACGCTTTTCCACCCATTCCCCTGATTCCGGCGGTGCTCATCAAGCTGTCCCAGTCCAGGGCGCGGATGATCCTGATCGCCCCGGAGTGGCCCAGGCAGTGGTGGTTCACGGACCTTCTTCACCGGTCTCTCCTTCCTCACATGCGGTTGCCGTGCAGGCCGGACCTTCTCACGAAGTTCGGGGGGCGGATGGTGCACCCCAACCTCTCGTCTTTGAGTTTGGCGGCATGGCTCCTGAAATAGTGCAATATGGCCATCTGAATCTACCAGACGATTGTATGGACATACTGAAGGAGTCTAAACGACCTTCCACTAGGACATCCTATGCTTACAAGTGGAAGAGGTTCTGTATCTGGTGTAAGTCCAAGAACTTTGATCCGACAACATGTAAGGAAGATGTCATCCTTCCATACCTTTTACATCTGGCGCAGTCTGGCCTTAATTTCCATTCCATTAAGGTTCATCTGGCTGCTTTTGACTGCTTACAGGAAATGCCCTTCACAGACTTCCTTCTTTCAGATCCCTGTGGTCAAGGATTTTTTGGAAGGCTTGAAGAAAGTGTTTCCTTCCGTCAGACTTCCCTCGCCTTCCTGGGACTTGAATGTGGTGCTGTCCAGACTGATGAAGGAGCCTTTTGAACCCATCCACAAGGCTTCATTGCAGCACCTATCCTGGAAGGCGGCGTTCCTAGTGGCCATTACATCGGCCCGCAGGGTGAGTGAACTTAAGGCATTATGTTGTCAAGAACCTTATACTGTATTTCATGCTGCTAAGGTTGTGATGCGTACTCACCCTAAATTTCTTCCTAAGGTTATCTCTGACTTTCATGTCAACCAGACCATAACTTTACCTACGTTCTTTCAGAATCCCTCTTCGCCAGCGGAAAGGTCTCTCCATTCCCTGGATGTTCGGAGGGTGTTGAAATTTTATCTGGATAAGACCAAGGATATTCGTAGGTCTGACCAATTGTTTGTTAATTACGGATCAGTCAGGACCGGTCTCGCGACCTCTAAGCAGTCCATTTCTCGGTGGATTGTGTCCTGCATACAATTGTGTTATCAAAAGGCTAATAAGACCTTAGGGGGTAAACCTAAGGCTCATTCCACCAGGGGCAAAGCTGCCACGACGGCTTTGCTGCGTAATGTTCCTATTGCGGAAATCTGCAAGGCGGCCACTTGGAAGTCGGTCCATACCTTTGCTGCGCATTACTGTCTGGACTCGGATGCCAGGGCAGATGCTCAGGTTGGGCAGGCTTGGCTGCGAAACTTGTTCGCACAGTAGTGGTATTGTCTTGTTTGTTCTCCACCGCTATTGTTGTGTGGGGATGGGCTTGCCATTCTATTCACTAGATTATGACTATACACCGAGATCCCCTACTACAGAAGGAGTAGTTTCTTTTCTGTAACTCCAGTTCTGTAGTAGGGGTATCTCTGTTATAGTCATAAGCGCCCGCCCTCCTCCCCGGTGGAGAGATAAATGTTAATGTAAGGAATGCTACAGGTCTGGCGTGCTACGCCTTCAAAAAGAACTGAAAGTAAAAGGGACCTGCTGGGTATTCTGGGATACTGGGGAAAGTTCTGGAAATCTGGAAAGTTTTCTTAAAGGCACAGTATCCTGTTCTAAGCCACATAATGGCAGCCTATGGGGCTTGTCTGTCCACTCCTTCCTCTCTATCATTCCAGAGGCTTTTGCTGGTAGAGGCAGGGTTTTTTCCTATGTGGGGAAAAGCTAGACAGGCAGTGCTGTTTGTGGATGTTGGTGGAATTCTAGTTGAAGTACTGGACAGTGTAGCCTGTGGGTATAGGCTGCATTATCTGTCTTTAAATTAAATTCTCTCTTAAAGGTGTATGCAGGTCTGCATGATTTGTCACCTTTAGAGATTATTTTTTATTGCTCCGGGGTCCACGCACATGGGCGGGACTATTCACTAGATGATGACTATAACAGAGATACCCCTACTACAGAACTGGAGTTACAGAAAAGAAACTACTCCATACAGAGCCACTTTCTCACAGGACCCTTCTTAAAATTATGCAGAATTGTTTTCATGGTGGCGCTGGCAGCGTGTTTAGGAGCAGTTGGGGATGAAGGGACTCTATGGATGTGTATGAAAGTGACTGTTTTGCCATGAATTCCTAGGGATGCACAATTTCCTTACAGAGCAAAGCCAGGCTCCAAACAACCATCATTATCTTTGGAGAGATTAAAGTGAATCGTGGGCTGGAGGAGTGGTCCTTCCAGATCTTTGAGAAGCTTAGACTGCTGCACTACTCTCTCCTATTAAGCAGTCTGCAGTTGATCACATTAGGCATGTGAAGGAAAGCCATGCGATAGATCACGATTACCAGTGTCTGAAGTCTACTGAGAAGTATGTGGTCAACTTGCATAACATTTTTCCTTCTTCTAGGCTCAGCCGTACACCATCGTTTCACCGGCTGTGCTCAAGGCCGATATAGTGAGCCCCCCGCAGCCTGCCACTGCAGGACAGCCCACAACACCAGTTGGTACAGTCCCAAATGAGCAGGAGCCATACAAACAGTACCGTAAGTAACACGCTAAGGCCTGAATGCTTAAAAAGGTGTAGCAATAATTTGAAACTTTCTTAACTGAATGATCCAAAGGGACTTGTCCAGTAGAATCCCTTGCATTGTTATGATGGGGTAGGGTGATTTTTCTCCAAGTGGTGTTTAGATTCTGCCTACATGTGCAGTGCACAACAGTTGTGAGTTTTGCTTTAACTGTTCAAGCTTTTTTTTTTTTTTTTGGTATCAGACATAAAGAAGTTACATCTATCATTTGTCCTTCGTGATTTGACTTGGCCTTATTTCCCTCACTCCTATGATATCCGAACTACTCTCCCTTAGCAACTGCCCCAGAAAGTGTGAAAGGGTATTTATGGTTTATGTAACTACTACATGTATGTATAACATAGTTTATGAGCCTGTGTTTTACCATTTTGTAGCCCCTAATAGTAGAATATTATGTACAAAGAAATCTATTGTTATCACAGAATCTACTATGACCTGCAGATTTGGATCCATTTGAGAGACTGTAGCATGCATGGCAGTCATCCCACAGGTGTGCAAGTCACTTAAATGTCCATGAGACTTGAGAAATGTTCAGTTGTTTCAACTGGTTTGTTTCTAAAGCATGAGCTACAAAACAAAATTATTCCAAGCGCTGCAGCAGAGGAGGACTCTTGGCTACTGCAAGGCCAGAGACCGATTGTGTAAACTTTGTAGCAGCATGGTTTGCAAGTTTAGAGGGTTTGCTTAAGCAGAGGGAATACATGTATCTGATAGGAATCTAGCATCAGATTCCTAAACTTAGAATTATCCCCAGGCGTCAACCTGGATCCGGAATTGTTTTTTTGCAGCAGCCCCTCTGCGCGCCGGGGGATGGCGCCACATGACCTCGCCCTGATGTCATCCACGGACGTGACGCCAGCGAGGTCATATAAGTCCCTCCCGGCGCGCTGACGTCAGTTCCCTTCTTTTCCGCGTGCAGCGCGGATCCGGAGTAAGCGGTTTCTCTGGCCTGTTTTCAGGCCCCTTTTGACGCTTTGCGTCTGGAACAGTGTGCGATGCCTTCGGGCTTTAAAAGGTGTGCCACCTGTTCGCGGCCAATGTCCGCGACGGACCCACACCTTATCTGCATGTGGTGTCTGGGCGAACACCATGACTCGACGGATTGCGACGCCTGCCAACAACTCAAGCGGAATTCCCGGCGAGAGCGTCAGATGAAACTACGTTCGGCTCGCCTGTCCCGGTCTGAGTCGTCATGGCCTCCGGTCTCCTCTTCGGCGGCAGGTTCCAGTGGCGGAGGGTTCCGTTTGCGGCGTTGGTCGCTATCCGTTTCCCGTATGCGTCGCTCGCCCATTCCTGGTAAGTCCTGTCGCCAAGGTCGTCGTCCTCCCTTCCTCCTGTTTAATGGGGCGCTAGTTCCCGGTCTTCTCAGGACATGTGCCCCCGAGAGTCGGCCCTCCCCTATCCGCCATTTCCTGGCGCGAGGGCGACTCGGACCCAAATTGCGACGTATGCTGCGTCCCTGCAGGCCTCTCTCGGGTCCCCTTCTCTCCCTGGGGCGGCCTCGGACCCTCCGCTGCGTGCGGGGTCTCCAGCGGGTTCGCCGGCAGATTCGCCCCTGGCGCCGACTGAGCTCCTTGCCTCTAGGGATGATGGAGGTATGGCATCAGGGTGTGGCCCGGCTGGGTCCCCCTCTTTGGCCCGTAACACCCCTGCCGCGCCGCATAGTCCAGTGGGGCTCCCTGTGGTGTTGCCGGTGGTTGCTGGTACTTGCAGATTGTCTTCGAGTCCCCCTCGGCCCTCCAGACAGGCAGCTGTCTCTTCGGAGGCCGGTCCGGCGCCGTAGACTTGCTTCCCCGGCTCCGTTCCCTACTTCGCAGTCTGAGCCTGTTGTGATTGCAGCTGAGTCGGCAGCGGTTCGGTGCCGTAGACTTGCCACTCCGGCTCCGTTCCTTACTTCCGAACCAGAGCCTGTTGTGGTTGAGGCAGATTCAGCGGCGGACGAGACCGAGCCGGCGCTGACCGAGGACGCCCTGACGCTGCCGGATCGGCTCTACTCTGGAGGCTTCCGGAGAAGGTTCGGCGTCACCCCAACGTCCGTCTACGCCGGATCCATCCTTGCCTCTTCCTCCCTTGGAATTTGTGGCTCTTGCAGATTCTCCGCCTCCTCACGAGCTTCTTCAGGACCCTAATTAGTCCATAGGGTTTCCCCCCTTTGGACATTGGTCTAATCCTCTGTTCACTGGACAATCCCCTTGGAGTGGACGGCTTAGGTTACAGCCCTCGCCCAAGGATGAGTTCAAGTTTCAAGTTTATTTTATTATGATAAGGAACTCATTAAGAGGTCCACATAAAACAACATATACATACAAAACAAAAAATACATAATATATTATTCCATCACAATTACTCAAGCTTAATACAGGTCCAAAAAACATTTTAAAAAGTTGTACAGTTTAAAAGCAAACATTTCATTAGGTGGATTAATCAAGGCTGCCATAAATAAAGAAGCAGATAATATGTTGAGTTGTAAGCAAATTGGTCTTAACCATCTACGCCTGCAAGACATCAGTGCAGGACAAACAAACATGACATGATCTAAGTCCTGATCATACAATTGACAAAGATCACAGCATGCCGAATGACCATACCAGCTGGCATGTAGAGCTTTCAGGGGAAGCAAATTATGTCTTACTAAGTACACAAGGCGTCTGACGCCATGAGAGATGTTCCAAGACATATACAATTGAGCTTTCCGCAGGGTATAAGATTCGATAACAGGCGAACCACCTTTTTTCGCTAAACAGAAGTCTCTATCCTGACAAAACCCCAATTCCCAAGAGGCTGACTTCAGAACAGTTTTTAATTGATGAGAGGATAATAAAAATAAAGTCCCCTCATCCAATTTTAATTGCAGCACGGCAAATCTGAAGTTTTTTACAATCAGGGAGAAATCATTAAAAGATCCTAATAATTCATTTTTTATAAGATCTCTTAAGGTATTAGGTTCACCTTTAGATAAAGCTACTACCCAACGTATTATACTTGCCAGACCTTGAACCCAACTACTACGTAAGCCCAATTCCTGTCTCAAGGAAGCAGTCGAATTTGCTGTACCTACAGACATTAAACTGCGTAAAATTTTCCCTTCCGCAGAATTTAAAAAATTCCACTTTTTTACATCAAATTAACTCAATTCCGTATAACAGGGAGGCCGGAACTTTCGCTCTAAAAACATCTAAAAGAATAGAAAAATGCCTTCTACCTGTGGCTTTATACAGGGAAACTAAACTCTTTCCCTGAGAAATAGCCTTCCGGGAGTTATTATCAATGTGTAATTTGTCACTTAAATTATAAGTGACAATTTTACCTAGGAAGGTGTAAGATTTCACACATTCCAGTTTTTTCCCCCCCACAACCCATGGATAATTAAGGCATTTAGGCTTCTTTCTACCGGAAAAGCAAATCACCTTGCTTTTTGCCGTATTTATTGATAAAAAATGACTTTCCGCAAATTCAGAGAGTGCTTGCAACCGATTGTTCAGGCCCCTTGGGGTGAGATCCAAAATCAGGATGTCGTCTGCATACATAAGGCATGCAATTGGAACACCACCCAAGGAAGGGGCAATACCGGCGCAAGCCGAAAGTGTGACGGGTAAATCAACTGTATATAAAGAAAATAACAATGGAGCCAAAAGGCAACCTTGCTTCAACCCATTGGAAGTGGGAATTAATTTAGATACACCACGTTCACCTCCAAGTAGAACTCTGCACCAGGTGTCAGAGTAAAGGGCGCGAATTAACTTGATCAGGAATGGGGGCATACCTAAGTTAAATAACTTTCTCCACAGCAAAATTCTATCTACTTTATCAAAGGCGGTGGAGAAGTCAATAAAGGCGCCATATACCTGACCACCACGGATTTTCACATATTTTTCAGTAATAACTTGCAATGCAGTCAGGTTATCTAAAGTTCCATGATTTTGTCTGAAACCTGTTTGCTCCATGGGAAGAATTTTATGTTCAGATACCCATTGATTCATTAAAGTAAGCACACATTTTGCGAAAACCTTACCAATGGCATCCAGCAAGGCGATTTGACGGTAATTTTGCGGTAGATCTCTTGCCCCTTTTTTATATAAAGGGACAATAATACTTCCTTTCCAGGAGGGGGGGACTGTTCCACTAGAAAAACAAAATTTAAACACTGGAAAGAGTATTTTACTCCAAAGTTCACTCTGGTGTTTTAATACTGAAATAGGGATTTTATCAGGACCCATCGCACCAGAGGAACGCATATTCCTAATTGCATATTCAAATTCCCTTTCCGTAGGACAGTCAAGTATATGTGAGACATTTTCAGATTCAGCATTAAAAACTTGAGAATTATTGTTACTGTACAACTTCTCGATATAATGAACCCACACCTGTTCCTCAATGGCAATAGGCGTAGGACTGGCTCTGGTACCACAACCTTTGCCAATTAAGGACCAGAAAGTCTTGGGGTGGCCATTATAAGAAGCTTCCCTCAGTTGAATCCAGAGGGCATCTTCCTTAAAACGTTTTAAACGGGCCTTAAGTCTAACTCTCCTTCTCTTTAAGATAAACAACTTAGACTTAGCTTCCTGGGTAAAGGATAAAAATTGTCCCCTTACCACTTTGTTTATTTCTCTATTTATAGCCCGTAGAGGATGAGGGACTACGAAGGATTGTTTCACACCTGGTTTCTTTTTTGCGCTAGCAGATACAGAATCTAAAAAATTAATAAAACTCAACAGCTCTCTCCCTTCCCAGAGGGGTAAATTCTCAACAGCAAAATACAAAAGAGGCACCACATTTTCAACAGTACAAGTGTTCCAAAAACATTTCCCAGAACTGGAATCAAAATTCACAAAATCTGTATCCAGACTCCACGGATCCACTTTCTGAAGATTAACGGAGACAGAAAGCATCAATGCATTATGGTCACTAAGAATAGACTCAATGACCTTCATATCCTTTAGTAGGTGAAAACCGGCATAGTCTACCATGATAAAATCAATAATAGATTTTCCCTTATTAGATTTATGAGTATAAGCTGCCGGGGTGTCAGACGGAAGCCTCCCGTTTACTATTAAGCATTCAACTTTAAGTAAACCATCTAAAATAAGTTTACCTCTTTTGTTAGTTTTCATTTTAGAGGGAAACTGGGCAGGTGGTATATTCAAAGATTCTTCCAATTGAATATTTCTAAACAACTCCGACCCACAGTTAGATATATTACAATTTAAGTCCCCAAACATTAACACATGCGGGGTTGGGGAGACATCCAACACTTTAGTTAAAAAAGTGAACAAAGTTTTTAAACCAGCATTAAAACTACAATTGGGGGGAATATAAATATTAACCACAATCAACAATCTATTAGGGCAATCCTCAAAAACCTCTTTTAGGGTTATTGCTTGAAACAGTTTCCCTGGATCTAGATAGTGTGAATAGTTCCATTGCAATCTATTAGATAACAAGCATGCTAACCCTCCCTTAGCATGGCCTCTTCTAGTGCTGGTTGCGCTGTATTCCAAAACAAAATAGTCTTTTTCCAAAGCTAATCTTCCTTCAACCCAGGTTTCTTGCAAACAAATTATGTCTGCCTTTTGAGAATGCAAGAAACCCAATTTCTCCTTATAATCCTTGAATCCTGCAGTGTTCCATGAGATAAATTTCAGCTCTCTGTTAAAAATTGGAAGATTGTTTAGAACAGGGAGCGGATTTACTCGCTAGAACTCCAGGTAACCAACTCCATTTAGAATGGTCATCCTTCCCTGTCTGCCTAAGGGGAGCGTTTTTGTATGAAACTAGCCTTTCATTCCTAGCCACACAAATTTTTAGGTCCTCTGATCTGAGATTAGACCAGTCCGACAACAGCACACCCGTATTAGAGGGAAATGATAGTGAAGAATTGGCAAGAATCCCTTGAGTACATTTTTCCCCAAAGTGTGGCATAACATCTATCCCTCTAACTTGAAATTCCTCTGCCCACTGTAGAACAAGATTTAACACAACTTTCGAATAGAATTTCACCCTTGTTGATCTTATTGGTTTCCCCACGAAGGAGTTAAGGAGAAATACAATATCTAAGTCGGACGTTTGAATTAATTTCAAACTTTCGATCTCTTTAAAACAGATCAGTAGGGCAGATCTATTTAAAATTAAATCTGGTTCAAATAAGGGAGAAAAATCAAGATATAAAGTATCCACACTTATTTTTTCTTTTGGGAGAATAACTGACATTGAGGATGGGACCTGAAAGGTTCTTGCTGAAGGATTTAAGGAAGAAGAGGACGGGATGACCGATGAAGTGTTAACCTTAGAACTAACTTGGGAAGATCCTGCATTAACATTACAATAAGCTGAAAAAGGATTGGCGGAAGGATGGGAAACCTTGGGGAAGAAAGGATTGGTAAAGCTTATAGAACCTAGACCAGAGGCAGGGGCGACTTCTTTAGGCGAGACAACTCTAACTTCTACATGAGAGGTAGGAGACTGCTCCACCTGCGGGGAATCTTCTGCACTTAACTCAGCATTCTTATCAAAAAGAAGTTTCCTCTGTCTTTTTTTAGCGAATCTTCGAATGGGTCTCCTCTTCTTCATTCTAATCTTTTTGTGTTTCAGGGGACTCACTTTTCCCATCAATCCCGTATTTACTTTGGGGATCTCCTCTTCTTTAATTGGTGGCAAGGAGAATATCGGAAAAAGAGATGGAATTTCAGATTTGGGAATGAGAGGAGATGTTGCTATTACCTCTATCTTGTCACTCATTGGGGCTATACAGTTAGCACCAGCCGAAACCACTTTGGCAGGATTGGGGACAGCTGGAAGAACTACATGTTTCTTTTCCTTTTGACCTTCTGTCAAAGGAGAAGATTGAGCTGAATCCAAAACTGCCGAAGCGGAAGGAGCGCTTATTTTTGGGGTCATCAACAGAGAGACCGATGGTATGGGAAGATCTAACACTAACTCATTTTTCCTTAGCAGAAGTACTTGCAAAATTTGCGTTACAGTGTCAAAAATACATTCCGAACCTCCCACAAATTTTTCGAGTAAACTCAAAATCGAAGAAAGAATTGATTCCAGAGAGGACAAAGAATTAGAAATTAGCCTCCCATTAATGTTTGGAGACCCCTCAGTTAAATTGTTCAACACTGGACCTGAACAAGATGTAAAGTTTAATTGAGAAAGGGAAAAATCTAGTTTATTAGAAGGTGTGCTTCTTAGAGGACCGGTATTCGAGATAGTTATTGCTTCCTCTAAAGGCACACCTTTAGGGTTCCCATGTAACGATCCCACCCGCGCCCTATGAGCTGTTAAATCAATGTCAGGCAGTGTAAAATCGTTCCCTACTACAGGGGATTTAACTGACGCGGCTGACAAAAGATCAGTATTCACAGATACTTTAGGAACATCCATTGTTGCAACTTGAGAGGGGACAATTTTATCCGATTTTGAGGACATATTACCCGAATGTACATTCTGTTTCAGATGTACATTGTTTAACGCCGAAGGCGAGCCCCTTAGTACTTCGGGGCTAACTAAAATAGGCAAAGATTGACTAGCAACCAAGCTCAAACTAGAGGAAACATCGATGACCCCATTAACAGGCACCAAATCGTTAGACCCAGGGATTTCATTCGGGGACTGCAAATCAATGGGTTTATCTTTCCCTTTGTCCCAAAAATTGAAAAGCTGACATTGACCTTTCAATTGCATGGAAGTTGCAATTTTGTTCCGAAGGGGGTTAGATTTGGTTTTAGACCCAGATCTCCCTACAAGCACTCGCCCAGAGCGCAATTTTTTAGCCGTCATGAGACTGTATTTGACGGGGAGTAAAAAGACAATTAATAACAATTGTAGAATTAAAAAACTAAGAATCCTAAAATACAATAAAATCTATAAAAGCAGTGTCACACAAATTTAATACCGGAGAACCAAGAGAGGGGGCCCGGCCCAGCCTTCTTCAGCCTCTGACGGCCTCAGACGGTCCCGCCCTTGTCCCGGGCTTCTCCCGGCGCGCTCCCGCGCGCTCCCGCGTTGCGGTGTCACAAGGGAGGTTTATAGCCGCGCTGAGGCGGGGGAGGAGCCAGCAGGGAGAGCGGGTCAGCTGCTGGTGATGCCGAGGGTCAGGCGCTCCTGGGACTTGAAGTCCTCGCTTGACCACGCTCGCAGCCCTGCACACACCACCGCCACAGAGGCTCAGTCTGGAATAAGAGTTCGCAGGCACAGCGCGCTTCCAGCAGCGCTAAATTAGAGAACCAGATGCGAAGCGGGACCCGCGAAGCGGGTTCCGCGAGGAGTAGATGAAAGGAAGAGCCGCTCCAGCGTGCTCGCAATCCAAAGCTCCCTCTTCAGTCTACACAGGTGACAAGTAAGGAAACCAAGGATGAGTTACTGTCCCCTCCTCGGAGGGCTACTGAGGCTGGTGTGGCGTTTGAGGGTTGTTTCCATGGCTGCCCGCATTCTGCGTTTGCAGCATCCTTCAGTTCCCCTGCCTATCGACCCCCTGTTGGATGTTCACCACGGTTCGGGAAATGTAGAGCCACTTCAGCCTTTCGAAGCCTCCCTTTATGATGCCCTTCTGGGGACCTGGGCTCGGCCGGCGTTGGGTGATCCGATGGCTCGTTCCATCATGTACCACCACTACCCTGCCCCGAATGATCCGGTCTGCTTGATTGTTCACCCGGACGTTCAAGGGCTTGTTGTGCAAGCTGCCTTTCCTTCATTGCCTCCGCTACTGCTTCCTCCCTCCCGGGAGTCCAGATGGCTGGAGTCGTGGGGTCGTAATATTTTCGCCTCCACTAGCGCAGCTCATCTGAAAGAAACACGTTAGTTAGATTCCTCACCTTAGAATATCCCCAGGCGTCAGACTGGATCCGGAAGATTTTTCGTCAGCAATACCCCTTGCGCGTCGCTAGGCGTCGTCTGCGGCTCCGCGTCCGTCGTCGGCGTCGTGCGCCGGGATGACGTCGTCGGAGTACTTAGACGCCGCCCTCGCGCGCTGACGTCAGTTCTTCTTTTTTCCGCGCCAGTAAGCGCAGATCCGGGAGAGCTACCCCTTTTAGTCTTTTTTGACTAAATCTTTTTGATCATTTTTGATCCTTGTCTGTCGACATCTGGTGCCGGTAGGATGCCTGGGTTCAAGGCTTGTGAGGATTGTCATCGACTGATGTCGGTGACCGATCACCACCGCCGGTGCCTCTACTGCTTAGGCCTCGACCACGACGCGGAGTCGTGCAACGACTGTCAGGCCTTGACTTCGAAGGCTAGGCGGGAGCGGTCCCGCAAGCTTCTCGAGCTTCGCCACTCGGCTCCGCGTCGTGCGCGATCCCGGTCCAGGAGGAGGTCCAAGGATCGCTCGCGGAGCCCTAGCCGACGCCACCATCGATCGTCGGGCTCCAAGTCGTCGGGTAAGTCCAAACACTCAAAGAAGTCCAAGAGGCGACATCGCTCTTCGGACTCCCCTCGCCGGTCGCGCGACTCGGCCGAGGGTCCAAGTGGTTCCACCCCCGCGGCTCCGGCGGAGCCGCAGGTGCCGCGTCCGCCCCCATACCTTCCGGTCCCTGGGGCTGACGCGGCGCCGGCGGAGATCAGTGCCTTCCTCTCGGCCATGAGGAGCCTGGCCCCGCCGTCGACGCCCGCTGGCGCGCCTTCGGGCCCCGCGGGCTCGACTGGGCGACCTCGCGTGCCGGCGGCTCCGGCCCCGGCGCCGTCGACGACTCCGGTCTCGACGCCGCAGGTCCCCGCGGGGCCCATGCCTGGGCCCCAGTCGACGCCGGTTGACCTTGTCACTCCTCCACCGGCGCCGACGCCTGAACCACCGACGCTGTCACCGGCGCCGCCGACGCCGACGCCTGTGACGCCGACGCCCCAGTTTAGCCCTCATCCGGACCCGACGCCGGCACGGCGTCCGCCGACGCCGCATCCGACGCCGCTAGAGACCTACCATCTCTACAGTCCGGTTCCGATCATTCCTCCTGTTTATCAGGAATCGGAAGAAGGGGGCGACTGGGAGGGGTTCGAGGACCCTCTGGCTGTTCAGTCACAGCTTTCTCAGGACTGGGCAGATGAACTGGGGGAGGCCAGCGGGCTGGACACCTCGCCAGACGCTGGATTCACTTCTCCTCCGACCGTGGCTTCGGAGGAGGGTGCAGCATTTTCTGTGGTGCTGCGCAAGGCGGCTGAGGCCCTTGGGCTCGAGTTGCCTGCCGTGGCTGTGAGGACCAACATCCTCACTGAGGTGCTTCAAACCTCAGCAAGCTCCACTGAGCCTCTGCTGCCGTTTAACGAGGCCCTCACTGACGTTCTGCAGGGCACCTGGTCCAAGCCCTCCACAGTTCCTCCTGTGGATAGGAACGTTGCCAGGCGCCACCGCCCTGCTCCGGGCGACCCCAGCTTCCTGTCCCAACACCCCACCCCCGAGAGTCTGGTTATCCAGGCCTCTACTTCTCTCTTCCACCTCTGAGGGCACTCGTGTTAACCTCCTCCATCATATCCGTGACGGACGTGATCTGGCAGAATTTACTATCCGGCCGGCCCTGGGTACCTCTGACTCCTTAGGCCGGCTATGGCCGGTTCTGTTGCACTACGACCCCATGCTTGGTTGCGGGATGGCGTCTTCCAGGAGAATATTCGTGAGCGCCTTGTTGACCTGCCTTTTGATGGGGTCCTTTTGTTTAATACCCACACCGATTCAGCGGTTCAGCGCCTCCTTGCGGGCTTTCGCCCCACCATAGTCCTGTACTTGGCAGGTCTCAGATCGTCCTATCCCGGGGTGATTACCCCTCCTTTCTTTTAGCAACTTTCATTCAGCGTCCACAAGTTGGACTGTGCGTTTTTGGGCTGACAGTAAGCAGACTGTGGCGGTGTTCCACAGGTTGTTCGTGTCTTGACCTCTGACTGTGGTTTACCCCAAGAGGTGTTCCACAGTTTTTTCTTAGGGGCGTGATATACCCCAAGTGGAGTACCTGTATGCTATTGTGTAGCTCTGCTCCGTGCCAGGTGGGTGTGGAGGTCTCTTTGGGCTCCCCCGTCTCCTGGCGTCCTTTTCTTACTGTTTGGGTGGATTTTCGTGTTGTGCCTTCTGGCACTGCCTACCACATGCCACAGGTCTCACCCTGCTTGCGCCTGGTGTGTGTGTCTCGTACTCCTCTTCTAGAGGTTTTTTCCTTGTACCTAACTCTTTTCATTGTGTTTCAACACGCTTCTTCTGAGACTGCCACCCTGCCACCGGTGCATTAGGCGGGTTCCTGCTATAGCGCTCGCAGGTGCGTTCGTCTATCTGGCGAGGTCGGGTCCTATATCCCTGTTTTTCGGAGAGCAGTTGGATGCCTTGTACTCAGGTTTTCAGTTGTTCTGCACGGCGGGTGCCTTGTTCTAAGGTTTGCCGTCCCTCTGCGCGTCGGCGTTTTCCTTTGCACGTTTTATAGTACCCTTTAGTGCCTTTTCATGCTGCTTCTGCAACAACGGTTCCCATGCTTCCGCTCCCTGGGGTTAGCCTCCTCTTCTGGATGCTCTTCTTCTAGATGGCCTTCTTTTAGGGGGTCTTGTCTGTCCCGTTCATGTACTAAACAGTCCCTCTCTTCTGTAGGGGTGCATTTCTCTTCCTGGTCGGGGGTGGTGGTTCCGGGGATCTGATGATGTTCCCCACAGCTCCGCGTGCACTTATTCACAGTTCCTATAGGCACCTTCGTTGCCTCAGATGACGCACGCTTCAGATGTCTTTTTTTCCTTCGGGTGTCACCCTTATCAGTGGCTGGTGTGCCTGCGGGACAGTTCCTCTAATGAGGGTCGTCCCGGGTGCTGCACCCTGCATCTGTTTCCCTTTGGGTACGTTCTTCCCCTTGGCCTTCCAGTTGCCTTGTTGGGCAGTCCCGTACTCGTCTTAACTACATGTTCGAGGCATATGAGCTGCAGATTGTACACTTAGCATAGATCGCCATCTGGTGTTGGGCCCGGATGTTTGCAGTTTGTTTTTGTTCTTTGGACAGTCTTTGGAAGTCACGAGTTCGGTGACTCCTCCTTCGGTCCGTACTGCGCATGGGCTTCGGCTCCATCCTCACATTGGTTTTTTCCGCCATCGGGCTCGGATGTGATACTTCGTGCTCCGGCTTCGAACTTCTACGGTTCCAGCCTCGACGGAAAATCCTCGTTTTCTTCGAGTTTCTTCATCATCATCTTCATCTCTCGAAGCGGCACTTTTCTCCATCCCCTACATCGGCACCGGCCTTCGGGCCATCCTCGACTCCGGTCCCGGCCGATGGAAAGGACTCCGTTCAAAAAGTGCCCAAAATGTGGGTCTAAATTTCCCCACACCGACCTCCATCAGGTGTGTAACCTTTGCCTCTCTCCAGAACACGAGGCCAGAGACTGCCCCGCCTGTAAGTCTTTTCGATCAAAGAAGACCATCCGGGATCGAAGAGCTCGACGCACCATGGCGCACTCATCGTCCGCAGCTCCACCGGACATCTTCGGAGACGGCGCAGAAGCTTCGGGGCAACTACACACCGAGCAGGAGGACGACGTCGTCAGTGCTTCCGAGGCCGACGACTCCGACGTGGAGGACATCACACCGGCGCAGCGGGTCGTGAGTACTGTACCCCCTCCCACCCCCGCGCCCAAAACCAAAGAGACTCAGGTTACACCCTCGCCTGCAGGCCTGGGTAAAACCAAACACGCAGCTTCTATCACCCCACCTTCGGGCCCGGTGTCGAAGCCTCCAAAGTCTCACGGCAGCTCGGGCTCGAGCCAGCCGACGCCTGGTGCCGAAAAACAGCATCCGGCACCGAAAAGAGTAATACCCAGCTCGACCCCGAAGCCACCGGTGCCGAAGCCTGGACTCTCGGTGCCGACCAAACACAAACTGCGCCGAAAACTCCTTCGACGCCGAAAAAACCGGAGGCCCCAAAAAAGCATGGCACACAGAAACCATCGAAGCCCTCGGCTCCGAAATAATCGGCGCCAGCGGACGACTCGGCGCCACTGGCTCTCTTTACACCAGACCCTTTGCAAAAGACTCTATCTAAAGATCCAAAGACTGGGCTATTGACTTTAATTATCAAGAAAAGACGCCTTGACACTCCGGCTCCTCCTCCACCACCCAAACGGAAGGACTCTGCTACTTCTCCCCTCAGAGTGCCCTCCCCACTACCTCCTCCCCTGCCTCCTCCACCCCCTCCCAGGTCTCCGCCACCTTTACCTCATTACTCTCCGACCCCGTCCCCAGAGCCGGACGACTGGGACCAGGATTATGACCCGGCGGACGCCCCAATGTACCCCACTCCACTGGGGACCCCAGACCCATGGGAAGACTACCATAACCCTGACATACCTGATATGCCTCAGGACGACCTATACCCATCCAGGCCGTCTCCTCCAGAGGACTCCTTAGGGTTTCATCATTTAGTGCAGAGAGCAGCACACTACCATGGGGTGGACATGCACAGCGAACCAGTGGAAGACGACTTCCTACTGGACACATTTGACATCCAGGACAAATCCACGTCTATTTTGCCCATGCTTAAAGGTGTCACCAAGCATGCTGCGGAGGTGTTCAAAGACCCTGTCAGGGCCAGGGTACTGAACCCTAGAATAGAGAAAAAGTACAAGGCAGCACCCACAGACCCTGCATACATTAAGGGCCCTGCTCCCTTAGATTCCCTAGTTGTCTCCACAGCTAGAAAGCGGGCTAACTCCCAGTCCTCAGGAGAAGCCCCACCGCCAGACAAGGAATCGAAACTTCTAGACGCGTCTGGCAAACGCACCGCCTCCCAAGCTGCAAACATGTGGCGCATTGCAAATACACAAGCGCTACTTGCGCGCTATGACAGAGCACACTACGACGAACTTGAGGCTCTTATGCAGCACCTTCCCGAAAAACACAAGCGCAGGGCTCATGAACTCATACAGGAGGGTAAACTAATTACAAACACCTCCATTAAGTGTGCCCTCGATGCAGCCGACACTGCTTCTAGAGCCATAAATACCAGTGTCCTGCTTCGTCGCCATGCCTGGCTCAGGATCTCAGGGTTCAAGCCTGAAGTCCAGGCGTCCATACTAAATCACCCTTTTGACCAACAAACTCTCTTTGGGCCAAAGGTGGACGAAGCGTTGGAAAAGATGAAAAAGGACACAGACACAGCAAAGTCTATGGGGGCACTCCAAACACAAGCCTCTAAACGTTCCTTTCGACGCTCATCCTTTCGTAGCACAGGCAGAGGCTTCTCCACCGATAGCGCCTCTACCTCCTACAAGTCCCCTCCTCAAAATACCTTTTCAAAGGGCAACCAAAGGGGTGGTTACAGAGGCAACAACAATAAGGGCAGGGGCAAAACTAACACCACCCGTTCTGCTACCCCACCCGCACAATGACTTCCCTCCGCTTCCCCCAGACCATCCCACTCCGGTCGGGGGCAGGCTACAAAACTTTATCCACGCATGGGAATCCATAACATCGGACAAATGGGTGACCCAAATCATTCGGTCAGGGTACTGTCTCGAGCTAACATCCACCCCACCCAATATCCCACCAAGGCACCGTCCAATGTCTCAAGAACATTCCACACTGCTCAAACAGGACGTACTCTCCCTCCTCCAAAAACACGCTATAGAGCAGGTTCCCCTCAATCAGCAAAATCTAGGGGTCTACTCCCTATATTTCTTAATACCAAAGAAAGACGGGACCCTCAGGCCCATTCTGGACCTCCGGCCTCTAAATGCCTACATACATTCAGACCATTTCCACATGGTCACCTTACAACAAGTCCTCCCGCTCCTCTGTCAGGGAGACTTTCTCACTACCTTGGATCTGAAAGACGCATACTTTCACATTCCAATACACCCCTCTCACAGGAAGTACCTCAGGTTCGTGGTGGACGGGCAGCATTACCAATTCACGGTTCTCCCCTTCGGGGTTACCACCGCACCACGGGTGTTTACCAAATGCCTAGCAGTAGTGGCAGCACACCTCAGACGTCAACATATTCACGTCTTCCCTTACTTAGACGACTGGCTAATAAAAGCCGCGTCCTACCACCAATGCGTGCAACATACAAACAGCACCATCCAACTGCTCCACCAGCTAGGCTTCACGGTGAACTACCAAAAGTCCCACCTCATACCATCTCACACAAAGCAATATCTCGGGGCCACTATAGACACCTCCAAGGGTATTGCCTATCCAAACGCAGCCAGAATCACAAGCATTCAAGCCTTACGCAAAACATTCCTTCCTCAACACTCTCTTCCAGCAAGAGTGTTTATGAAGCTCATAGGAATGATGGCGTCTTGCATTTTCATAGTGCCCCATGCAAGACTCCACATGCGTCCACTTCAAGAGTGCCTAGCACAACAGTGGAACCAGGCCCAGGGTCAGCTGACGGATCTGGTGTTGGTGGACGGCCGCACACATCACTCTCTGCAGTGGTGGAACACCACAAACCTTTCCAAAGGGCGGCCGTTCCTGGACCCGGTTCCTCAGGTGATTCTAACAGCGGACGCATCGCCCTCCGGCTGGGGAGCGCACCTCCTACACCTCACAATGCAAGGTCTATGGACGCCACAGCAAAAATCGCTCCACATCAACCATCTGGAGCTCTTGGCGATCTTTCTAGCCCTAAAATCCTTCCAAAAACAGATTTCGGGCAAAGCAGTCCTCATTCGCACAGACAACATGACTGCAATGTATTATATCCAAAAACAGGGGGACACACACTCTCCCCAGCTCTCCCGCTTAGCCCAGAGCATATGGAGATGGGCAATTCCCCAAAACATCTTTCTCCTGGCACAGCACGTTCCAGGCGTACAAAACACCATGGCAGATCTGCTCAGCAGACAAACGCAACAACTACACGAATGGGAACTGCATCCACAAGTTCTTCACCCATTCTTCCAACAGTGGGGGCATCCTCAGATAGACCTCTTCGCCACCCACAAACAAAAAATGCCCAAGCTTCGCCGCCAGATACCCACACCCATTGTCCAAGGGCAATGCGATATGGATGAACTGGTCAGGCAGATTTGCATACGCCTTGCCACCTCTCCCGCTAATTCCATTAGTGGTAAGGAAGCTACAGCAGCACTCCCTCACACTCATTCTAGTAGCTCCAACGTGGGCCAGGCAGCCGTGGTACACCACACTACTGCAACTATCAGTGGTACCACATCAAAAACTGCACCTATCCCCATGCCTCCTGACCCAGAACCATGGAGAAATCAGGCACCCGGACCCAGCTCGGCTCAAGCTTGCGATCTGGCTCCTGAAATCTTAGAATTTGGATACCTTAACCTTCCCCCTGATTGCATGAACATCATCATGGAAGCCAGACGTCCTACCACTAGAGCATGCTATGCCGCAAAGTGGAAAAGATTTGTAATTTACTGCCGTAACAATACAATCAACCCTTTAGATGCATCCATACAGCACATCATATGCTATTTGCTCCATCTTCACAGGTGTAACCTGGCATATTCATCCATACGCCTACACCTAGCAGCGATAGCTGCTTATCTACAAAACAGACAGCATTTATCACTGTTCAGAGTGCCCGCTATTAAAGCCTTTATGGAAGGCCTTAAACGAGTAATTCCTCCCAGGGCACCACCTTCCCCTGTATGGAATCTAAATTTAGTTCTTACACGGCTAATGGGTCCGCCTTTCGAACCAATGCATAAATGTGAGCTACAGTTTCTCACCTGGAAAATAGCTTTTCTCGTAGCTATCACTTCCCTTAGAAGGGTTGGTGAAATACAAGCGTTCACTATACAGGAACCCTTCCTACAAATACATCACAGCAAGGTCATACTTCGCACAAATCCGAAGTTCCTGCCCAAGGTCATTTCCCCCTTCCATCTCAATCAATCGGTGGAATTACCGGTCTTCTTTTCGCAACCTCAATCTGTTGCAGAAATGGCCTTACACACACTCGATGTTAAAAGGGCTTTGCTGTACTACATACAAAGAACGCAACCCTTCAGAAAGACTAAACAATTGTTCGTTTCCTTCTCTCCACCACATAAAGGCAACCCCATCTCTAAATCAGGGATAGCTAGGTGGATTGTAAAGTGCATACAAATTTGCTATCAAAAGGCAAAAAGAACATTATCTGTTCCGCCTAAAGCCCACTCTACAAGAAAGTTAGGGGCTTCTATGGCTTTTCTAGGGAACATACCCTTAGATGACATCTGCAAAGCAGCCACATGGTCAACACCGCACACCTTCACAAAACATTACTGTGTAGATGTGCACTCCAAGCAGCAAGCTAGGGTGGGCCAGGCTGTACTAAAGACACTTTTTCAAACCACTGCAACGGATACCGGTGGTCGCCGCTAAGGTTGGGTACTGCTATATAATCTATGCTAAGTGTACAATCTGCAGCTCATATGCCTCGAACGGAATATGCTACTTACCAGTATGCATCTGTTCTTGGCATGTAGAGCTGCAGAGTTGTACACGCCCACCCGCCTCCCCGGCTACCTGTATCCGTTCCAGTATATCTTATTTAGATACAACACACATGGGTTTCTCACTGTTGTTACTACGCTCCATCATTTCCCTGTTGGCGAAAAACAATCTGAGGATGGAGCCGAAGCCCATGCGCAGTACGGACCGAAGGAGGAGTCACCGAACTCGTGACTTCCAAAGACTGTCCAAAGAACAAAAACAAACTGCAAACATCCGGGCCCAACACCAGATGGCGATCTATGCTAAGTGTACAACTCTGCAGCTCTACATGCCAAGAACAGATGCATACTGGTAAGTAGCATATTCCTTTCTCGTGACTGAGTTTTGCACTTGGCGTGTCTTATTTATCACGCCTGTGCTTCTGGTTCGTTGCTCAGTTCCTGCCTCTTGCCCTTCGCCTCCTGGCTGCTGCCTGTCGGGCCTCCCTTGCGTGGGCCCGCCGGGTAGGCTCTGATTATGTCACTCCATATTGTCCTTTAGATTTTGGTTGGTGCCAACTTAGCGCACCATTGGGCTCTGGGAGTAGTTGTTCTTCCTTCCTTCATTATGAACTCTCTTCCATACTGGGATATGGCCTAGTGCTGTTATTCCATCCCATATTCACACAGTTGTGGTCTCGTGCCCTTCGGGTCGTCTTGTGGTGCCTATGGCTCCCATTGTCTTTTGCTCTTCCGAGCTGCTTGGTCTGCTGATTGGGTGCTCCGCCACAGCTTTCCTTATAGTCCGTCACCCTGTTGCCAGCTCATTGCTCTCAGGCACATTTTGTTGTTCTGTTGCAGACCCACCTCCCCCCTTGGGGTATGGCTGTGGTATCTATTCTAAGTTAAGGAGTTGGCGGCTAGATGTCTCTATCAGATGTACGAGTTACTTACCTTCAGTAACGACGTATCTGGTAGAGACGTTGTCTAGCCTCAGATTCCTTAACGCCCACCCATCCTCCCCGTTCTGCGAGGACCTTTCCAGATGGGGGTTCTCCATTATGCCTCTTTTCAGTTGGTGCTGGTCTCCTTCCAGGGTGCTCAAGTTGGTGCGAGCTTCTCAGACTTTGCCTTTTGCAACCGCCTTCCTCTGGTTGGCTTCTCTTCCGGTGGAGCGGCGCTTTTTGCTTTGCCTTCACAGGGGATTTATTTTTCCCTTTGTCTTCCTCCACTCTGGTCCCTTCAGTGTGGGGTCTTCTCCTATTCTTTCCCTCCCTCCCGCCTCCTCCTTCGGTTTAGGGTTTCTTGTCTCCTCTGCAGTCTCCTTCCTTGGGATCTGTTGGGCTGTGCCTCGGCCCTTCGATCTCTACAGGGGAAAGCGCCATTCCTTGTAATGTCATCTCGCAGTGGATTGTTGTTCTTCCTGTGCTCCACCATTGTTGGCCGGCACAGTTCTGCGTTGTAATGGCAGTCTTTGTTTGTCAGGATATTCTTCCCTTGTTACTTAGCCTCTGGGGAGGGTCCCTGCTTCGCTTTGCAGGGTTGTTTCTCAGAACGATGCTCTGCCTTTCCTTTTTGGTCTATTGATATGCAGTGTCTGACATTGTCCTTTATGATGATGATATGCATCATCAAATCTCTGTTTTTACGGATTTTTCCTTCTTCGCACACCGTTCCCATACTTTCACAGTTTTGTTGGTGGCTCCGCGTTGTGCCGTGGAAAAGTTTCTCCGAAGAAAACTGACAGCGCGCTGGGAGGGATTTGTATGACCTCGCTGACGTCACATCCGTAGCTGACGTCAGGGCAGGGTCATATGGCGCCGTCACCCGGCGCGCAGAGGTGCTGCGGCATAAAAAATCTGGATCCCATCTGACGCCTGGGGATAATTCTAAATTAAGGAATCTGCGGCTAGACAACGTCTCTACCAGATACATCGTTACCAAAGGTAAGTAACTCGTACTACACAGGGCTCAGCAGGTTCTGCATTGCAAATCATTCAGCAGTTGTATGTTGAACATGTACGCATGGATTCAACGCCACATCAAGGATTTCGTTCTCGAGTTTCCCTGACTAGTACAGACACCTGGGTCTTTCATACAGATCCTGGCTTATAGTTACCCTCAACTAATCCCATCAAGAAAGATAAATGAAACCACTTTCCCTTTTATTTAGGCATACCTTGTGCTTTTTTCATTAATGATGGACCCAGTAACAGTCTAGAGTTACTTTTGTTTGAGCCATGACTGGGGTGTTTGGTTTCATAGTCTCTTTTCCCCAGTCATTGCTCTTAGTCTTTTGTTAAATTTCTGAAAGTCTATGAACTTGTGTTGTCTAGGCTTTCATGGTACCTTGTCTTTTCATTCTTTTCCCCCTGCAGCTGTTCCAGATGTATCCACCTACCAGTATGATGATACTTCAGGTTACTACTATGATCCTCTCACTGGCCTCTATTATGACCCAAATTCTCAGGTAAGGCATGGACCCTGTTCCTTCCTGTCTCCTAAAGACTTTAATTTGCCTTGAAGCGCATCATTTTCTTCCAGGCGTGCACAGGCGCTAATATGCTGGACTTTGAGCTCTGAACTAGCATCCTAGAGAGGAGATGAAACTTGACATTTATTGCCTATCCTTGTCTTTCTTTTTTTAGTATTACTACAATGCTCAGACACAAAAGTACATGTATTGGGATGGTGAGAAGTGCACATACATTCAGGCCCCGGATCAAACGTCAGCTGCTCAGAAAGATGGAGCCTCCACCTCCAAGGAGGGCAAAGAGAAAAAGGAGAAGCATAAATCCAAGACTGCTCAGCAGGTTAGGTTTAATAGACACACCTCTAAATATCACTCCTTCACTTGCTCTTTCAGTTATTTCCGCTTCCGTTCACTGCTGTCATTGCTCACTCTTCTAAAAGTTTCCACCTCTTCCTTCAATCATGGTCTGCTGCTAACTCCTGGTACTTTGCTTTTTCAGTCTGTCACTCTAAAAACACCAACTCGTTGAAACGCATCCACTTTTCTTTAATTGCTCATTTAGCCACTTACTCCTTCTTGCACTTGGAGAACTCTTCCATCTTTAAGCCCATTCAACCTGCGTACTTTTACATGTATCCTTCACTGTGTGGTGGTTTACTTCACCATATGCTTCCCCTGTCCTGTGTCTCATACTAACCATATGCTGTTTTGTGCCCTTTGACACTGCCTTTCATCTCTGATTTCTAGTGCCTGCTAATAAAAGATGTGCTCACTTCAAAGTCACCCTGTCTGGCTCACGGAGTATACTGAGCCTTATTTCCTATCCCAAGCACTGTCCAAACGTTACACTGACCCTTGTGCTCGGATTTTCTCACCTTCCATGCCCCAGCTTGTTTCTTACTGCCTAAATCTGTTGCAGATTGCCAAAGACATGGAGCGCTGGGCCCGCAGTCTTAATAAACAAAAGGAGAACTTCAAGAACAGCTTCCAGCCTGTGAACTCCAAGGATGATGAGCGGCGGGAGTCTGCCTCAGCGGATGCCGGCTATGCCATCCTGGAAAAGAAGGTAATGCATACAGCTCTGGAGTGTATCCCCTGTCTTATTGTCTGAGCCATCTAGTATTTCTGAAATATATTTTCTGTAGATTCCTCACCTTATGAATCTCTTCCAGGACATATACTGAATCATGAAGCTCTAACTAATCTGTTTGAAACCTTATAAGGAGCATTCTAAGCAAAAGACTTCCCACAAAAAACGCTCAAGTGCCACAAAGGATATCTTCCCTCCAATGTCGCCCCTGTTCTCTGGAGAGGTCTCGGAGTCAGTGGCATTTGTTCCCTGACTCAAGCAGTACTAGAAGGTCCTGGGTTTCTTGAAGGGACAGTCCTTTTGCCAAAGGCAGCTCTTAATAGACTGTTTAACAGCCATAGCACTTTATTTGCAGCTTTAAAGGCTTGACTTATCTACAGATCATAGAGGATGACTAAGACATCCCGTTTCAGGATGCTGTTTGTTCTCTCCCACATGCCTCCTCTATCCCACCCCAAAACGCCCTGTCTAGGTTACAGAGAACCTCCGCGCAATCCTATATGCAGCAACTCCGACAACCTCACCGTGTGAGCATCTCCCAGACTCCTCCCCCCCCATATCCACTACGACTTAATTGTATACTACTTAATTGTAAATCAGCCAGCAAACGCCTCCGATATATTCGACCTCATCCAACACAATGAGTTAGACATTATCATCACTGAAACTTGGTTAAATCCTGCTTCCACTCCTATCTTAGACCTCCTAGGACCTCCCACTCACCACATAATTAGGCTAGCCAGAGTTATGAGGTTGGGCGGTGGCCTAGCCTGTATCCACAGGAACACACTCTCGATTTCTCTCTTGGGAGTCCCCTGTGCCTTCCTCCAGTGAATACCTGTGTCTCAGCATCTCTAATATGAACCTACCGGTTTGCAAACTTCACACCTTTTACCACCCTCCGGGTGGCAATCTCCCCTTCATTGAGCATCTAATGGAAATCCTCACTAGCAATGTCGACTCAGCGGTGGCCCAAATCTTCCTTGGGGATTTCAACCTTCACTGGTCTAACCCAACGACTCCGCTGTATCTTGCTTGAAATCATTCTTAAAGGATCAAGATCTGACTCAGCACTGTGACCAACCAACTCACACTAAAGGAGAAACTCTAGACCTAATCTCTAAAGAACAGACCATTGTGAGAGTGCCATCTTTCTTGCATGGTATGCCCCCACTTTTTGCTAAATTGCTGAATGTACTTTGACTGAGTGTACCCTGGGTTCCTGCCAATCAGGTGCCCAGGGCCTATGTTCCTTCCTTAAACCACACAAACTCCAAATTGGCAAACCCTAGCCACGTCAGCCCCTAGTAAATGGTACCCTAGGTACCCAGGGCCTTGTGGCCAGGGAAGGCCTCTAAGGGCTGCAGCACTCATTGTGCCACTCTCAGAGGCCCTGTACCCTTACACACACACACACTGCCCTTGCAGGCTGAGTGTCTGGGTGCAGGACAAAACAAAGAGTCAACATGGCACACATCACTGTGTACCATGCCCATCACCTACACTGCCAAGGCATATGTCAGCCACCCCTCTAGCTGGGTGCATTACGCCTATGGTGTGGGCACAGGAGCAGGAGCCCTGTGCCCCTACAGTACCCGGGTCCATTCCTGGGTGCTGTAAGTGCAGTGCTGTCATTTAAGAGTACATGGTGCTGAGAGCTCGTCAAACACGAGCTCCACAGCAACATAATGGCAACACTAAAGCCTGGGAAGTTTGGTATCAAACTTCTCAGCACATTGAACCCACACTGATGCCAGTATGGGATTTAATGTACTAAGCACCCCAGAGGGCATCTTAGAGATGCCCCCTTACAGCTAACTTACAATCCACGTCTGCTCTGAGGCTGCCCAGGCTGCCACACAGCAGACATGTTGCTGGACCCCTGGGTGGGAGAGCTCCTGCTCTCCCGGGCCTGCAACAATGCACATCCTGGGTGAGGTGAGAAATCTCCTCCCCCAGGACGAGCAAAGGGAAGCTTCAAAGGCATGCCGCCATTTGGAGTTTCCCCAGGCCACTGCAACCCCCCACTCTGGCGGGAAGCTTGGCCGGAAACCCCATACAAGGACAGGGGATGTGCCAGCCTGCCCACCCCACCCCTCAGGTGGTGGAGGCGAGGTGAAGCACATCTCCGGGCTCTCGCCATCTTGAAGATGGGAGGCCCTACCCTATCAGGATTAGGCTACTGCCCCCCTCCCACAGGAGAGAGGCAGGATAGGGGGTGTACCCACCCCAGGGCAAGGATCCATTCGTCCCTGGCCTTCACCTACCTGTAACACTCCTAAATCTAGTATTTAGGGGCACCCTGAACCTTCCTTCCTCAGATTCCGGATAGAAAACTACAAGAAGAGCAAGAAGGACAAGGACCTGCCCTGCAGCTGCTAAAAAGAGAAGAAGACACCAACTGCTTTGGCCCCAGCCCTACCGGCCTGTCGACTCTCGAACCTGCACCAGCGCGGCATCTCTCGTGGCCAGCAACCTCACCAACCCCGGAGGACCTGGCTACCTTTTGGCTCTAAGCCCCTGGGACTCCCATGAGTAGAGGCTCTACTCAAGAAACATATTTTTAACCCCTGGCAGCAGCCCGGAACCGCGGACCCATCACACTCTGCACCAGCCAAGCCTGGCCAGTGCCGGAGTGGACAAAGACCCTGAAGAAGACCCCATGGCGACTGTGACCCCGAGTCCGGCACCCAAGGACCCCCCTCGACATTCCGGAAGAAGCCTGCAACCTCAGAACAGAGTGCCACCCCAACCGCGATCAACCAGAGGGTAAGATTTCCGACATCAAAAGGCACCCGGCGCCCTGCGGCCCCCTGTGCCCAATCCCGGGGTACCCACCTAACCTACAACTTCTCTTCCAGGGGATCCTCATCAATATTCATAAGCACTGAATATTCCCGCCCATGTGAGGGGTCCGGGGTCCCCGCACATGGGCGGGAATATTCAGTGCTTATGACTTTGATGAGGATACCCCTGGAAGAGAACTAGGATTACAGGTAAGTAACTTACCCTTCTCTTCCAGGGGATCCTCATCAATAGTCATAAGCACTGAATATTCCCGCCCATGTGCGGGGACCCCGGACCCCGCACATGGGCGGGAATATTCAGTGCTTATGACTTTGATGAGGATACCCCTGGAAGAGAACTAGGATTACAGGTAAGTAACTTACCCTATCCAACTTACCTCTCGAAGTGGTGGTGGCACCTGAAGCATCCTCGTCCCCGAGCTTGCAGCCTTTTTCCAAACCGGAACATTCCCATTGATTTCCATTGAGCGCCCGAAGGCTCAAAAGCACCCTGCACCCAGCCGCCCGAGTGGCCCTGGCAGTGCACTCTCTACACTAACCTACTTCCCCACTTGCCCTGAGTAAGTGACCAGGAGCCCAGCTCCCACAGCCGCGTGGCTTGCCAGACAGCAGCCATCAACCAAGGCCCCCCTATCCCTCATAGGATAACATTGGGCCTAACTCTCTCTGCACCCGGCCGTCCTGAAACCGCTGAGGGTGAACCAACTGTACCTACCTGACACTGGGGGACCCCTGAGTCCATGCCCGGAATTTCAACTCTGCCAGTCGAGTACTTACCCTTAAACCGCTAACTTCATTTTACTCATAGGGTAACATTGACTGGCTTTTTCTTCAAAAATCTTCTAAGTGTGAACTTTTCAAAACTGCAAATATTCACCAAAAATCAGCCAAGTGACAAAAACTAATTTGCTCACCTGCTCCTAGGTGAGCTCCCAGTGCTGGATCTTGGTGCCCAGCCCTGACTCTGAAAAGTGTCCACAACTATACTTACTTCTAACTCCTTTTTCTCTCATAGGAAACCATTGTCTGCTTTTCTGTGAAATTTCTTCTAAGTGTCTACTTTTGCAAATTTGAAATATTCTTTTAAAATCGTACCATTTCTGCAAACGAAATTACTTACCTGTTTTTGATAAGGACCCCAGTCCTGGGTCTAGGTACCCAGTCCTGGATTACTAAAGTAACGATAAAGTACTCTACCTGCAATTTGTATTACTTGCCATAGAGATCCATTGAATGTTTTCTTTGAAATAATTTCTAAGTGCTAACTTTTGAAATAGCTAAATATTATTTAAAAATCATTACAGTTATTAAGTCGACTTTCCTCACTTGATTCTGAATACTGACCCAAGGCCGGTTCTAGGAGCCAGACCTGGAATTCCAAAAGTAATTTATTACAAATAACCTGAATTTACCATTGAGCTCAATGCATTGTTATGTTTAGGAAATAGGATTGTTTATTGCAACCAACTGTGACTGTTTACACAAATTTATTGCTTAAGGCAAAAGTATTTATATTTAACCTCTCATTCTGAGAAAGTATATTTTGACCCCCTTTGTGGTTCTAAAAATAAAACAAGCATATATTTTATATATATAAACCATTGGCCTAGAGTTCAGTTATTGAGTGTGTGAAACCATTTGCTGACTGAGTGTGGACAACAAATGCTTTACACTGTCCTCTGGTACTGCCTTACTGCTCGACCAAGCTACCACTTTTGAGAGTAAGGTCATACCTAACTTTGACCTCTATCAGCCTCTGGGGGACTGTGGACTCTGTACACCCTGTACCTATTAGGGAACAGTATATACAGAGCCACTTTCTCACATTGGTGGATCAGCGGTGGGATACAAACTTGCATTTGTTGGACTACTTAGTTACCATCTGATCACACGACAGAACTCTTAAAAATTGCCTTTAGAATTCTGATTGGTTTTTCCAAAATTACTAAAAGTCTTGCTAGGGCCTTGCTTAAGTCCCATTAGAATTTTAGAAAAATAAAAGTCACTATAGTCAGGGTAGAGGGTTAGAACTGTCAGGTTAGAATGTCTCAAACAAACCCAGCTATTAGTGATAATAATAACATGGACCTGGTGGAGGAGCTCGACCTCACACCTTACTTACACTTGTCTTTCAAGGAATTGAGGTCCTTATGTAATCTCAAAAATTTACAAATGGGTCAGCATCCAACCAAACAAGGGCTCCAGGAGCTCCTGGCTGAGTATGCTAAAGACCACCCATCTGAACATGGTGATGGCCAGTCAGATGAGGAAAGGGAAACAGGGGAGGTGGACAGCAACCTCCCCATACTATTCCCTAGGGAGGAGATGGCACCCATACCCTCCCACTCAAGACATAGCATCTGGGCACCTAGAGACCACACAGGTGGCTCTGGTCCCAGAGACAACACTGGGGGACCCCCCAGTGAAGAGGACAGCCTTGTGAGGCTGGCCAAAAGAATAGATCTAGAGTCCAGGCTCCTGGCTCTAGAAAAGGAAAGGAGAGAGATGGGTTTAGCACCCATCAATGGTGGCAGCAATAATAAAAACAAGGATAGGGAGGAAACTTCTGATCCTAAAATCCCCAACGGGATTGTCCCTAAATTTGAGGAAGGTGATGATATCACCAAATGGTTCACAGCCT
This sequence comes from Triturus cristatus, assembly GCF_964204655.1. Taxonomy (NCBI): domain Eukaryota; kingdom Metazoa; phylum Chordata; class Amphibia; order Caudata; family Salamandridae; genus Triturus; species Triturus cristatus. The sequence goes on along the minus strand of NC_140593.1, from coordinate 1,204,916,046 downwards.
TTGAGAGGGCTTGTGATATCAGGAAAGTAAAGAAACCTCTCTGGGGGGCACTCCTGTGGGAACTGTTCTCTGGTAACTGCAGGGACAGGCTTCTGACTCTCTCTGGGCCAGAAGCAGGATCCTATGACCTCATGAAGAAAGCTCTGATTGAGGGATTTGGATTCACCACTGAGGAGTATAGAATTAGATTCAGGGGGGCTCACAAAACCCAGACCCAGTCCTGGATTGATTTTGTAGATTTCTCAGTGAAGACACTGGATGGTTGGTTAGCTGGACATGGTGTGCAGGATTTTACTGGATTGTACAATTTATTCATGAAGGAACATATTTTGAGTAACTGCACAAATGAAAAGTTGCATCAGCATTTGGTAGACCTAGGTCTAAAATCCCCCCAAGAATTGGGAAAAAAAGCAGACCACTGGGTCAAGACTAGGGTGACTAGGACGTCCACTGGGAGGGACCAGAACCAAGGGGTCCCAAAACCTCCCCAGAAGAGAGTGAACCCCTTGTGGATAAAAGAAAGGAGTCCCAGGTAGCCCCCCAAAAACCTGACCAGGAGGTTGGGCCCAAAGACACCTCACAAACTAAACCAGGGTACCAAGGTAAGAATTGGGATCCCAACAGAATATGGTGTTTCAACTGTCAGAAGGCTGGACACCACACCCAGGACTCTAGCTGTCCTAAAAATAAGGTTCCTAGTACAGCTCCAGGGGTGACTAGTGTAGCCCCAGGGGTTGCCAGTGTAGCTTGGGAGGGAGGGTCCTCAGATGAGGAAGTCCTCCTAGCTTTCAACTGGGGAATGGGCCCAAGAAGCAAGCTGGAGATCCCAGAAGGAAGTAGACACTTCCACCACCTACTGGTGAATGGAATCCCAGCCACTGCCCTGAGAGGTACCTGTGCCAGTCACACTGTGGTACATGACAGGTTGGTATTCCCACACCAATATGTCCCAGGGGAAACAAGAAGGGTAAGAACTGTCCCAGGGGGAGTCACTGTTAGGCCTGTGGCTATAGTGCCCCTAGCCACAGCTGGGTCCCTTAGATGGAGAAAAGTGATAGTCAGTAAAAACCTCCCCCTTGATTGTCTCTTGGGGAATGATCACTTAGATGTGGAACTGAGACAAAGAGAGGTGCTGGCCCAATGCCAGGCCTCGCCCAAAGAACCTGTGGGGGCTCAACCTGCAGTCAGTGCAGCTGAGTCCCAAAAGAGTGAGAAGAAACAGGGTAGGAAAGGTGGGCAACTGTTAGCCACAGTTCCAGAGAGCCAGGGAGATTCTATCCCAGTAAGGGAAAACTCCCACAATGGCACTGGTAAAGCCCCCCCTAGCCAACCACAAGACCTGACTAGTCAGGCAACTGTCCAGCCTGAATTAGTGGCTCCTCAGGTGGCAGAACAAAGGGTGGAGAAGGGGTGTTTTGCAGCGTGAATCTTTCTGGATTCACTATGCTGTGCATTATTCCGCGAACTTGTGGTTGGGTCCGGATTCGTAGTCTTTTCTTTGTTTTTTTGTTTTTTTTCGTAGCCCAGGTGGGCGTCGACGTCCACCATTTGGTGCACCTCCCGTGACGTCGTCGTGCTTCCTGCGGAAGTCCCACCTTTGGGGCGCCATCTTCAGATTCTTTTTTCCGCCGTTGGGTCTGGATCGTCATCGGGAAGCTCCAGAATTACACTCGAAGGAAGAAGGAAGAAAAGCGAGTTTCGTCGATAGAATCACTAGAAGATATCAGGAAAGGAAGAGATTTCATCAGGAGCGCGAAGAAAGGAGGACCAGCGCCCCTTTTCTTCGACGGCCTTGGAGAATGCACGCTCAGAGACCCTGAGCGCAATGGACAAGACGCCATTCAAGTTCTGCCCAAACTGCCACCACAAGTTCGCGCAGAAAGACCAGCATCCGGTCTGCAACCTCTGCCTACCGGTCGATCACCAGAGTATCGACTGCAACGCCTGCTCAGCCTTCGCGCCGAAGACACTCAGGGTGAGAGAGCGGCAGAGAAGAGACAACGCCAACATGGATGGCAAGGGGAAGCCCCCGACGCTCTACGATCTGGGCCTCTCCACGGACGACGAGGACAACGTCGCCGAGACAGCCGAAAACTTCACGGTCGTAGAGACCGACAAGAAAAAAGAAGACTAGGTAAGAGAATCGTCGAGCGCAAAACAGAAAGTACCTCGACAACACGAGGGTGACTCGAGAAAATCTGAGTCAAAGTCCACGAAGGGAGCCCCGGCGCCGAAAACTTCGACGTCCAAAGGGGGAACCACGGACAAGAGGCCGAGCGGATCCTTAGAAAAAGGACTCCCTGGTGCCGAAAGACGCCGAAAGGCAAGGGTCGTCGAAAGCATCCCATGAAACGGGCCGATCGACGCAGAAAGAACGTTCGACGTCGACGCAAGTTTCATCGAAAAGACCCGCGGTCGACGCCGAAAGCATCTCCGAGATGGAGAAAAAGAAGAGGCGGCTCGAGGCCGAAATGGAGAACATCCTTCAAAGGAAGAAGGAATTCAAGATTCCAACGGTTTCATCGGCGGACGTCGGTGAGGTCGAAGACGAGTTCGACGCCGAAGGGCTGACAAGGGATCTCGAAGAGGAAGAAGAGCCCTATTATGAGGGAGAAGCCGAGGAAGAAGACCAACGGTCGTTCTACGAATCGGCGGCATCTACCAGCAACGACGTCGAATGGCACGATCTCTACACCGAAAACCCGGAGGAGCCCGTGGACACGTACCCTTCGAGGCCTTCGCCACCCGACGACATCGGGGTCTACAATATGGTGGTCAGGAGCGCAGCAATGGCCTTCGGCGTCAAACTCGACGAGGAGAAACCGAAAGCCGATTTTCTCGTCGAGACACTGCTCCCCATCCAGACAAGGAGCCAGTTCCTCCCCATGCTGCAAAGCGTGATGAATCAGGGGAGAGAAGCCTTCAAGGAACCTGCGACCTGCCGGTCGATCACGCCCAGGACAGAGAAGAAATATAAGCACTCCTCCCTGGACCCCCCTTACATCAAGGGTAGCGTGACTGCGGACTCCATCATAGCCTCCACGGCCAGGAGAAGGGCCAACGTACCAGCAACTTCGGGCCCACCTCCGGATAAGGAGAGCAGGAGGATTGACCTCACAGGAAGAAAGGTCGAGAGGAACGCCGCAATGCACTGGCGCATGGCGAATTCAAATGCACTCCTCAATAGACACCAATACCAGCACTGGGATGAGATGGGGGAGCTAGTAAAGCACCTCCCCGAAGAATACCGCCAGAGAGCCTCTCACCTGATAGACGAAGGCAAGAACATCGCCAACTCCTGTATAAAGACGGCGTTGGATGGGGCAGAGACTTCAGCAAGACTCATGGCCATAGGGGTCACAGAGAGGAGGCATGCATGGCTAAGAATCTCGGGATTCAAACCGGAAATGCAGAACAACATCCTTGGCACCCCCTTCAACGGAGAGACACTGTTCGGAGCAACAGTGGACGACAAGCTCACCCAGCTGAAAAAAGAAAACGAGACGGCGAGGTCCATGGGGGCCCTACAGCTGAGGGGAATGAGGCGAGGAAATCCCTCGAGGAGACCCTACGGTAGGGGAGGAAGCCAGCAGGGGACGTCGCACCAGGCGTTCCAACAAAGTCAGCAGGGTGAAGGTCACGGACAAGGTCAGCAGAAGCAAAACTGGCAATATCAACCTCGGGGCCAGTCCTTTCGCGGGAGAGGGAACGGACGTGGCCAAAGGAGGAGAGGGGGCGAACAGCCCTCGACGAAGTGACTCAGCACGCAAGAGGACGCCTACCCTCGTCAGGACCCCAAGGGTGAGGCGCAAACAAGTGTCATCAGGGGGAAGAGAAGATTCAAGAGCCTACGAGCATACGACACCAGTAGGCGGAAGACTGAGGTTCTACCTTCAGGAGTGGCGGCGTATAACCACAGACAAGTGGATACGGAACGTTGTGCAGTACGGATACTGCGTAGATTTGGAGAAAAGACCTCCAAACAGGAAACCAAAGGGAAGACTGAGATCGGCCCAAGAACTGGCAATACTCAGAGAGGAAACGTGGAAACTCCTGCAAAAGAGAGCCATAGAGACAGTGCCGTTCAGAGAACGCAGCAAAGGGGTCTACTCAAACTACTTCGTGGTTCTGAAGGTAGACGGCGACCTCAGACCCATACTAGACCTCCGTTACCTAAACAAGTTCATCAGAACGCAAAGGTTCAAAATGACTTCACTGCAGGAGGTTCTGCCACAGATAAGAGAAGGGGACTTCATGGTCACCGTGGACCTCAAGGATGCCTACCTTCACATCCCAATAAACAGAAGGCACAAGGCCCTTCTAAGATTCAACATCGAACAAGAACACTACCAGTTCACGACCCTGGCCTTCGGATTAAAATCAGCACCAAGGGTCTTTACAAAATGCCTGTCGGCGGTAGCGGCGCACCTACGAAGGCAGGGAATACATGTCTACCCCTACTTGGACGACTGGCTGGTCAAGGCAAACTCACGCGGGAAGTGCGAGAGGCACGCAAAACGCGTAACAGACACCCTCACGAATCTGGGATTCTCGATCCACTGGGGAAAATCATCGATGGAACCGGAGCAGGTGAAGATTTTCCTGGGGGCAAAGATCAACTCCCGCAACAGTACAGTAGTGCCCAGCGACAGGAGGACAGAGGCTCTACTGAAGGAGGCGAAGCTCTACCAGAAGGGGCGAGCTCTGACAGTGAGGGCTGTGAGCAAGATGATGGGGATGATGGCGTCCTGTATCCAGCTGGTGCCGAATGTACGCCTGCACATGAGACCATTCCAGGAATGGCTACAACAGCAATGGTCACAGGCAAACGGAAGTTGGGAGGATCTAGTGGTTGTTACGCACGCAGTGCAGGAGGAGATAACTTGGTGGAACAGAGACAACATAACAACAGGGAGAAGCCTGACACCACCAATCCCAACAGTGACCATTACCACGGACGCATCGCAGAAGGGATGGGGAGCGCACATGGACAACCTCAGAGTGAGGGGTCTATGGGCCCCAGCAGATGCGGTCCGCCATATCAACTACCTCGAGTTGAAAACAATCCTACTAGCCCTGAAGGCGTTCCAGAGACACCTGTTCAACAAGAGGGTGTTGGTCCAAACAGACAACACCACGGCGATGTTCTACATCAACAAACAAGGGGGGACACAGTCGTTCCCACTCTCATCCCTAGCTCAGGAGATTTGGAGATGGGCCATACCTCTCAGGATAGATCTACTGGCAATTCACCTACCGGGGAAGGACAACGTGGAGGCAGACTGGATAAGCAGGCAGACCTCAGCATCACACGAGTGGGAGCTCAATGGCCAGGAAACGGAGAAACTCTTCCGGAGATGGGGGACTCCCACAATAGACCTATTTGCAACACGCCACAATGCAAAATGCCAAAGCTTCGCGTCCAGGCAACCAGATCAGCAATCCAAGGGAAATGCCCTATGGATAAGCTGGTCGAGGACATTTGCCTACGCCTTTCCACCGATACCCCTGTTGCACAGAGTGCTCGACAAGTGCAGAACCAGCAACATGACTCTGATCCTGGTGGCTCCGCAGTGGGCGAGGCAGACATGGTTCTCACAAATTCAAGAAATGGCACAAGGCGACCCATACAGGTTCGAGAGGAGGAAGGACCTGCTCTCAATGCAAAACGGAGAGGTCCTGCACCCAGAGCCAGAGACCCTCAACCTGGCGGCATGGCTCCTGAAGACCTAGAGTTCGCACACCTAAGATTGCCGCCGAGCACGATGCGAGTGCTACGGGAGGCGAGGAAACCAACTACACGAAAATGCTACAGCGCAAAATGGAAGAGGTTCACTGTGTGGTGCCGGAAAAAGGGCCTGCAAAACAGAATGACAAGAGACTCAACAGTACTGAGGTACCTCACACACCTTCTAAAGAGTAACCTCTGCTCGAGCTCACTAAGGGTACACCTAGCGGCCATCGTGGCCTACACCAGAGGTGAAAAAGGTGGAAGTTTCTTCAGCTCGCAGGTGGTGAGGAGATTCATGGAAGGAGCCAAAAGGATGGCCCCCCCGAAAAGGTTGCCGCCGCCGGCATGGAATCTGAATGTGGTCCTGACGGAGCTCATGAAGGCACCGTTTGAACCCATTCACAAGGCCACACTGCAGATGTTGACTATGAAAACAGCCTTTCTGGTGGCCATAACCTCACTACGCAGGGTGAGCGAGCTTCAAGCACTAACGCTGCAGGAACCCTACATTCAGATTCACAAAGATAGAATAGTCCTGAGAACGGACCCACACTTCATGCCCAAGGTAGTGTCGGCGTTCCACATGAATCAGAGTATTCAGATACCAAGTTTCTTCCAAAACCCGACTACAAACGCAGAAAAGGCACTGCACACCCTCGATGCCAGAAGAGCGGTGATGCACTACATTGAGAGAACCAAGGAACTCAGGAAGTCGAAACAGCTGTTTGTGTCCTTTGCTACTAGCTTCATGGGTAGGCCAGTGACTAAGGGCACCATCGCAAGGTGGATTGCCCTCACTATTCAATTCTGCCACAAACAGGCTGGACAGGAGCTAGCGGAGGGGCCGCAGGCTCACTCCACAAGGAAGAAAGGGGCCACCGTGGCCTTCCTGGCGAACACGCCCATCCAGGACATATGCCTCGCGGCAACTTGGGCATCTGTGCACACGTTCCCGAAACACTACTGCGTGGACATTCAGATGAACAAGGAAGCACAGGTTGGACAGAAGGTGCTTCAGCACATTTTCAACGACCAACGCTCATCTACCACCCAGCCGCCACAGAATTAGGAAAACCGCTACAAAGTCTATGCACAGCATAGTGAATCCAGAAAGATTCACGCTGCAAAACGAATAGTTTCTTACCTGTCGGTGTAGTTTTGCAGCTTGAAGATCTTTCTGGATTCACTAGCGAACCCACCCACTTCCGCCAGGAAGATGAGGCTGGAGTAAAAGAGGGGGTAAAATGGAAAAGATCAAAGAAATGAAAACATACAGATAAAGGGACAAGAAGGATTAATCAATCGCCTAGGGTTAAAAAAAAAAAAAAAAAGAAAGGAAAAAAGAACCCGAAGATGGCGCCCCAAAGGTGGGACTTCCGCAGGAAGCACGACGACGTCACGGGAGGTGCACCAAATGGTGGACGTCGACGCCCACCTGGGCTACGAAAAAAAAAAAAAAGAAAGAAAAGACTACGAATCCGGACCCAACCACAAGATCGCGGAATAATGCACAGCATAGTGAATCCAGAAAGATCTTCAAGCTGCAAAACTACACCGACAGGTAAGAAACTATTCGTTACCTACCAAGAGTAGGGACCCCCTATCCTCAAACAGACCAACAGCCAGGACCCAAAGAAAACTATAAAATAGCTCCCTCACTTGCCAGTCAGGAGCTAAAGGTGTGGTTCTGGGCACTGACAGCTGTCAGCAGCCTCTGCTGGGTGTTAGCCTTCATGGCAGCCCTAACCTTGGCATGGTGGCCTAACCCCCTGCCAAATAGCAAGTCAGGCCCCCTGACCTTATTGGTCATGGTGGGGTTGCTCAAGCTGTGGGTAGCCTCTGTGGGTAAGCTGGGCCTAGCCCTGGCTAAGTTAGAAACTACCGAGGTATACACCACTAAGCCCAAAATAGCAAGATGGGACAAGGACAGTAAAAGACAAGGAGAGGAGCCTTGGGAGTTAGGTCCTGAAACTAAAAAGACAGGCCAGCTCCCCAAAGGGACTGACCTAGGCAGCAGGATGTAAGGCAGAGTAGGCCCTGCAACTTTCAAACCACTTCCCCAACTCTTCCTCGCCTGAAAGACTAGGTAGACTCTCCCAGCTTTGGCAGAAGTCTCCTGGCCTTTGGGCTGGGGGGGGGCTTGTGTGAGAAAGTGGGTTTCTGTTGCAGTAACCCCCCCCCCCCCCTTTTTTTTTTGCCTAATAGCTGATGCACTTTTCCTTGTTGTGCCCTGGGCTCCTGCCAATCAGGTACCCAGGGCCTGTGTTCCTTCCCTAAAATACAAACTCCAAATTGACAAACCCTGGCCACATGTCAGCCCCTAGTTGTTCAGCCCCTAGTAAATGGTACCCTAGGTACCCAGGGCCTTGTGACCAGGGAAGGCCTCTAAGGGCTGCAGCACTCATTGTGCCACCCTTAGAGGCCCTGTACCCTTACACACACACACTGCCTTTGCAGGCTGAGTGTCTGGGCACAGGACAAAACAAAGAGTCGACATGGCACACATCTCTGTGTGCCATGCCCATCACCTACACTGCCAAGGCATATGTCAGCCACCCCGCTGGCTGGGTGCCTTATGCCTATGGTGTGGGCACAGGAGCAGGAGCCCTGTGCCCCTATAGTACCCAGGTCCATTCCTGGGCACTGTAAGTACAGTGCTGCCATTTACAAGTACGCGGTGCTGAGAGCTCGTCAAACACAAGCTCCACAGCACCATAATGGCAACACTGAAGACTGGGAAGTTTGGTCTCAAACTTCTCAGCACATTAAACCCGCACTGATGCCAGTGTGGGATTTAATGTACTAAGCACCCCAGAGGGCATCTTAGAGATGCCCCCTTACAGCTAACCTGCAATCCATGTCTGCTCTGAGGCTGCCCAGGCTGCCACACCGCAGACATGTTGCTGGACCCCTGGGTGGGAGAGCCCCTGCTCTCCCGGGCCTGCAACAATGCACGTCCTGGGTGAGGTGATAAATCTCCTCCCCCAGGATGAGCCAAGGGAAACTTCAAAGGCATGCCGCCTCTTGGAGATTCCCCAGGCCTCTGCAACCCCCCACCCTGGAGGGAAGCTTGGCCGGAAACCCCATACAAGGACAGGGAATGTGCCAGCCTGCCCACCCCACCCCTCAGGTGGGGGAGGCAGAGGTGAAGCACATCTCCGGGCTATCGCCATCTTGAGGATGGGGGGCCCTACCCTATCAGGATTAGGCTACTGCCCCCCTCCCACAGGAGAGAGGCAGGATATGGGGTGTACCCACCCCAGGGCAAGGACCCCTTGGTCCCTGGCCTTCACCTACCTGTAATGCCCCTAAATCTAGCATTTAGGGGCACCCTGAACCTTCCTTTGACAGATTCCAGATAGAAAACTACAAGAAGAGCAAGAAGAACAAGGACCTGCCCTGCAGCTGCTAAAAAGAGAAGAAGACACCAACTGCTTTGGCCCCAGCCCTACCGGCCTGTCGACTCTCGAACCTGCACCAGCGCGGCATCTCTCGTGGCCAGCAACCTCACCAACCCCGGAGGACCTGGCTACCTGTTGGCTCTAAGCCCCTGGGACTCCCATGAGTAGAGGCTCTACTCAAGAAACCTATTTTCAACCCTGGCAGCAGCCCGGAACCGCGGACCCAACACACTTTGCACCAGCCAATCCTGGCCAGTGCCGGAGTGAAAAAAGACCCTGAGGACGACCCCACGGCGACTGTGACCCCGAGTCCGGCACCCAAGGACACCCCTCGACGTCCCGGAGGAAGCCTGCAGCCTCAGAACCAAGTGCCACCCCAGCCGCGATCAACCAGAGGGTAAGATTCCCGACGTCAAAAGGCACCCCTGCACCCGGCGCCCTGCGGCCCCCTGTGCCCAATCCCGGGGTACCCACCTAACCTACAACTACCCAACTTACCTCTCGAAGTGGTGGTGGCACCTGAAACATCCTCGTCCCCGAGCCTGCAGCCATTTTCCAAACCGGAACATTCCCATTGATTTCCATTGAGCGCCCGAAGGCTCAAAAGCACCCTGCACCCAGCCGCCCGAGTGGCCCTGGCAGTGCCCTCTCTACACTAACCTACTTCCCCACTTGCCCTGAGTAAGTGACCAGGAGCCCAGCTCCCACAGCCGCGTGGCTTGCCAGACAGCAGCCACCAACCAAGGCCCCCCTATCCCTCATAGGATAACATTGGGCCGAACTCTCTCTGCACCCGGCCGTCCTGAAACCGCTGAGGGTGAACCAACTGTACCTACCTGACACTGGGGGACCCCTGAGTCCATGCCTGGAATTTCAACTCTGCCAGTCGAGTACTTACCCTTAAACCGCTAACTTCATTTTCCTCATAGGGTAACATTGACTGGCTTTTTCTTCAAAAATCTTCTAAGTGTGAACTTTTCAAAACTACAAAAAACCACCAAAAATCAGCCAAGTGACAAAAACGAATTTACTCACCTGCTCCTAGATGAGCTCCCAGTGCTGGATCTTGGTGCCCAGCCCTGACCCTGAAAAGTGTTCACAACTATACTTACCTCTAACTCATTTTTCTCCCATAGGAAACCATTGTCTGCTTTTCTGTGAAATTTCTTCTAAGTGTCTACTTTTGCAAATTTGAAATATTCTTTTAAAATCGTACCATTTCTGCAAACGAAATTACTTACCTGTTTTTGATAAGGACCCCAGTCCTGGGTCTAGGTACCCAGTCCTGGATTACTAAAGTAACGATAAAGTACTCTACCTGCAATTTGTATTTCTTGCCATAGAGATCCATTGAATGTTTTCTTTGAAATATTTTCTAAGTGCTAACTTTTGAAATAGCTAAATATTATTTAAAAATCATTACAGTTATTAAGTCGACTTTCCTCACTTGATTCTGAATACTGACCCAAGGCTGGTTCTAGGAGCCAGACCTGGAATTCCAAAAGTAATCTGAAAAGTAATTTATTACAAATAACCTGAATTTACCATTGAGCTCAATGCATTGTTATGTTTAGGAAATAGGATTGTTTATTGCAACCAACTGTGACTGTTTACACAAATTTATTGCTTAAGACAAAAGTATTTATATGCAACCTCTCATTCTGAGAAAGTATATTTTGACCCCCTTTGTGGTTCTAAAAATAAAACAAGCATATATTTTATATATATAAACCATTGGCCTAGAGTTCAGTTATTGAGTGTGTGAAACCATTTGCTGACTGAGTGTGTACAACAAATGCTTTACACTGTCCTCTGGTACTGCCTTACTGCTCGACCAAGCTACCACTTTTGAGAGTAAGGTCATACCTGACTTTGACCTCTATCAGCCTCTGGGGGACTGTGGACTCTGTACACCCTGTACCTATTAGGGAACAGTATATACAGAGCCACTTTCTCACAACCTGCAATTTGAATTTCTTGCCATAGAGATCCATTGAATGTTTTCCTTGAAATATTTTCGAAGTGCTAACTTTTGAAATAGCTAAATATTATTTAAAAATCATTACAGTTATTAAGTCGACTTTCATCACTTGATTCTGAATACTGACCCAGGGCTGGATCTAGGAGCCAGACCTGGAATTCCAAAAGTAATCTGAAAAGTAATTTATTACAAATAACCTGAATTTACCATTGAGCTCAATGCATTGTTATGTTTAGGATATAGGATTGTTTATTGCAACCAACTGTGACTGTTTACAACAATTTATTGCTCAAGACACAAGTATTTATATTCAACCTCTCATTCTGAGAAAGTATATTTTTATCCCCTTTGTGGTTCTAAAAATAAAACAAGCATATATTTTATATATATAAACCATTGGCCTAGAGTTCAGTTATTGAGTGTGTGAAACCATTTGCTGACTGAGTGTGTACAATAAATGCTTTACACTGTCCTCTGGTACTGCCTTACTGCTCGACCAAGCTACCACTTTTGAGAGTAAGGTCATACCTAACTTTGACCTCTATCAGCCTCTGGGGGACTGTGGACTCTGTACACCCTGTACCTATTAGGGAACAGTATATACAGCGCCACTTTCTCACAACCATAACCCTAGATCCCATTACCCCTTGTGATTGGTCCGACCACAATAGCATCCTCTTTTACATTAACAGGGAGGTATTGATGAGGAAGGCTCAACCATTGAAATCGAAGATATGGAAAAGAGACCTCGGATCAATAAACTCTTAACGATCTAGCTGGCCAATGTAAATCTGCCCTCTCCGCCCAAGCTGATTTGATCGAGGTGCAATCACTCACCAATGCCTACAATTCGACAATTTCCTACATCATGGATGACATTGCTCCACTCCAACACAAAAATGCCTCAACTAAAATATCAAAACTACAGTATAATGACAACTTAAACACAGAACGACGCAACCTCAGGGCAGTTGAACGGTCCTGGCGATCCAATCCTTCCTCGGACCAACTAAAACTCCTTGGAGATATCAGGAGCCTCTACAATAAACAAATCAAGAGTGCCAAGGCTGACTACTTCAGACACCAACTGGATCAAGCGGAAAACCACCCCAAGAAATTGTTCGAATTAGTCAAACAGCAATCAGTCGTTGGTCCAAACCAGTCTGAACTTGGTGGCAGCCCACCCTCATGCGTTGATCTTGCCGCTTTCTTCTCGGAGAAATCAACTCATCTCTGCTGACCTCACCTCTAAGAAGGCTCTATTGCCTTCCTCAAGTGTCACTCCCCCCAATCCCCCTCCCTTGACCCCTTTGATAAGGACAAATCGACCACCAAGAACACCGCGTCGTGGGGTACCTTTATCCCATCTAGTGACAATTATATTCACAAGATTCTTCAGAATATCAACCACTTCAGTGACCCGTTGCCCCTGGCTGTCTTCAAAGAAATCAAGAATGCACTCCTCCCCACCTGGACAAGGATAGTAAACTCTTCTTGCGGTGACAAAACTGATCTCAATAATTTCTGCCCCATTTCCAACATCCCTAGCAAAACTTCTAGAAAAATGTGTTCAATCTCAACTTTGTGGTCACATAGAGAATTATCAACTTCTGGACCAGCATTAATCTGGTTTCAGGAAGGGACACCGCACCGAATCGGCTCTCACTCACATTATGGATGACATTTTAAAAATGCTTGACATAAATGAATCCTGTCTCTTGATTCTCCTTGACCTTTCCTTCGCTTTCGACACGGTTAATCATGACAACCTCCTATCCATTCTGCAAAACAGAATGGGTTTTGCTGACCAGGTGTTAAAATGGTTCTAGTCTTTCTTACTTCACAGATCAGAGTCAAGGCAAACCACTCTCTCTCCAAGCCTTCTCCTGTACTCATGGGGGTCCCTCAAGGGTCTGCCCTATCACCCATCCTCTTCAACCTTTTACTGGAATCTCTTGCTAACTCATTAAACTCATGAACATTCTCTTCCACATGTATGCAGACGACACGCAACTCTATTTGAAAATCTCATCCTTGGTAAACATCATCTCCTTAAACACTACTCTAAGGTCTACTCAAAACGGAGAACCATCTCCTGCTTAACACTTCCAAAGCCGAATTCCTGCTCATCTCCCCTCCGATCCACATCCCCAAGATAGACCTATGGCTGAGTCACCTCACTGCTTTCAATTGCACTCCTCATCATAGACTCAGCCAAATCTCTCGGAGTCACCATGGACAAGCACCTGAATATGAAAAATCATATCGGCAATGTATGTAAGGGAGCAAACCATTTGTTGAGGTCACTCAGACATATCAAACGTTTCCTTCCACTAAATGATTTCAAGCAGGTGGTCCAAGCGCTTGTCTTGCTGAGGCTGGACTACAGCAGTGCTACCCTCTGTGACCTTCCCAAATACGCCCTGGCTCCACTAAGGTCAACTCTGAACGCGGCGGCTAGACTGGTCACAGGCACCAAACGATACGAACATATATCCCCAGTCCTAAAATCTCTCAATTGGCTACCCTACGAAGCTCGAATTCAGTTAAAGATTGCCGTTCTGGCTCACAAAGCCCTTCACTTCAATACTCCCAGGTACCTTGCGCAAAAACTTGAACTATCCTGTGGTTTTAGAGCCTTAAGAAGTGCCGCTACCTTCCTCCTGAAACCACTCATCCTTAACAAAAAAAATAACTCGTCACCAAGCCTTCTCCGGCACTGCACCAAAAATTTGGAACTCTCTTCCACCGGAAGTACGCAGAATCTCTTCAACGAAGGCTTTAAAATTGGAAGCTGAACGATTCCTTATGAACAAATTCTTAGAAGGATACGCCCACTTGCTCGGATGTTATTGCATTTGTTATTCCTCTCATCCTATTGTAAAGCGCTCTGATATCCTTTGTGATCTTGTTCGCGCTATATAAAACTTTATAAATAACCTTGTTCAGCTTCTGGCACAGGAAAACTTAAAATAAATGGTGTTCATAAATAATCAGAATGTTTACCTCCATTTCCCTATCGGGGAACCCCACCAGATTTGCCTGCCCTTTTTTGTGGGTTCTTCCCATTGCCATTTGCTGTTCTGACTTTTGGGCTTACTTCAGTCTTGCATGTGTTCATGAAAGTCATGTTAGTGGTCTCTGGCCATGTCCACAAGTCATACGTGTTCCCATATCTCAATTATTGGCATTGAAGGCAGGCTTTTCCCCAGCTAGGGTCAATCCATTTTCAGAACAAGGCTTTTGCAATTTCCTTATTGAGATCTCTGCAATTAGACTGGGACATTTATGTTATGATCCCGACATAGCAACCGAATGCGCATCTTCCATTTCTCAAAGACATCTGACTACAGGCCTCCTGCTTTCTGCTCGTCCCATGTGTTTGCTCCATTGGTACCTCAATTTTAGGTGGGCTCAGCATTGGTGGGTAGACCTTCTGGACCAGCATACTAATGGGGGGTCTCCTGCGATCCGCAAAGATGCATGGGCATTGGCAACATCTTCTGTGGCAAGCCATTTTGCTTTCTGCCTGCTGTGGATAATACCCTGATGGACGCTTTGTCCGCTGGGTTTGTTGGGGGATGTGTTGGAGTGTTGTCTGTACAAGATCATGATACATGTTGTGTTGTCCCCATAGAACCAAAAACTCCACATTCACCTGTTTCAGTTTGCCGACAATACTGCTGCAGTGTAGTAGTCTTAACAAGTAGGGGTGGTGTAGACTGAAGCCTCCTTTGTCTGAAAGCGCTGCTAATGTAATGCTATGTTTCAGCCACTGGGATTTGTCTCTCCATAAGCGATCTTAATAGGAGGGGTAACAGGCTGAGGAGGTATTATCTTGCAGTCTTCAAGTGGTGTCTCTATCCAGAGGTAGGTCAGTCGATCTTTGCTCAGTTGATGCTCCTCAGGTAGACTTAGCCACTTAAAAAACTCTCTGTGCACCCTGTTGTATGTTTTGCAATGTCCATTGGTGGGGTTTGGGGGGCTGATTCACCCTCGCAATCTGTATGATTCCCTGATTCTTTCTGATTGCTCTGGGAGTATCCAGTGATTGGCCTCCTAGGCACGAACCTGCTAAAACTTTCAATATATCCATGGACCAATAAAACATTGCTTCATCTGGGCAATGGTTGAGCTCAGTTTTCATGTATTCCACTACTCTGCCTTGGATGAATAGTCCTCTTATTCAGATGTAGCCACACATAAACATGTCAGTCCGTAGCAAAATGCATTTCCTGCATGTTATCTTCATCAGATGGCATTGCCAGCTGATTTCTCAGATGGACAGCATCAGAGTATGCAGGTGAAGCTATTGTATAGTTTCTTTGATTCTAGTAAGACTGTGTATATAGTACAACAAAACTTTATAATACAGAGACGGGGTCGTCTTATATAATCAGTAAATAACGGTCTGTTTGGCTAGCTCACAGTATCGCATCCACACTCCTAAACCTACAGAGATATAGATTTTGTCAGTAACCTAGATCATGAGACTCAGATATGAAAAGCTCTAATCTTTGTAAATACAACAAGAACTGCCTTTGTTAGAAAGAAGGGACATTATTGTAATAAGCATTGTTAGAATAGTGAAAAACACAAACAATTCAACCATGGTAATTGTTTATGATGTTGCTAAAGTTACTCCTATCTATTACTAGCCTTTATGCTAAAGAGCATAGCAGGAGTTAACCATCTGCTAGGCCTGTTGGAATGACTCAACCCCATACCTTGATACTGTGTGTCAGGAAACCAGGCTTAATGCATCCACAAATGCACCTCCGTCTGAGTGTACAGCTATCTTCCTTCTCAGGATGAAGGTCGAGACAGCAGGACTCCATTTTAGTTACAGCTCACCGCAGCGTTCCATGATAACTCCAGAAAAAGTGAATCTCTCACCAACTTCAGCATAGATTCTGTTTTTATAATAAACTTGCAAGCTTATCCGACTGTGCCAAAGGCGCAGAACGTGTTAATTAGACTGAAGCAGTAGACTCTTCTCTATACGAGCACAGAAAATAAAGCCATACATAATATTCTGAATTTGTGCGACCCTGGAACTAAATGTGCAGACTGCAGGGAGACAGTGTCTATAGGGAATAAATGTGTGCAAGGGCCATTCTCATGATAAAAAAAATGTACAAACCACCATTAGAAAATAATGCTAAGCTCAAACAAGAAACTAAAATGGAGACTAAATGTAAACCACATAACAAAGAAAATGATATGTAAACAGAATAGTCGGATGTCAAACGTGTCATGGAGGGTTTGATTTCAGACACCCCATTGTTTGTAAACATCAGTATTTTAGTCTTAGTCGAATACTTTCTGACTCAAACTACTATATACTGAGAAATGTATAGATTTTTTTTATCTTTTATCTCGTCCAGGTGCTATATCTGCTGTAAGATGCAAATAAACGTTTTCGGGTTGGTATGGCATGCAGGCAAATTTGAGGCTAAATTCTGCTATGTCGAATCTTCCTTGAACTGTGTCCATATAAATCCAGCTTACTTTGGTGCTGCTCACTTGACTTCGCCAACCTCAGTCGGACTATTTTGTGTTCTTTTGTGAAGTGCCCACTCATTGTTCCTCCACAGGTCACCCTGACACTTTTGCTTTATGTGTATCCATAATCCGTCAGTCAACTAGTCTAGAAAGATGCCTGCCATTACCCAGCAGAACCATAAACACCCCAATTGTAATGTGAACGCTGGAGCGTTGGGCTGGAAGGGCTTTTCTTCTTTATGGGAAGAATTTGAGCAATTGGTTCTAGTAAAGGTTTTGAAATGTATGTCCTTGATGTTTTGACATGTAGATTTTTAGTATCCCGAAGATATGTTTTGGAGCCAGCCCTCAGGCAAGCCAATTGTCCAGTTTTGGAAGCGTGTATATTTCTTTGCTATTCAAGTGAAGAGCAGCAGCTATTCTGTACTGGGTCAAAAATTCTGGGGGCCCTTTTGATGCCCAGTATCCATGCCATCACTTCATAATGAAATTTAATCTGCAGTAGCGAATACTCTTAAGGTGCATATTCTTTAGGTTGATAAGCCGCATCATCATCCTACAGGGATTAAACCCTTTGCAATATGCACCCAAAATTCTGATTTGTAATGCTATTCCACCAAATAAAGGCACCTTTTTTGTAGAGCAAAATAAAGTAACAAGTTTATGTTTAGGGATTGTGAAATAACTGGAAAGGTTAGCTTATTTTATTCCGGTGTTCTTAGTACAAGTTCATCCTCCGTGAAGAGGTCTGAAATGTCCTGAATTGAAAAAAACATTTAAAAATCTAAAGGGTTCTGCTCTGACACACTGGTTTGGTTTTACTGGGAAACCTACTGACTCCCCACACCCGATTCAGAATTTTTGCAGCGTGAATCTTTCTGGATTCACTATGCTGTGCATTATTCCGCGATCTGGTGGTTGGGTCCGGATTCGTAGTCCTTCTTTTTTTTTTTTCCTTTTTTTTTGTAGCCCAGGTGGGCGTCGACGTCCCACCATTTGGTGTACCTCTCGTGACGTCGGCGTGCTTCCTGCGGAAGTCCCACCTTTGGGGTGCCATCTTCAGATTATTTTTTACGCCGTTGGGTCTGGATCGTCATCGAGAAGCTCCAGAGTTTTTAACGAAGGAAGAAGAAAAATACACGACTTTCATCGAAGGAGAAATTATAGAAGACTACAGAGAGGAAGAGCATACAGCCGGGACGACGAAGAAGGAGGAGATCCTCAATCTTCGACGCCCATCGGAAAATGCGCACTCAGACTCTGAGCGCAATGGACAAGACACCCTTTAAATTCTGCCGTAACTGCCACCACAAATACGCGCAGAAGGACCAACATCCGGTTTGCAACCTTTGCCTGCCGATCGACCACGAGAGCAAGAACTGCAACGCCTGTTCCGTCTTCACGCCGAAGACACTCCAGGTGAGAGAAAGGCAGAGGAGAGCCAACTTCAACATGGAAGGCAAGGGTAAGGCCCCGTCGCTGTACGAACTTGGCCTCTCCAACGACGATGAAGACAACATCGCCGAGGGACCTGATGTTTTCACGGTCGCAGAGACCGATAAGAAAACGCCTGTCAAGGTAGGAGACACGTCGAGTACGAAACCCCCGAAAGGGCCCCGAAAATCTGAGAGTGACTCTCGAAAAACAGAGTCAAAGTCCTCGAAAGGAACACCGGCGCCGAAGATTTCGACTACCGCGAGTGGATCCAAGGACGAAAGGCCCAGCGGATCCTTCGAGAAGGACTCCCAGGTGCCGAAGGCCGCCGATGAAACAGAGTTCGTCGAAGCAGGCCCACGAGGTGGGGCATTCGGCGACAAAGGACAAGGCCGCGTCGACGCAAGCTCCGTCGAAAAGACCAGCGCTCAACGCCGAACATGCCTCCGAAATGGAGAAGAAAAAGAGAAGGCTCGAGGTGGAGATGGAGAGCATCCTTCAGAGGAAGAAGGAGTTCGATGAAAAAATTCAAAATCCCAACGAAACCGTCGACGGATGTCGTCGAGATCGAAGAACAGGAAGAGTTCGACGCCGAAGAGCAGTCGAGAGATCCTGAAGAGGAGGAAGAAGACCCCTACTATGTGGGAGAAGATGAGGAAGAGGAGCAGCAGTCGATCTACGGCTCGGCGCCGTCGACGACACATGAGCTGGAATGGCAGGACATCGACGCCGAAAATCCCGAAGAGCCCGTGGAGACCTATCCTTCGAGGCCTTAACTGCCAGACGACATTGGGGCATACAACATGGTCGTCAAGAGTGCTGCAGCAGCTTTTGGCGTGAAATTGGACGAGGAGAAGCCGAAACCTGCACATCCCGATGACCAGGCGCCACAAAAACCTGTTAAGGTTCAACATCAACCAGGACCATTACCAATTCACAACCCTGGCATTTGGTCTAAAGTCCGCACCAAGGGTTTTCACAAAAGGCCTTGCAGCAGTAGCAGCGTACCTACGGAGGGAAGGGATTCATGTGTATCCTTACCTAGACGACTGGCTAATCAAAGCAAGTACTCGCGACAAGTGCGAGGAGCACACAGAGCGGGTGACAAGAACACTAACAAACCTGGGGTTCTCGATACACTGGGGGAAGTCATCAATGGAACCAGAACAGGTGAAGATCTTCCTGGGAGCGCAGATCAACACCTTAGACAAAACGGTCATTCCCAGCGACAGGAGAACAATAGCCCTGCTGAAGGAGACGCGTCTCTACCAGAAGGGGCGAGCTCTGACAGTGAGTACAGCGAGCAAGATCATGGGTATGATGGCATTGTGCATTCACCTAGTCCCCAATGTACGGCTTCACATGAGACCGTTCCAGGAATGGTGCAACAACAATGGTCACAAGCAAACGGAAGTTGGGAGGATCTAGTGGTTGTTACGCACGCAGTGCAAGAGGAGATAGCATGGTGGAACAGGGAGAACATAACTATAGGAAAGCCCTTGACACCACCAAACCCAACTATGTGACCATTACCACAGACGCATCCCAGATAGGATGGGGAGCGCACATGAACAAGCTCAGAGTGAGGGGTCTGTGGACTCCAGCAGATGCGGTCAGACACATCAACTACCTGGAATTAAAGACCGTACTGCTAGCCCTGAAGGCCTTCCAGAGGCAGCTATACAACCAAAAAGTGTTGATACAGACGGACAATACTACCACAATGTTCTACATCAACAAGCAGGGAGGAACACAATCGTTCCCCCTTTCAACTCTGGCACAAGAGATTTGGAGGTGGGCCATCCCACTCAAAATAGACCTGCTGGCGATACACCTACCAGGGAAGGACAATGTGGAAGCCGATTGGCTCAGCAGGCAGACCTCGGCATCCCACGAGTGGGAGCTCAATGGACAGGAAACGCAAAGGCTATTCAAAAGGTGGGGTACACCGACAATAGACCTGTTTGCAACACACCTGAATGCAAAATGCCGAAACTTTGCATCCAGACAACCAGAAAAAAAATCCCAGGGGAATGCCCTATGGATAAGTTGGTCAAAGACATTTGCATACGCTTTTCCACCAATACCACTGATACACAGGGTACTCAACAAGTGCAAGACCAGCAACATGACAATGATCATGGTGGCACCACAGTGAGCAAGACAGACCTGGTACTCACAAATAGTGGAGATGGCACAGGGACCTCCACACAAATTCGCAAAAAGAAAGGACTTGCTCTCCATGCAGAACGGAGAGGTTCTACACCCAGAGCCAGAGAGCCTCGGACTGGCAGCTTGGCTCCTGAAGACATAGAGTTCGCACATCTTAAACTACCTCCAAGCACTATGCGAGTGCTGCGGGAGGCAAGGAGACCAACAACACGAAAATGTTATGGGGAAAAGTGGAAAAGGCTCACAATGTGGTGCAGCAAAAATAAACTGCAAAATAAATTGACAAAGGAATCAACGGTGCTTAGATACCTCACACACCTTCTAAAGGTGAAACTATGCTAATCGTCGCTGAGGGTCCACCTAGCGGCGATCGTAGCTTACATACGAGGTGAGACCGGAGGAAGCTTCTTTACGTCACGGGTAGTAAAGAGATTCCTGGAAGGGGCAAAAAGAATAGCACCACCAAAGAGGATGCCGCCTCCGGCATGGAACCTCAACATAGTCCTGACGGAACTTATGAAGGCGCCCTTTGAGCCCATTCACAAGGCCTCCCTTCAAATGCTAACAATGAAGACAGCCTTTCTGGTGGCAATAACCTCACTGCGCAGAGTAAGCGAGCTGCAAGCGCTAACGCTGCAAGAGCCCTACATCCAGATACACAAGGACAGAGTCGTAATGAGAACGGACCCACACTTCATGCCAAAGGTGGTGTCAGCATTCCATATAAATCAAACAATTCAAATACCAAGTTTCTTTCAGAACCCAGCAACAAGCGCAGAGAGGGCACTGCACACTCTAGACGCTAGAAGGGTGGTGATACACTACATCAAGAGGACAAAAGAACACAGGAAAACCAAGCAGTTTTTTGTGTCCTTCGCAATGAGCTTCCTGGGTAGACCAGTGACAAAAAGCACCATCGCACTATGGATTGCACTAACAATACAATTCTGCCACAAACAGGTGGGGCAAGAACTATCTGAGGGGCCACGGGCCCACTCCACAAGGAAGAAGGGAGCAACAATCACCTTTCTGGCTAATACACCTATTCAAGACATATGCCTGGCGGCAACATGGGCTTCGGTGCACACGTTCACCAAGCACCACTGCGTGGATATACAGATGAACAAGGAGGCACAAGTAGGACAGAAGATGCTCCAACATATATTCAACGACCAACGCTCATCTTCCACCCAGCCGCCACAGAGATAACAAACCGCTACAAAATCTATGCACAGCATAGTGAATCCAGAAAGATTCACGCTGCAAAACGAATAGTTTCTTACCTGTCGGTGTAGTTTTGCAGCTTGAAGATCTTTCTGGATTCACTAGCGAACCCACCCACCTCCGCCAGGAAGATGAGGCAGGAGAAAAAAGGGTGGAAGGACAAAGACTGAAATAACAAGACAAAACTGAAAGGATATATATAAGAAAATTACTTAACGCCTAGGGTTAAAAAAAAGAGAGAGAGAGAAGAAAGGAAAAAAGAACCCGTCGATGGCGCCCCAAAGGTGGGACTTCCGCAGGAAGCACGCCGACGTCACAAGAGGTACACCAAATGGTGGGACTTCGACGCCCGCCTGGGCTACAAAAAAAACAAAAGAAAGACTACGAATCCGGACCCAACCACCAGATCGCGGAATAATGCACAGCATAGTGAATCCAGAAAGATCTTCAAGCTGCAAAACTACACCGACAGGTAAGAAACTATTCGATATGCTCTAACAAGCCTGCCTGATGGGTATCTTGCTTATACAAAACATGTTCTGCAACACGCGCAGACCTCCTGGATCGCTCCAGGGCTGCATGGAGTGGAGTAGAGACTCGCAAACTGAAGTTGCCATATCCCATTGGACATACTGCTGCATAAAAATCAAACTAGTGTCAATGAATCATAGACCTAAACTAATACATTTTAAATTCCTTCTAAAATACTCTACACCTGCCCAAAGATCAAAAATAGACTCCTCCCACTCACACCGATGCCTATGATCTACGAACAAGCTGACTTCATCCACCTGGCGTGGAGATGTCCTGCATACAGGCCTCCTACGCCACTGAGTATTGAACTGCGACCTGCATATACCCCGCTATATCTATGTACTTGTTTGATAAAACGTCAAATAAAAACTATAGGCGCCATCTCTTGTGCTCTCAGTTGTGTGCGAAAGCCCTCGCACCTGATAAGTGGAAAAGGTTCATGCATTACTGCATCTCCAAACTGTTAGACTCCCTTAAGGTTCCTGTGCAGGAGATGTTAAGAGGGCGCTCAAGTCTAATCAGCTTTTTGTGTCCTTGGCCAAACCCCACATGAGCCGTGCCACCTCTAAAGCAGACGTCACTAGGTGGATAGTTAATTGCATCCAGACTTGTGCCAAGACCAAACGCACACTCCCGGTGTCCCCTAGAGCCTACTTTAAACTCAAAAAGGGTACCACCGTAGCACTTTAAGGTAAGATCCTTCTACCAGTTACCTGTAAGGTTACTACTTGGTGATTCCACATTCTTTCAACAAGCATTCTTGTGTGGACATTTTATCCTATCAGAAAGATTTAATTGGGCAAGCGGTCTTGGAAACACTTTTACAAACATCTACTCGCTAACCACTGCTTTATAGTCTACGCAGAGCATGAGTATCTCCAGCCACACATGCTATGAATGGTAAATGTTACTGAACATCTAACCTTCTGTTCACAGCAGTTAGTGCTGTAGATTCACAGGCGCCCACCCTCCTCCCAAGAAGCAAGTGATGATTCGTGGATATTTTCCCTTTACTATGCACACCTCACTCTGTCTCCAACACAGCACTCCACTTACACTAATCACCAGCTGGGCGGCTAACAATTGGGTGGAGCCAGTGTATGTTGCATTGTGGTGGAGTCGCAACAGGTCTTGTGACTTGAAGTTCTTTGAAGAAAAACAAGTTACAAACAACTGCGTCGACCACTGGATGGCAGGAATATGCGTGCCATGCAAATCTACAGCACTAAACGCTACGAACAGATTGTTACAGGGCAACATTTTCCATAAAATAGTGGGCGCTTACTAGGGCTTTGTGGTCTTAGTAGACGTTCTACCCAGGCTCTGCCTGTCTGTGCTCACTGACTATAGGGAAAAGAGGAGTAGTGAACTAACACTTCTGGACCCAGCCACTAGATGGCTGGCTGCATATGAATCTAAAAGAGCTTCAAGCTGCAAAACCATTATCACAGGTAACTAACTGGTTTTTAGAGAGGATCACCCCTCTCCAAGTGATGAAAAGCTAAACCCAAGTAAATGCGTGGCTCTCATTTTGCCAATGAAATGTGATCCTTCCAGAACTTATCTACTAGTACATGATGGGATTGATTTATAACCTTAAGGCCTAAAAAGGTGTTTTTTAAAATCAAAACTGCATTTTTCTCAGAATAGTTGCAGCCTTTTAGAAGCCTGAATCGAGAACTAGGCCAGGTAAGGGTACATTCAAAGATGACTGACCCTTGGGCAAGGATCCCACTGATACTCTATCCTCTGTGTCTAAGCTACACCATGAGAAATTGAATGAGTTGGTGGTGCGCACTTTACAGTTTTAATAAAATAAACAACCTTTGCACTGACTGATGTTCAGAGGCCTCTATTTAAAATTCCAGAGGATGCAATGAACAACTAGGCTAAGATTTGTCAAGACTTTTTGCAAGAGCTGCAGTGCCGTCATTGGAAGAACGCCTTACTAGACCTCATTGTGTGTTATGGTTCAATTCTTTTTATTGGTATTTTAAAAACAATGCCAAAATCAGCAATGCCGGCCTCAAAAAACGCGGAAGGTCTGTAATCAAAACAAACATGTTTATGCCATCAGTAGTTCGGCAAACAATCCTCATCCCAACTGACCCTCCACTCACTTCCCTCACTGTGTGTTAAAGTAAATGAAGGTCTGTAAAAGAAGAGGATAGCAGTAGGCTTGAATTAGTCAAACTAACAAGTATGTAACTTATCTGCTGTGCTTTCTTGTATCATGCGACATAAGCAAAAGTTTAAGCAGAGGCAGCATTTGCTTCTTGTATAAAACATGTTCTTTTTGTAATTCCATCTTCTCGTTCAGGGGGCCCTCACTGAGAAGCAGCAGCAGCAGCAACATCAACAGAGTAGCTTTGACCTTCTAAGGCACATCGGAGAAGATCGAGATGTAAGTCCTGCCTCTCTCCCTGGAAGCCTCACACATGCTATTGCTGGTCCATCTCCGTCCTTGCCTAGAAATAAATCACAAGCTACTCGCAGTGCTGCCTTCGTGTATCCATGCTAACCTGGAGCACCTCTATTATAGTGTTCGGTCCTATTGCCTTGTAAGCAGCCATACACGAGTACTTGAGACTCTACCTTGTCGCCTTTCAATATTTCTCTGTCCAACAGCCGTTTTTATGGTTTGCAACATGTTCTGCTCTTGCAGGGCCGCATACTGCACTGCCAGTCCACCCCTTCCTGACCTACAGTAGCGGACTAGACCAAGACCAATCTGTGCCATTGCACCTCAACATAAACCTGCATTTCTTTGAACTTCCTTTTCATATAGTAAAATGGAAAGTATGTGTGACAAACTGTAATCGTTTTGCCTATCTTAGAGTCCTCCACGTGGCCTTGTCGCTGCCTACAGCGGGGAAAGCGAAAGTGAAGAGGAACCAGAGAGCTCGGCTGAGCAAGAGGAGAAGCTTACAGACTGGACGAAGATGGCATGCCTTCTCTGTCGGCGTCAATTCCCCAGCAAGGAGGCTCTTGTGCGGCACCAGCAGCTCTCAGACCTTCACAAGGTACAGAGTCGAAGCTTCCCAAGGAGACAGCGATTTGATGGGTGGGACACAGTGTTGGCTAACAATGGTCAGTGGGCTTCTACACATGGAAAACTGAGCTGAGTACCATCTCTGAGTGGCTCTCAATCAGTCATAATGACAGCTCTCGATCAGTATCTCCAATGATGGGCATGTGCAAGCGATTGTTTGTATGTCTTATGAACATTACCTCCAGAGTCAGACCATTGACCATTGACTGTTTCGTTTTTCCCCAGCAAAATCTGGAGCGACACCGGATTTCCACTCTTGCAGCAGGAGGATCTGAGTCCTCGAAGAACGACAGCGAGGTATGTTGGGACCTCCCTCTTGCCTTGTTAGTCTGCCTTTCCCAAATGAAAGTGAAAGCTTTTATCTAAACTGTTGGACTTGCTGGTCCTGTTGCAGGGAGTGTACATCTCTACATGGTGGGTGTGTTTTAGTTTCATCTTTTTTAAAACCCACCCAAATCAGTGGCAACTGAAAGCATTATCATGGAAAGACTGGTCAGTGACCCTCTGCATTGACATTTTCTTCGGGTCTGCATTCAGTTTATGGAAGTGACGCCACACTTCCAAAACTACTTTAAAAACAAAGTACTCTGGCACAATTTCATTTGCAGACTCGTTGTGTGTAGGATTTGGAAATGCTTTGTTTAGTATCACTTCTCACGCATTCAGTGGCTGTACAGCCTACTTACTTTTTTATTGAAATCAACTACTTACAGACTTGATGTCTGAAGTGCATCTGAGTCATTTATCTGAGACTAACTGTTGAGTAGATAAGAATTTTCATTGATATTGATTGTAAGTTTTGAATGTTTCTGCCTATTTTCTGATTCTTTCCTGATGGAAACCTCCCCTACTCCCTTTTCTGGCGCTCTCCCTATGCCCTGCCCTACTCCTGTGAGGCTTATCTTGGGTCAATTGCCAGCATGTGGCCCTTGTCCACTTATCTTCCCATTCTATTTTTGATAAAGCTCTCTCTAGCCTTTTAGTTATGCCTCAGGCCCACTGAACTTGACACTTCTATACTGAGAGTCGTCTTGTCTGTTTGGACCAGTGCAAATTATGGTGAATTTGTTAATTGGGGCAACTATTACTCTTCGTCTTGGCCTTAATTTTTATTTTGTAAGGTGAAGAGCATGGACCGTTCTCAAATATAAACCTGTTTGCCACGGCATAGTGGGGTGTATCCTGGAACAGGTTTTCCTGACACTATAAATTGAGATACAGTAGTCGTTACCCTTTCTAAAATTCCATTTTTTCTTTTATTCAAAAAGCAGTAACCTATGTACTCAGTTGAAATATGTATATGCTAGTCTTTCTAGAAGCTTGCTGCCATTTGAAACTCTGCCTTTTAACATTTTCCAGAATACAATCTTCTGTAGAATTGTTTTAGTATCTTCCACCTTCACTTTAAAGGCTGCAACTTTATTATTGAGTCAACTACCAAAGGCAGGTTTTGGCTCTGAAGTAATCCTATTAGTGGAGCAATGTCTTATGGTAATTCATGTGTTGCGTACAAAACAAAGTGGAAACTCTAAACAGATTTTCATTTCCCCCCCCCCCCCCCAGACTAAGTACAGGGACCGGGCAGCGGAAAGGAGAGTAAAGTATGGCGTCCCTGAGCCACCAGAACCCAAGAAGAGGAAATATGCTGCAGAGGCAACAGTGTATGTATGCAGTGTGCAATAAGTCCAAATACCACTGACAGTATAAAGTGTAAAGGTATACAGACCAAATGTAAACATCCAGGCTGCATTCAGCTCCGATTTGAACTAAAACATTGCACATACAGACTGAACCGATTACAGTTTAACATTAGGAAATGTATATACTTACTGATGCACCACACAGTATACCATACAGATCCCAAGTCAAGTCCTGTAAAAGCAGACCTGGGCGGATGTGTTCCAAGTATAACTCAGATCAATGCTTTCTTTCTGCATACATGCATTTTTCTCCAAGTTGTGTTGGTTCATAAATACTCTGACTAAGGGGTTAGAAAGCTTCATTTGTGTGGTGCTACCGCATTCGACTGGTACATGGAACCTCTTGCTAGCACCCTCAATTATTGCACACCATTTCCCTGTTGATAAGACCAGACTGGATCTGAAGACTTGACACTGCTGCCCAAGTTCGATCTGACATTCAGGCCTGGGTGACGATTTACTATTGTTGAAAGTCGTTCTTCTTCATGGGCCCCCTTGTTCTGCTCAATTCAGTCAAATTATGGCAGGATTATTGCTTACTGCTGAAAAACTAATCATCATAGAAAATGTAAAATCTTAAGGCAGTCACCTGGAAAAGAACCCGAGGCTCTAAGAACATTATACATTGGTAAAATGGATGCAGTTTCACCTTAGACTCCATTAAGGTATTGAACCAGTTTAACTCTGGTGCTATCAAAGCTGTACTAGTAAACTTGTTGGTTGGAATTCCTAAAATACTAAGAGCCCCTCTCAGTGCTGTACTACAAGCATCAGCAATACTGGCTACTGTCTCAAGTGTAGTCCTTATTTCTAACACAGAAACTAACTATCTCTGGAAAAAGTCACTACAAAACCGGCTTTATCATGAGTAGCTCTTAAGGGTAAGGAATTCGGCTCGACTGCAAATGCTGCTGATGTGACTACGACTAATAGAAACAAAGTTCTGCTCTATACCTCCTTGTTAGCTGAAGAGCAGCATTATATGTTATTTATTTTCTGTTTTGTTGCACAACCAGCGTTGTGATATCTTGTTTGAATCTGCTTATGCCACTTGTTGACTGGAATCTTTTCCTTATGCGAAGTGCTCGGTAACCCCTTGGTATACTCCACGCTGTATAAAACTGTTGCTTAATAGATGTTTGTAGCATGTGCTGCTGTAGACCACATATTCTGCACACGTCTACCTTCTGTTGGGTGCTGACATTCGTAGGTTCTTTCTTTCAAAGGAGTCTTTGATCTCAAGCCACCTCATGACTCCCCCAATGCACTGGACAATGACTGCACCTCGGATTGTGTTTTCACCCAGTGGGTGAGTGTAGTAAGTGGAATGAGCGAAGCAGAAGAGTTGGTGCGGAGGAGCATTGCACAAAGGAAAATTATAATGTAAAGCATCTGCTTGCAAGGAGGGAGGGCGCATGTGAATGTAACATACTACAAGCTACAAATCGACAGTGACAGGACAACATTTTCCATTTGTAGATCACATGCTCTGCATAAACTACAAATCAGTGCACTCCCCTAAAGTGGCAATCAAGCAGATGAGGAAGATGTGTGAAAGTATGGAGTGCTGTTCAGGCATTTCAAGCTTTTTTTGTGCCATAAATAGCGCCATTGTAATGTGAAGCAAAAGTGTGTAGTGTAGTAGCAGCTTTATATAGGTCTCCCAGTGTTATGTTACCTAAAAAAGCAATTGTTGCTCCTTTCTTTCTAGTGTGTGCCCTCTTGTCACCGAATTCAAAGTTAATTTTCCCTTTGTATGCAGACTTGTATACATTTATCCATCCACTTTGCCAAAGCCAGCTTTGAAATGGGGTTTTCGAAGTGAGGTTTGTAGGAAAGAGCCCATTTTTGACATGTGATCTTGCACTTTTTGCCTGGTATTTGATGCAATTTTGACTGAAGCGCACTGGGTTCCTGCTAACCAGGTCCTCACTGCCAGTGCTCTTACCCTAAAACAAGGTGACCGTTCAATTGCTCCCAAATTGGCAATACCATTATCACCTCTCTAAGTCCCTAGTAAATGGTACCCTTGGTACCTAAGACATGGGTTTTAAATGAGTAAGGAGGCGGAAGAGGGTCCCTAAAGACTGAAGCATGTTTTGTGCCACGCTAAGGGACCCCCTTCCAAAATGCATACAAACTGCCACGGCAGGGTATGTCATAGTGTCGTCAAAAGTGAAAACACGACATGGCACACACCCTATGTGCTATGCTGCTTGCAATATATGTAAGTCACCCCTACAACAGGCTTTACAGCCCTAAGGCAGAGTGCATTATATTATATGTGAGGACATATCTGCATGAGCAGCTATGCCACTGTGCTGTCTAGTTCAATTACAAGATAGTACAAGTGAACAGGGAAGCCATCTTAAGTATACATATTGGGCACTGGTCATTAAGAGTTCCCCAGCTACATGATTGATTCACTGAAACCTATGGTGTTTTGGATCAAACACCATATCTTAATCCAGCCATACTGATTCCAGTAGTGAGTTTATTAAGATATTCACCCAGAGGGCACCTTGGAGGTGCACCCTGCAAACCTACCGGCTTCTTAGTGTGCTGGCTGACTGGTATTGTCCAGCCTACCACTACAGACCTGTTTCTGGCACCTCGTGTGAGGCCACACTCTGAGGCCAGAAACAATGCCTACTCGAGAGGAAGGTGTTCACACCTACTCCAGCAGGCTGGATGGTGATTTAGCATATCAAAGCCAGGAACTTCAAAGCCCCATCTGCCTTTCATATGCCACACCGGCTTCCTCCAGACCTGGGAGATGCCACCCCCAGCCCTGAGGCCCATTTGGCACCAGGACAGGCGAGAAAATAGCTAAGCAAGGGTTTTGCAGCGTGAATCTTTCTGGATTCACTATGCTGTGCATTATTCCGCGATCTTGTGGTTGGGTCCGGATTCGTAGTCTTTTCTTTGGTTTTTTTTTTTTTTTTTTTGTAGCCCAGGTGGGCGTCGACGTCCACCATTTGGTGCACCTCCCGTGACGTCGTCGTGCTTCCTGCGGAAGTCCCACCTTTGGGGCGCCATCTTCAGATTCTTTTTTCCGCCGTTGGGTCTGGATCGACATCGGGAAGCTCCAGAAATTCACTCGGAGGAAGAAGGAAGAAAAGCGAGTTTCATCGATAGAATCAAGAGAAGACATCAGGAATAGAACAGATTTCATCAGGAGCGCGAAGAAAGAGGACCAGCGAGCTTTTTCTTCGACAGCCTTGGAGAATGCACGCTCAGAGACCCTGAGCGAAATGGACAAGACGCCATTCAAGTTCTGCCCAAACTGCCACCACAAGTTCGCGCAGAAAGACCAGCATCCGGTCTGCAACCTCTGCCTACCGGTGGATCACCAGAGTATCGACTGCAACGCCTGCTCAGCCTTCGCGCCGAAGACACTCAGGGTGAGAGAGAGGCAGAGAAGAGCCAACGCCAACATGGATGGCAAAGGGAAACCCCCGACACTCTACGAGCTGGGCCTCGACACGGACGACGAGGACAACGTCGCCGAGACAGCCGAAAACTTCACGGTCGTAGAGACCGACAAGAAAAAAGAAGACGAGGTAAGAGAATCGTCGAGCGCAAGTCAAAAAACACCTCAAACACGAGGGGGACTCGAAGAAAACCGAGTCAAGGTCCACGAAGGGAGCCCCGGCGCCGAAAACTTCGACGTCCAAAGGGGGAACTTCGGACAAAAGGCCCAGCGGATCCTTACAAAAGGACTCCCTGGTGCAGAAAGACGCCGAAAGGCAAGGGTCGTCGAAATCATCCCATGAAACGGGCCGATCGACGCAGAAAGAACGTTCGACGTCGACGCAAGTTTCATCGAAAAGACCCGCGGTCGACGCCGAAAGCATCTCCGAAATGGAGAAAAAGAAGAGGCGGCTCGAGGCCGAAATGGAGAACATCCTTCAAAGGAAGAAGGAGTTCGACGCCAGGATGAAGGAATTCAAGATTCCAACGGTTTCATCGGCAGACGTCGTCGAGGTCGAAGAGGAGTTCGACGCCGAAGGGCTGACAAGGGATCTCGAAGAAGAAGAGGAGCCCTATTATGAAGAAGAAGCCGAGGAAGAAGACCAACAGTCGTTCTTCGAATCGGCGCCATCTACCAGCAACGACGTCGAATGGCACGATCTCGACACCGAAAACCCGGAAGAGCCCGTGGACACGTACCCCTCGAGGCCTTCGCCACCCGACGACATCGGGGTATACAATATGGTGGTGAAGAGCGCAGCACTGGCCTTCGGCGTCAAACTCGACGAGGAGAGGCCGAAAGCCGATTTTCTCGTCGAAACACTGCTCCCCATCCAGACTAGGAGTCAGTTCCTCCCCATGCTACAAAGCGTGATGAACCAGGGGAGAGAAGCCTTCAAGGAGCCTGCCACCTGCCGGTCAATCACACCCAGGACAGAGAAGAAATATAAGCACTCCTCCCTGGACCCACCTTACATCAAGGGTAGCGTCACCGCAGACTCCATCATAGCCTCCACGGCCAGGAGAAGGGCCAACGTTCCAGCAACTTCGGGCCCGCCACCGGATAAAGAGAGCAGGAGGATCGACCTCACAGGCAGAAAGGTCGAGAGGAACGCCGCAATGCACTGGCGCATGGCGAATTCGAATGCACTCCTCAATAGACACCAATACCAACACTGGGATGAGATGGGGGAGCTAGTAAAGCACCTCCCCGAAGAATACCGCCAGAGAGCCTCTCACCTGGTGGATGAAGGAAAGAACATCGCCAACTCCTGTATAAAGACGGCGTTGGATGGGGCAGAGACTTCAGCAAGACTCATGGCCATAGGGGTCACAGAGAGGAGGCATGCATGGCTAAGAATCTCGGGATTCAAACCGGAAGTGCAGAACAACATCCTTGGCACCCCCTTCAACGGAGAGACACTGTTCGGAGCAACGGTGGACGAAAAGCTCACCCAGCTCAAGAAGGAAAACGAGACAGCGAGGTCCATGGGGGCCCTACAGCTGAGGGGAATGAGACGAGGTAATCCCTCGAGGAGACCCTACGGTAGGGGTGCAAGCCAACAAGGGACATCGCACCAGGCGTTCCAACAAGGTCAGCAGGGCGAAGGTCACGGTCAAGGTCAGCAGAAGCAAAGCTGGCAATATCAACCTCGGGGCCAGTCCTTTCGCGGGAGAGGGAACGGACGTGGCCAAAGGAGGAGAGGGGGCGATCAGCCCTCCTCGAAGTGACTCAGCACGCAAGAAGACGCCTACCCTCGTCAGGTCCCCAAGGGTGAGGCGCAAAAAAGTGTCATCAGGGGGAAGAGAAGATTCAAGAGCCTACGAGCATACGTCACCAGTAGGCGGAAGGCTGAGGTTCTACCTTCAGGAGTGGCGGCGTATAACCACAGACAAGTGGATACGGAACATCGTGCAGTACGGATACTGCGTAGACTTGGAGAAAAGACCTCCAAACAGGAAACCGAAGGGAAGACAGAGATCTGCCCAAGAACTGGCAATACTCAGAGAAGAAACGCGGAAACTCCTACAAAAGGGAGCCATAGAGGCAGTGCCGTTCGGGGAACGCAACAAAGGGGTCTACTCAAACTACTTCGTGGTTCCGAAGGTAGACGGAGACCTCAGGCCCATACTGGACCTCCGTTACCTAAACAAGTTCATAAGAACGCAAAGGTTCAAAATGACTTCACTGCAGGAGGTACTGCCACAGATAAGAGAAGGGGACTTCATGGTCACCGTGGACCTCAAGGATGCCTACCTTCACATCCCAATAAACAGAAGGCACAAGGGCCTTCTAAGATTCAGCATCGAACAGGAACACTACCAGTTCACAACCCTGGCCTTCGGATTAAAATCAGCGCCAAGGGTCTTTACAAAATGCCTGTCGGCGGTAGAGGCACACCTACGAAAGCAGGGCATACACGTATACCCATACTTGGACGACTGGCTGGTCAAGGCAAACTCACGCGAGAAGTGCGAGAGGCACGCAAAACGCGTAACAGACACCCTCACAAATCTGGGATTTTCCATCCACTGGGGAAAATCATCGCTGGAACCGGAACAGGTAAAGATTTTCCTGGGGGCAAAGATCAACTCCCTCAACAGTACAGTAGTGCCCAGCGACAGGAGGACAGATGCCCTACTGAAGGAGACGCAGCTCTACCAGAAGGGGCGAGCTCTGACAGTGAGGGCGGTGAGCAAGATGATGGGGATGATGGCGTCCTGTATCCAGCTGGTGCCGAATGTACGCCTGCACATGAGACCATTCCAGGAATGGCTGCAACAGCAATGGTCACAAGCAAACGGAAGTTGGGAGGATCTAGTGGTTGTTACGCACGCAGTGCAGGAGGAGATAACTTGGTGGAACAGAGACAACATAACAACAGGGAGAAGCCTGACACCACCAAGCCCAACAGTGACCATTACCACGGACGCATCGCAGATGGGATGGGGAGCGCACATGGACAACCTCAGAGTGAGGGGTCTATGGGCTCCGGCAGACGCAGTCCGCCACATCAACTACCTCGAGTTGAAAACGATACTGCTAGCCCTGAAGGCATTCCAGAGACACCTGTGCGGGCAGAGGGTGTTGGTACAGACAGACAACACCACGGCGATGTTCTACATCAACAAACAAGGGGGGACACAGTCGTTTCCCCTCTCATCCCTAGCTCAAGAGATTTGGAGATGGGCCATACCTCTCAAGATAGATCTACTGGCAATTCACCTACCAGGGAAGGACAATGTGGAGGCAGACTGGCTGAGCAGGCAGACGTCAGCATCGCACGAGTGGGAGCTCAATGGCCAGGAAACGGAGAAAATCTTCCGGAGATGGGGGACTCCCACAATAGACCTATTTGCAACACGCCACAATGCAAAATGCCAAAGCTTCGCGTCCAGGCAACCAGATCAGCAATCCAAGGGAAATGCCCTATGGATAAGCTGGTGGAGGACATTTGCCTACGCCTTTCCACCGATACCCCTGTTGCACAGAGTGCTCGACAAGTGCAGAACCAGCAACATGACTCTGATCCTGGTGGCCCCACAGTGGGCGAGGCAGACATGGTTCTCACAGATTCAAGAAATGGCGCAAGGCAATCCGTACAAGTTCGAGAGGAGAAAAGACCTGCTCTCAATGCAAAACGGGGAGGTCCTGCACCCAGAGCCAGAGACCCTCAACCTAGCAGCATGGCTCCTGAAGACCTAGAGTTCGCACACCTAAGGTTACCTCAGAGCACTATGCGAGTGCTACGGGAGGCAAGGAAACCTACTACAAGAAAGTGCTACAGCGCAAAGTGGAAGAGATTCACGGTGTGGTGCAGGAAGAAGGGCCTGCACAACAGAATGACAAGAGACTCAACTGTGCTGAGGTACCTCACACACCTTCTAAAGAGTAACCTCTGCTCGAGCTCCCTAAGGGTGCACCTAGCAGCGATCGTTGCCTACACCAGAGGTGAGAAGGGTGGAAGTTTCTTCAGCTCGCAGGTGGTGAAGAGATTCATGGAGGGAGCCAAAAGAATGGCACCCCCGAAAAGGTTGCCGCCGCCGGCATGGAATTTAAACGTGGTTCTGACGGAGCTCATGAAGGCGCCGTTTGAACCCATTCACAAGGCCAATCTACAAATGTTGACGATGAAAACTGCCTTTCTAGTGGCCATAACCTCACTACGCAGGGTGAGCGAGCTTCAAGCACTAACGCTACAGGAGCCCTACATTCAAATTCACAAGGACAGGGTAGTCCTGAGGACGGACCCACACTTCATGCCCAAGGTAGTGTCGGCGTTCCACATGAATCAGAGTATCCAGATACCGAGTTTCTTCCAAAACCCGACTACAAACGCAGAGAAGGCCCTGCACACCCTCGATGCCAGAAGAGCGGTGATGCACTACATTGAAAGAACCAAGGAACTCAGGAAGTCGAAGCAGCTGTTTGTGTCCTTTGCTACTAGCTTCATGGGTAGACCAGTGACCAAGGGCACCATCGCTAGGTGGATTGCCCTCACTATTCAATTCTGTCACAAACAGGCTGGACAGGAGCTAACGGAGGGGCCACAAGCTCACTCCACAAGGAAGAAGGGGGCCACAGTTGCCTTCCTGGCAAACACGCCCATCCAAGACATTTGTCTCGCAGCAACTTGGGCATCTGTGCACACGTTCACAAAGCACTACTGCGTGGACATTCAAATGAATAAGGAAGCACAGGTCGGACAGAAGGTGCTACAACACATTTTCAACGACCAGCGATCATCTTCCACCCAGCCACCACAAAAATAGGAAAACCGCTACAAAGTCTATGCACAGCATAGTGAATCCAGAAAGATTCACGCTGCAAAACGAAAAGTTTCTTACCTGTCGGTGTAGTTTTGCAGCTTGAAGATCTTTCTGGATTCACTAGCGAACCCACCCACCTCCGCCAGGAAGATGAGGCTGGAGGAAGAGGGGGTGAAATGGATAGGATCAAATAGGTGGAGACGTACAGAAATATGGACAAAAAGATTAATCAATCGCCTAGGGTTAAAAAAAAAAAAAAAAAAACAGGGAAAAAAGAACCCGAAGATGGCGCCCCAAAGGTGGGACTTCCGCAGGAAGCACGACGACGTCACGGGAGGTGCACCAAATGGTGGACGTCGACGCCCACCTGGGCTACAAAAAAAAAAAAACAAAGAAAAGACTACGAATCCGGACCCAACCACAAGATCGCGGAATAATGCACAGCATAGTGAATCCAGAAAGATCTTCAAGCTGCAAAACTACACCGACAGGTAAGAAACTTTTCGTTCTTGTGGCACTACCAGGCCAGTCATACCCCTAAGATGGGGTGCCTGATGTGCTCCACGAAAGAGGTGTGCCGCTATTTTGATTTTGGTGAAATTAAGAACTCTGGGACAGGGTTATGCCTATTTTGTAGAGGAAGTGGTCATATAGGGTGTGTAGTGACCCAAGTGTAAGTAGACCATTGGCTATTACTTTTTACACCCCTTAACACCCCTAAATTCAGATTTTAAGTGGACCCCTGACACCAGGACCTCTGATTCTCCCGACACGAAGAGCTGAAGAAGCGAGAACTGTCGACTAATATATATATATATATATATATATATATATATATAATATACATTCCAAAAGAAAGTACAAATAGAGAGCGCACACATGTAATCAATGTGCAGTGAAGAACGACTTTATTAAATCCCATTACGTGCTCGACTGTTACCAGTCATGGGTGTAATCAAGACTTGTTCTTCACTGCACGTTGAGTACCTGAGTGTGCGCTTTCTATTTAGAATTCTAATGACCGGCCTGCTCTGCCGGCATAGTGTACCACCTTCCTTGGGCTGAGTGTTTCTGGAAGGGGCAAGCTGTTAGAGATAGATAGATATATGATCGAGATGGATATATGTATGTAGTTAATACTCCGGATGAAGTGGCTCAAAAGGAGGCCCCATAAGCTTCGAAAGTACCACATTAAGTTTCCTCCCAGACGCAGTATGGGTCCTGGGATTTTGTTTGGTCCTCTAGGTCTCCCAGACAGGTGACGAGACATTTTAAAGGAAGTGCGAAAACAGATTACAAGCAAAAGTTGGTCATGTTCATTCACTGGTTTAGGCAGGAAAACATGCCACATAATCTGACAGGAAACTCAACTTAGTTTGATACAAAGCTTGCTTATGCATCCCTTAGGGTGCACCTATCGGCTAAAGTGACATAACACCTCAGATACGCCAGGAAAAAATCCTTTTACCATGCCTGTGATTTAAGATCCTTATAATCTTGTAAGTAAAACGTTTTTTTGCAGGCTTACCCCCACTTTTTTGTTACGTACTGTTGTAATGACTGAAATGCCTTGAGCCCGGCTAAACAGAACTCTGTGCATGTGCTCTGACTCTTACAATGGTGCATGTTTAATTGGCTTGTCCTCACTGGCGTAGCCTAACTTACTTGTAAGTCTCTAGTATATGGTACCAGGGGTACCCAGGGCCTGTAAGTTACAGCGTCCCCCTGGCACTTGTTGTGCGACCATGAGGGGAACGAGGTAACACCTTGTTCCCAGTGTGCCTCTGCGAACTGGAAGGGCAGTTTGAACTAACTCGACTTCACCATTTAAGTTAATGGCAAAGATAAAACCTCCCTGTTCGAGGCATATGAGCTGCAGATTATACACTTTTGCACCGATCGCCATCTGGTCTTGGGCCCGTATGTTTGCAGTTTGTTTTTCCTCTTGGAAAGTGTTTGGAAGTCACGAGGTCGGTGACTCCTCCCTTGGATCGTATTGCGCATGGGCTTCGGCTCCATCTTCAGATTGGTTTTTTCCGCCATCGGGCTCCGATGTAATACTTCGCGCTCCGGTTCCGAACATTTCCAGTTCGACGATCGAAGCGGAATCCTCGCTCATCGCGGTATTGTTCAGATCCTGAGCTCCTCAATCACCTTCTCTTCGACACACCTTCGATTCCAGTCGTCGACGGCGGCCTTCGGGCCTATCCAAGCTCCGGTCCCGGCTGATGGAAAGAACTCCATTCAAGAAGTGCACTCGATGTGGGTCCAAATTCCCCCACACCGATCTTCATGAGGTATGCAACCTCTGCCTCTCCCCTGAACACGAGGCTCGAGACTGTCCCGCCTGCAAGTCTTTCATATCGAAAAAGACTATTCGAGATCGAAGGGCCAGACGAAACATGGCGCACTTCTCGACCTCCGTTCCAGCCGACATCTTCGGGGACGACGTCGAAGCTCCGGGACAGCAGCACACCGAAGAGGACCTCGTCAGTGCTTCCAAAGCCGACGACTCGGATGTGGAGGACATCACCCCGGCGCAGAGGGTCGTGAGTAATATACCCCCTCCCACACCCGCGCCGACACCCAAAAAGGCTTCGGTCACGCCTTCGCCTCCGGGCCTAGGCAAGACCAAAGACACTGCTTCGAACACCCCACCTTTGGGCCCGGTGAAGAAGCCTAATAAGCCTTCCGGCGGCTCGGGCTCGAGCCAGCCTGCCAACGGTGCTGATAAACACACTTCGGCACCGAAAAAGAGACCGGCCTCTACCTCGACACCGAGCTCCGCACCAAAGCCCTCGGTGTCGAAACACAGCCTTTCGGTACCGACCAAACATCATAAGGCCCTCCGCACCAACACTCCCGCGCCGAAGCCTGCCTAGACGCCGACCAAAAAAGCACGGCACGGACAAGCCTAAAAAGCCATCGCCCCCGAAACCTTCGGCGCCGACCGAACAACCATTGTCTCAAGAACTGTTTACACCGGATCCTTTGCAAAAGACACTTACCAAGGATCCAAAAACTGGACATTTGGCACTTTCTACCAAAAAGAGACATTTGGACAAGCCGGCTCCGCCTCAACCTCCAAAGAGGAAAGACTGTGCTACCTCCCCTTTCAGAGTGCCTTCCCCCACCTCCTCCACCCTCTCCACCTCTGCCCCCTCCGCCTTCTTCACCCCTGCCTCATCGCTCTCCGACCCCGTCTCCAGACCATGATGATCAGGGGGACCCATACTACGATCCAGGGGATGTGCCACAAGACCCCACCCCTACAGGATCCCCAGACCCATGGGACAATTATAATAATCCAGACATTCCAGATGTCCCACAAGATGACCTTTATCCATCCAGGCCATCTCCACCAGAAGACTCATTAGGTTTTCACCACCTACTTCAGAGGGCGGCACATTATCACGGGGTAGAGCTACACACTGACCCAGTAGAGGAAGATTTCCTCCTCGACACCTTTGATACCGCACATAGGTCTACTTCTATACTACCTATGCTCAAGGGGGTAATAAAACATGGCCAGAGGTTTTTAAAGACCCAGTCAGGGCTAGGGTCATTAACCCACGCATAGAGAAGAAGTATAAAGCTGCCCCCACAGATCCTGCCTATTTCAAAGGGCCAGCGCCACTGGATTCTCTAGTGGTCTCCACTGCACGGAAGAGGTCAAACTCCCAGGCGTCAGGCGAAGCACCACCACCTGACAAGGAGTCAAAGCTACTGGACGCGTCAGGAAAGCGCACTGCATCACAGGCAGCCAATATATGGCGTATCGCCAACACTCAAGCGCTATTGGCCAGATACGACAGGGCGCATTATGATGAACTAGAAACCATCATGCACCATCTCCCAGAAAAATACAAAAGTAGGGCCAATGAGTTAATTCAAGAGGGTAAGGCCATACTAACACCTCTATACGCTGTGCCTTAGACGCAGCAGACACAGCCTCCAAGGCCATTAACACTAGCGTCCTCCGTCGCCATGCTTGGCTGAGAGTTTTAGGCTTAAAACCCGAGGTACAAGCCTCCATATTAAATCATCCATTTGATCAAGAACATCTATTCGGCCCAAAGGTAGATGAGAACCTCGAGAAGATGAAGAAGGACACAGATATGGCGAAATCTATGGGAGCCCTGCAGTCACACCCTCCTAGGCGCTCCTTTTGCCGCTCTTCCTTTCGGGGCACGGCCAGAGGCTACTCCTCAGCGCGTCCACGTCCTACAAATCCCCTGCTCGATCCACCTTCACAAGGGGTTATCAAAGAGTCGGCTATAGAGGCAATAACAATAAAGGCAGAGGCAAAACAAATACCGCCCGCTCTGCCACACCGCCTACCCAATGACTTCCCCCTGCTCCCTCCAGACCATCCCACTCCGGTCGGAGGCAGGTTACAAAATTTCCTTCATGTCTGGGAGACCATCACATCAGACAGATGGGTGACACAAATTATTCGTTCAGGGTACTGCCTAGACTTGACGACCACCCCCCCCCAACATTCCACCCAGGCAACGCCCAATGTCACAAGAACATTCCACGTTACTAAAACAGGAAATAATCTCCCTCCTACAAAAACAAGCGATAGAACAAGTCCCTGCCAATCAGCAAAATTTAGGGGTCTACTCCCTATATTTTCTGATACCAAAAAGAGACGAGACTCTACGACCTATCTTAGATCTCCGGCCTCTAAACACATACATACATTCGGACCATTTTCACATGGTCACACTTCAGCAGGTAATTCCACTCCTCTCCCAAAATGACTTTCTCACCACACTGGACTTGAAAGACGCATACTTTCACATTCCGGTACACCATGCTCACAGAAAGTACCTCAGATTTGTAGTGGACGGGCAACACTACCAGTTCAAAGTGCTCCCATTCGGGGTCACAACAGCACCAAGGGTATTCACCAAGTGCCTAGCCGTAGTGGCGGCACACCTCAGAAGACAGCACATTCACGTCTTCCCATATTTGGACGACTGGCTAATAAAAGCCACGTCCTACAACCAATGTGTACATCACACCGCCACTACCATCCATCTACTTCACCAGCTAGGCTTCACAGTGAACCACCAAAAGTCCCAGCTAATACCATCCCACACAAAGCAATACCTCGGTGCCACCATAGACACCTCAAAAGCCATAGCCTACCCCAATCCTGCCAGGATTGCAAGCATTCAGGCTTTGCGTCAAAGATTCATACCTCAACACTCTCTCCCAGCAAGAGTGTTTATGCAACTGATAGGGATGATGGCCTCTTGCATTTTCATAGTGCCCCATGCAAGACTCCAGATGTGTCCACTCCAAGAGTGCTTAGCGCGCCAGTGGAAACAGGCCCAGGGTCAATTAACAGATCTGGTGTTGGGAGACGGTCGCACCCATCGCTCTCTGCAGTGGTGGAACACCACAAATCTTTCCAGAGGTCGACCGTTCCTGGACCCGGTTCCACAAATAATCCTAACAGACGCATCGCTCTCCGGCTGGGGAGCTTATCTACTTCACCTCACAGTGCAGGGCACATGGACGCCGCAACAAAAGTTACTCCATATCAACCATCTGGAGTTACTGGCAATCTTTCTAGCCCTAAAATCCTTTCACACACAGATTTTAGCCAAGGCAGTCCTCATTCGCACAGACAACATGACTGCCATGTACTACATTCAAAAACAGGGGGGCACACACTCTCCACAGCTCTCTGTTAGCATAGAGCATATGGAGATGGGCAATTCCACAAAAGATTTTTCTCCTAGCCCAACACGTCCCAGGAGTACAAAACACCGTGGCAGATCTGCTGAGCAGACAGACGCAGCAGATCCACGAGTGGGAACTTCACCCACAGGTTCTTCACCCGTTCTTTCAGAAGTGGGGGCATCCACACATAGACCTATTCGCCACCCTCAAACAAAAAATGCCCAAGCTTCGCCGCCAGATATCCACACCCATTGTCCAAAGGCAACGCGATATGGATGAACTGGTCAAACAAATTTGCATACGCTTTTCCACCTCTCCCACTAATTCCATTAGTGGTCCGGAAGCTACAGCAGCATTCCCTAACTCTAATCCTAGTAGCTCCAACATGGGCCAGACAACCGTGGTACACCACGCTGCTGGAACTCTCAGTAGTACCACACCAAAAGCTACGCCTCTCACCATGCCTCCTAACCCAGAACCATGGAGAGATCAGGCACCCGGACTCAGCTCAGCTCAACCTTGCGATCTGGCTCCTGAGGTCCTAGAATTTGGATACCTTAACCTTCCCCCTGATTGCAAACCAAGCAACAAGCTAGTGTGGGCCAAGCTGTACTAAAAACACTGTTTCAGACAACTGCAACGGATGCCGGTGGTCGCCGCTAGGGTTGGGTACTGCTATATAATCTATGCACAGTGTATAATCTGCAGCTCATATGCCTCGAACGGAATATGCTTCTTACCAGTATGCATCTGTTCTTGGCATGTAGAGCTGCAGATCTATACACGCCTCCCCGGCTACCTGTATCTGTTCCAGTCTTATCTTATTTAGATACAATACCCATGGGTTTCTTTACTGTTACTACTACGCTCCATCTTTCCCTGTTGGCGAAAAACAATCTGAGGATGGAGCTGAAGCCCATGCGCAATACGATCCAAGGGAGGAGTCACCGACCTCGTGACTTCCAAACACTTTCCAAGAGGAAAAACAAACTGCAAACATCCGGGCCCAACACCAGATGGCGATCTATGCAAAAGTGTGTAGATCTGCAGCTCTTCATGCCAATAACAGATGCATACTGGTAAGTAGCATATTCCTTTTAATGCATGCAGGTCACCCTTATGGCAGGAGTTTTTAATTTGGAAAAGTGAGTAGCCCCAGCCAAGTACAGTTAGTCTGGCACCCCAACCCCTACTATCTTCTAAATGGGACTACTAAGGTTGGTACTGTTTTGGTATCAAAAGAATCAGGCCATTAAATCTGATTTAATGGTTGAATCTAATTTAATGTCACTGGTGGACAAAGTGCAACTTTAAAAGTTTCCACTTTAGTTGCTCAGGGTTTGTAGTGCCTACTAATGAACACGGCGCTTGTCCTGCAGACACCTATCTGCCCTCCTTGGAAGACATGCTAGCCAGCGACTCCCAGGAAAAGACACAGGGGCTTCCATGAGAGAGAGATTACCTCACTCTTGCAGAAAGCTACACGGGTGTTAGCCCTAAAGGCAAGCTTCAAAGGAGAAGCTACCTTTGAAGGGCAAATAGGTAACACTTAGAAGGGAACTCTATTTAGGCAGAGAGCCTGGCAATGGGAGCACTCTGTGTGGAGAAGGGTTCTCTCCATGTTGGGAGTGGGCAGAATGGTGCACCTGGGATAGCCAGATGATAGGCTTCCAAGCAAGTGGTCATTAGGAGGGAGGGAACTTGGTAGCCCGTTGGCTGCCTAACGCATCCTACCCTGACAGCATTTTCTGAAGATAAATAGGGCACCCCTGGCATCTATAACTCAGATCTCTACCGACTTGGAGGCAAGACTGAAGAAAAACTGCCTTGTAGCACACGGGGCCCAGCAAAGAGAACCTGCACCTGTGGCCT
This sequence comes from Triturus cristatus, assembly GCF_964204655.1. Lineage (NCBI taxonomy): Eukaryota > Metazoa > Chordata > Amphibia > Caudata > Salamandridae > Triturus > Triturus cristatus. The sequence goes on along the minus strand of NC_140593.1, from coordinate 1,204,873,499 downwards.
GCCACGTCCTGCTCAGGGCACGTTTTCCAGAGCCAAGTTTAGCCAGGAGACTTCAAGGGCCAGCCGACGGGCCTCGTGTTCACAGCACAGGGACACAAAAGCTGCTGGGTCAAGTATGTAGGCCAAGTCTTAAAGTCACTAACACTGTCTCCGTGGAGCACCAATGACCAGGTCTGATGACAAAGTTGCACCTGAGTCCGCTGAATCCAGGAGTGCTTTTGGAAAGATGCTGGGACCCTCAGAAGGCAAATTATCAACCCAGAATAGGCTGAGCGGCAAAAGAACCAGCAAGAGGTGGGTTTCTGTAAGGCGCCCATGGCATATGTCGTCTCCGTTTCTCTCTTTTCCATCATCACCTCAACCTGGGGCCCCTAGAGATGTTCCTCGTCAAAGGGCAGGTTGAGGTGATGTTGAACATCTGGCTTGATGCCGGAGACGCGGAGCCAGGCACTTCTGCGGAGGAGCACTCCGGAGCTGATGCCTCGAGCATTTGTGTCAGCAGGATCTAAAGTGGAACTAACAGTGGTGTTCGAGATGAGCTTGCCCTGTGGGATCAGCTCATGCCCTCTCTTGCAGTGCTCCTCTGCAAGATGTTGGAGGAGCTCCTCTATCTCATCCCAGTGGACCCGCAATTACCTTGAAACCAGGCCGATTGAGTCGGCGGGGTTAAAAATAAAAAAATTGAAGATTGCGCTGCGACTCGCCTGCCAGCAGCATCCATGCACTTGCTTTCCTTATTAGAAGGGTGTTGCTGTTACCTTGTACATTGGCTTGTTTACGGGTAGTATGCACCACCAAAGAATTGGGAGGGAGTTGACTCCTAATATTAAGGGGGGGTCTGATGGTTAAGCCTCGTACTTCTTATAGATTTGGGGGTGGAGGGGGGTATTACTCTTGCTTTAACCGGCTCCTTGAAAATGTCAGGAGCGGGTTTGAGCATTCCCTTTAACATGGTGAAACAGTGGGCAAAAAGAGTTTAGAAGAGGAAGTCCTCTTCAATGGATTCCTTAAGCATTTCCACCTCGTGGTATGACGCAGTCCTATGGAGGACCTCATGGTAGGTGGTGGTGTCGTTAGGAGGTGAGGGCTTGGTAGTGTCGTTTGGAGGTGAGGGCTTGGCATGGTAGGTGAGGATCCATATCCCTTTGGGTATCCTAATTGTAAGAATCCCATGGGCCACCTTGTTGGGAGCATGTTGTATGGTTCCCCCTGCCATGTGCGCCCTGGTTGGAATGTGAAGACCCTGTGGGATATTGTAAAGGGGTCTGGTAGAGAAGCAGGTGGAGGATGGTGATGCTGGAGGCCTGGGTGGTGTGGTTGAGGGAACTGGCAGTGGAATCCGGAAGAGGATTTGTGGTCTTGTCTTGCTTCTTCTACAGCTTGGGTGGTGATTGGAGCACCAGGCCTACCTCGAAGCAAAACTGCCTCTTTGAAGGCTGAGTGCCTGACACCGGAGGCTGTGCGAGAATTTGGCCAGTCTGTGGGTAGATGACAACATGCCTCTGGTAAGAGTTGTTGTTTGTTTTGAAGTTTTTGGAGAACCGGTCTGGCGGGCGATTTTTCGGTCCCCACGGAATGCACTTGGGCCGATTTGGGTATCAGCGGTTTCGATCTGAAGGTCGGCTTGGTGCCCAGCTGGGAGAGGGCAGCACCAAATGGGTCTGCTTCAAGATTTTCTTCAGTGTAGAGCCGAAGTTGGGCGTGGGATGGTTTTTGCAGACCTTGGCCCGAAGGCCGTGGCGGTCTAGAAGCTGGTCTCCGTGGGTCCAGAGCTGCTGAACATCCCTTATGGGTTGGAATCTCCGAGTGCTAGCGGTGTCGAGGGAGAAGAGAAATCAGAACAGTTCTCACTACCTGTTGAGGGGGAGGTCTTTGCTCTTGAGGCCAGAGCTGGTATCCGGTGAGAAAGCCTCATTGGCAACAGACTGCTCCAGATGATGTTCACCATCGAGGTCTTTTGTGGCAGAGAAGTCTGGGTGACCTCGCAGCTCCTGTGCGACATCTCAATTGAAAGGGCCCAGTGGTCTTGGAGACTTTTTCGACCGGAATGATCGGCAGGTGTTGCAGGATGGCTCGTCGTGCTCTGGTGAGAAGCAAAGATTACAGACCTGTAAAAAATTGGCTCTGTATATACTGCACCAAAGTAAGGTTCAGTGTGCACAGAGTCCACAGTCCTCAGAGGTTTGGCAGAGGCTAAAGTTAGATATAACCTTACTCTCTAAAGTGGTAGCTTGGTCGAGCAGTAAAGCAGTATCAGAGGACAGTGTAAAGCATTTGTTTTAAACACTCAGTCAGCAAATGGTCTCACCCACTCAAGAACTGAACTCGAGGCCAATGCTTTGTATATAAAAATATATAGCTGTAGAACCACAAGTAGGTATCAAAATGTACTTTCTCAGAATGAGATGCTTTAGTTAAATACTTTCAATAGGCAATAGACTTTTAAATGCAATAGTTACAGTTGTTGCAGTAGGCAACACAATTCAAACACAATTATCACATTGAGCTCAATGGGACTTTTTAAGTAAATGCAATTTGTTATTTTGCGTGTGATTTTCTTACGTCGGGTCGGATCCTGGATTCAACCCTGGTGCATTTCCTGTAAACAGTTGAAAGAAATCATTTTTGTTACACAGGAGATTTTTAAGGAATATGTGTACGTTTCAAAAATCGACACTTAGAAAAATTTCTGGCAAAAACCAGGCAATGTTATCCTATGGAGGAAAATCAAGTTATCGGTAAGTACGGTTGTAATTACTTTTCAGGGTCAGTGTTGGGCACCAAGATCCAGCCCTGGGATCTCTCCTGATAACAGGTGAGTAATTTCGTTTTCGTTGATCGGCTGATTTTTAGTGAATATTTTAAAGTTTCAAAACTCGACACTTAGAAGAATTTCCAAGTGAAACCAGTCAATGTTCGCCTATGAAGAAAAAGTGAGTTATTGGCTTTTAGGTAAGTACTCGAATGGCAGAGTTAAGGTTCTGGGTATAGACTCCGGAGTCTCCCAGGGTCAGGTAGGTACAGTTGTTACACCCTCAGCAGCACAGGGGCAGCCGGGTGCAGAGAGAGTTAGGCCCAATAGTAGCCTATGGCGGGCAGGAGGCTGTTGGATGGTGGCTGCTAGCAGGCAGGCCACGCGGCTGTGGGAGCTGGGCTCCTGGTCATTTACTCAGGGCAAGTGGGGAAGTAGATTAGGATAGGTGTTGCACTCCCAGAGGCACTCGGGCGGCTGGGTGCAAGGTGCTTTTGAGCCGTTGGGCGCTACTAAATTTAGGGGTGTTACAGGTAGGTAGAGATCAGGGACCAGTAGGTCCCTATCCTGCCACTCTCCAGTGGGAGGGGGGCCGGAGCCTAGTCCTGATTGGGTAGGGCTCCCCATCCTCAAGATGGTGAGAGCCCTTAGTTGTGCTTCACCTCGCCTCCCCCATCTGAGGGGTGGGGTTGGCAGAGGCTGGCACTCCCCCTTTCCTCACTTAGGTTTTCCCGCCGATCTTCCCGCCAGAGTGGGGGTCAGAACCGGTGGGGGCCAGTTGCTGAGTACAGCAAGTGGCCTGGAGAAGCTCACAAAGGCGGCTTTGAAGCTTCCCCCGCCCATCCTGGGGGAGGAGACCTAGCACCTCGCCCAGGACGTGCATTGTTGCAGACCCACGAGAGCGGATGGCTCTCTACCCAGGGGCCCAGCAACATGTCTGCTGTGTGGCAGCCTCTCAGTCAGGACGCTGGTTGTTGGTTCGGTTCAGGGGGCATCTCTAAGATGCCCTCTGTCATGCATTTTACATAAAATTCCACACTGGCATCAGTGTGGGTTTAATGTGCTGAGAAGTTTGATATCAAACTTCTCAGTCTCCAGTGCAGCCATCATGGTGCTGTGGAGTTCATGATGACGACCTCCCAGCACCATATACTCTTAATGGCAGCACTGCACTTGCAGTGCCCAGGAATGGACCTGGGTACTGTAGGGGTACAGGGCTCATGCACCTGTACCCACACCACTGGCATAGGGCACCCAGCTAGAGGGGTGACTGAGGTATGCCAGGGCAGTGTATGTTGTGGGCATGGCACACACGGATGTGACGACAAGACGAGAAATGTCCTGAAGCACACCCTTTGTTGTTCATTAGATTATTCATATCTCTTTCCATTTAATTCCCATTTGGCGCGCAAAACCTGGAATGGTGCGCCGTTCCTACGCACCACAACATAATATATTGAAGAGTAGTGGCCAATGTTTGAGTGGGTCACGATCCGGTTGCACAGCTGTATACACATTAGTACTTCAAATTAGTACACATCCACCAAAGTAATCAGTTGTTTATCATTTTTATTTTCCTTGTTTTTCGTCATGTTATCCTTGTTTTTCTTCACGTCAATGGATGTAAAAAATTCATTGAAATTACTTTTAGCGTGTTATTTTTCTAAATATTGCCCATCCAGGCCTATATGTCATTCAAACGTTGGCCGCATGTCAGCCCCTGGTAAATGGTACCCTAGGTACCCAGGGCCTTGTGACCAGGGAAGGCCTCTAAGGGATGCAGCACTCATTGTGCCACCCTTGGAGGCCCTGTACCCTTACACACACACTGGCTTTGCTGTCTGGGTGCAAGACAAAAGAAAGTCGACATGGCACACATCCCTGTGTGCCATGCCCATCACCTACACTGCCATGGCATACATCAGCCACCCCTCTAGCTGGGTGCCTTATGCCAATGGTGAGGGCGCAGGAGCCCTGTGCCCCTACAGTACCCAGGTCCGTTCCTGAGCACTGTAAGTGCAATGCTGCCATTTAAGAGTACATGGTGCTGAGAGCTCGTCAAACACGAACTCCACAGCACCATAATGGCAACACTGAAGACTGAGAAGTTTGGTATCAAACTTAAATTTGATACTTGTATAGCGCACTACTCACCCGCAAGGGTCTCAAGGCGCTTGTACGAATACCGCTGTGGAACCCATCCTGGCTTTCCCTGTGAGGCGTCCACTCCTGGGCACCCCCAAGGTGGAGGCCAGGCATCCTTAGCGTTGTGGGGGCCGTTGTGGAGATTAAGCAAGCTATTGCCCAGAGTTGCAGAGTGGGACTCCATGATTGGAAAAGGCACCGAGGCGAGAATTATCAGGTCCGTGGAATTTTTGAGCCCAAGACCCGCCGAGGCGGGGAATTGAACCCTGGTCCCGGGCTAGACCTCTGCATCAGGGTCTGCCACTCTAATCATTGAGTGTATAAACAATGGGGTGACCCTGTGTCCCTCAGAACCTGGGTAGGATTATTATAGGAAAACAATGGTTCTGTCGGGTATGGGTAAAACAATCGCTTTGTTGAAAGAATAAATCAAGAAAAAAAAATGGAGAATCAATCAAGTTGACCACACAATCTCAAAGTACAAATCAAGATCAGGCTTGTTTTGAAAGATGTAATGTCATTCTTTATCTATAAATTGCATCATTTATATGAAGAAGCACAAATGACATTGAAAATGCAGGATTACCAAGGTAGTAGACTGTAAAGTGAGTCAGTGAATTTGTGACAAGGTGACATAAGTGACCAAATTGTGCATAATATATACAGTGAACGAATGCAGAAAAGACTTTTTATATACACAATATACAAAAGGAGGGCCAGTATCGAGGGCAAACAATGACACTGTTTCATGGAGAAATCAAAAGTTGTATGAAAAACAGGTCTCGCACTGGTCCTAACAATTTTCGTCGACGTTTCAACCCAATATAAGCGACTTTAAATCGTCATGCAGGGTCTTCATCAGGACATTAAAATAAACGATGGCAACCTGCAAGAGCAAGTAAAGTGCGTGTCAAAAATATGTTGCGATTATTTAATTGTGTGATCCCGAATGATAAGGGCCATCACTCACCTAGCCAGTGATCTAGGATGGCCTGGCAGACAAACGTTCGTGCGTAGGGAAACAGAGCGCCTCATCAAATGTGGTCTCTGTAATTCAAAGTAAAAACGCGTGTTTCCGTCAGTAAACAACATAAGGTCTGCGCCTATTCATTTGTGAGGCTAAGAATAATGGTTAAAAATAATGGCCTCTAGGTAGACTGGTTCAAACAATTAAGCGATTCAATCATCCGTTTGCGGAAGTTGTGAGGCTAAGAATGATGGTTAAAAGTAATGGCCTCTATGTGGACTGGTTCAAAAAATTAAGCGATTTAATCATCCGATTAAGGAAGAGGAAAACAACTTCAGTGCTGAAAGAGGCGCTCACCTTAGACGGCGTGGTTCAATTAAATGAGGCTGACTCCGGTCAATAAATCACGTCGGAACCGATCCAAGTTCTACTTCCTATTTTAAACTGGGAGGATAAAAATTCAATCAGGATTGTTCACGACCGGGCTAGGCCGGGGGCACTGGTTATGGGGATGAACCTATCTTCGCGTTCAAACGGGCCAAGAATGTAAAAGACAGTGTTGTTAAGGCTTACCTCGAACCACCAAAAACACGTGGTCTCAGACAACAGCTGGGGCTACCTTCCATCGTGGGCCATTACAAGTGTGGCCAATGCAAAGCCTGTCCGTTGTCATTAGAGGGCTCTTCCTTCACCCATAATGACAGAACTTATAACTCATCAACTTTCACGAATTGCAACAGCTCCAATTTAATATACGTGATAAGATGTCCTTGTGATCTCTTATATGTGGGACAAACAACACAAAAAATAAAAGTAAGGATACTACAACACATGAGCCGTATCAGATGTAGAACACAAGGGGCCCCCATGGTGGATCATTTTCTGGCACTAAGCCATCTACCTGAAGAATTGAAATGGTGGGTGCTAGAGAAGGTCAGTCTTGCGCCAAGAGGGGGATCAATAGCTGTGAATCTGAAGAGAAAAGAGTGTAGATGGATTCATTTCCTTAATACTGTCCAGCAAGGTCTTAACAGCCTCGAGGAAACATCCAGGGAGATGGGGCAACTATGACACTTCTCCATGCACCCCATGTCGCACAACCGCTTAATTGTTTGAACCAGTCTACCTAGAGGCCATTATTTTTAACCATTATTCTTAGCCTCACAAATGAATAGGCGCAGACCTTATGTTGTTTACTGACGGAAACACGCGTTTTTACTTTGAATTACAGAGACCACATTTGATGAGGCGCTCTGTTTCCCTACGCACGAACGTTTGTCTGCCAGGCCATCCTAGATCACTGGCTAGGTGAGTGATGGCCCTTATCATTCGGGATCACACAATTAAATAATCGCAACATATTTTTGACACGCACTTTACTTGCTCTTGCAGGTTGCCATCGTTTATTTTAATGTCCTGATGAAGACCCTGCATGACGATTTAAAGTCGCTTATATTGGGTTGAAACGTCGACGAAAATTGTTAGGACCAGTGCGAGACCTGTTTTTCATACAACTTTTGATTTCTCCATGAAACAGTGTCATTGTTTGCCCTCGATACTGGCCCTCCTTTTGTATATTGTGTATATAAAAAGTCTTTTCTGCATTCGTTCACTGTATATATTATGCACAATTTGGTCACTTATGTCACCTTGTCACAAATTCACTGACTCACTTTACAGTCTACTACCTTGGTAATCCTGCATTTTCAATGTCATTTGTGCTTCTTCATATAAATGATGCAATTTATAGATAAAGAATGACATTACATCTTTCAAAACAAGCCTGATCTTGATTTGTACTTTGAGATTGTGTGGTCAACTTGATTGATTCTCCATTTTTTTTTTTCTTGATTTATTCTTTCAACAAAGCGATTGTTTTACCCATACCCGACAGAACCATTGTTTTCCTATAATACTCTAATCATTGAGCCACACTTCTCCACTCATTGAGCCACACTTCTCCACTCATTGAGCCAAACTTCTCAGCACATTAAACCCACACTGATGCCAGTGTGGGATTTAATGTACCAAGCACCCCAGAGGGCATCTTAGAGATGTCCCCTTAAACCTAACCTACAATCCACGTCTGCTCTGAGGCTGCCTAGGCTGCCACACAACAGACATGTTGCTGGACCCCTGGGTGGGAGAGCCCCTGCTCTCCTGGGCCTGCAACATTGCACATCCTGGGCGAGGTGCTAAATCTCCACCCCCAGGATGGGCAGGGGGAAGCTTCAAAGGCATGCCGCCTCTGTGAGCTTCCCCAGGCCACGGCAACCCCCCACTCTGGCGGGAAGCTTGGCCGGAAACCCCAAATACGGACAGGGGATGTGCCAGCCTGCCAACCCCACCCCTCAGGTGGGGGAGGCGAGGTGAAGCACATCTCCGGGCTCTCGACATCTTGAAGATGGGAAGCCCTACCCTATCAGGACTAGGCTACTGCACCCCTCCCACAGAAGAGAGGCAGGATTGGTCCCTGCCCTTCACCTACCTGTAACGCCCCTAAATCTAGTATTTAGGGGCACCCTGAACCTTCCTTCCCCAGATTCCGAAATACAAAGAAGAGCAAGAAGAAAGAAGACCTGCCCTGCAGCTGCTAAGAAGAGGAAGACACCAACTGCTTTGGCCCCAGCCCTACCAGCCTGCCGACCCTCGAACCTGCTCCTGCTCCAACCCGGCATCTCTTGTGGCCAGCAACCTCACAAACCCCGGAGGACCTGGCTACCTTTTGGCTCTAAGCCCCTGGGACTCCCATGAGTAGAGGCTCTACTCAAAACCTACCTCTAATCCCTGGCAGCAGCCCGGAACCGCGAACCCAGCACACTGCACCAGCCAAGCCTAGCCAGTGCCGGAGTGAACAAAGACCACGAGGGCAACCCCACGGCGACTGTGACCCCGAGTCCGGCACCCAAGGACCTCCCTCGACACTCCTGAAGAAGCCTGCAGCCTCAGAACAAGGTGCCCCCCCTACCGCGATCAACAGTGGGTAAGATTTCCCGACACCAAAAGGCACCCCTGCACACGGCACCCCGCGGCCCCCTGTGCCCAATCCCGGGGTACCTACCTATCCTCCAACTACCCAACTTATCTCTCGAAGTGGTGGCGGCACCTGAAGAATCCTCGTCCCCGAGCTTGCAGTCTTTTTCTAAACCGGAGATTTCCCATTGAAATCAATTGAGTGCCAGAAGGCTCAAAAGCACCCTGCACCCAGCCGCCCGAGTGGCCCAGGCAGTGCAACCTCTACACCTACCTACTTTCCCACTTGCCCTGAGTAAGTGACCAGGAGCCCGGCTCCCACAGCCGCGTGGCTTGCTAGTCAGCAGCCACCAACCAAGGCCCCCCCTATCCCTCATAGGATAACATTGGGCCTAACTCTCTCTGCACCCGGCCGCCCTAGAGTCGCTGAGGGTGAACCAACTGTACCTACCTGACCCTGGGGGACCCCTGAGTCTATGCCCAGAACCTCAACTCTGCCAGTCGAGTACTTACCTTTAAACCGATAACTCTATTTTCTTCATAGGGTATCATTGACTGGCTTTTTCCTGAAATTTCTTCTAAGTGTGGACTTTTCAAATCTTAAAATATTCACCAAAAATCAGCTGAGTAACGAAAACGAAAATACTCACCTGAGTTCCCAGTGCTGGATCTTGGTGGCCAGCACTGACTGAAAAATACTTACAACTGTGCTTACCAGTAACCCAATTTTCTCCCATAGGAAATCATTGACTGTTTTTCTGTGAAATTTCTGCTAAGTGTCAATTTCTGCAATCTTTAAATATTCTTTAAAAATCGTATAATATCTGAAAACGTAATTACTTACCTGTTTTGGATAAAGGTCCCAGTACTGAGTCTAGGTACCCAGTACTGGATTACAAAAGTAATGAGAACATACTGTACCTGCAACTTGAATTTTCTTCCATAGGGAATCATTGACCGTTTTCTTTGAAATATTTTCTGTGTCAACTTATAAAATAGCTAAATATTGTTTAAAAATCATTACAGTAATTAAGTCGACTTTCATCACTTGATTCTAAGTACTGACCCAGGACTGAAACTAGGATCCAGTCCTGGAATTCCAAAAGTAATCCTAAAAGTAATCTGTTGCAAATAACTTGAAATTTCCATTGAGCTCAATGCATTGTTGTGTTTAAAATAGTGTTGCCTAGTGCAACCACTTGTAACTGTTTACAAAAGTCAATTGCATATTGCAAAAGTATTTATAAAAAAGCATCTCATTCTGAGAAAGTATATTTTAGGGCCAAGTGTTGGTTCTAAAATAAAACAAGCATATATTTTTTATATATAAACCATTGGCCTAGAGTTCAGTTATTGAGTGTGTGAGACCATTTGCTGACTGAGTGTGTGCAACAAATGCTTTACACTGTCCTCTGATACTGCCTTGCTGCTCGAAAGCTACCACTTTAGAGAGTAAGGTTATATCTAACTTTAGCCTCTGTCAAACCCTTGGGGACTGTGGACTTTGTACACCCTGTACCTATTAGGGAACAGTATATACAGAGCCACTTTCTCACAGTGTGTGAATACCACTACCAATTCAGAGTACTTCTTTTCAGGGTCACTACATGCTCCAAGGGTGTTCCGAAAGGATCTTGTAGTGGTGCCACCCGATTGCAAAAACATGGGGTATACTCACTGTTTCCCTACCCCAATGATTGTCTGATCGAGATCAGCAGCTGTCCGCAGTGCCTCGCTCACTCAGGCGCAGCCGCCTCCACAGCTTGGGGTTAATTATTGATGGCATTCCAGCAGCTGTGGCCTCTTTTTACACCCAATCCTTGCAAGAGAGTGCCTTTTTTTGACATGGCTAGCCCCCACTTTTTGCCTTGTATTTGATGTGGTTTCGATTGTAGTGCACAGTGTCCCTGTCAACCAGGTCCCCTGTACCAGTGCTCTTCCCAAAAAACTATTCCACAATTGGCCCTTCAGGCCCCTGTAAGTCTCTAGTAAATGATACCTGGGTACCTAGGGACCCCTCACGTAGACCATGCAGACTGCCACTGCAGCAAGCATGGCCCGGTGCAGACAAAACGACAGTCGGTATGGCACACTGCCTGTATGCCATGTCATGCCAACTAGCACTGCTTAAAGTATAGGTAAGTCACCACTTGGTGCACTATACCACAGGTGTGGGCATATCTACATGAGCACGATATTTAAGGCCATTCTTAGATATTGTAAGCACCAAGGAAGCCATAGAGAGTACATGGGCTGAAACTCGACAACTATTTCCCCAACACAATGATGGCTTCTCTGAACTCCGGAGGTGTTTTTACCAAACCACCCCTTTCAATAAACCCAAACTTATGTCAGTGTGGGATTTATTGAACCATGTACCTAGAGGGTACCTCAGAGTTGCCCCCTGAAATCCTACCAAACCTGGTGTGTTCACAGACAGGCTGTAGAGCCTGCCCCCACCAGACATGTTTCTGGACCCCTGGGTCGAGAGCCTTTGCTCCCTGAGACCAGAAACAACGCACATCCTGGGGAGGTGTGACACCTCCTCCCCAAGGATGGGCACAGTGCTCGAGAGGGAAGATTCAAAGGCCTGTCCCCTTTGTAATGCGACCCGAGCCGTTGCTTCGAGCAGCAGATTACAGCCCCTGGTTTACACCTCTACTTTGGGTGGGAAAACATAGAAGAATAGGGTGTGCCCACCTATGCCAACTCCACCCCTAAGGTAGGCAAGGTGAAGCACATCTTTCAGTCCCTGTCATCTATAAAATGGGGAGACCCCTCACACGGGACCGTGGCATAATTGATGGTGCCCCTAAAGTTAGCATTTAGGAAGCTTCCCCAGACATGGAAACTAGTTCCTGCAGACCTAAGAAGGACGAAGAAGACGATATGCAGCAAAGCCTGAAAACGATTGCTAACTTGGCTGCAGCCCAACCGGCCTGTCTCAAGCTTCAAAGACCCTGCGAAGAAGATAGCGCCTTTCCTGCAGCCAGAGACTTCCAGAACCCGAGGAAGGCTCCCTGCCCTTCGACAATGACCAGAGACTCCTAAGGACAGCGGCTGTGTCCCCAAGAAACCCTACACAAAGTACTCCGGTGCCCTCCGGAATTGAGAGTCCTGCCCACTCTGCGCCCAACGCCTAAGGCCAATGTTCAGGTGAACCACCGACCCAGAACAGGTTCCCCAGCAATCCTGACCTCAAGTCCACTGTTGGCTGATCCCGCCTGTTTCTACAACGGCACCTGCAGCCTGAATCCAGAGGCTCCCTCTGACTGCAACCAGCTCCGGTATGAATAATCTGACTTCTAAAGGCACCTCTGCACCCGAAGCCCCTGGGCCTTGGTGAGCTGAACCGATGGTGCCCCTACGACCCCCTGCACCTTTACTTACCTCTGCTGTCCCTGGTCAGCCTCCAGTACCACGCCTGCAGCCTATTTGTCAGAAGCAAGTTCTCCATTGAAAAGCCTTGGGTGCCCGGCGCCCTATTTGCACCCTGCACCCAGCTGCCCCTGTGCTGCTGGTAGTGTATGTTTGTTGCTGCCTTTGGGTACTTAACAGCGACTTATGGGACTGTTCTTCTGGACTTGAGGTGAGTATGGGGCAAGGTCCAAGGCTACACCAACAGGTCACCTCGGAAGGCTCTGGATCGTCTGGGTGCAGATGTGTTATGGCACCCATTCAGTGGGAGCGGACTGGGCGGCCGGTCCGGTGGAACCCACAGGGGGGCTCGACCCTTGAAATGTTTGGGCATTTAGGGACATCGTTGGTCCACTTCCCATCTGGCTGTGGGGCTTTGGTGCAATGGTGTCTTTTGGTGTCTGGTTCGGTGCTGGAGTCACTAGCGGTTGGTGTCTGGAAGTCCAGACGGGGTAAACAAGGATGACCTTAGCTCCTGTGGGTCTGAAACCCCGTTGGCACCCTTTCGTTCCTTGGAATTGGGCTGTGGAGCACGGGTGCAGAGGTACTTTGAGCCGTCGGGCGGCGGCGATCGAAGACCCACTTCTTTGTCTTTGCTCTGCAGAAAAGGGACAAGCCGGGCAGCTGAGCCACTCCCAGTGTGGGGCTTACTGTCCCTGAAGTCCATAGACGTATAGGTCGATTTTCCATGGTGTTGGTGTCCGGTTTGGACACATCGAGCCTTGGTTGCTGAGAGGGGTCCGGTACCCCCAAGTATTGGTACTGTGCAGCGCCGGTCGTTTGGTCCTGCCGTCCCCACATTTGGAGCGAGGACGTATCTGACCTGTAGGAGCACGATGACCTCTTCCTGGGCGGCTCCATGCTGCAGGACTGTGAAACGGACATTGCTGCTTTGGTGCCTGCCGCTGCAGGGTAGTGGGTGCTCTACTCCAAAGGAGTTTATTTGTCGAATAGAGAAGCACTAGCAGCCCTCTTAGATTCTTAGAGTCTGCGCAGCAGCAGGTAAAGCTGGCAAGCTTTGCACCAAGTTAGTCGTGCTTCTCTGTTCTCAGGTGAGCAGTCTCTTTTTTCCCACTCCTTTTTGAACGTTGAAATCCAAAGTGCTGGTATCATGGGTCCCCTAAATACTCAATTTAGGGGCTTTCAGGGAACTGAGGGGTAGTTGTGAATGGACTATTTTCCACAGGGGTCACTTCACCCCCTCAATGACCACTTCCATTGGGGTTGTGCATCACCCTGTCCCAGAATTCCTAATTTCACCCCACACTAGATGGTAGAATTGTCCTAGTCCTGTTCACTTCAGTTAGCTCACGTTACAGGTGGTACTAGCCTGAGGGTGAACTAGCCTCCTGACCAGCTAATTTTCCTGCCTGTCCTGGTGCCAAATAGGCCCCAGGCAGGTGGTGGCATTTACCCTCTCTTGGGGAAGCCAGGGTTTTGCAGCGTGAATCTTTCTGGATTCACTATGCTGTGCATTATTCCGCGATCTGGTGGTTGGGTCCGGATTCGTAGTCTTTCTTTTGTTTTATTTTTTGTAGCCCAGGTGGGCGTCGACGTCCCACCATTTGGTGTACCTCTCGTGACGTCGGCGTGCTTCCTGCGGAAGTCCCACCTTTGGGGCGCCATCTTCAGATTCTTTTTTCCGCCGTTGGGTCTGGATCGTCATCGAGAAGCTCCAGAGTTTTAAACGAAGGAAGAAGGAAAATACGCGAGTTTCATCGAAGGAGAATTTACAGAAGACTACAGAGAGGAAGGAATTACAGCCGGGACGGCGAAGGAGGAGATCCTCGAAATTCTTCGACGCCCATAGGAAAATGCGCATTCAGGGACTCTGAGCGCAATGGACAAGACACCATTTAAATTCTGCCCTAACTGCCACCACAAGTACGCGCAGAAGGACCAACATCCGGTGTGCAACCTTTGCCTGCCGATCGACCACGAGAGCAAGGACTGCAACGTCTGTTACGCATTCACGCCGAAGACACTCTGGGTGAGAGACAGACAGAGGAGAGCCAACTTCAACATGGAAGGCAAGGGTAAGGCCTCGTCGCTGTACGATCTGGGCCTCTCCACCGACGATGAGGACAACATCGCCGAAGGATAAGAAAGCGCAGAGACCGATAAGAAAACGCCTGACGAGGTAAGAGACACATCGAGTGCGAAACCCCCGAAAGGGCCCCGAAAATCTGAATGCGACTCTCAAAAAACAGAGTCAAAGTCCTCAAAAGGAACACCCTCGACGACCGCGAGTGGATCCAAGGACAGAAGGCCCAGCGGATCCTTCGAAAAGGACTCCCAGGTGTCGAAGGCCGCCGAAAGACAGAGTTGGTCGAAGCAGGCCCACGTGGTGGGGCGCTCGGCGACGAAAGACAAGGCAGCGTCGACGCAAGCTCCGTCGAAGAGACCTGCGGTCGACGCCGAACACGTCTCCGAAATGGAGAAGAAAAAAAGAAGGCTCGAGGCGGAGATGGAGAGCATCCTTCAGAGGAAGAAGTTCGACGAATAAAAATGAAGAAATTCAAGATCCCAACGATCCCACCGACTGAGGTCGTCGAGATCGAGGAACAGGAAGAATTCGACGCCGAAGAGCTGTTGAAGGATCCGGAAGAGGAGGAAGAAGGCCCCTACTATGAGGGAGAAGATGAAGAAGAGGATCAGCAGTCGTTCTACGGCTCGGCACCGTCGACGACTCAGGAACTGGAATGGCAGGACATCGACACAGAAAATCCCGAAGAGCCCGTGGAGACTTATCCTTCGAGGCCTTCGCCGCCAGACGACATCGGAGCATACAACATGGTTGTCAAGAGCGCTGCAGCGGCTTTCGGAGTGAAATTAGACGAGGAGAAGCTGAAAGCAGATTTCCTATTCGAGACTCTGCTCCCCATCCAGACAAGGAGCCAGTTCCTCCCCATGCTCCAAAGTGTGATGAACCAAGGGAAGGACGTTTAAGGACCCAGCAACATGCCGGTCCATCACGCCCAGAACGGAAAAGAAGTACAAGCACTCCTCGCAGGATCCTTCTTACATCAAGGGATCGGTCACTGCCGACTCCATCATTGCTTCCACGGCCAGGAGAAGAGCCAATGTGCCGCGACCTCGGGAATACCTCCTGATAAGGAGAGCAGAAGGATGGACCTCACTGGAAGGAAGGTTGAAAGAAACGCCGCAATGCACTGGCGCATGGCAAACTCTAATGCACTACTGAACAGGCACCAGTACCAGCATTGGGATGAGATGGGGGAACTAATCCAGCATCTCCCAGAAGAGTACCGACAAAGGGCTTCCCATCTAGTGGAGGAGGGGAAGAATATCGCCAACTCATGCATTAAGACTGCATTGGACGGGGCTGAGACTTCGAGCAGACTAATGGCCATTGGGATCACGGAAAGGAGGCAGGCCTGGCTGAGAATTTCTGGATTCAAACAAGAGGTCCAGAACAACATACTGAACACCCCTTTCAATGGTGAAACGCTGTTCGGGGCACCGGTGGACGAGAAGCTCTCCCAACTGAAGAAGGAAAATGAGACGGCAAGGTCCATGGGGGACCTGCAATTCAGAGGGATGAGAAGAGGCACCCCAGCTCGGAGACCCTACGGAAGGGGAGGTAACCAGCAGGGAACGTCACACCAAGCATTTCAGCAAGGACAGCAGGGTGACAGTCGCAGCCAACTAGGACAGCAGAAGCAGAACTGGCAGTACCAACCTCGAGGCCAGTCCTTTCGCGGGAGGGGAAACGGACGTGGCCAAAGAAGAAGAGGGGGAGACCAACCCTCTTCTAAGTGACTTTGCACGCAAGGAGACGCTCACTCCCAGTATACCCCGAGGGGTGAAGCGCAAAATGAACACAGTGAGGGGGGTACACGAAACAATCGCCTACGAACATACAACACCGGTAGGCGGAAGACTGGGACTTTACCTTCAACAATAGCAAAAAATAACCACAGACAAATGGATACTCAACGTCGTACAGCACGGATACTGCATAGAGTTGGAGAAAAGGACTCCAAACAGGAAACCAAAGAGAAGACAACGCTCTGGTCAAGAGCTTGCTCAACTCAGGGAAGAGGCACAACAACTACTCCAAAAGGAGGCCATAGAACCAGTGCCATGCAGAGAAAGGAACAAGGGAGTGTACTCAAACTACTTCCTGGTCCCAAAGGTGGACGAAACACTAAGACCCATCCTGGATCTACGATTCCTAAACAAATTCATAAAGACGCAAAAATTCAAAATGACATCGCTACAAGAAGTGCTACCTCAAATACAAGGCGGAGACTACATGTCCACCGTGGATCTCAAAGATGCCTACCTGCACATCCCGATGAACAGGCGCCACAAGAACCTGTTAAGGTTCAACATCAACCAGGACCATTACCAATTCACAACCCTGGCATTCGGTCTAAAGTCCGCACCAAGGGTTTTCACAAAATACCTTGCAGCAGTAGCAGCGTAGCTAAGGAAGGAAGGGATTCATGTGTATCCTTACCTAGACGACTGGCTGATCAAAGCAAGTACTCGCGACAAGTGCGAGGAGCACGCAGAGCGGGTGACAAGAACACTAACAAACCTGGGGTTCTAGATAGACTGGGGAAGTGTCATCAATGGAACCAGAACAGGTTAAGATCTTCCTGGGAGCGCAGATCAACACCTTAGATAAAACAGTCATGCCCAGCGACAGGAGAACGGTAGCCCTGCTGAAGGAGACGCGTCTCTACCAGAAGGGGCGAGCTCAAACTCGTTTTGACCAGTGCCCAGTATATACCTTAAGATGGCTTCCCTGTTCACTCGTACTGTGAGTAATTGAACTGGACAGGACGGGCAGATCTGCTCATGGATAAGATAATGCACCCTGCCTTAGGGCTGTGAGGCCTGCTGTCGGGGTGACTAATAAGATATTGCTTGCAGTGTTAGGGGGCATGGCACACAAGGTGCGTGACATGTTGTGTTTTCACTTTTTAGGGCACCTTGTCACACAGCCTGAGGCAGTCTGCACGTTTTCTGTGCTGGGTCCTTTAGAGTGGCTCATTAGATGCTGGAGCTCTTAGGGGCCCTGTTTGATACTAATGCCCTAGCTACCAGGGGTACCACTTACTAGGGACTTACAGAGCTGCTAACGGCCTGTTGAATTGGGTATGAATTGACCAGTGAACTTGGGGAAAGAACACAGGCACTGGAGACCCGGTTAGCAGGAACCCAGTGCACTTCAGTCAAAGTTGCATCAAGTTAAAAAGTGGGGCGACTTCTGCAACAAAAACCCAGTTTCCTACACGTTAACATTGACTATTAGGAGTTACCAGCCTGTCTCTGGGAATAATTCAAGTGTGTGAATCTATGAAAGATATCAGTCCTAAAGAACTTTAGTTACAGGTAATTGACTTTTTTGCTCCTGGTGATGGCACTCTAAATGGGCACCAAACTACGCAACAGGAAGTGGCTTTGTTTCTTGGGTAATATTCCACAAAATAAAATTAAATCATAAGATATTTTAATCACACAAACGTGAAAACAACTGAGCAACAGCGAGAACTTTGCATATACCAGGTTATCACAGTGAGATGTACAGATGAATAAAAGTTTAAACTCTCATCCTTTTGTCCTATTTTCTACCTTCTTGTTTCCTCATGCAGAGACTTTGAGCAGCCGACACGAGACGGGCTCGGTGGTGATAACATTGGCAACCGCATGTTACAGGCCATGGGCTGGAAGGAGGGCAGTGGCCTAGGCAAAAAGAAGCAAGGCATTGTGAATCCCATTGAGGTGAGATTCAAGGCATCCGCTAACGAAGGGGAGAGTTAAAGGGATTTAGCGTCCAAGTGAGTCTGCAAATAGTCAGTTGTCTTCCTGTGGGAGCTTAGCTGCTGTGCTTTCAAGTGTTCTTTGTAGATTTCTCCACCACAAGGGATGCTTCTTGTTTGGCTGCACACAGTTGGTGTGCCAAATACCTGAATACTTTTATAAAAAAAATATTGCCTTTGGAGGGTGAAAGGCCATTAGTTGATCTAGGATTCCAACCTGTTTGATCTCTGAATGACCGCTTCTTGCTTCTTACACTTGCTTTTTAGGTCTCGCTGAGTCAGCACGCATGCGCTGCTCGGAGAGACATTTTGTAGGTGAGTTTTCAAAGTGCTGCTGGCTGGCGCATCCGCCAGCCTACTTTTGCCATCGCGCACACCACTCGTGCGGCGCGCGCGCTTGTTAAAATTCCTTTCCTGCCCGCTCACCAGCCTACTTGTTTTCTTTCTTCTTTGCTCTCTACTGTCCTAGCTTCTTTTCTCAGTTCCTTTCTTCCTCCCACTGCTCATTCATTCTGTATTTTCTTCCTTCCTGACTTATTTCTGATGCCTATATTGCCTACATTTCTTTGCCTTCGTCTCTTTCCTCCCCCCTTCTTTTTATTCTGTCCTTCGTTCCTTCCTTCTATCCATCTTTCACTAACTTCCATAACACTCTCCTCCTGCCCTGGATTTCCTTCCCTTCGCCCAAGGCTTCTTCTACTCGTTTGCTCCATTTCTCCATCTTTGACTCCCTCGTTCATTGCTATTCCAGACCTGTTCCCAGGCACGGGTGTCTCTTTCTGCCCTCCATCTCCTCTAATCACCCAGCTCTTCCCGTGACCTCTGCTCCTTTCAATCACGGAGAAAACCACCGTTACCATAACAACCTAATGCGATCACTGAGAAACAGCCGGGCTCCTCTGCAGTCGCCGTCAGTTGCAGCGGCCACCTGGGGCCTTGAACTATCTGTTATTGGCAGTTTACCTCACCAATCACGATGCTCCTCTTTACAAGTGGCCGGGTAACCAAAGTTACCGGGTGCCATACATATTTCCTACTGCTCCAGGGGACGTGTGATCACTACCTTCAAGTCACACTTACAACTGGCCAGATGTCTGACTCTTTATCTCTGCTTGGTGTTTCTCCTTTCCCTCGGGTAATATGTTTCACAATGTGTAGTTGTCTGCCCTCTTTTTTTGGTGCAGCTTGTTAGCGTGAGTCTGTTGTGTTCAGAGATTTGCACTGCTGGCACAAAACTTCAAGATCCGCACAAAACCTTGTAATTCCAGAAAGACTGTCTTGGGTAGTGCAGAAATTGTAATTCACGGACCACACAATTTCCTAATTATACTAATTACCGGGCAGATTCTTCCAATATTTGTATTCCAGTCCTCATTAGCGTGCCTTTGAAAGCGCAGACGCTCTGCCAGGCATGCAACATTCACACTCTGTTAATTTGATGGGGGCGGGTCGGGCCTGCCCTGCTGCAAGCTGTGTGTGCCACATCTGTGTGTGTTTGAGTCTCGTGTTAATAATCCAGCCTCTCCCAGCTCCAGGGTGTCTTGCTGGCTTGCAGTTTCAACAATTCAGCAGCTCTTTAATCAATTGTAACAGTAACCCAAGTGCGATCCATATTGCCAGAGCTCCCAAGCAGATTTCATGGTTTATCACAACATTAACTTCCAAGATAAAACGCAGTTGTGCCTCCTTGACCTCAGTTAATCAGCAATATGCCGAGAAGCTGGAATGTGCAACAAGAACAAAATGGCAGCCTTCGCCATGTGTCCTTCTTTCCATAGCTGACTGTTTTGTTTTTATTTGTTTAGACTCTTATAAATCCGCATGCACGCTGTTGCGGGCACTCACATACATCCGCAGTGACTGCTTTCCCTTTCTGCGTACATTATTTGGCTTAACTGCTATAAGTGCAATATATCATGATATGTTTATTTTACACCTCAAATTCAAGCAATAGGTCAGATCACATCCTTAGGACTTGGGTACACGCACAATGGTCTCCCAGATAAAAAACAATGGTGGGGAGGAGCAGCCGTTTTTGCTCTGCTGATCTGTTAGCGAAGAGGGACACTGGAGGATAGCAAAGTGATGAACAAAAACTATCCACTCAGACCAGCTATACTGGAGTCCTTAATACAATGTCTAACGCTGATAAATATTGTCCCAAAAAGAGGGGAAAGAATAACTTCTGAAAGCTCTTTTTTCTGTTGGTCACAAAAGGTTTGGCAACAGTTGTGCTGATAAGCCAGACATATCACGCCTTGGCATAGCCAATAGATCTCGCCTTAGGGGCCTTATAAGTGCTTAGCCATGCAACAGTTGATGTTGTTGCACCAAGGATATTGTGCTGGATAACTAAACACTTATAAGGTCCCAAAGGTGAGACCTATTGGCTATGCCAATGCTGGTCTCGTATAGCTGTCTGTTTTTAAATTTAGATTGTGATGGGCAAACCGTTTAAGAATCTGTTGTTAGGCCTATGGTGATGCTATGATTTGCTGTAATGGATTTCTCCACTGTGATCCGGGGTAGAACACTTAGTATGCCTTGGAAGTATGTCCTCTGACCAGGGATATCAGGAACCTCAAACAAACGCTACCTTCACAGTACAAGGAAGTTGTTTCATGCACCAAACTTAGATGGACACTGAGCATATCATTTTTTTATTTTTATTTTTAAATCCGACTACTTTTTCTGATTATCTACAAATAATTAGATATTGAAAACTGAGTACCTAAAACACATTGCTGCCTGTTAAGTTTAAATTATAAGTCATAAGATGACACATCGATTGTTTTCTTGCAGTGCAATTCTCTCTTTAAATGTAATATCTTGTCACTGCAAAACACGTTTGAGGAAATTCTATAACCCCAGTGTGTTTCAGGCCAGGATTGGTCCTTCATCAGTGGGATAGTTCAATCATTTAGGGATTGTCAAATCAAAAACATATTCAACTTCAATACAAAGGTCGATAGCATGTTGTGCACTTAACAAAAGTCATGGTGCACAAATTGAGTTGCAAGTAGAACAGGCTTGTGATTAACGGGGGAGTGAATAGAGTGTAAAGAGGGTTAAATATCTGCTAAAAAGCAAGAAATTTGATTCTCACTTGAGTTTGTAGGTACAATGGTGGCTCCTTAGCAGGGGCTTCAGAGCATAGCCCTGCCTCCTGCGAACCTCCACTTACTGCCTAATTATTTAACTTGACAGTTTTCAATAAAACACAAATTTCATGTTATCCTGAACACTGTCAGTGCGCCCCAGGTCAGCTCCCTCTTCCTCGTCTCCAGGCTCCCGATGACAAGAGGGGGCCTGAGCCACGATCTAGCTGCAGAGTGCTCTTTAAAAGCATAGCACTCTGTGGGGTAATCTCTAGTTTGGGCGTGAGAGATTGGAGATTGAGAGTGGGTAGAAGGGAGTCGGGTGCAGCAATCAGTAGTGCAGCAGTTGCAGGGTTAGTGTAAATGAGTTTGTAAATGAGGGAAGCTGAGAGTAGGAGTACATTTGTGTGTGATTGACAATGAGTGGAAGTGAGTATGAGAGAGAATGAGTAAGTAATAGTGTGTGCTATAGTGTAGAGGAAGACCGTGAATGTGAGAGGCAGTATGAGAGAGAGTAAGAGTGTGTTTGAGGCATATGAGCTGCAGAATACATACTTGTGCATAGATCGCCATCTGATTTTGGGCTCGGATGTTTGCAGTCTGTTGTCTTGGAAGAAGTCTTTGTAGTCACGAGATAGAGGACTCCTCCCTTGGATGACAGTGTTCATGGGCATCGATTCCATCCTCAGATTGTTTTTTCCCGCCATCGGGTTCGGATGTGACTTGCTGCGGTTCGGTACCGTGTTTCCAAACCTTTTCGATGCGCAACCATCACCACTCGACGGTATTGTTTCGTTCGCATGCCCTTTGACGCGCTCACTCTCAAATCCTCGATTACGGTCGTCGACGCGGGCCGCTGGGCTTATCGGCGCAATTTGGGCCTACGGCTAATGGAAAGGACTCAATTAAAAAAATTCACCCATTGTGGAGCTAAATTTCCACACAGTGACCACCACAAGGTCTGCAACCTCTGTTTCTCGCCAGAACACGAGGAAAAGGTTGCCAGGCCTGCGCCTCTTTTCGATCCAAAAAGACAATCCGTGATAGCTGTGAGAAAGTGCCATCTTTCTTGCATGGTATGCCCCCACTTTTTTGCCGAATTGCTGAATCTACTTTGACTGAGTGTGCCCTGGACTCCTGCCTGTCGGTGCCCAGGGCCTATGTTCCTTCCCTAAAACACAAAACACAAATTGGAAAACCCTGGCCACATGTCAGCCCCTGGTAAATGGTAACCTAGGTACCCAGGGCCTTGTGACCAGAGAAGGCCTCTAAGGGCTGCAGCACTCATTGTGCCACCCTTAGAGGCCCTGTACCCTTACACACACACACTGCCCTTGCAGGCTGAGTGTCTGGGTACAAGACAAAACAAAGTCGACATGGCACACATCCCTGTGTGCAATGCCCATCACGTACACTGCCATGGCATACATCAGCCACCCCTCTAGCTGGGTGCCTTATGCCAATGGTGTGGGCACAGGAGCAGGAGCCCTGTGCCCCTACAGTACCCAGGTCCATTCCTTGGCACTGTAAGTGCAGTGCTGCCATTTAAGAGTATATGGTGCTGGGAGCTCGTCAAACACAAACTCCACAGCACCATAATGGCAACACTGAAGACTGAGAAGTTTGGTATCAAACTTCTCAGCACATTAAACCCACACTGATGCCAGTGTGGGATTTAATGTACCAAGCACCCCAGAGGGCATCTTAGAGATGACCCCTGAAACCTAACCTACAATCCACGTCTGTTCTGAGGCTGCCTAGGCTGCCACACAGCAGACATGTTGCTGGACCACTGGGAAGGAGAGCCCCTGTTCTCCTGGGTCTGCAACAATGCATTCTGGGCGAGGTGCTAAATTTCCTCCCCCAGGATGGGCAGGGGGAAGCTTCAAAGGCATGCCGCCTCTGTGAGCTTCCCCAGGCCACTGCAACCCCCCACTCTGGCGGGAAGCTTGGCCGGACACCCCAAATAAGGACAGGGGATGTGCCAGCCTGCCAACCCCACCCCTCATGTGGGGGAGGCGAGGCGAAGCACATCTCCGGGCTCTCGCCATCTTGAAGATGGGAAGCCCTGCCCAATCAGGACTAGGCTACTGCCCCCTCCCACAGGAGAGAGGCAGGATAGGGGGTGTACCCACCCCAGGACAGGGACCCATTGGTCCCTGCCCTTCACCTACCTGTAACGCCCCTAAATCTAGTATTTAGGGGCACCCTGAACATTCCTTCCCCAGATTCCAGATTCACAACTACAAAGAGCAAGAAGAAAGAAGACCTGCCCTGCAGCTGCTAAAAAGAGGAAGACACCAACTGCTTTGGCCCTAGCCCTACCGGCCTGTCGACCCTCGAACCTGCTCCTGCTCCAACCCGGCATCTCTTGTGGCCAGCAACCTCACCAACCCCGGAGGACCTGGCTACCTTTTGGCTCTAAGCCCCTGGGACTCCCATGAGTAGAGGCTCTACTCAAAACCTACCTCTAATCCCTGGCAGCAGCCCGGAACCGCGAACCCAGCACACTCTGCACCAGCCAAGCCTGGCTAGTGCCGGAGTGAACAAAGACCCCGAGGACGACCCCACTGCGACTGTGACCCCGAGTCCGGCACCCAAGGACCTCCCTCGACACTCCTGAAGAAGCCTGCAGCCTTAGAACAAGGTGCCCCCCCTACCGCGATCAACAGAGGGTAAGATTTCCCAACACCAAAAGGCACCCCTGCACGCGGCGCCCTGCGACCCGTGCCCAATCCCGGGGTACCTACCTATCCTCCCAACTTACCTCTCGAAGTGGTGGTGGCACCTGAAGAGTCCTCGTCCCCGAGCTTGCAGTCTTTTTCTAAACCGGAGATTTCCCATTGAAATCAATTGAGCGCCCGAGGGCTCAAAAGCACTCTGCACCCAGCCGCCCGAGTGGCCCTGGCAGTGAAAACTCTACACCTACCTACTTCCCCACTTACCTCGAGTAAGTGACCAGGAGCCCAGCTCCCACAGCCGCGTGGCTTGCCAGTCAGCAGCCACCAACCAAGGCCCCCCTATCCCACATAGGATAACATTGGGCCTAACTCTCTCTGCACCCGGCCGCCCTAGAGCCGCTGAGGGTGAACTAACTGTACCTACCTGACCCTGGGGGACCCCTGGGTCTACGCCCAGAACCTCAACTCTGCCAGTCGAGTACTTACCCTTAAACCGATAACTCTATGTTCGAGGCATATGAGCTGCAGATTATACACTGTGCATAGATCGCCATCTGGTGTTGGGCCCGGATGTT
The DNA here is from genome assembly GCF_964204655.1 of Triturus cristatus. Lineage (NCBI taxonomy): Eukaryota > Metazoa > Chordata > Amphibia > Caudata > Salamandridae > Triturus > Triturus cristatus. The sequence goes on along the minus strand of NC_140593.1, from coordinate 1,204,849,096 downwards.
TGCAGTTTGTTTTTCCTCTTGGAAAGTCTTTGGAAGTCACGAGGTCGGTGACTCCTCCTTTGGTTCATATTGCGCATGGGCTTCGGCTCATCCTCAGTTTTTTTTTGTTCCGCCATCGGGCTCGGATGTAATACTTCGCGCTCCGGTTCCGAACTTTTCCCGTTCAGCGATCGACGCAAAATCCTCGCTCATCGAGATCCTTCAGATAATAAATCATCTTAATCACCTTCTCTTCGGCACTTCTTCGATTCCGGTCGTCGACGGCGGCCTTCGGGCCTATTCCGCCTCCGGTCTCGGCTGATGGAAAGAACTCCCTTCAAGAAGTGCCCTCGAAGTGGGTCCAAATTCCCCCACACCGATCTTCATGAGGTGTGCAACCTCTGCCTCTCCCCTGAACACGAGGCCCGAGACTGTCCCGCCTGCAAGTCTTTTCGATCTAAAAAGACTATTCGAGATCGAAGGGCCAGATGCAACATGGCGCACTCCTCGACCTCCGCTCCAGTCGACCTCTTCGGGGACGACGTCGAAGCTCCGGGACAGCAGAACATCGTCAGTGCTTCCGAGGCCGACGACTCAGATGTGGAGGACATCACCCCGGCGCAGAGGGTCGTGAGTACTATACCCCCTCCCACACCGATACCCAAAAAGGCTTCGGTCACGCCTTCGGGCCTAGGCAAGACCAAGGATACTGCTTCTCACACCCCACCTTCGGGCCCTGTAAACAAGCCTGTTAAGCCTTCCGGCAGCTCGGGCTGGAGCCAGCCTACCAGCGGTACCGAAAGACACCCTTCGGCACCGAAGAAAAAATCCGCCTCCACCCCCACACCGAGCCCAGCACCAGAGCCCTCGGTGTCGAAACCTGCCCTCCCGGTGCCGACCAAACATCACAAGGCCCTCGGCACCGACATTCCCGTGCCGAAGCCTCTTTCGGCACCGAACAAAAAATCGGAGGTCCCGAAGAAGCACGGCTTAGACAAACCTAAAAAGCCGTCGGCCCCGAAAACCTCGGCGCCGACCGAACAACTAGTGTCGCAAGAACTTTTCACACCGGATCCTCTGCAAAAGACACTTACCAAGGATCCAAAAACTGGACATTTGACACTGTCTTAAAAAAAGGGACACTTGGACAAACCAGCTCCACCTCCACCTCCAAAGAGGAAGGACACTGCTACCTCCCCTTTCAGAGTGCCTTCCCCACCTCCTCCACCCTCCCCACCTCCACCTTCTCCACCCCTGCCTCATCGCTCTCCAACCTTGTCTCCTGTCCCAGACGATTTAGGAGACCCTTACTATGATCCAGCAGATGTGCCACAAGACCCCACCCCTACTGGATCTCCAGACCCATGGAACGACTATAACAATCCGGACATCCCAGATGTCCCACAGGATGACCTTTACCCATCTAGGCCATCCCCACCAGAAGATTTGTTAGGCTTTCACCACCTACTACAGAGGGCGGCACATTACCACGGGGTGGAGTTACATACTGACCCAGTGGAGGAAGATTTTCTCCTAGACACCTTCGATAATGCACATAGGTCTACTGCCATTCTATCTATGTTAAAGGGAGTAATCAAACATGCACCGGAGGTTTTTAAAGACCCAGTCAGGGCCAGGGTCCTAAACCCCCGTATAGAGAAAAAATACAAAGCCGCCCCCACAGATCCTTCATACATTAAAGGCCCTGCACCATTGGATTCCTTAGTGGTATCTACAGCTAGGAAGCGTTCAAATTCTCAGGCGAAGCACCACCACCTGACATAGAGTCCAAGCTCCTAGACGCGTCAGGGAAGCGCACTGCGTCACAAGCCGCCAATATATGGCGTATCGCCAACACGCAAGCGCTATTGGCCAGATACGACAGGGCGCATTATGATGAGTTAGAGACCATCATCAACCATCTCCCTGAAAAATACAAGAATAGGGCTAATGAATTGATCCAAGAGGGAAAAACAATAACTAATACCTCTATACGCTGTGCCCTAGATGCGGCAGATACAGCCTCCAGGGCCATAAACACCAGTGTCCTTCTCCGTCGCCATGCCTGGCTCAGAGTTTCAGGTTTTAAACCTGAGGAACAAGCCTCCATATTGAACCACCCATTCGACCAACATCATCTATTTGGCCCAAAAGTTGATGAAGCCCTTGAAAAGATGAAAAAAGATACTAATACGGCGAAATCCATGGGAGCCCTACAGTCTCACACTCCTAGGCGCTCTTTTCGCCGCTCTTCCTTTCGGGGTACTCCTCGGATAGTGCATCCACGTCCTACAAATCCCCTCCTCAATCTACCTTCACAAAGGGTTATCAAAGAGGCGGATACAGAGGTAATAATAATAAAGGCAGAGGCAAGACAAATACCGCCCGCTCTGCAACACCGCCTACCCAATGACTTTCCCCCGCTCCCTCCAGACCATTCCACTCCGGTCGGGGGCAGAATACAACATTTCCTTCACGTCTGGGAGACAATCACCTCAGACAGATGGGTGACCCAAATTATTCATTCAGGGTATTGCCTAGAATTAACATCTACCCCCCCCCCCCCCCCCCCCCCCCCCCAAACATTCCACCGAGGCAACGCCCAATGTCTCATGCCACGTTACTAAAACAGGAGGTAGTCTCCCTCCTGCAAAAACAAGCCATAGAGCAGGTCCCCATCAATCAACAAAATTTAGGGGTCTACTCCCTGTACTTTCTGATTCCAAAGAGAGACGAGACTCTACGACCTATCCTAGATCTCAGGCCTCTAAATACTTACATACAGTCAGACCATTTTCACATGGTAACCCTTCAACAGGTTCTTCCACTCCTCTCCCAGAACGACTTTCTCACCACTCTGGACTTGAAAGACACATACTTTCACATTCCAAAACACCATGCTCACAGAAAGTACCTCAGATTTGTAGTGGATGGGCAACACTACCAGTTCAAGGTGATCCCGTTCGGGGTAACAACAGCACCAAGGGTATTCACCAAGTGCCTAGCAGTAGTGGCGGCACATCTCAGAAGACAGCACATTCACTTCCTGTTTTTGGAGGACTGGCTAATAAAAGCCACGTCCTACGAACAATGTGTGCAACACACCGCTGCTACAATCCAACTACTTCACCAGCTAGGTTTCAGGGTGAACCACCAAAAGTCCCACCTGGTACCATCACACACAAAACAATACCTCGGTGCCACCATAGACACCTCAAAAGCCATAGCCTATCCCAATCCTGCCAGGATTGCAAATATACAGGCTCTGCGTCAAAAATTCATATGTCAGCACTCTCTCCCAGCAAGGGTGTTTATGAAACTTATAGGGATGATGGCCTCTTGCATCTTCATAGTGCCCCATGCAAGACTCCAGATGCGTCCACTCCAAGAGTATTTAGCGCGCCAGTGGAACCAGGCCCAGGGGCAACTGACAGATCTGGTGTTGGTAGACGGTCGCACCCACCGTTCTCTGCAGTGGTGGAACACCACAAACCTTTCCAAAGGTCGACCGTTCCTGGACCCGGTCCCACAAATAATCCTAACAGACGCATGGCTCTCCGGCTGGGGAGCTCATCTGTTACATCTCACAGTACAGGGCACATGGACGCCGCAACAGAAGTTACTCCACATAAACCATCTGGAGTTACTGGCAATCTTCCTGGCCCTAAAATCCTTCCAGACGCAGATTTCAGGCAAGGCAGTCCTCATTTGCACAGACAACATGACTGCCATGTACTACATTCAAAAACAGGGGGGCACACACTCTCCACAGCTCTCTCAATTAGCACAGAGCATATGGAGATGGGCAATTCCACAGAAAATCTTTCTCCTGGCCCAACACGTCCCAGGAGTCCAAAACACCATGGCAGATCTGCTCAGCAGACAAACGCAACAGATTCACGAATGGGAACTTCACCCACAAGTTCTTCACCTGTTGTTTCAGAAGTGGGGGCATCCACACATAGACCTATTCGCCACCCTCAAACAAAAAATGCCCAAGCTTCGCCGCCAGATATCCACACCCATTGTCCAAAGGCAATGCGATATGGATGAACTGGTCAAACAAATTTGCATACGCTTTTCCACCTCTCCCACTAATTCCATTAGTGGTGCGAAAGCTACAACAGCATTCCCTAACACTGATCCTAGTAGCTCCAACATGGGCCAGACAACCGTGGTACACCACACTGCTGGAACTCTTGGTAGTACCACACCAAAAGCTGCACCTCTCACCATGCCTCCTAACCCAGAACCATGGAGAGATCAGACACCCGAACCCAGCTCAGCTAAACATTGCGATCTGGCTCCTGAGGTCCTAGAATTCGGATACCTTAACCTTCCCCCTGATTGCATGAATATTATCAGGGAAGCTAGACGCCCTACTACTAGGGCATGCTATGCTGCAAAGTGGAAAAGATTCGTTGTTTACTGACACAACAACACAATCAACCCCTTAAATGTGTCCATACAGCACATCATATGTTACTTGCGCCATCTACAAAGGTGTAACCTAGCATATACATCCATTTGGTTACACCTCGCAGCAATTGCTGCTTACTTACAGAACAGGCAGCACCTATCACTTTTCAGGGTGCCTGCCATCAAGGCCTTTATGGAAGGCCTCAAAAGAGTAATTCCACCCAGAGTACCACCCTCACCTGTCTGGAACTTGAATATAGTTCTCACAAGGTTAATGGGACCCCCTTTCGAACCATTACATAAATGTGAGCTGCAATTTCTCACATGGAAAACAGCTTTTCTAGTGGCCATCACTTCCCTTAGAAGGGTTAGTGAAATACAAGCACTCACTATACTGGAACCTTTTCTCCAAATGCATCAGAACAAGGTTGTACTCCGCACCAACCCAACATTTCTACCCAAAGTCATTTCTCCATTCCATCTAAACCAGTTGGTAGAATTACCAGTCTTTTTCTCACAACCTCAAACCGTTGCGTAAAGGGCTTTACACACACTGGATGTTAAAAGGGCCTTACTTTACTACATCCAAAGAACACAACTTTTCAGAAAAACCAAACAGCTATTGTCTCTTTCTCTCCACCACATAAAGGCAACCCTATTTCTAAATCAGGGATAGCTAGGTGGATTGAAAAATGCATACAGATTTGCTACCACAAAGCAAAACGAACGCTATCTGTTCCCCCTAAAGCACACTCTACAAGGAAGATAGGGGCTTCTATGGCTTTTCTAGGAAACATACCACTAGATGACATCTGCAAAGCAGCGACATGGTCAACACCGCACACTTTCACAAAACATTACTGTGTAGATGTGCAAACCAAGCAACAATAGTGTGGGCCAGGCTGTACTAAAAACACTGTTCCAAACAACTGCAACGGATGCCGGTGGTCGCCGCTAGGGTTGGGTACTGCTATATAATATATGCACAGTGTATAATCTGCAGCTCATATGCCTCGAACGGAATATGCTACTTACCAGTATGCATCTGTTCTTGGCATGTAGAGCTGCAGATCTATACACGCCCACCCGCCTCCCCGGCTACCTGTATCCGTTCCAGTCTATCTTATTTAGATACAACACAGATGGGTTTCTTTACTGTTACTACTACGCGCCATCTTTCCCTGCTGGCGAAAAACAATCTGAGGATGGAGCCGAAGCCCATGCGCAATACGAACCAAAGGAGGAGTCACCGACCTCGTGACTTCCAAAGACTTTCCAAGAGGAAAAACAAACTGCAAACATCCGGGCCCAACACTAGATGGCGATCTATGCACAGTGTATAGATCTGCAGCTCTACATGCCAAGAACAGATGCATACTGGTAAGTAGCATATTCCTTTCCTCATAGGGCAACATTGACTGGCTTTTTCCTGAAATTTCTTCTAAGTGTGGACTTTTCAAATCTTAAAATATTCACCAAAAATCGGACGGGGAACGAAAACGAAATTACTCACCTGCTCTTAGGTGAGCTCCCAGTGCTGGATCTTGGTGCCCAGCACTGACTCTAAAAAATACTTACAACTGTACTTACCCATAACCCAATTTTCTTCCATTGGAAATCATTGACTGTTTTTCTGTGAAATTTCTTCTAAGTGTCGATTTCTGCAATCTTTAAATATTCTTAAAAAATCGTATAATATCTGAAAACGTAATTACTTACCTGTTTTGGATAAAGGTCCCAGTACTGAGTCTAGGCACCCAGTACTGGATTACAAAAGTAACGAGAACATACTGTACCTGCAACTTGAATTTTCTTCCATAGGGAATCATTGACTGTTTTCTTTGAAATATTTTTTGTGTCAACTTTTAAAATAGCTAAATATTGTTTAAAAATCATTACAGTAATTAAGTCGACTTTCATCATTTGATTCTGAGTACTGACCCAGGACTGAATCTAGGATCCGGTTCTGGAATTCCAAAAGTAATCTAAAAAGTAATCTGTTGCAAATAACTTGAATTTTCCATTGAGCTCAATGCATTGTTGTGTTTAAAATAGAGTTGCCTATTGCAACCACTTGTAACTGTTTAGAAAAGTCAATTGCATATTGCAAAAGTATTTATATGAAATCTCATTCTGAGAAAGTATATTTTAAATCCAAGTGTGGGTTCTAAAATAAAACAAGCATATATTTTTTATATATAAACCATTGGCCTAGAGTTCAGTTATTGAGTGTGTGAGACCATTTGCTGAATGAGTGTGTACAACAAATGCTTTACACTGTCCTCTGATACTGCCTTACTGCTCGACCAAGCTACCACTTTAGAGAGTAAGGTTATATCTAACTTTAACCTCTGTCAAACCCTGGGGGACTGTGGACTCTGTACACCCTGTACCTATTAAGGAACAGTATATACAGAGCCACTTTCTCACAGTCCTCCATTTGAATCTCTACACAAATGTGAATTGCAGTTTATTTCATGGAAAGTAGCTTTTCTAATCGCAATCACCTTTCTCAGAGAAATAACTGAGATCCAGGCTTTAACCATACAAGAACCATTCTTACAAATACATCATAACAAGGTGGTTCTCAGAATAAATCCAAAATTCCTTCCCAAAGTAATCTCTGCTTTCCATCTTAATCTGGAATTGCCCGTTTTTTTCCCCCAAAACCAGATTCTGTAGCAAAGAGAGCTCTTAACACACTTGATGTCAAAAGAGCTATACTTTATTACTTTGACAGAACTAAACCCTTTAGAAAAACAAACCAACCGTTTGTAGCTTTCTTGCCACCTCATAAAGGAAACCCCATCTCCAAAGCTGGAATTGCCAGGCGGATAGTCAAATGTATTCAAATATGCTACCAGAAAGCAAAACGTACATTAACAATTCCTTCTAGAGCGCACTCAACACACAAACTGGGGGCTTCCATGGCATTTTTAGGGAACATTCCCTTAGATGACATTTGTAAGGCAGCAACATGGTCTATGCCACACACCTTCACCAAACACTACTGTGTAGACGTGCAGGCAAAACAAGCTTCTGTAGGCCAGGCTGTTCTTAAAACATTTTTTCAGACCACTGCAACAGATGCAGGTGACCTACGCTAGGGGAGAACACTGCTATACAGTCTATGCACAAGTATGTATTCTGCAGCTCATATGCCTCGAACGGAAAATGCTACTTACAAGTATGCATTTGTTCTTGGCATGTAGAGCTGCAGAATGACATATGCCCACCCACCTTCCCGTTACCTCTATCTGTTCCAGTGTTATCTTACTTAGATATATTACACATGGACATCTTCTCTGTTTCTTACAAACTCCATCATTATCTTCATGGCGAAAAACAATCTGAGGATGGAGTAAATGCCCATGCGCAATACGATCCCAAGGATGAGTCACCTATCTCGTAACTACAAAGACTTCTTCCAAGACAACACCAGATGGCGATATATGCACAAGTATGTCATTCTGCAGCGCTACATGCCAAGAACATTTTCCTTATTATAATTGCGAGTCTGCTGCTGGCTGTGGCATATTCAATATAATTCTGGACTTACGGTGGTTCTCAAGACAACATGCTCCCTCTAAAATATTGATAATTCAGGCACAAGGAAGGTTACCCATGCAAAATTCAGACATTGACATACCAGAGGTTATTCTGTTCATACAGGCAGCTGTGGAAAGATGTTGGTGCTTGCGTACTGGATGAAATACTTGACACAGGGGCACCTGTGTGTGGCAAAATGCTGGGGCATTGAAGGTACTTGGCATAATGGAGGGCAGCCAAGACACAATACAGGTCATGAAATGCTTAAAGTAATACTTGCCGTAAGTGGACACCTATGGCAAAATGCTGCTGCTGGCATACTTTAGGCAATTCTTTACCTCAGAGGGCAGCCATGCATATTTGGGCGCAGGTAGGTGAAGCAAACCTCTATAAAATGCTGGCTATGAAATACTGGAGGCAATTCTTTGCTTTCGGGAGAACAGACATGGTATCTTGGGGCTAAGGGGGTATGGGTTGGAAACAAACCTTGAGAAAATGCTTCTGCTGGCATACTGCAGGTACTTGACATACATGCCAACCAGGATATATGGATTGATCAGTGGCAACATTCTGGAATATTGTGTGCAGTTCTTGGCATAAGGGGGGACCCATAACAAAATGCTGACAAGAAGGTAATTCTTAACGTAGGTTGAACTCAGTGAAGTTGAGATAAAAATGTGAATACCACCATCAGAATGATATAAAATGAGTCATGTAGATTGTCAATTTATCTGTGTTGCAGGATGGAACAATTTCTAACATATTATTGTTCTATCAACCATTTTGTATTAAAAGCGAATAGATCATATACAATTAACCTATACTCAATGAAGGCGCCTCAAAGAAATATAAAGATTGCACTGCAAGAAAGCAGTTGTCATCTATGAATTATGATTAGAAATAAACAAACAGTGCATTTTTTAAGTATTGTTGACCTTTCAATAAGTTGGGTTTTGTGGATAAACTTAAAATGTGCTAATTGATGTAAATCTGCTGAACTTCCAGCAACAATTGGTATGTGGAAGGTTCCTTTAGTTGTGAAAGCAACGGTTCATTTGAAGATGTATAGTAGTCCCCCAGAGTTTCTTGATAATAAATGGTTGATGTGTGTGAATGCAGGCCTTTTCACCACTGGCATGTGGTGATTTGAGCATTCACATAAATCAAGTATTGGTTGCTCACTCTTAGTTCTAAAAGTAATAACACAGGGCTAAAATCAGATTTTATAGTTCACCATGTGCATATAATCACAACTTGAATGATACTTCTAAGCACTTAGTTAAATCATTTTTGTTTCAAAGCAGAATTACCTAGCGGAGGTAGTTAAGTGCGGATAGTTAATGCATTCCAGTTGCCCTCCTTCATGAAGCTCCCAGTTTTGCCTTTACTGGATGAGTCAGATGAAAGAAGATCTATTATAGAGGGAGTGAAGAAATATGTCCCCTGTTCTCTCTCACACCCAAACCTTAATTTCCCCTTTTTAAAGTGGTTAGTCTGTTAGTCTCCTTCTGCCAAGTAGAAACAATCCTAAATGTAATAGCTGGGTGCATGATCTTGTTCCTGGTGCTTGTGATATCCTACGTAGCAGGCTGATTTGTTCTTTCCAATGCAGAGTTTTAAGGCTGGGATGATGGTCTCTTTTAGTTCCTGTACTGCAGGCCCTTTCCAGGAGACAAATTTAGATCTAGGAACTGAGGAGAATATTAACCTTGAAGTCTTAGTAGACTAGTTTCCTACGTTTGTGTAGTTTTCATAAATAATTTGAAAGCATGCAGTGATCCGGTTTTGTTTCATTTCTGCATTTTCTGTTTGAAAGTTCTTGCGTTTCATGTCCGGTTCACTTTGCATGTTTTCTAGTATTTTCTTATTGCACGCTTTGCCTGTGACCTGATTTTCTAATTTATTTTCTTCTCAGGCTCAATCAAGAGTGCGGGGGTCAGGTCTTGGTGCCCGTGGAAGTACATACGGTGGAACCACAGCGGAGTCATTCAAGGAAGCCTTGCACAAAACGATGGTGACGAGATTCAATGAAACTGACTAACATGATTCTACCACTTAGCAGCTACAACGTTTGGGTGAAGGAGTGAGCTGGGGAATAAACACCTTGGGTTATACTACATTTTAGGATTTGGCTTCATGTAGTAGAGTGAACATGAGCCTCTGTTTCACTACTTCCCTCCAAACAGTATGAATTCTGTGTCAAGTGTAGAGTCTCAAAGGCCTTTGGGATTGACATTTCAAGGCGTGCGGGCACAGATTGCTGAATGAATTGTAGGACAGAAGAACTGCCTCCAGGCCAGTGATTTATTGGGAAGCACTTTTTGCTGCTTTGAGTCCTGATTCTGTGTCTTCTGAAAATAGTTTGACTACCATCTTGGGACCTTGAACCACTCAGTTTTGGATCGACTGTAGTGATTTTGTGTGGCTTTGAAACAAGGAAATTGAATTATAATCTTCAATTTCAAGTCCCAGTTTCAAAAAGGCAGCTTCTCGCCTTCCAGAGCATGTGGTTTTTGAAGATGAACAAGGAACTGTTTCTTCCCTCAGTTTCCAGCACTTTCATTTGTTGATTTTGTATTTGTAGTCCTCTTGTTTTCGCTTTTGCAAAAAACATTTTCTGCATCTGGATGTCTGAAACATTCGCTCTACCTGGTTGTTTTCCTTACTTTCACAGACACTTATTATATAAAAGCCTTATTTTACAGCGCCTGTGCAAGGGAGATATTGTGCTACACTGGAGGACTCTGAACATGCTGTACTTTGTTAGACATGTATGAACTTGGAGCCACACCGTTAATCGATGGACAAGTAAAAGCCATTCAGAAAGACTGGTGTTTTGGATTTATCTCTCCTGTCTTGAATCTTTTTGAGTTTCCTAAACCTGCAACTGCCAAAGTCGCAGCAAACATCTGAGATACCACAATGCATACAATCATCATTGTTTTTGCACTGTCTAGAAATAGATAGGCTTCATCAAAGAATACAAATGACTTGTAGTGTTCACAATAGGACACTTATAAGCCATTCTTCAATTGGTAGGCCATGCTTACTACTTTTTGTAGTATCAATTTTGGTGATCACAAGAGTGTCATGGGATCTTCATCATATTTCCTACCCTTATAAACACATCTGCGTTTAAGCAGATCATACGTCAATATGTAAATATATATATATATTTTTAAATAAAGCTACATTCTTAAATCATTGTTTTACTGTCTTTGATTGAGTGGAACCCTAAACTGAGTAATGACTTGTTCTTACATCCTGACTCCTTAATTTCTACTGGTCCTCTGATGTTGGTACACAAGCAGGTGCCCTATCACAGTAAGAGGTTTGAAGCTAAACACTGGAATGTAAATAGGTGCCCCTTCTCCCTCTGAGCCTGTGTTCTGTCCTTAGTTTCTCCTCTGTAGTGTGTAGTTGCTACTCTCTTCAGGAGACCTGGAAATTTTGTTTTAGGCTGTTGAGAAATCGTTTTGAATGATTTACTTGCTCCTTCATTTGCCTTAAATCTAATGTTCGAGGCATATGAGCTGCAGATTACACACTGTGCATAGATCGCCATCTGGTGTTGGGCCCGGATGTTGCAGTTGTTTTTCTCTTGGAAAGTCTTTGGAAGTCACAAGGTATGTGACTCCTCCTTTGGATCATAATGCGCATGGGCTTCGGCTCCATCCTCAGATTGTTTTTTTTCCGCCATCGGACTCTGGTGTGTTCTTGGCGCTCCAGTTCGGAACCGTTTGTTTTCCTGTTCGGCGCGCAATCCACCCCCTTCGACGGTATTGTCTCGATCGCGTTCTCCACACTCGACGCGATTCTCAACAATCGTCTTCGATTCTGCTCGTCGACGAAGGCCTTCGGGCCTACCTGGGCTCCTGTCCTGGCTGATTGAAAGGACGCCATTTTAAAAGTGTCCTCGATGTGGGTCGAAGCTTCCCCACACAGATCTGCATGAGGTGTGCAACCTCTGCGCCTCTCCGGAACAAGAGGCAAGGGACTGTCCAGCTTGCACCTCCTTCCGATCGAAGAAGACTATCCGGGACCGACTAGCAAGGAGAACTATGGCTCACTCGTCGACTTCGATCCCCGACGACATCTTCGAAGAAGGCGTCGATGTTCCGGAACCACAGCACACCGAAGGCCTCGTCAGAGCCTCCGAAGCTGATGACTCCGACGTCGAGGACATCTCTACGGCACAGAGGGGCGTGAGTACAGACGTCGACCCCAAACCCCCCCTCCATGCCAGTAAAAAAGGCTTCGGGCCTAGGTATACACCGAGAGACTGCTTCCCATACCTCGCTTTCGGGTCCGGTTAAGAAGCCCATCAAGCTTTCAGGCAGCTCGGGTTCGAGCCAGTCTACCCTCGGTGCCGAAAAACTCCCATCGAAACCAGCACCGAAAAAGAAAGCGCCCCTTTCCGCGCCGAGCTGAACACCGAAGCTTTCGGCACCGAAAACAGGCTCCGGCTCCTCGGCATAGATACCATCCTCGGAGCCCAGCAAGAAACCCAAAAGTCTCGACTCCCAAACCTCGAAGCCGAAACCCACCTCTGAACCGAGGAAGTCAAAAGACACTTCTAAACCCCACAGTTCCAAACCAAGAACCAGTGCCGAGTCGACGCCTAAGAAACCCACGGCTCCGACACCTTCGGCACCGAAGGATCAGCCCCTTACAGAGAACACTCGTAAAGGATCCAAAGACTGGACACTTCACGCTTAGCACCAGAAAAAGACCACTGGATAAGCCTGCACCAGCTCCACCACCAAAAAGGAGAGACTTTGCCACCTCTCCTTTGAGGATTCATTCACCTCCACCACCTCCTCCTCCTCCTCCTCCTCCACCACCTCCTCCTCCTCCTCCTTCGCCTCCCCCACCCCATCATTCTCCCACACCATCTCCAGATGAGGATTATGATGATGACATTATCTACGACACAGGGGACGGGGCGTACAACCAACCATCAGGGGACCCTACTCCTACAGGCTCCCCAGACCCATGGGACGACCACAACATTCCAGACGTCCCTAACGTCCCGCAGGACGATCTTTACCCTTCCAGACCCCCCCCCCCCCCAGAGGACACAATGGGCTTAAACCAGCTACTCCATAGGGCTGCCCACTACCACGGGGTTGATCTCCACACACACCCCGTGGAGGAGGATTTCCTCTTAGATACATTTGATACTGCACAGAGGTCCACGTCAATTCTGCCCATGCATAAGGGGGTTATTAAGCACACACCAGAGGTCTTTAAAGACCCAGTTAGGGCCAGGGTCATCAACCCTCGCATTGAGAAAAAATATAAGGCTGCCCCAACAGATCCAACCTACATTAGAGGCCCCTCACCACTAGACTCCCTCGTAGTCTCCAATGCGAGGAAACGTGCCAATTCCCAGGCATCAAGTGAGGCTCCACCACCAGATAAGGAGTTTAAACTCCTGGACTCCTGGCAAGCGGACAGCGTCCCAAGCGGCCAACATATGGCGCATTGCTAACACACAAGCGCTCTTAGCCAGATATGACAGGGCACATTATGATGAGCTGGAGTCAATAATGCAACACCTCCCTGACAAATATAAACATAGGGCCGACAAACTAATTCAGGAGGGAAAAACTATCACTAATACCTCCATCCGTTGTGCTCTCGATGCAGCTGCGCCGCCTCCAGGGCAATAAATACTAGCGTCCTTCTGCGTAGGCATGCCTGGCTACGCATTTCAGGGTTCAAACCTGAGGTTCAGAGTTCCATCCTCAACCACCCCTTTGATGAGAAACACCTGTTTGGCCCTAATGTCGACGTAGCCCTCGAAAAAATGAAGGAGGACACGGCAAAATCTATGAGAGCCTTGCAGTCGCAAGCTCCCAGGTGCTCCTTTCACCGTTCCTCCTTTAGAAGCACCACCAGAGGCTACTCCTCCGACAGCGCCTCCACTTCCTACAAGGCCCCTACCCAATCCACCTTCACTAGGGGTTACCAAAGAGGCAGTTACAGGGGTAACAACAACAAAGCCAGAGGCAAAACTAACAACTCCCGCTCTGCCTCCACCCCGTGACTTCCCTCCACTCGTCGGGAGCAGACTACACAATTTCCTTCCTGTTTGGGCTACCATCACCTCAGACAAATGGGTGCAACAGATAATTCAATCAGGCTACTGTCTAGAACGAACATCTACCCCCCCCCCCCCCCAAACATTCCACCCAAACAGCGCCCAATGTCACAGGAACATTTGTCACTTCTAAAGCAGGTCATATCCCTCCTACAAAAAAATGCAATAGTACCAGTTCCTACCCACCAACAAAACAAGGGAGTTTACTCCCTATATTTTCTCATACCAAAAAAGACGGCTCGCTAAGACCCAACCTGGACCTCAGACCCCTAAACCAATACATACACTCAGACTACTTTCACATGGTCACACTCCAGCAGGTACTTCCTCTGCTCTCCCAGAACGACTTCCTTGCCACCATAGACCTCAAGGACGCCTATTTCCACATTCCCGGTCACAACGCTCACAGGAAGTTTCTCAGATTCATAGTGGACGGTCAGCACTACCAATTCAAAGTACTCTCATTCGGAGTCACTACAGCACCACTAGTGTTTACCAAGTGCCTAGCGGTTGTGGCAGCACACCTCAGAAGACCACATCCACGTCTTCCCATACCTAGACGACTGGCTCATAAAAGCCAGCTCATAAAACCAGTGTGTACAACACTCACGCCACTATCCAACTACTTCACGACCTGGAGTTCACAGTAAACTACGCCAAGTCCCATCTGCATCCGTCCCACGTACAATAATACCTCGGTACCACCATAGACACCTCCAAAGCGCTAGCCTACCCCAGTCCCGCCAGGATAGCAAGCATACAGGCTCTTTGCGCCAAATTTCAACCACCACAACACACACTTCCAGCCCGAGTGTTTATGCAACTTACAGGGATGATGGCCTCTTGCATATTCATAGTACCTCATGCAAGACTCCAGACGCGTCCTCTCCAGGAGTGCTTAGCACGCCAATGGAACCAAGCTCTGGGTCAATTATCAGATCTGGTGTTGGTAGACTGTCGTGCCCGTCGCTCTCTGCAGTGGTGGACCACCAAAAACCTTTCCAAAGGGCGACCGTTCCTAGAGCCGGTTCCTCAAATAGTTCTAACTGCGGACGCATCGCTCTCCGGCTGGGGAGCTCACCTACTACATCACACCATGCAGGGCAGGTGGACATCTCAACAAAAGTTACTCCACATCAACCATCTGGAGTTACTGGCCATATTCCTAGCACTAAAAGCCTTTCAACCACACATCTCAGGCAAAGCTGTCTTAGCCCGCACAGACAACATGACAGCCATGTACTACATCCAAAAACAGGGTGGCACACACTCTCTGCAGCTCTCTCAGCTAGCACAGAGCATATAGAGGTGGGCCATACCTCAAAACATTTTTCTCCTAGCCCAACATGTCCAGGAGTCCAAAACACCATTGCAGATCTGTTGAGCCATCAAACACAACAGATCCACGAGTGGTAACTTCATCCACAAGTTCTTAAACCATTCTTTCAAATGTGGGGGCAACCACAGAGAGACCTGTTCGCCACCCACGAAAACGCCAAATGCCCAAGCTTCGCCGCCAGATATCCACACCCATTGTCCAAAGGCAATGCGATATGGATGAACTGGTCAGGCAGATTTGCGTACGCTTTTCCGCCTCTCCCACTCATTCCATTAGTGGTGCACAAACTACAGCAACATTTCCTTCACTCTAATCCTAGTTGCCCCGACTTGGGCCAGACAACTGTGGTACACTACATTGCTGGAACTCTCCGTAGTTCCGCATCAAAAGTTACACCTCTCTCCACACCTCTTAACCCAGAACCATGGAGAGATCAGACACCCGGACTCAGCTCAGCTCAACCTTTCGATCTGGCTCCTGAAATCCTAGAATTTGGTTACCTTAATCTTCCCCCTGACTGTATGAACGTCATTAAAGAAGCTAGACGACCTACCACTAGAGCTTGCTACGCAGCCAAGTGGAAACGTTTTGTGATCTATTGTCACAACAATAACATAAATTCCTTAGATGTGTCTATCCAACACATCATAGACTACTTACTACACCTACAAAGATGCAGCCTAGCCTACACGTCTATTAGACTACACCTTGCTGCCATAGCAGCGTATCTACAAAATAGACAGCATCTATCACTCTTCAGAGTACCTGCCATAAAATCCTTCATGGAAGGCCTTAAGAGAATAATTCCCCCCAGAGTGCCACCCTCACCTGTGTGGAACCTAAACATCGTTCTCACAAGACCAATGGGGCCTCCATTTGAACCTCTACATAAATGTGAGCTTCAATTTTTAACATGGAAAACTGCTTTCTTTGTAGCCATTACTTCGCTCAGAAGGGTCAGTGAGATACAATCAATCGAGAACTTTATTTCGGTCGAAGACCATAAAAGTGCAAATAGAATACATACAAAATGCATGAATCGTAAAAACAATAAATAACAGCAAGTTAATATGCTATTAAAAACAAATTAAACTGTATAGTTATCAAGTGGTAAGATCAATAGAGGACGACAATATTTACCCAAAACTTTTCCTTCTTCGCCACATACCAAGTAAAAAACGGGAGACAGCAAAAACAATGGGGGGATGAGTATCATATGTTGGAATCCTGCTTGCCTGTATACAATGTCTAAACCCAAGGTTCCTACATAGTGGGATCAACCAATGTTTGCTTATCAATTGATAAGCAAGGCAGAAGAACATAACGTGGCATACATCTTCTCTGTTATAATTACATGCCGGGCAAACAATATTTTCTGATTTTGCCCATTTATGGGTAAATACTGTGAGTGGTAAGCTGCCATGTCTTAGCTGTATATAAAGCTTCCTCGCGAGGGGTGGATAGATTACGTCTAGGAAGACTTCTGCTCGCGGTTCGGCTTTTACTAAGAGGAACTCTCTGGAAAGTCTCCCCAAAGAGCTTAATCGATATAGGGCAAGTAGTTTCTGTTGCCTCAGCTGACTTGTGAGTTCCAATTTACGTATCCCTAAACAGGACAGCTCCGGGGACTCCCAGAGCTTAATTCGGCCAATCCTTATGCTGAGATTCTTGATATGGTGTAACCACGCAATATTCTTATTTTTTATAAGAGCCCAAACCTCTAGGAATTCCTCTCTGTATGGTGCCAGTTCAGGCACTGACCAGAGTCTTTTCCAATAAAGCATTGGCCGTACAGCTGCTAAGTCTTCGATTGATTCCAACCCCAGATCAAATCGCAAAGGAATGAGTGGTATACTTAGCGGCAGACACAAGAGGCTTCTCATAAAGCCCTGCTCAGCCCTAAGGAGTTTAGATATATTTTTGTGGCCCCAGAGTTCAGCTCCATACAATGAGGCCGTTCTGGCTTGTAATTGATATATTTCTATAACCGGAGCTGCTGGTTTGAAGACCGAAATTCGCTGGACTTCACTAATCCCCCCCCCCCCCCCCCATAATTTGGGACAGCCTGAGCGTTGATTTCGAGATTTGAGAATCCCAGTCGAAGTTCTCTGTCAAGTTGATCCCAAGGTAAACAAAAGTCTTAACTCTCTCAAGCGCGGAACCGTTGAGAATGGGGTTTGGGCGGGTCTGCTTCGGAGGATTGAAAATCATAAACTTGGTCTTATCCAAGTTTATCTCTAATCCTCGAGCAGTGCAAAATGCTGCAAAGCCATCCAGGGTACGCTGAATGCCCGATGATGTTTTGGATAACAACAAAGTGTCATCCGCAAACATCAGAGCGGGCACTCGGCCGGTGGCCAACCTGGGGGCATCGTTGTCAATTACATTGGCTAGATGGTCCACAAGACCATTGATGTAAAGACTAAACAACGTTGGTGCCAAAACGCACCCTTTGTCGTACACCCTTCCTGACTGGAAAACGTGCAGTCAGATTGCCATGCCTCCCGCACCTAACTTGGGCATAGTTACCGTTGTGGAGTCTAATTAAGATATTCAGTAGATAGGGTGGAAGACTCATATCTGCTAAGACTTTCCACAACTTTTCTCTTGGGACGAGGTCGAAAGCAGCACGCAGGTCAACAAAGATGAGGTAGAGGCTACCACCCTCCACTCTCACTGTTTTCCAAAATAGGACCTGCAGCCGAAAAACTTGGTCTATAGTTGAAATACCCGGCCTAAACCCTGCTTGTAGTGTGGTCAATATTTCGTTTTCTTCCATCCACCCTTGAATTCGGTCTAGAATAATTCTACCCATTAGTTTCTGGGAAGTATCTAGAAGGCTAATGGGCCTATAATTTGCTGGGGTTAGCGGACAGCCTTTCTTGAAAATAGGGACAATCTCCACTCCTAGCCAAGTGTCTGGTGGATCAGCCCCCATAAAGATTGAATTAAATAGAACCACCAGATACGGTGCCCATATTTTAGGTTGGGACCGAAATAGGTCCCCGGGCATTTTATCTAATCCAGGAGCTTTATTAGGTAGTAGCCTTGCTATTGCAGACTCTACTTCCTTGAGGGTAATGACCTCCGACTGATCCAAGTGAAACTCGCCCCCATCCACCAGGGAGTCCTCACTCCGTCCGCCGTTCGAAAACCCCAGCAATCGATACTCCTGCTGGGGCGCAGAGACGGCAAACAAAGAGCGCAACGTGGTTTCACCAAAGGCCGAGTCAGTCCCACTCACCGGTCTATGATCGAAAAGTAAATCGGGATTAGAAAAGTGTGGTATCTTCACCCGAATCACCATATAGTGCTCCAAAATGCACTTCCCACACTCCGGGTGCTATATTTGCAATTGGGGATGAGCCTCCCCTACTCGCACCGAAACTCACAATAGTCCAAAACGCCTTGGGATCCCTTTGAGAGAGAGCTGATCTAAGTTCCTCCCAATGCAGCTCTGGGCAACAAGCTTGCTTAATCTCCACAACGGCCCCCCCGCGGCGGGATGCCTGGCTTTCACCTTGGGGATGCCCAGTACGGGTTATCTCACAGGGAAAAACCAGGACGGGTTCCCAATGCAAGCGCCAAGATGCCCAAGGGTAAGTTGAGCGCTATATAAGAACACATAATAATAATAATAATCTATGCTCCTCCCAATCCTTCTTTCCCCTGAGGATAGCCTTTTTATACTCTAGGCGAAATTTCTTAATATTGGCTCCATCTTCATCTTTTACTGCAGAAAGCAAATCCTTTTTTGCTTTTCTACAGGAGGCATCATACCAGGGATGTGTCCGATCCTGGTGGCATTTTTCCTTTCCCACGGGATTGAACACATACACCAGCTTGGCAACCAGCTGCTTATGAATTTCCAGGGGGGTACCCTGGGGAACTGTACCCAAGTTACCTTCGCCTATATCCCCCATATCAGAAAGAAACGGTATAACTGTCTGATATATTTTAGTAAGTTTAACGGGGGAGTTCTGGAAATGGGGCCATTTGACCCTCCGCCTATTGTTAGATATCAACAAGGGAAGCGATAGACCATTGGGGTCGGGGACAGGGTTTGTTAGCCCAAAACTTCCCGGTTTAAGAGTTAAGACAAGGGCGTTGTGGTCACTATCTTGTCTGGGATATATCGTAAACTCCAACAACTTATCCCAGTGTCTGGTTTCCATCAATATATAGTCAATGATGGAAGTTTGCCCTGGTCTATTAAACGTAGCTGACCCCGGGCGATCTGATTTCAGCCTCCCATTACAGGCCCTTAGAGACATTGCGAGAGAGAAGGACTTAATTTGAAGGACCAGAGGGGTCCAAGCTCTAACAGGAGGGATTTGAGGATCCGGAACATGCCAGAACTGGTCCTCGTCATCCAGCTCTCCCATATCCGAGCTCTCAAGGGGCTCAAATTGGCAATTAAAATCACCTCCAACTAATCGAGCCACTGAGGGTTCGAGTGACATTATAAAGTGCTTTAGTGCATCAATGGTGCCAGATTCTTGACCGCTCTTAACTGGTCTAGAATAGATGTTTATTATGGCAACCTGTGACATATCTTTAAGTGTTAAGAGTACACATTGGACGTCAGGGGAGTTCGTAGATATTTGAGCTGCCTGAGTGCCCAAATGCGTACCCACCCATGTTGTCAGACCACCTGAGGGTCTCCCCCTGCCCCTTGTGG
Source organism: Triturus cristatus (assembly GCF_964204655.1). NCBI lineage: Eukaryota > Metazoa > Chordata > Amphibia > Caudata > Salamandridae > Triturus > Triturus cristatus. Next base: position 1,204,829,023 of record NC_140593.1, on the reverse strand, counting down.
TTGCCAGGATGTCAAAAGTGGCAAAACCAGTCCTTACATTTTCATCTAGTGCCCATGTTTCCTTCATCAGGCAAATATCATGCCTGTCTATGAAATTGCCCCACTCAGGTATAGATAGTTTATTCTTCAACCCGGCCACATTCCAGGACATAATTTTTATTTTCCCATCTTCTACCCTATTACTAGCCGATGAATCACCCTCATTTTGGTTAGGGCTGATTCTTCGTGATCGAATATTAGGTTCAAATACCATTTCCCTTACCTCATCTCTCAACGGCACCTCAGATGAAAGAGGAGCCCCCACATATTCAATAATTTCTCTCGCTTCCATCCCTCCCCCATCCCTACTCAGTGAGTGGGGTATTAATGCATGTTCAAAGGTACTACTCCCACCATTACCCACCACTGTCGCTATTTGGGTACCCGCAATGTTATCTTTATGAGGTACAGGGCTCTGCCTCACATATGGTCAATCAGCCACTTCCAACATGCTAAACCTGTTCTTTTGGGGGAATAGTGAGAGTAGGAGGGTAGTTTGCCACCAATCCTCCCAAGTTGTCATTCCCTGTTGTACCCTGGCCTTCAAAATATTCTTGCTCCCCTCACACCAAACACCTCTATTCTGCCCTGTTCTTAGCTGGGGTGCCGGGTAGAAGTATGACAGATGTAGTGGAATAATTTGAGTATTAGACCTGGTTGGTGCCCTGCTGCAGATAATAATCTACAGCCAGTGTGTGTCTAAAGTTGATAATGACACAGTTCCCTGCGTTGGTTTTAGGTGCGGTCCCGATCCAGTCTACTCTTCTTACACCCAATATTTCACCAGAGATGCCAGAGGGAAGGGGCCTATTGGAGTTAAGCCAATGTACACATATTGTTTTTTAGTTCAGAATAGTCCTCTTTTTTCCCCTGGTTTAATGGGGGGACACCAGCAAACACCACAACGTATGGTAAGGACTCTGGTGGGAGATCTATACAGGGCAGCGTAATTTGAGACCCCTCCCCAACAGTATTTCTACTCACTAGTGCTTGCTTATCCAGGCGTTTTACCCCCACTTCGGTAACCCCCCTCTGCGGTGTAAGATTACCGGTGCCTATATCCCCAGACAAGAATGTGGTTGTGTCAGGGGTAATCTTGACAGTTAACTGGGGGGGTACAGGTGGAATGTTTTTACTAACGGGGGGATTATCGTGATTGGAAACAGAACTAGTACTAGGGTTCCCTAATGAACTAGTCAAATGGGCTCGCCCTAAACCTACGTTGTTAATGGTAGAAACTAGTCTGTCCAGCCTGGATGACAAAGATTTAAAATGTGAGCCAAGTAACTGTTCCATATGAGCCTGGAAGTCAAGTAACAGATGGGTAGCCCAGAGAGGTGCCCCCATGGAAAACAAAGGAGAAGGGCCACCATCAGCCGGTGTAAGATTGATTAAAGGCGAGATACAAGCACTCCCCATTCAAGAACCCTTTCTGCAAATGCATCATAATAAGGTTGTTCTCCGCACTAATCCAAAATTCCTTCCTAAAGTCATTTCTCCCTTTCACCTCAATCAATCTGTGGAACTGCCCGTATTCTTCTCGCAGCCACAAACCATTGCAGAAAGAGCTCTACACACCCTAGATGTCAAAAGAGCTTTACTCTACTACATCGAGAGAACACAACCTTTTCGTAAGACCAAACAACTATTCGTATCTTTCTCACCACCACACAAAGGCAACCCCATCTCCAAATCTGGGATAGCTAGGTGGATTGTTAAATGCATACAGATTTGCTACCACAAAGCAAAACGAACGCTATCTGTTCCCCCTAAAGCCCACTCTACATGTAAGATAGGGGCTTCCATGGCATTTTTAGGGAACATCCCCTTAGATCAGAGGTCCTCAAACTTTTGTAGGTTGAGCCCCCCCCAGCTGAATTTTTTTAGATGTTGGGCCCCCCCACCACCTAACAGAAATTTTGTGAATCTGGTACACTATACAATCAACCACCACGTGCATATCATGGGCCATATCTGGCAAGTAATGTTCAACACAATAAGAGTGTTTCGTAAACTGCAGTTTTGTGATCTAAAATAAACTTTTTTATGATTGTTACATGAAACAAACACATTTCCCTGCAAATAGTAATAGACTCTCTTAGATCAATCACATTAAAAAGAAATGAAACAAAACGGTATTTACAAGAATCTGTTTAACCACATCGATGCGAGTGACGGAGCGGTTCCGTCATGCGCGTCGGTTGCGCTGTGTGTATGACGGAACCGCTCCGTCATGGCCCCGCCCGCGCAATAGAACCTTCAGCATAGCGCGGTAATCCGCGCCGCGCTGAAGGGGTTAAGAATTATTCCAGGCCATCAGGGCAAAAGCAGAGCTGCCTCTATCAAGGGTCCCCCTGAAAGGCTGCATTGCAGTGCATGTAAATGTGTCCTTTTGTAATTTAGGACGAAAACCTTGATGTGACACGACAGGACATACTTGTGTACAGGGGCACAACTAGACCCGAACTTCAGGTGGGGGCTAACACTCCCAGCCATGGCTGGCCCTAGCACTGGTCGCACACAGTGCAACAGTCTGTTGTGGCAGCCCCCTCCTCCATTTCCTCCTTTTCCATGAATTCCCTCACTGCCACTCACCAACATTGCACCTCATCTCTCTATTGCACCTTTCTGGCAAACATTTCATATTCTTTTTATAGCATTTCTCATTGTTTACTCACACTCAGTTCTTTGATCTGCATGGTACACATTCTTTGTAGCAGGCACATTAACCCTCTGCGCTGTGTGGGTGGCAAGAGTACCCACATGAGTGCACCGTGACCCATGCGACAGTGTGAGAGTAGGGTAAGAGGAGTGACTACAGGGTGAGTGAGGTGACCATATGAATTTGGGTGAGGGTGTAAGTGCAGAGTGGGACGAATGAATGTATGGTTAGTGATGGGCTTATTTGAGTGAAATTCCAGATTGAGCAGTGAGGGGGACAGGTGAGTGAAGTGTCCCATGAGTGAAGGGTGAGTAGTGTGCTCGTGTGACTGCAGAGTGGGGCACAGGGTGAACAGCGCCAGTGCATTGTGAGTGCAGAGTGATCACTGAGAGTGCAGGGTAAGCAGGTGAATGGTGTGAGTGCATGGTGATCAGTGTGAGTGCATTGTGATCGCTGTGAGTGCAGGGTGAGCGTGAGAGTGAAGGGCGAGAAAGAGGAGCGATTTGTCTGAATTCAGGGTGCATTTCCTGACACTTGAAGTAACTCAGCCTGTTATTGACTGCAGCGTAAGGTTTCAGATATAAGCTAAAACTATAGCTATTATGGCATTAACCAGGGATCAGGGTGGAGGAAATAAATGTGCTTATCTTGTAACAAACTTGGGGGCATATCAACAAGGGCCTTATCTCTGCTTTTTTAGCTTTAAAAGCCAAAACAGCAGAGATAAAACCATCGCCCTATTTACAAGTGGGTGCTAACATGCATTAGCGCGTTTTAGTGCCCGTTTTCCCGACGCCTCGCTTTGCATCTCTAATGAGATGCAAAGTGGGTGTCACTGGGCAGTACTGCTTGTAAAATATTGCTGATGTGCACATCGCAATATTTACAAGGAGGCCCACGCATTTTAGCAGACGTTCGTTTTTGGCGAAAACTGCGGTTTTCGCCAAAAACTAACGTCTGCTAAAATGCTGACTTACCTATACTTTACATTGGGGTGGATTATGCTGATACGACCACAGGGTCGTATCAGCAAGGTTATCGCCGTTTTCCATGCAACATTGCTGGAAAACCAGCGATGTTCCATGGAAAATACCGCTATCGCTGGAATAATTATCGCCATTGCGCTATGCGTTGTTAATACAGCGCTAGCATGGCAATAATTTCCAGCGATAGCCGGCGATAAGAAATCTCACGCTAAGTGCGGCCAACGATAAATCTCGCTGCCGCTTGATAATATGCCTCTTCCAGTTTTATAATTAGGGTTGCCAGGTCATTATTTTGATGTCCCAGGTGATACAAAAATAAGCAGTCACCTAAAGCTGTATTGTCATTCTGTGCATACTTGGAACAGGATATAAATAGAGAGCACTTTTAATTGTGTTCTAGGGCTGCCTGAATGATCCATGACTGATAATAAAAGGGAACAAAGACAGAAAAGTCACATTACAAAGGAATACATATTTCTTTATTTATAAGCATATTTAATGTCCAGACAAGTAATTTGCAGGCTGTTTAAACAACACACGGCTGGCTGGCATTTTGCTTTTGGCAACTTGAAGCCCTTTTAGCCCTGTGGGGCATTGTGCGCCTACCTGTGTAATTTTAAAATAAACTTTGTCTCCTTTCTGCTAAGAGCTAACTCTCCCAAGATGGGGTTTTCTTCATAGAGTTGAAAGGCTTCAGCTGCAGTGGGAGGCAGGAAGTCTCTGCTGAAACTGAAAGAAAGTAACAGTCACTTTCAGCTGAAGGGGGAGGCAAGGAGTCTCCTCTGCTATGAAATCTAACGCAAAGGAACAGGACTATCTCTTCATTTGCCTTCAGTTTAAGCAGAGACTTCCTGCCTTCCACTGCAGCTGAAGTATTTCAGCTCTACCAATTAACACCCTCCCGGGAAACTGTTGGCTCTTAACATGTCAAAGAAAGGGCACGTAGTGCCCCATCTATCTCCCCCTCCCTCCCCCCTCCAACCCTCTGTTACCGGAGTTCACCCAAAATTTCCATTTGAAATGGTTTGTAGACTTGCCACGCAGGACAGATAAAAACCAACACAGTTCAGATTTTAGGGTGGAGTGTGCGCCCCCCCCCCCCTGAGATGGTGTTGCGCTCCCCTGGGGGGGTGCGCCCAACAGATTGAAGAACTCTGCCTTAGATGCAGAGCAGCTACATGGTCTACACCGCACACTTTCACTAAACACTATTGTGTAGTTGTGCAAACTAAGCAACAAGCTAGTGTAGGCCAGGCTGTCCTCAAAACATTGTTTCAAACAACTGCAACAGATACTGGTGGTCGCCGCTAAGAGCGAATACTGCTATATAATCTATGCACAGTGTGTAATCTGCAGCTCATATGCCTCGAACCGAATATGCTACTTACCAGTATTCATCTGTTCTTGACATGTAGAGCTGCAGATCTACACACGCCCACCCGCCTCCCCGGCTACCTTTATCTGTTCCAGTTTTATCTTATTTAGATACAGCACACATGGGCAACTTTCCTGTTTCTTACAAAGCTCCATCATTTCCCCGCTGGCGAAAAACAATCTGAGGATGGAGCCGAAGCCCATGCGCAATATGATCCAAAGGAGGAGTCACCGACCTCGTAACTTCCAAAGACTTTCCAAGAGAAAAACTACTGCAACATCCGGGCCCAACACCAGATGGCGATCTATGCACAGTGTGTAGATCTGCAGCTCTACATGCCAAGAACAGATGCATACTGGTAAGTAGCATATTCCTTTTTTTTTATTTTTTATTTTATTTTTCATTTTTACAGTGGTGGAAAAGGGATTGACGATTTAAGCTTCATGAAAACAAATACAAAGATGTATACAATAGATTAAAAATAAAAAAAACAGCATAGGAAAAGGAAATACATGACAGTTGGTGATAAAAAACAACTTATTAGTTTACTAGCCAATCCTGGAATGGGGCCCAGTTTTTAGCAGCAATTAAACGTCTTCTCCTTCCCTGAAACTTACGTACAGCAGTTTCCAGTTTAAACCAAGCCAACATCCTGGCCTGCCAATGAAAGAAAGTTGGAGGTTGAGGATTTATCCATATAGAGGTAATACAGAGTCTAAACATTGCCATTGCAATGAACAAAAAGGAATGAAGATATCTTGATCTGGTAGTATCCTTAGCATATTGATAGCCTGTAATCACCAGTTCAGCGGAAATTTTAATTGAAGAATGGGTTATCTGTGTGAGAAACGTTTCAATTTGATTAATAAAGACTGATAGTTCAGGGCAGTCAAAGAACATGTGAAGAGAATCCGCAGATGGAAATTTACACCTTGCACATGACAGAGTTATAGCCCCAGGAGCGATCCCCCATCTGGCTAATTTGGCTGGAGTATAATAAAGATTAAACATAGCCATATAGCTTTGAGTACGAAGAGTACCAGAAACAAAAACCGTCTTGGCTAGCATTAGTGGTACCTTTAGATCTATAGTGGGTACCCCGAATTTGACCGCCCATTTGTTATTGAAATTCGAGAGATCATCTGATAGTCGGGACAACAGAGTTTGATACAATATGCCAATTTTAGCTTGTTTTTTAACCAATTCAAATATCAAAATCTTTTCATACAGCGCTGGATTTTCTAAAAGTTTTTTCTCAAGAAAACTTCTGATTTGAAGATATTTAAAAAAGTGGTTAGATTGTAAATCGAATTTATGTTGTAAAGAAGAGAAAGATGCTAGGATACCAGAGTCAGCTAAGTCACCTATATCAGTAAGGCCTTGCAAGGCCCAAATAGCAGTTATTGAATCTTGAAATATCACTGGTGGCAGCCCGGACGCATTCAATGGAGTATGAAAATTAATTTTATAATTAGAAAATAGACGACGAATTTTTTGCCAGATCATAAACAGGGCCCATGCTACCTTAAACCTCATTTTTTTAAAGTAACTTGGTTCTAAAATACGTGTTAATATCCCTTGTGTAGCATTACCTAATGAAATTGAATAAATTGAAGGAGCCAAAAATGGCGGTAATACCACCTTCTTACCAAATAGTGGAAAAGCAAAATGTTGGATCATCGCCGCCCAATAATAGTAAGTAAGATTTGGAACTGACCAGCCCCCGCGTTCTTGCGGGAGATAAGTCCATTTAGCAGCTCGTCGTGGCTTACGGTATGCCCATAAAAACCTCTGACAAATTCTTTGTGCCTTTGTTAGAGTGAGATTGGGAACTAATAGCGGGATAGACCTAAATAGATATAAAAATTTTGGAAGTACCAACATTTTAAGAACATTACAGCGCCCGAATAGAGAAAGATGGAGGTGGTTTAGCCGTTCTAGTTTGTCATGAAGCTGATCGATAATGGGAGAATAGTTTAAATCTGAGATTTGGCCTACATCCGCCGAGATCTGAATACCTAAATATGTCGCTTGTGAAGCAATAGGAGCAGTTGTTATTGGCATAGCTGACGATTGCAAGATTTGAGTTTTTGTAATATTTAATTTATATCCAGAGATGGAGCCAAATTGGACTGCTAAAGTCTCCAATGCAGGAAAGGAAACAGTGATATTATTTGTTAACACTACTATATCGTCAGCATATGCCAGTGTTTTATACTCCGTTCCATGAACGATAATTGGAGAGATATTTTGTGCTCGTTCTATCAGGGATAAAAAAGGATCTATATATAAAGCGAAAAGGAGAGGGGAACAAGGGCACCCTTGTCTGGTGCCACGAGTAATAGGAAAATAGCTTGATTCCTCTCCTGAAATACGGATTTTAGCGATTGGGGAAATATATAATGTTTGTAAAGCTAGAATAAATTCAGGCGGTATCCCTTTCCAATGAAGAACGGCCCAGAGATAACCCCAGAAGACCCTGTCGAACGCCTTCTCGGCGTCCAACAGGATCACACCCAGGGGAGATTTTGTAATCTGAGCCCAATCTAAAAGTGCAATAACACGCTTGATATGATCAGTAGTGTCTCTACCCTGAATAAAACCATGCTGACGGATGGAAACTAAAGGAGGGATAATTTGAACCAGACGGAATGCTAAAACCCTGGAATAAATTTTACTGTCGGTATTAATTAATGCTATAGGCCGATATGATGCTGGATTTAGTTCATCTTTTCCTTTCTTTTTGAATAGTACAATGGTCGATTGTCGCCAGGTCTCAGGAATGACCCCCCTCTGAGCAAGCTGAAAAACTTCAAGCATCTGTTGTTTAAATAAATGTGAAAAAGTTTTATAAAATTCAAGATGTATAAGATCCGGTCCTGCAGCCTTGCCAGAAGACAAAGATTTTATGGCGGCTTCGATTTCTTCCCAACTTATAGGTTCGGCCAAGGTTAAATTCTGGTCAGAAGCGGTCTTCCGAGTTTCGAGAGATTTTAAAAAATGATCCAATTGCCTTTGTTGCTGCTGAAAAATATTTGGTTCTTCAGTATATAAGGTTGAATAAAAATCCACAAAGGTGTTTAGCACTCCATTAGGTGAATCTTGTAGAGTACCAGATCGATCTTTAACCTTTGTTATATGGCTAGCTATTGCCCTTTGTTGTACTCTTTTTGCCAGGACCTTGCCTGATGCTTCACCGAACTCATACATTGATGTACGAAATTGAAAGTACTTAGTAGCTACATCAACATATAGAGGATCAAGGAGATTAGCCTTGGCAAGAGCGACCGCTTTCTGACAGGTGGTTAGATCTCCACCAATACGAATACTAGTGCTTAGGTCTAGCTCAGCTTGTTGAAGTGCTAGAACCCTATTCTTTAGATTTTGCTGTTCAGTTTGCCATTGATAGGACGCAATTCTCTTAGTTTCCCCGCGCAGGGCAGCTTTAAAGGTATCCCAGACCAGGCCTACAGATGCTGAATGGCTATTGATTGAAAAAAAGTCTGGAATCCAGACTGACATCTGTTCCTGATAGAGTTTATCAAGCAATAGCTTCCTGTCAAAAGTCCAAGGTCTAATATGATGCGGAGGTCGATTCCAAGGGAAACTAAAAATTATGGAATTATGATCTGATATAGTCCGTGGATCGAGCCGTACCTTAATAGATTTCAAAACTTCAACAGAAGCAAAAACATAATCTATACGAACCAATTTTTGATGGGGTATTGAATAGAAAGTAAACCCGTTAAGGGCAGGATTACTAGCATGCCATATATCTACTAAGCCATGTTCAAGTATTAATATACGTAGTGCTTTATAAACCTGGGGTTTCCTACCGATATAATCGGTTGATTTAGTGATGTCTAACCCGCTGGGAATATTAATATTGAAATCACCACAGAAGATTAACGGATGCGACCAATTGGCTAATTCTACGTTTAAATCCATCAAAATCTGTGGATCATCCAAATTGGAAGCGTATATTGAACAGATCGAGAGCACAGAGTTATTGATGAGTAGTTCAGCAATTAACCATCTTCCTGTATTATCTTGTTTAGTTCTCTTAAGTTGGGCAACCCCTGCTTTTGAAATAATAGCAACGCCCCTAATAGTAGAGGTTTGTCTGGTGGTAGCCACTAAATCATAACCCAAAAACTTAAGGTAGTGCCTATTGGCCCAAGAAATATGAGTTTCTTGCAAGCAGATCAAATCCACTTGCATAGTCTGCATCAGCCTATAAAAGATCCTACGCTTCTTAGGATCATTTAACCCACAGATATTCCAGGTTGCACAAGTCAATTTACGATTTGCCATTTAAACATAATAAAGAAAGAGAGCATCATATATATATACATATGTATACCTTGGATAGAAATTATATAGAGTATACCACCAACATATCAAAGAAGAGCACATAATTAACATCTTGGACGAAATTAGAATCACCCTGTCATGCATCTTACTTATATCGCCAGTCACCTCAACTATCCACCACAATACCACCCAGTGACCCTCCCAACCCCCCCAACCCACCTTCCAACCCCCCCTCCCCCCCGTTGCCCCCCCCTACCCATTACCCAAAAATGGGAGCTCAGGACCAGGGTCCTTGTGATGGTTGAGTACGCGTCACACCACGCTCCGCTGGGCCTAAAACAATATACTTAATATTATAGGAGGATCGGTCCTATCAAAATCATGCTAAAGTGACAAAGGAGAAAAAAAAAAAAAAAAAGGGATCTGTTAGCATCCTTATAACATATTTTTTTTTATATAAATCTATACCCAACAATAAATGATAATCCCAATACTAAACAATGATTTTTTTTTTCTTTTTTTTTTTTAACACCTTTTCCGCTCTTTTTCCCCTACATTGTGTCCAGATAGTCCCTTGCGGTTATTTCAGAAAGAAAATTTTTTATTTCTGACTTATGTATTATTTTCAATTTTGCTGGGAAGAGCAAAAAAGCTTGGGCACCTTTCGCTTGAAAAAGAGGGATCTGCTGACGGAGATGCCAACGGCGTTCCACTGTCTCTGCTGCAAGATCGGGCCGAGCAAAAAACTGACAGCCCTTGGCAGACCTTTTTTTATTAGGTCGAGCTAGATCAAATACACATTCACGAGCGAGAAAAGTGTTAAAGCAGACCAGGATAGCACGTGGATAGGAACTGTTGGTATTGGTAGAGGATGTTTTCTTTCTTTTTGAGAACGGAAAGCGATGTGCTCTCTGAATTTCTTGGTTCCAATTCCATTGGGTGACCTCTGGAAATGCTTCGGTGAAAAGCTCAACTATAAATTGCCGTACATCTCCTCCTTCAATATCCTCCTCAACTCCCAAAATGCGGAGATTGTTCCTTCTTGAGCGGTTCTCAAGATCCGATAATTTCCATATTATGTCTTTTCGCTGCTCCTTAACCTCAGAGACCAAGTCTTTTTGGGCAGCTGCAGCATCTTCAAGTGCTGAGATCCTCTCTTCGGCTTCAGTTACTCTTGTGTTGATCTCCGCTGTTGATTTTATTACACGTCGAAGGGAATTCTGCAATTTGCGACACACTGACTGAGTGCGCAAATTCTCTTGCTTGGTTGCTTCTCTATGTTGGATAATTGTATGATATATTGTTGACAGAGAAACCTCCTCCGGTACGTCAGATGTTGCCCCAACATTAGAATTTAATGATGTCTGAAGGTCAATTTGAGATTGATCTTCTAGAGGTTTGGTACCAGGGGCCTTACGGACTGTATCAGTAGCCAGGGCTTCTGTAGTCACACTAGGTCGCCAGTCACCAGCTTCGCTGTCATAATCTGACCATTCTAAATCGGGATCACCCTCCTCCTCGTCAGACAACGAGTGGTCTGATACAGAATAGAATTTTTCGGTTGAGTCACTAATCGCACCTGTGATATGACACTCTGCCGAAGCTCCCGAGGGGATAGTATCTTGATGAGCTGTGGGAACCACATCATCCACAATGCACTGAGATGAAGCAGAGCCAGATACAAACACCAAGGGAGCTGAAAGGAGCGGGTCCGTCAAAGAAGGGTCCCCCGTAGGTTGGGATATATTAGGTGTACCAGAAATAGCCACTGGAGAGACCAGATGGGAAGAATCAGTCGCAGCATGAAGAGGACGAGCATGGATATCCGTCAAGGAGGAATTTTGCACTGCGAGAGACAAGATAGTGGAGGTAGAAGCTGCTGTTGCCGGTGCCAATGTAGCGGACGAGACAGTGGAAACAGATGCGGTAGTTTTTTCCCTAGCTCCCAGTTTGGCAAAAATATCAGATAGAGTCTGGACCTTACCCGAGGATGAGGCTGGGGCTGCGGTTGTGACAGCTGATGGGCCCTGAGCAGGAATTTTATCCGACATTGGAGCTCTGCCCCTCCGAGTGGCCCGTGTGATGTTAGCTTCAGCGTCTGGCGGGTGATTACGGGTAGGATTACGAAACTTCGCCGGCTTGGGAGCTACCTTCGAAGCTTTTGGTGGCATTACCGATAGAGCAAATAAGTCCGAAAAGAGACGGGAAGGAGGCTGGGAATCCACAGACAGGGTAGGCTTTCTGTTAGACGTCGTGTAAAATACGTTGGGACTCAAACACTGAGCAACCCGCAACCGCCAGCACCGTCTTGATGAGAGGGCAGGTCTTAAGATATCAAAGCAGAATGCAAGTGCCATACGTAATACGATGATTTTAACCTTTAACCTTTTTAGGAAAAAAATGGTTTCGGTATTCAAAAAAATAAAGCAACAGCTGGTGCCAGTTTCTGATTAATGCAAAAGATATACCGATTAAGATCCCCAAGGGTTAAAGAGGTAACAAACTCTCCTGTCCTCTCAGCTGTGTAAAGTGTCCAAGTCCAAACAGCAGCCAACACCAGGTTTAGCAATACATCAAAATATGTAGCCATGCACCGATACAATGTTGCAGACCCCTTTTCCGCAGCTCAATCAGCTCAATCGGCACCATTAAAGATTTTCACGACACACCTCGAGTTCAGGAAAAAAAGAAGCGAGACAGATCCCCATTGCGCTGTGTCCATTCAGTCATTACTGAGCTTACTCACATTTTAAAGTCCAGTTGCCTGAAGGGGAAACAGCTCCGAGATTTTCGCCCTGAATGACGGTGTCACAGAGAGCAGAATCCACTCCGGGCGTACTCTAACACCTGAAACGCTGAAACACTGAATACGAGCCGCCAGGCTCCCTCGAGAATCTCCGGCAGAACACCATGCGAGTGCTAGCGGCTTCGGCTTCTGCTTCCGCTTTTCCGACTTGCTGCGATAGAGATCGCTCGGTATCTGATATTGGCCGTGAGAAAGTAGCTTAAAGAAAACAGGCTACGGTCAGCGGTCAGCGGTCTTCGAGTTCACCAGGTGCTGCGCCGGCGTCCATGCAACAGCCATCGTCTCTCCTCCACAAATTCCTCGTCTCATTTCAATTCTTTCAAATTTCGATTGCTGTGCTCTCCACCATACCTTTGGTGAAAAGCGAACCTCTTCAGTATTCACCCAGCATTTCCCCAGCAACACAGCCAGCTTCCAAAAGGGATAGGACCGTTTGGATATCAGCGCGGTCCAGCGGAGCGAAAAACGCCGCCTCACTCGGCCAGTGTCACGGCCGCCATCTTGCTCCGGTAAGTAGCATATTCCTTATAGAAATATTTCATAGTTTTCTTTTCTGACACCCCCTTACTGCCCATGTTTGTTTAAATTGTTTGGCGACTTGTTGTGAGGTACAACAATGTAGCATCTGCTATATTAAGTGTAGTAAGCTGGCTTTTTATGTGGTGTACCAAAACGAGGTACATTATGTAGAAAGTCCATATGACCCTTATTGGCTTACAGGGCTTAAATTATTAATCCCAAATGCTTCATTTTGTGGTAGTGTGGGCGAGCAGTTTAGGCTTATCAGAGAGTAGTGTTAAGCACACCGATACATTTAAGGAAGGAGCAGGATACTTATCAGGGTATTTGGAAAAGGGCACGGTGATACCTTGGGAAATCCCTAATCTACCAGCACACAGAGCTGGAATAAGGATATTGACTTCTTTGTGGAGATTGTACTTACTGACGCAAATGATTATGCCCCGATGTAGTTCCTATTGTTTGGAACGAAACGCGTTGGCTGAGCAGTATGTGTAAATAAGGAATTACAATTGATGAAATAAGTATGAATAATGAATGGTCTTCCTTACCTGGCACACCTCCGTTTGCTTTATTGACTAAAGAGCTTCAACACTGGCACCGCACAACGACCGGTGCTGGAGCTATTGTGCGACTCTGGTAGGCAAAACCAGCATGAGATGCAGATTGGAAGGTCCACCGTCGGGTTCTTTTTATTTGCCATTGAGTGTTAAGAACACGCGCAATAAGTGAGACACACACTCAAGAATAAACTCTAGACCAGAGGTCTTCAAACTGGGGGGGGAGCGGGCGTGGATGGGTTGCGAGGGGGGTGCTAACGCCTGTGAAAGAACATGTCAATGAAGATGGCCTGGAAGTGCGTCGATGTTTATTTGCTGCATTTCCAGGCAGTCTTCATTTACTCCCAAAAGTGAGAACTGTTATCAGAGTGCGGCGGGGTTGGGGGTCAGTGAGTGTGCTGGCAGGAACAAAGAGGTTTTAAAAACAAAACGTGTTTTGTGTTATCAGTCTTTTCAGTGTGTATAAAATAATGCAATAACAGCTGAATTGAAAAATAAATGCAAGTTAAAATAACTGGTGATAAATGCGCTCTTTTAGGTTATGAAACCTCAGTTAGCAACTACCATCACTGCAGATGAGTGTGTGTTAGCATTTTGCACATAGTTATGGACTTCCCGCATTTTCCACATAATATCATCTGCTGCATAATTTGCGGATTTTAACAACAAAGAAAACTTGTTTCTAGCTCAAACGGCAGCAGCAACACGTTACCTTGTAGTGGAAAGCCCTTTCTAAAGGTTGACTCGTGACCTTTCTGTTGCTTATTGCTATATGTGGGTGTTAAAGTGGTACTTATGATGGGAAATATATGCCAGGACAGTGTTAACAAGTCTAAAAATGGCAAAATAATATCACAAAATATGCATGATTATGCAGCATAATTAGTCTTTGCTTGCTGCATAATTTAGTCAACCCTACCGCATAATTTGACCTTCTCCTGCAGCATAATTCCAGTGGCCCTGTTTATAGTGCTATGAGTTCCCAGCCTGTGGCAGAAAGCATTGTGAATATGTAAGTCATTATTTTAAAATAGTATTTACATAGTCTAAGCTAGGCTGCTGCTGCAACAAAATGATTCAGTGATTGAGGTAAAACAAGTTCTTACAATATATACTTTTTAGTAATAACTAATTAAACTGTATCTAATGAAGACATTTTTGTAACTGCCTCCACTATTTCAGATCTCAGCTGATAACCCCCTTACATTACATCTCAAAAAGAATAAATCTTTGCCACCATGAAGTTTTAAGCAGAGCCGCTGGAATAATTCAGCAGGAGAGGACCCCATTAGGCTGCAGGGTTGACTAAATAACGCAGCAAGAAAAGGTTAATTATGGGGCACAACGCAGCACATTTTGTGGTTAGCATTACTTCATTGTTTTGTCAATCTGAAAGAAACACGTTAGTTAGATTCCTCACCTTAGAATATCCCCAGGTGTCAGACTGGATCCGGAAGATTTTTCGTCAGCAATACCCCTTGCGTGTCGCTAGGCGTCGTCTGCGGCTCCGCGTCCGTCGTCGTGCGCCGGAATGACATCGTCGGAGTACTTAGACGCCACCCTCGCGCGCTGACGTCAGTTCTTTTTTCCGCGCCAGTAAGCGCCGATCCGGGAGAGCTACCCCTTTAGTCAATTTTTGGTCATTTCTCGACTCTGGTGCCGGTAGGATGCCTGGTTTCAAGGCCTGCGACGACCGTCACCGACTGATGTCGGTGACCGATCATCACCGCCGGTGCCTGTACTGCTTGGGCCTCGACCACCACGACGCGGCGTCGTGCTCCGATTGTATGGCCCTGACCTCGAAAGCTAGGCGGGAGCGGTCCCGCAAGCTTCTCGAGCTTCGCCACTCGGCTCCACGCCGCTCTCGATCCCGGTCCAGGAGGAGGTCCAAGGTCGCGTAGCCGCACTCGACATCGTCACTCCTCTGGCACGAAGTCTTCGGGTAAGTCGAGGCACTCCAAGAAGTGACACCGCTCTTTGGACTCCCCTCGCCGGTCGCACGACTCGACCGAAGGTCCGGGTGGAGCCGCGCAAGTCCCCATAACCGGCGGTCCCTGGGACTGACGTGACGCCGGCGGAGGTCAGTGCCTTCCTCTCGGCCATGAGGAGCCTGGCCCTGCCGTTGACGCCCGCTGGCGCGCCTTCGGGCCCCGCGGACTCGACTGGGCGACCTCGCGTGCCGGAGGCTCCGGCCCCGACGCCGCAGGTCCCCAAGGGGCCCGAGCCTGGGCCCCCGTCGACGCCGGTCGACCTCGTTACGCCTCCTCCGCCGACACCGATACCACCCCCGACGCCGACTCCGGTCGACGTCTATCCCCGGTTCAGCCCCTGTCCGGTCCCGACGCCGATGCGGCACTGCCCGACGCCGCATCCGACGCCGCTAGAGACACATATTGTCTATCGACTGGCTCCGATCATTCCTCCTGTTTTCCAGGAATCGGATGATGGGGGCGACTGGGAGGGGTCTGATGACCCTATGGCCCTTCAGAGCCAACTTGCACAGGACTGGGCAGATGAACTGGGGGAGGCCAGTGGGTTGGATACCTCACCGGACACTGGATTCATCTCTCCTCCGACTGTGGCTTCGGAGGAGGGTGCAGCTTTTTCTGTGGTGCTGCGCAAGGCGGCCGAAGCCCTTGGGCTTGAACTGCCTGCCGTGGCTGTGAGGACTAACATCCTCACTGAGGTGCTTCAGTCTGCCACATGCTCCACTGAGCCTCTGCTGCCATTCAATGAGGCCCTCACTGACGTTCTGCAGGGCACCTGGTCCAAGCCCTCCACAGTCCCTCCTGTGGATAGGAACATTGCCAGGCGCCACCGCCCTGCTCCGGGCGACCCCAGTTTTCTGTCCCAACACCCCACCCCGAGAGTCTGGTTATCCAGGCCTCTACCTCCCAATCCTCCTTCCCGTCCGCTCCTCCGGACCGGGATTCCAAGAGACTGGAATAGTTTGGTAAGAAGCTGTTCTCTTCGCTCAGTTTGGGCCTGCGGTCTTTGAACACCGCCTGTCTCTTGGACCGTTATTCCCACTCTCTGTGGGATGCGGTGGAGGACGTGCTGCCACTGTGCCCGGAGGAGGTCCGGGCGCGGCTTTCCTCAGCCCTGGCCGATGGGAGAGATGCAGCGCGCCATGCAATCCGATGTGGGCTTGACACTACGGACTCGCTGGGTAGGGCGATTTCTACCACGGTGGCGCTTCGACGTCACGCCTGGCTGCGGTCCACGTCTTTTTCAGGGGATGTCCAGAGCACCCTCATGGACATGCCTTTTGATGGCGCTCGCCTTTTTGGTGAGAAAGCGGACAGTGCGCTGGCTCGCTTCAAGGACTCCCGGGCTACGGCCACGTCGTTGGGCCTCTCGGCCCCGCGGCCCCAAACTTCCACTTTTCGCTCCTTTCGTGGCCAAGAAAGGGGCACCTCCTCATGTCCGCCTAGCCACCGGCCGCAGAACCAACCTGCATGCGGTCACGGACGTGGTTTCCGCCGAGGCGGTACTGGAGGACGACGCGGTCAGTCCACATCCACCCTGGCAGCATCCGCCTCAAAGCCTTCCTAGTCCGAGCTTTCAGGCCCATTCCACGCCAGTGTGCGGCAGAGTTCGCCATCACCTGCTCCACTGGCGGTCCATCACGTCGGACAGGTGGGTGCTGCAAATCGTCCGAAGGGGCTACTCCCTACCCTTCGAGACGACCCCTCCAGCCATGCCACCGCAGCACCACCGTATCTCGGGGGATCATTTGAATCTTCTCCACGAGGAAGTTACGGCCCTCTTAGCCAAGGGGGCCGTCGAGCGCGTTCCGAGCCCAGAAGTAGGTCGTGGTTGTTATTCCCACTACTTTCTGGTTCCCAAGAAGGGCAAAGGGGGCCTACGCCCTATCTTGGACCTCCGGAACGTCAATGCCTTCCTCCGGAAGGAACGGTTCAAAATGTTAACTTTGGCTCAGGTTCTGGCTGCCCTCGACCCTGGAGACTGGATGGTAGCGTTGGACTTGCAGGATGCATATTTCCACATCCCCGTCCTGCCGGCCCACCGGCGTTACCTGCGGTTCACGGTGGGTCAGGAGCACTTTCAGTTTACCGTGCTCCCCTTCGGCCTTACCAGTGCCCCTCGGGTGTTCACGAAAGTGATGGCGGTGGTCGCAGCTCATCTGCGCAGATCAGGGGTTCCAGTCTTCCCCTATCTCGACGACTGGTTGTTGAAGGCGGGCTCGCCCCAGGCAGTCGTCTCCCACCTCCAGACTACGGCGGATCTCCTGCATTTGCTGGGGTTTTCCATCAACGTGCCGAAGTCACACCTGAGCCCCTCTCAGAAGCTCCTCTTCACCGGAGCGGTTCTCGATTCGGCGCAGTTCCGGGTCTATCCACCGGAGCAGCGGGTCCGGGATATACAGGCCCTGATTCCCATCTTTCGGCCTCTATCCTGGGTTTCGGTCAGGCTAGTGTTGCGGCTTCTGGGGCTGATGGCCTCCTGCATCCTACTAGTGCATCACGCCAGGCGTTGCATGCGGGCTCTGCAGTGGGACCTGAAGTTTCAGTGGGCCCAGCATCACGGCAACCTGTCCGACCATGTCTTGATCTCGGAGGGCACTGCACAGCAGTTGCAGTGGTGGCTCACGGACCGCGATTGGGTCACGGGCAAGAGCCTCTCCCTACCCCTACCGGAGCATGTCGTAGTGACGGATGTGTCCCTCCTGGGATGGGGTGGCCATATGGGAGAGGCGGAGATCAGAGGCCTCTGGTCTCCGGCGGAGTCTCGCCTCCACATCAACTTGTTGGAGCTGAGAGCGATCCGACTTGCACTGAAAGCCTTCCTTCCCTCTGTCCGGGGAAGTGTCGTGCAGGTGTTCACGGACAACACCACCGCCATGTGGTATTGCAACAAACAGGGCGGGGTGGGGTCGTGGACCCTTTGTCAGGAGGCTCTGCGCCTCTGGACATGGCTGGAACACCAGGGCATCACCCTGGTGGTTCAACATCTGGCGGGCTCTCTGAACGCCAGAGCAGACTAACTCAGCTGCCGGTGCATGATGGATCACGAATGGCGTCTGAACTCCGAGGAGGCGCAAGGTCTCTTTCAGCAGTGGGGAGAGCCTTGGTTAGATCTATTCGCCACTGACGAGAACGCGCAATGTCAGCTGTTCTGCGCGTTGGAATTTCCAAGGCGGTACTCGCTCAGCGACGCTTTTCGTCGCGAGTGGAGTTGCGGTCTGTTGTACGCCTTTCCGCCTATACCACTTCTGCCCAGAGTGCTGAAGATCAGGCGCGACCGGGCCCAAGTCATCTTGGTGGCTCCGGATTGGGCACGAAGGTACTGGTATCCCGAGTTACTCAGTATGTTGACCGATCCTCCGATACGTCTGCCCCTCCGATAGGATCTTCTGTCGCAGCAGCAGGGGACGGTCCTCCACCCGAACCTGTCCAGCCTCCACCTCCATGCGTGGAGATTGAGCGGCGGCAGTTGATGCCATTTGACTTGCCTCCTGAAGTCTGTGATATCATTCTAGCAGCCAGGTGTCCCTCCACAAAGACGGTATACGCCTGCCGGTGGAACAAATTTGTGGCATGGTGCACAGCAAAGGCTGTGGATCCCCTTTCTGCCCCTCTTTCTGAGGTTCTCCTCTTTCTTGCAGGGCTCAGCCCTGGGCACCTTGAAAGGTTATCTTGCTGCCCTCTCTGCCTTCTTACGGCTTCCTGATCAGCCCTCTCTTTTCAAGTCCCCTGTAGTGTCACGCTTTCTTAAAGGCATTACTCACACGTTCCCTCCTGTCCCTTTCGTAATGCCTCAGTGGGACTTGAATCTTGTCTTGACATTCCTGATGTGCGCTCCCTTTGAGCCTCTTCACAATTGTCCTCATCGTCTTCTAACTCTTAAGACTGCTTTCCTGGTAGCCATCACCTCGGCTAGACGGGTGAGTGAGCTCCAGGCTCTATCGTCCAAGCCTCCTTTTCTATCTGTTCATCCGGACAAGGTTGTCCTTCGGCCTCGTCCTTCCTTTCTACCGAAAGTGGTGACCCCCTTTCATCTTGGGCAATCTGTCACCTTGCCCACCTTCTTTCCGCCTCCGCACCCTTCCAAAGAGGAAGAGCGGCTCCACCGTCTGGACCCAAAACGTGCGCTCTCCTTTTATTTGGCCCGCACGAAACAGTTCCGAGTGGACGACCAGCTTTTCGTTGGCTACGTGGGTGCAAAGAAGGGAAAAGCTGTGCACAAACGGACCATCTCCCGGTGGGTCGTTTTGTGTATAAAAATCTGTTATTCCTTGGCGAAAAAGGACCCTCCTGTTGGGCTGCGAGCCCATTCTACTCGGGCCACAGCGGCTACTACTGCTTTGGGACGGGGAGTCCCTTTGCAGGATATCTGTCAGGCGGCGACGTGGGCTTCGCTGCACACGTTTGCCAGGCACTATTGCCTAGACAGCCAAGTCCGGAGGGATGGCTTCTTTGGCCGTTCTGTCCTCCAGGACTTTCTGGTGTGATCTTGGTTCGCAGACCCACCACCGGGGATGGTATTGCTTGGGTATCTATTCTAAGGTGAGGAATCTAACTAACGTGTTTCTTTCAGATGAACAAGTTACTTACCTTCGGTAACAATGTATCTGTAAGAAACATTAGTTAGTTCGATTCCTCACCGCCCCACCCATCCTCCCCGTTCTGCGAACTGACATCTAGGGTTAAGGCTATCCCTTTCAGGGCCCTAGAATTTTTTGGCACCAGTGTCGGTCTCTTGCATGGCTCTGCGTGCCTGGCGCGGAAGGCTATGTACAAGAACTGACGTCAGCGCGCGAGGGCGGCGTCTAAGTACTCCGACGTCATTCCGGCGCACGACGCCGACAGCGGACGCGGAGCCGCAGACGACGCCTAGCGACGCGCAAGGGGTATTGCTGACGTAAAATCTTCCGGATCCAGTCTGACGCCTGGGGATATTCTAAGGTGAGGAATCTAACTAACTAATGTTTCTTACAGATACATCGTTACCGAAGGTAAGTAACTTGTTCTTTTAACTCTTGGAAACACTGCCATGGGAAATATTTCACCTCATTAGTACCAGTTTAACACCCAAACACAGCAGTAAGCAACTACAAGATTACCAGTCAATCTTTGCTAAGGGCCTTCAACTGCTGCGGAACACTTTGCCTCATTTTAAGTAACTTTTGTTCTGATTAAGATAGAATAACGTTTTTCTTTTCATTGGAATCTACAGATTATGTAGCAAATGCGGTAAACTCCTAATTATGTTAAAAAATGCTGCTGCTGCAAAACTCACAATTCCAGTGTGTAGGAGAGTAGGGTCTGCTTTCTATGTTCACCCCCACTTTTTGCTTTTGCTTTACTGGTTTTCGACTTAGATGTGGCTGTGGGCCTGCTAATCAGACCCACAGCCCTGCTGTTCTCTCTCTAAATTAATACTATGTACTTTAGGTGCATAACCCATTTGGATAGGATCACCTTATTGGCCCCTGTACAGTGTACCCTAGGTACCCAGGGCATAGGTGTACCCTAGGCCTACCAGGGGCTGCAGCATGTATTATGCCAACCCTGGCCTGGCCTCCCATTTTGACACAACTGGCTGATCACTCAGCTGGGGCAAGGTCGTGTAATCACCCCTTGCTTAGGTGTAGTATTCCTATACCTAACTTACATATAGACACGTGTACCTATCAGTCACTCCTATGGCAGGCCTTAACAATCCTGGAGGCAGAGTGCTTGGTAACATGTGAGATGGTGCTCTAGCATGAGCTGAGCCTGTCTGCAGCTTTCGGAACCTTGTCCTTATAGCTGTTCTATGATATAGCCTACCATATACTCTTAAAGTGCCTTATAATCTTAGACGGTTATGGTAACTATGGTTTGGCTTTATCGAAACATGTCGTGTAAGGTGTCTAACACTGTGGAATAATACCCCCATGACATTTCTGGACATGAGAATATTATTCCCCCCTTCTAGAGGGAAAGACATGTTAAAATCATACTTCAACTGTTAGCCTCTGACCAAAGCCTCAGCATCACAAAATGGATGCTGCTGCCACGACACAAGTCTGACCTCCTGCAGCTGGGAGTGATCCCAGCCAGGGAGGCCTGGACAATAGGTTTCCTGCTTGGGGAGGTGCTAGCACCTCCCCAGACAGCCTTTAGTGTATTGGGGCAGGGTGGGCTGAAAGGAATGAGACATGCCTGGGGCACACAAGGTGTTCCTTGCATAGTCCAGTTCAAACCGGCGCTGGGGCACTCCAGCCCTGGCGCGAAACTGGACAAAGGGAAGTGGGTGTAACCACCCCCTCCCAGGTCCCACCCATAAGGCGTGACCTAGCAGGTATCCCAGCCCCCCAGATTAGTATAAGAGTGGGAGTTGGGCCTCAAGACTTTAGATTATCCTGAACCTGCAAAACTGAACAGAAACTCTGGACCTTCGACATTCGACGAAAGAAGAAGACTGAAGAATCTCCCTTGTAGCCAAGGAGTGGCTACCCTGTGCAAACAGGCACCATCAAGAGACTACCCTTTGCTTTGCCCACGTTCTACGAGGAACCGACTGCAGAGCCTGACCAGAGCCTTGACTTCCAGACTTCTCCGACCCTGATCCACAGCAAAGCTGAGATCCGTGGAGGCGACGAGCGACGTGGGACCGGCTACCTGGAAAAAGTGGCTAGTAACTTAAAGCGCAGCTTCTGAGGTACCCTCGAAGTTGTGCACCGGGGATTGAGAAGCCCCAACCCCAAGCACCATCTGCACCGAAGATCAGCCCCCCACACTCCACGAGTCCTGCGTGGGGCCCTTCAGCATTTTCCTGCTTGCCGCGTCTGTCCGGTTGCTTGCCCGCTGGCTAGTGGCCTTTGTGACGACGCACCCTGAAATCTTCTGCGCTGGTTTGGCTCCTCCAGACTGGCTCCCGCTTCTCTGCAAAGAAGAAGCACCCCAGACCTTCCTGGTCTGCACCAGAAGCAAGTCCTTCGTTCTTCGTGGGTTCCGCTTGCCAAGGCTTGGTGAGTCCTAGTCCAACTTCGACGCCGCCGACAGCAAGAGCCTTCGTGGGACAGCTCGCCTCCTGGTCCTGGTCGTCCTCGACGCTTCCTGGTCCTCCTGGCTGCAGCGACAAGCTTCACCTTCACCTGCAATCTTCACGACATCGCCTGGTTCCTTCCTGGTTCCACGTGGTCACTGGCTAGTGACCTTGACTCTGTCCCTTCTGCTTGCAGGTTTCTTCTCTTCTTGATCCCAGCCTTGGGATCCACCGGACACTCTCCCCTGACTGCCTGTCAGCATCTTTCTTCAGGCATCCATAGGAGTCGACGACGAAAACGACGCATCTTCACCCCTATGCACCCGCAGCCTGTGGGCTAGGTAACTTGGGTACTCCGGTGCTCATCAGGATAGTGACTATCCTAGTGTCTAGTTTTCAAGTCTCAACTTCCTAGCTACTCCGGAAGTGTCCTAAATCTACCGTTTTCTAAACTGTACTATTGCTATTGACTTTTACGCATTACGCGTGAGTGTTTCCACTCTGCACACGAATCCCGTGGGCCTCCCACTTCCTAACTAACGCTAGTGTAGTGTAGCCCCAGCGATGGCCTAGGTCTATTCTATTTCCGTGACAGTGGTTCTTATACCACTTACTTAGTATATGGTTTGCGTGGCCCCTAGGGCCTAACTGTATTACTTACCTGTGTGACTTAATGTATGCTTAAATAAGACTGTGTTGTACTTGCCTCTAATCTCATAAAGAGTGCTGAGGGTTTGAATAGAATAAATACACTTTATTTTATATATATATCTGTTGTGGTATCCTTTCATTTGGTATTCAAGGGATTATATATGGTATCACAGCTGGCTTCACATGCCATTCAGAGTTTAGCTTAAGACTGCTCTTGTCCATGCTACCACTAGGATAGCTGGTCTATAAGGTTGACTTTACAACCAATCACCATAAGGGTATTTGGACTGATATAAGGTGTACACTAGAACTAGTGACATCATACATCAGGCCAACTTCTCACATTGGTGAGCAGCGGTTGGGATCTGAGCTTGCTGTTGTAATACCATTGTAATCTTGAGATCCTAAATTGAAAGATCACACAGATATTGTCTAGGTACATATAACATAGGTTATAATACTTAAGTCCTACTGGACTTTGTAGTTGTAGGTTGAAGGGAGTAACACACCCTGACTACAACTACTAGAGAGGTTTAGTAGATACAACTAGTGTAGGTAGGTGCACACACCACACCCTCACTAGATCATGTCTCTGAGAGGAGATCAAGTAGATGCCCTCTCAGGAGGATCAGGTCTGCAAAAGACCCCCTCTAGATATGATACCTTAACATTCCAGGAGATGAGACACTTGTGTACCTCCAGAGGAATAAAACAGGGTGCAAACCCTACCCTCCTTCAGTTAAGACAACTCCTAGAGGAGTATGACATTATTAGGGCATCTCAGGCAGGTACCCTAGGTACAGAGGAGGGTCTTCCCACCACAGAGGAGTCAGAGGAGACTTCAGATGAAGAGGTAGACAGCCAGGGCCAAGTAGGAAGACTTAGCCAGGCTAACCTAAGCTTACATGGGAGTTTGCATGGGGTCCCCCCTTACAGACCCCCAAGTAGGCTTACACAGAGAAGCAGGAGGGACAGATCCCCTTCAAGGGAATCCATCCACTCCCATGTCTCTAACATTTCTAATGCTTCCTCTCACAGGGGAATGACTTCCCCTGAGAGAAAGGAGCATGAAGCCAGAATGAGGGAAGCTAATCTGAGGATTCAGAGGGAAGAACTTGCCCTTGCCAAAGAAAAGCTTGCTCTGGCTAGAGAACAAAAGTTGAGTGGGTCAGAACCCACTGGTGGCAGCAATATCCCTAAGGATAGAGACAGGCACTATGATAATAGAAACCTGAGCAAGATTGTCCCTCCCTACAAGTGTGGGGATGACATCCACAAATGGATAACTGCTTTGGAGAGAGCTTGCAAAGTACAGCAGGTACCCCAAAGCCAGTGGGCAGCTATCTTGTGGCTCTCCTTCTCTGAGAAAGGCAGAGACAAGCTCCTCACAGTTAGTGATGAGGATGCAGATAATTACACTGTCCTGAAGAGTGCTCTGATTGATGGGTTTGGCCTAACCACTGAACAATACAGGTTGTTGTTCAGGGATACCCAGAAGACACAGACTCAGGACTGGACTGACTTTGTAGATTGTGCCACTAAGGCTCTGGAAGGCTGGCTAATGGGAAGTAAGGTTAAGGACTATACAGGATTGTATAATTTGATCATGAGAGAGCAAATACTTAACAACTGTCAAAACCAGCTATTGCATCAACACCTGATTGATTCTGATCTGACTTCTCCCCAAGAATTGGGAAAGAAGGCAGATAGATGGGTCAGGACTAGAGTTAAGCAGAAAAACCAGAACCAGGGCGGTGATCAGAAAAAGGCAGACCAGAAGGGTAATGAGCAGAAACAAAAAGACCAGAAGTCTTCACCAGGCCCTCAAAAGGCTCAGGGGGAGGGTGGTCCCAAAAAGGATAAAAAGAAAGATGGCCAAAAGAAACCATGGTGCAACTATTGTAAGTCCAACTCACATTGGTTTAGTGAGTGCACCAAAAAGGATAAGCCCCCAGCCACCATTGCCCCTAAGGCAACTGTACCCCCTAGTTCAGCTGTAAGTGGTGGTTCCCAGCAAAAGGGTGTAGTAGGGTTAACCCTGGGAACTGAGGAGGATTCTGGCCTAGTCAGAGTACCTACTCAGGCTGTTCTGATCTGTGATGGGGACTTAGCTTTGTCCTCTACTGTAGGCCCCAGTAACCTGGGC
Organism: Triturus cristatus; assembly: GCF_964204655.1. Lineage (NCBI taxonomy): Eukaryota > Metazoa > Chordata > Amphibia > Caudata > Salamandridae > Triturus > Triturus cristatus. The sequence continues at coordinate 1,204,803,968 of NC_140593.1, read as the reverse complement.
AAGTACAGACAGACACCTTTTATCAACCAAAGAATGGCTCAGGCCTACAGGGACACTGGAGCTAGTGTCACAATGGTGACACCTGCTTTTGTGGACCCTGGACAGATCATACTAGGTGAGAATTACCTAGTGACCAACGCTAGCAATGCCACTACCTCCCATAGTGTGGCTATTGTTAACTTCTCCTGGGGAGGGGTAACTGGCCTCAAGAAAGTTGTTGTTAGTTCAGACCTTCCTGTAGAGTGTTTACTGGGCAATGATCTTGAAACTTCAGTTTGGTCTGAAGTGGAGTATAGGACCCATGCAGAAATGCTGGGGATAGATGCACATGTCCTTGCTGTGACCAGGTCACAGGCCAAAAAGTGCACCACTGAACAAGTGCTGGATCCTGAAACTATGGACCAGTCACAACCCAAGAGAAAGAGCAGTAGGGTTAAGGCTGTGCCTTCCCCCCTGCCTCAGGTGGTGGATCAGCCCTCCCAGGAGGATGATTCTGAGAGCCCTGAAGGAACTGTCCTAGAAGAACTTGAACCTGATCAGGTTGAGTTTCTTGGGACAGGGGGACCTTCAAGGGCAGATCTGAGGCAGGCTCAATTAGACTGCCCCTCTCTTGAACCCCTCAGACAGCTGGCTGCTGCTGAGGCTGCAGGGAATGCTCAAGGTACCCATAGAGTGTATTGGGATGAAGGGCTACTGTATTCAGAGGCTAGAGACCCTAAGCCTGGTGCATCCAGGAGGTTGGTCATACCACTGAAGTTCAGAGGCTTCCTTCTAACCTTGGCCCATGATATTCCCCTTGCAGGACATCTAGGCCAGAACAAGACTTGGGACAGGCTTGTCCCTCACTTTCACTGGCCCCATATGTCAGAAGATACTAAGGAGTTTTGTCGCTCCTGTGTCACCTGCCAAGCCAGTGGCAAATCAGGTGGCACCACAAAGGCCCCCCTCATACCACTACCTGTGGTGGGGGTCCCCTTTGAAAGAGTGGGCATAGATATTGTAGGACCAATGGACCCACAAACAGCATCTGGGCACAGATTCATACTGGTGATAGTGGACCATGCCACCAGGTACCCAGAAGCAATTCCCCTGAGGACCACAACAGCTCCTGTTGTGGCAAGGGCCCTGCTTGGAGTATTCTCCAGAGTGGGCTTTCCAAAGGAGGTCATTTCTGACAGAGGTACCAACTTCATGTCAGGATACTTGACTGCAATGTGGAAGGAGTGTGGTGTTAACTATAAGTTCACCACACCCTATCACCCACAGCGCAATGGGTTTGTTGAGAGATTCAACAAGACCCTAAAGGGAATGATAAAAGGATTACCAGATAAGCGTAGGCGAAGATGGGACATCCTTTTACCCTGCCTTCTGTTTGCTTACAGAGAGGTCCCACAAAAGGGGGTTGGCTACAGCCCTTTTGAGCTTTTGTTTGGGCATCCTGTAAGAAGACCCCTGTGTTTGGTGAAGGAAGGATGGGAGAGACCTCTCAGACAACCCAAACTAGACATAGTGGATTATGTACTTGGTCTCCGCTCCAGGATGGCAGAGTATATGAAGAAGGCTTCTAAAAACCTTGAGGCAAGCCAAGAACTCCAAAAAGCTTGGCATGACCAAAAGGCTGTACTGACTGTTTACCAGCCAGGACAGAAAGTGTGGGTGTTGGAGCCAGTGGCCCCAGCAGCACTCCAAGACAAATGGTCTGGACCCCACACTATTGTTGAGAAAAAGGGAGAAGTCACCTACTTGGTGGACCTTGGGACTCCCAGAAGCCCCCACAGGGTGCTTCATGTCAACAGATTGAAGGCATATGTTGACAGGGCAGACATGGGGCTACTCATGGCTACAGATGAGGGGCAGGAGGAAGAGAGTGACCCTCTCCCAGACCTGTTGACTCAGAACCCTGATGATGGCTCAGTTGATGGTGTGGTCTTTTCTGACAGCCTCACTGTCCATCAGCAACAGGACTGCAGACAGGTTCTGCAATCCTACAGACATATGTTCTCTCTGACCCCAAGTCAGACAAACTGGTGCACCCATGAGGTGGACACTGGTGACAGTCTGCCTGTGAAGAGTAAAATCTACAGGCAACCTGACCATGTCAGGGACTGCATAAAAGTTGAGGTACAAAAGATGTTGGAGCTGGGAGTCATTGAACCTTCAGAGAGCCCTTGGGCTAGTCCTGTAGTTCTTGTGCCAAAACCTCACACCCAAGATGGTAAGAGAGAGATGAGGTTTTGCGTGGATTGCAGAGGTCTCAATGCTGTCACTAGGACAGATGCCCACCCAATACCTAGGGCAGATGAGCTCATTGACAGACTGGCAGCTGCTAAGTTTTTGAGCACATTTGACCTAACAGCAGGCTACTGGCAAATCAGACTAGCTGAGAGTGCAAAGGCCAAAACTGCTTTCTCGACCCCAGGAGGACATTATCAATTTGTGGTAATGCCCTTTGGTTTGAAGAATGCACCTGCCACTTTCCAAAGGTTGGTGAATCAAGTCCTTACTGGGTTGGATGATTATTGTGCAGCTTATCTTGATGATATTGCTGTCTTTAGCTCCACCTGGGAGGATCACCTGGTCCACCTGAGGAATGTTTTAGAGGCCCTGCAAAAGGCAGGCCTCACTATCAAGGCCACTAAGTGCCAGATAGGGCAGAGCAAGGTTGTATACCTGGGCCACCTAGTTGGTGGGGGTCAGGTTCAACCACTGGAGAGCAAGATCCAGACCATAAAGGACTGGGCTCCTCCAAATACCCAGACTCAGGTCAGAGCTTTCTTGGGCCTGACTGGGTACTACAGAAAGTTTGTTAAGAACTATGGGTCCATAGTGACACCACTTAATGACTTGACCTCCAAGAAGATGCCAAAGAAAGTTCAGTGGACAGTAAGCTGTCAAAAAGCATTTGATGACCTGAAGCAGGCCATGTGCAGTGCACCTATTCTGAAAAGTCCAGACTACTCCAAAGAGTTCATTGTCCAGACAGATGCTTCTGACTTAGGTGTGGGAGCTGTTCTTTCACAACTGAATGTAGATGGTCAAGACCAGCCCATTGCTTTTATAAGTAGAAGGCTGGCCCCTAGAGAGAAACGTTGGTCAGCTATTGAGAGGGAGGCCTTTGCTGTGGTTTTGGCTCTGAAGAAGCTGAGGCCATACTTGTTTGGCACTCACTTCAAGATTCAGACAGACCATAAGCCCCTCTTGTGGCTAAATCAGATGAAGGGTGAAAATCCCAAACTTCTTAGGTGGTCCATTTCCCTACAGGGGATGGACTTCACAGTGGAACATAGACCTGGGACTGACCATGCCAATGCAGATGGACTCTCCAGATATTTCCACTTAGAACATGAAGACTCAACTGGTCAAGGTTAGTTTAATGTCCCTAAGTTTGGGGGGGGGGGGTTGTGTAGGAGAGTAGGGTCTGCTTTCTATGTTCACCCCCACTTTTTGCTTTTACTTTACTGGTTTTCGACTTAGATGTGGCTGTGGGCCTGCTAATCAGACCCACAGACCTGCTGTTCTCTCTCTAAATTAATACTATGTACTTTAGGTGCATAACCCATTTGGATAGGATCACCTTATTGGCCCCTGTACAGTGTACCCTAGGTACCCAGGGCATAGGTGTACCCTAGGCCTACCAGGGGCTGCAGCATGTATTATGCCACCCCTGGCCTGGCCTCCCATTTTGACACAACTGGCTGATCACTCAGCTGGGGCAAGGTCGTGTAATCACCCCTTGCTTAGGTGTAGTATTCCTATACCTAACTTACATATAGACACATGTGTACCTATCAGTCACTCCTATGGCAGGCCTTAACAATCCTGGAGGCAGAGTGCTTGGTAACATGTGAGATGGTGCTCTAGCATGAGCTGACCCTGTCTGCAGCTTTCGGAACCTTGTCCTTATAGCTGTTCTATGATATAGCCTACCATATACTCTTAAAGTGCCTTATAATCTTAGACGGTTATGGTAACTATGGTTTGGCTTTATCGAAACATGTCGTGTAAGGTGTCTAACACTGTGGAATAATACCCCCATGACATTTCTGGACATGAGAATATTATTCCCCCCTTCTAGAGGGAAAGACATGTTAAAATCATACTTCAACTGTTGGCCTCTGTCCAAAGCCTCAGCATCACAAAATGGATGCTGCTGCCACGACACAAGTCTGACCTCCTGCAGCTGGGAGTGATCCCAGCCAGGGAAGCCTGGACAATAGGTTTCCTGCTTGGGGAGGTGCTAGCACCTCCCCAGACAGCCTTTAGTGTATTGGGGCAGGGTGGGCTGAAAGGAATGAGACATGCCTGGGGCACACAAGGTGTTCCTTGCATAGTCCAGTTCAAACCGGCGCTGGGGCACTCCAGCCCCAGCTCTGGCGCGAAACTGGACAAAGGGAAGTGGGTGTAACCACCCCCTCCCAGGTCCCACCCATAAGGCGTGACCTAGCAGGTATCCCAGCCCCCCAGATTAGTATAAGAGTGGGAGTTGGGCCTCAAGACTTTAGATTATCCTGAACCTGCAAAACTGAACAGAAACTCTGGACCTTCGACATTCGACGAAAGAAGAAGACTGAAGAATCTCCCTTGTAGCCAAGGAGTGGCTACCCTGTGCAAACAGGCACCATCAAGAGACTACCCTTTGCTTTGCCCACGTTCTACGAGGAACCGACTGCAGAGCCTGACCAGAGCCTTGACTTCCAGACTTCTCCGACCCTGATCCACATCCACAGCAAAGCTGAGATCCGTGGAGGCGACGAGCGACGTGGGACCGGCTACCTGGAAAAAGTGGCTAGTAACTTAAAGCGCAGCTTCTGAGGTACCCTCGAAGTTGTGCACCGGGGATTGAGAAGCCCCAACCCCAAGCACCATCTGCACCGAAGATCAGCCCCCCACACTCCACGAGTCCTGCGTGGGGCCCTTCAGCATTTTCCTGCTTGCCGTGTCTGTCCGGTTGCTTGCCCGCTGGCTAGTGGCCTTTGTGACGACGCACCCTGAAATCTTCTGCGCTGGTTTGGCTCCTCCAGACTGGCTCCCGCTTCTCTGCAAAGAAGAAGCACCCCAGACCTTCCTGGTCTGCACCAGAAGCAAGTCCTTCGTTTTTCGTGGGTTCCGCTTGCCAAGGCTTGGTGAGTCCTAGTCCAACTTCGACGCCGCCGACAGCAAGAGCCTTCGTGGGACAGCTCGCCTCCTGGTCCTGGTCGTCCTCGACGCTTCCTGGTCCTCCTGGCTGCAGCAACAAGCTTCACCTTCACCTGCAATCTTCACGACATCGCCTGGTTCCTTCCTGGTTCCACGTGGTCACTGGCTAGTGACCTTGACTCTGTCCCTTCTGCTTGCAGGTTTCTTCTCTTCTTGATCCCAGCCTTGGGATCCACCGGACACTCTTCACTGACTGCCTGTCAGCATCTTTCTTCAGGCATCCATAGGAGTCGACGACGAAAACGACGCATCTTCACCCCTATGCACCCGCAGCCTGTGGGCTAGGTAACTTGGGTACTCCGGTGCTCATCAGGATAGTGACTAACCTAGTGTCTAGTTTTCAAGTCTCAACTTCCTAGCTACTCCGGAAGTGTCCTAAATCTACCGTTTTCTAAACTGTACTATTGCCATTGACTTTTACGCATTACGCGTGAGTGTTTCCACTCTGCACACGAATCCCGTGGGCCTCCCACTTCCTAACTAACGCTAGTGTAGTGTAGCCCCAGCGATTCCCTAGGCCTAGGCCTATTCTATTTCCGTGACAGTGGTTCTTATACCACTTACTTAGTATATGGTTTGCGTGGCCCCTAGGGCCTAACTGTATTACTTACCTGTGTGACTTAATGTATGCTTAAATAAGACTGTGTTGTACTTACCTCTAATCTCATAAAGAGTGCTGAGGGTTTGACTAGAATAAATACACTTTATTTTATATATATATCTGTTGTGGTGTCCTTTCATTTGGTATTCAAGGGATTATATATGGTATCACAGCTGGCTTCACATGCCATTCAGAGTTTAGCCTAAGACTGCTCTTGTCCATGCTACCACTAGGATAGCTGGTCTATAAGGTTGACTTTACAACCAATCACCATAAGGGTATTTGGACTGATATAAGGTGTACACTAGAACTAGTGACATCATACATCAGTCCAACTTCTCACACAGTGGCCCTGGCTCGAAGTGACTCAATCAATTAATGGCTGGTTTCTTTTTTAACTTTCTGCACCACTATCACACCCTTCGCTTTCAGACAGAGGCACCTCAAAGTCAATATTAACCATTCTGGGGCAGTTTTTTTTTTGTAAAAGTGGAGTCCATGGAGTGGCAGGTAGAAAGCCCAACAGGGTTGCATTCAGATGCAGAGCCCTAATCCTCTCGACCCCTGGGGCCTCACAGTAATTGTCTAGGAAAGAATTGATATTCATTGATATTGTCAAAGAGAAGGCCGAGAATGGGTACCCATTTTTTTGTTTAGAAATGGCCAGAGATAGCTTCTTCAGAGAGATACCCCAAAGAAGGGTACAATATAAGTGGTCTCTTTTTTAATTTGTTTTTTTAAATGGCCGTTCTTTAGTGAAGCAGGTACAGCTGCCAGGTGTTTAAGTGGCCACTGCTGGTTATCATTAGGGAAGCAGATGAAGCAGGACTGGGCCCAGAGGTTTCAGGAGCCCACTGCTTCACAATTAAAAAAGGGGCATGGCAGATTATTTCCCTTTCTAGAATTAGGACCGAGGTGGTGGTCTGCCATGGCGGGGAAGCGGTAAAAGATGCAGAGGAGATAGCCTGCTACTCAGGACTGCAGTTATAATTGCAGCAGGTGTAGTTGCATTGGGGTCCAAGAGTGGGAGGGGCTCACAACTCCCTAATTATGGGGGTAATTATGTTTGGGATAATACATGTTTTTGTTTGATGCATTTGCTGTTTTAGAAGTCTCATATTTAGTGCGGTTTATAAGCTATAGAAAAAGTACTCCTGAAATCATCTCGTAAGCCCTGCTCCCTGGACGAAGCCATTTCCCTCCTACTCCCCCAATACTTGCCATAAAGTTTTGGAGGGGGGCCCGACCTCAAAATATTTTGCTTAGTGAGGGCTCTGAGCAAAATGGTTTGAAGCCCTCTGCTCTAGACCAATTCAGAAAAATAACAGGTATTTATATATATATTCACGCTCCCTTTCTTTCCTCTCTGGATCGAAAAAGGCACTCACAGTGGTCTTTGTCGTCAAACAGCTTTAATTCGTACAGCCAGCATGACTCGTTTCGGCTTGCGCCTTAGTCTAATGGAAAAACATTAGACTAAGGCGCAAGCCGACTTCTTTTTGCATCATCCAAGATTATATTTCATGTCTCTGTCCCTGGCACTTAAATGTCAGTATTATGTCATAGTGGCAGAAAACAAGGTAATAAGACTACGAAATGTCTAACCTTTTCTTAAAAAACGCTTACCTTCAGAGAGATGAGGCTATTTATTGGGACTACAGAAACTTAAATCTGTCACTTCTGATTCAACCCTGACACTACATCTGGGAAATCCTCATAACCTGACATAACCTAAGACAAAATTCCCTGCCACCTATTACTGCCTCACCAATAATGGCCTCTTCTATGATGGTATTATCTACGACGGTCGTCTACGATGGCCTCATCTACGACAGTCGTCTACGATGGCCTCATCTACGACAGTCGTCTACGATGGCCTCATCTACGACAGTCGTCTACGATGGCCTCATCTACGACAGTCGTCTACGATGGCCTCATCTACGACAGTCGTCTATGATGGCCTCATCTACGACAGTCGTCTACGACGGCCTCCTCTACGACAGTCGTCTACGATGGCCTCCTCTACGACCGTCATCTAAGATTCCCTCATCTATGATGGTCTTGTCTACGACAGCCTCATCTACCATGGTTGTCTGACGGCCTCATCTACCATGGTTGTCTGACTGCCTCATCTACCATGGTTGTCTATGACTGCCTCATCTACCATGGTTGTCTGACGGCCTCATCTACCATGGTTGTCTATGACGGCCTCATCTACCATGGTTGTCTATGACGGCCTCATCTACCATGGTTGTCTATGACTGCCTCATCTACCATGGTTGTCTGACGGCCTCATCTACCATGGTTGTCTATGACTGCCTCATCTACGATGGTTGTCTATGACCGCCTCCTCTACAATGGTAGTCTATGACCGCCTCATCTACGATGGTCGTCTACGACAGGCTCATCTATGATGGTCTCACCTACGAATCGTTTCATCTACAATGGCATCGTCTGACAGCCTCATCTCAACGACAGCCTCGTCCACAATGGTCATCTACGACGGTTGTCTGACAGCCTTATCACTGATGGCCTCATCTACAATGGCCTTATCTACGATGCTCTCACCTGTGATGGCCTCATCTACAATGGCATGGTCTGACAACCTCATCTCGACGACAGTCTCGTCCACAATGGTCATCTACGACGGTTGTCTACGACAGCCTTATCACTGATGGCCTCATCTACAATGCTCTCACCTGTGATGGCCTCATCTACAATGGCATAGTCTGACAGCCTCATCTCGACGACAGCCTCATCTACAATGGCACTGTCTGTGGCGTTGTCTACGAAAGCCTCATCTAGGACGGGTGTCTGACGGTCATCTATGACGACTGCTTCGTCTGCGATAATCTCGCCTACGATAACCATGTGTTTGAGGCATATGAGCTGCAGATTACACACTTGTGCATAGATCGCCATCTGGTGTTGGGCCCGGATGTTTGCAGTTTGTTTTTCCTCTTGGAAAGTCTTTGGAAGTCACGAGGTCGGTGACTCCTCCTTTGGATCGTATTGCGCATGGGCTTCGGCTCCATCCTCAGATTGGTTTTTTCCGCCATCGGGCTCGGATGTGATCTTCGCGCTCCGGTTCCGAACAGCTTCCAGTTCGACGGTCGACGCGCAATCCTCACCCCAAACCGCAGTATTGTTTCGATCGCGATCTACCCCACTCGACGCGCCTTCTCATCGGCACGGACCTTCAGTTCCAGTCGTCGACGGCGGCCTTCGGGCCTCTCCAAGCTTTGGTCCTGGCTAATGGAAAGGACTCCATTTAAAAAGTGCCCTCGATGCGGGTCCAAATTCCCCCCACACCGATCTCCACGAGGTATGCAATCTCTGCCTCTCCCCTGAACATGAGGCTCGAGACTGTCCGGCGTGCAAGTCCTTCCGGTCCAAAAAGACTATTCGGGACCGAAGAGCCAGAAGAACTATGGCGCAATCCTCGACGACGATTCCGGACGACATCTTCGGAGAAGGCATCGACGCTCCAGAGCGGTACACCGAAGAGGGCCTGGTCAGCGCTTCCGAGGCCGACGACTCAGATGTGGAGGACATCACCCCGGTGCAGAGGGTCGTGAGCACTGATCCCCCCCTCCCCCCCACCCCCTCCACACCCCTGCCGGCACCGAAAAAGGCTCCGGTCACACCTTTGCCTCCGGGCCTAGGTAAGACCAAGGACACTGCTTCCAACACCCCACCTTCGGGCCCGGTGAAGAAGCCAAGCAAGCCTTCCGGCGGTTCGGGCTCGAGCCAGCCTCTCCCCGGTGCCAATAAACACGCTTCGGCACCGAAAAAGAAGCCGACCCCCATATCGACACCGAGCTCCGCACCGAAGCACTCGGGGTCGAAACCCAGCTCTTCGGTACCGACACCACCTTCGGTGCCGACCAAAGCACACAAGGCTCCCGGCACCGACACTTCGAAGCCGAAATTCATCTCGGCGCCGACCAAGCGTCTGGAGGTTCCCAAACCAGGTTCCAAACAGCGAACCGGCACGGAAAAGCCTAAAAAGACAATGGCCCCAATGCCTTCGGTGCCGACGGACAGACCAGCCTCACCGGACTTATTTACACCGGATCCCTTGCAGAAAACACTCACCAAGGAACCAAAAACTGGACATTTGACACTTTCTTCCAAAAAGAGACATTTGGAGAAGCCTGCTCCACCTCCAAAGAGGAAGGACTCTGCTACCTCTCCGTTCAGGATACCTTCCCCACCTCCTCCACCTTCTCCACCTCCACCCCCTCCTCCACCCCAACCTCATCGTTCTCCCCACCACTTCTCCACACGATGATGATGATCACGGGGACCCATATGATGACATAGGGGATGTCCCCCAGGACCTACCCACAGGGGACCCCACTCCTACAGGATCCCCAGACCCATGGGACGACTACAATATCCCTGATATCCCCAGCGTCCCAGAAGATGACCTTTACCCCTCCAGGCCATCTCCACCAGAAGACTCATTGGGGTTCCACCATCTACTTCAAAGGGCGGCACACTATCACGGGGTAGACTTGCATACCGACCCCGTAGAGGAAGATTTCCTCCTCGACATATTCAACACCACACATAGGTCTACCTCCATATCACCTATGCTTAAAGGAGTGGTAAAGCATGCACCAGAAGTTTTTAAGGACCCAGTTAGGGCCAGGGTCATTAACCCGCGCATAGAAAAGAAATGCAAAGCGGCCCCCACAGATCCTTCCTACATCAGATGGCCAGCGCCACTAGATTCCCTAGTGGTGTCCACAGCACGCAAAAGGGCAAATTCCCAGGCGTCAGGCGTCAGGCGAAGCACCACCACCTGACAAAGAGTCAAAGCTACTGGACGCATCAGGAAAGCGCACTGCGTCACAAGCAGCCAATATGTGGCGTATAGCCAATACTCAAGCGCTATTGGCCAGATATGACAGGGCACATTATGATGAATTAGAGAGCATAATGCACCACCTCCCTGAAAAATATAAAGCTAGGGCCAACGAACTAATTCAAGAGGGTAAGACTATCACTAACACCTCTATACGCTGTGCCTTCGATGCGGCAGACACAGCTTCCAGGGCCATCAATACCAGCGTCCTCCTCCGTTGCCATGCTTGGCTAAGAATATCAGGTTTTAAACCGGAGGTACAAGCCTCCATCCTTAACCATCCCTTTGACCAGGAACATCTATTTGGCCCAAAGGTGGATGAGGCCCTAGAAAAAATGAAGAAGGATACGGATACGGCAAAGTCTATGGGAGCCTTACAGTCACACCCTCCTAGACGCTCCTTTCGCCGCTCTTCCTTTCGAAGTACATCTAGAGGCTACTCCTCAGACACCGCGTCCACTTCGTACAAATCCCCCACTCAGTCCACCTTCACCAGGGGTTATCAAAGAGGCGGCTATAGGGGTAACAATAATAAAGGCAGAGGCAAAACAAACAACGCCTGCTCTGCCACAACGCCTACCCAATGACTTCCCCACTCCCCCCAGACCATTCCACTCCGGTCGGGGGCAAACTTCAACACTTCCTTCCCATCTGGGCTACCATCACCTCAGACAAAAGGGTGACACAAATAATTCAGTCAGGCTACTGCCTAGAACTAATATCAACCCCCCCAAACATTCCACCCAGGCAGCGCCCAATGTCACAAGAACATTTAATACTCCTAAAGCAGGAGGTAATCTCCCTCCTACAAAAACAGGCAATAGAACCCGTTCCTACCAACCAACAAAACATGGGAGTCTACTCCCTATATTTTCTCATACCAAAAAGGGACGAGACTCTGCGGCCCATCCTAGATCTCCGGCCCCTAAACACGTACATACACTCCGACCATTTTCATATGGTAACGCTTCAGCAGGTACTACCGCTCATATCCCAAAACGACTTTTTGACCACCTCAGATCTAAAAGATGCGTATTTTGACATTCCGGTGCACAAAGCTCACCGCAAGTACCTCAGGTTTGTAGTGGACGGACAACACTTCCAATTCAAGGTGCTCCCGTTCGGAGTCACAACAGCGCCAAGGGTATTCACCAAGTGCCTAGCAGTGGTAGCAGCACATTTGCGAAGACAACACATCCACGTCTTCCCATACTTGGACGACTGGCTGATAAAAGCCAGGTCATACCATCAGTGTGTTCAACACACATCTACCACCATTCAATTACTCCACCAGCTGGGCTTCACAGTAAACCACCAGAAGTCTCATCTCCAACCATCCCACATAAAACAGTACCTCGGTGCCATAGACACCTCAAGAGCACTAGCCTCCCCCAATCCTGCCAGGATTGCAAGCATTCAAGCTCTACGCGCAAAATTCACACTACAACACTCCCTCCCAGCTCGAGTGTTTATGCAACTAATAGGTATGATGGCCTCTTGCATTTTCATAGTGCCTCACGCAAGACTCCAGATGCGTCCTCTCCAAGAGTGCTTAGCGCGCCAATGGAACCAGGCCCAGGGTCAATTAACAGATCTGGTGTTGGTAGACGGTCGCACCCATCGCTCTCTGCAGTGGTGGAACACCACAAACCTTTCCAAAGGTCGACCGTTCCTGGACCCGGTTCCTCAAATAGTACTGACAACGGACGCATCGCTCTTCGGCTGGGGAGCTCATCTACTACATCTCACCATACAGGGCAAGTGGACACCTCAACAAAAGTTACTCCATATCAACCATCTGGAGTTACTAGCAATCTCCTTAGCCCTAAAATCTTTTCAAACTCAAATTTCAGGCAAGGCAGTCCTGATCCGAACAGACAACATGACAGCCATGTATTATATTCAAAAACAAGGCGGCACACACTCTCCACAGCTCTCTCACCTAGCACAGAGCATATGGAGATGGGCAATACCCCAGAAAATCTTTCTCCTAGCCCAGCTTGTCCCAGGAGTCCAAAACACAGTGGCAGATCTGCTCAGCAGGCAGACACAACAGATCCACGAGTGGGAGCTTCACCCGCAAGTTCTTCACCCGTACTTTCAAATGTGGGGGCATCCACAGATAGACCTCTTCGCAACCCACGAAAACGCCAAATGCCCAAGCTTCGCCGCCGGATACCCACACTCATTGTCCAAAGGAAATGCGATATGGATGAACTGGTCAGGCAGATTTGCGTACGCTTTTCTGCCTCTCCCACTCATTCCACTAGTGGTGCGCAAACTACAACAACACTCCCTCACACTAATTCTAGTAGCTCCAACGTGGGCCAGACAACCGTGGTATACCACACTGCTGGAACTATCTGTAGTGCCGCACCAAAAACTACACCTCTTAACCCAGAACCATGGAGAGATCCAACACCCGGACCCAGCGCAGCTCAACCTTGCGATCTGGCTCCTGAAATCCTAGAATTCGGATACCTAAATCTTCCCCCTGACTGTATGAACGTCATCAGAGAAGCTAGAAGACCTACCACTAGAGCATGCTACGCCGCCAAGTGGAAACGTTTTGTCATTTATTGCCATAACAATACCATCAATCCACTGGACGTGTCCATTCAACACATAATAGGCTACTTACTCCACCTACAAAGGTGCAATCTAGCCTTTACGTCCATTCGACTACACCTCGCAGCTATTGCAGCTTACCTACAAAACAGGCGGCATCTCTCACTTTTTAGAGTACCTGCCATTAAAGCCTTCATGGAAGGCCTTAAAAGAATAAATCCCCCCAGAGTGCCACCTTCACCTGTGTGGAACTTAAATATTGTTCTCACAAGGCTAATGGGGCCTCCCTTCGAACCTCTGCATAAATGCGAACTACAATTCCTAACATGGAAAACCGCTTTTCTTGTAGCCATCACTTCCCTTAGAAGGGTCAGTGAGATACAAGCACTTACCATTCAAGAAACCTTTCTCCAAATGCACCATAATAAGGTTGTTCTCCGTACTAACCCAAAATTCCTCCCTAAAGTCATTTCTCCCTTTCACCTAAACCAAACGTTAGAACTATCAGTATTTTTCTTGCAACCACACACCGTTGCAGAAAGGGCTCTTCACACACTGGATGTCAAACGAGCCTTACTCTACGACATTCAGAGAACACAACCTTTCCGTAAGACCAAACAACTGTTTGTTTCTTTCTCTCCACCACACAAAGGTAACCCCATCTCAAAATTGGGGATAGCTAGGTGGATTGTAAAATGCATTCAAATCTGCTACCATAAAGCAAAGCGAACGCTATCCATTTCCCCGAAAGCCCATTCTACACGAAAAATAGGGGCTTCCATGGCATTCTTAGGGAACATCCCATTAGATGATATCTGCAAAGCAGCTACATGGTCAACACCGCACACTTTCATCAAAGACTATTGTGTAGATGTGCAAACTAAGCAACAAGCTAGTGTGGGCCCGGCTGTACTCAAAACGTTATTTCAAACCACTGCAACAGATACGGGTGGTCGCCGCTAACGGTGGGTACTGCTATATAATCTATGCACAAGTGTGTAATCTGCAGCTCATATGCCTCGAACGGAATATGCTACTTACCAGTATGCATCTGTTCTTGGCATGTTGAGCTGCAGATCTACACACGCCCACCCGCCTCCCCGGCTACCTTTATCTGCTCCAGTTTATCTTATTTAGATAGCACACTCATGGGCATCTTCACTGTTACTACTACGTTTCATCTTTCCCTGCTGGCGAAAAACAATCTGAGGATGGAGCCGAAGCCCATGCGTAATACGATCCAAAGGAGGAGTCACCGACCTCGTGACTTCCAAAGACTTTCCAAGAGCAAAAACAAACTGCAAACATCCGGGCCCAACACCAGATGGCGATCTATGCACAAGTGTGTAGATCTGCAACTCTACATGCCTAGAACAGATGCATACTGATAAGTAGCATTTTCCCTATCATGACTTAGTCTACAATTACATTGTCTATGATCACCATTTCTACGATGGCTTAGTCTACGATGACATACTGCCTCCTCTATGGTGGCCTTGTCTATGACTGCATCCTGTACAACAGCCTCGTCGATGACAAAAAATTGTCAACTTTAGCCTATTCGTCTACGTCCACCTAGTCGACTACGATCTTGATGACCATACAAGCGGAGAAAGCATTATAGTCCTCAACAAGAACAAAAGACACACAGACCAGAATAACTTAATGTCATAACATAAGGGGCCTAATATGAGTACGTCTACAACAGTCACCAATATATGGAGAGGCAATATGTAAATTCACCACTTCACTCCGCCTCCAACTTCAGAGCATAGGTCAGATCTATATAGCTCTAATACGGTTACAGGATTACTACTATCACTTTCCCAAGACTGCAAGGTCACATTGTGCCCGATATGTCTGGATCCTCCAATGCTCCTGTCACAGAAAGCGTGATCCCAGTGTAAAAAATTACCTTTCTTTCCCGGAATGACCCATTCATATCTGGTGATGATAGAGAAAAGGCCCACAACTGCTTTCCAGACACTTCAGGAACGAGAAGCCAAACGCTTCAAACTTTCAAAAGCAGATAAGCAATGGTTTGTTCTCTTGCTGATTTCAAATAGAAAAGCAGTGAGACCTATTAAAATTGTTGATTTATCCTGGAGGAATTGCAATCATGGAAAACCCTGTCACTTATAACCCCACCTAACCAGCAAGGAGACGTTCTCAACTAAGCCCGGTGTTACTGTACGGGCTGCCAATTCCCTGGCAATATGGGGCAGGTATAACCACGAGACGTAGTCAGCCATTGCTACATACATAGAATTTCTGCCGCAAGACAGGGCAGAAATGGGAAAAAAATATATAATTATGCAGGGGTTGACGCTTCCTCATCAGTAAGCATAGATTGCGCTATAGATATAGCCTCAATAGGTATCTCACACCTGGCAGGGCCAGTGGTCCTTAGACGCCAATGTTGGTGAAGGCCACTGCATATAGAAGGTGATGTGCAAATATATCTAATATTTTTCTCACACCATGACGATGCTCTGTGTGGCAAGCACGTTGACGACTCCTTGCAAGCAGTCAAGGCTGACTGACACCGCATGATCTTTTGGCACATTCAATTTCGAAAGAAGCATCCTTTAGAAGCACTTGTGATAGAGATACTCCTCGGTATCAAGGAGGATGGCAAAGGTATTATAGACTTAACAACGTTATCATTTGCCCTTAGGCTAGCCTTCCTACAGTGACAATGTTCTAGTGCTGCGTACGCCATTCTGTGGGACAAACAGTTCCACAATGTTGCCATCTATAGTGGGAAATAGTTTAGGACAAATAAGTCCTGGCTTTCAAAACATATGGTCAGACGTTCAAGTTCACCAAGCTCCCGCCCACTACTCCACCAAAATGAGGGCCCCCCTTATCTGCATCTGCTTCTAAAGGGACTGATAGCTACGCTAACCAAAGGTTCCATAGAGAAAGAACATTTTCAGCAAAGGTCTTCTATTTGGCTTCAGATCAACTTCCTGCATTTTACCTACTGCATAACTCTGTGGCAGTTTTTTTCAGAGCAGAGGGTCATCTGGTATTTCCCTATTTCAGCAACTGGTCGATAAAAGTACCAAAGGCATTTTAATCGTCCATGGCCACAGAAGCTTGCCTAAAGTTGTTTCACAAACCAGGTCTTCTTGTGAATTATCAAAGACCATCAACTCCTCCATCTAAGAAGATTCTGTTCCTAGGGCGCAACACTAGATACTGTCCAAGACAAAGACTTTCTATCCTAAGCCAAACATATATATATAATCAGTGCGTCGGTTCAATTAGCTTCTGGACATCATGTCCTCAGCGATCAATATGAGCCCTCTTGCACAACTGAAAATCAGATTCTTACAGGAACAGCTACAAAACATTAGATTCAACCAGAAGAATCCTTCAAGAACCTGGTGATCTTTGCACATGTATGATAAACTCTAGACTGGTGGTCCCAGATCTCCCACCCATGTAAATGTAAATGTAATACTTGTATAGCGCACTACTCACCCGCAAGGGTCTCAAGGCGCTTGTACGAATACCGCTGTGGAACCCATCCTGGCTTTCCCTGTGAAGCGTCCACTCCTGGGCACCCCCAAGGTGGAGGCCAGGCATCCTTAGCGTTGTGGGGGCCGTTGTGGAGATTAAGCAAGCTATTGCCCAGAGTTGCAGAGTGGGACTCCATGATTGGAATAGGCACCGAGGAGAGAATTATCAGGTCCGTTGAATTTTTGAGCCCAAGACCCGCCGAGGCGGGGAATTGAACCCTGGTCCCGGGCTAGACCTCTGCATCAGGATCTGCCGCTCTAATCAGTGAGCCACACTTCTCCACCCATCAGAGGACCTCACGCTCCTACCCTAAATTCCTCACTTTGTAATGACTATGGATGCCTCCCTGGAGAGCTGGGGTGGTCATCTACAGACCCGACAAATTCAAGAATTCAAGGAAAGTGATCTCTGCTCCAAAAGAGCATTCATATCAATCGCCTGGAGCTCAAATCCATCTAACTCAGTCTCCAAGCTTTCCTGCCAATGATAGCAGAGTCTACGGTGTTTGTTCGCTTGGGCAATACCTCCAGCATGCCACGAAGCTGCCTCCACGAATAGAAGTTTGATCTTTCAGTGCCAAATATGATCTCGTTCTGGGGCAAACTGGCTCTAGATGTCTTTGCAACAAACGAAACCCGCAAATGCCAATTCTATGCAACTTGTCATCCACATCCAGGATCATGGAGGAATACCTTTCGACACATGGTCCAGGATCTCTGCTTAACTTTTCCCCTGATACCTTTAATACTTAAGGTTCTCAGTGACAGGAAAGAGGAGCGGGGTCCTCTCATCCTGATAGTCCCCACTAATTACATGCGTGGCTCCTTAAATTTTCACTTTTAAGGATTTGACTATTACACAGGAGTAAAAGACATTATCACCAGGTCTCGTGCAGATAGCACTAACAAGACTTACAGACTGAAATGTAAGCGAATCTGTCTCTGGTGCCGTCAAAACAACTTGCATCCGTGTCTCTCTGTCCCAGAACAAATCCTACCATACCTTCTGTCCTCGGCAAAATCAGGACTGGTATATTCTTCAATTAGAGTTCATCAAGCAGCTATATCTGACTATAGACGCTCCCCAAAACGTCTGTCTCTTTGTTCTACCAGAATTGTACAGCAATTCATAAAGGCTTGTTTCGCACTTATCCCCCTGTTAAGGCTCCCCCTCCTGAGTGGCACTTAAATAAAGTCCTGTCGCAATTGATGAAGCAACCCTCTGAACCCATCCATAGGGCTCACATCATATACCTGACGTGGGAAGTGGCTCTTCTAATCGTCCTAACATCAACCAGAAGGGTTAGTGAAATACACGTTTTCTCTATAAAACATTCTTTCTTTGTTTTACAAATTAAATGGTTATCCTTAGGACGGATCCCAAATTCATCCCTAAGGTTCCTGTGCAGTTCCATTTAAACAAACCTGTCATTCTCAGAACTTTCTTCCCTGATCCTGCTACACTTGCGCACCGAACTCTACACACTCTATGGACATCAAGAGTGGTCTTAAATTCTGTTTTACGGATAGCCTCTTGTAGGTAGATCAACTGGTCGTAGCCTATGGACGAGGTCGTCCGGGCACTGTTTCTAAAGCTACCATCGCAAGATGGATAGCAGCCGCAGTTCTGTTTTGCCATGACAAGGCAGGCAAGCCTTTGACAAAAACAGTGAGAGCGCACTCCACAAGAGCAGTCTCTACATCGGCTGCTATATTCGCAGGAGTGCCACTGGAAAAAATCTGCAGAGCTGTGAGATGGAAAACGATGCACACGTTCACGCAGCATTACTGCCTGGAGTGAACGCAGTGTGCTGATGCAGCCGTGGGACAGGCAGTGCTACGTCATTTGTTTCAGTAAGGTGAGTCTCTTTTATTGGAGGATTTCTTTTCTGTTTTCAATTGACCTACATTTTGAAATGTGCCATAATTGTTTATAGAAGATGGCATACTTGTTTAAGCTTATGGTAGAAATGTTTATTCTACATGTCCATGCGTTTATATGCATATAGTTATACACCAACGCTTTCACAGAACATTCTTTTTTGTGAATGCATTTTGATACGCTATTGGTACTACCCACCATCAACTAAGGGTACTTACTTATTTAGATTACTGCTTTCTACTCTGATTCAAGCATGTGAATCTATGAAGGATACCCCAATACTGGATAAGGAATAAGTTACTTACCTGTAACTGCAGTTATCCAGTTTTGGTATCTTTCATAGATTCACATGCAACCCACCCTCCTCCCCGGAGAGGCTCCCCTTATACTTTGGTATTCCTAGCCACACTTGTGCTGGAAAATCTGAGGGATTCAGCCTCTCTAGGGAAGGTTCTAGAGGATGCTGGTTACTGATTGGTTGTACTTCTAGTTTGATCCTGTTTTAGAAAAGGAGGTAGATAGGCTATTAAATGCTACCATGATAGCCTATGGAAATTTTTAATTACTGCTTCATGTATATTACCGTGGGATTCCCACTTCGACGACGGGGAAGGATTCAAGCATGTGAATCTATGAAAGATACACTAAGAAGCGCTGGATAAAGCGGTCAAAAAGGAAACATCAAAATGGAGGGAAGGAGCCTCGCTCAAAAAATATCCTTATCTTTCCCCCAATTGAAACAACAGCCCCAGAGAAATTACAACTATGGGACGGCAACCTGCGAACAGCTTCGAACAACATGCTACGCCAACTTATT
Source organism: Triturus cristatus (assembly GCF_964204655.1). Taxonomy (NCBI): domain Eukaryota; kingdom Metazoa; phylum Chordata; class Amphibia; order Caudata; family Salamandridae; genus Triturus; species Triturus cristatus. The sequence continues at coordinate 1,204,784,504 of NC_140593.1, read as the reverse complement.
GACATAGCCCAGGAGGAATATGAAAAATGCAAACTGGAAGTGGATACATTATCAAAAAGAATAGAAGAAGCCAATTGGGGAGATATAACATCAAAAAATTATGAAATACTGAAAAAGTCCTTGACGACTATAAGGAGGACATTATCCAAAGAAAAAAAGCAAATCTAGACGAGACAAGACAGAAAGAGTCTATACACTTGCAAACAAGTATATCTGATAGAGACTACTAGCCGCAGATTCCTTCACGTAGAATTATTCCCAGGCGTGAGACTGCATCCTTGCGCGCCGGTGGCGGGGCGACATCACGCGACTCCGCCCAGGTGTCGTCCGCGTACGTGACGTCAGCGAGGTCACATAAGACCCGCCCCGGCGCGCCTACGTCAGTTTTTTCCTTTTCCGAGTGCAACGCGGATCCGATCCTTGCTACGGACCTGTTAGGGCCCCTTTTTCTTCCATTTCCTTTTGGTGGAACAGTGTGCGAATGCCTTCGGGCTTCAAAACTTGCACGTTTTGTGGGCGTCTTATGTCAACGACGGACCCTCACCTCATTTGTATGTGGTGTTTGTGGGAGGATTACGGCACCACAGATTGTGCGGCGTGCCAACAGTTGAAGCCGAAGTCGCGGCGGGAGCGCCAGATGAAACTTCTCTCGGCGCGTCTCTCCAGGTCGACGTCCTCCCCTCGGTCTGCTTCGGCGGACGGCTTCAGATACAGCCGTGGTCTTCGTCCTCGCCCTTCTCCGATATCACATGAGTGTCGCTCCCCGGTGGGTAAGTGTCGCAGTTTGTCCCCGGGGCTGGTTTCCGGCCTTCCAGCGGCGTGGACTCTCTACGGGTGATGCGGCCCACGTGTCGTCCTAGCCACTGTTTCCCGGTGTTGGGGCGTCGAGAGTCCAAATGAAGCCATACGCAGCAGCTTTGCAGGCCTCGCTGGCGTCTCCTCCTCCTTCCGCTCCTGGGGCGTCGGCGGATCCCTCGCCCTGCGCAGGGCCCTCTGCGGCACCGCCGGTGGCTTCGGCCCCGGCGCAGACTGGTTCGGATCCAGGCTTGGAGGATGTGGAGCTGTTGGGGTGCGGCTCCTCTGGGGCACCTCCTTCAGGCCACGGCGTCTCTGCCTCACTGAAAACTCCAGTGGGGGTCCCTGTGGTGTCGCGGGAGGTCGCCGGGGCTCTGGTCGCATCCCCGAGCCCCTCTCGGTCCTTTGACAAGGTGGTCCTGTTTAAGACTGAGGTGACACTGCTACGGCACTGGCAGCAGTTGGACCGTACAGAGCCACAGGGGTCGGTGGACCTGCCTCGTCCCGCTCCTGGTCGAGGCCGAAGGAGGACTCCTCGTCCCTCTCCGGGCCCCTCTCGTCCCTCCCCACCAGCGGCTGCATCGTCGGAGGGCGAGTCGGAGGTTGAATCGTCCCAGGCGCCGCCACATGGTTTGCCGAGCGATCTTCGCCTCATTCTGAGCCGCGGCTGGTGGAGGGCTTCGTGCCACTCCCCAGGCCCGTCTCCTTCCCCCACGCAGGGGGTGCCTCAGTGGGGGTGGGTCGGAGTCATTCCGGCGGTGCGGCTCCAGCTCTACTCCGGTCTCCGCTCTGGTGCGGGGTGACTTGGAGGTACCTTGTCCGGTGACGCCAGATGGTGCCGATGTCCTGCCTCAAGCAGCGGACTCTATGGCTCCGCGCAGGTGTCGTACCGCAGATTCGTCTTCGGACGCTCCTCCTTCTCCGGAGGCAGGCTGTATATTGGTGTCGTCCTCCCCGGAGACTGGTCGCCGTGTGGTGTCTTTCTCACTGGCATAGAAGGGCGGCTCCCTGCCCTTCCTGAGGCAGAGGTGTTCGTCAGAAGAGCAGCAGGTCCCTCATTCTTCGGCTCCTTCTGACTTCCAGGTCTGGCCCTTGCCCGTCCCGCTTGGCCTCTGGGACGGCCGCCTTAGTTTGCAGCCGTCGCCCACGGAGGAGCTGCTTTCTCCACCGCGGGGCCCTACGGAGGAGGGTGCGGCCTTCACTCACGCGGTGTCCACGGCTGTGGGCATCCTGTGCATGGTTGATCCGGTGGCTCACTTTCCGGCAGACCTTTTATTGGAGGTCCTCCACCAGGGCTCTGGTGGGAGGGAAGTCTTACTTCCCTTTGAAGGTTCGCTCCTTTATTCCTTGACGGGGGCTTGGATGCGTCCTGCCTCAGGGGACCCAGTGCCTCAGCATCTACTGCACCGGCACCTCCCGGCGCCGCGTGACCTGGCGTGTCTTTCCCTTCACCCCTCAGCGGCCAGCCCCCTTTTGCGGACTGCTTTTCCCTCCCTGCCGCCACTTTCGACTCCACCGTCCCGAGAGGCCCGCTGGCTGGACTCTTGAGGGCGCAACATGTTCGCCTCGACCAGCGCGGCCCTGCGGGCCCTTAACACCTTGTGTGTGCTGGCTAGGGCCTCCTCCTGTTTGTGGAACTCGGCTGAGTCTCTGGGATCTGCAGCGTCCCAGGAGTCTAGTCAGGTGGACTTACGGCATCATGCATTGGATGGCCGGGAGCTTGCAGCGTTTATTCTCCGCTCTGGACATCTCAGAGGTGCTGGGCCAGGCCATGGCTTCCTCAGTCGCTCTCCGTCGCCATGCTTGGCTTCGGGACGGAGTATTCCCTGAGAATATTTGGAGCGACTCATCGACCTTCCGTTTGATGGCAACCTGTTGTTCCATGCCCTGGCCGACTACGCCATTCACAGGCTCTTGGCGGGGTTCCGTCCTCCTCCTCCGCCTTATCCTCCTCCTCCTCCGTCCCCTCCTCAGTGACTTCTGAGTTGGGTTGATTCTGGGCCTTCTTAGGCCGGTTGTTCTGGCTGTGGAGTGTGTTTTCTGGCCGTTTACATCCTTTCTTGGGACTTCGGCATTGTTGGCTGCTGGATGGCCCTTGTGTTGATTGTGTGTGGATTCTGCAGGAGTTGTTCAGCGGACTTGGCGCTGAGATTGGGCCTTCTGCTTTGCTTGGGCTGCTTATCACGCCTTCAGCAGCGGTGTTTTTTTCCACGTGGCTCTTTTGTTTTTCCTCTGCTGCGGAAGTTCTTCCAAAGAGAGTTCCCATATCTTGGGACTTAACGTATCCTATGTGGGTTAGTGGTAGCTGTCATATAGCTTGCGCTCTGCTAGAGGGTTCTGGTCGCCTTCGGGTGCCTGTTCTCCATGGCATTTAGGTAGGTTGCTTTTGCTTCCTGAGGTCGTGTGCGCGGCCACTCGTAGTGGTGTGCCCGGGCATCTCCTCCTCTCCCTGCTCCTGTCCTGAGGTCTGGAATGATCCTGTGTTCTCCCTTGCCAGGCATCGCCTACTCGGCCTTCCTGGGGCCTCGGGCTGTTCTTTTTGCTTCTGGCGGCTTTGACTGCCGGCGCTGTTCTGGCTGGCAGGCTGCTCTCCATCTGGAGTGGGTTCGCCTTCTTTTCCCTCGTTTCCTTGGGCTCTCTAGGCTTCTTCTCCTTCTTCCGCTTTTCCTGTCTTGGCATTGGGTAGAAGCTATGTTGTCTTGTGAGGGAGTGGGGTGCTTCGGCCTCTCCGTCCTTGCCCTTTGGTTCCTCTGCTGTGAGTGTACGAGCCTCTGCAGCCTTCTTTCTCTCCTACATCCCCTTGCGGTTGGTGGGGTTCTGCTTGTGGGGGTTCCCTTGGCCTAGCAGGGGCGAGGTTCTAGCTGGTCCACAGATCTGGTCCCCTCTGTTCTGCATTGGCTGGTGGGGTCCTTTCACAGACCCTCCTCCCAGGGGGTATGGCTAGGGTATCTATTCTACGTGAAGGAATCGGCGGCTAGTAGTCTCTATCAGATGTACAAGTTACTTACCTTCGGTAACGATGTATCTGGTAGAGGCAATTCTAGCCACATATTCCTTCACGGCCCGCCCTTCCTCCACTATTCTGCGAAGACCTTTGGGTTGGTCTTCGGTACTCGCCTCCCGGTGGGGGTCTGTGTCTCCTGCGATTGCCTTCCTTGTTCTTGACGGGTGGCTTCGTCTGGGGGTGGTTCATTCCTCCTTTGGTCCTTTGAAGGATGGGATTCCGGTGTCCTGCTGCTCTGGTTACTCCAGGTTCGGGGGGGATTGCTTTCTATCCCTGTCCTCCCTCCCTATCCCTGTCCTCCCTCCCCTCCCTTCCTTCCATTGCTATCCTCTGATTAAGGGTCATCTGGCCTTGTCTTGCCCTTGTCCCTTGTGGGTGGTTGCCCTCTAGGTTGGGATGACTTGGAGGTTTGTTGTCCCTGTCTGTCTTGGGACTGGTCCCATTCCTTGCTCAGGATGGGGGGGTTGGGTTTACTACGTGTGCCATAACTTTTACGCATGTACTTTGCCTCCGGGACACAGGGATGGGAGGTTGTCTATGTGCTGGCAGGGTGACTGTGCAGGTTTCTGCTTGTTGTTGTTCTTCTTTCCCTGCCCTTGGATTCTGCGGTATTGGCACTTCTCTGGTAGTGTTGTTAGTCACCGTTTCGTTCCAATTTTTTTCTGCTCTTCGCACACTGTTCCCATGCTTCCACAGTTTATCTGCTGGTTCCGCGTTGTGGTGCGGAAAAGTTCTCCGAAGAAAACTGACGTTGGCGCGCCGGGGTGGGTCTTATGTGACCTCGCTGACGTCACGTACGTGGACGACGCCTGGGCAGAGTCGCGTGATGCCCCTTCCCCCGGCGCGCAGGGATGCTGTGGCAAAAAGATTTCCGGATGAGTCTCACGCCTGGGGATAATTCTACGTGAAGGAATCTGCGGCTAGAATCGTCTCTACCTGATAAATCGTTACCGAAGGTAAGTAACTCGTATGACAACATAAAGACTACTGCCTTACCGACCCAACTCAATATCTCATCTGAAACTATCCCATCTTCAGATGCAGAATCCGTAGGGGACCCAGATGCTGCTATGAGCACAAGACCAAAGGTACATTTTCACGAGGAAGTATGCAGACACCGCTTGGGAAACGCCCAAGACAACCGGACAAGACCACCAAGTACAAACACATCAAAACAAAGTATAGTGGGAGTACAAACAAGAGCCGGAGCAAGGAGTTGTCCAAGCCAATACCTCAAGAACAGAAATGGCTTCTAACCAACTAGTGATCAATCTCTTAAATAAGACCCTGATGGAAACACATTACCAAATACTGAACAAAGGGTTGTCTTTTTGCCCTACGACAAACTGGGATCTAGTACAGACCAAAATTGATCTGTTTCATTTTACAAGGAAGCTGAAACTCCATTCTTTCTTTTCCGATCAAACCTTAAGGCCAAGACCAGGGGGCAATCCTCTACCTACGAGTGATCTTTCTATGCAAGACCTAGAGAACATCAATCTGCTTACACACTTATCAACAGAACGGGCCACGGATGGGCTAGAATCCCTGACAACAAAAGCAGAAGAACTTGGCATAGATATCTTTCATTGTAAAACTACATCCTTAAAGAAAAAATCAATCTTCACGCCAGTACTATCACCAGGAAATACAATAGATATCTTCTCTGCTGTAAGCAAGGACCTTTAGCTTGAACATCAAAAATACCTTCCAAAAAATATCACAAAGAGAGTGAAGGGAAAATCCTCACGGAGCATCAAAATGACCCCACTCTGACTATTAAGGAAGCTGACAAAGGCGGGAATGTTGTTCTCCTTGACACCCCGGATTATCTCCAAGAAGCTTACTGACAGCTAGAGGAAGCTGACTGTTGCAAAAAACTTTACCACAACCCCATTAAAGAAATACAAGAAAAACTTGTCCAGCTTTTGAACAAGTGGTATGAGGAGGGTCTACTAACTCTTGAGGAGAAACAACTATTGCTCATCGAGAACCCTGTCACACCGACGCTGTACCTGCTTCCAAAGGTTCACAAACCTGGTAAACCACCTAAAGGGAGACCAATCATTGCGGGAACTGATTCCATTTGCTCCAATGTAGGCTCCTACATTGATGAGGAACTCCAGCCCGTCATGAAAGACCTTCCATCTTTTTTAAAAGATACCAAAGATGTTCTTCTAAAATGACAAAGCATCGCATGTCAATCCGACTTGGCTGACGTTTCTTGATCAATGTGATTTTGTATCAACATTTCATCCAAGTGAGGCTGTGACCTTTGTGGTGGACTCTCCAAAGAATATTTGTTGAAAATAAACATAAGTTGCTTCACAAAAAGGACTCGAGTTTTCTTCTTTTTGATTTTCTCAATTCTAATGGAGGAGCATTAACTCAAACGTTTTGACTGAAACAAGAGTAGATTGTTTGGTTGGACTCCGAGGCTCATCTACCACTCCAAGAGGGCACAGTTACCACACCCTTGAGCCCATTCGGACCCAGTCTGATGATCATTGTGATGACGCCCCTTATTATGAGGACAATATTTTTGAAGACTTAAAAGATGTTCTGATAGGGGCTTATAAGAAAATAAGTTACTTACTTGTAACTGCAGTTATCCAGAATTGGCATCTTTGATAGATTCACATGCTTGAATTATTCCCCGTTCTCTAAGTAGGAGTCCCACAGTATCCTAATCAGGCAGTAATAGAAGAAACGTATCATAGGTGTGAGAAAGTGCCTCTTTTGCATGGTTACCCCCCTATTTTTTTGCCTGGTTTTGATGTGGTTTCAAATGGAGTGCACAGGGTTCCTGACAACCAGGTCCCCGGTGCCAGTGCTCCTTCCCTAAAACAAACCCCAATTGGTACTTCTGCTTCCTGTAAGTCCCTAGTAAATGGTACCCTGGGACAATGCCAAGACCCTGGCAGCGTGAATGCTCCTACGAAGGAGAAAAGGACAAAGTCGACATGGCACGCTGCCTGGGTGCCATGTCAGCTAGCACTGCCTGACAGTATAGGTAAGTCATACCTCTAGCAGGCCTCACGGCCCTAAGGGTGCACTATACTACAGGTGAGGGCATATTTGCATGAGCAGATATGCCCCTACAATATTGGGCACTATTTCCTGATATTGTGCCAGTGAAGCAATAGAGAGTACATTGGCTGGGAACTCGACAACTTTAGTTCCACAGCACCATGATGGCTTTACTGAATATAGGAGTGTTTGGTATTAAACTACTACTTTCAATAAATCCACACTGATGCTAGTGTGGGATTTATTTTACCATGTACCCAGAGGACACCTCCTAGGTGCCCCGGAATCCCTACCAACCCTTGTGTGCTCTCTGATCGTCTGTAGGCAGCCAACCACCACCAGACATGTTTCTGGACCCCTGGGTAGAGAGCCTCTGCTCTCGGAGACCAGAAACAATGCACATCCTTGGCAGAGGTGTCATGCCTCCTCCCCCGGGATGGGCCAGTGCTCGAAGAGGGAAGCTTCAAAGGCTTGCTGCCTTTGTAACACGACCCCCAGCCTCTGCTGCAAGCAGCAGATGGCAGCCCCTGGTTTCCCGCCACACTTTGGGCAGGAAAACCGTTGGTAAAATTAAAAAAGATGGGAGGTGTGCCCACATCTGCCAACTCCACCTCTGCCAACTCCACCCCTAAGGTGGGAGGAAGCGAGGTGAAGCACAACTTTCAGTCCCCACCATCCTATAGTTGGGGGGGAACCCCTCCAATCAGGGCTAGGTCTGTGCCCCCTCCCAGAGGAGGGTGGCATAATAGAGGGTGTAGACACTCCAGGTAAGGTGCCCATTGGCCTTACCTGCTACTCCCCTAAAACGCCTTCTAAATTTAGTATTTAGGTGACTTCCCCAGACCTGACCCTCGGATCTGCGACGACCTAAGAGAGAATACACCCTGCAGCAGAATCCAGAAGACAGCTGCCTTGGCCCCAGCCCTACCGGCCTGTCTTCAGCTTCGATGACTCTGCAACCTGTCTTGCAATAACAGCCTCCAAAACCCCTGGGAGGACTGTTGCCTTCAATAAAGACTCCAATGTCTCAGGACAGCGGACCTGTCCAGAAGAAACAGACTCTAAAGACTCTGGATCCCGGCAGATCCGTGTCCCCAGCCCACTCTGCACCGACGCCCACGGCCCGAGTATGAGTGGCTCACCTGTGCAGTGAAGTCTCCCCGGCGAACCTGACCTTGTGTCCAGCATTGACTGACCTCTCCTGCCCTCCACGACAGCACCTGCAGCGTGAATCAGGAGGCGTCCCGCGACTGGCTCCGGTAAGAAGACTCAGACGTCGAAAGGCACATCTGCACCCGAAGCCCCTGGGCCTTCGTGAGCTGAACTGATGGTGCCCCTATGACTCCCTACATCCCAACTTAACTCTACTGTCGTTGGTCTTCCTCTTGCCACCTTTGGTGCCACATCTGCAGCCTCTTTACCGTCAAGAAAATCCTCATTTAAAAGCCTTGGACGCCTGACGTTGAATTTGCACCCTTCACCCGGCCGCCCCTGTGCTGCTGGTGGTGTAGGTTTGTGTGAGAAAGTGGCTCTGTATATTTTGTTCCCAAATAGGTACAGGGTGTACAGAGTCCACAGTCCCCAGAGGCTTGGCAGAGGCTAAAGTTAGATATAACCTTACTCTCTAAAGTGGTAGCTTGGTCGAGCAGTAAGGCAGTATCAGAGGACAGTGTAAAACATTTGTTGTACACACTCAGTCAGCAAATGGTCTCACACACTCAAGAACTGAACTCTAGGCCAATGGTTTGTATATAAAAAATATATGCTTGTTTTATTTTAGAACCAACAATTGGATTTAAAATATACTTTCTCAGAATGAGATGCTTTATATAAATACTTTTGCAATATGCAATTGACTTTTGTAAACAGTTACAAGTGGTTGCAATAGGCAACACTATTTTAAACACAATAATGCATGGAGTTCAATGGAAGTTTCATGTTATTTGCCACAGATTACTTTTAGGATTACTTTTGGAATTCCAGGACTGGATCCTAGATTCATTCCTGGGTCAGTACTTGGAATCAAGTGATAAAAGTCGACTTAATTACTGTGATGATTTTTAGACAATATTTTGCTATTTTAAAAGTTGACAAAAAATATTTCATAGAAAAGTCAATGATTCCCTATGGCAGAAAATTCAAGTTACAGGTATAGTATGTTCTCGTTACTTTTGTAATCCAGTATTGGGTGCCTAGACTCAGTACTGGGACGTTTATCCAAAACAGGTAAGTAATTACGTTTTCAGATATTATACGATTTTTTTTTTTTTTTTTTTTGAAAACCTTTATTGACAGTTCAATAAGAACAAGTATGGGCCTACAACCCCCCAGGGCCGGCCGCTAAGCAATCAGAGCAATAACGACAAGTATAAACACAGGCAGCACTTCGGGGAGCAAAATCGTACTGCTAATACTGTGAACAGCGTAAGTAGGGCACCAGGAGAAAGAGGTTTTCATTTTATGATGAAACAAGGCAGAAGGATCAGGTGACAAGCAATTTTAAAACAACGATCACGGATATGCAGAGTAATGAACGTTAGCGATTTACAGCAATCTATTCGGTCAATGGCGCAAACACAAGAACATCAGGATGGGGAAAAACATAGTATACAGTTGCGCCCGCAGTCCCCCGCCAGAACTCCCCAAGAACACCCCGGAAGTTGTGAACACATGGAACGGCAACGAGGCATAACAAAAGGAGGTGTATCACGCTGATCCCAGAAAAAGAAAAACAAAAAGAATCAGAGAAGAAAAAGGAGGCCATGGAAAAAAAGATGAAAGAATACAGAATCCCCTCCCCCAACCCCCCACCCTGCACCTCTGCAGATGAGTACGCCCCCCCCCCCCCAGCAGTGTGCCTGTCGCCCTGGAACCAGACCCGAAATGTAGGAGAATAGGGAAAAAGAAGTAGGAAAGGACCCCCACCAGACGGGGGGGGTAGAGAAAGTATTTATAAACTGGAGGAGGGCCTTCATAACAGACCCCCGGCTTCTCCCTTCCGCACGGTAAGGTTCCCCTAAAGTGAACAAGGAACAGCACAAAAACAATCTTCTCAAACCACGATGGGGAGCATTATGCACCTATTGTGCCAGTAGCCATGTCAGGAGAGCACACCACCCCAAGCCCGCCCGTCCACTAGGCGACCACCCCCGAGGAGCCAGCCTCATCCCTGACCACTCTGTGGAATTCTGCCTATGCCAACCCCTCGACCCAGCACCATACCCAATGTTCCTAGGCAGAGGAATGTCCAACAGCGACAGAGAAGCGACGCACACAGGTGGGGTGGAAGTCTCTGAGCATCAACACAGTCCGCCGCGTGAGGAAACAGGCTTCCCAGTGCTGCCCTAGGATCTGCACTGCACGCAAGGTTCAGGAAGGCAGAAGCAGCCAAAGCAGACATTAGTTGCTGGAGTTGTCTCTGGGTCGCAGGAGGGCATGCACGGGATGAGGCCACCACATCCCACTCAGGTCCAACGCCTCCGGGACAGATCAGGCCCTCAGAAGGTCGAACACACTGTAGCATACTGGCCGGGGCGTCCAGTCGTGTACTAACCTCAGGGGTGGCCGCCACAGCGTCCTCCTGCGCGCTGTATGGGTAGACTCTGTGTTCATGCGGACAGGCGGGCCGCCACTGCCCCAACTCCGACGCCACACCATCGAGCTTACTCCCCAAGATCACGAAACCATGAACCAAGGAGGAGTGAAGAGTACCAAGAGCCTCGAGGAGGTCGCCGTACCCCAGCTCAGCTCTCTGTGATCTCGCCGCCACACTCCCAAAAATCGTACGCTCACAGGCCCGCTGCGGCCCAGCGGACAGGATGGTAGGCTTCATCGACCCAAGATGGCCGCCAAGTATGCCCGACCCTCACCGGGGCCGGGACCCCGGGACAAGCGTCGCGATGTCCACGTCGCAGGTGACCGGGTTCCGGGGGCAGGCAAAAAAAAACTATCCGTGGTCACGAGCAACAGTCGTCCCCACCACGGACCAGCTCCCGTGGAAATCCGGGGGCGGCCCGCAATGATCGGGGCAGGATACGGACGGCGGCCGGGCCGCTCACCAGCAAGGCAGGGGCAGTCACCGGAGGATCTAAGATTTGCACCCCCGGTCATGCACTCGGTCCGCTACACTGGGCAGTAGAAGTGACCACGCCGAAATGTAGGCCGAGTTCGGCACCGCTTCGGTGGGCCGACTCCACCCAGTCACCACCGGCCGCTGTTGTCGCACTGCCACCCGGCCACGGCGTCCACTCGATGTCCCGGCTCCAGGGCCGCACAGGCCGCAAAGTTCAGACGCAGTTTTCTCCGGCGATAGCACGGCTAGAAACCTCGGAGTCACACAGTCGGGAGCCCCTCTCCTTCAGAAACACGACCACGTAGCACAGGTTCAGGATCTCAGGCAGGATATCCGTGCGGGATGCGGAGGTTCACGGAGCCGGGAGTCTACGCTGCCGTCCCGGTCGCCATCTTGGCTCCTCCCCTATTATACGATTTTTAAAGAATATTTAAAGATTGCAGAAATTGACACTTAGAAGAAATTTCACAGAAAAACAGTCAATGAATTCCTATGAAAGAAAATTGGGTTACTGGTAAGTACAGTTGTAAGTAGTTTTCAGAGTCAGTGCTGGGCACCAAGATCCAGCACTGGGAGCTCACCTAAGAGCAGGTGAGTATTTTCGTTTTCGTTACTCGGCTGATTTTTGGTGAATATTTTTAGTTTTGAAAAGTCCACCCTTAGAAGAAATTTCAGGAAAAAGCCAGTCAATGTTACCCTACGAAGAAAATTGAGTTTATCGGTTTAAAGGTAAGTACTCGACTGGCAGAGTTGAGGTTCTGGGCATAGACTCAGGGGTCCCCCAGGGTCAGGTAGGTACAGTTGGTTCACTCCCAGCGGCACTAGGGCGGCCGGGTGCAGAGAGAGTTAGGCCCAATGTTATCCTATGAGGGATAGGGGGGCCTTGGTTGGTGGCTGCTGACTAGCAGGCCACGCGGCTGTGGGAGCTGGGCTCCTGGTCACTTACTCAGGGCAAGTGGGGAAGTAGATAGGTGTAGAGGTTGCACTGCCAGGGCCACTCGGGCGGCTGGGTGCAGGGTGCTTTTGAGCCTTCGGGCGCTCAATTGATTTCAATGGGAAATCTCCGGTTTAGAAAAAGACTGCAAGCTCGGGGACGAGGATTCTTCAGGTGCCACCACCACTTCGAGAGGTAAGTTGGGTAGTTGGAGGATAGGTAGGTACCCCGGGATTGGGTACAGGGGGCCGCGGGGCGCCGGGGTGCCTTTTGGTGTCTGGAAATCTTACCCTCTGTTGATCGCGGTTGGGGGGAGCACCTTGTTCTGAGGCTGCAGGCTTCTTCAGGAGTGTCGAGGGAGGTCCTTGGGTGCCGGACTCGGAGTCACAGTCACCGTGGAGTCGTCCTCGTGGTCTTTGTTCACTCCGGCATAGGCCAGGCTTGGCTGGTGCAGAGTGTGCTGGGTTCGCAGTTCCGGGCTGCTGCCAGGGATTGGAAGTAGATTTTGAGTAGAGCCTCTACTCATGGGAGTCCCAGGGAAGGTAGCCAGGTCCTCCGGGGTTTGTGAGGTTGCTGGCCACAAGAGATGCCGGGTTGGAGCAGGAGCAGGTTCGAGGGTCGACAGGCCGGTAGGGTTGGGGCCAAAGCAGTTTGTGTCTTCCTCTTCTTAGCAGCTGCAGGGCAGGTCTTCTTTCTTCTAGCTCTTCTTCGGATTTTTGAATCTGGGGAAGGAAGGGTCAGGGTGCCCCTAAATACTAGATTTAGGGGTGTTACAGGTAGGTGAAGGGCAGGGACCAATGGGTCCCTGTCCTGGGGTGGGTACACCCCCTATCCTGCCTCTCTCCTGTGGGAGGGGGGCAGTAGTCTAGTCCTGATGGGGTAGGGCTTCCCATCTTCAAGATGGCGAGAGCCTGGAGATGTGCTTCACCTCGCCTCCCCCACCTGAGGGGTGGGGTTGGCAGGCTGGCACATCCCCTGTCCTTATTTGGGGTTTCCGGCCAAGCTTCCCGCCAGAGTGGGGGGTTGCAGTGGCCTGGGGAAGCTCACAGAGGCGGCATGCCTTTGAAGCTTCCCCCTGCCCATCCTGGGGGTGGAGATTTAGCACCTCGCCCAGGATGTGCATTGTTGCAGGCCCAGGAGAGCAGGGGCTCTCCTACCCAGGGGTCCAGCAACATGTCTGCTGTGTGGCAGCCTAGGCAGCCTCAGAACAGACGTGGATTGTATGTTAGGTTTTAGGGGGCATCTCTAAGATGCCCGCTGGGGGGCTTGGTACATTAAATCCCACACTGGCATCAGTGTAGGTTTAATGTGCTGATAAGTTTGATACCAAACTTCTCAGTCTTCAGTGTTGCCATTATGGTGCTGTGGAGTTCGTGTTTGACGAGCTCTCAGCACCATGTACTCTTAAATAGCACCACTGCACTTACAGTGCCCAGGAATGGACCTGGGTACTGTAGGGGCACAGGGCTCCTGCGCCCACACCATTGGCATAGGGCACCCAGCTAGAGGGGTGGCTGATATATGCCATGGCAGTGTAGGTGATGGGCATGGCACACAGGGATGTGTGCCATATCGACTCTTTGTTTTGTCTTGCACCCAGACACCCAGCCTGCAAGGGCAGTGTGTGTGTGTAAGGGTACAGGGCCTCTAAGGGTGGCACAATGAGTGCTGCAGCCCTTAAAGGACTTCCCTGGTCACAAGGCCCTGGGTACCTAGGGTACCATTTACCAGGGGCTGACATGTGGCCAGGGTTTAAAGCGGTACAAAAGGGGGTGGTGATGGACGGAGCATCAGAACCAATCAAACACTCACACCCAGTCAACAGATCTGGGTTTGATCCATCACCGTTCTTTAGCCCACTCTGCCACCCCAGTTCAGACATGGCCATATGCAAATCAGTCTGACCCTGTGCCTCATGGGAACAGTCGTGCCCGAACTGCCAAGCCAGGTCCTCCCTGGACTAGAAACAAGCTTCCTAGGACTGGTTTCTGGCTGTCAAGCTATTCTGGCTGAAGAGGGGTGAAACCCTGAAACCGGTCCTAGGATGCTTGATTCCGGTCCAGAGAAGACATGGCTTGGCAGTTCAGGCTGGACTGTTCCCATGAGGCACAGGGTCAAGACTGATTTGCATATGGCCATGTCTGAACTGGGGTGGCGTGGTGAGCAAAATAACGATGGATTAAACCCAGATCTGTGATGGGGGGGTGAATGTTTTGCCAATGTGCAATATTCCGTCCATCATCTTGTGTGTTTTGATGTGGCCAGGGTTTGCCAATTTGGGTTTTGTGTGTTTAGGGAAGGAACATAGGCCCTGGGCACCTGATTGGCAGGAGTCCAGGGCACACTCAGTCAAAGTACATTCAGCAATTCAGCAAAAAGTGGGGGCATACCATGCAAGAAAGATGGCACTTTCTCACACAGCCCCCCCCCCCCCCCCCCCCCCAAACGAAAGGTGATGAGACTAACCTTGCCCTATGGAGTCTTCATTGTCTAAGTGGAAGAACCTGGAAAGTCCCTCTGCATTGGCATGGACAGTCCCTGGTCTGTGTTCCACTTCAAAGTCCATTCCCTGTAGGGAGATGGACCACCTTAGTAGTTTTGGATTTTCCCCTTTCATCTGCATTAGCCATTTGAGAGGTCTGTGGTCGGTTTGAACCAGGAAGTGAGGACCAAACAAGTATGGCCTCAACTTCTTCAGGGACCAAACCACAGCAAAAGCCTCCCTCTCAATGGCACTCCAACGCTGCTCTCTGGGGAGTAGCCTCCTGCTTATAAAAGCAACAGGTTGGTCTTGGCCTTCATCATTGGTCTGGGATAGGACCACTCCTATCCCTAGCTCAGAGGCATCAGTCTGCACTATGAACTGCTTGGCATAATCTGGAGCTTTTAGAATTGGTGCTGAGCACATTGCTTCTTTTAGGGTGTCAAAAGCCTTTTGGCAACTAACTCTCCAGTTAACCTTCTTGGGCATCTTCTTGGAGGTGAGTTCTGTGAGGGGAGTCACAATGGACCCATATCCCTTCACAAACCTCCTGTAGTACTCAGTCAAGCCAAGTAATGCCCTGACTTGGGTCTGGGTTGTTGGAGCTATCCAGTCCATGATGGCCTGGATCTTGGGTTCTAAGGGTTGTACCTGGCCTCCACCTACAAGGTGGCCCAAGTACACCGCAGTGCCCTGCCCTATCTGGCATTTGGATGCCTTCATAGTGAGACCTGCATTTTGCAGAGCCTCTACAACTTTCCCAAGGTGGATCAGGTGATCCTGCCAGGTGGAGCTAAAGACAGCAATATCATCCAGATAAGCTGCACTAAAGGACTCCAGCCCAGCCAGGACATAGTTCACCAACCTCTGGAAAGTGGCAAGGGCATTCTTTAACCCAAAGGGCATCACAGTAAACTGATAATGCCCATCAGGGATGGAGAATGCTGTCTTTTCTTTTGCTCCTGGGGCCATGCCAATCTGCCAGTACCCTGCAGTTAAGTCAAAGGTACTGAGGAATTGGGCAGCCCCTAATTTATCTATCAGCTCATCTGTTCATGGGATAGGGTGAGCATCTGTCTTGGTGACAGAGTTGAGCCCTCTATAGTCCACACAGAACCTCATCTCTCTTTCACCTTGTTGATGAGGTTTGGGGACCAGAACCACTGGGCTAGTCCAGGGGCTCTCAGAGGGTTCAATGACCCCTAACTCCAGCATCTTGCTGACCTCAGCTTTGATGCTTTCCTTAACTTGGTCTGACTGTCAATAGATTTTGTTTTTGACAGGTGCACTGTCACCAGTGTCCACATCATGGGTACACCAGTTTGTCAGACCAGGGGTCAGGGAAAAGAGGCTAGCATACTGTTGCAAGACTTGCTTGCAGTCAGTCTGCTGTTGGGCAGAGAGGGTGTCTGAGAAAATCACACCATCTACTGACCCATCTTGTGGGCTGTAGGAGAGGAGGTCATGGAGAGGTTCACTCTCTGCTTCCTGTTCCTCATCAGTCACCATCAGCATGGTGATGTCAGCCCTGTCATTGTAGAGCTTAAGGCGGTTCACATGGATGACCCTTTTGGGTGTTCTGCTAGTGCCCAGGTCAACTAAATAGGTGACCTCACTCTTTCTTTCTAGGATAGGGTAAGGGCCACTCCATTTATCTTGGAGAGCCCTTGGTGCCACTGGCTCGAAAATCCACACCTGTTGCCCAGGTTGAAATTCAACCAGTGCAGCTTTTTGGTCATACCAGTGCTTCTGGAGCTCCTGGCTGGCCTCAAGGTTCTTGGATGCTTTTTCCATGTACTAAGCCATTCTGGACCTTAGGCCAAGCACATAGTCCACTATGTCTTGTTTGGCCTCTTGAAGAGGCCTCTCCCAGCCGTCTTTTACAAGACAAAGTGGTCCCTTTACAGGATGACCAAACAGAAGTTCAAAGGGTGAGAAACCTACTCCCTTCTGTGGTACTTCCCTGTAAGCGAAAAGCAGGCATGGTAACAGGACATCCCATCTCCTTTTGAGTTTTTCAGGGAGACCCATGATCATACCTTTCAATGTCTTGTTGAATCTCTCAACAAGGCCATTGGTTTGTGGGTGGTAGGGTGTAGTAAACTTGTACTGCACTCCACACTCCTTCCACATGTGTGTTAGGTAAGCAGACATGAAGTTGGAACCTCTGTCTGAAACCACCTCCTTAGGAAACCCTACCCTGGTGAAGACACCCAGGAGGGCCTTGGCTACTGCAGGAGCTGTAGTAGTCCTAAGTGGAATTGCTTCAGGGTACCTAGTAGCATGATCCACTACTACTAGAATAAATGTGTTCCCTGAGGCTGTGGGAGGTTCAAGTGGACCCACAATGTCCACTCCTACCCTTTCAAAGGGGACCCCCACCACTGGTAGTGGAATGAGGGGGGCCTTTGGGTGGCCACCTGTCTTGCCACTGTCTTGATAGATAACACAGGAGCTGACAAACTCCTTCACCTTTTGGTGCATCTGGGGCCAGTAAAAGTGACGCACTAGCCTTTCCCAAGTTTTGGATTGCCCCAGATGTCCAGCTAGGGGGATGTCATGAGCCAAAGTTAGGAGGAACTCCCTGTACTTCTGTGGCACTACCACCCTCTGGGTGACAACAGGAGTGGGGTTTCTTGCCTCAGCATACAGTAATCCCTCTTCCCAATAAGCTCTGTGGGCACCACTGACATCTCCCTTTGCTTCTGAAACAGCTTGCTGCCTCAGGCTTTCAAGCGTGGGACAGTCTCGCTGACCCTGGCACAGCTCTTTCCTAGAGGGTCTCCCTGGGCCCAAGAGTTCAGCCTGGTATGGGTCAAGCTCCATGGACTCAGTTCCCTCAGGGGTTTCCAAATCCTCTCCCTGTGGAGAGGGGACCTGAATGTTTTGCTATACAGAAGCTGGTTCCCCAGTCTTCTTACCTTTTCTCTTGGTTGGTTGGGCCATTATCTCAGGCTCCAGACCTACTTTTTCACCCTTCCTCTTGCTCTGTGCTCTGGTTTGCACACACAACAATTCAGGGATGCCCAGCATGGCTGCATGGGCCTTTAGCTCAACCTCAGCCCAGGCTGAGGTTTCCAGATCATTTCCAAGCAGACATGCAGCTGGCAATTTTGTAGAGACCACTACCTGTTTCAGGCCAGTAACCCCCCCCAGGCTAATGTCACCATGGCCATGGGATGACTATTGGTGACACTGTCAGCGTTGGTGACTGGGTAAGACTTCCCAATCAAGTATTGCTCAGGGGAAACCAGTGTGTCTTTCACCATAGTGACACTGGCACCTGTATCCCTCAGAGCTTCTACCCTAGTTCCATTCACCCAGAGGTACTGTAAGTATTTCTTTAAGTTGGGTGGCCACACAGCTACAGTGGCAAACTCCACTTCTCCCAAGGAGACTAGACTTGCTTCAGTGTGTTCCCAGATTTGCTCTGGGTACACCTCTGATCCCATTTGTATACTTGCTGCCCCAGGAGTAGCTATACTGGGTGCCTTAGGGGCTTTGTTGTGGGGGCAAGATTTATCCACAGTTAGGTGTCCTGACCTCTTACAGTTATTACACCAGGCCTTTAAGGGATCAAAGATGTCCCCCCCCCCTATAGGGTTGAGGCACATAGGGAGTAGTTTGGGTCCCACCCACCTGAACAGGTTTTTGGGGCCGTTTGGAAGACTCAGACATTTTATCTTGGGGATTCTCACCACCTTTTCCCTGGGGAGGCTTTGTGACCACTTTCTTTTGGTCACCCCCCGTGGTTGTCCTTGTCACCCTAGTCTTGACCCAGTGGTCTGCCTTCTTTCCCAATTCTTGGGGAGAAATTAGACCTAGGACTACCAAATGCTGATGCAACTTTTCATTTGTGCAGTTACTTTATATATGTTCCTTCATGAATAAATTGTACAATACAGTAAAATCCTGCACACCATGTCCAGCTATCCAACCATCCAGTGTCTTTACTGAGAAGTCTACAAAATCAATGCAGGACTGGGTCTGGGTTTTGTGAGCCCCCCTGAATCTAATTCTATACTCCTCAGTAGTGAATCCAAATCCCTCAATCAGAGCTTTCTTCATGAGGTCATAGGATCCTGCTTCTGGCCCAGAGAGGGTCAGAAGCCTGTCTCTGCAGTTACCAGAGAACAGATCCCACAGGAGTGCCCCCCAGAGAGGGTTCTTTACTTTTCTGATGTCACAAGCCCTCTCAAAGGCTGTGAACCATTTGGTGATATCATCACCTTCCTCAAATTTAGGGACAATCCCTTTGGGGATTTTAAGGTCAGAAGTTTCCTCCCTATCCTTATTGTTATTATTGCTGCCACAATTGATGGCTGATAAACCCATCTCTCTCCTTTCTTTTTCTAACCCCAGGAGCCTGGACTCTAGCTCTAATATTTTGGCCAGCCTTACAAGTCTGTCCTCTTCACTTGTGGGTCCCCCAGTGATCTCTCTTGTACCAGAGTCACCTGTGTGATCTCTAGGTCCCCAGATGCAAATTCTTGGATTGAAGGGTATGGTTGCCCTCGCCTCCCTAGGGGATAGTATGGGGGGGTTATAATCAACCTCCTCTTCTTCCACTTCCTCATCTGACTGGCCATCACCATGTTCAGATGGGTGGTCCTTAGCATACTCAGCCAAGAGCTCCTGGAGCCCTAGTTTGGTTGGATGCAGGCCCATTGGTATATTTTTAAGTTTGCATAGGGACCTCAATTCCTTGAAAGACAAGTGCAAGTAAGGTGTGAGGTCGAGCTCCTCCACCAGGTCCATGTTCATATTTTCACTAATAGCTGGGTTTGTTTGAGTCATTCTAACCTGACAGTTCTAATACTCTACCTTGACTATAGTGACTTTTATTTTTCTAAAATTCTAATGGGACTTAAGCAAGGCCCTAGCAAGACTTTTAGTAATTTTGGAAAAGACCAATCAGAATTCTAAAGGCAATTTTCAGAGTTCTGTGGTGTGATCAGATGGTAACCAAGTAGTCCAACAAATGCAAGTTTGTATCCCACCGCTGATCCACCAATGTGAGAAAGTGGCTCTGTATATACTGTTCCCAAATAGGTACAGGGTGTACAGAGTCCACAGTCCCCAGAGGCTTGGCAGAGGCTAAAGTTAGATATAACCTTACTCTCTAAAGTGGTAGCTTGGTCGGGCAGTAAGGCAGTATCAGAGGACAGTGTAAAGCATTTGTTGTACACACTCAGTCAGCAAATGGTCTCACACACTCAATAACTGAACTCTAGGCCAATGGTTTGTGTATAAAAAATATATGCTTGTTTTATCTTAGAACCAACAATTGGATTTAAAATATACTTTCTCAGAATGAGATGCTTTATATAAATACTTTTGCAATATGCAATTGACTTTTGTAAACAGTTACAAGTGGTTGCAATAGGCAACACTATTTTAAACACAATAATGCATTGAGTTCAATGGAAGTTTCATGTTCTTTGCCACAGATTACTTTTAGGATTACTTTTGGAATTCCAGGACTGGATCCTAGATTCAGTCCTGGGTCGGTACTTGGAATCAAGTGATAAAAGTCGACTTAATTACTGTGATGATTTTTAGACAATATTTAGCTATTTTAAAAGTTGACAAAAAATATTTCATAGAAAACAGTCAATGATTCCCTATGGCAGAAAATTCAAGTTACAGGTATAGTATGTTCTCGTTACTTTTGTAATCCTGTACTGGGTGCCTAGACTCAGTACTGGGACGTTTATCCAAAACAGGTAAGTAATTACGTTTTCAGATATTATACGATTTTTAAAGAATATTTAAAGATTGCAGAAATTGACACTTAGAAGAAATTTCACAGAAAAACAGTCAATGATTTCCTATGGAAGAAAATTGGGTTACTGGTAAGTACAGTTGTAAGTAGTTTTCAGAGTCAGTGCTGGGTACCAAGATCCAGCACTGGGAGCTCACCTAAGAGCAGGTGAGTATTTTCATTTTCGTTACTCGGCTGATTTTTGGTGAATATTTTTAGTTTTGAAAAGTCCACCCTTAGAAGAAATTTCAGGAAAAAGCCAGTCAATGTTACCCTACGAAGAAAATTGAGTTTATCGGTTTAAAGGTAAGTACTCGACTGGCAGAGTTGAGGTTCTGGGCATAGACTCAGGGGTCCCCCAGGGTCAGGTAGGTACAGTTGGTTCACTCCCAGCGGCACTAGGGCGGCCGGGTGCAGAGAGAGTTAGGCTCAATGTTATCCTATGAGGGATGGGGGGCCTTGGTTGGTGGCTGCTGACTAGCAGGCCACGCGGCTGTGGGAGCTGGGCTCCTGGTCACTTACTCAGGGCAAGTGGGGAAGTAGATAGGTGTAGAGGTTGCACTGCCAGGGCCACTCGGGCGGCTGGGTGCAGGGTGCTTTTGAGCCTTCGGGCGCTCAATTGATTTCAATGGGAAATCTCCGGTTTAGAAAAAGACTGCAAGCTCGGGGACGAGGATTCTTCAGGTGCCACCACCACTTCGAGAGGTAAGTTGGGTAGTTGGAGGATAGGTAGGTACCCTGGGATTGGGCACAGGGGGCCGCGGGGCGCCGGGGTGCCTTTTGGTGTCTGGAAATCTTACCCTCTGTTGATCGCGGTTGGGGGGAGCACTTTGTTCTGAGGCTGCAGGCTTCTTCAGGAGTGTCGAGGGAGGTCCTTGGGTGCCGGACTCGGTGTCACAGTCACCGTGGGGTCGCCCTCGTGGTCTTTGTTCACTCCGGCACAGGCCAGGCTTGGCTAGTGCAGAGTGTGCTGGGTTCGCAGTTCCGGGCTGCTGCCAGGGATTGGAAGTAGATTTTGAGTAGAGCCTCTACTCATGGGAGTCCCAGGGAAGGTAGCCAGGTCCTCCGGGGTTTGTGAGGTTGCTGGCCACAAGAGATGCCGGGTTGGAGCAGGAGCAGGTTCGAGGGGCCAAAGCAGTTTGTGACTTCCTCTTCTTAGCAGCTGCAGGGCAGGTCTTCTGTCTTCTTGCTCTTCTTCGAATTTTGGAATCTGGAATCTGGGGAAGGAAGGTTCAGGGTGCCCCTAAATACTAGATTTAGGGGCGTTACAGGTAGATGAAGGGCAGGGACCAATGGGTCCCTGTCCTGGGGTGGGTACACCCCCTATCCTGCCTCTCTCCTGTGGGAGGGGTCAGTAGCCTAGTCCTGATGGGGTAGGGCTTCCCATCTTCAAGATGGCGAGAGCCTGGAGATGTGCTTCACCTCGCCTCCCCCACCTGAGGGGTGGGATTGGCAGGCTGGCACATCCCCTGTCCTTATTTGGGGTTTCCGGCCAAGCTTCCCGCCAGAGTGGGGGGTTGCAGTGGCCTGGGGAAGCTCACAGAGGCGGCATGATCTTTGAAGCTTCCCCCTGCCCATCCTGGGGGAGGGGATTTAGCACCTCGCCCAGGATGTGCATTGTTGCAGGCCCAGGAGAGCAGGGGCTCTCCTACCCAGGGGTCCAGCAACATGTCTGCTGTGTGGCAGCCTTGTCAGCCTCAGAACAGACGTGGATTGTAGGTTAGGTTTTAGGGGGCATCTCTAAGATGCCTTCTGGGGTGCTTGGTACATTAAATCCCACACTGGCATCATTGTGGGTTTAATGTGCTGAGAAGTTTGATACCAAACTTCTCAGTCTTCAGTGTTGCCATTATGGTGCTGTGGAGTTCGTGTTTGATGAGCTCTCAGCACCATGTACTCTTAAATGGCAGCACTGCACTTACAGTGCCCAGGAATGGACCTGGGTACTGTAGGGGCACAGGGCTCCTGCTCCTGTGCCCACACCATTGGCATAGGGCACCCAGCTAGAGGGGTGGCTGATATATGCCATGGCAGTGTAGGTGATGGGCATGGCACACAGGGATGTGTGCCATGTCGACTCTTTGTTTTGTCTTGCACCCAGACACCCAGCCTGCAAGGGCAGTGTGTGTGTGTGTAAGGGTACAGGGCCTCTAAGGGTGGCACAATGAGTGCTGCAGCCCTTCGAGGCCTTCCCTGGTCACAAGGCCCTGGGTACCTAGGGTATCATTTACCAGGGGCTGACATGTGGCCAGGGTTTGCCAATTTGGGTTTTGTGTGTTTAGGGAAGGAACATAGGCCCTGGGCACCTGATTGCCAGGAGTCCAGGGCACACTCAGTCAAAGTACATTCAGCCAAAATTGGGGGCATACCATGCAAGAAAGATGGCACATTCTCACAGGTTGGTGCTGCTTTGTCCTTAACCAAACCCCCAAAGCTTGGCTCCTGCAACCGATCTACTTACCTGCAAGCATGGTGGATCTAGGCACCCCCTGTCTCCATTGGAAAGCATTGGGTTGAACTCTGAATTTGACCTCTGCACCTGGTCCCCCTGTGCCGCTGGCCTGTGCCGCTGGTGTTGCAGTGTTGGTACCTACCTGACCCGTGGCCCTTGCTGACTTTTGGCTCCAAATACTGAAATTGCAAGTTGGATACTCACCTGGTTAACCGCATTATTGTTTTCCTCATGGGATAACATTGGATAGTGTGAAAAAGTGTCAATGTTTTAACGTGAAAAGTATTTTTTATTAAAAACGTGCTTACCTTCTTACAAAGACCTGAGTCTTAAAATAAAGCACAAACAAAGTATGATATTATAAAATTTGTTTGGATCTCCCTCTTGAGTTGTGGGTTCAATAAATGTCTTACACTCCTCTGTGCTATGCCTAAGGCTGCTCGTCCACACTACCTCCAATAAAGCACTTTGGTGTTTTACTTTGAGGCTTGTACACTTTCAGGGAAACCCTGGACTCTGTGCACGGTATTACCACCTAGTGATAATATCATACACAGAGCCAGATTCCTACCATAGGCTAGAATGGCCCTAGGCTCTTAGCTTAATAGTCTGTCCTTTTTTAAGCACCTCTAGAACACTCCCAAGAGAGTCTGAATCCCTTGGATTTTCCAAAACAAGTGGGAGCAACATCCCAGGTATAAAGGAGCCTCTCCCGGGAGGAGGGTAGATCGCATGTGAATCTATGAAAGATATCAATACTGGATAACCGCAGTTACAGGTAAGTAACTTTTTTTCTTATCTAGTATTAGGGTATCTTTCATAGATTCACATGCTTGAATCAAAATAACTGAAAAAAGAAAAATTGATGGACAGAATGCAGAGCAAATTCATACATTGGAGAAGTGTAGCTCACTGGTTAGAGGAGGCATACCCTGAAGCAGAGGTCAGACCCGGGACCAGGGTTCAATTCCCGACGCGGCAGGGTCCGGAGCCCAATTGTCCACGGACTCGATAATTCTCGCTTCGGTGCCCACTCTAAGCACGAGTTCACACTATGCAGCTCTGGGCAACAAGCTTGCTTAATCTCCACAACGGCCCCCCCGCGGCGGGATGCCTGGCTTTCACCTTGGGGATGCCCAGTACGGGTCATCTCACAGGGAAAAACCTGGACGGGTTCCCAATGCAAGCGCCAAGATGCCCAAGGGTAAGTTGAGCGCTATATAAGAACACATAATAATAATAATAATACATTCACCCCAGTACAGAGATTTGGGCCTAAATCCGTAGTTTTTTTGCTCACCATGCCATTCCGTTTTGAACCCAGCCATATGCAAATCAGTCTTGACCCTGTGCCCAATGGGAACAGTCCAGCCCGAACGGCCAGGCAAGGTCCTCCCTGGACTGGATACAAGCATCCTAGGACTGGTTTTGGGGTTTCACCCCTCATCAGCCAGGATAGCTTGACTTCAGTGGCATGGAGAGCACAGGACCTACGTCTGGGCATACCCGTCCCACTCGGGGTGACAAATGCAAAAAGAACAATTGATGGACAGAATGCAGACCTTTGTCATACATTCACCCCAGTACAGAGATCTGGCTAGCATGGCCCTTGGCTCTTAGCTTAATAGCCTATGTCCTTTTTAAAAAACATTTTTTAAAAATGGACCAAGCTTGTACTGTAACCAATCAGCTACTGGCAACACTCCCAAGAGAGGCTGAATCCCTCAGACTTTCCAGCACAAGTGGGAGCAATATCCCATGTATAAGGGGAGCCTCTCCGGGGAGGAGGGTGGGTCGCATGTGAATCTATGAAAGATACCAAACTGGATAACCACAGATTCAGGATAGTAACTTATTTTCTTATCATGCTTGAATCAAAATAACAAGCAGTATTATGATAAATGTAAGTACCCTTAGTGGATGATGGGTTACAATATCAATTTGTAAGCGATGTCTTAACCGAATGTACAGATAGATGTACTTTATGTACATATGTAAACATGCAAACATTGGTCTCTGATACGCAGATAAAAAAAATTAAAACAGGTAACATTTGTCAAATGGTTAGGCACCTCTACTTAAAGGGGCTGGGCTTATTGGAATATATGTCAGAATAACGCCTGTCCCACGGCTGCGTCTGTACGCTGCGTTGATTCCAGGCAGTGGTGCTGCATGAACGTGTGAGTGCTTTTCCATGTGGCATTGGGGAAAACCTGAATCTGCTTGTGTTAAAAGTCCAAGGAGCCCTGCGTCATGCTATTACAGGTTCCTCATGACGCGATGATCTGACTGTCGTCAGCCCAGTTTCATGAATGGGTCCCAATCAGTAGGGAAGCTTCCTCACAGGAGAAATAAAACACTCTGGATATAACACTTTGGATATATAAAAGAAGAAATAGATAACAACAAAGTTGTTGTAACAGGAAAGGGAAAATAAACTGCTAATGGCCTCGTACCTTCCCTAGCCCTTAGGAAGGGTCCCATGCTCCCAGTAGGAAAGTCCAAAACCTACAAGATACGCTTTTTGTTGATCCACTAGCTCGGAGTTATTTCAGGTGGTCCTGAAGAAGGTGGATAGACTGGAGCGTATAAGATCCCAACCACCAACATGACAACGGCTGGAAAAAAAGTAAATGTAACTAGTGGTTGGGATGGGTATGAATGCAAAAAGTGAGTGAATGAATGCGTATGTGTGCACGGAGAGAGTGGCGTTGAATGCATGAGGGTATGAAACTGGTATGAGGTATCTATTTTTTTTAAAACTCATGTTTGTATTGTTTCCTTGTGTTTTTTTGGTCTAAGGGTTCTAGTGATTATTTTTTTAACATGAAATGAAAAGAATTGACCAAAGAAGCAGCACCATATATTGGTTCTAATTGTACAGTGTTGTGTATTATATATTGTATGTATTCACATCATGTCTTATGTACAATTTGCGATATGTAAAATGTATAAAGAAACAAAGTCAAGAAATGAGAATTACAATAAAGAAATGAGTTTGACACAAGGACGAAATGGTTTAATTCAGTAGTATTATATATATGGCCAGCTTGGTGAGCTATTGCAATACAGGTCTAATGGGACTTTGTATTATAATTAATTGTTGATACAATGGTTGTATTGTCGGCACAAACCAGTACAGAGGAGTTCATGATCCTTGCAAGGAAAGTGTGCAAGGTGAGAAAGATGGCTTTGAGTTCTAAGCTGTTGATGTAAAGAGACCTCTGATTTGTGGACCACGTTCCCTGGATCTGAAGGCCCTGCATGTGGCCTCCCCAGCCCTCCATGGAGGAGTCTGTCGTGATTATAAAATCAGGCAGTAGAAACGTGAGGCCTAGAGAGAGGTGTGGTGGATGAGACCACCATGCCAGTGTGGACAACATCAGAGGAAAGAGCGAGATCAAATCCTCGAAGGACCCTTCTGACTGGATCCACTGGAGTTGTAACTCCTCATGCAACAGCCTCATGTTGAGGCGTGCCAAGGGAACCAAGCTTATGGCTAAAGAGATAATACCCAGGAGCGACTTGAACAGTCTCACAAAAACATACTGTCTTCTTGCAATGCTTAAAGCTAAACAAGCCAACCTCATTTTCCTTTCTTGGGAGAGAAAGGCTTTGTTCTGAACAGTGTTGAGACTGGCTCCCAGGAATGACATGGTCTGACTTTTCCCAATTGGCAGAGGCTTAGCTTGCGAACCAAGGAGAAGCAAGCTTCTGTTACTTTGGCAGCTTGTCCTAGCGTTAGGGCTTATAGCAGCCAGTCGCCTAAGGAAGGGAATACTTGATGACCTTGCTTCCTGTGTGTTGCTGCTACAGGTGCCATGCACTTGGTGAAAATGTGAGGTGCGGACTTTAGACCGAAGGGTATGACTTTGAATTGGTATTGCCAGCCACTGTGAAGATAAGGTATTTGCAGTGTAGAAGGCTGGCTTAGTATATGGTGCACACTTAAAGTGAAGCACCTTGCACTAATCCAGACAACCCTTATGGTAATTTTAGTGGCCTTAGGCAACCATAGAAAGCTCTCCAAGACGTAGCTGTGGAGTGCAGCCTTCAGGATTTGTGCAGAAGGAGTGTTAAGCAGCTTGTTTTACCAGTACTAATCATATAGTGTAGGTTAAACAAAAAAATACCACACTAGCCATAAAAAATAGGTATATTTATTATACACAGTGTTATATCTCCTACCTGGAGATATCAACACACTACACACAATACTTCAAATGTAAACTGGTAAGTAAGCGCAAATAAACAGTGGTCTCCAGGGGAGACCAAGCCATATACTAAAGAAGTGGAATGTGAACTGCGACCGAAGTCAGGACTTGGACAAGAAGACTCAGAAGAGCTGGGGACACAAGGAACCACCTGAGGTAAGTACCCAGGAACACCACGGAGACTGTGTGTGGAGTGGAAACCTAGCCGCGTACTTGATGCAAGTCAATGGGAAAGTCGTGGTTGCAGTTTTCAAGAAGGACCCTTGGCAGTGGACCCTGGAGAAACTCAGTGGAAGACAGAAGGTTGGAGAGTCACTCCACCTGTAAATACCCCAGGAACCAGGATACCTACTCCAGGGAAGCCGGGTACATAGGTGCGAAGTGACGTCAAAAACCGCCGTAGACCACAATGGAGGACTTCAGGAAAGATGCTGCTGGCGACGAAGGTGGAAGAGTCCGGTGGAATCAAAGGATGGATTCTGGAAGAGAACAACATGCAAGCAGAGGGGACAGAGTCTATGCCACTCTGAGGTGACCAGGAGGCACGGAAGAGCAATGACGGTAGATGCAGGAGTGATGACGGGTGACCTTGTCGCTGCAGTTGTGAGGACCAGGTGAAGCTGTGGAAGACGAGAAGCGGTTCACGAGCTGTCCCATGTCAGGAGTCAAGAACTAGGGGGTCAGTGTCCGGCGGCAGCACCAACAAACCTTGGTTGCAGCAACAGACATGGTAAACGAAAAAGGTGCAACATTGGGACCAGCAAGGGACTTACCAAATGCAGGAGAGTCAGAGCAGGCCCGAGCGAGCAGGTGAGCAAGCAGGGGAGCCCACTGAAGCCAAAGAAGACCCTCAAGAGGACTCACAGGCCAATAGCACAGAAGTCAAAAGAGGACCTCGAGCAGCACACCAAAGATGCAGGCACACGATACAGAGGATGCACTGAGGACCAAGATCTTGGCGGGAAGAGATGTTGGAGATTCTTGTAGCCTGAAGATCTCTGGTGGACTGAGCCAGCAAGCCTTGGCAATGGCAAGCCGACGTGGTGCACAGGGGTTGCCCCAGCCGTTCTTATGAGGGATACTGGCCTCAGACTTGCTGAGAGGACAGGTGGGCCTCGAGGGAATTGCAGAAACACCACCTGTGATGCGTAGCCTTTCAGAGTCCGTGGGACATCAGGAGCAGCAGACCGGTCAGGTTCATTGTGGTGCATTCAGATGTAGGGGAGTGACTCCTTCACTCCAAGGGAGATTCCTTTGGGTGTTTGATGCCCACAGGCCTAGAGAGGAACCTAGATGAAGCACAGACGACGAAGAAGACTTGCAGAACAGCAAGACTAGGAGTAGCAGGTTCCAGCCGAAGTCCAAGGTGCCCAAAGGGGTTTCGAGTTTGAATCTTGACCAACAACGAATCTGAAGATCCACCCACAGGTAAGCCTTTAAGTACCATAGGGAAATTGTTGAGACGATTCAAGGATCCCTCCTAGAGGAGGGGTTGGACAGAGGGGAGGATACTCCCATGACCTCCTGTGGAGTTTTGCACCAGAGCAGGCGCCAAGGACTTCCTGAACTGGCTCAAACAGGAGTAAGTAAGTAAAGAGCTTATAAAGCGCATGAATGCTGAGGCGTCTTGGTGCAGGGGAAAGCAGAGAGAATGCAGCGCAATCAGGAGGATGTTCGGTCATTTCTGGGAGGGGAAGAGCCAGGTTTTGACCGAACTCCTAAACTGGGATCTAGAGGATTGGAGCCTGATGTGGAGTGGTAGCTCATTCCAGAGCTTTGAGGTGAGATATAAGAGACATCTGCCACCGCATCTTGTCTTGTTAATTTTAGGAACACGGACTGAAGCTTTCTTAACAGATATTAGCGTCCGGCGGGGGGTATACCATTGGAATAGTTTGATAGTTCATTGGCCCTCCTCCATACAGGGCTTTGTGAACCAGACACAGAGCCTTCAACTCTATATGCTGGTTAACTGGAAGCCAGTGGAGATTACTAATAACACCAGAGATATGATTGTATTTCAAGCTGCAGCGTTCTGTACAGATTCCAGTTTTACCAGTTGACGTTTGTTGACGCCTAGGTATAGGGCATTGCAGTAGTCTATACGGGACAAGATAAGGGCTACCACTACTGTTTCCCTCAGCTCCAGGGGAAGAAATGGTAAGATTTTACGTAGTATTTTTAAAAGGAAGTAGCAGGCCGATGTCACTTGATTAATCTGCCCTGAAAGGTTGAGCTGGACGTCACAAATAATGCCACGATTTCTCATTTTGTCTATTGGGACCAGACAGACTCAAGCCACTGTTGGCCACCATGCCTAATTCCAAATAGGAGGGCCATTTCCAAATTCCATAACCCCCGTCTCATCTGTATTTTATTTTAGATAGTTCTTGCGCATCCATGATGTGTTCAAGACAAATGTAGAATCTGGCCGACACTGTATATGCCATTGAGGAGATGTAAATTATAATTTACGTATCATCAGCATACAATACTAGCGAGAACCCTTGATCCTTGATTAGTTTGGCCAATGGTGTCACATAGATGTTAAACAGCGTAGGTGAGAGTGCTGACTCTCTGTGGCACTCCAGAGGGGAGGCAGAATTTATCAGATTTTATATTATCCCAGCACACCCTCTGTTCTCTGGCTGTCAGAAAAGAGATGAGAAGGGTTAGCGTGGAGTCCCTAATTCCTATTGCCTCCAGTCGTTGCCTAAGTACAGTATGATTGACCGTATCGAATGTGGCTGATAGGTCGAGTAGGAAAAGGACAGCCCTGCCGCCCGTCAATTTGCCAGCGGATCTCCTCGGTGGCCATGATAAGAGCTTACTCTGTTGAGTGACCTGAGCGAAAGACGTGTTGGGTGGAGTCTAGAAGATTTTTGGTATTCAGGTAAACATTTAGCTGCAAGTTAATGGCTTTTTCCGAAACTTTGGCTGCTAGGGGCAGGCAGGAGATTGGGCGGTAGTTTGTTACTTCGAGTGGATCAAGGGAAGGTTTCTTTAAGATGGGCCTTATGCAGGGTTTCTTCCAGGAAACCGGGAAGTCACCAGCCCTGATAACATTGTTCAGGAGGGGGGCAAGTAGAGTACTAACTTTATTCGAGACGCCATGAATGTTGTATGACAGGCATGGATCAGATGGGGACCCTGACTTAGTGGCTAATAACAGGTCATTAACTGAGTCCACTGTCATTGGCATGAAACTAGTCATGTGGCTAGTGATAGAAGAGACGTCTTCCTTTAGTTGCTCCTGTGAAGTGGCAGGGTCAGAGCCCTGACCCTCTAGTTCCTCATATATAGTTTGAACTTTTGATTGAAAGAAAGTAGTCATTTTGTCACAGAGAACTTGAAACAGGGCGAATACATTTCCCTGTTGGAGCTTAGATAAAGAATAAAGCAGTGACAGCCTTAAAGAGCTTGCTGGCAGAATTCTCAGACCCCTCTATTTCAGTAGTGTAATAGATCTTTTTGGCACTAATGATGGCTGCTTTATATTTGGTTAGTGCAGAGTTATAGTTATTTTTACCCTCCGTGCTGTGGTCCACCCTCCATGTATGTTCTAAGCGTCTGCCTCTGGGTTTTAAGGTTTTTAGCTCAGGATTGTTCCATGGCCAGAGGGTGTATTCCTTCCTTGTTTGACTGTTCTTTCTGGGGACAACTGATTGATGGCTGACCTGATCCAGTGGTCATAGCATTCAGCCGCCAAGTCGGAGTCTGGAACTAAAGCCGGCTTGCTGTTGTCCAGCATGTCGATTAGGGCATCCAACTTAATTTTCCGCCAGGACCGTGCTTTAGTCGGAGGTGGGTGAGATACTAAGGGGGGGGGGGTTGTACCCTTCTGTTAGGTTAAAGAAAATTGCCATATGATCAGTCCATATCAGCAGCAATATTCTGTTTCTTCCAATAGCTGGGTTGTTTGTAAAGATCCCATCCAGCGTGTGAAGAGCATTATGCGTGGGTCCAGCAACTATCTGTGTCAGTTCTAAACCTTCCAGATTGTCTAGCAACGTAGAGGTGGAAGAATTTTTAATGAGTTCTAAATGAAAATTTAAATCCCCTAATATTGTGAAGGTGGATGAGTCCAGGCAGGACTCCATAAAGGACTGTAAGCCTTGGATGAATAGAGATTTAGACCCAGGCTGCCTATAGAGGAGCAGACCAGGGAAGGATATTGCATTCCTTATTTTTATGTTAAAAGTCATGGCTTCGGCTCCTGGTAGCAGTACGGGCTCAAAAGTGACCTTGAACTCAGCCCTGGAAATGATGGCAATCCCACCACCCATTTGTCCAGACCTGGACACACTGATTAACGAGTATCCAACTGGAAGCGCCGTCACCCAGTCCGGTTCCGACGCGGCTGTTGCCCATGTTTCTGTGAGAAAAAACACGTCAGGATCTGATGTTTGCAGCAGGCATTCTAGCTCTTATTTATGTTTGATAACTGGTCTCGCATTGAGCAAAATAGCAATTAATGAACCGCTCTTTATCTGTGGTACCTTAGTATTCCCTGTAGAAGCTAAGGATGAGGGGGGAGAAGGGGTGTTGCTATTGTTCACATCCAAGGGAACGTTCGCTCGGTACCCAACCTCATCGGGAGAGCCAACGGCCAGGGAGGTGGCTGGGAGATTGCTGGCGAAGAGAGAATAGTTGCAATAGGAGCAGAACAGGGTGTTATTGTTCGTATCGCTGACTACTAATGTGGCGTTACCACACTTACCATTGTTTAAGGCCACTAGCTGTTCCCCGGTGTAGGTAAAATTAGAAAAATGGACAGAGGTTCTGGCGCAAGGCGCATTCCGGGCGCTGACGTGCGCAGACAGGCTTGCCTTTGCCGCGACTTCACCACGCGGTTGCGTCAGCATTCTATTTTTATCCCCCCTTGTGCGTGAGCCACTAGCACGCTGACATGTGTGGAGGCCGCCCCGCTCTTACATACGGGCACCGCAGGTCAGGTACACGGCTGCAAGGCTACACAAGCTATAGCAATATGGCATCCTGGGATTAGAGGCGCAAGTGCAAGGTGCAGGTAAAATCAGTTTAAAAATAAAAGTTTTAGCTGGAGCGATAAAAGCAGGCTCACGCTGCATTTCAGGCAACTGACAACTAAGCAGAACCAAAGTGTCCTTCAAAGCAGTCTGGTGGCGCTGGCAAGCACCCCACCCCGGCACACTAAGTCCTGTCTCGGAGGTGGTCATACCGCCTTGTGGCAGGAAACCTATTGTTCTGCCTTCCCATGCTTGAGCTCAGCAGCAGGAGGGCAGAAACGTGCCTTTGGTCAGCAGCAGCACTAGCTTGCTGTTAGACCATGAAAGACTGGTACCGGGAATACAGGGGGGCACCCTAGGGGAGTCCCCTAGTACATTGGATCCTACATCCAACAGTGGAATCGGTATTGGGGTAGGATTCCAACATGTTTGATACCAAACATGACTGGTTTCAGTGCAGCCAATATATAGCTAGACATTTCGTAACTTACTGGATTTCCATTATATGTATTAATTGTCTGCCTGCACTTACAAAGCCTGGAGAATCGACTCTGGGGTTTGTAGGAGTGCCCTGCTCATGCAGGGGCACCCTCACACTTATAACCAAGCACCCTACCCTCAGTACTGAAGAGCTTGCCATAGGGGTGACTTGTAGGTTTTAAGTGTAGTGACCTCAGATATAAGGGAACATATCTAAGATGAGAGGTGCAAGCACCCTTTCACGCAGGCTGCAATGGCAAGCCTGTAGTCACAGTTTGAGTGGTCACTCAGGAGTGGCAGTCCATGGGAGACCCCTGGTGTACCCATGCCGAGGGTACCTTAGTACCATATACTATGGAATTAAAAGGGTACACCAGTAGACAATTGTGGATGTACCAAAGTACTTACCAGAGCCAATTTAGGAAAAGAGAGAACAGATGCTGGGGTCCTGATTAGCAGGAACACAGCAACCCTGCTGATAAAAACTACTGGCTGATCCTGGCCCTCTGCATTAATTTGTGACAAAACTGCACCCATTTGTATCTCAACTGTATCTGTCTGAACAAGGAATGGTTTGGAGTAGTCAGGACTTTGCAGAGTTTGAGCAGAGCACATGGAGGTGAGATCATTAAAGGGTGTCACTATGGATCCATAACCCTTACTGAATGTTCTGTAGTACCCAGTCAGGCCCAAGAAAGCTCTGAGCTGAGTCTGGGTAGTGGGAGCAATCCAGTCCACGATGGTCTGAATTTTGATCTCCAGTAGTTGAACTTGGTGTAATGCTACATGCATTTATATATATTGAGAGATCATGTGGTGACCGGTGACCATTGACTCCATGTTGTTTTAACTGCATTTTGTGAGCACAATTTTATCCCGGTTCTGTATCACCCTACATTTCAGCTAGAAAGGCAGACAGGCTGGGTTACTTGCGTAGACACAGAAAAATGTCTCTGTTTTTAACATCGAGTGGGGGAGATAAGAAAGTATGGGCTGCGTAGCCCCAGGATGAGTAAGTGAAGAGATCTGCCTTGGATCTCATCGGAGACTGGCTGGCTCTGGTGAGCGACCTTGATGCAGAAAGCGTAGCCAGCACCTACAGTACAGATAAAGGAAGGGGAGCTTCTAGAAGTCTTTCTCTGTGTTAGTAAGAGTATAAAGATGGAGGCCTCTTTGCGTTTTTCAGAAACTCTTTAGGGGTGGATGCACCACCCAGAGTCCTTCCTGGTTGAGGAGCTCCTGCCAAGACTGCCACCGTGTTTCCCAGTTGTGCTGGCAGGATGATCTAAGACAGACAACCGGTGATGTATTCCATGTTCTAATTTCTTTATTTTTGTGTATATGCAGTTATTTTTCTATGCATGTATTCTTGTGTATCTACATTTACTATATGCAGTTATTTTACATATGCGTTATTGCTATTTGATATATGGATTCTTGCTGCAATAAATATTAATTTTTAATTGGCAAATGTGTGTGGCGCTTTATCTACATTGTATCTCGGTACGCTAAAGTGTGCAGTGTCTTATTTTGAAGAGTGTTCACGTTGTATCTAGGTGTTCTAAAGTCTTGCTCAGGTATTCTGAAGGGAAAGCAAGACACTTGGCTTCCACCTACAAGGTCTAGTATATGTAAAGAAAACGGCGAAGAGGGATAAATCTCTTATTTATTTATACACAAGAAACAATAAATTTCCTCGGTAATATATTTTCTTTTTTGTAAAACCTTTCGAAAATTAAATTTCAGAAGCGGATAACTCTTCGTATACATCAGTACGACATACTGATTATCGAGGAGTCCACAGATTGGGGTGACTCAGAAATTAGTTTTTGGGCGCATTTCAAATAACAGGATAGGAGTAACACCTTGGACGCCAAGAGGACTACCTCTAAATGTAAAACTGTGAATAAGAAGTGTACATAGGTGTAATAATAGTTAGGGGAATTTTTTCAAAAAAACTCTTTTCTTGAATTGTTTTGTACATATGAGATTTTTGTATATTGTGGTGTATATAAGATGTACATATGTTGTATGAATTTGTAAATTGAGATTGTTGTGTGATGAATTTTGTTGTATTTGTAATTGGATATATTATGAGTTAAGTTCGCTGATGTATACGAAGAGTTATCCGCTTCTGAAATTTAATTTTCAAAAGGTTTGACAAAAAAGAAAATATATTGCCGAGGAAATTTATTGTTTCTTGTGTATAAATAAATAAGAGATTTATCCCTCTACGCCGTTTTCTTTACATATACTATATGTGTCTATACCCAGGCTTGGGAGGGTGATTTGGGTATACCCCATAGTGCTTTGTTTCCACCTACAAGGTGGCCCAAGTACACAACCTTGCTCTGCCCAATCTGGCACGTGGTGGCCCTGGATAGTTACTTTATTCACCAGCCCCTGAAATATGTCAGGTGCATTTTTCAAACCGAAAGGCATCACAACAAATTGATAATGCCCACTTAGGGTTAAAAATGCTGTTTTTGGTTTGGTGTCCTCCGAGAGTCTAATTTGCCAACAACCAGCAATCAGGTCATATGTACTGACTTACTTGGGAGAGGCCAGAGCAGCAATCCACTCATCAGCCCTTGGGATTGGATGGGCATCAATCCTAGTGACTGCATTAAGGGCTCTATTGGTGCTCCGTATGTCGCCTGTTTCCATTTCGTTATAAAAGTGAACATTCCTTTTAGCTGTTAATTTTTATTGCTCCTACTGCTGTGTAGGAATTAGGGACTGTGTTGAGGGGATATAGTTTTACTTATTTCTTATTTTCTTATTGTGCCATCTTACCTTCCTCCAGTCCAACGCAGCTCCATGCCACTAGGAGCTGATTGAGCGGAGAGGGAGTGGTCACCTGTGGAACTATACTCACTTCCTGCTGTATCGGCCATTTTGTCATGTCAGTGATCTAGGGCTTTCTGCCCTGGTTCTCTTATTAGACAGGCTGACATATTCTTTAGCTCACTCCACCACCCCAGTTCAGACATGGCCATATGCAAATCAGTCTGACCCTGTGCCTCATGGGAACAGTCCCATGAGGCACAGGGTCAGACTGATTTGCATATGGCCATATCTGAACTGGGGTGGTGGAGTGAGCT
This sequence comes from Triturus cristatus, assembly GCF_964204655.1. Classification (NCBI taxonomy): domain Eukaryota; kingdom Metazoa; phylum Chordata; class Amphibia; order Caudata; family Salamandridae; genus Triturus; species Triturus cristatus. The sequence continues at coordinate 1,204,749,185 of NC_140593.1, read as the reverse complement.
AAAGAATGATGATGGATTAAACCCAGATCAGTCGATTGGGGGTGAGTGTTTGATTTGCTCAAACGCTCCGTCCATCATCCCCTTTGGTAAAACTTATAGATAACCCCACACTCTCTCCACATTCCAGTGATGTAGCTATACCTGAACTGTGTACCTCTGTTTGACAAGACCTCCTTAGGGAATCCAACTCTGTAAAATATTCCCAGGAGGGCCCTGGCTACCACAGGAGCGTTAGTGGTCCTATCCCAAATAGCCTCTGGATTTGTCTAAATGCTGTTGGAGGGTTTAAGGGGCCTACAATATCTACCCCTTACCTTCTCAAAGGGAACCCCAACCACTGGTAGTGTGTTTGAGGGGTTGTAGTGCCACCCGATTTACCACTGACTTGGCAGGTGACACAGGAGCAACAAAACTCCTTGGTGTCTTCAAACATGTGGGGCCTGTGAAAGTGAAGGACAAGCATGTCCCAAGTCTTGCTTTGCCCAAGATGTCCTGCAAGGGAATGTCGTGTGCTAGGGTCAATAGGAACCCCTTTGAATTTCTGCGGTATGACCAACTTCCTGGTGGCACCAGGCTTGTGGTCTCTACTTTCAGAAAACAGAAGGCCATCTTCCCAATAAGTCCTATGGGACCCACTGACATTCCCTGCCTCCTCAGCAGCAGCTTGCTGTCTGACTTGTTCAAGAGAGGGGCAGGCCTTCTGCTCCATACTCTAGTCTTCCCTGGAAGGTCCCCCTGCTCCCAGCAGCTCTGCCTTGTCAGGCCCATGCTCTTCTCGGACAGTTTCTTCACAGGTACTGAGATCATCTCCCTCAGGAGGCTGATTCTCACTGGGAGTCGGAGAGCAACGGGTAAAATGTATCCTCCTCTCCTTCTCTTGGGAGTTGGCTAATCCATTCTTTCAGGATCCAGGGCTCCCTCAGTGCTTAACTTCTTGGCCTGAGGCTTCGTGATCGCAAAGACACTGGCGGATATTCCCATCATTTCTGCATGCATTCTAAACTCCCCCACAGACCAGGCTGAAGTTTCCAAATCATCGCCCAGGAGACAGTCTACAAGTAGGTCTGAGGATACCACAACTCCATTTGGGCCAGTTACCCCTCCCTAGCTGAGATTGACAACTGCCATGGAATGATCTGTCCTAACATTGCTAGCATTGGCCACTTAGTTAATCTGACCACGTAGAATCTGCTCAGGAGACACAAGTTTCTCTGTCACCTTAGTGACACTGGCCCCTGTGTCCGTGTAAACCACCGCTTCCTGACCATTGATAAGAGGCTATTGTCTGTATTTGCCCAAGTTAGTGGGACATACAACAAGAGTGGCAAGCTCAGTGCCACCATCATATACTAAAACAGCCTGAGTGGGTGTTCTGACTTGGCCAGGACTCACTTCAGTACCCAAGGTTAATCCAGCTAACCTTGTTGGGGCACAACTACTAACAGTGCTTTTGCTAGGGGCACTAGGAGGTTTAGGAGTAGTAGTACTAGTAGCAGTATTGGTGTTAGACTTAGGGCAATTGGCATCCTTTGCCCTTTTTTTTTTTTCTTTATGCAAATAGCACCAAGGTTTCTTGTTAGAGGAACAGGACTGGGGCCCACCCCAGAGGAAGATTTTTGGTGACCTTCAGAAGACTCTTTCTTGTATTTAGCTTTCTCCCCACCTTTTTCTCGGGCCTTAGAAGAGTCTTGCTTCTTCTGGTCACCACCACCATGAGACTTCTGTTTCACCCTGATGCGGACCCATTTGTCTGCATTCTTTCCCAATTCTTGGGGAGAGGTCAGATCCGAGTCCACCAGGTACTGGTGCAGTTGCTGATTCTGACACTTCTTAAGGATGTGCTCCCTCACTGGTAAATTGTACAGTGCTTCATAGTGACGCACATTATTTCCAAGAAGGCAGCCTTCCATAACACTATCTACAAAATCTACCCAGTCTTGAGTGTGTGCGCCTTCTGTGCACCCCTAAACGGAACCCTGTTTTGCTCAGTGATTAACCCAAGCCCATCTATGAGGGCGATCTTCAAGACTTTGTAATGGTCTGCATCTTCTTCCTTTACAGTCAAGAGTTTGTCTCTACCTTTGTTAGCAAAGGAGAGCCACATGATAGCTGCCCACTGCCCCTGAGGAACCTTCTGAACTTTACAGGCCCTGTCTAAAGCAGTAATCCATTTATGGATGTTATCATCCTCCTTGTAAGGAGGGACTATCCTGCTCAAGTTACTAGTGTCAAACGAGAGTTCCCTCACTCTAGGTTCACTAGTGCTGCCACCATTGGATTCTAGTTCCAAACTCTTCCTAGCCTTCTGAACTTATAGGATTTCCTTATCTAGGGCAAACTGTTCCTTCTTGATTCTTTTTTTTTTTTTTTTTTTTATTTGTGAAATTTTTTATTTTTCTTCATTACAACAATGGATTATGAGCATTACCCATATCACAAGCCTTAAATACTAAATTATACAGTAAATCTGACCGATCACAGTGTACACATTTATAGAAATCAGCTATGATTAAAATACTCGACATCAAAGTACAGGCAACAACCTACCCCTCTCCCTAGCTATTCCTTCTTTGTCTCTCTTTCCATTTACATAATGGCTCCCAGATTCTTTTCCCCAAACGTCTTCCACTCCTCCCCTTTCGTGCAAAAATTTTTTCCTCTATATTATATGCATATAGGGTATTTGCCAGCCAACATTGCATTTTCGGAGGACTTTTATCTAGCCATGCCCTAGCTATTGTTAGTCTATAGACAGCCATTGCTACAAAAAGGAAATCAGCATATTGAGCCTGCTCGTCATCACTCACTCCTAACATAATCCAAACTGGTGTAAGGGATATCTCAATATCCAGTGAGTTTGCTAAAAACCCCTCAATTTCCCTAATCAGAGTTCTTAGTTGTGAACATGTAGCAAAGATGTGTACGCTATCTACTTCTAACTCATTACATCTAGGACAATTGATTCCTTGATTCCCTCCCCATTTTGCGATCTTTGCAGGAGTAAAGTACAAAGAGTATAATGTTTTATAATGCTGCGACTGCAGCGGGGCAGCACATAATATCGTAGATCCAAGATTCAATGAATCGTAAAAAAGCCTATTATCAATACCCAGTTTATCTTCCCATTTTTTACTAAATTTGACTAGATCGTCCTGCTTGTCTTTCACCAATGCTGCATAAAGGGACTTGATGGTACAATCCCCTGACAGTTTTATTTTCTCCATTATTTCCACTTTATTAAAACCTGCCGGGCCCCCCACTTTATTATCAAGGAAACTTCTAACCTGTAGATATTTGAAAAATCCCCTATTATCTAAGCCATATTTTACTCTCAACTCTGAAAATTGCATAAGGCCATCTTGTGTATATAAATCTCCAATTTGCATAACCCCCTTTAATGCCCACTCTGCCATAGTATAATCTCCAAAAATTTCCTTAGGGAGTGACCTGTTGTTACTTAATGAGACATATCTGTTATACCTCCCAAGTTTTACCCTCTTCAAGAATGCATTCCAGGTCGTCACTGCCGCTTTAACAGTTTTAAACTTAGTCCTCTTGAAATAGCTATAATCAATACACTTCAGAAAGCAATTCTCAGCATTTACCCCTAAAGCGACAGCATACACATCTGTAGACATTTTCTGCATTCTAACATCATCAGAGCTTCCACCGATAAGACCTTGAATGTATTGCAGCACAGAGGCCATATAATATAAGCGAAAATCTGGTGCCCCCCATCCCCCTTTTTCTCTAGGGAGCGTCATGTACCTATAAGCTCTCCGGGTTTTACCTTGGGCCCATATAAACCTATTACAAATAGACTCTATGCGATTAAACCAGCTGGCTTCAATCAACAATGGTACAGCCCTGAATACATACAAAAATTTGGGCAAAATCATCATTTTGATAGTGTTTGTGCAACCAACTAGCGACAGATGTAAATTGTTCATTCTTTCTAGGTCTTTTTTCATTTGAGTTATCAAGGGATCCATATTTTTTTCCACAATTTTACTTACTTCTGCCGTCATTTGCACCCCTAGATAGGTTGCCGTGTTTACCACTCTTACATCATTACACATTACCCACTGATTCTTGACTATCTGTGTTTTAGTTGTATTCAAACTATATCCAGAGAACTGACCAAACTTCTCAGCTTCTGATTCAATTGCCCTTATGGCGGCTACAGGGTCTGGAGTCAGGATGGCAACGTCGTCCGCATAGGCTAGTGATTTAAGCCTGCACCCATTTAGTACTAATGGAAGTATTTGCTGATTCATTTCCAATTTACGAATATAGGGATCAAGATACAGAGCAAACAATAGGGGAGAAGAGGGACACCCCTGCCTTGTTCCTCTCTGGATGTTAACTGCAGCTGAGTAACCTCTATTGACTCTTATCTTGGCCGTCGGTGCTATGTATAGCGTCTGCAGGGCCTTTATAAACCCTGGTCCTATACCGTGCCACCTTAGAGCATCCCATAGATACCCCCATGAGACCCTATCAAAAGCCTTTTCAGCGTCAAGAAACACCGCTGCCATTGGGTCCTCCAAGATGTCTGCAACATCAAGTGCCGTTATTACCTGCCTGGTGTGGTGGGTTGTGCCTTTCCCTGGAATAAATCCATGCTGAGAGGGTGTAACTAAAGATTCAATTATCTTGGATAATCTTTTTGCCAATATTTTTGAAAACACCTTGACATCGGCATTCATTAAGGTGATGGGTCGATAGGAGCCTGGGACATCTGGCGGTTTATCTTTTTTTGGAATAACAATGATGTCTGCGCCACCCCAGGAACATGGAACAGTTTCACCCAGTTGCGCTGACACCATTATATTAAACATGTCTGCTAGCAAAGAGGTCTGGAAGACCTTATAAAATTCAACTGGAATCTGGTCCGGGCCAGCAGCCTTCCCCGATGGGAGTTCCCTCAGCGCTTCAACAAGTTCTTCCACCTTGAATTTCTCTTCCAGCTCTAATTTGTCTGACTCCTCCAAATTTGATGGCTCAATATCCCTCAGATAAGCCCTCATGTCCTCCTCACTTCCACGCCCATCTGCCCGATACAATTCCATATAAAACTGCCTAAAAACCTCTCTAATCTGTTCTGCACCCTTAACTTTAATTCCTTGATCATTTTTGATCTCCTTAATATTGGCCATACCATCTCTTTGTCTAGCTCGCACCGCTAATATATGACCTACTCTTTCGCTAAGCTCATACGCCTTTTCTTTATTGGCTAAATATTTCTCCACCGTTTTTTTTGCCATCTCTTCCATGACCATTGCTTTGAGAGCGACTAATTTTAACAATATCTGCTCAGCTGATGTATGCATATGTATAGCCATCATGAGTTCCTCCTCTGCCTCTCTAATTAATTCATTATTTCTTTCTAGTTCCTCCCTTTCTCTTCTTTGCGTTCTAATAACATAGCTAAGGGTCTCACCTCGTATTCCAGCTTTAAAAGCGTCCCAGACACTCCCTGGTGACGCAGTACCTCTATTAATTACCCAAAACTCCTTAATCCATTCAGCCATTCTTTCCCTATATTGATGATCCTGAAGGAGTGCTCTGTCAAATGTCCATTGCGTCGGCTCCTTATTTCTCCTTTGCCCAATGTTTACCTCTAACACTAAGGGGCTATGATCTGATATGATCCTTGGTTCTCTTACTATCCTTGCACCATCTATCAGCCTTCTTGTAATTAAAAAATAATCCAGCCTGACTAAGATCTGATGGGGCGCTGAAAAGAAAGTACTCCCATCGAGATTCGGATGACAGTGTACCCAAGGATCCTCAAGAGAGTTATTCCTTGCTAAATCTGCTAGAGCCCTATATGTTCTTTTTTTCCTCCCCGCATACTTCCTGTTAGGGTCCAAAAAGCTACTATCTGAATCATGAATATTCAGGTCGCCGCATAATATAACAGGCTCAGGCCACTGAGCAAGTTCTGTATCTAGGAATTGAGGAACGTCTGGGTCATCTCCAGTAGAGCCGTAGACCGACACAAGCGTAAAGGTTTCCCCCCTAAACGATAATTCTACTATAACCCATCTTCCCCATTTATCCTCCAGCTTTCTTTTAACTATTGCATCCTGTTTCCTGCCCAGTATCGCCACTCCTCTTGTCTTGGTGTTCTGATTAGTTTTTGCAAGTACATTAAAACCTAATTGATCAAGTAAGTAAACCTTAGTGCCCTCAATGTGTGTTTCCTGAAGGCACACTAAGTCCGGTTTAAAGGTTTTTAGCAGTGACGCAGCTTTTAACCTCTTATTAATCTCATTGAGTCCACAAATGTTTATTGATACTATTCTACACGACATTTAAATTCATAGAGTTCCCTGTTTCGCTTTCCCGTTTTAACCAGCAAGATTTAGTAATTATCTTTATACTTTGAGCTTTCCAGAACAATTTCTCCCCTCCTTTAGTTTGTTTGTGTACCTTGATCCCTGCAACTTTTTTTAAGTCTTTTTTACCCCTTTCTTCTACACCAAAAGTGTGCCCAAAACCAACATGTATGTCTCCCCCCCCTCCCCCCTCTCCCCTCCCCCCTTGCCCCCCACCCCTTGGGAGCCCCCCCCCCCCCTCTCTACAGGCAAATAGGCCAATCCTGGCCTATGTGTAGCCGACCGTACTCTGCAGCGTCGCTACTCTCTCCCATCCTGTTTACCCCACTGTCTGATATTGCCAGATAGACTATATGGCATTACCATCTAACCAACTTACGGAGTTTTTGGTGCAGTTCTCCGGGGAGATTGCGATGGGGTTCTGGTTCTAGCTCTACTCTCCTTCCCTTTATTAATATCGGAGATTTCTGCTAGATATTCTGCTGCTCTCATCTCAGATGTAAACATTTGGTATAGCCTTTCATGATAACTTTCAACCTAGACGGAAACAAGAGATATGCTTCTGCCCCTTGCTTTTGAAAAGGCCCTATCATCTGTCTTAATTTCCACCTTCTTTCCACGGTAACGTGGCAGAAGTCTGGCCTTGAAAAAAAAGTATTTCCATCAACTGTAATTCTTGAGTCCGGTCTGGCTTTATCGATTATCTCCTGTCTTGCTAGAAAATTACCCAAGAATACCAACATTGCTCTTGGGAGTTCCTTATCCTGCCCTCCCCGATTTTTCTTTTTGAACAGTGGATACCTATGTGCTCTTTGCACTTCCACATCCCATTGCCATTTTGAGTCAGGAAAGACCTCTTCCAAAATCTTAACCACGTAACCTCTGGGATCCTGCCCCTCTTTCCCCTCCTCTAGGCCCAAAAGTCTCACATTATTCCTTCTTTGGCGATTTTCAAAACTTTCTAGCTTCCACTGAAGATCTTCAACCACCTTCTCTTGGTCCATTTTAAAAGTCTGCCAGTCTGTCACTTCGTCTTCAACCCTGCTTGTCCTTTCCTCCACTTGTAGGACTCTTTCTTCAACCTCTTCCTGCTTTCTACTTACTTTCCTTAGTGATGCTTGCAGTTTTTTTGTGTCTCTTTTCGCCCTTCTGCTCTCCATTCTTGCCTCCTTCTGCATCTGTTTCAAGGTCCCAAAGAGCATTTCGAGGGTTACATTTTGGTTATTCCGCCTCCCCTCCTTCCCCCCTCCTTCCTGCTCACTTTCTTTGTAGGTCTCTGAGGTAGCGGAGTAGTCCCATGATAATTTTTTAGTCATACTACTTCTTGAACCTCTTCCGCTTCTTCTTTTTACTCCCATAGTACTTTTTTTCTTTTTTGTGACTAATTCGCTAGATCCGTTACTACTATCTGAGTCAGAAGTACGTTCAGTTCGACTCCCCTCTTCCTCTGACTCTACCTCGCTCGGATTTGATGAGTCCGAGCCTTCGTTAACCGAAAAAAACTCAGGTGAGCCTCCCCTCATGCTTCTATCTATGCTTTTATTAGTTCTACTCCAGTCCAGATCCAAGTGTAGCCCATGCTGCTCTGTTAGACTCTGCGTGCTGCCCCGGCTTGCCTCAGTGCCCTTCAAGTGCTTATTGTATAACCCTGCCTCTACTAGCAAGAGAGCGTCTAACATCTGTGAGTTGTTTTGTTTCTCCAATTGCTTGGAAGCAGTGTCTATGTCGGTGTCACAGCCCGACTCCTTGCCGACCTCCACCCCTTCCTCCTCTCCTCCCACGGCTTCTGGGGCTTCTACACGCCGCTTAGAAGCAGTGTCAGCGTCGGTATCACAGCCCAATTCCTTACCGATCTCTACCTCTTCCTCCTCGCCTCCCACGGCTTCTGGAGCTTCTACACGCCGCTCTGCGTTCACCGCGCCAACTCCTGCATTGCTTCCCGGTTGCCTAGCAACCAGGCCTCCGCTGCTTGCGTCCTCGCGGTCCGACTCTGCTTCCGCGTTTGCCTGACAGCTGTCTCCCTGGGCGTCAGTAGCCGTCGGCAGCCTCACGCCCTGCCATTCCTTTTGCTGCGATCCATCTGCCTGGATCTGTATTCGTGGAACAGACGGAGGGATCCTTGTGATAAACGACTCTGGTAAGGTCGCTTGGCGCTCTGATCTTTATCCTTCGCCGACTTAGACAACGCTGAGCGGGTCTCCGGGCCTGCTTCCAGTTTCTTCTCCTGCTTCTCCGCATTCTTTGCTACTGCACTCTTCGACCTCCGACTTGAAAATTCCGCCGCTTTTCCCACAGAGGCTGTTTTTGGGATGGCCCCTTCTCTTACAGCAGCCCCTAAGGGTTTGATCGGTCCTGCTGATGTTGTTTTTTCTCTCTCCGCCTTGAGCCTTTGGGGCATCTTCAGAGGCACTTTCACGTCGTTAAACAGACTTCTCCAGCAGATCAGCCAGTCTGTCACCTTCTTTCTCACTTTCTTTGTAGGGGAACCCCTCAACCAGCCTGGGTTAAGTGTATCCACTGTATCAAGAACAATCCGATAAGCCAGAGCCCACATCGCTAGGTTCACCAATACTCCATCACCCTAGGATAGGAGAGAGTAGAGTATGCGACTTCTCTCTACAGAGCCACGGCGGCCATCTTGCCTCATGCCACATTTCCTATCCTGCTCAAGTTACTAGTGTCAAACGAGAGTTCCCTCACTCTAGGTTCACTAGTGCTGCCACCATTGGATTCTAGTTCCAAACTCTTCCTAGCCTTCTGAACTTATAGGATTTCCTTATCTAGGGCAAACTGTTCCTTCTTGATTCTGTGCTTGGCTCTCTCAAGTTTGAGCAAGTGGAATTCCCTTTCTAAGTAATCCTCCTTCTTGCTAGAGATGGCGGTCCCTATGGAAGTGACAGAGGAGGTTGAATTTACTGAGTAGGACCTGGACCTACCCTGAACTATTTGCACTCTCCCAGGAGGAATAAATGGGGTCCTACCTCTAGGGCCTCCCTCTGTGTCTCTAGAACTATTCCCTGGAGGATACGAGTTCTCCAGTAAGGGGTCTTCTGACTCCTCCTGGGCATGCTCAGACGCAGAGTCATGGGTGTTGGACTCCCCTGGCTCCTCTTCTGGAGCATCCCCACCCATACCCAAGACATTCTGCCCATCTGACCCATCAGGATTCTGGAGGTCATCCTCCAGGAGCATCTCTAAGAGATTATCTTTGTTAGGGTTGCTACCAGTCTTAAGGTTACTAGATGCACACAGGGTCCTACGTTCCTGGAACCTAAGACCACTGTACCCAGGGGGTTGAGCCCCACTGGACTTACCAACCTGAGACATGGTACTAGGTATAGTGTGTAAAGTACCTGCCTACCCTAGTGAACTAAACGTTTCTAGATTGGACACAGGGTTGTGCTAAGACCCTTGACCGCTAATCCAAAATGTTCAGTAGAACTTACCTGATAACAGTATTTTATATGTGCCTAGCTAGCGATGGTTTTTCATGTAACCTTCACTTAGATTAAGTGGGAAAACAGTGCAGCCTTCCATCCCAACTGCTGCACTCCAATGTAGGAGGCTGGCTTAGTATATGGTGCACACTTATTCAAATGATGCACCTTGCACTAATCCAGGCAACTCTTATGGTGATTTTTAGGGGTCTATGATAACCATAGAAAGCTCTCAAAGTGTTTGCTCAGGAGAGCAGACTTCAGGCTTATCTTGAAGGATTGTAAAGCAGCTTGTTTTACCACATTTAATCGACAGTGTAGATTAGATGAACACCAACCACAGTGTTTTATAAAAATATGTCTATTACACAACCACTAACACATTGCTATATCAACAATACACACATGAATACTTTAAAATAATCAGGTAAGTAGCACGAATATACACTGGTCTTGGGGAGGGGGGGGGCAGTTCTAACCATATACTAATAAAAGTGTAATGCGAACTGCAGAGAAGCACGAGACTTGGACCAGAAGACCCAGAGGAGCTGGGGACACAAGGAACCACCCAAGGTAAATGCCCAGGAACCCCATTGAGGCTTTGTGCAGAGTGGAAACACAGCTGCGTGCCCAATGGAAGTCAATGGAGATGTTGCTGTTGCAGTTTTAAAGAAGGACCCTTCCCGGAGGACTCAGAAGAACCCCTCTGGAGAATGGAAAGTTGCAGAGCCACCCTACTCGTGGATGACTCAGGGAAGCTGGGTGCATGACGGTGAATTGACCTCGAAACCTACTGTAGACGACAATGGAAAACTTCAAAGAAGGTGCCTCTGGAGAAGACTGAAGGAGTCTGGTGGAATCCAAGGATGAATTCTTGAAGAGGAGAACCTGTAAGTAGAGGGGGCCCGAGAGGCACGGAAGCACAATTTCCACCGTAGGTTCAGGAGTGAAGACAGTGACCTTGTCACTGCAGCTGTGAGGACCAGTTGATGTGGAGGATCAGGAGCCATGAGCGAGCTGTTCCACGTCAGATGTCAGTGTCTAGGTGGTCAGTGTCTGGCGGGAACACCAGCAAGCCTTGGAAGCCGCAAATGTTGTGGAAATCGAAAAGGTGCAAACGTTGATACCAGCAATGTGCTAGGGACACACCAAATGCAGGAGAGTCAAAGCAGGCCTCGAGCAAGCAGGGGAGCCCACTGAAGCAAGGGAAGACCCTCAAGAGGATCTACAACCCGAAGGCACAGGAGTCGCAAGAGGACCTTCAACAGCTTACCAAAGATGGAGACGCACGGTGCAGGGATGAGGTGCTGGAGTTTATCATAGCCCGAAGATCTCTGGAGTGCATGGGCCAACAAGCCTTGGCAATGGCAAGTCAACGCTGTGCACAGAGGTTTGGTCCCAGCGGCTCTTGTCCTCAAAATTGTGGAGAAGACGGGTCAGGCTTCTAGGGAGCTACATAATCCTCACCTGTGTTGCTGGGCCTCGGGAAATCCATAGGACAACAGGAGCAGCAAGCGGGTCAGCTTCGTTGCGGTGCCTATAGATGCAGGGGAGTGACTCCTTCACTCCAAGGGAGATTACTTCAGATGTCCTTGATGCCCACAGACCTTCTGGAGATCCTGGATGAAGCACAGACAACGCCGAAGACTTGAAGAACAGAGATACAAAGAGCAGCAGGAGTCTTCCTTGATGCAGTCTTGGTTCCATTCAAAGTCCAGACGGTCGAAGAATGTCTTGGTTTCAGAGGTGAGTCTTGTTCAACAACGAATCTAAGGACCCACTCTCCACCGCCTCCTCTAAGAAAGCACCCCCACCCCTACCCAACACACTAAATCCAGTCTGGGAGGTGGTCAACCTATTGTTCTACCATCGTCTGCTCAAGCTTAGCAACAGGATGACAGATTCATGTCTGCGGTCGGCACAGCACTAGCAGTCACTGCCGACTCATTCATTGAAGTCAACCTTGACTTGTACAGGAGCGGGATATCAAGTTCCGTATCTTGAAAACTACAATTGGGGCCAAGTAGAGGGTCAGCAAATATACTGCTCTCAATCGAAAGAGCGATGCTATCCCATTAATTCAAGCCGACCGTTATTTTCGAAAGAGCACTACATAGTTGCTAATATTGTGGATTGGCACTTGAGGTGCCAAATCGTGGATTAACATGTGGTTTTGATATCATGCATCATAGGACGCTTATAATCTGATAGTAGTTCTAATCAGAACACTCCACCAACAAGATCAACAAATCTTTCCCCAGAACCCAGTCCTGATGAGACCTCATATCCAGAGTGGGTCGAAACGCCGTCGACAACAGACAAGAGAGAGAACGTAAAACAAGTCCTCATTAATGTATCGGGCTCATCCTTTTGTACTTTACCAATAACCTGTTCCCCCCCCCCCTTTCTTTTTCACAATGTCACACAAATATTCACTAAAATAGGTTATGGTCACATCATTGGGGTTCACATTTGTTTGCTAAATGTGTAATAATATGTAAATATCTTATGGATTGTATATAACAAGTGAATTGGTGATGCATACCTATATTGCATAATAAAATTACCTACTTCGGCTGACGTTAGGTAAATCGGATAAACAAGTTTATGGGCTTTAATTAACTTGTGTGAAGAAAATAATAATGTGAATAACTTATAGAATAACTTTCGTTTATGGTTTATTCAGAGCAATTATTATAGTTGCAGAATTTTATATTGATTTTGATGAATGAGTTCCTTGTGAACATTGTTTTTTTGGTACTGATGTACTTACCCAGTTCACGAGGACATATGGGTTGCTCTTGTTTTTTAATATATTAATGACTAGGAGAGCATCGTCTATGTGCTTGCCAAATAGTGTGTCACCATCAAAAGCCGTATCTTCGACTGGCCCTCTGGTCGAAATGAGGTTGTCTTCAACCACCCTTGGTGTCTTAGGACGGCTTTGTCGTCTAGTTGACGAAAACCTGTTGATGCAATGTCCATAGCGCAGTCTATGATTTCGGAAAATTTCTGCTCACCATCTGATAAAATCTTGTGTGCTTCCTTTCGATTATCCTCCAGAATGAGGATGATGATATCTCCAGTATTGGACCACATTTGCGTCCTAGGATGGCTAGGGAGTTGGCTGCGTGCACTCTGAATGCAGACATGGCGGAAAACCTTTTCCCTATAGTCTCCAGGCAACGTCACTCATTATCAGGTGGTGTGGAAATGGGAGTTGCTGGTTCTTTTTTTATCCCCGCTGCACCGCCTGCAAGATAACCTAGTCAGGCTTGGGGTGGCCTATCAAGCATGCTGGGGAGTCCTCAGGCGCCCTGTACTTCTTGTTGATACACAAAAGGGCAGCTAGTTTTTGGTTTTTTCATTATCTTTACTCCCTCTTGTCAAAATTAGTCAACTATTGGTATATAGCGAACCAATTGTCTGGCCTGCTCTTTTAAATCTTAGAGGAAGCAGTCAGACAGCTTCACTGACATGGGAAGGTGAAACCTTGTTGTAGCTCTCTTCAATAGGTTCTGAAAATCTCCAATATGTTTGGGAAGCGAGTTGGTCTGCGGAGTTGGGACTACATAATTATCCCATTCATCAAGAGGTAGTGGAATGCCCGGAATTTCACCCTCTTCCGTCTCTTTGTCCAAAGAAGGATCCTCCCTTGGTGGTAATGAGACATGGGATGTTGGCATCGTCCTAGGTGTAGCTGGCAGAGGAAGGTGTGATGGAACCAGAGGGGCAGCAAGTGGTAGCTCAATATGTTGCTCTTCAGGAGGCTATAATTTGAGCCTAAACAGGTAATATTCATAGACAATTATGTAAATTATGTACAATAATTGCAAAAAGGAAGAATCAGGGAGACATCAAGGATTATTTGAAATTGTGAAGAGCAGTCTGTATTTAGGGGGAATGAGTACAAAAAAATTATATCAGCGCTATTTACATTGAATGTGGGTGTAATCTTGTGCACAACAGTGTTCGTGCCGTTGTGTGACAACTGAGATAAGGGAAAAACATTGAAAGTGGTGCAAGGAAAGAAATACATAATATACAATCACTTAGATGGTTGCTAATTTACAAAAGTTCCAATGAGACCCTAACAGGTGAGTAGTGCACTTTACAAAACCCTGATTGATTGATTGTTATGGACATTCAGAGTTGTCAACAAGTGCAAGAACCAGAAATGTGCCAAAGGTTGCGCGGAGCGGTCGATGGCGTTTCACCCTGTGATCAATTCAGGTAATCTCCAGGACCGGGTTACAACGAAATATATCGGTGCTGTAGAAGGGGGGTGGGAAGGGGGGAAACAAAGGGGATAGAATAAGAGTAGTATTAGTTGCTGGCAAAGCAGAATTAGAAGGTGCAAATAGTATGCCTAATACCTGTATAGGTGCCATGACAAGGTGCCATCTGTTGGCACCATGTTCTTTTGACGGTTTCTGCAGATGCACCGCTTACTGGCAAACACTACAGCATCAGCAAGGTGTCCAGCCATTTAGCGGTTGTGGCAACAATCGACCCTGCAGTCACGGTCACAGAGCCAGTTTGACCACAACTCCCCCAAACCTCACGTCCACACCTGCCAAACTCCTTTAGCGTGATTCTTGCCAGTCTGGCAGGCAATAACAAAGGACGCAGTGTCCTGCAGATCATTCAGAAGGAGTATGTCCTACCCTTCCTAGCCTCTCCACCACACGTTCTACTGTCCCCAGAATGACGGATGGAGGGCCATCTGCCCATCTTACAGCAGGAGGTTGTTGGACTTGGCCCTCTCTGCAGGGTCATCCCCAGACCTTACTCTTCCTGTTTTCTGAACCCATTGGTGTTGGCATGTAACTCTCTAGAACTGGTTAGCAGTGCCAAAGTCCACAAAGTATTTGCTCTCTCCTTTAAACATGGTAAAATTGGCGTACACCCATTTGGCATGTTTAATTTACTTATAAGTCTCTAATAAAGTGGTACTACAGGTACAGAGGACTGCAATTTAAATACTACTAGTGGGCCTATAGCACTTATTGTGCCACCCACTTAAGTAGCCTTTAAAAGCATGTCCCACGCCTGCCATTGAAGCCTGCCTGTGCAGTTTTAAGCTGGCATTTCAAACTAGCAAAATAACCCTTTTGCAAGGCCTAAACCTTCCGTTTTAATACACACACGTCACCCCTAGGGTAGGCCCTTAACAACCAATGAGGTAGGGTGCGTTGTATTTAAAAAGTTGAACATATACGTTTTGCATGTGCTAGTAGTGGAACACTCCTAAACTCGTTTTTAGGTCTCGCCTAGTGTTGGCGAGATTTATTGCAGATGAGTACTTTTAGAAAAGGGCTTTAAGCCCCCCCCCCCCCTTATTTCCATTGGCTGGCGTCACCGTTTATGCTAAACGGTGGCCAGCCATTGGAAATGAGCTATCTGTGTTGCCTCCCTTTGGCTTTTTCTGCCGGCCCACCTGGACTGGCTTGCCTGCTTTCCTTTTGTCATAAAGCTTTTCTCATCTTACTGGGCGTGTTGGATTCAATTAGTTTTTTTTGTGTTCACTGGACCGTTGCGGCTGCTCAGTTGAGGGAGGAGCACTTCCACAACATGTTAATTTTTTTTTGTTCTAGCTTATGTTTTTTTAGCAATGTATTATATTTGCGTTTTGTTCTTAATGTTTTCTTTGTTTGGTTTTGCAGGCTTTTCGCGACCCCCAGCCCGTTTCATCGAAGCAGAGAGCGGGAAGGAGTGTGTGTTTTCAATGGGATGTTGCAGCTCTTTGTCGATGCTACTACAGGCGAGGTAGGCGTCCAGCCCGTTTTATGAAGAGTCCGTGTATAAGAATGTAAGACTATTTTTTATTATTGTATTATATAAGCTTATGTTTAAGTTCTTATTATTATTTTGTATGTTTTATCTGTGTGTTTCTTTGTTTCCGAGTAGTTGCGATTCCAAGATGTTTTGCAATGGAAGCAGAGCAGGGGGGAGCGCAGTTTCATTAGGTAAGAGTATTTATGAGGTAAGAGTTTGTTTCTTGGTATTGTTTTTTGCTTAATTATTGTGTATTATGTTAGTTTGTTTACCTTCATGTGTTATTTTGTTTTGTGTTCGGGGTGTGTTTTGGGTATTTTATAATATGTGCATTTTTTAATTTAATCTGTCAACTAGGTTTATTTTATATAAAGTTATAGAACGCTTTGAAGTGGACAAGCGCTGCACCTACCAGGCTCGTGGGGGCTGTTGTGATCATCTTTCCAGCTTGGTGTGGACGCCCGGTTCCCCTGCCGCTGCTGCCTCGCGCCACCTGAGGCTGCCGCAGGGTAGAACCGCAAGCCCCAGCATTCCCCTTAGCCCCGCCCACTCACGCAGGACGACGCGCCCGGAGGCGCTATTTGTTCAGAGGCTCCCTCGGTGGAGCGGGGGGAGAACGCTTTGAAGTGGACAAGCGCTGCACCTACCAGGCTCGTGGGGGCTGTTGTGATCATCTTTCCAGCTTGGTGTGGACGCCCGGTTCCCCTGCCGCTGCTGCCTCGCGCCACCTGAGGCTGCCGCAGGGTAGAACCGCAAGCCCCAGCATTCCCCTTAGCCCCGCCCACTCACGCAGGACGACGCGCCCGGAGGCGCTATTTGTTCAGAGGCTCCCTCGGTGGAGCGGGGGGAGAACGCTTTGAAGTGGACAAGCGCTGCACCTACCAGGCTCGTGGGGGCTGTTGTGATCATCTTTCCAGCTTGGTGTGGACGCCCGGTTCCCCTGCCGCTGCTGCCTCGCGCCACCTGAGGCTGCCGCAGGGTAGAACCGCAAGCCCCAGCATTCCCCTTAGCCCCGCCCACTCACGCAGGACGACGCGCCCGGAGGCGCTATTTGTTCAGAGGCTCCCTCCGCGTCGCGGGATCGCGCGCGGGTCGGCGCCGGGAGAAGCCCGGGACAAGGGCGGGACCGTCTGTGGCCGTCCGGGGCCGGAGGAGGCCGGGCTGGTCACACCCTCTGCGATCTGCACACAGATAAGAAACCGTGAGTAGTGGTGTTTGAAAATCGTGATCATGGTGAAAAAGAAGCCTTCAGGCATCAAACCAAATGGGATGGGAGGAGCTACCCTGGACTCATATTTGGTTAGAGCTGCCAATGTTTTAACGGAGGAAATAGAAAGAACGGAAAGGCGCCTGTCAATGGGGATAGGGAACAAGACATCAGCCCTCATTCACGAGAACCCTGATACCTCAGTGCCAAACATATCACAGCAATCACCTGGCATTCCTAGGGATCTAGTAGACCAGCTAGATCATACGCCATCTCCACTATATATTACCGAACAGGGTGTGTCCATTACCTCAACACCTACACAAGTGCCCCCGGTAGTAGAGGTCTCCCCCTCCCCCCAAATCCAAATTCAGACAAGACGTACGAGAGCAGGGGGTTTGGCTCCAGTTGGACGACCAAAGAAACTGCCTGTGGGTCGATCAGCGAAAACAGGTTTGGGTCATCTGCCCCAGGTGGAGGTTCTACCTAATAAACTTTGGGCAGCAATTAAGAGGAAACTGGATGTTATACTGGCCCCTATTAATAAAAGACGGATATCTATTGAGGATAGATTCTCGTCATTGGAAGCGAAGCTCAATGCTATGTCTACAACTGTGCAACCGTCTATTGTGGAGTTGCCAGGATCAAGCATTCAAGATCATACCCAGTGTCTGGTGCCAATATTAACGAAGGAAGCCCCCTCGAATGTTGATCTTCTGCTTCCATCAGTGGTGGCAGGCCCTTCTTCGCGTATTTTGATTCCAACACCAACCTTGCCTGCCCAAACCTCACAGACTGACAACGCTAATCACAATACACTCCCTATCACGGACTCTACCAACACCATGGACCTTAATAAAACTTATTCAGGGAAAGGACTCCCATTTGTTAGAGAGGCTATCCCTTTGGCTCTTGTCCTTGCCAATGTTCCCCACCTAAGACCAGGTCAAGCAGAATCCACAACAGCACTAATGGACAAAGCCTTATATTGGCTTAGTAGGAATATGTATTTTGGAGGAATGGGTGGTCAACAACAATTGGCAAGAGAAATTATAATGGCCAGACGGGTTCCTTGGCTTGGATATAACACTAAAAAGTTTGGGGGAGATTGTGTTGTCATTAATTTCGCTACCACGCATGTACTACCTAATGTTCTTGTTAACTTACTACCACCTCAGAAAAGGGACTCTGATATAATTCCTCTCACATTGGATTTCTTTATTGCTAATCCTAGGCCTCTGAGACGGAATATGATGCCATTATTATCAAACGTCCCAAATGTAGTTACAGGGAGGAGGGCACTTTTAAGTTTCTCTACTGACCTTAGGCTAGAAAATAGATATAATGCCTTGTCCAATTTAGAGGAATGCGATTGACATAGGGAAAGTGATATCTACCCTGTCTACAAGTTCCCTCATGACAATAAGTTGATTGGAAACAAAACCCAGGCTGAAAACACCCCCTGTATTAGTACACTAACATCATCCGACACCCCTATGAGTAACCATCAAACAGTGGTATCTGCTTGCGCTAACCCACCTGAACAAATGATTGAGCCCGGTTATATTGCAAATAACCCTTTGACGAGCGATAGGTGTAGTTCACTACATAAAATCCCTATTGGTGGTAGTAAAATATCTCTGGTATCATGGAATATTGCAGGTATTGCCCAGAAATTGTTGTCTCCTGAATGGGGCAACTTTATTGATAAATATGATATCTGCCTATTCCAGGAGTCCTGGGCTGTTGATCCTGTCTTTAGGGCTGGATATCTTAATTTTTACACCCCTGCAAAAAAAAATCCTAAAGGGCGCCCTGTAGGAGGCCTTGTGGCCTGGGTTCGTCAAAAACTAGATTATAATGTGGAATTGTTGAAATCCTCTGACATAGATATCCTAGCGTTTAAACTTAGTAGGGTTAACGAGAGTACCCTTGCTATTTTCAACGTGTATGCTAGGGGGTTGAGGGGAGGTCTCAGTTCTGAGACCATATCGTCCTTGGACTTACAGTTAGAAAATCTTCCCATTTATACCACCCCTATTGTATCAGGGGATTTCAACACTACATTCGAACCATTGGGTAATGAGGTACAAGAGCTATCATTAGAACAAGACCTTAGATGGGGAATCCCTAGGCTTGACCTACCGCCTGTTAAAAAATGGTCTAACGCTGCAATTCAGCTTAAGGCGTTGTGTTTGGAAAGAGGCCTTAGGGCTGCAAATGGGCGCGCAAGATCTGATCTAAAAGGGGAATTCACTTTTGATAATGGGCGCTCCACCAGCCGTATCGACTATATACTGATTGATCTCAGGATATGGCATAGACTTGATGACATGAAGGTAATATGGCGGCTTGAAAGCGATCACAACCCTCTATGTATGGATTTTTGGGCCACTACTAGAGAGGGTGACGCGACCCATGTTGAGGGAACTGTTACCTCGGATGTAGTGATCTCAAACGACAAACGCCGTGTAAAATGGAATAAACTAATCGAACATCCTGAGAAGTTGGAAGCTCTTAAAGCTGAAGTAACTAAGAGTACCAAATACCTTATGTCAATAATCTCGAGGGAAGATTTCCCACAAATTGTAATAGAAGCCCATACTAGCTTATTTGGTAGCCTGAAATCCTACTTCCTAAAGGATGTGAAGCCAGGGAGACAGGTTCCGAAAATCAATGATGCTAGCTGGTTTGATAATTCATGTAGAATCGCTCGACAAAGGCTTAGTGAAGCCCTAAGGCTAAGAGATCACATGGGGGTTAGGGATGCAAGGGATCACTATAGGGAGGTGCAGAAAAAAGCCAAAAAAGATTGGGATCAACAATGGTGGCAGGATTTAAGAAGTGCCTGTGCTGCGAAGGATTCGAGAACCTTTTGGAGCATTGTCAACTGGGATAGGGGAGGGTGTCCAGAGCCCCCACAGAATAATGTTCCCCAGGTAAAATGGATTGAATTCTTTGGTCCCCAGTACGCTTGTAGCGCAATTAACGAACAGACCCCACCACCCCTCCCTGAAAAATTTTATTCTGGTCCAGTGTTTTTTATTAAGGATGTCGAGGCAGCACTAGACTGTGTGGCAAAGGGAAGAGCTCCAGGTATGGATGGAATCCCGGCCGATATATTCTTAAGTGACAAGCCAACTTGGTGTCAGTACATAGCTCTCCTTGCTAATGCAGTGGCTAACGGAGCTTTAGTACCCCCATCATGGTTAGGTGCTGAGATAATCCCTGTTTTTAAAAAAGGTGACAAATCCCTCCCCAGTAACTACAGGCCCATAAGTCTTATTGATTCAATTCAAAAGGTTATGGGCCGTTTAGTGCTAGGTAAAGTACAGACTTGGGTAGAGGATGCTAATATTTTGTCCCCACTTCAAGCGGGATTTCGTTCTTGTACCAGCACCATAGACCAAATTTTTCGGTTTATAACTATCTACTGGAGGAACGTGCTCCTGAACGAGGGGTCGTTATACGCTGTCTTTGTAGATCTCAAATCAGCGTTTGATTTGGTCCCTCGGAGGAAATTATGGGGTGTCCTCGGTGATATCGGGATGGCTCCAGAGTTATTAACACTTCTCGTCCGCTTACATGAGGGCAATTTTGCAAAAGTCAGATGGGGGGCACAGGGAGAGGTTACCGACTCTTTCCCTGTTGGGCGGGGCGTCCGACAGGGGTGTGTGTTGGCTCCTACCCTGTTTTCTTTGTATATCAACGGGGTAGTCGAGTATCTCTCAGCGGTCTCTACTGATGCTCCCCTTCTGGCTGGCAACCATGTCCCTGTCCTCATGTTTGCGGACGATACTTTGCTCATCTCCAGGACCCCGAGTGGCCTCCAGAAGGCCATTAATGCATTTGTAGATTTTTGTTCCCTAAGAGGGCTAGAAATAAACATCTCGAAAACCAAGTTTATGGCTTTTAATCAGCACAAATCGTTTAGAGGCAGAATTTTATTAAATAATGAGCCCCTAGAACAGGTGAGTGCGTTCACGTACCTTGGCATCTCTCTCCAAAAGGATTTGGGTTGGAAACACCACTTGGACATAACAGCTCTAAAACTACATCAACACATAGGGTGTCTGACCAAGAAATATAAATCCTCCTTTACCAAACCGGTTACACCTGCCCTAGAAATCTATAACGCCAAAGCAGTGAGCTCGGCCCTCTACGGAGCTGAGCTCTGGGGATTTAATGACTTAAAACAACTAGCAAGACTAGAAAATAAATTTCTACGTAACCTTGCAAGTGTCCCGCAAAGCACTCCCATGCTCCCGCTCCATCTAGACTTAGGGAGGAAGAACATTGTGGACACAGCAAAGCTGCGGCCAATCCTTTATTGGAGGCGTCTTTGGGTCACCCCAGAACTTGAGCAGTACGCTATGGGTTTCAAGGATGTGATCTTGCGGGACTGTTTCCACAGAGTAGGTTGGCTAAAGGAGGTTAGGTCCCTACTTATTAAACTGGATCTAGAGATACTCTGGAAAAATCCTGAGACGGCAGTCTTTCCGTCAAAGGTACAATTGAAACAGAAATATTGGGAAATGGTTTATACATCTATAGGTCACTCCAGTACTGCAACTAGCCTAACAGGTCGTTTTTTGGATTTTAAGTCATGGCCTGTATGTGAAGCTTACTGGGATTTGATCGAGAGGCCCTTTGATCGAAAACTTTATTTTCAGTTTAGGGCAGGTAGTTTGCCTATAAAGTCCTTTACGTGCAAATGGGCCTCTAGAACTGATGATAAATGCCATTATTGTGTGACAATGGCAGAGACCATTCCCCATATTTTCTTTGTTTGTCCATTATATGCTGCCCCACGGAGGAGATGGTTGAGGCCGATTTGTAACCTGTTGGGTGTTCGGAGATGTGCCGTTGCGTTGAGAATTTTAGGGTCTGATTGTAGCCCTAGTACAGCTATAGCAATGGCCAAATTTCTGGGCTGGACCTGGGTTATTCGCACTCGCACTTTAAACAAAAATGTTGCTGCTATCCTATGATAAGATGTATCTTTTAAATAGGACATGTTTATGCTGCTGCCTCTTCTCCTTCTCCTTATTTTTTAAATGTTCTTAAAGTTTTTAGATATCAGACAGTACATGGAATTTAATAGGTTTTTTTAATCTGTAACTGTAATGTATTATGTGTTATTTATATATGTGTTATGTGTTGTATGGTTGTGCTTTTATGACAAACTGTCGAAATAAAGCTATTTGAATTCAAAAAAGAATTCATAAAGTTATTTTACTAACACAAGCACGATTCAGAGCGGGGCGCAAAGGTCCTTAATCTGTTTTTTTTGTTTTACAGGATTGTCCTAAAACCCAAGTGAGTACGCAACACGAGCAGGAAGGAGCACCTGAACAGTATGGTCAGAGTATTTGTTTTTACATTGAGCATGTGTTTATTGTAACAAATGCGTTGTTTTATATTTTTGTCGGGAGAATTTAATACTTTTTCTGCGTGTATTTCCAGGGAAGTTTTTGGCGAATGGAAGCACAGTTCAGGGCGGTGCGCAGCCACAAAAAGGTAAGTTTTTGTATGTTTAACATGTGCTTTTTAACGTATATTAAATGTGTTTATGTTGAAATACGTTTTTTACCTTTTTGTGTTCTAAATATGCTTTTGGTATTTTATAATATACTTGTTTTTAACAAATCTGCTAATTGTGTGTATTTTTTGAGGAGTTCTTTAGCGAACGTGCGCACAATTCAGGGCGGGGTGCAGCCACAGAAAGGTAAGATTTGTTTATTAATGTTAAGTACCTTTTTTTTAATGTGTAGCATTCTTTTTTAGGTCTCGCCTTGCTATCGCGTAAGCGATCGCAAAGCGAGACTATTGTAAGGGGCTCCCAGAAGTGCTCCCAAAAGCGGATTGCATGGCGAGCACGCGCACAATCACATGCATCGTGCCGCCATGCAATCCGCTTCTGTGAAGTGCTTCAGCCCACTGGCGACGGGTGTGCGGTTACGCGCACAATGACGAGCAGAGGTGCCATATGGCTTTCCTCTCTCGTCATGGTGCGCGCACATCGCACAACACTCGCCAGCCAGCCTGCTTTCTCTTTTGCGCCTCAATGCTCCCCCCTCTCCCCCAACACAGAGCGCGTCTCGCGGCCTCTTCCTGTATGCGAGGCTCGCCGGGGCCGCGCTTGTTGTTATTATTTATAGTATGCTTATGATCTGCACTCTGGAACTTCGCTTTGGGTGAGTGTTTCAGGCAACGGCTCTGTGGCAGTTGTTGCGTGTCTCGCATGGAGGAGATTGCTGTCCTGTGGGCTCCTTTTAATTTGGAGAATAAACTTTATTCTTGAACCAACGCTTTGTGCATAAAGATTTCCTTCAACAGTCTGCCTCACGCATCTTTAATATTTTTATCGTTTTGCCTCTCGCGCTTGGATGGTGTTTCATGCTTTCATTAGCATGTGTGTGAAAACACATTGTAATGTTTTTCCGGGGCCGCACCCGCCCTCCTTCCTGCGGGAGCTCTCCACCAGCTCCGGAACAGCTGCTGACCGGCCACGCCAAAGCAGGCGGCTCTGGGTTTGCACACATTTCACCCCAACACCATGAGGCTAGGGCGTTTAAAACGTATAACGTGCAGGTTTGTTTTCAAAGGTTCAACAGCGAAGCTCACAACAGACAACCACAGATAATACAATCGAAGGCTGGGCGATTACAGAGACGCTGCAGGGGGCTGGACCCCACCTTTGACTCAGGGATCAACGACGGGAGAAGAGACAAAACCCTAACAACAAGTTAGTAAATAAACAAAACAATGTGGCACTGTTAGACCTGTCAGCCCTTTGGGTGGTCCCTCCTCATCATTATTTATTTTGTCCCACTTCTGCCTCAAACCCTGTTATAATTTTTCCTTTTTGTGAACCACCAGACTTTTTAGTGTTGATGCAGGGTCAGGGAGCCATTTTCCCTACCCCTGGAACTTCTGTCTGAGGGCCTGAGACACAAAATGGTGGCCATCCCTTGTCACCTGTGACATAACTAGAACCTTCTGGAACATTCTAGAATCCTGTGATAGTGAGAGGCAGATTAGAATGTTGGGAGGCCATCTCAGAGTGGCAGTTGGTATCTGACTGGAGAGGAGAGAGGACAGAGATAGAAGGAGGTCGGAGTAAGGCAGCAGGGGTGGAAACCAGTGCTTGGAGTGGGGTCCAGAAACCCACCCTTGATGCTAGTCCCTACTGACCAAGCCCAGCCTAAAGCCCTGTGTGGGACCAAGACCAGAAGAACCATCTTAAGGATCTGAACATTTGGAACAGGCCTTAAAGAGGAAGAACAGCAAGCTCCTGACCTGTTCAGCAGTGTCCTCCTGAAGTCCTGACGTCGAGAAGCCTGGAGACCTGGGGCCTAAGGTAGAGAAGCGGCGCTGATAGAAAGCAGACGTCGTACCCGGAGCCGTCAGAGGTCGAGTGAGGGCGCCGACGGAGGTCGTGGAGAGGCACCGGAGGTCGAGTAGGGAGTCACTGGAGGTCGAGTGAGGGCGCCGACGGAGGTCGTGGAGAGGCGCCGGAGGTCGAGTAGGAAGTCGCCTGAGGTCGAGGTGAGGCGTCGACGGGGGAGTGAAGTCCGCCCACCGGAGTCGCCGGAAACTGAGGTGAAGCGCGCCGGAGGTCGGGAGTGGAGATCGCACTCCGGAGACACCCGGAAGCGGGGAGGCCGTGTCCCTGCGACGCCGGAAGGCGGCATCGAGTCGAGGCCGCCCAGCGACATCGAGTCGAGACCGCCCAGCGACATCGAGTCGAGACCGCCCAGCGACATCGAGTCGAGACCGCCCAGCGACATCGAGTCGAGGCCGCCCAGCGACATCAATCCGGAGCCGCCTCACGACGTCGGCACGGCGCCGAGCGGAGCCGATCGTCGAGGAAGGGACAGTAAGTGGTAGAGGGGGCGTCTAAGGCCCCGTGGAGCCCTAAAAGACCATTCTAGGGGCTAGAGGGGTGTTAGAACCAGCCTGGGAGTGCCAGGGGTGAACTAAGACTGGTGCAGTGACATCTGTGAGGGGCTGTGTAGTTTGGAGGGCCAGATCATTAGGTTACCCTTATTCTGCCTCAGCTTAGGCCCCAGCCTTGACCAATCTAGATGGGACACCCCCATGCCACCCAAATGACCACAAGCTGTGTATGGGCAAAGTAAGACCAAGTTACCTCATGAAAGTGATCTGATCTGTAACTGTCATTGATTGCTTTACCTTATTTATTGAAGGTGCTTTATTTATTGTCTTCCACTAATTTATTCTTGCACTGTATTTATTGTCTGACTGTATTTATTTGCTATCTGTATTTATTGCACCTCTATTTATTCCTTGCTTAACTATGACCTGAACCTATTTGTTGAAACCTCGAAATAGTATTGTTTATTTGACCTGCTCTTTTGAAGGAAAATCCTATTGTATTGTATTTATGATGTGAAGCCTGCAACTAAGAGAAAATAAGATAATGACATATATATTTTCACCTTTACTTCCATAATTTTTACGGTGTAGTGTCGTTTTTGGAACGGATGAACGCATAGTTATTGTGAGGGTGTGACGTACGCTTAACACGGTGCCTGACCCCCAACCGCTCGAGCCAAGCTACCATTGTGCTGGGAACCTGGTGACTGCTAACCCGGTTGCCCGGTTTCCAACAGGCACAAAGAACGTCTCACACCGGGAATGCAGAAAACTCAATTGCAAAGCTTTATGCTGAAGGTTTTAAGAGGGCCAAACCCGCTCTTCTCCCCTTATTATCATTGGGGGTGGGGTTGTGAGAATTGTATTTGTCTGGAGCTCTGTGACTGCTCTTAGAAGACGGCTCTGTTTAGTGTTTAGGCGCTACACAGTAAGACCTCCTTTGCACACACTAGTGTCACTCACAGCCTCGTACAATTCTAGGGTTTGAAAGTTACTAGAACCTGAAGATTTTGGAACACTTTACCGGACTACAATTACATTACACATGACATTTATTCATTTTTGTAGGCACAGGGAGATTAATTGACTTGCCCAGAATCAAAGTATGTTGAGCCGGCGCCGAGACTCGAACCTCATTCTCAAGCTCCAAAGTAGGCAGCTTTGGCCGTTATACCACATCCTCTCCCCGATATTCAGACAGGCTTTTTGCGCAAACTGCGATTTTACAAAGTCTTGCACAATCTGATTGCTCCCTCCCCAACATATCGCTTCTTGTCTTTTATTCGGTCTGGTCTTCCTTCCCCAAGCATTCTGGTATTTGTAGTGTTTAATGTGCTCCGTGTACTGCCGGCCAAATGGGCCCGCCGGAAATAGCCATTCGAAAAGCATCGAGCTAGTTAGCAATTATAATTTGAATTCATGTTCTTGAAGTTTTCATGTACACATTTCATGCTTTTTGGCAATCGTCAGAGAGGAGAATTGCTATCTTTTTGGAGGAAGGATCCTAGTATGTTGTGCCCAGTGGTCAAAGTGGGAAACAACAAGCATTGGCATAGCCAGTAGGTCTCGCCTTATAAGCAGCACAATATCCTTCGTGCAACAACATCAACTGTTGCATGGCTAAACACTTATAAGGTCCCAAAGGCGAGACCTATTGGCTATGCCAATGCTTGTATTTTTTACATTTCATGTAAGCTTTAGTATGCATTTCTTTTATTTCCGTTTTATAATTTTATTATGATTATAGGGAAGCCCCAGGGAGTATGCAACGCGAGCAGGAAGGAGCATTTGAACAGGAAGGTAAGAGTATTTGTTTTTTTCTTTACCATGTGTTTATTGTATGGGGAAAGCGTTTAGTTATGTTTATGTAGGGATACTTTTTTAGTTTTTATGTAACGGATATGCTACAAAAAAGGTAAGTTTTCATTTAGATTTAACTTGTGCTTTTAAAAGAATTTTAAATTTGTTTTTTAGCCTTTGTTGGGATACTTTGTTTAACTTTCTATTACAAATCTGCTTTTTTATTTTATAATATTTTTGTTGAATCTGCCAATTTAAGTTACTTTCTGGTAAGTTAATTATTATTTTCTTTTTTTACAATTCTTTTTATTAGTGTTTTTTTTACAAAACCAGCAGAACAAACCCAAACAAAACACAGCAAAACCCACCACCCGGTCACAGATTGAGTTATCAGGTCTTTAAGGTAAGCTTGTATAATCTTTGGAGCACAGCGGTTTCATTGGGGATAGCAGGGCCCGGAGACCCGATATTTGCCTTATTGTCTTCCTCCCGGTCCCCCGCCGCTCTGTGTGGCCCCTTCTCTCCCCACTCCCTAGCCAGTTTGCCCCGTCCCTTCTCCTCTGCGGCTGTCCCAGCGACTGTCCTCCCAGGCTAGGTTGTGATTGTTTGTCCCCACACTTTCTGAAACTTTCTCGGGCAACCCCTCGGCTCGTAGGCCACTCTTTCTGCCTCCATGCCAATATCCTACTTTCAATTTGTGGCAGTGCTTGAGCTCCCCCATTTTCTAGCTATGTCCCTATTTGCTACGCAAAATCTCAGAGAACAGAAAATAAGTTGACTTTCAGGGATGTCCACCTTCCCCCTGGGATTCCCAGTAGCAAAAACTGTGGCGTTAAAGGACTGCAAGTTTCCAGGAAGTGTGCGATCTTGGCCACCACTTCACTCCAGTACGTCTGTATGTTTGAACATGACCACAGAGTTTGGAAAAAGGTGACCACATCCTCCCTACACCGCAGGTAATTATGGGTCTGTGCCCAACCCATAGTATGCAGTTGCAATCTACAGTAGTACACCCTATGAAGGACTTTCAGTTGTAGAAGCCTCAGACAAGCCTTTATTGCCACTTCCCGGGGATGCATCAGGGCTGCTTCCCAGTCAATGTCCTCCACTGGGCCCAAGTCTATTTTCCACTTGCGACTCAATGGACCAAGATTATTTGATCTGTTATTAAGGAGGGTGCGGTAAGTTAGTGATATAGCTCTTATGGGCATTTCCTCCCAGAGTAGTCTATTTTCCAGGGGGTTACTGTCTTCCATCTTGTCCCATGGTATGCCCTTCACTTGTAGCGCATAGCACATTATATATTCAGATAAATCAAAACTGCAGTGTGGCATGTAGGTCTTATTCTGCCTGCAATGTCTAATAATCTTAATACACATGTTGGTTGAAATGGTAAGCCTGGGGAACCAGAATATTCACTACCAGTATCAATTTGAGCCGTTGATTGTGTCGAATCATATGTTCTGACACTGATCCCTCTGAATATTTTTACAGGTATTTGAACCCAAAATTCACAAGAGTTTTAAATGTGTAATATTCGGGTTAAATCCAGCAGTCACGAATTCGGCAATAGTCTCACACTCTATTTGGTTGTCACTAATTACTAGCCTATTTTTTGTCAGAGGAGTCATCTGGCTGTTGCTTGGTTCTACGGAATGTGACGGATTGTGGCCAAGTACTTCCCTGGACGCCTCGCACCTGTTGCTGGAATGCATCCTGCTTGTTTATGCGCCTTCTACTCTGAATTCTTCAACATACAGTATATTTAAGCTCACCGCCCCATAATCCACTCTTGAGGATAACATAACGACACCAAACCGCAAAAAGGTCACGATTTCAGAGCTTTTAGGATTTCTGTAGGTTGAAAAATACTCCAACCACAGAGGTTGCGGATGTTTCACATTTTTCATGTGAGAGATGAACCCGGGTATTTTTTTTTTATTTTTTTTTATTGTTTTTATTATTATTAAAGTTAGAGCAGAGCACAATCACAGGAATATCTATACAAATGCAGTCTGGTTTTGATCTATATTAAATGCCTTTTTTACTTCATGTTTAAAGACTATTTTTCTCTATTTGTTACTAATAATGTTTTCGTTTTTTATAACACACGTGGATCGTTGCGATGTCCTTCACTACCGCAAGCACAGAGCAGAAAGAAGTGCACAATACAAAGGTAAGAGTAAATGTTTTTGTAAATGTTAACTTGTATGTTTGACATTTGGGTTTATTAAGTATATTATGTACGTTTTGTATTAATGCTTTTTTAACTGCATATTACTGCGTTATGTTCATTTATTTCTGGTTTAGTCTTAATGCTCTTCCCCCACACTAGCACAGAGCATGGAAAACTACTTTCTTAGCTAAAATAAAGGGTTTTTTAGGGGTTTAATTAGAATGGGGGTCACCATCCAGGAAACATTTGGTTAGGCATAGACTTCCTTTGGCGCAGATACAATGTTTACAGCGATTTGTTAACTGTCTGTTCTGCAAGTCTGGCTGTGTAATCTGTGTCGCCATCGTATGTTACTTCGGAATTAGCAATAAAAGCAAAGTGGTCTGTTCTTTTGAGTGCATATGTTGTGACTTTTGAACCCTCTTTCTTTGCTTGTAAATAATGCCCTACAGTCTATTTTTTTAAATTGAACATTAGTAGTAGTTTTCAACTCAAATATTTGTATTCTTTTCCTCTGTATAAAAAAAGCATTTTAAACATATGATTAAACGGTGGTTTTTTGTTCGGCACAGGATTGTTGTGAAGCCCCAATCAGTACGCAACGTAAGCAGAAAGGAGCACCTTAACAAATAGGTAAAAGTATTTGTTTTTAGCTGTAACATGTGTATATTGTATAATAAATGCGTTTCTTATATTTATGTCGGAACAGTGTGCTACTTTTTATGTTGAGAGTATGCTTTTGTTATTTTACAATATATACTTTTATATCCAATTTGCGAACATTGGTATTTTCTGATAAGTTCTTTAGCGAACGCTAGCACATTTTTTTTTGTATAACACATGGATCGTCGCGATGTCCCTCACTAACGCAAGCACAGAGCAGAAAGAAGTGCACAATACAAGGTAAGTTTTTATTTATATTTAACTTATCCTTTTAATTTTACATAAAATGTGTTTTTTAGCCTTTGTTGAAATACTTTTTTTCCTTTCTGTTACTATTTTTTTGTTTCAATATATGTGTATTTTTATCACATCTGCCAAACTTGGTTATTTCCAGGTAAGTTCTTTTTCAACATGGGCACAATCCAGTGTGGGGCGCTGCCACAAAAAGGTAAAATTATTTTTTTCTTCTTCAGCACGTGTTTCTTGAACAATAACATATGCGTTTTTATTACCTTCATGTACACTGAAGTACGCTTTAATTCTGTTTTCCTCCCGTAATTTTTGTGGCTTTTATTTATTTGCAGGATCATCGTGAAGTCCCAGGGAGTACGCAACGCAAGCAGGAAGGAGCATTTAGACCTAAAGGTAAAAGAATTAGTTTTTTTCTTTACCATGTGTTTATCGTATGGGGAATTTTTTTACCTTCATTTAAACTTGAGTTTGCTTTGATTCTGTTTTCCTACCCTAATTTGTGTGTTTTTTATTTATTTACAGGATCATCGAAAAGCCCCAGGGAATACGCAACGCCAGCAGGAAGGAGCATCTGGACTGGAAGGTAATTGTATTTGTTTTTTTCTTTAGCATGTGTTTATTGTATGGGAAATGCGTTTTGTTACATTTATGTACGTATACTTTTCGACTTTTTATGTTGCGGAGATGCTTTTGTTATTTTATAGTACACTTGCTTTTATATTGAATCTACGAACAATAGTATTTTCTGGAAAGTTCGTCGGTTAACGCTACCACAATTGAGGGCGAGGTACAGCCACTTAAAGGTAAGGTTTCTTTTATGTGCAACATGTGCTTTTTGATGTATAATAAATGCGTTTTTTAAATTCATGTTTGAAGACTATTTTTCCCTATTTGTTACTAATGCTTTTTTTGTTTTATACCACACGTGGATCGTTGCGATGTCTCTCACTAGCGTAAACACAGAGCAGAAAAGAGTGCACAATACAAAGTAAGAGTAAATGTCTTTGTAAATGTTAATTTGTATGTTTACCATGTGGTTTTATTGTTGCAAATGTGCTTTTTTTATTTTATATATTTTATAATATACGCGTTTTTTTATTTATTCTGCAAACATTTGCTATACTTACGATCTCTCTAACTATTGCGAACACAAACCAGGGCCGCGCAAAGCCACAGAAGGTAGGAGTCTGTTTTTTGATGCATACGTGGTTTTATTAGTGTGACATACATGCGTTTTGTTTAAAGATGACCAGCAGTACTTTATATACCTTACAGTAACAGTATTTCTGTAAACAAAAACTTTTTTTTAAAGTTCCATTTTTTGCTAAGACAAATAACTTGAAGCCACATCGCATTATCCGCAACGCCATCTATTAGATGCACACTTTGACATACAGTTCCAGACGCAAGTCACACATACCCTCTAACAATTCAATTAATTCCCGCCTAGACATCCCTTTCATCCTTACAAGAAGACTTCTGCAGAAAAATTAACATACAGCTAGACAACAACATCCCATCTACATGCATTTCCTAAACAACAAGTGTTGTACTCTTTTATTATTCCTTTAAACTAACTACCTTTTATTACCTTTGCATGTACTTAAACAGAAAAAGCAAGCATTGAGAACATTTCTTGGAACTGAGCCATCCCGTATACATCAAGAAAGCTGAAAGCCGAACTACTTCTGTTATTAAAAAACGGTGAGTTACCTATGACATTGCAATGAAAATACGCTTTAGTGTTACCGTTTTTGCACATCCTTTAACAAATTTTAAAACTATCTTAAACGTAATGTTAATTATAAAGCTTTATTTTTATCTTGTATACACGCAAATATGTACAAACAAAAGATTTTTTTAACGCTGTTGTCCATGAGCTGTAGAATTACACGATGTTGCACAATACTTGAAGTTTGCGCGTTTATAGTGTGGTCCACCTTGCTTTAAATACGTGCATCTGTTCTCCTATTTATAAAAACAATTATTAGCCTGCATCTGTTTCCTTTATATTTGTAAACCGTTAACAAATTGCATTGAAATGTATATTTTTAATATCGCCGTTTAATTTGCTTTTGATTACATCTCGTACTAAATAATTTGCAATGGTTTAGCTTGCAATTTATTACAGTATTTTGCGACTTCAAATCTCTGCAACCTTCTAAACTATTTATCTAGAAAAATACGCTACAGTATGTTAATTCAAAATCTTCGAGCATCCAATTTGTATATGGTTGCGTGTCGTGCAAACATGAAGCTGTGAAATTGGTATTGTGGGCCTCTTTTATAAGCAAACATGTCCATCTTTATATTAACTCGAAATTTGCTTTAAGCTTTTTACTGTTTAATTAGTACTTTTACGTGCTGTTTTAAATATTTATACCGCATTTACTATTTTTTTTTTTTTACTAACTTCTATATTATGGTGTGAAAAAAACTGTTTGTCACGTATGCTATGTCTCTTTATAAATAGCGGATTTTGTTTAAAGCTGTGATAAGTTTTATAAATTGCCAACATATACATACTGTTATAAATCTCTAGTTTTGCATAAATTAATATGTTTTTTTAGTAGCGTTACCTACTACAATAAGACACCAAGGAAGTACATCGGCAAAGTCCCTAAAATGTCTATATTACACTTTTTCTTACAAAACGATTTCTACTACCTGCTGTTCCCTCCTACCACTGCTTTCCCGATGAATATATTAAAATCCCATTAATTGTTGTAAAAAAAAATAGTTATTATGCTATTGTAGCTTTAGATATTTTTTACAGCTTTTATAGATTTTCATGCACCACATACAATTTGTTTTACCAATTTTATTGCGTTTGCTGGTACTTTAACTCGCAGCCTCAAATTATCAAAAGTGAGGATTAAAATGTTTTTTTGTTGGGGGATTATGCAATTATACATCAATACTTCCTAAATACAGCATTTTGCATTACTAACTTATTCTATGCGTTAACTATCTTTTTATTGACTTTTTTAGATCTTTGCACCTAAAAAATCTTTTTTTATACAACCGGTCCCATATCCATCCGATAGCCAGAAGCCTTATTACTTTGATTCACCCAAAACGGTAAATTAGTTAAAACAGAATGCTAATATGTGTAAATTATATTTCCACTTTAGCGCTTCTATAATACACACTGAAACTTATTTAAACCAGTTGTTTTATATCGTTTTCTGCAAGCTACACAATGCACTCTTGCAAATTTACACATAACTAAGTGTTTAACACACACACACTTACATTTTTTAGGTTCTATAAGCTACTTGCTTTAGTTAACGTATGTCTTTTTTCTGTCACTGACAAGGACCTTACAATGGATACATATTTTGTAGTCATTACTGGCTTTTTTTAGTGTTTTAGTACCTTCTTTAAGCACCTACATTAATGCCTTGAACTACTTTTAAAATTAATTATCGGCACCATAAATCGTTTTTATTACACCCGCCGCTTACTTTGTCTATAGTTGCGTCTAGTAAAAGCAAAAATGTTATATCCATATTGTGTTTGATTGCTTTTTATCGTATTTATTACACCCGCCGCTTACTTTGTCTATGGTTGCGTCTAGTAAAAGCAAAAATGGTATACAGGCATTGCGTTTAATTGCTATTTTCAAATAGATGTATACCGTAAGAAAAATAAATAAACTTTGCTCTAAGCTTCATTATGGTTCCTCAATAGTTAACATGCTATATTAATTTCATAAGATACTTATGCTATTTAGCAAATATTTTTAGCGCAATTTTGTACTGCATGCCTCTAAATCCCCATCAATTGCGAATGCTCACATCTTAGTAATTACAATAGTTGGAACATTGCGTAAGGCCCAAAAACAGATAAACTATAAAGAAAGACATAAATTACTCTAAGCTTTACTGTACTTGATCAATACTTTATATACTATTTTAATTTTATAGCATAGTTTTGTTATTTACTGATTATTTTATAGTTACATCATGTATTTTAGATGAAAAAGCTTTTTATTACGTTTGCTACATGCCTTTAAATGCCATTTCATGGCGCTCGGTGTTATGCTCTAGTACAGACGTTTTTTTCCCCTCACAAACTGCAATAAACAGGCACATTAATGTACACCAAATTTTATGCTCACTTGTTAGTGCTAGCAGGAATTATAACAATGTGCTACATTACAGACAACCCCCCCCCACACTGTTGTGTTTGTAAACCTACGCTTAGTAAAATTACTCAACAGCCGCACATTATCACTTACCCCCCCCAGGATTTGGCACTTCAAGTAGTGAATTTCACTGAGTAAAATGAAGGCAGACCAAAACTGCACAAAAAAACGGGTGTTATTACAGTGGGCAAACAATACATTCACCGGCAACACCAAACGCTTTTGCTATATCACTGCTGTTGAATATACAATGTCACAGTCTTCAACTTTATGTAATCTCCAGCAGCACGGAGCCTAACACCGTAGGGTGTCTCATACCAAACAGAGAACATTTCCATAACAGACCTGCTTTTTTAGCAGCAGACAGGGCAGGCCAGCATGTGAGAAAAACTGGGGCGGGGTGGGTTTGTGAAAGAGAATGTTGAGGACAGATAAAAAAAGACGAGCAATACCAAATGTGGGAGGTTAGGGCCTAGCCTGCAGGGGGCAAATAAGCTTGTTAAGTGACAGACTAATTGCTCAGGAGGTGTTCGACTTTAATTTCAAAAGCAGCAGCAAACATGTTTAAAACCTTTGCTTTTTGCTAGTCTGTTGCTTTTCCAATATTTGGTGCCTTAATTGCAGCACAAACTCAGTAAAGGGGGTGAACGGCAGAATTTTTTCACAAGCATGTGTTGCGGTCATTTCTGTAAAAATGGTTTATCATACTTGGATAAAAACATACTATTTTTTTCTAACTTTTCCTGCACTATACAATATACATGCTCCCACATACTTAAACAATACTTTTAATTTATAACACACACATACTTTTTAGCTACTAGAAGCTAATTAACTAATACAACATTGTTTTTTTCCAGTCATTTCAACGTGCTTTCACAATATTTATACTATTATATTACATTATTAGAGCTTACGTAGGTAGGGTCTCATCAGTTTTAACATTTACATTGTATTACAAGGAAATATACACAAGTGCGCCTATAGACCTCTGCTTTGTATTTTAATTGTTACAGTAATATCAGTTGCATTGCGATTATCGCATAAAAGCATCAAATATACATAAAATACATTGTTATGCTAGGGTAAACCGCACTATTTTTAAACATGCACCCACATACTTACATAATACTTATAATTTATACCACACGCATTCTTTTTTACTACTATAAACTAATTTGATAACAAAACATCTGTGTTTTTCTAGTCATTCCCAAGTACTTTACAACATTTATGCTATTACATTCCATAATCAAAGCTGTACATGGGCTGCATCTCACTAGTAATTAGCTATCCCATTGTATTACAAGGGAACATGCAAACATGCGTCTATATACATCTCTGTTTTTTATTCAAAACTGCAAGCACAAAATGTCCTCTTGCTGTCAATGCTCAGATCTTAGTAATACAGTACTTATTGCATCCCCTCATTCATCCCCCCCACACCTCTCGTGTAAGTCAGCAGCCTCTCAGGCACACACACAGCCACACACCAAACTTTACTTGTTTTTCAAGCACCATTTATTTTTTGGGTACTTGGTCTTCTCCCATCACTTCTTACAGCACGCACAATATTTTTATGCAACTTATTTTAACTTTTGCATTAAGCTTCTGCCCACACCTTTGTGAGGGCAGTATTAGAAACCCAGCACATGCCATCAAACCCCACTACACACTGTGCCAATGTTCACATATCAGTAATACAGTAATTATTGCATCACATCATGCACCCCTCCCCCCTCGTGTAACTCCGCAATTTCCAAGACACACACACAACCACTCACCAAACTAAGCTTGTTTTTCAAACACCATTTACTTTCTGTTGTAGTTTATTTTCCTCCCATCACTTCTTAGAGCATGTTAAATATGTATTATGCAACTTCTTTTTCACTTTTGCATTGTTGAGTTTCCTACCCATAAAGTCCAACACCCTGAACTAGCGTTACATCACATCTTAGCACTACTGATGTTCCCATTCACTGTGTCAATTGTGTCTTCCTCTCCAAACTTTTCTTTTTCTGCAGACACCATTTACTATCTATTGAACTTTCTTCTTAGAGCACATGCAATATTGATTTTTGCATTGTTACGTTTCTGCCCACAAAAAGTCCAAGAAAAAAGTTTTAGGTACACTAACACCCTAAGCTACTTTTACCTTACACCTTATCACTATCAATATTCCCAGCCACTGCATAAATTGTATCTTTCTCTCAGTTGTATTCTTTGCCCCCTCACTATTGCTCCACCCTGTGCGCGGCTATGCCAGGGTGTTTTGTAAGCAGCCATATGATGAAGCATTTCACACCTGTGTAAGTGAGAGCAGTATTAACACACACAGCACATGCCATCAAACAACACCACTACACGCTGTACCAATGTTCACATCTCAGTAATACAGTAGTTATTTTATCACATCATGCACCCTCCCCCTCTTGTGTAACTCAGCAATTTTCCAGACACACACACAGCCACTCACCAAACTTAGCTTGTTTTTCAAACACCATTTACTTTCTTTTCTATTTAGTTTTTTTCCCATCACTTCTTACAGCACGTGCAATATTTATTATGTATCTTCTTTTTACCTTTTGCATTACATTTCCTGCCCACAAACTCCAACAATTTTTTTTTAACACGCTAACACCCAAAGCTAGCTTTACCTCACACCTCATCACTACTGACGTCCCCATTCACTGTGTTAATTGTGTCTTTCTCTTAGTTATATTGTCTCCCCTCCTTATTGCTCCACCCTGTGCGCAGCTACACCACAATGTTTTGTAAGCAGCCCTATGATAAAGCATGTCACATCTATGTTAGTGAGGACAGTATTAGCATACACAGCACAGGCAGTCAACAACACTACACGCTTTGCCAATATTCATGTCTCAGTAATACAGTAGTTATTACATCACATCATGCACCCCCGTCGTGTAACTCAGCAACTTCCCAAACACACACACAGCCATTTACCAACCTCAGCTTGTTTTTCAAACACCATTTACTCTCTTTTGTACTTTGTTTTCCTCCCATCACTTCTTACAGCATGTTAAATATTTATTTGGCTTCTTTTTAACTTTTGCATTGTTGAGTTTCCTGTCCATAAAGTCCAAGAATATATTTTTTCACATGCTAACACCCTGAACTAGCTTTACATCACATCTTAGCACTACTGACGTTCCCACTCACTGCGTCAATTGTGTCTTTCTCTCAGTTGTATTGTCTCCCCCTCCCTATTGCTCCACCCTGTGCGTGGCTACGCCAGGGTGTTTTGTAAGAAGCCCTATGATGAAGCTCGTCACACCTGTGTGAGTGAGGGCAGTATTAGCGCACACAGCACATGTCATCAAACACCACTACACGCTGTGCCGATGTTAGCATCTCAGTAATACAGTAGTTATTTCATCACATCATAAGCACCCCATGTAAGTCAGCAATTTCTCACACACACAGCCACTCACTAAACTTAACTTGTTTTTCAAACACCATTTACTTTCTTTTCTACTTTTTTTCCCCCATCACTTCGTAGGACATGTGCAATATTTCTTATATAACTTCTTTTTAACTTTTGCATTGCTAAGTTTCCTGCCTAAAAAGTCCAACAATTTTTTACCACACTTACACTCCCAGCTAGCTTTACTTCACACATCATCACTACTGATGTTTCCGTTCACTGTGTCAATTGTGTCTTTCTCTCACTTGTATTGTCTCCCCCTTCCTATTGCTCCACCCTGTGCACAGCTACGCCACAATGTTTTCTAAGCAGCCCTATCATAAAACATTTAATATCTGTGTGAGTAAAGGCAGTATTAGCACACACAGCACATGCTGTCAACACCACTATACACTGTGCCAATATTCACATCTCAGTAATACAGTAGTTATTGCATCACATCATGCACCCCCCTCGTTTATCTCTGCAACTTCCCAAACACATACATAGTCACTAACCAAACTTAGCTTGTTTTTCAAACACCATTTACCCTCTTTTGTAGTTTGTTTTTCTCCCATCACTTAGAGCACGGGTACTCATAGTACGGCCCGCGGGCCGTCAGCGGCCCGGCAAGCCTTCCTTGGCGGCCCGCGGACCTTGCAGACATAGTGCCTGTGCCCTGTGCTTGTCAGCGAACACCGCCGGTTACAGCAGCGCGGAGCTGTGAGGCCGGGCGATTCTTTTAAAGGCCATTTACTTGTTAATGAGGCTTTGTTGTATTTCACCTCTTCTTAGCGCCCCTGCCTCTCCCCTCTGAATGAGTGGAGAGGCAGGGGCGCTAAGAAGAGGTGAAATACAACAAAGCCTCATTAACAAGTAAATGGCCTTTAAAAGACCTGTGAAGTACTTGGGTGCGGCGGCCGTTTGCGTTCCCTGGAAGCTGTCAGCGAGGGGTGAGGTGACAGAGGACAGCAGGGTGAGGTGATGGAGGGCAGCAGGGAGTGAGAGCAGGGGGTGAGGTGACAGCGGGAGGAAGACAGAGTGCGACAGAGGGAGGAAGAGGGAGGGAGAGAGAGGGAGAGGAGGAAGACAGGGAGAGGAGGAAGACAGGAAGAGGAGGAAGACAGGGAGAGGGGGGAAGACAGGGAGAGAGAGAGGGAGACAGAGGGGGAGGGAGGGAGGGAGAGGGAGGGAGACGGAGGGAGAATGGAGGAGGGAGGGAGGGAGACAGAGTGAGGGAGACAGAGGAAAGAGAGCAATAGAGAGAGGGAGACGGAGAGAGGGAGGGAGAGGGAGAGAGAGAGGGAGGGAGGGGGACAGAAAGAAAGGGAGACAAACAGTGAGTGAGACAGAGGGAGGGAGAGAGAGGGAGGCAAACAGGGAGGGAGACAGAGAGAAAGGGAGACAAACAGAGTGATGGACGGAGAGAGAGACAGAGAGAAAGGGAGACAAACAGAGTGATGGACGGAGAGAGAGACAGAGAGAAAGGGAGACAAACAGAGTGATGGACGGAGAGAGAGACAGAGAGAAAGGGAGACAAACAGAGTGATGGACGGAGAGAGAGACAGAGAGAAAGGGAGACAAACAGAGTGATGGACGGAGAGAGAGACAGAGAGAAAGGGAGACAAACAGAGTGATGGACGGAGAGAGAGACAGAGAGAAAGGGAGACAAACAGAGTGATGGACAGAGAGAGAGACAGAGAGAAAGGGAGACAAACAGAGTGATGGACGGAGAGAGAGACAGAGAGAAAGGGAGACAAACAGAGTGATGGACGGAGAGAGAGACAGAGAGAAAGGGAGACAAACAGAGTGATGGACGGAGAGATAGATAGAGAGGGCGGGAGACAGAGTGAGAGATAGATAGATAGATAGATAGAGAGGGCGGGAGACAGAGTGAGAGATAGATAGATAGATAGAGAGGGCGGGAGACAGAGTGAGAGATAGATAGATAGATAGAGAGGGCGGGAGACAGAGTGAGAGATAGATAGATAGATAGAGAGGGCGGGAGACAGAGTGAGAGATAGATAGATAGATAGAGAGGGTGGGAGACAGAGTGAGAGATAGATAGATAGATAGATAGATAGATAGATAGATAGAGAGGGCGGGAGACAGAGTGAGAAATAGATAGATAGATAGATAGATAGATAGATAGATAGATAGATGATAGATAGAGAGGGCGGGAGACAGAGTGAGAAATAGATAGATAGATAGATAGGGCGGGAGACAGAGTGATAGATAGATAGATAGATAGATAGATAGATAGAGAGGGCGGGAGACAGAGTGAGAGATAGATAGATAGATAGATAGATAGATAGATAGATAGATAGATAGATATGTGTGCATACCGGGTTTGGTGGCTCAGTGGATGAAGGCGTCCGCTGCAGTGGCCTGTGTTCAACCTCATGGTCATAGTTTTTTTTTGCTCTAGCCCCGCCCCCTCCCCCACTGGCCCCGCCCCCACCGGTGCGGCCCTCAGCCAGAAACCACACTGTAAATTTGGCCCCCGAGAGAAAGTTTGTGAGTACCCATGACTTAGAGCATGTTAAATATTTATTATGCAACTTCTTTTTAACTTTTGCATTGTTGAATTTCCTACCCCTAAAGTCCAAGGATATATTTTTTCACACGCTAACACCCTGAACTATCGTCAACACCACTACACGCTGTGCCAATATTCACATCTCAGTAATACAGTAGTTATTGCATCACATCATGCACCCCCCTCGTGTAACTCAGCAACTTCCCAAACACACACGCAGCCACTCACCAACCTCAGCTTGTTTTTCAAACACCATTTTCTTTTCTACTTTGTTTTCCTTCCATCACTTCTTAGAGCATGCTAAATATTTATTATGCGACGACTTTTTAACTTTTGCATTGTTGAGTTTCCTGCCCATAAAGTCTAAGAATATATTTTCCCACACGCTAACACCCTGAACTAGCTTATCACACCTTAGCACTACCGATGTTCTCATTCACTGTGTCAATTGTGTCTTTCTCTCAGTTGTATTGTCTCACCGCTCCCTATTGCTCCACCGTGTGTGTGGCTACGCCAGGGTGTTTTGTAAGCAGCCCTATGATGAAGCATGTCACATGTGTGTGAGTGAGGGCAGTATTAGCACACACAACACATGCCATCAAACACCACTACATGCTGTACCAATGTTTGCATCTCAGTAGTACAGTTATTTCATCACACCATAAGCCCCACCCCCACCCCCACCCTCATGTAACTCAGCAATTTCCCAGACACACACACAGCCATTTACCAAACTTAACTTGTTTTTCAAACACCATTTTCTTTCTTTTCCACTTTTTTTCCCCATCACTTCTTAGAGCATGTGCAATATTTATTATATACCTTTTTTAACTTTTGCATTGTTAAGTTTCCTACACAAAAGGTCCAACACTTTTTTTTACCACACTTACACTCAGAGCTAATTTTACCTCACACCTCACTACTAACGTTCCCATTCACTGTGTCAATTGTGTCTTTTTTCTCTCAGTTATATTGTCTCCCCTTCCTATTGCTCCATCCTGTGCACAGCTACGCCACAGCAGCCCTGATACAGCATGTCACATCTGTGTGAGTGAAGGCAGTATTGGCACACACAGCACATGCCGTCAACACCACTACACACTGTGCCAATATTCACATCTCAGTAATACAGTAGTTATTGCATTACGTCATGCTAACCCAAACCACACAAGAAACTTAATATTAATTACAACTGTGCATTGCATTGCCAAGGAAGCATTGTAGGGCAATAAATCCTTTACAAACAGTCGCTTTCTCTGTAAAGTTGCCTATACTTTTCCCAAAGCTCGCTAGTTACAGCTTAACATTAGATTATTTAGGGTTGCATTGTACTGAAACAATTTTTTTTTTAAAACACTCATTTTCTGTCTGATGTGACCATAGCTTAAAGTTTAAGCTTTTTTAATATTGTACACAAAACAAAGTTACTGTTTATTGTATTATGCAATTAATAACCATTAACACAGTCAGTAACCATAACAGTCCTAACAGTTGCATTACAAAGTAAAGTAAAATTAGGGCTTTTAAACTGTTTTGCACATAATGCTGCTTTTAAAATACACTCCACTTTTTACACCTAATTATCATTAGGTAAAATTTAAATGGTTCTTAAAAGAATAAATATATACATGCAATTACAAATATATACAAAAAGCATCCTAACCACTATATCTTACTTCATAAACACTACTTTACCTTTACATTTTACAATATGTTTGAGGAAATAACATCTCACATTTTTTTCAAGGAACAAATATATTACATTTTGGCATTTTAATGTAATATTTTCTTAATTTAAAGTTAAAACTACAGCATGTCATAAAACAAATTTCTGTATATATATATATATATATATATATATATATATATATATATATATACAGAATGTGTATGTTCTAAAAGTAATGCTTGCTTTATTATTCCTTCCACAGGTTGCTGATTCACAATCAAAACATCATCAAGATAAAAATTGTTTACTATTTTTTGTTCTATACACTTTATTAAACAACTTTACTTAAAAATACACCTCTAAGAATAGAAAGCAGGCTAAAAACTCTCTATATCAGTATATCTATCTCTCTCTCTCTCTCTCTCTCTCTCTCTCTCTCTCTATATATATATATATATATATATATATATATATATATATATATATATATATATATATATATAATTCAACAAAGTCGCTCCTTCCGACAGTCGCGGCCCCAAGGAAGGTGGCGCACACACCGGCGGAGCACGCCAGTAGTAAAATCCAGTCACAAGAATTGCTAGTCGTGCACTCTCAGTAATACGAATCACTGACACTCCAGAGATTCAAGGGTGTTTAATTACAACGCGTTTCAGCTTGCAGAGAAGACTTGTTCACGTAATCAGACAGTGCACCACAAACCATGACTGATAAAGCTTCTAGCTGTAAGCATAAACAAAGGACAACCATTGTCGTTCTGTAACTTTGACGGCAGACATCTTAGAATGGTATGTTTTCACAGTAAGGTAACATGCAAAATGATTAGCATAATGTAATAACGTTTTCAGAATAAACTATCAATGACTGTGAATCATAACAGATACAAACAATATTGTTATGCATGTAAAAGTGAAAATACATAGTGTCTGCATTAATCAAAGAGTGATCAAACTCAAATGATGCCGGCCACATCATGGTTGTCAGTGAAAATATTGCGACCTGCTGACTGGTTGCATGTTGATAAACACAATTAACAATATTGTTTGAATCTCCGGAGTGTCAGTGATTCGTATTCCTGAGAGCGCACGACTAGCAATTCTTGTGACTGGATATATATATATATATATATATATAAAGTATATAGCACAGATAGATACAATTAAATATATCTAGATACATACCTGAAAATAAAAGTACATTAATAAAAACAGTCTCAAAACACATAATTTCTGTATTAATATAAATATGATTAAAATAATACAAGCAGATTATCATCAAGGACATGAGAAATTTGCAACCAATTAAATGCAATTATACATAACTACTACAAACTTGCAAATACATGGAATACAGAGGATTTACATTATATTATGAACTTGGGCGATGCTTTATATACAGAAATGCATTCTATAAATAAAGAACTACTTGTGTATCATGATGATTTACCAAATTACATACAACAGAATAATAACATCTATTCTATTAGGCTTAATAAACGTTATTATGGAAACATATTCAAACCTTTTGATCCATTATATCCAAATATACAAACAGCATTAAAATCTTCCCTAAATTTGCA
Source organism: Triturus cristatus (assembly GCF_964204655.1). Taxonomy (NCBI): domain Eukaryota; kingdom Metazoa; phylum Chordata; class Amphibia; order Caudata; family Salamandridae; genus Triturus; species Triturus cristatus. Next base: position 1,204,706,241 of record NC_140593.1, on the reverse strand, counting down.
TTCTGGTGTCTTACTTTGCATGGATATCTATGTTATATCCATTATAAACAATAACAATGCATACTTTGTATTTGATTCACATAGCCGTGATAACAAAGGAATGCCTCACCCAAATGGAACATGTATTACTATACAAATTACCTTTGAGAAACTTATAAAATACATTACAAATCTGGCAAATTGTATAAAGCTCCCAAATACTAATTGTGTTGCATTTGAATTGACTCCCATAGATATAAATACAATTAGAACAGATTCACTGCAGAAAGCATTGCAGAAAAAAAATGCAGGTACTTTACCAATCAAAAACATTTATGTGCATTCTACTGAAGCATGTAAAAATTCTTCTACACACACACTGCAAACACATATAGAAACAGCAAGAAAATATAATCAAAATACCAATAGCATTTTTAATACAGAGCAACCATCTTCTTCGTTATATAATACACATATTACTAAAACATATCCAAATATAGTAAGCAATATACTTTTGCCTACCACAATAACAAAACAAAATAAACTCTCTAGAACTAACAGCGATAGCATAAGTAAGATACAAGAACCATTTACAACAATACATTATACAAATACTACCGACACATATGCAATTATAGTTAGAAAAACACTTAAACGCACCACAGAAACATACAGAACACCACAAAATAGTAACAGCACCAACATAAATAATTTACAACAACCAACTACATCAACATGTAATTTACATACGACAAACACATATACAGATATCTTACACAATACATACATACCTATTACTAAAACTGATACAATAATTGTCCCAAAAAATACCACCAATAGCATATTACCAAAAAGGAAACGTATAACAGAGAATTCTTTCATAACACATCAGCAAATATATCAAGATACCAATTTAGACCAACAAAATTTAGATCATCCTGAAAAAGAAAAAAATAGTTTAAATAAAGTAAATGATGATCAAGGGCATACAAATATTGTAGACAATCCAACATGTTCACAATGTCTACCAAATAGTATATTTGCAATTATACATAACTACTATAAAACTGCATATACTTGGAATACACAAGATTTACATTACATTATGGATCTAGGAGATGCTTTATATATAGAAATGCATGCCATTAATAAGGAAATATTTATGCAACCAGAATATTTGCCTAATTACATAGAGCACAATAACATCATATATTCTATTAAGCTCTCTGAACCCTTTATAAAAGACATAATACACCCAGCACAACCTTTAAATCCTGACATTATAACAACATTACATTTTACACTAAATTTACAGGCGGGCATATTAATATGTATAGATACAGATGTAATTTCAGTATTTAAGTCTATCCATACATACTTTATATTTGATTCACATAGCCAAGATAGAAAAGCAATGCCTCACCCTAATGGAACATGCATTGCTATAGAAATAAATACCTATAATAAAGTTATAGAATACATTATGAAGCTAGCTAATAAATTAAAGCTACAAAATTCAGATAATGTCACATTTCAATTAACTCCAATAAAGATAAACACAATTAACAAAAAATGACTTGAAGAAACACAAAGAAACCACACCCTAAAAAAACTTAAAACTGTAAAGAACATATATGTCCATACTACAATATTACCACATATTTCTTCAACTACCTTACAGGTAGAAAATAAGATTATACAAAATCCTAACAGCAATAGCCCAGTAAATAGACATCAACCTTCTACATCCAAAATTTATTTGCCTTCCAAACTAACTGATAGCAATACACTTAGACCTATTACAATAACAGAAAAATCACAACCAAAAAATAGTAAATGCAGTGACATAATAAATATACACCAACCATCAACATTAATAAATAATGCAGATAGTAAATATACTAACCAATACATTTATATCTACTACAGAATTAAATACTCCAAAAACACCAGTTACTATTCAATAACTAGAAAAACCAATAACAGAAAAAGATAGCATACAGAAGAACACAGAGAAAATACAATTAGCAGTCATACGAACAAATATACAAACTACCAATAATATAATTAGTAACTTTCATGCACAAATATCATATGGCCCAGAGTACACTTGTACTATTTGCAATCAATATGGCATAAACCAACAGTAAGAAAAACACACAGTATTTAAAAAAAAAAAACAAGGTAACATTAGCAAATACAAAACAGATGATATATGCAAAACATGTTACACATATATTTCTAAAGACAAAATACCACTCTGTTCTTTTTATAATGGAATGGCATTCCCCGATACACCAACAGAATTACACTTACATAATCTAGAAGAAAGATTAGTATCACAAAGAATCCCCTTTTTACAAATTAAAACACTGCCACGTGAATTCCAGAAATCATTATCAGGTGCTGTTGTTAATGTATCTGCAAGTGTTATGACAACAGTTACTATATTACCCAGGCAAATTAATGATAACATGACAATTCCCATAAAATTAAAAAGAAAATTAAGTTATAAATCCTATACACATTTTGAAAATGTTAGACCAAATGAAGTAAAACGTGCAGCTCTATGGTTCGCAAATAATAGCAGTATGTACCAAGAATATGGAGTCACTGTTAAACCAGATTTGGAATACAGACCTGAAGATATAACGCATTGTAGTGAAACTTCTGAAACAAACAATACATCTGATTCCTCAGACAACACTGCAGCAGGAAACTTAGATACTATATTAACTAATGAAACTATTACTGGTGAAAACATTAATATCTTAAGTTTAGCACCTGCAGAATATAACACACCAAGAGGTCTATATGAAGATAAAGATTCCGAATATTTAGCTTTCCCTAAAATATTTGGTGGAGAGCGAAGGCCTAGTAATAAAGATAGACATGTACCAATACATTACAGCACAATATGTCAATGGGAATTAAGAAGCTATGATAAAAGAGTAGCTAAATCTCTAACAAATATTTTCTTTAAATTAAAAAAATTACATATAAAACAAATACAAGGAAAAATATACACATCACTCAGAAAATACTTTAATAATGGGAAAGTTATAACTGCAAAAGACATTAAAAACAAATTAGAAAGCATTTTGCAATTCAATGAAGGGTATAAAATACTTAAAACTATTCGTTGCTCCCCACCATATTGGGAGCATTGCAAAAAAGACCTTTTTGCTATGATAAGGCAATTAGGAATTCCAACCTTTTTTTAACATTATCTGCCGCAGAAACAAAATGGTATCATTTAATAAACATATTATTGCGTATTGAAAAAAGGAAAGAATGTACAAAAGAAGAATTTGAAAATATGTCATGGGGGAACAAAATGCACAGTAATACAACAGAATCCAATAACATGTGCAAGACATTTTGACTTCCAAGTTAGGAAATTATTTAATTGTATTTTATTACATGAAAGTAACCCAATTGGAAAAATTATAGATTACTTTTATAGAGTTGAATTCCAACAACGGGGATCACCACATAGACATGCTTTAATATGGATAGAAAATGCTCCAGAATATGAAACATCAGAACTGAATGAAGTTATTACTTTTATAAATAAGTATGTAACATGCAAAAACACAAGATACATATATAGAACCTTTATTACCACTTCAAAGACACGGGCATGCAAAAACTTAAACAAAAAAAGAACATGCAAAAACCAGTACCCTAAATATCCAATGCCAGAAACTCTTATACTAGAAACATTAGCACTAGACAAAACAGATAAAGAGCTGCTACAGAAAATTGAACTAATACATGCAACTATGAACACACAAGAATTCCAAAGTTATTTTTATAGTCAATTTGTATATTATATGCTACTAGATATAAAACAATATATTTTATGTATACAATCTAATAGAAAAAAATACTTTTTTTTTTTTTTTAAAAGAACACCAGCGGAATGCTTTATTAATAACTACAATGCTACAATTTTACAAGCATGGCAGACAAACATAGATATACAATACATACTAGACGCATATGCATGTGCAGTATATATTGTTTCAGATATTAGCAAATCACAACGCGGAATGAGCAAAATAATTGCACAAGCAGCAAAAGAAGTAAATCATAAGCCAAATATTAAAGATCAACTTAAGCACATGGGTAACAAGTTCTTAAACTGTACAGAAATGAGTGCACAGGAAGCTGCCTATCTAATACTTCAAATTCCTTTATGGAAAAGTTCTAGATCTTTTATATTCATTAATGCTAACCCCTCAGAATAGCGTACATACTTATTGAGAGACATAGATACTATAAATTCATTACCAGATACATCCAGTAGCATACAATATGATATTATTGTAAAATACAGCAAACGGCCTCAAACATTAGAAAAATGTACATTAGCTGACTATGCATCCATGTATAATGAAAATAAAAAAACGAAAAAAAGGAATTGACCATGACAATTTTCTTACAGAAAATAACTTTTACAGCTCAGATGAGTAAGAACTTGAGATTAACTTACATTATGAAACAATATCAACAGACTATACAAAACGCAAAAAAAAAAAATCATTCGGTATTGCAGATTTAACAAAAACAACGACTCTGAAAATTATTACAGGGAATTACTAATGCTTTATTACCCATGGAGAGTAGAAAAAAAATAATTGGTGATAGGATACATATTATGAACAATATCTACAAATTAAAGACACAGTTGACTTAAATCATAACAGATTCAATGAGCAAATTAAAACACTCACAACTAATAGCAAGGCCAACGATGATACAATGCACACATCACCAGTATCTCCAATAGCTACGGAAACAGCTGACACCATATGTATGCAAAATCTAACTACAGAACAACTCAACTTTATATACCATCACTTACATTGGATAAAAACAAAAGAAACACCTTGCTAAACGTTTTGTACTGGTGGTGCAGGAGTTGGAAAAAGCTTCCTTATTACTGCACTTTACTAAACCTTAGTACGTTACTACAATACAAAAGCAGGAGAAAATCCAGATAACATATATGTATTGCTTACAGCTCCAACAGGCAAAGCAGCACATAACATAAATGGTAAAACACTACATAGCACATTTAGGATACCTGTTTCACAAATGTTAACTCATAAACCACTCATTCATGAAAACAGGAGTACACTACAAAATGAATGAATGCATCTTAAATTACTAATAATAGATGAAATATCAATGGTAGGAACAAATATGTTCAATGTCATACATAACAGATTACAAGAAATACAAATGTCTAACCTACCCTTTGGAGGGATCTCCATTTTAGCAATTGGAGATTTCTATCAATTAAAACCAGTTTTTGACACATACATATTTGAAAATTCTAGACATTCCTATGGACCAGTAAGTACTAATTTATGGCAAAACACATTTCAGATTATTTGAACTAACAAAAATTATGAGACAACTAAATGACCTACCATATGCAGAACTACTGAACAGATTAAGAGAAGAGAAACAAACATAGATATAATACAGATACAATTATGAGAACTAGAACCACCAGAAGGCATTAACAAAACTATACCTTATATTATTTCGACAAAGAAGTTATTAACATTAATAATGAAGTTTTAATGCAACATATACAAAACTATCCTGTTTACACAGCAAACACAATAGATACAGTTGCATCTGATCTAACAGAACAAGTAAAGCAAACAATACTCAAACAATTACCCACTGATCCAACAAAAACAATGGGCCTTCCATACATATGACATATTGCATTAAAATTACGCTATGATTTAACTAGTAATATAAATGTTAATGATGGCTTAACAAATGGTGCAACAGGTATAGTACAATTTGTTGAAGCTATCAATAACACCCCAAATGTAATATGGATTCGTTTTGATAATGAAAACGTAGGGAAATTAACAAAGCAGCAAAATAGACACACATATCACACAACCATTTTGCCTCATGGACACCAATTCATCCTATATCACGACATTTTCAATTTACACTAAAATCTATAACAATTATACGCAAACAATTTCCACTGCGCCAATCATCTGCACGTACTATACAAGGCGAAACTATTGATCCACTTTATATCCACTTTAACAATAGCAAAATACATCACTTGCATTATGTAGCTTTAAGCAGAGCAAAATCAATATCAAACATGTATATTAAAAACTTTAATAAAGACAAAATAGTTGTACATCCAAAAGTACATGAAGAAATGAGCAGATTAAGAACAAATGTGCAATTGCAAATCTCAGTACCACAATGGAACAATATACCCAACATTTTAATATTATTGTACATAACATAAGCTAACTATTATATTTTACATATATATATGCAAACAGAAACCTACATGCATGCAAATAATATATATGTATATGCATATGCACAAATATATATGCATATATATATATCTACACACACATTTATATAAATATAGATTTGTATATATATATATATATATATATATATATATATATATATATATATATATATATATATATATATATACAGCTTATAGGAGGTGTCCAAAAAACGAATAGCACTCGCACACAGAGTAGCTTTCCCCATCGCTATTTGTTGGTAAAGCAGTTGCACTTGCCAGTAAAATTCAGCATCCAACTACAGCCCTGACGCGTTTCGAATCATCTTTTTCAAAGGGTGATTGCAGTCTAAAAGCACATGTGTGCCAAAGCCCACCTTGTAATGCGTTATCGTGAGTCCTAATTGGACAACTCTGAATGAGCCATCACGTTGCATGCTGGTAGGTGAAGTCCGCTTATTAATCCCCAAATGGATGCGCTTATGAAATTTGATGCAATTCGAGCTCTAACATGAGCCCTGGAGAGCGCTGCTGCATTGATCCATCTCTGTGCCTCACTCTGAAGCTCATGACATCTAGAGCTCCGTGACCTTCCTTATGAAGTGGTGCAGATTCAGTGGCAGGACGGCCGCTCAATATCCAGCTTACAGGAGGTAAATCTGAATCTGCACCACTTCATAAGGAAGGTCACGGAGCTCTAGATGTCATGAGCTTCAGAGTGAGGCACAGAGATGGATCAATGCAGCAGCGCTTTCCAGGGCTCATGTTAGAGCTCGAATTGCATCAAATTTCAAAAGCGCATCCATTTGGGGATTAATAAGCGGACTTCACCTACCAGCATGCAACGTGATGGCTCATTCAGAGTTGCCCAATTAGGACTCACGATAACGCATTACAAGGTGGGCGTTGCCACACATGCGCTTTTAGACTGCAATCACCCTTTGAAAAAGATGATTCGAAACGCGTCAGGGCTGTAGTCGGATGCTGAATTTTACTGGCAAGTGCAACTGCTTTACCAATAAATAGCGATGGGGAAAGCTACTCTGTGTGCGAGTGCTATTCGTTTTTTGGACACCTCCTGTAAGCTGGATATTAAACGGCCATCCTGCCGCTGAATCTGCACCACTTCATAAGGAAGGTCACGGAGCTCTAGATGTCATGAGCTTCAGAGTGAGGCACAGAGATGGATCAATGCAGCAGCGCTTTCCAGGGCTCATGTTAGAGCTCGAATTGCATCAAATTTCAAAAGCGCATCAATTAGGGATTAATAAGCGAACTTCACCTACCAGCATGCAACGTGATGGCTCATTCAGAGTTGTCCAATTAGGACTCACGATAACGCATTACAAGGTGGGCGTTGCCACACATGCGCTTTTAGACTGCAATCACCCTTTGAAAAAGATGACTCGAAACGCGTCAGGGCTGTAGTCGGATGCTGAATTTTACTGGCAAGTGCAACTGCTTTACCAATAAATAGCGATGGGGAAAGCTACTCTGTGTGCGAGTGCTATTCATTTTTTGGACACCTCCTGTAAGCTGGATATTGAGCGGCCGTCCTGCCGCTGAATCTGCACCACTTCATAAGGAATGTCTCGGAGCCCTAGATGTCATGAGCTTCAGAGTGAGGCACAGAGATGGATCAATGCAGCAGCGCTTTCCAGGGCTAATTAAAATTGATACTTGTATAGCGCACTACTCACCCGCAAGGGTCTCAAGGCGCTTGTACGAATACCGCTGTGGAACCCATCCTGGCTTTCCCTGTGAGGCGTCCACTCCTGGGCACCCCCAATGTGGAGGCCAGGCATCCTTAGCGTTGTGGGGGCCGTTGTGGAGATTAAGCAAGCTATTACCCAGAGTTGCAGAGCAGGACTCCATGATTGGAATGGCACCGAGGCGAGAATTATCAGGTCCGTGGAATTTTTGAGCCCAAGACCCGCCGAGGCGGGGAATTGAACCCTGGTCCCGGGCTAGACCTCTGCATCAGGGTCTGCCACTCCAATCATTGAGCCACACTTCTCCACCTCATGTTAGAGCTCGAATTGCATCAAATTTCAAAAGCGCATCCATTTGGGGATTAATAAGCGGACTTCACCTACCAGCATGCAACGTGATGGCTCATTCAGAGTTGTCCAATTAGGACTCACGATAACGCATTACAAGGTGGGCGTTGCCACACATGCGCTTTTAGACTGCAATCACCCTTTGAAAAAGATGATTCGAAACGCGTCAGGGCTGTAGTCAGATGCTGAATTTTACTGGCAAGTGCAACTGCTTTACCAATAAATAGCGATGGGGAAAGCTACTCTGTGTGCGAGTGCTATTCGTTTTTTGGACACCTCCTGTAAGCTGGATATTGAGCGGCCGTCCTGCCGCTGAATCTGCACCACTTCATAAGGAAGGCCACGGAGCTCTAGATGTCATGAGCTTCAGAGTGAGGCACAGAGATGGATCAATGCAGCAGCGCTTTCCAGGGCTCATGTTAGAGCTCGAATTGCATCAAATTTCATAAGCGCATCCATTTGGGGATTAATAAGCGGACTTCACCTACCAGCATGCAACGTGATGGCTCATTCAGAGTTGTCCAATTAGGACTCACGATAACGCATTACAAGGTGGGCATTGCCACACATGCGCTTTTAGACTGCAATCACCCTTTGAAAAAGATGATTCGAAACGCGTCAGGGCTGTAGTCGGATGCTGAATTTCACTGGCAAGTGCAACTGCTTTACCAATAAATAGCGATGGGGAAAGCTACTCTGTGTGCTACTGCTATTCGTTTTTTGGACACCTCCTGCAAGCTGGATATATATATATATATATATATATATATATATATATATATATATATATATATATATATATATATATATATATATACCTTTTTCAGGAATAATATTTAAATGCATAGAGCCATATATGTATATGCATGTATATATTATCAATGTACTAACATTCATTATTTATTACAAATGCTGTTTTTTTAAACATAATTATTATGCAAATAAAACGTAGAAATTACTGAACATAGGCTATAACAAAAAATTATAAACAATTACAACAACTCAACAATCTTATTATATTTTGCAGGAAGAAGCTACTAAAACAATATTTATTGGGGGGCCAAGAAACTAAACTAAAACCCATGACAGTAAATGATACAACGGACTCCGTTAAGATAACTTTTTGGAAAGAAGCAACGGACTTTCCTATACAACTTGGAACATACATCAAAATTACTCATTTAACTGTGCATGAGTTCAATGGCCAAAAAATATTACATTCAACTCCCAACACACAATTTCAAGTAAGTACAAGAAGCAAAAAATAACCGTATTAACAAAAAAAAGTTATTGCTACATACATTAATAAAAACATTTTCTTTGCTTCACAGGTAATAGAACCACCACAGGAAAAGATAATCACAATATATGCACTTGAAAAGACAAATCAAGAAAAGAGTACTATAACAGTACAAGTCCAAGACACGGAACTTTTCAAATCAATGGACATCAGTAATAACATTTAAATGGACTTTCTGAACATAGGTGCAGACATTGACGATTTCGGAGGTGCTCTGATGCCACACTTGCCCAAAACATTATGGGGCTGATTACGATGTAGGGCGGATCGCCACCGCCCTCATGGCGGTGGAGATCCACCCTACATTTCCCTCCACCCGCCACCCATTTCCCACCTGCCATTTTAGTACGGAAAGACTTTCCGCCGGTTTTCTGCCGGTCGACCAGGCGGAAAAGGGGCTAGATATGGTGGCGGTGTCTGCTAGACACTGCCATCTATATTAGCATAGGTGCGGGAAGCAGCCCGCCGCCACCACGGAAAGGCATGTGGATTTTGCTGTCGGGGGCCGTGCGGGCCCCCAGGGTATTGGGGGGTGCACATGGGGGGCACCTATGGTACCTCCCTACATTGTGATGGACAAGGTGGCAGGTCACCTTGTGCATGACAATGCACACAGTACATTCCCAGCATTGTGGCGGCCAGTGCTGTGAGCACCGCCCGCCACAATGCTGGGAATAGAGGATGCCACTGCCGCGGTGGCATCCTAATTGCAGGTGCGGGACCGCCGCACCACTGGCGGCTGGTCCCAGCACCTGGCCCGCCATCCTAATCGGACCCTAAGTGTACTGTTTTCCAATGAGTGCATAACAGAAATAAGTGAAGAACATTAACATCTATCTTAAGCAAGCAGCCTAAAAGTGCAAATAAACGATAAGTAATACAACAAAAAATAAAAATGCTACACATGTAAACTTAATAAACAAATTTTAAAACACATATTCGACTGCTGGTTATTAATATAAACATAAATATACATCTGCATATCAATAAAAATGCATATATATATATATATATATATATATATATATATATATATATATATATATATATACCTACACAGGCATGCATATGTATGCATCTATCTTTACACATGTACATATATAAGTATATATGTATGCACATATATATTCATAAAAATATGCATACATATATAGAGATACGTATACATGTATATCAATATATCTATATACATATTTATATATATATATATATATATACATATCCGTTCATATCTAAATATAGACATATATATGCATATCATGCATCAAGAGAGAGAAACCAATGATCCCTGTATTTTATATGCTCCCCAAGCTGCACAAGAGTCTCACAAGTCCACCGGGGAGACCGATAATTTCTTCCTGTGGGAGTCTTTTCGAAAATGCATCACGGTATATAGATTACTTTTTGAATCCAATTGTGAAAACACTATCTTCATATATTAAAGACTCAACGGATTTTTTAAAGTGTATCTATGATGTCAAATGGGATCCAGAAACCATGGTATTATTAACTCTTGACATTTCAACATTATATACCAGCATAAGACACATAGATGGGCTAAAGGCAACAGAGTACTTTTTAAAGAAAAGACCAATTCGACTCCTTGAACATAATAGGATGATTTTAGAATTAATGGAGTGGTGTTTAACAAAGAACATTTTTATGTTCAATGAGGAACTCTTTCAGCAGGAGCAGGGGACTGCGATGGGCACCTGTTTCGCCCCCAGTTATGCCAATCTACATCTTGGCTGGTGGGAGGAACAGGTGCTCAGAGGCGGACCATTGGAGCACTGGTCGGAGCATATACTACTATGGGTTAGATTTATCGATGACGTCTTCGTGCTGTGGCAGGGCACGGAGACGGATATACCCTTTTTCATCGAAGACCTGAATTCAAATGCAATTAATCTAGAGTTTGTGGGCCATTTTAGTAGGGTTACTATAGACTTTTTAGATATTCGGGTCAAACCCATAGGGGACAAACTGGAGACTTCAGTGTTCCGCAAGGCCACTGCCGGAAATACAGTACTCCATGCAGGGAGTGCCCATCCACTTGCATTGATTAGGAGCATTCCCTTTGGAGAGTTCTTCAGAGCTAGGAGAGCTTGTAGCAACCCGGATGAATATGTCAGAATAGAGAAAGAGATGACTGACCGATTCATACAGAGAGGGTATTCCCCGACTGTAATCAAGGGGGCGTCTTCTAAAGCAAGGGATTTAGATAGACAGAAAATCCTATTCGAACCATCTAGAACCAAACAGAGGAAATCAGACAGAGAAAAAGATGTAAATAAAAACTGCATCAACTCTAGATTTATAACAACGTTCAGTGAGAAACATAAAGAAATAAGATCTATTCTCAATAAACACTGGCATCTAGTAAGAAATGACCCTGTCTTAGGTTCCAAGGTAAAGAAACACCCTGAGATCACTTATAAAAAATCAAAATCACTGAAAGACCTAGTTGTAAAAAGTGAGTATCAGGAGGTAAAGAGACAAGCTCCTACCTGGCTACACCAGAAAGCGGGCTTCAGGAAATGCCCGAAGTGCAAAGCGTGCCAACATGGCGTAAATTGCACTACCCTAAAAACATTCTTTAACAAAACGATTACAATCAGGAGTTTTTTGACCTGCAAGTCTAGTTTTGTTGTTTATTTATTACGATGCCCTTGCCCTAAAATATATATAGGGAGTACAACTCTCCCTGTATTTAAACGTATTTTACAACATAGAAGGGCGATCGTAAATCAAGACAGAACGTACCCCATAGCACGTCATTTTGAGACCCACCACCAAAGTAATCCGTTGTTTCTCCAATATTCCTGTATAGCTGAAGTCCCAAGGAGAAAGAGGGGAGGAGATAGGGAGAAGGAATTGAGAAAATTGGAAACATACTTTATTTTAGAATTCAATTGCAAAGAGCCACAAGGGTTGAATGTGGATGAGGATCTCTATACGTGTCTGTCGTGAGAAACATGATGAAGAAAAGTGAATAACAGAGAACTGCACACATGATTAACCATTAAGGATATGGTTTTTCCCTTTTTTCTTTTTGCCCCTTTGTTGTTTTTAATGGTAAAAATTGGTCAACATAGTAGTGACTATGGCACAAAATAACTGCTCTACAGGAATATGTTTGTTTATTTTTTCGCCGGTCCCAATGTTTGCAAATATATGTGGATATGTAATATTGTTTTATCTAGGTGTATTGGATGGAAAGGAACAAATATGCACTTTGTCCGAACAACTGTGTAGGTTTACAAAAGCACTTGCACTTTAAATTTTAATCATCAGGTTATATGATATTGATTAATCAGTTATTGTATAGAAGGTGGATAAGGGAATTATGGTGATTTCGCCTAATAACAGATATCTAATAACAAGTTACATATAGTAATTATTTGTTTTTAATACAATTTGGACCGTGGACTTAATTTGCACAGCAAGCACTAGCACTTTGAATGACAATGTTTTTAAGGCACTTGCCGGATAAAACGTCCTGTCTGCACTTGCACTTTATATTTCTTTCTATTTCATTCCCTGTATAAGTACTTGGAGGAATAATATTCTCTAATATAAATTCCTGGGAAATAGTAAATAGGAAGAAAGAGGTAACGAATTAGCTGTGCAATACATGTTAATATAAGTATATATACATGCTAAGAAATGGCCGCCAGAGTGTACTGAGCAAATAGTGGGATGCAATGTGTCAAGTCCCTTGTTGATGTTACCTATGAAATGTCGGGTATTTTATTGTCAAAAAAAAAATGGGCACAAACATCGTGAACAAGGCAGCGTGAGTCTGCTGAAACGCGTAGATGTTTCCTCGTGTGTAAGGAATAAAAAGACTGAGTGCCAAAAACTTTGACTTGGAGTGCTGGATGTCTATTTCAAGAAAGAATGGAGTATTCCTATAATTGATATATATGCATATATATATGCATATATATAAATCTGTATACCCATATAAATTCAGATCTATATGTACATATATATGCATATACATATAAATGAGCATATATATGTACATACATATTAATGTATATATGTATGTAAATATACATATATATGCATATATCGACCATACAAATATGTATATATGCATATGACCACCCATATATAAATATATACATATATATGCAATTACATATGCGTATATATCTATATATATAAACATATATACATCTGCATATCTATAGAAATGCAGATATATACACAAGCATCATATATATATGCATACATATCCACGTATGCATATATATGCACATATGTGTATATGTATGCACATATAAAAAAAGCATATATATTCATATAAATATGCATACATATTACCTACTGGCGGTCGCCAGTATGTAGTTATAGTTAGGACCACGTTTCCATAGGAAATCCGCAACATTCTATTTTGAATAACTTTTGCGCCGGTCGACGAATCCTCGCGAATTTTTCAAAATAGGTGGGGCGCTCCGCTCCGCTCCTACCCTGAAAGTCTCGGGGGGATTCGTCAAGCGGGGGCTGAGATAAAAGGGGGGTCCCAAAACACGTTTTTCACATGCATTTTTCCATAGGACCTTTAGACACAGCTACAGCCCGAACGGCTGAACAGAATTACTTGAAATTTGGCAGAGAGGTAGTCCTCAGGTCAAGGAAGTGCCTTTTGTAGGTTTGGTGTAAATCTGTTCAGTAGATTCTGAGAAAATAGCCTTTAAATCAATATATATATCTGAGCCAGCTTACGGTGCGCTTACGGTGCGCTTACCGTACGCGTACGGTGACGTGCGCGAGCGCGATTCTGATTGGCTCTTAGATCTTAGTAAACATTCGATTCGGCCGAAACCAGGAAGCGGCGGCCGCCATTTTCTCTCTCGCACTCTGAGTGGGGCAGCATAAATGAAGCCCAAAAATGTGTAAAGGGGCAGTTTATTGAGATAATATTCACCCAGCAGTGATATACGGGCCCCCAAACAACCCCCATGGCCAAAAAAATAAAAAAAAATTGTTTTCGAAAAATCGCCGATTACGCTTACCGTACGCGTACGGTAAAAATTGGTTTAAAAAAAAAAAAATTATCCACACTCTCCCCACCCCAAGTGCAAATGGTGCCCTAAGGGCACCATTTGTGCATGGCATATCAAACAAATGAAAATAATAAACAAAACATTTCACAACGATGCGCATAATATGTCCCCCATGTGCGCACGGTGCGCGAAGCGCGACGTGCGTACATGGCCCATCCCGCATAATGTGGGCACGCAGTGCGCGCAGCGCACCGCGTGACCACCGTGCGTGCATGGCACTAACTGCGTAAAGTGGGCGCGCGGTGCTTGAAGCGCACCGCGTGCTCACTGTGCGCGCACGGTGCGCGAAGCGCACCGTGCGCGCACGGAACGAACTGCGTTAACTGGGCGCGCACGCCACGAATGGCGTAAAGTAAGTTAGCATTTAAAAAACCGTACAAATTCACTGAAAAAACCATAGGTTTCACACACGTTATAGTTAGGAATTAGCATTTTAAAAAACGTACAAATTCACTGAAAAAACCATAGGTTTCACACATGTTATAGTTAGCTGTACATTTTACTGATAAAAAACCAATGAAATTCCCCCGTTATAGTTACTGTAGGCAACTATAACTCACGCGACCGTAATCCTCTGCTGATGACATATGTGTCTTTATGAAAAAAAAATATTTGTAATATATGTATAGCTAAAATTTAATGGAAGAAGACATGGGCAAATAAGTGTCTAAATACAGTATTAGCATCAGCAGAGGATTACGGTCGCGTGAGTTATAGTTGCCTACAGTAACTATAACGGGGGAATTTCATTGGTTTTTTATCAGTAAAATGTACAGCTAACTATAACATGTGTGAAACCTATGGTTTTTTAAGTGAATTTGTACGTTTTTTTAAATGCTAATTCCTAACTATAACGTGTGTGAAACCTATGGTTTTTTCAGTGAATATATATATATATATATAAATGTGTATAAATATATATATATATACATATGCATATATCTATATACATAATATATATATATGCATGTGAACAAGGATCGGACGAGCCGAAACGTTATGGCGATATACCAGGAATAAATTAAACTGCACTACCTACTGGTCCGTGTCCGTTGATCGAGTGGCATAGGGGGATTCCTGTTGCCCTGAGGCGGAGGAGAAGTTATATATAGATATATCTATATACAAATATATATACATATATAAGCAAATATATATATCTGCATAGCTATATAAATGCAGAAATAAATGCATGTATACATATGCATATAAATGCATGCACATATGTTTACACATACATATGCACATATATACATATATCCATGCATATATCTTTACACATATATTCATATATCCAAACCACTCCCTCCGAAGGAAAAGAACAGAGGCCATTCGGGGGACTGATCGAAAACACCTTTATTGGAACGAATGTGGCATAATGCATTTCGGCCTATCCGGCCTTCCTCAGATGTTTAAATGACATGAGGCGTTGAAACACCTTGAATTTAAATGTCCTGCAGCTTCCTCGTTCGTGGGGACCCGCTCCGCCCCCTCACCTCATGCTCACTCACCAACCCGTAATTCATGGGAACTACAGGTCCCAGGATGCCTGGATAGTCCAGGTAGGTGCTGTGGAAGGGAAAATTTCAGTACAAGTGGAATCGCGGGGTACAGGACATGCAATGGTGAGTCAAACATGCCAATTTCCTGTAGATAATATCCCAGGAGTCTCCTCCGGTCCCCAATAGCAGGCAACAGTTACGACGGAGGCAGGAGTGACAATGCAACCCGCCCAACATGCCAATTTCCTGTAGATAATATCCCAGGTGTTTGGGGAGTATCGTTTGGTAGAACAGTGTATAACCTGGGAGGGTGTACTCCTCCCCCTCTTTTTCCTCTCAGCCCCCCCCTGTAAGTTCGGAACCCCTTCCTGCTTACATCAGTATTTAACGTCTCCTCCGGTCCCCAACACCGCTTCAGCCCCACATAGCAGGCAACAGTTACGGCGGAGGCAGGAGTGACAATGCAACCCGCCCTACGTATCGCCGCCTTTTGTGTCCTGATTAGAGAGGCGGGCCACAGACTTCCCGATACCTCGGAACCCCAAGCAATGCTGCAGATGCAGCCACCAGCAATGTCCGCTGCCAACTTATAAAGCGGGGGCCTCTGAATCACGTCGCCGGCTGACGTGAACAATATCCAAACCACTCCCGAAGGAAAATAGCAGAGGCCACTCGGGGGACTGATCAGAAACACCTTTATTGGAACGAATGCGGCATAATGCATTTCGACCTATCCGGCCTTCCTCGGATGCCTAAATGACAGGAGGCGTTGAAACACCTTGAATTTAAATGTCCTGCAGCTTCCTCGTTGGTGGGGACCCGCTCTGCCCCCTCACCTCATACTCACTCACCAACCCGTAATTCATGGGAACTACAGGTCCCAGGATGCCTTGATAGTCCAGGTAGGTGCTGTGGAGGTGAAAATTTCAGTCCAAGTGGAATCGCGGGGTACAGGACATGCAATGGTGAGTCAAACATGCCAATTTCCTGTAGATAATATCCCAGGTGTCTCCTCCGGTCCCCAATAGCAGGCAACAGTTACGGCGGAGGCAGGAGTGACAATGCAACCCGCCCTACGTATCGCAAGAGGTGAGCCAAGCAATGGAACCCCAAGCAATGCTGCAGATGCAGCCACCAGCAATGTCCGCTGCCAACTTATAAAGCGGGGGCCTCTGAATCACGTCGCCGGCTGACGTGAACAATATCCAAACCACTCCCTCCGAAGGAAAAGAGCAGAGGCCACTCGGGGGACTGATCGGAAACACCGATATATTCATATATATGCACATATATACGTGTATATGTATGCACATATATAAAAATGCATATATATTCATATAAATATGCATACAGATCTGTATATAAATATGTATTTTTTTGTTTGAATATCTTTATTGGTGCATTTTGTTTTAAATTTTCTGATACAACATATCCATTGTCTAGCGTCAATAAGCATCACTTCCCTTATAACATTTCTTAGCCTATGACTCTGTAGAAAACAATCAGCGCATGTGACTTTCACAGGAACTTGGTGTCATTTTTAACCATAGCATATGGATGCTCATCCAGCCGTCAATAATCTTGGGCATTAACAGCCCGCACATTCTATCATCTCCAATCGAGCGCCAGGATGGAAGCGTTTGGTACGCTTATTGCCGACAATAGTCCATAGCGCGACAGAGTACAGAACATCAAATCAGCATACATGTCAAAATAGGCAACTCTTGTATAAGAAGGTTATCCATCATAGGCCTCAACTGTCAAGGTGTACCGTAAAACATGCCCATAATAGATAGATCTATATATGCGTCGTAATGTCGCCTCTGTTCGCAAGACAGTTCCGTTCTCTTTTCTAGAACACTCAATAAAAGAAAAAAGAGAAAAAAATATATATATACTGGCGGTCGCCAGTAGATAGTTATAGTTAGGACCTTGTTTCCATAGGAAATCCGCAACATTCTATTTGGAATAACTTTGGCGCCGGTTGACGAATCCTCGCGAAATTTTCAAAATAGGTGGGGTGCTCCGCTCCGCTCCTACCCTGAAAGTCTCGGGGGGATTCGTCAAGCGGGGGCTGAGAAAAAAGGGGCGTCCCAAAACGTGTTTTCCCCATGCAATTTTCCATAGGGACCTTTAGTCCAAGGTACAGCCCGAACGGCTGAACAGAATTACTTGAAATTTGGCAGAGAGGTAGTCCTCAGGCCAGGGAAGTGCCTTTTGCAGGTCTGGTGTCAATCTGTTCAGTAGTTCCTGAGAAAATCAAAAGTAAAATCATATATATATGTGGGCGGAGCCTAACCACACATCTCATCCTGAGATCTGATTGGCTGTCAGCCCTTCATCCAAGATGTGTTGGCAGCCATCTTGGGACCAATATACATGATGGCACCTCATTAAAAAGCATTGCAGTTAATAGAAGGTTTTAAGACTTTAGTTACATTATAAATCATTTGTTGATGGTACCATACTCATTTTAGGAATTGTGGTATGTTCTAAGGTGATTTTACCATGTCAAAAAGCCTTCTGCTGGGATATCATGATTGAGAGAAAAATATTTTCTCATGCTTTTCCCACAGAGGTTTGGAAGGTGATGTATAAGCTAAACTGAGAGCTTATTTTCTGTAAATTCACATTATCTTTCTCAGTCATGTGAGAATGAAGTCTGACATTCTCAGTAAAACATGTACATCCAACAAGGGCAGAGACTGTCAGTTGATTCCTTTGTGTTCTACTGCAGCTTCCCAGAGTGTTCCAGAGAACAACTAGAGCGCTAACAGTCCTACTTATGATAAACATATGGCACACCTGAAGCCATCTTGCTTGGATTAAAGTGGTAACTCTTAAAACATTTAATTTAAAAAGGAACAAAATGAGGGGGTTCATTTTTCCATAAAAAGTATGATTAGTGCTGCAGAAAGAAAAATTAGGGCACATTTTGAGTGACTTCTCAAATCCTCTTCTATTTCATTAAAAAATTCTGACATGCAGACTGAAACATGCACTTTCAATACCAGCAGCAGTTTTCCCTGGTGAGCAGTAGCTTTACTACAGTGATCTAATGAGCAAAAAGAGTGCTAACATTCTGAATTTATGGCAAATGTGTGACACATCTGAATGCCTTCTTGATGGAATCAAAGTAAAAAACTGAAAGTATTTCCTACTGAGGAGACTGCAGTAAATGAGGAAATTAGGAAACTTCATAACAAATAAGTCTCCCAAGATGGCCACCAGAGACAAAAGAGCCCAAATGTAGCCCAAATATCACCCAGATGTAGCCCAAGTATAGCCCAATGACAGAATGTCCCAGAGTGTTCTTAAAAACAACTAGAGCGCTAACTGTCTTCATTATGACAAAAGTATGGCACACCTGAAGCCATCTTGATTGGAATAAACTGGTAACACTTAAAACATTTAATTTAAAAAGGAACACAATGAGGGGGTTCATTTTGCCATATAAATTATGATTAATGCTGAAGAAAGAAAATGAGGGCACATTTTGAATGACTTCTCAAATCCTCTTCTATTTCATTAAAAAATTCTGACATGCAGACTGAAACATGCACTTTTAATACCAGGAGCAGACTTCCATGGTGAACAGTAGTTTTACTACAGTGATCTAATGAGCAACTAGAGTGCTAACATTCAGAATTTATGGCAAATGTGTGACATATCTGAATACCTTCATGATGGAATCAAGTAAAAAACTGAAAGCATTTCCTACTGAGGAGACTGCAGTACATGAGGAAATTAGGATACTTCATAACAAATAAATCTCCTAAGATGGCCACTGTAGACAAAAGAGCCCAAATGTAGCCCAAAATCACCCAGATGTAGCCCAAATATAGCCCAATGACAGAAGTGTGCAAAACACTTATTATTTTGTGTTTTATAGTGCAGACTTGTCAGGTATTGGAGTGCTTTACATGAGCATTGGTTACATCACACAAGAACAAATTCATTTTGGTTGTAGACATGGGGAGACTAAGTGATTTGACCAGAATCACAGAATGTCGAGCTGAAGCAGAAACTCCAACCTGGTTCCCCAGTTGCAAAGTCTGCAGTTCTGGAAGTAACACCACATCCTCTCCCCTAAGTGCAACATTTAATCAAGTGGTCAACTGGATAAAAAAAACATAAAGATAACAAATAATTTAAAAGTGCTTTGTCGCTATTTGAAAACTCAGAAAATATGTCCTTATTTTAGTCTTTTAGAGCACTAACCATAATTTTGATGCCAATAAGACCCTCTCATATATGTAATTCCTAAAGGAAATGCTCTAGGTATTACAGTTTTGATTACATCAAGATGACGTCAGGCGTTCCACACTTTTGTAATAAATATAGAATGTTAGCAATCTAATGGTTCATTAGGATACTGTTGAGAGGCAGAGGCCAGGGGCACGGACTCTGAAAATTGAAGGCAGGTAGGAGAGTGCAAAGGCAACAATTTAACCACACTGAGCAGGCAGGAAGGGCCGTGGCAGCACAACAGACTATGGAGGGCAGTGGAAAGGGGGGCAGGGGCAACAAACCAACAATACAGGACTTGCAAGAGAGGCTGTGGCAATGTAATAGACCATTGTGGGCAGAAGGAAGAGGCAATGGTAGTACAACCATACATGCCAACAGACCCGATTCAGCCAGGAAACGTCCAATGTTTTTAAGCTCAAATGGGCTTTATTTGATCTGTCTCCTGTCTACAATCTCCTCTTTTTCAATGTAACTCAAAGGGGAAAATCAATACCCCAGTTTTTTTTCAAAATCTCCCTCTTACCAAGTTCAAAATGTTCGCAAGTATGGTACATTGGATCATGGAAGGAAATGGGGTAGGGACATGGACTTGGATAACAGAGGACAGGAGGGACATGGAGAGGTGCACCAAACTGACCCTGCAGGGCAGGCATCAGGGTTTGCAGCAGCACAATACACCACACAGGGCATGCGGGACGGGAGTGCAGCACAACAATCCATAGAAAGCAAGAGGGAGGGGACAGGACCATGCACATGGACAACAGAGAACAGAGGGGCAAGAGGCAATGGTAGCTAGCTGACCATAATGGACAGACAGGAGAGAAAGCTGCAGCATAACAGACCATAAAGGGCAGGAGGGACGGGTCAGGGGCATTACAATGGAACAGACAAGCCAGGAGGGAGGGAGTAGGGGTCTGCACATGTAAACAGAGGGCTGGGGGCAAGGGGGCAGGGCAGGAGAAGCAAGATAGCCATGGAGGTCAGGCAGGATGGGCACTAGAAGCAAGACACACCATGAAGAGCAACAGTGAGACTGTGATGGCATACACACAGACCATGGAGGGAAGGTGGGAGGGGGTCAGGGGCAGCTAACTGACCACACAGGGAAGGTGGGAGGGGCCATGGCAGCACAGAAGACCATGCATGGCAAGTGGGAGGGTTAGTGGCAGCACAATGGCTATGATGGGCAAGAAGGAGGGTACAGGGGCATGCACAAAGGACGATGGAGGATAGAAGGGAGGGTCAGGACCTGTGCACAGACAAGAAAGTTCAGGGGAAGGGGCCTCACAACAGACCGCACGGGGCAGGCAGGAGGAGCAGTTGCAGCACAACAGACCAGGGAGGGCAGAAGGGTGTGGCAGTACAATGGACCATGTAGGACAGGAGGAAGAGGATAGGGACATGGCATGTGGACAGGCAGAATGGAGGTGGCAGGGACAGGTTACAGTCATCTGACAATGCTAGGCAGGTGGGAGGGGAGTGGCAGCTCAACAGAACACTCAGAGTAGATAGGAGTGGCAGGTACATGGAACATGGTGGGCAAAAAGGATGGGGCAGGGGCATGCACAAAGACATCGGAGGGCAGGGGGAAGGAGAATAGGGGCAGCAAGCTAAGCACAGAGTTTAAGCAGGAGGTCAATGATGGGGCATAGAATTGGGCAATGGAGGGCAGGAGGAGTGGACTGGTACATCATACTAAATTGAGGGCAGTGGCAGCACATCAGACCATGCATGGCAGGAGGGAGGAGGCTAGTCCATGGATTCACACAACAGAGGATAGGGAGGAGGGGGCTGGGGCAGCAAGCTAACTGTTCAGAGAAGGCGGGTATTAGGAACTTTATTGTTTTTAAAACGTGTGTCTGTGCGAACTACTTAAAATATGAACAAGTATGCAGCATAATTTCACTTTTATTCAGGAAGAAGAGGACGTTTGTGACTGTGACTCCGGGCTCACTTGGCAGAAACACCCCCTGACCCTCCACCCCTATCGCAAAATGTAATGCCCGTGAAAAGGGTAGGTGAACACAGTGTTATATAGAACATAGTCCTGAGAGCACGATTGAAAATGAAAGCTAGATATAGTGTATGGTATAAACTATGCACCAAAAAGTGTGATATAAGATGAACCGGGCGTGAAATATAATATGCAATACATTGTGCGCAATTACAGATTCATTGGAGAGCGCGAGATAGCACAGGCACTAGCACGTGCTATGCGATATGCGCCTTGGAGTGTAATATGCACAGGGCAGTGTTGTGTAACCTAACTAGTCTCTAAAGTTGTAATATAAAATATGTGCTGGGGAGTGTAACGTTGCATATGCACTGTGACAAAGATATGGATCCCAGATTGTAATATGTATGGCATAGCACTGTGCGTTATAACATAGGCATCGAGGAAGGCACGTTAGATGGGGCAATATAACCCGTGCGAAGACAAGTGTGGCATTACATATTCACGGGGTGGTGTTACAGTGCACATGGGCTAGAGAGTGTCATAGCATATGCACTAGCTAGTGGAATACAACACAGAGGTGTGTGGCACTCAGCAGGCAATGGTGGGTGTAACACAGCATTGGGCTCTGCCAGGAGTGCGCTGTGACTCTCAAGTGATGTTCGTCCCCTTTCCAGAGAGTAAAATAAAAAGTATTACACATCCGGCAGTGGATGTGTGTTTTATTAACCGTGAGGGGGGGTTTCTTTAAAAAATGTTTTATTTTTTATTTTTTTATTAAACATTTTATTACCACATACAGAAACATAAATGCGCCTTGCCTCATTACAACATATTCCAATGCAGTATCACCACTAGCATAGTGTCCGTTCCAGACAAGCCACCAAAATCAGCATCTCTGCACATCCCACCTGTGATAGCCACCCCCCGTCTCCCCCCGCCCCCCCATCCATCCCCCATCACGCCCCTCCCCAGGCCGCGAGAATGGTACGACTTCAGCCTCAGTCACTCAGCTCGGACTCTGAGTCTGCCACCGGGGGTTCACAGATATTGCCTCTAAACGTGTTCCATTTTCCCCAAATTCGTTGCCAGCGCCTGGGACAGCCCCTGTTCACACACACCACCCTTTCCGCTGTCATGGCACTATCTATGTCGTGGGCCCATCTCCCGTGTGAGGGGGTTGCTTGCGCCCCCCAATATTGCGCTATGGACCTCCTCGCCATCGCTAGCCCTATAGTCACCCAGGTTTGATCAGCCTGGTTAAGGTCAGTATCGTCCCACACATTCAACAAACACATTCGGGGTTCCAGTGCAACCACATGACCGGTAACCTGCGAGATCGTCCCCATGACTTCCCCCCAGTATGCAGCTATGTTCGGGCATTCCCACAGAGTGTGGTAGAAGGTGCCCGGTAGGCCACACCCCCGTAGGCATAGCGAGCTGCCAGCGCTCCCTATTTTGTGGAGTGTAGTTCTGGTGTAGTATATCCGGTGCAGTATTTTCAGCTGCACCAGCTTTAGCCTGGATGGGATGGCCACCTCCCGGGGAGATGCTAGCGCTTCGAACCATTCTAGGTCGTCCATGGGCCCCACCGCCGCCTCCCAGGTTCGCCTGAGGAGCTCCGTGGGATCTTTTTGGTGATTCACCAGTTTACGGTAGGTCAATGAGATAGCTTTCTTGGTGAGGTGGTCTGCAAGTAGCCGGTCCTCTAGCGGGGAAGACTCTGGTGGTGTGGTCCCCTTGGGTATAGCTTTCTGTAGTGCATGCCGGATTTGTAGGTATTTAAAGTGCTCAGTCTGTCTCATCTGGTTATCTGTTTGCAAAGTCTCAAACGGTACCACCCCACCCCTCCTCCAGAGATCCCCAACCTTGGAGAGGCCTATGCGATCCCACCCCTCGAAGTCTTTATGCAGATGACCTACTCCTATCTTAGGGGAGATCCATAACGGTGTTTGTCTCGTGATCACCCCCTCCCATCCTAGCCGTCGCTGTGCCGCGCGCCAGACCTGCACTGTGTGCGCCGTAGGGCCCTGCAGCCTGTTCGCCTCCGACCTAACGTAGAGGGCTGGGAGGACTCCGTGGAGACCTAGCTGCGCCCTGTCCATTCTCAAAGCGGGTTCATCTTGCGCTGCATGCATCCAGTGATTGACTATGATAAGTTGGGACGGAGGTTGGGCAGCGCGATCCCCCCATCGTACCAACTCCGCATGAGCTTGCAGAGCGCTATTCTAGGAGGTTTACCCTCCCACATCAGATAACCCACCTCTGCGTTGATAGATCGAAAGTAGGAGTCTGGGACTAATGCGGGCGCATTCTGCAGCGCGTAGAGGAAGCGAGGGAGAGCCATCATTTTAAATAACGCCGCTCTCCCCAGCAACGTCAGCGGCAGGGAGTGCCAAAATTTGACATCGCTTTTCAAGCGCCTGAGGGGTGGCAGCAAGTTGCGTTCCAGGAACAGCGCTGGGTCCGACGTTATGTG
Source organism: Triturus cristatus (assembly GCF_964204655.1). Taxonomy (NCBI): domain Eukaryota; kingdom Metazoa; phylum Chordata; class Amphibia; order Caudata; family Salamandridae; genus Triturus; species Triturus cristatus. The sequence continues at coordinate 1,204,681,322 of NC_140593.1, read as the reverse complement.
AATACCTAGATATTTGAAACCATCCTCTGCTCGTGGTATTACTACTCCATCTGGGAGTTGCGGTGGAGGCCCCCGCAAGACGTAGAGCACAGACTTATCCCAGTTAATCGAGTAGCCCGAGAAGCGACCATAGGAATCACAGACATCTAGTAGTGCAGCTATGGACCGCTTAGGGTGCGTCAAGTAAACTAAAATATCATCCGCATAGAGGGAGATACGATCATCCCAGCTCTCTGTCCAGCGAAGCCCGGAGATAACCGGATCTTGCCAGATCCAGGCCGCCAAGGGCTCCAGAACCAGAGCAAAGAGTAGTGGGGAGAGAGGACACCCCTGTCTAGTGCCGCATCCCAGCGCGAAGTCTCTCGACAGTCGGCCATTAACCGTCACCTGTGCTAGAGGGCCTGTGTAGAGGAGCCGCACCCACGCGCAGAACCTGGTCCCAAAACCAAAACGCCTCAGCACCGCAAACAGGAAGGGCCACTCCACTCAGTCGAAAGCCATAACTGCGTCCAGTGAGAGTATAACTGCATCCTCCTGGATGTGCGGGCCACTGGCCAGAATGCCGTGCAACCTTCTGATGTTCATTGCCGTGTTGCGCACCGGCATAAAGCCTGACTGATCGGGATGGATCAGTGTGTGCAGATGCGACTGGATACGGGTCGCCAATAGCTTCGCCAGTATCTTGGCTTCCACATTCAGGAGTGAGATAGGCCTGTAGGAGGTGCACTCGGTGGGGGGCTTACCAGGTTTCAGTATTGCGACCAGCGTCGCCACCCTGACATCTCGCGGAAGCATCCCCTCCGCCAGGCTGGCCTCATACATCTGCAGCAAGTGAGGCACTATCGTGGATGCCTCTTGTTTGAACAGCTCCACTGGGATCCCATTCGGTCCCATCGCCCTTCCCGACTGAAGGCCGCGAATAGCGAGGGTGATCTCCTCCGCTGAAAGACTCTCTTCCAGCGTAAGCGCGTCCTCCGGGGCTAGTGTCGGAAGTCGGATGTCCGCGAGGAATTGTAGATTATCCTCCACCGTGGTAGTCACTGCGGAGGTATAGACCTGCTCATAGTGGGCCGCGAAGGCCGTCACTATGTCGTCTGGGTTTGTCACCTCCTCCCCTGATGGTAGGCGCAGCTGCGCCACCCAGTGGTTGGCCCTCTCCTTTTTGTCAAGCCACGCGAGCAGGCGACCCGCCTTGTCACCCAACTCGTATATTATGTGCTGTGTTTTTGCCAGGCGCAAACTGCCGGCCTCCCACTGATGGTCTCTATACGCTTGTTTCGCTAGAGTGAGTGTGTGAGCGTTCGCCTCAGTGGGGTCTTTGACGTGTTCGTCTTCCGCCACCCCCACTGCTACCTCCAGGGCAGCCACCTGCCGCGACGCCTCCCGCTTATGAGCTGTGATTACTGCAATGGCCTGCCCACGCAGTACTGTTTTGTAGGCCTCCCAGAGGACAATCGGCGAGGCGACCGAGTGCACGTTTTCCGGAAAGTACCGTTTCGTAGTTTTATGCAGTGTCTTTCTGACGCCAGAGACCTTAAGATAGCTGGGCTGTATCGTGAAGGTGCGTCTCCTACCCGAGGGGCCCGAGGAATAAGTTAGCAGCAGTGGGGAATGGTCGGAGATACCCCTGGGGAGGTGTTTAACCTCCTGTAGGCGGGTGTCACATGTAGGAGAGGTGAGGAGGTAGTCAATACGCGAGAGACTGTTGTGCGCACTAGCATGATGTGTGAATTGATGGTCAGTGGGATGGCGCATGCGCCAACAATCAATCAGCCCCATGGCGTCCAGAAAATCTCGCATGGGTGTAGGGGTCGCGCCAGGCCCTCTTGGGGGGTGCTTATCCCAGTCCGGATCCACTATGGCGTTAAAGTCGCCCCCCACTATTAGTTCTCCTTGGGGTAGGCCCAGTAGGAACTTACCAAGGGCTGGAAAGGCTAGCGAGTGAAGCGCAGGGGGGGATGTAAACCGTGACGAAATTAAAATTGCAGCCCTCCCATTGGCCCGACAGCGCTGCAAAGCGTCCCTGGTCATCAGCCCAGGTCCCAGTCACTATCAAGGGACAGCTTTTGCGAAGGAGGATCCCCACCCCTCTGGAACCGGAGGTGAACTTGGAGTGCGCTGCCATTTTGAACCCCCATCGATCCAGTGCCTTCACAGCCGTGCCAGCCAAATGAGTCTCCTGTAGGAGAGCCACCGATGGCGTGTGTCTCTTAATATGCTGCAAGACCAGCCCCCTCTTAATCTTATTACCCAGGCCATTTACATTCCAGGACATCACCGTCAGCGGGGCACCCGGACCCTGACGATCACTCACTGATATATTCGCCATTATTTAGTTGCGGTGCGCGCCGTGGGTGTGTGCAGATATGTGGCAGGAGTAAAGTCTGTGGTGGACTCTGGAACATCAATACACTGGTGGTACGCAATCGGTCTGCAAGGGGGTGTACCCTCTCCCCAAACCCCAGGTGCATAAGCAAAAACATCAGAGCAGGGAACAATACAACAGCCCCGCAAACCAACAAACCAGAACCCCCCCCAATCACCACCCCCCTCCCTTCTCCCCTACTAGACGTATCTCCATCTACCCACCTCTCCAGCCGCGCATAGTGTCTTCTGTAAAACTGAGCCCTGAACAAAAAACACCAACATTTTGCTCCCCTCTTCCCCACCCATCTCCCCAGCGCCCCGCTCCTCCAAACCAAACTTCCACTGACATGTAGTTGTCCCTCTGGTATGGTGCTTAGCATAGCCAACAGTAGGTGCAACAATGACCCCAACCATTGCAACTGTACTTGCATGTTCAACATAACGCGGCTACCCCAGAAAAACCAGAGCAAACCATACACAATCAAACAAGAAAAACATCCCACCCCCACCCACCCCCCTTCCCTGCGTCCCTGCCAGACGGACCCCCAACTATCCGCCACCCCAATTTAGCAGAGTGCTTTACTCCCATTAACAGTACTTGCGTGCGGGGGAAAAAGAAGTCCGTGGAGCGCCGCCGCTCATCCCCTCCTCAAACAAAGATTGACAGCAAGAGCGTGCCACAGCCCCTCCGCCTGTCTCAACGTTGTAGTTCTGTATCCGCCACCGTCAAGTGGGAGGATCATGCTGTAGACAACTGGGCCTTTGTAACGTTTACCTCCTCCATTTTTATGAAGCCATACAACGTCCTTACGGAGGTGGGACTCAAATAGGCCAGAAGACCTGGGTTCATTCCTCGGTCATAGTCTGTAGTGAATGGCCGACCCCCGGCTCTCCTACTTGTTCCTGAGTGTCCCTCTCTTCCCTGCGCCGCTGCTGCCTCCTCTCCGTGCCTCCGGGTCCCGGCACACGCCGCCATCCCTCGAGCCACTCATGGGCCTCCTCCGGGCTCTCAAAAAAACAGGTTTTTCCATCCGCCACCACACGCAGTTTTGCCGGGAATAACATAGAATAGGACAGTTCTCTGCGTCTGAGTTCCCTCTTCACGTCAAAAAAGCTCCTGCGACGCTTGGTTACCGCTGCCGTGTAGTCCGGGAAAAATGACACCACTGAGTTCTGGATCCGCAGCTGCGGGGCCACCCTCGCTGTCTGCAGTATAGCATCCCGATCCCGGAAGTTGAAAATGCGAGCTAGGACTGGTCTAGGGGGAGCCCCTGGCTTGGGTCTACCCCCTGGGACTCTATGCGCCCTCTCCACAGAGAAGAAAGCCGAAAGTCCTCTGGGTTGGAGTTTGCGTTTTATGAGATCTTCAACGTACAAATCCATAGCTGGACTCCCTTCACTTTCGGGAATGCCTATGATACGGACGTTATTGCGCCGAGAGCGCCCTTCCTGGTCGTCCAGTTTTTCCATCATAAGCTTATTGTCTGCTTCCAACTGACCCACCCTTCGAAGCAGTGCGGAGGTGTCCTGCGATAGCGATTTTGTCACCTGTTCAACCTCCGTTACCCTGGCCGTCATCTTCTGAAAATCCGTCCTCAGGAAAGAGACATCAGTCGAGATGGACCCCACCGTGGATTGCACTTTATCGAGAGCCGCCATAATATCTTCCAGCGTCACTTTCCATGCTCCCTCTTTCTCCGAATTCGTGGCAGGTACGTCTTCGCGCTCGGGTGGAGCAGGAGGGTCTTTACTATAGGCGTATTTATCCAATTTGCCCTGCGAATGCGTCCGAGGACCTCTGCCCCCCATGGTCGCCCACTCGTACCCTGCGCTAGCCAGTAGTCGCCGCCGCCTGCCGCGGGGGTGTAGTCCATGCGCGGCCTGTCGGGTTTCCCGGCGCGCTGGCAGCTGTACCTAGGCAGGACAGCAGACCCCCGACGTGTCTTCAGTCACTATGGGTTCGTCACCTCTGCGAGAGTCTTGGTAGTAGAGCAGCTCAGAGATATCTCGGTTGAAGCACCGTCAGTTAAATTGCCCCTCAAGATGCGTCGTTATAAGGCTACCCCCTCCGCGCCACAAGCACCACTGGCAGTTGGTCTGCTGGCTTTGATCACTGGTGCCGTTACGGGGTGATTCACATTGGCTGGTGGAGTAGATTTGCACGTTAATTGCTGTCTAGGGTCTGCACACAGACAACACGCAGTAAGCGATTCATCCCTGGCAACCACTGTGGTGTCGAACCGATTGAACCTGCACAGAACCCAGTCAATGATGCCCAGGAAAATGTCACTGCTGCCGTCGTAATTGGTGCAACTTCTTCTACGCTTAACTATTTGTAATTTATTTGGGCATTGTTACCAATATGTGCGCATAGACATCTGGTGGTCCCCCCTAGTATTTGGCTGATCTTCCACTGTGTCATCGCTCGTGCGGCACCGGGGTCAGCGCTGCAGTAATCAGTTGCTGTGCATTTCATTTGAGTTCACAGGCGGTCAGCCTGAATCGGAACTCATCGCCCTCCCTGTGCAGCTAGTCTCACCTCCGCCCAGCGGATCCGGATTCTGCGGCAATTCTCGCTGCGTAGTCTCCGGTGTACTTTTGAGTCGGGTTCAGATCCGCACTGCAGGAAAGGCATCTACGTGGCGATCAGCAGCAGTACGGCACCCGATCTATACCAGCAGTTTGTGTTGCCCTCGATGTGAGAACATCGCCTTCACCACTCCGCTCAATCCGGGTCACATGTCTTCCATTTCTTGGCCACCAGATTACTCGAGACCCCGGCTGCAGCATACGTCAAAGGCCGCGTCTCTTGCACTCGGCGTAAGTTTACAGTTGTTCATGTCTTGGAGCTTTTATCTAGTTGTGCCGGTGCCCTAGCATTTCCGACACCTTATCTGGCATTTTGGTTTGCTGTGGATTGTCGGATCAGCCTGCGGATTAATTGGGATGCCTCGGCACTCACGGAGCCTCTCTAGGCAGCGGCCATTTCCTTAGGCTGCTAGCCACGCCCCTTCGAGGGGGGGTTTCTTGCATAGTTTTGGTCGAATTTTTTTCGAATCCCCTTTGAATGGCTTGGTGTGCATGTGTATTAAATGTGCCCGTCAATAGCTACCCATGTTTGTATAAATAAACGACCGGGATTAGGCACGGAAGGGCATCAGACATGTCAGAGCTTCACTAGCGGTGTAAATACATTCCACGTGGATTCATTGTATGCATAGTCGCCTTTTAATGAATATCACGCAAATCGTCATGGTGATAGGTACGTACGGTTTGTCCAGCATGTCCTAGGTGTGTCTATAAATATATATTTTCTAAAAATAATAAAAAACAGTGGCCGGCCCTGGGGATTGGGGTAAAAAAAATATAATTAGGAGGCAGGCCCTGGGGGATGGGGTCATCAGGGCCAATAAATTAGAATAAGAAGGGGAACCACACAGCCCCTTCTTAAAAAATTTAAATAAATAAAAGGCTGGCATCGTGCCGGAGTCCACGCCCCCTCCTTGCAGCACTCTGCAAACGCGCCCCCTGGCGAATTGTAAGTTGGGGAATTAATTCCTCTTCAATACTGAGGGTCCCTGAGGGCCAACTAGCCCAACAGGCATCTCCGGTATGCGCCAGGGAGCTGCGCTGCAGACAGGTGTTCTGAGGCCAAGCCCCTTTTTACACCTCTCTGCAACGCAGCTCTGTGGCGCTTACTGGAGGTACCTAGTGGTCTAGTTTGACCCTAGGGACCCTTAGGGTTCAAGGGGACTTAATCTCTCAACTTAGAACAGCCACAGGGCGTGTTTACACAGTGGTGAAGGGAGGGGACGGGGCCTGAGGTGACGTGTGCAAACACGCACTATGGCACGTTTTAAATTGGGGATATAATTTCCCTTCAATACTGAGGGCCCCTGGGGGCTAACTAGCCCACCAAGTGCTTCCAGTAAGCGCCACTGAGCTGCATTGCAGAGAGGTGGTCCAGGCCGTGCCACTTTTTACACCTCTCTGCAACGCAGCTCTGTGGCACTTACTGGAGGTACCTAGTGGGCTAGTTGGACCCTAGGGACCCTCAGGATTCAAATGAACTTAATCTTCCAACTAAAAACGGACACAGGGCGTGTTTACACAGTGGTGAAGGGAGGGGCCGGGGCCTGAGTTAACGTGTGCAAAAACGCCCTGTGGCCTGTTTTAAGAGGTAGTTTTAATCCCCCTGCCCTGTTATATACTAGGGGCTTACAGAGGAGTCATGCTAATCACAGGGGGACCCTAACGCATAATGTTCCCTAGTGTATGTAGGTGTTTTCACTGTATTCTAAGTGTCTTTTAACATAGCCCTGACTCTAGGACTGGTTAGTCAGACTCAGTTACCACCAGTATCCGTCTGAAAAAGTTGAGGGTACAGGATGATTTTGCAACAAGGCTTCTTTCTGCTCTTCTTTTTGTTCTTTCTGCACGTTATCCTTCTTCCTGCACTTTTCTTCGTCTTTGAGGACTTCTGTTGCTTCTTTCTGCACTTCTTTTTTTTCTTTCTGTGCATTTTTTCTTCTTTCTTCACATGTCCTATCTCTGTAGGCATAGTTAGGAATTAGCATTTAAAAAACCTCAGAAATTCACAGAAAAAAACATAGGTTTCAGGGGTGTTCTAGTTAGGTGGACTTTTCACTTGTACAACACCATTGAAATTCCCCCGTTATAGTTAGTTCAGCTAACTATAACTCGCGCGCCCGCAATGCACTGCTGATAACGTCACATATTACATCACTCATGACATGGTCAGTGACATCACTCATGACATCACTCATGACATCTCAAATGACATCACTGATGACATCATCCTTGTGATAGAGTGGCAGACCTCCTCTCACCCTAATATAACCTTTGATACACACATTCAAAAATAGAGACTAAAATTTTCAAAACAATGGACATACCAATACCAGTTACAACAACCTCTTCAGTAATTCTAAGATCCACATACACATCCACTCATTCACCAACAGTCCTATACAGTCACTCATACATGTACTCACTCATCATATGTACTCATACACCTATACATCCTTTTACACAATGCCACTCATCCATAGAGTTACTCACACGCATAGTCACTCATGCTAATAAATAATCAAACATACATTTACTTGCATATACAGTTATACACACACCACCACACTTACTTCTACGGAAACTTACACATACTTAGTCTTTTAAACAATCACTTATAGAAACACATACTTATTCATACAGGAACTCTTTCAATCTCTCACTCTCACATATACTCACTTATATACACCAATAGTCACATATACTAGTTTAAAACATATGTAGTTACTCATAAAGACACTATTGAGACAGTCATTCACTCACTAACACACCCATACACACACTCATCCACCCATACAGTCCTGCACACATGCTGTCTTCAACACATACAAACAGTGAGTCACTCATTCATGCACTACGTAATACCCTCCACCGAACCATGCAGACACTCAGACTGATACTCAAAAAACCAACTAATAACCTATATAGACACCCATGTAGCTACTCACCAACCCATGCAGCCACTTATACACAAAGTGAGAGACTGATACAGATATTTACATATTTAAACATTACTCACTAAGCCATGTATTCACTATGATACACTTAATCAGTCAGTTACACAATCAATTTTTTAAAAAAAAATCATCCATTTAGACACTTATATACCCATTTATTCTTCCATCGACCTTGAGATATACATATATAAAACATATTTAATTTTCAGAAAAACACACATTCACTGGATGATGTCATCAGTGATGTCATCAGTGATGTCATTTGAGATGTCATCAGTGATGTCATGAGTGATGTCACTGACCATGTCATGAGTGATGTAATATGTGACGTCATCAGCAGTGCATTGCGGGCGCGCGAGTTATAGTTAGCTGAACTAACTATAACGGGGGAATTTCAATGGTTTTGTACAAGTGAAAAGTCCAGCTAACTACAACACCCCTGAAACCTATGGTTTTTTCAGTGAATTTCTGAGGTTTTTTAAATGCTCATTCCTAACTATAACGTGCCTGAAACCTATGGTTTTTTCTGTGAATATATATATATATATATATATATTTTTTTTTAAGAACCAACAATAAAACTGAACTAACAAATGATGTCAATATGCTGAGGGAATATATATTCAGTGCCTGGTGTGTCTTTCTTCTTTGCGTAGTCATGTCTGGATTAATGTGTCATTAATGAGCATGGGCTGCCACTACTATTGCCATTGCGGGCGTATGGCCATCAGGGTTGCGTTTACTTTCGTTTCACATACTTTAGGAATGCAAGGCTCGGTCTGTTCCAACCAGTCTGGGCGGGATGGTATACAGGTGCAGCTCCTCCCTTACTGTCTGGTGATATATCAAGTATTGGGACCCGCCTGTTGTGCGGGCGGTGGCTGCTGTGGGGCAGTGGAGCACACTAACTTTCTGAGCATATCATCCCAGGTCTGTGCAATGGGATGCTTCCTCAACCCCGCCGTCTCCTCCCTGTGTAGGGTGGCGCTCTCTGCCTGCGCCCATACTTCTAGGGACTTCTTCCAGTGTGATACCTCTGGCGGGTCCTTATGTTTCCATCGTTTGGTTATGAGCCGTTTCGCCGTTATAAGTCCCAAGTCTCGGAATCGGAGGCCCGCTCTATGTATTTTGTTTCTTTTGTAGAACCCCAGGATACAGACCTCCCAATTGTCATGTACTTCCATGTTAGTGCATGTAGTGAGCGTTGCCAGTATCGCACGCCAGTAAGTGTGAAGCTTGGGGCAAGACCACAGCATATGCAACAGGTTAGCACCCAGGAGACGGCATCGCGGGCACTGAGAGGTATTAATACTAAAATATTTGTTAATTTGATCTGGTGAGAGATACGCCCTATGCAATATATATGTTTGTATTAGTTTGAATCTTGAGTTACGTGGGACATGTGTGGCGCTGGCTAAAACTCGTTCCCAGTCTTTATCCGTCCATGGGCGACCTCTGTCTTCAGTCCAACAGGCACGAAGCTTTTGTAGCGGCTTCCATGTATCACTGAGAAGGGCCTGCACCAGCCAGTGTATTATATGTGACCCCTCCCCCATCACATGCAAGTACTGCAGTAATTGATACGCCGGCGGCTCATTCGTGATATCCCCCCATGCTAGATTAAGCGTCCGTGTAATAGTTGCATATGTGAGGAAATGGCCCCTTGGTAACCCAGTATCTGCTGATAGTGTCTCAAACGTCAACAAGGTGCCTTCTACGTACAGGTCTCCAAGTGTCTCCACTCCCGCCTCAATCCAGGGCATTAATGTCGTGTCAGTTAAATAATCTCTACCCCTAGGTGTCCCCATAAGTGGTAGCATCGGTGCATATGTGAGTGTGTCTTTTGTGAGGCGAAGGCTCCTCTTGTAGCATTTATGTGCCAATTCGATATATATTTGCGTTGGTCTGGGGACCTTTGCCAGTGGGTGGAACAGTCCGCAGATCTGATTCTGCGTCCAAATTGCTGTCTCTGTTAGATTTTTCCCACTGAGCCCTTTCGCAACCCATTGCAGTTGCGTGGCTATGTAGTAGAGCTCCACATTTGGTACTGCCAGCCCTCCACTCTCCGAGGGAGCGTACAATTTCTGTAGCGCAATTCGGGGGCGCCCTGTATTCCAGATCAAGCCTCGGATTAACCCCTCCAATTCTCTAAATAGTTTGACCGGGACATATACGGGGAGATTCGCAAAATGATACAGGAGTCTAGGCAGTACTATCATCTTTGTCAACGTGAAGTGTCAAGTACACTGTTGTAGTCACCCCCTAGTAACATTGGAATGTCGGGCCATTGCGCCAGGAGGTGTGATATCTTATCAAAGAATGTAGCCTGTTCTGTGTTTGGAGCATATAGTGATGCAACTACTATATCTCGGCCATCCAGTTTACCCTCAATTATGACATACCTCCCTTCCGGGTCTATCAGTGACCGTGTGACCTGAAGAGGAACCCCCGACCCCACCCATATTAATGCCCCTTTTGCAAATGCTGAATATCCTGTGGCAAACAATTGTCCTCGCCATCGGCGATGTAGTAGCTGCTTCTCCACTTTGGTTAAATGCGTCTCCTGCAATAGGGCTATTTGTATATGATGCCTTTTGAGGTATGAATAGATCTGATACCTGTGTGATGGTGAATGCATACCCCTCACATTCCATGTACCTATCTTACAGGAAGACATGGGCCACGCGGTATTTCCAACTAGCATTTGTCTGCAGCAGCCCCACCAATACTCGCAGTAAGTATGACAGTGTGTGGCACATCCCATCTGGCCCTCTGCTGTTTTCTAGCAGTAGGAGACATTGCATGATTCCACTCATAACATCTGACATCGCATAAAAGATACAAATATATAAAAATAGAAACATAACTAATACCAAAAGGGCGAAAATGCAACCAGCAATCGTCCAAACTTCCAATTGGAGATAACAGTCAAAGTAATCCAGGGGGGTGCACTTCGTGCTACTCGTCTTGTTTACCCACAGTATGTGCATCCGGCCCCCCCAGAGGCTCCCCAACAGCAGGCAAACCAACCATACAGTCGAGGCCGGCCAGCCACAGCAGCGCAGGGGCGCTCCTCCAATGGGAGCACATGTATATATGCCCTCAACTGCAGCTGTATACAATCAAAAACCTAATGGGCCCCTACACAACACCACACCCGCCACCCTCGTAGGTGGACCAAGCAAGGCTCCAACGTTCCCTCTCGCGATTGTTAACATTTCTGCCTATAGCGTACTCCCACCCAGCTACCCCAATACCTCAATGCGTGTGTCATTTGCATGTTGAGTCCTACAATCGTCATATAAGGAGGTCCGCCGTCTGCGGGGTGACATCTGGGTGTTCACCTGAATCTTGCGAGTCCATATATCTGCTCATCGTCACTAGATGGGTCCCGCCGACTGGAGCCAGACACACTGCCCGCTGCCATCAAGCCGCCGATTTCCGCCGCTGCCTGCAAGGCGTCCCGCTGTCCACTCAGGATCAGCTCCGGAAGGGGGCCCACCGGTGGTGAAGGCGACGCCCTCCTCCCCTTAGATCTGCGCTCTCCCCGGCGGCGGCGAAAGGAATCCCGCCTTTTAGGCAGTGCCGCCTCTGCAGCACCATCCTGAGACCTCTCCCCCGTGTATGCGTGCAGCCAGTCCACAGCCGTGCCAAAAAAGTGTGTTTTGTTGTTAGCGACCACCCGCAGGCGGGCCGGGAATAACAGGGAGTACTTCAAGTTCTTTTGTCGGAGGCGTTTTTTCACTGTCATGAATGAAAGCCGCTGTCGCTGTACCTGAATGGTATAATCCGGAAAAAACATTATTTTATGGTTGTCAATGTGGACATCTTGGAACTTCCGGGTTTCCTGTAATATAGAGTCGCGATCTCGATAGTTGAGAACTCAAAGGAGCAGGGGCCTCGGATTCGATCCCACGGGGGGGGGGGGACCTCGCCAGGACCCTGTGGGCCCGTTCAATAACAAAGTGCGGCAAAAGGGATCCCTCCGGCAGCAGATCTCTAAGCCAAGTTTCCACATGTAACGCCAGCTCTCTCCCTTCCCAGCGTTCTTGAACACCCACCACTCGTACGTTGTTGCGCTGCGCCCGGCCCTCGGAATCCTCAGCTCTGCTCTCCAGGAACTCCACACGTTTCAGCAAGTCTTGTATATGTTTATCGGATTGCACCACCTGCGGCTTGACGTCCGTGAGCGCAGATTCCAAAGCAGTGGTACAATCAATTTCCGGTGGTCTGCATGTAGGTGAGTGAGGTCAATAGCTACCTTGTCGATTTTAGATTCCAAGGAGGTGCGGGTCTGAGTCATGGTTTCTTCCAGCCGCTCCACCGCTGCGAGCACTGCATCAAGTTTGTTCGCCGTCTGATCCGCGTGCCCCTGTTTCGCCATCTTGGACTTAGTTGGCGGCTGTAGGGTCTGCGCACCTCCTGCTCCGGTCCACTTCCGGGTACCCCCGACATCAGATACAGCGACAACGCACCTTTGTAGCTCTGCACCTGGTGTGATCTCGCCGTGCTGTCTTCTGGACCCAACCGGTATTTCAGTCTTTGGTATATGTGCAGCAAGTTGTATTTCTCCACCGGCCAATGGGTCCTGTCTATCACTCGCCAGGGGCCGTGCCACAAGACAGCTCAAAGGTTCTCAGGCGGTCGTAGGCTGTCCCGAGATCTTAGACAGGACTCAACTTCTTATTTCACTCAAGCAACACCATCCGGCCCGGTCTCACCTCGTCGCTTATCCACAAGCAGTTTCTCGGCAGGGGAGCAGGTATTCGCTGTGGCCTTGTAAGTTGTCCCGGTATCCCCGCCACACTCGGCCCCCCGTATTCGGTGCACCCAGTAGCAAGCAGTCCCAAGCCTCAGTAGCGGAGGCAGGCAGGGCACCGAACCAGGGTCTCCGGTGGGGCACCGGACGGTCAGCGGCAAGGCAGCAGCTGCTTCTGAAATCAGCTGCTGCTCTTCTATCTCAGTTGCGCTATTTCCTGTGGCTCCCAGGGCAGGGCGCCGCTGCAGTCTTCCTCGCCACCACCGCAGATTGCACGGCCCCCCCGAGCCTCACCCCGCTCAGCAGGGCCCAAGCAGGCAAGAGTTCACCGCGCTGTTCCAAGGCAACTCCCTGAGATCAATCCCCCGCTCGGCAGCAGCAGGAAGGATCCTCAGCATATGTCTTGTAAGGGGCCTCCGCGGGCGACGACAGGGGCCCCACTCCACACCCCCTCGCAGCCAGCGTGACAATTCTGTGCTGGTCAATGTCCCTATGGAACAAAATATGGACTAAAATTAGGAAGTACTCCAGAGAAGTGAACACCACGCAAACACTTGTCTTTATATACAATAGACTCTTGCTATGTCCGGTTACTTTAAACAAAAGACACACTGATACACCAGATACTTTTTGGACATGTTCATCCCCACTTGCAGACTTATGCCATTTACTTTTTACATGTTCACCTGTTCATAACATTTGGAAGAGTGTCTCAAATGAACTTAATCTTTGGTTCCAGGTTCCCTTTTTCCATTACTCCTGTGTTCTTGTGAAGTTTATCTCCTATTTGGACAAACTGCAATTCCAACCCAAAGATCATAGACCTATTGTTAGCAGTTGCCTTTCAACAAATAACCAGAAATTGGAAAGATTTCACCAAATTATCCTATCAAGCATGGTGGTACGCTGTTTCCCACAACCATACATTAGATACAACCCTTATACACCCTATTCACATGGCTAAGAAACGCTTGAGTTTATGGTTACCTATTACAGTGTTCATTGTTGCTGGTGCTAACCGTTCCTTTTCCCTAAATCCTTTCCAACAAGAAGTTTCTCAACCTCCATGACTTATTAATTTGATCATTTTAAACTCTTATTGTATTTTTTGTATGAAATGCAATTTTCCTTTGTATACATCAATTCAATTTAAATGCCCTTTTCATGCTCTCCTTTAAGCCATGTTCATCTGACTTTTACATCCAACTATTTTGTTCCTAAGTTCTATTTTGAGTCATATAATTATCTATTGTTTTACTGCATTATGTATTGATATTCTATATTCCTTTAATAAACTTACTTTTAAACTGTGAAAATATCAATCCTTTACTCAAATCCACGAGCAGCAGTGTGTGCAAATGGTAACACATCTTCATATTTTGATCTAGGTATAGGTGTTCGTCAGGGTTGCCCTCTATCCCCTTTTCTCTTTAACCTAGCCCTAGAACCTTTTTGGATCCAGAATCCGTGAAAAACAAGATATCCATGGATTTGATTTTAAGACCACCCAAAATAAATTGGCAGCATATGCCGATAACATATTGCTATTTAATTCACAACCCCAGTCATCTATTCCCGCTTTTTTACAGGAGGTTGATTCCTTTGCCTCTGTTTCTGGATACAAATTGGATAAGGACAAATGTGAAATACTACCTCTAAGTATACTTTTAAAGATGACTTTGCTACTTCAAATTTCACATAAAGCCCTCATCACATCAAATACTTAGGTCTACATTTTACTCCCTCCATACCAGATACACTTTCTCTTTGTATGAATAACTGTATACAAAGAATCTCTACATTGACTGCTAAATGGCACCCTTTATACTTATCTTGGTAGGATCGTTTGGACAGCCTAAAGATGATAACCCCTATAATACTTTATACAATCGCCAGCATTCCAGTACCTATCTCCTTAAAACATTTTAAGAAGAGAAATTCTGTGCTTTCCTCATTCTTATGGAATAACAGAAAATCATGTATGTCCTTATCAAAACTTATATATACAAAATCAGAAGGGGGTGTTAATTTTCCCGATTTCCCTACATACCAAAAATCTTTTTTTACTCCGTCAATCCTCGAGATTACTCGCTGAGTCTTTGGTGGATTATCCTTTATGGGCTGAACTTGAACGGTCCTTTCTTTCCCCCTTCCCATTTCAAGAATAAGTTTCCTTTCCCGCAAGCCACAATGCCCATCGACTCCTATGCTTAAACACACTTTTGGAATCCAATTCACCTCCAATTCCTACAGATTTAGATTATTTTCTCAAATCCACAATTTGGCATAATAAACTGTTATTGATAAGTGGCAGACCTTTTTATTGGAGATCCTGGAGACAGAAAGGTCTAATTTGGGTATATCAATTGTTTGCATATGTTGAGATTTTGTTTTTGTGCAGGTTAGTGGACTCTTTGACTTACCCACATCTTTTAAGCCCAAGTACAACCTTTTGAAACAAGGCCTTCAAATTGCATATGCTCAGTTTATATCTCCTAACGCCTCCACGTCTTCCCCTGTTAATAAGTTACATACTCTTCTTCATACTAATCCTAAAGCTTCTGTTATTTATAATCATTTACACACCTCAGGCACTGTAAGAGAAAAAACTAAAGTGGAACTTTCCTGGGAAAAAGATTTAGAGGTGTGCTGGTCAATGACCCTATGTAACAAAATATGGACTAAAATTAGGAAGTACTCCAGAGAAGTGAACACCACGCAAACACTTGTCTTTATATACAATAGACTCTTGCTATGTCCGGTTACTTTAAACAAAAGACACACTGATACACCAGATACTTTTTGGACATGTTCATCCCCACTTGCAGACTTATGCCATTTACTTTTTACATGTTCACCTGTTCATAACATTTGGAAGAGTGTCTCAAATTAACTTAATCTTTGGTTCCAGGTTCCCTTTTTCCATTACTCCTGTGTTCTTGTGAAGTTTATCTCCTATTTGGACAAACTGCAATTCCAATCCAAAGATCATAGACCTATTGTTAGCAGTTGCCTTTCAACAAATAACCAGAAATTGGAAAGATTTCACCAAATTATCCTATCAAGCATGGTGGTACGCTGTTTCCCACAACCATACATTAGATACAACCCTTATACACCCTATTCACATGGCTAAGAAACGCTTGAGTTTATGGTTACCTATGACAGTGTTCCTTGTTGCTAGTGCTAACCGTTCCTTTGCTCTAAATCCTTTCCAACAAGAAGTTTCTCAACCTCCATGACTTTCCCCATGACTTATTAATTTGATAATTTTAAACTCTTATTGTATTTTTTGTATGAAATGCAATTTTCCTTTGTATACATCAATTCAATTTAAATGCCCTTTTCATGCTCTCCTTTAAGACATGTTCATCTGACTTTTACATCCAACTATTTTGTTCCTAAGTTCTATTTTGAGTCATATAATTATCTATTGTTTTACTACATTATGTATTGATATTCTATATTCCTTTAAAAAACTTACTTTTAAACTGTGAAAATATCACTATCCACCGCATGGCACTAAGAGGGTGTATGCATTTTAATTTGAAGGAAAACAAGTTAAAATTCAAACAATGTAATGAACCTGTTGGATAGATCATGGAAGTGTTCTTAAAATGCAATTTGACACAAATACTTGCACATTCTGTCTGGAGGAGAAAGGCTGTATGTACTTTTTCATGAGAAGGTCTCAAAATGTGAGGGGAATACGAGCCAGCCTGACAGGGTATCATCACAGAGCCACACTTCCTCCTTAATGTGTCTAAGTATCACTCCCATAATCTCCGGATTATTGCAGTGGGCAGTGCCTCCAAGGACAAACTGAACAAAGGAGGGATAACGGATACCATGCCAAGCACTGCTATATTATTTAAAAGGAAACAAAGAGAACTCATTCAGAGTGTCTAATGCTCGAAGAGGCACCAACAGGCCCCATTGTATGCAGGAAATGAACTAAGCATTCATTGCAAATGTTTTCTATACAAACACTAAACGATTCTCTTCCAAGAATTCACACAAAATTATTGATAATCTGCTTTGACTCAAAATCATTTATCAACATTTCAACAAAATTATATAATCAAATATATATTCAAATGTCTCTTATCAAGCCAACAAGTTCATATAAATAATACTTCAATAATTCATTCTTCTTCAAAATCTCACCAGCTGGGTTTCAAACTATCATGTTTATATTTCCCAATTTCACTCATTTTCCCTCAAATACAATTCTTATTTTTTTACCATATAGGATCCAACGTCAAAATCCCCACTCCTTTTTTATGACCCTTTCATATCACCACATCTCCAAAGTTTATTATTGGTTGCCTTCGCTAGTTGTCATATGTTTTCAAAAAAATATATTTATACATATTTTCTACATTGATAAGCAAGTTCAAAATGAATCAAAACTCACCCTATCCCTCAAATGCATCCCCATTTTGTCAACTTCAAAATCATATAGTTTCAGTAGTCGTAGATTTGGTAAACTCCACATTTCTAATACCTAAAAGACACATTACATACAAAACAAGACCACTTATAACCGTTCCTCGATCAAAATGTATATTCTCAAAAATAATAACAGCACACATGACCAATTCACAAGGTCAAGTATCTCCTCATAGCATAATCAGTCATTAATGTCCAGAAAAGAACTTCACTATTGAGTATTCAGTCCCCCAGTAAATGGTATCTATAAACAAATATATGAAATAATCCAGTCAGGGAAAAGTCAAGGCAAATTGTAGCAGCAACAACAAATCAAGACAAAGCGACCCATACATCAAAGCTTACCAGGACCGACAAGTTTCCTCATTTTGTGTGCAGTGAAAACTCTGCAAGCAAAATAGTCGGCCACAGAAGAAGCTCCAATTCATGCTCTAGCTTTAAAAAAAAAAAAAAAAAAAGAATAACTTTACCCTGGTGGCCTGACACGGAAGCTATACCATACTAAATTCTCAGACCATTCCTCACACTTTCGAAAAAAAACTGAGTGGACTCCATTATACCACAGTGGATATCAAAGTGGGTCAAATTTCAGACCCTGGAGCAGATCTACACTGAACGACGTATACCAGGAGGTAATAACAGCGGCTGAAACATTGCTTGTTAAATTGTTTGGGACCAGCTACATTAATACAGAAATGAGACACTAAGCAATTCTAGAAAACACAAAAATAAAATATGAGTGTTAACTAACCTACAGATACTACAATCAGTGGTCTATATGCTACCACTGTCTTACCTGAATCAATTGTGAGTAATCAAACTCTCCTTACAGAGTCGGCTACCCTACTTCTACAAATTAAATGTGGACTCCATTATACCACAGTAAATATCACAGCAGGTCAGATTTTCAGACCCTAAATTAGATCCACACAAAGAGACATGTACAGAACAGACAGGAGATGTAATCAGCCGCAAAAAACATTACTTCTCACAATAGCCAAGAAATTACTCTGTTGACATTCAGACCTTTTCACACAGTATTGGAACGATAAATTGGATCAAAACAAAACTACTCATGCAAGCTTCCCCTACGACGGTTCTACTGCTCACCTTGCCGCAGTCCACTATCTTTGTTTTTTTTGCCTGTTCTCTGCTGGCTCCTGCCCTCTATTTTTCCTCTTTCTGACAGTTATTCTCCTTCTTTCTAACCTTTATTTTTCCTCTTTTTGCTCGTTTGTGTCCCTTATTTGGCCTCTTTATGCTAGCTTCTGACATTATTGTGCCTCTTTCTGCTGGTCTTTGACCTGTATTTTGCCTCTTTATGCTAGTTTCCAATCTTTATTCTGCCTCTTTCTGACCTTTATTTTGATTTTGTCTGCTAGTTTCTCACCTTTATTTTACCTTTTTCTGCTCATTTCAGACCTTTATTTGCCTCTTTCTGCTCTCATCTGACCTTTATATTGCCTAATTCTGCTTGATTCTGACCTTTATTTTGACATTGCATCCACAGCACCCAGATACCCCTAGGGGTGACAGTGCTGCACTATACAAAATGCTTATTGATTGACACACACACCCCCAACGAACCTTTACCATAATCAGTAACTAAAGCAATTGAGCATATGTGAATTCTCTCATCATCAAAGTATTGTGTTTAATTCTCTGTCCATGTTCCAGCCTTTTATCAATGCATAATCCATCATTCCAAAATGCTTCCTTTGTCTTTAGCCTTAGTTCCAAATTTCATCCGCCTCTCCCTAGAGTAATCGGTTTAATTCCCAACATTTTAATTGGTATATATGTAAATGTTTTGGGCTTCTTATGTAAATGAGTATCAAATGTTCCCTCCAACTTTTTTTAAGTGTTCTCATAGTAGATCACACATACTATAAACCACAAATGCAAATAGTCAAATAAATGTAGCATTTTGAATTGCAATTGAATCTCATAACTTTTCAAGTTCACAGAATCCATACATTTCTTAGTCTCATTCAATATAAATTTGCAACAATTGCAAACCCCACAATTGTAACATCTATTTGGTAGAGATGGCAGCCATTGTAGGTCCTGCTTCCTTTCTTTGCAATGTAAGGAGCTGGCTCTTTATATAGTATCAAAAAAAGGTTGAAGTCCATTGAACACAGCGAATTGTAAATGTTCAATAAAAAATATAACTTTCAACAAATGTGTTATGTGCTCCCTGGGTTCTGCTCTCTGGACCAGAGAGTAGATAATGAACAAAATAGTAGCACCCCCAAATACAAAGGATACCGAGAGGATTGAGCATTCCACTGAAACCGTCCTTATGCAAAAAAAATATCCAAAAATGTTAAGATCTTTGGTACGCCATTTTAAATAAACGTTCGCTTCACTTGATCGAGGAATTGTCTAACATTCTGGATGATCAAAAGAAATTTCCAATATCAAAACAGAATTAACCAAATCAATGTCTGCAGAAGATTGGTCGAAAGTTTTAGAAGATATTAACAATCAAATGATCAACCACACAAAGGAAATAAACAAAAGGAAAATCCGGAAATTTAGGAGACACGCCGTGGATTATAAACTCGGTGAAGTTTACAGCTGGGCCGAAATATACGCTAGGAGGAGGCAAAATAGACCATACACCTAGAACACCGAGACGTCCTCTTCAGATAGTGATATTTCCACTCAATCACACAAAAGACAGAAAACACCTGCCTTAACGTCATCTGAAACACCACAAACACCGGGAGTTTCTTTTTTAAAATCAGGCCAGACGGACAGAGACGACCCAGGAGGGGTAAAAGAAAAGGAGAAAGAACTTCCGCGAACAGCCGCAGGGAAGAAAGGCAAGAAGAAAAGTTAAAATAGAGTTTAGTCATTAACATCTCGGATTATACCTTTTCCAAAATTGAACTTAAGACACTACAAAAAGGAACATCATTTGTTCCTACAAGTCATACAAATTGTTTGGAACTCGAAATCAGCTTTTTCAAATTTATGAGGAAATTTAAGATTAAGACTTTTTTTTAAAACATGACAGATAGTCAAGAGAATGGTGAAGCCTCCTATTAGGGCTGAAACCTAAAAGTACATATATGGCACCAGTGAGCCACAAGAGTTTGGATATTTTTGAATCCTTAGTTAAACAGGACATATTGAAATTAAATTTCAAAAAGAGATCAAAACAAAGGAGTTTGGCATCATCTTAAACATGGCACGGAACTCAACCCTTACCCATCAAAAAGCAGATAAAGGGGGTGCCTAAGTATTCAGGAACACCACTTTCTCTGAAACACAAGTGGAAATGCATTTAGCGGATGATCACACCTATTCCAAATTCGATAGGAACACCACAGAGCAATTTATGAACGTGCTCAAATCTATTGTCAACCTAGCAACAGAAAGAATCATAAATGAAAAAACTAAAACGTTTTTAATACATACTCATCCAAAAATTCCTGCGATATACATGCTCCCAAAAATACACAAGGACCCTGTAAATCCACCATTTCATCCTATAGTTTCACCCAAAGGGAGTCTACACGAACCCATTGGAAAATTCTTAGATCATCACTTACAGCCTTGTGTTTTAAAAATGAGCACTTATATAAGGGATACAACTGATTTCTGAACTAAAATCAACAAAGTTAGCATCACTACTGACAAATCCATCCTCTTGTGCACCATTGATGTAAAGTCACTTTACACTTCAATCCCACATCATTTGGGCATCAAAGCAGTTGAACATGCCTTATTACAAACTGAATTAGATTTGGATTTCAGAATTTATCTCATGGAACTTTTACAATTCACTTCACATCAAAGTTATTTCAGAAGGAAAGACCAATGGTTCGCCCAATTAACTGGGACTTCCATGGGAAACTGTGCAGCTCCTGCTTATGTGAATCTCTTTATGAGTAGATTCGAAGAACACCACATTTTATCAGCTTCCTCAAGGACACAACACATTAAACTCTTCCTACGATACATTGATGATATTTGCATTCTATGGAATGGGACTCAAACAGCGTTAATAGAGGCAATAGGCAATTGAATCAAGTGGACGTAAGAATTCAGTTCACATATGAGATCCAGGAACAATCGATCACCTTTTTGGACGTGAGAATCACTAAAAACCCACACAGGATTGGAAACAGATCTCTACAGAAAATCCAGAGACAGAAATAACACTCCATTTTAGTAGTTTCCACCAAGATTTTTTATAACGCCATCTTCCCTATTCACAATTATTGAGAGCTAAACGCACAAGTTACTACTTGTGTAACGATATATCTGTAAGAGACATTAGTTAGTGATAGATTCCTTACCGTAGAATATCCCCAGGCGTCAGACTGGATTCGGAAAGTTTTGCTAGCAGTACCCCTGCGCGTCAGTAGGTGGCATCGTGCGGCTCTGCGTCCGTCGTTGGCGTCATAAGCGCCGAGATGACGTCACGGAGACTGCTTAGGCGCCACCCATGCGCGCTGATGTCAGTTCTGTATATGACTTTCCGCGCAAGGAACGCAGAGCCATGCAAGAAACTGACCACTGGTGCCTAGAAACTAGGGCCCTGAAAGGGATGACTTTAACCCTAGAAATCAGTTCGCAGAACGGGGAGGATGGGTGGAGCGGTAAGGAATCTATCACTAACTAATGTCTCTTACAGATATATCGTTAAACAAGTAGTAACTTGTGCATCTGAATGAGACATGTTAGTGATAGATTCCTTACCTTAGAATAGATACCCCAGCAACACCAACCCCGGTGGTGGATCTGCGAATAGATTACACCAGAAAGTCACGGAGAACAGAACAGCCAAAGAAGCCGTCTCTCCGGACCTGACTGTCAAGACAGTAATGCTTGGAAAACGTGTGCAGCGAGGCCCACGTAGCTGCCTGACAAATGTCCTGCAAGGGGATGCCGCGTCCCAAGGCAGTAGTGGCTGCCGTCGCCTTGGTAGAATGGGCACGCAGCTCCACAGGAGACTCCTTCTTAGCCAATGAGTAACAGGCCTTGATGCAGAGAACGACCCACAGAGAGATGGTTCGCTTGTGCACAGCCCGACCTCTTTTGGCGCCCACGTAGCCAACAAAGAGCTGGTCATCCACCCGGAACTGTCGTGTGCGCTGCAGGTAGAACGAGAGCGCACGTTTTGGTCCAGACGGTGGAGCCTCTCTTCCTCTTTCGAAGGATGCGGATGCGGAAAGAAGGTGGGCAAAGGGATGGCCTGTCCGATGTGGAAGGGCGTGACAACCTTTGGCAAGAAAGAAGGACGGATCCTTAGAACCACCTTGTCCGGATGAACAGAAAGGAAAGGAGGTTTGGAAGAAAGAGCCTGGAGCTCACTCACTCTTCTGGCAGAGGGGATAGCTACCAGGAAAGCCGTCTTGAGAGTGAGAAGACGCAAAGGACAGGTATGAAGGGGCTCGAAGGGAGCGCACAACAGATATGTCAAGACAAGATTGAAGTCCCATTGAGGCATTATGAACGGCACGGGAGGAAACTTGTGCGTAATGCCTTTTAGGAAACGGTTAACAACCAGGGACTTCGTGTCTGTTGAATTACAGCACTTTTTACTATTGAATTGATCCATGAGCAGAGAATAAAATTGTGGTAGTCATGGCTCTTTCTCAATTTTTAAATCAGGACTTCACCTTTTTCTTTCCTTCAATTTTGTTGGTACAGTTTCCCTTTTTTTTTTAACAAGGTGGCAACCTATGATGAGAAACGTGGCAGTGCTGGTGATGATCTAACCAGCGTTAGCCCGCTATGGTGTTGCGCACGTGAGGTGCCTCCTTGCTCTGCACATTTTTTCCACTAACTTTTACGGTGTGGGTTGTCACAGATGTAAAATTTGTTCCACAATTGACAACAGTGGTCTACAAGCTAAGGGTTCTTGCAATAAATTACTGATTTAAAAAAAAAAAAAAAAAGAGTACAGACATTGGTTAATCAGGAATCCACCCCACAAATATAAATAATTGGGGGTGGTTGTGAAGAGGTTAGCTTTGAAGCTTCCCCAACCCTGGCACTACACAATACATAAAGATAGTACTGTATGCTGTCTAGTGGGTCTGGTGTGTTATAAAACTTAAAAAGAGAAGGCTGATCTGGAAGCCGTAAAAAGGCGGAGATGGCCGAAAGAAAACCTTTGATAGTGCCCAGAGCAGAGCTCTGCCTGGCCAAAGAGAGAAGGAACAGGAGGACTTCGGAAAGAGGGGCAGAAAGGGGATCCACAGCCCTAGCTGTGCACCATGCCACAAACTTGTTCCACCTGCAGGCATATACCGTTTTAGTGGAGGGACGCCTGGCTGCCAGAATAACATCACAGACTTCGGGAGGAAGATCGAAAGCGGTCAACTGTTGTCGCTCAATCTCCACGCGTGGAGGCTGGACAGGTTCGGGTGGAGACCGTCCCCTGCTGCTGCGACAGAAGATCCTCCCGAAGAGGCAGTCGGATCGGGGGTCGATCGCCATGTTGAGTAGCTCGGGATACCAGTATCTTCGTGCCACAAGGATGACTTGGGCCCGGTCACGCCGAATCTTCTTCAGCACTCTGGGCAGAAGTGGTATAGGCGGAAAGCCGCAACTCCACTCGTGACGAAAAGCGTCGCCAAGCGAGTGCCGCCTTGGAAATTCCAACACGCAGAACTGATGACATTGCGCGTTCTCTTCGGTGGCGAATAGATCTAACCAAGGCTCTCCCCACTGCTGAAAGAGACCTTGCACCACGTCCGAGTGCAGACGCCATTCGTGATCCATCAAGCACCGGCAGCTGAGTTTGTCCGCCCTGGCGTTCAGAGAACCTGCCAGGTGGACTGAAAGGGAAGGGAGTAACCCTTGCGGACAATCTACAACACCCACTTGTGATGTGATAGCATGCCAGTGGGGGAGGTGATGGCGGATCCTGCCACCCACTGGCGTGGGGTGCTCCACAAAGCTCGGATTAGGAAGGTTTGGAGGTAGAAGCAGCGGGGCTGGCTCTGCACAGGCTTGCTGAAGGAACGTGCCTGGGCGCCTCTGCCGTGGCCACGAAAGGAACGAAAACCAGGAGTGGCTGGGCCTTTCGTGGAAAGACCTAAGGACTTGGCCGTGGTCCGCGAGTCCTTAAAACGCTCCAGTGCACTGTCGGCCTTGTCGCCAAACAGGTGAGTGCCATCAAAGGGCATGTCCATGAGCGAGCTTTGGACATCTGGCGAGAACCCGGTAGATCTCAGTCAGACGTGGCGACGAAGCGCCACAGTCGTAGAAATCGCTCTACCCAGTGAGTCTGCAGTGTCCAAACCACACCGAATGGCGAACAGCTTGGGACAGCACAGCTTGGGTCTCTTCAGGACACTGAGGCAACACCTGTGCAACTGTATCCCACACCGCGTGGGAATAGCGGCCCAATAGACATGTTCACCGACCGCAGTCCTAAGCTGGCAGGAGAACAACCGCTTACCGAACTGCTCCAGCTTCTTAGAGTCCTTATCCGGTGGAGCCGCGGGAAAGGCACTCTGTGACGTCGAGGCTTGGATGACCAGTCTCTCAGGCGTAGGATGAGTGGTCAGAAACACGGGGTTACCAGGCGCCGGGCGGTGACGTCTGGCGACATTATTATCCACAGGGGCCCCTGTGGCTGGTGCGACCAAGTGCCCAGCAATCAGTCAGTGAGAGCGTCGTTAAATGGCAGCAGGGGCTACGACGAAGTGGACGCTGTCTGGAGCACTTCAGTGAGATTAGTTTTGAGGGCCACCGTAAGGAGATCAAGGTTGAGGATCTCAGCTGCCCGACGGAGCACCATCGTGTAGGAGGCGCCCTCCTCCATGGTAGGCGGGGGAGAGGCAAACCGCGGGTCAGAGGAGACGTCGAGGTCCCCTGCATCCTCCAAGTCGTCCACCCAGTCCTACTCGGAGTCACACTGATGGGCAAGAGGGTCCTTGGACCCCTCCCAGTCATCCTCCACCTCCGCCGCATGTGGTACAGACTGCAGTGGCAGAGCAGGAGCCAGAGAAGGAACAAACGGCATTGGGAACGGTGGCGAGAACGGCGCCGGCTGGGGCTGAGCCGGCACCGTGTCCCAATGCGGAACAAAATGGTCCTGGAACCTGGGCAAGGGCGGAACAAATGGCACCCATTGCGGCGCCGGAGGCAGAACCAAGGGTGGCGCTGGGGCCGGCAGCGATGGACCTATTGGCGCCGGAGCCAACGCCGCAGGATCCTGTGGTGCCGAAGCTGGATCCGTCGGCGGCCCAACAGGATCCTGACACAGGACCGCGGGACCCCGAGGGCGCACCGGTGGGTCCACGAGGCCTAAAAAGGCAGTCCATGGTAGCAAGAAATTCTTTCACCTTTGCGGGAGTTGCCGACAGACCCGGGTAAGGTGGGTAGGCCACGGGACTCTCGAGCTCTGAAGGAGCCGCGGGGGCTAAGCCCCTGTCCCCCTCATCCGCATCCGAGGACCGACTGGGGAACGTCAGAGAGAGAACATGCTTCTTAGACTTCTTTTACGGATCTGCAGCTCTACATGCCAACAGATGCATACTGGTAAGTAGCATTTTCCGTTCGAGGCATATGAGCTGCAGATTGTACACTGTGCATAGACTGTACAGCAGTGTCTTCCCTAGCGGTGGTCACCTGTATCGGTTGCAGTAGTTTGGAAAAGTGTTTTAAGAACAGCTTGGCCTACAGAAGCTTGTTGCTTAACCTGCATGTCAACACAATTAGTTTTTGGTGAAGGTGTGTGGTGTAGACCATGTTGCTGCTTTACATATGTCATCTAAAGGGATGTTCCCTAAGAATGCCATGGAAGCCCGCGCATTCCTCTATGCTCCTGCGACATGTGCATTTGGTTTCTTCTGCCTGCCCCCCCCCCCTCTTTCCCCCTGGGTTTGTTTACCCCTTCGATACGGGGAGCACATGTTACTACTATTGACCTCCTCTGCCTTGTGTGTGTGATGTTTTTCGTTTTCTTTAAAAATATGAAACCTTTCTTTGCTTGTCTATGGACTGCGGCTGCGGCTGGCTGAGTTGATTAGCACTCCAGTAGCTCTCTTATTGCTTCACCGATGTGGTTGTTAAGATGTGTCTATGCTTATAGTGTGCATTAGCGGCCGGCCTGTTGGTTGTAGGCCCATACTTGTATGTCTCTGAAACTGAAATAAAGGTTTTTCAAAAAAAAAAAAAGAATGCCATGGAAGCCGCTAGTTTGCGTGTTGAATGCGCTCAAGGGAGAATTGTTATTGTGCGTTTCGCCTTTAGGTAGCATACTTGAATGCATTTTACTATCCACCTCGCAATCCCAGCTTTGGAGATGGGGTTACCTTTATGAGGTGGAGGAGAAGGGTACAAACAGTTGTTTTGTTTTTTCAAAAGGGTTTAGTTCTGTCAATGTAATAAAGTAATGCTCTTTTGACGTCAAGTGTGTGAAGAGCTCTCTCTGCTACGGAGTCTGGGTTTTGAAAAAACACCAGTAACTCAACTGATTGGTTAAGATGAAAGGCAGAGATGACTTTGGGAAGGAATTTTGGATTTGTTTTGAGAAATACTTTGTTACAATGTATTTGTAAGAATGGTTCTTGTATGGTTAAAGCCTGGATCTCACATACTCTTCTAAGAGAGGTAATTGCGACAAGGAAAGCTACTTTCCATGTGAGGAACTGAAGTTCACATTTATGTAGAGGTCCAAAAGGAGGACCCATGAGACTGGTAAGAACAATATTTAAATTCTACACCGGAGAGGGTGGCAATCTGGGAGGAATTATACTTTTAAGGCCCTTCATAAAGGCTTTAATTGCAGGTACTCTAAATAGTGAAAAGTGTTGTCTATTTTGTAAATAAGCAGCCAGTGCTGCTAGATGTTATCGTACGGATGAAAATGCTAGATTACATTGTTTCAAGTGTAGCAATTAGCAAATGATGTCCTGGATGGAAGCAACCAGCGGACCAATATGATTGTTAGTGCAGTAGATGACAAATCCTTTCCATTTTGCAGCATAGCAAGCTCTAGTAGTAGGGCGTCTGGCTTCTTTAATGATGGTCATACAGTCCGGCAGAAGGTTAAGATAACCGAACTCTAGGACTTCAGGAGCCAGATCGCTAGATTCAGTTGACCTGGATTGGGGTACCTTATCTCTCCATGGTTTTGTGTTAGCAATATTGTGGGAGACGTGTAGTTTTTGGTGTGGAACTACTGAGAGTTCCAGCAGTGTTGTGAACCACGGTTGGCGTGCCCATGTGGGAGCCACTAGGATCATCTTGAGAGACTGTTGCCTGAGCTTGCGTACTACTAGGGGAATCAGTGGGAGTGGCGGAAAAGCGTACGCAAATCTGCCGGACCAGTTCATCCATATCGCATTGCCTTTGGACAACGGGTGTGGAAACCTGGCGGAGAAGGTTGGGCATTTTGCATTTGCGTGTGTGGCGAACAGATCTAGGTCTGGTTGACCCCACAGTTTGAAAAATGGTTGAAGAACTTGGGGATGAAGTTCCCATTCATGTATCTGCTGTGTCTGCCGACTTAGCAGATCCGCAATCGGATTGTGAACTCCTGGAAGATGTTCTGCAAGCAGGTATATGTTTTGTGGAATGGCCCATCTCCAAATGTTTTGTGCGAGCTGGGACAGATGTAAAGAATGTGTGCCTCCTTGTTTCTGTATGCAATACATGGCTGTCATGCTGTCCGTCCGGACTAGGACAGTCTTGTGCAGTAGATGTACTTGGAATGATTTTAATGCTAAAAATAATGCTAGTAATTCTAGGTGATTGATATGGAGCACTTTCTGTTGAGTGGTCCATTTGCCTTGAATCGTATGTTTTAGAAGATGGGCTCCCCAACTGGTGAGTGATGCGTCTGCTGTTAGCACTATCTATGGAACCGGTTCGAGGAAAGGCCACCCTTTGGACAGGTTTCGTGTGTTCCACCACTGCAGACAGCGATGTGTGCGGCTGTCCACCAACACCAGATCTGTAAGTTGTCCCTGAGCATGGTTCCACTGACGTGCTAGGCATTCCTGTAAAGGGGCCCATCTGAAGTCTTGCATGAGGTACAATAAAGATGCAAGAGGCCATCATTCCTATGAGTTGCATGAATACCCTTGCTGGAAGGGAGTGCTGTGGTTGAAATTTGGTGATTAGGGTTTGTATACTGGCTAACCTGGCTGGATTGGGATACGCCAGAGCTCTGGAGGTGTCTACTGTGGCCCCTAGATACTGATGTATATAAGAGGGCTGAAGATGTGACTTGGTATAGTTTACTGTGAATCTCAAGTCGTGTAGCAGCTGGATGGTTTGATGAGTGTGATGAACACACTGGTTGAATGACTTGGCCTTTATTAGCCAGTCGTCGAGATATGGAAATACATGGATTTGTTGTCTTCTTAAGTGTGCTGCTATCACCACAAGGCATTTGTGAACACTCTGGGTGCGGTGGTCACCCCGAATGGAAGGACTTTGAACTGATAGTGTTCCACTATGAACCTTAGATACTTCCTGTGAGCAGGATGTTAGGGAATGTGGAAGAAGGCGTCCTTGAGATCCAATGTGGCAAGGAAGTCGCCTTGTTGCAGCAGTGGGAGGACCTGTTGGAGAGTGATCATATGAAAATGATCTGAGTGTATATAGAGATTGAGGGGTCTGAGGTCGAGTATTGGTCTTAGAGTCCCGTCCTTCTTGGGGATTAGGAAATATAGTGAGTAAATCCCTGTTCCTTGATGCTGTAAGGCAACTGGTTCTATTACGTGCTTTTGAAGCAGTGAGAGAACTTCTTGTTTTAAGAGTATAAGATGTTTCGTGGACATTAGATGCTGTTTGGGTGGTATGGTGGGTGGGGTTGCTGTAAGTTCCAGGCAGTAACTTTACTGGATAATTTGTCTTACCCACTTGTCTGTTGTGATGGAGTCCCAGACAGGTAGGAACTGTGAAAGTCTTCCCCTGACCGGAGAGGAATGGTCTGGAGGGAAGTCACTGTTTATTAGTGGGGGAGGTGCGGGTGTTTTTGTTACCTCGGCCTCTCCCTGTGTTGTTATTTCCCCTGTATGCGCCTCTAAAATATCCTTTGTTGGGGGATGTTTGCGTGGTGTTTTTGTAGGAAGAGGAGGCGGTTTCTGTTCCAATGTTTTTGGATGCTCCTCTATAAAATGAGCGACGAAAGGAACCACGTGTGGATGGCGACTGTAATGCTCCCATGAATTTGGCAGTCTCCGTGTCCTTTTTCATCTTTTCTATAGTAGTGTCTACAGCCGGTACAAAAAGTTGTTCCTGATTGAACAGCTGGTTGAGGATAGTTGACTGTACCTCCTGTTTAAAGCCTGAAATGCGTAGCCAGGCATGTCCTCTGAGTAGCACACTAGTGTTAATGGACCTAGAGGTTGTGTCAGCTGCATTAAGGGCACACTTGATTGAGGCGTTGGTTATTAATTTACCCTCTTGAATTAAGTAATTTGCCTGGGTTTTGTACTGATCAGGTAAATGTTGTAATAGGGTTTCTAGCCTGTCATAGTGAGCCCTATCATACCTAGCCAGTAATGCTTGGGTATTGGCTATCCACCAGTGATTGGCTGTTTGGGCAGCAACTCTCTTGCCAGAGGCATCTAACAACTTTGATTCTTTATACCAGTGGTTCCCAAACTTTTGACTCCTGAGGACCCCCATTGAGTCACCACTGGAAGCCGGGGACCCCCAAGCAATTTGTAGGATTTAAATTTCAAACATTATAACAGTAATTTGAAAAAAATAAACAAACGTGTGCACACAAAACAAATACTCAAATTACTAAGGATTTTAGGGGCATATTTACAAGTCCCCATCGCCATGGGAACGTCACTTTTTGCGATGTTCCTGTGGCAATAGGGGCTTTGCCTTATTTACAAGGCAGCGTTAAGCCACTTATTGTGGCTTAACGCTGCCTTGTAAATAAGGACCCCTTTCACGCAATGCTTAGCGTGAAAAAGGTGGGCAGTGGGCGTTTCACTCCAACACCCATTGATTTTGACGCTGCCCTCTATTTACAAGGTCAGCTTAAATAGGAGACAGCACCAGAATTAAGACCATGAAAAACCTGGTCTTAACTTGGCGAAATGAGGAGAAATGCCTCATTTCTCCTTGTTTTTGCTTTTTCCAACGGAAAAAGCAAAACACCTTTGATTGTTTATGTTCAGGATGGTGACCCTTCCTGCACATAAACAATCTTTAATAAAAATTACATTTTGTAACTTCCATGTGTGCTGCATTAGGCAGTACACATAGAAGTGACAAAAGGGCATTACAAAATTGTTCATGTGCAGGAAGTGGGAACATAGCAGCATCAGGATAATGATAGACTTGTCTAAGGGTAGCTGCCCTTTGATGTAGATGAGATCATTGTGAGCAGGTTTATATTTCTTGTCAATCCTGGGATTGAGACTTCTAGCTCTCACTGGGTCTTTGAATACGTCCGGGGCATGTTTGATGACCCCTTTTAGCATTGGTAGTATTGGGACAATCTTCTGTGACTGACTGAAGGTGTCTAGAAGGAAATCCTCGTCTGCAGGGTCTGAATGCATGTGGACACCATGGTAGACGGCAGCTCTATTAACAAGCTGACCAAAGCCAATATTATCATCTGGGGGAGATGGTTTTGTTGGATATGGCTGGGGTTCAGGGTGGTCTGGGGGATCTATTGGGTCATCATAATCATCCCAATCGTCCTGTGGTGTGTCCGTGTTGTCATCAGGGTCATTGTTGCCTCCCCCACCCCCTAAATCATCATTATCATCATCCTGTGGTGGTGAAGTTGTGGAGGAGAGACAGGTTTAAGAGGAAGAACAGGCTCAGGAGGAAGAACAGGAGAAGAGGGTCTTATAGGTGAAGTGGCACAGTCTTTTTTCTTTACAGGCACTGCAGGAGTTTCTGGTGTGTCCAGCTTCCTCTTCTTGTGTGGAACAGCAGCCACATGCCCTGTTTTGGGGTCTATATGGAGTTTTTTCTGCTTGGGATCGACAGGATCCGGTGTAAAAAGTTCCCCCTCTTAGGTAACCGCTTTGGGTGCCGACTTCTTTGGGTCCGAGTGGGGTTTGGATTTCTGTTCCGAGGCCTTAGGAGGTGGTTTGGAGTCTTTTGGCTTGGCTATGGAGACGGAAATCTGTTTCGGTTCCGAGGTTTTTGGCTTTGGATCCGATGGTTTGTCTTTCGGCATCGAGGTGGTCGGTGCGGACTTCTTTTTGGGAGTTTGTTCTCCCGTCTTCGGTGCCGAAGGCGCCTGTGGGACACTGATATGTGGTCTGCTCGGTCCAGAGCTGCCAGAAGGCTTGTCCTTTATCTTCGGAGCCGGGCCCGGGGCTTCTGAAGTTTGTTTTCGGTTGCGACTGGGGCCAGCAGGCGAAGTCTTGACCAGGGCCTTCTTTTTTTCGGGTGGGATTGGGGTAGGGGCAGTTGTACCCACTCGTTGACCAGGAGTGATGTGGTCGTCTGAGTCGTCTGCTTCGGACACGATTTCCAAATCCTCAGAATCTTCCTCTGGGACATCGGGGCCTTCATCGAAGATGTCCGCTGGTGCCGGAGCAGCTCTCTGCGCCATGATGTGTCGTCTGGTCCAGCGATTACGGATGATTTTCTTGGATCAAAAGGAGGTGCAGGCCTGGCAATTGTTCTCGTTGTGCTCAGGCGAGAGACACAGGTTACAGACCTTGCGATGGTCACTGTGTGGGAATTTCGCTCCACAATGGGGGCATTTTTTGAATGGAGTCCTTTCCATGAGCTGTAGGACCCAACGGCGTCGATGGGCCCCGCAGCCCGAGTCGACGACCGGAATCGAGTAGTTGAGATGCGTGTCGAAGATCACGAGATCGAAGACAATACCGTAGATAGTTTGCGCATCGAAATGGTTTGGAAAATAGGTTGTCGAACCGGAGTGCAATAGTTACATCCGAACCCAATGGCGGAAAAAAACAATCTTAGAGGATTGAGTTGATGCCCATGAGCACTATTGTCCAAGGGAGGAGTCACCCATCTCGTGACTACAAAAGACTTCTTCCAAGACAACAACAAGGTGCAAGCATCCAAGCCCAACACCAGATGGCGATCTATGCACAGTGTACGATCTGCAGCTTATATGCCTCGAACATATACATTGGCAAGACTGAAAGGAAGATTAAAATCAAGCTAAACGATCACAAAAGTAACATACGGACCAAACAAATGAAATCTACAGTCACTTGTCATTTCTTGGAAGCACAACATAACATCAGCCAATTAAAGTTTTTATACTGGAAGTTGTTGAAAAACTTGAAGGAAAAGATAACCACAATCCCTTATCACAAAGGGAGAACTTTTGGATTAGACATTTAAATGCTCTTACGCTGAATGGAATAAATGACAGGATGGAATTCCTGTGCTATTTATAAGTGACATTTACCGTTGATAGACTCTCGGTCTCGTTTGGCATGTTCACACTATTTTTTGTATGAAGGTCTGCATCTCTTGGTCAGATATCAAGTTTTAGTGGACGGGTATTACTTTAACCATACCATATTAATCTTAGGTCGTATATGCACTTTTGCACACCCTGAACATTTTATTTATTGATTATTCACCGTATTAATTCACACAACATCTTACTTATTTGGAGGAAACCAGATCTTAACTGATCCCAGCTTGGGATATTATTTCACATGCCACATTATGCAACCATTTAACGATGGCCGTTATTGCTTGTAATGTTTGTATTACACATTCAAGGTTCAGCCCTATTTCTATGTTTACGTCCGGCGATTTAACTAAAGTCGTGAAACCCCACTGCACACCGCGAGGAGTCTTGGAGCCGAGCTTTAACACCACTCGAGTGAGTAGCCTCACAGGCACGCAACATTGAGCACACAGGTGTTTTTCTTGAACTAACGGCGCTTTACACTTGGTGGTTTTGATCCTTTTACTCATACAACAGTAACTGTCTCGCTGTATCAGAAAGGTACGTTCACATACTCTGATTTTATCCGTGTAGACCGCTAAATTTGAAAGCAGTTTTCATTTCACAGTCGTTTCTAAGGCACGTTCACCATCTCGGTTGATTACGGTTTTTCTGTCTCTGCATGGAACACCCATTTTCTTTTCTAGGGATTAAAGTTTGATTGTTTCATGCACACGGCATGTTCACGCACCTATCGTTACCTTTTAGAGATCAAATAAGAGTTTTTCATGACAATGGCTGAGAATTATCATATTTAGTTTTGTTGAGGTTTCCTCATTGTATTATTTTGTTTGATTCTCGTAGATTCATCCCCTGACGAAGGGCATAATGCCCAAAATGCATTGGGACCTTTGAATTTGAATATGTGTTGAATCTCATTTTCTCTTCATCTCTACCAAATGAACATTGTTACAAAGCATTCTGGATGTTGTAGTCATCTGGCATTGTGACCATGAGTTGACTTGAAAACAATTCACTTCTTGTGATGAATAAAACAAGTTAAACCACTATTGAACTATGTTCGCTGTTTGAAAGAAAAAAACTATTGGGAATCCTTTTTTCCAGGAATTGACTTGTGCCCAGGGGGACACACCCCAAGTATTTGGGGATGCTACTATCTTTATATAGTATGCCAAAAAGGGGTACACTGTGCAAAGAGCCTGGGAATTCTGTTACTAGTGAACAGGGGCTTGCTCTAGCTATCCCAAAGCGCTCTTCGAGGGTGTAGTGTGGTCGTGCAGCCTTAGCCTTATCAGAGAGGAGTGTAAGACATCTGCAATATACACACAGTCAATAAATGGTACACACAACTTAATAAGGAGATCAACACCAATTTATTTAAAAAAAAATACATTTTTTATATATGTGTAGGCACCAGAATCAATACGATCAGGTGAGTATATTTTGAGCTAGAAATACTTTTAGGTTTAAAAATAAAAATGGACAGTGCAATCTTCATAGATATCAATGTTTTCCTATGGGAGGAAAAACAAACGCTGTATATGAGTTCTTCACAGCGACTTATGAGACCAATCCTCAGGACTTAAGGTGAGTAAAGGGCAAGGTCCAAGGCAGCACCAGCAGGTCACCTCCAGCGGCACTAGGGAAGCTGAGTGCAGTGGTACAACACAGCATCGGGTGGCCAGTGTTCGTCTATGGGTATCGGTCTTCGTGAAAAGAGGCTGCAGGCTTGAACTGGGAGGCCAGTCTGGCTGAACCAACAGAGGGGCTCAGGCATCACATTGCTTGGGGACACCCTTGGCCTTCTTCTCCACGGGTGCCGGGGTGTCTGGTTTTCATCACCAGGAGCCGTTGTGGTAGAGGGTGCCTGCAAACAGAACTGCAGGTGGCATTGGGAAGTCCACAGTGGGCAAGTCCATGGTGACCTTCGTCTCTGGAGGATCGAGGGACCACGCTGGCACCATTGGTCCAATTCACCGCAGACTAGGTGCCTCGAGTGCTGTGGTGCTTTCAGGTGTTGAGTTTTGGCAACCCGGAGCCCTCAAAGGTCGCTTGGAGGTGCCTGAGGGATGCAGGGAAACAGCTCTGCTCAATGAATAAACTGAGCCAACAACTGGGAGAACTATAACGAAAACAAGATAGTGGAGCTGTCAAAAGACATCAAGTTAGGCCAGTCCCCTGCCACCAAAAATGCAGTTGTCATCAAAAACAGCCTCTTGGATCCTTCTCAGAAAGTGGAAAAACAAACAATGACGGACACAGCAATGCATGCTGGGAAGGTGGCCACCCTTCGGGAATTCTTAAACATGTTCTTTTTTTAAAGTGGTAAAGCAGCCAAACGTACTGTTCGAATAATTTGTGTGTTTTTTTCTTTTTACCCATAAAAAGCAAGAAAATAATTGTTCAGGGGATCCTACACATATGCAGAGGTTGTCTGCTTTTTGTGGATATCAGACAGAATTTCAGAGACTGGTTTCTGTAAACACAACTGAGAAGAACCTGTTTCCATGTTTGTTCTAGATATTGACACATTTTTCAATAAAAAGTTACAAAAAATAAATTCAACATGTTTATTTTTCACAATGTGCAAAACTTTAAGGAAATGTCAAAGTCACAATGTTAAAAAAAACAATATCCAAACGGCGCAATGATCTGTCTGGCATTGCGACACCCATGAGAATCAGAAGAAATTAACTACCCTTTGTTCTTGGTAGTGAAACTACATTCTAATATTTTTTTAGAAGATTCCAGGTCGGCTCACCAGATTCTTGCATTCATTTTACCAGGCATAATGATACACAAAGTATACTATGCCAAACACAAGGCTGGGATGTTTGAGAGTAAAACTGTTTGAGTTGTCACAAAACAAATCACACGAAATTCTGGGATTAATGGGCGCTTTAATAAACAATTGTGGCAAGATTCCTTAGGGTGGAGGCTAAATGGGGTTTGTCACTTTAAAGTTTCTTACCTCCACCCCAAACAATCATTACTTCCGCCCATCCCAATACAGATGAAAGTTGAAGCTCTGGACAAAGAACACTGAGGCGGCCTTCTTAGAGTCATCATGTGCAACCCACATTACGGTGACTTGCAAGAGTGGGAACTATCACAAATCATGGACATGCGGCCTCTTCAATTCTGTCGGAATCCTATCTGGGCTTTCACCTTCTTAGGCACATGCAACATTGTAGAGGGAAAAGAAAACCTCTGTCACCCTGCAGTATGGAACAACACACCACTTACATGCTGGCAAGTAAATGAACTGGACACAAATGTCAGCACCGGGAAGGTGAAGTTACTTACATGGAACAGAGGGGGGGAACATCAGACAGTGTGTATGTGGAGGAAGACCAAATGCGAACTGTAGGAGGCCCATACTGATGTACATGCGTCGGATGACAGAACGCAGGGGCCAGTTCACAAAAAAGTCAAAAAATTTCGGTGGCGGTGTGGGCAGAAGGAAGAAGTCAGATGGGTGTGGGGTTCCACAAAAATGGTCATCAATGCATATAGAGACCAGACTCATTCTGCAGTTTGTTTTTTTACCCAGGTACACAGTGACAAGCATGCGTGAGTGAGAGAAGGCTGAGCTGGCACCTACAGGGTATTCCTCAAAATCAATGCATCAGCACCATGTAGGGTAGCCCGGACAGACCCTCACTTCTGTAAATTACATGCCGTGTATATGTACTCATTATGGGCACCATGTGGGAGAAAGAAGCCGAAAAGATATCCATTTCAACAATCTCTCGCTAGGTATCAACATTGCAATGTCCAATCTTACGGTCCCGGTATCTCGCAGAATGTCCTTTCACTAAGACCAATATTACGCTGCTGTGATACCAGGACACAAGGGTTCGGTTGTAGAGCAGCCACACTTTAGGAACAGGAAAGGACATAAGATTGACTAGAATTGTCTGTAGGTTCTCTCTTTCGCTCTACGAAGAGAACACATGCTAGACCACTCGAGTTTATAAAGCTCAACATTAATAGGAAAACAGATATAGCCAACATATACATATAAAAGCAACGTAGCTGACAGAAGAAAGTCTATAAAATTAATGGAAAGTAACCTAATGAAAACCTCTATATAACAATAATGCGCAGGATCCCCAAGAACCAATCGCCAGGAGCTGCTGTCCAAATGAAATATGCAGGCAATGAAAGCTATACCGCCACCATCTTGCAAACACTTTCCATTCGTATTCCTCCTCCACTTTCCTCGTTACCAACAAATCAGGCTTCTGCCAGCAAAATCTTCACTTGAGAGGTACAAAAAGTGCTGTGAACTCAAACATGTACAATGAGAACAACTGAACTGGTCAGTGGCATCTGTGAGGTCACAGACAGATGCAATCCCAGGGTTGACAATTACATTCATGTATGGAGAGAGGTACACAACAGAGGGATTGCTACACATGTTCACTGTTAGTCTGACTGCTGATTAACTAGAATGCATGGAACTAAACCAATATCTTTAACCAGAAAGATAAAGTTAGTTTTCGAGATAGCAACCAGCACACCAAATATTCAAGTGTGCAATCCGTTTGGTTGACTAGCACACCGTCATGAACTTCCACTTTACCCCTAAAATGTCCGCTCTTCTTAAAGTTCAAAGGCCTGCCCAGAACCAAGAGGTGGCAGAGCACATGCAGACGGGAAGCTAGTAAAGATGTTTAGAAAAAAGACATCAATGTTAAAGAAGGTCCCTTGTAATGCAGGCAAACTGAGAGGACATAAATAAAGGTGTGTCAAACAGTTCTTTATCAGTCAGTAGCCAAAGGAACTATGACTTTTTTAACCCTAGCATTTCAACAAAGGCTGGTCCTGGAAAGTGGCTGTGTGGCCCCACCAGAAGCCATCAGTGCAAGAGAATGTTTGACCTCCATCCAGTAGAATGCTAGTCGTCATCCATTTCAATGTCCGAGGCTTTATCACTGGTCTGCAGGCTTAGATCCGTCATACCCAACAATGGCCCTTCCGACTCACTAAAGCTTCGGTCTCGGTAGCCAAGGATGGCATGACGGAGGCAGGTTATCCACTGTTGTTTGTTGAAGGAGTCATTGGCCTGCAGTGTGTGCGACTGGCCCCGCGTTCGATCTCTGAAGCAGACCCGGAAGAAGTTCTTAGCTAGAGAAGAAAAAGGGCAGAAAGCTGTTGAACCCAATAGGTCTTATTTCTACATTAACTTCAATTCAATATTCTCAAATATGTACAAAAAACGTTATGAATAAACAAATTCATGTTATATATGGAGTTTCCAGTAGGGTGGCATGCTTCTTGCTCTAGCTTGAGGTACGGGGAGGGGAAAACTTTATGTGGTGGCTCACACAGGCTTTTTAGCAGGACTGCACAGAGCAGTGTGGCAGATTTCAAGTACCCTCTTACAAAATATGAGGAGACTGCAAGATTTGCTCGTGAAAACGCTAAACCTTCCTTTCTATAGTTACAGGTATCCCTGTAGGTGACTACTATCTACCCATATAAAAGTACTGTCTAGATCATACAGCTTCATTTTGACAACTGGTTATTCCAGGGTACACTTTTGTGGAATTGTGTGGGTTACATGAACGTTTGGCAGTTGTAGGGTCTCTTTAAGGT
Organism: Triturus cristatus; assembly: GCF_964204655.1. Classification (NCBI taxonomy): domain Eukaryota; kingdom Metazoa; phylum Chordata; class Amphibia; order Caudata; family Salamandridae; genus Triturus; species Triturus cristatus. The sequence continues at coordinate 1,204,643,224 of NC_140593.1, read as the reverse complement.
CTTCTCTTCTCCCTGCTCTACCTCCATCATGTCTTCCTTACGCCACACTTCACCTACAGGCCTCATTACAATCCTTATGGGTAGCCAAGTCTTCCTGTATGACCTTTGGCTCCCTTTGCCCTCAAACTATTAAAGTATCATCTATTACTTGTATTGCGTTAAATTCTGCTGCTCTCAGCTACTTTATTTCTTCACCGCCGATCCTACCATCCTTCTTTAAGTCATCAATTGTGTTTATCCTGGCTTTAAAAATATACGTCAGACTCGTCACCTTTGCCATTTCATTACTTTCTTTTGTCTCAAAAATACTGAATTTGTCTATCTATATGCGACTTACAACCAGTCTTGAACCCCAGCGCCCTCCTAAATCTCTTTTGACTCCACTGGGAGTTTTAATCCATGTCTCCAACTTCGTCACTTCGATGTCCCCCACACATAACCCTTCTTCCATCTTCATTCCTCTCTATCCCTCAGCAGCCTTGGATTTGGCGCTATCGAATATCCCCCAACCTCGCTAGCTGCCCCTTTCACTGCTCTCAGCAGTATGGAAGCTACAATTAACTGGTTCACCCTGTACCAGAAAGAGTGCTCGTATGGATCCTAGTATTCGCCCAAATTCAATTCAAGACACTGTCCTTTCTCCAACCCTAAACAGGAATTCACTTCCCAGCATATACAGCCCGAGCATCACGGCCTGATGGACTAACTCCTGCATTCCTTGCAAGCGGAAGCCTGAGATCTACCATTCGGAGCAAAATGCACTTGCACGTCTTACCTCCACCACCGCAACAGTGTGCAGGTTTCAAGAACTTAACATTCACAAAGCCCACCTTTTCACACTGCTAAATCACTCAAAAACACCTTAGTGATGACCAACAGCCTCTTTATTGGCCTCGAACACTACTACTTTGTTCCCCTCACTTTGTTCCACCCTGAAACTTCGCGATCTCTTTCAATGTTACTCTTCCGGGCCAATTGCACGTATCTCCATTCCATCTCCACGTCCATGTCAGCGGGCTTGCTGCTAAGTAGCCACTAAACAACTTGCTCATATAAAGCAGTTGGGTAGGTCCCCTACCCATCCCAGTTGTTCTAAGTAGCTAAGCACTGAAATTATATCTTGGGTCCTTCACTCTGCTTCTGAGCACCTAGCGACCATCTCTAAAGTGCTGTTTGCTTCCTCAAGGCTCCAATCATCCTCTCAGATAAGCCACCTCCCTTGAAATGTGGCCTCCTTTGAAGAAGATGCCAGATGTTCTGCCCGATTTTCAATCTAGCTTTAAGATCCCCCCCACCCCCCTACTGAATCTATATCTACATATAACAGGTGTATAAGAAGGGATACATGGGTAAATGCTTGGGGCAGTCAAAGCTAAGGCTTGCTTAGAAATGTGTACATTCATTAATCTTTCTTGCATTTTTCGCCTCATGTCCTTCAGTCGTACTTCACCTGTAACAGTTCTTATCAATTATATCCAATTTCCACCTGACTGTACCCCTCCCAAACTATCTCGTTTTTTTCTGCACCTTTTTAGTTGCTACTTAAAGTCTTTCTGGCCAAAATGCTATTTTGGCATCAATAAATAAACAAGTATGTCCAACATCTACTTTCCACAAATTCTCAAAATGTTGTCTGTTGCTAAATGTCGCATAGATTCTAAAGTTAGTGAATTGAAGCATTTTGTAAAACGAATGGATTTTCAGCCTTCCACTGCAAGGTGCACGAGTGGGTCCATCTAAACTAGTGACTGGCTGCGGAAGGAAACGCATAAAAGCCATTGTTTCTAAGCAGAGCAGATGCCTGTACGGATTATCCAAAAGAGATGTTGGTTGGGGGGGTGGAGATTTGGTTTTTAAGTGCTGTTAGAGACAGCTTTAGCTATCTGTCAAATTCACACCCTAACAAGAAAAAGAAAAAAATAGAGAGTAGGATTCAGGGTGGGCCCAACTGCGGACGAGTCTATTTATGGCAGCTCAACCTCGGAGTAGCTAGCCGTAGTGTCAGTTTGGTGCCTCCATTGCAATGTGCACCGTGTGTAACACATGGCTCAGCTGCTAATGGATGGCTTTTTGGTGGTAACTAATTGTGAAGGACAACAACTGTTCGCACAATCAGAGCCATTTTTATGGTTATGCATGAAAGCCACATCATGTCAAGGCATGTGGCATCCAAGTTTGCTTGTTATACCCAACGCCCAAGCAGAAGTACCAGAGTTGCACCGTGGCCGTGCTGGGGTGCACTGCAGACATGTTTTGTCTAAAGGGTTGGCATCTCGTATTCGGTCAGCCTGTAAACTTGGGAGCATCCTGGGTTTGCTCTGTTTTCACTTCAAATCAGCAGAAGAGTAAAACCGTAAAGAGTAGCATACACTCCTCTGAAAGTCACATAGGTATTAAAGTATTTTAAAGTTTAAGAATGCAATTATATTAATTATGGTATACTTTGGAACCTTAATTATTTATCTAAACCCATGAAAAATGTACTCGTTTGAAACGTGCTTAACATTTTAAGAGACAACACACTTCTATTGTTTCAACTAAGGTTGGTCATAGGTATTCTATTAGCCAAGAGAATTCAGAAGAAAATTGTTACTTTCCTGTTACCCCAGTTCTTCAGCCTTGGTACCCTTCATAGACTAACATGCTTGAAAATGTACCGTGCATCAACCCAGAGTAATAAATGTGGCCCTGAACACAACAACAGTGGGTAATACATAGATAACATATAACTTATACATCTCATTGTATGACGTCACAGCTAGCCAAATCACAGGGATAGACACTCCTCTCTATTCCCATCAGGGGCTCGAACTGCTAGATATTGCTAAGCTGGTCAGCTTGTGGACATGAAGACTGATCTATTTCTCAGTACATTCACTGAAGAAAACAAAGGTTAAAGTGTAGGTATATGTAGATCTTGTAATAATGTAAAAAATTTGGTTTTAAAACCACAAACATTGAAATTCATCAGTTACACGCAATTGACACAAGTATAATGTCCTGTCATAGACTTCAGATGCCGTCAGGGTTGTATTATGTGAGGCCATAAGCTGTGCATTACAGCGGTGCAATTTATACTTATGTTGGAATAGAGACTGCAATTCAGTTAACATTTTAACACGTCCCGGAAGGTGGGAATGGAGGTTCACCTTATGCAAATGAATTGTGCAACACAGATTGTGCAATAGCTGTTTCCACCGCAGACTTCATCACAAAGCAATAATGTCTAGCAAATGTGTGCTAACTTGCCTGTCGCAGCATTACATAGGTACTTAACGAATAAGTTACTTGCCTTCAGTAATGCATTATCTGGTAGAGACTCAATCCACCTACAGATCCTTACCTTTGAATTTCCCAGACTTCAGGCTGGATCGGGAAACTTTTCCTGAGCAATACCACTTGCGTGTGCCATCGGGTGGCTCCATTCGGCTCCGCGTGATGTCGTCGGCAGCATCGGTTATGACGTTGCGGTACCTATATAGGCACCACCCAGGCGCGCATACGTCAGTATTTTTTGTTTTTTCCACACCAGAAGCGCAGAGCCACGAAGTAACTGACATAGTCGTGAGCAAAACTAGGGCCAAATAAAAGGGGAGTAATCCTAGCCCTAATAAAAATCAGTCCGCAAGGTGGGGTGTCATGGGTGGGGCGTCATGGGTGGGGCTGTAAGGAATCTGCAGCTAGATAGAGTCTCTACCAGACAATGCGTAAAGGTAAGTAACTAGTTCATCTGATAGAGACTTCTAGCTGCGGATTCTTTACCTTTGAAATAGATACCCAAGCCATACCATCCTGGTGGTGGGTTGTGGACCAATATTTTGCCCACTTGGTCCTGCAGGACTTTCTAGTTTAAAGTGCCTGTCCCTGCGGACCGGACCATCCAGGCAGTAGAGTTTTGCAAACATGTGCAATGATGCCCACCCCAAGCCAAGGCTGTAGTCGCAGCCTTTCCCCTGGTGGAATGGGCCCTTAATCTCTCAGGGGGCTGCTTCTTTGCCAGGGAATAGCAGATCTTAATGCAGAAAGTGATCCAGGGAGAAATGGTCCTTTTCTGCACTGCCCTTCCCTTCACTGCTCCCACGTACCCCACAAAGAGTTGGTCATCCACCCCGAACTCTTATGTGGGGTCAAGGTAGACCGACAACACTATTTTTGGGTCCAGTTGGTGGAGACGCTACTCTTCCTTAGAGGGATGCGGGGGAGCAAAGAAGGAGGGCAGCGTGATGTATTGACTTAGATGAAATAGGGTCACAACCTTTGGCAAAAATGAAGCCCGGGTGCAATGCACCACTTTATCCGGAAAGGACATTAGATAGGGAGGTGAGCAAGATGACCCCTGCAACTTACTCACCCTCCAGGCCGATGTAATCGCCACTAAGAAGGCTGTTTTAATGGACAATAGCTGGAGGGAACAATTATGTAGAGGCTCAGAGGGAGCACACATCAGGTAGTTGAGGACCAAATTATGGTCCCACTGTGGCATAACAAAGGGCGTGGGTGGAAAAAGGTGAGCCAGCCCTTTTAGAAATCTATGTACAATAGGAGACTTGAAGAGAGAGGGTTGGTCTGGCAGCCGCAAAAAAGCAGACAGGGCAGAGAGGTAGCCCTTGAGAGTTCCCAAAGCAGATCCCTGTTGGGCAAGGGTTAGAATAAATAGCAGGACAGTAAAAAGAAGCAGAAAGAGGGTCAATAGACCTTTCTGTACAGTATAATACGAATTTCTGCCAACGGCAGGTGTATACCGTCTTAGTGGAGGGCCGCCTGGCCGCGAGAATAACATTACAAACCTCAGGAGGAAGGTCAAAAGCCATCAACTGCTACCACTCAATCTCCACGCATGGAGGCGCAGAGTTGACATGTTCGGGTGGAGAACCCTCCCCTGCTGCTGCAACATAAGATCGCCTTGAAGGGGCAGCCTGACCAGAGGATCGATGCTCATTTTCAGAAGCTCTGGATACCAGACTCTCCTTGCTCAATCTGCAGCCACAAGAATGACATGGGCCCGGTCGCTCCAGATTTCCCTCAGAACCATGGGCAGGAGTGAGCTCCACTTGCGACGAAATGCATCGTCAAGCGATAGCTGCCTTAGAAACTCCAGCGCACAGTATTGCTGACACTGTGCATTCTCTGCAAAGACTAATAAATCTAACCAAGGTTCTCCCCACTGTTGAGAGACTTTGCGCCACCTCCGACTGACACCATTTGTGATCCGCTAGACATACGGCCGAGTTTGTCCGCCCTGGCGTTCAGAGAACCTGGGAGGTGTTGAAACACCAGAGTTATGACCTGCTGTTCAGCCATGTCCAGAGATGCAGGACCTCTCGACAAAGGGTTCGCGACCCCACCCAGCCCTGCTTGTTGCAGTACCACATGGCGGTGGTGTTGTCTGTGAACACCTGCACTAGCTCCCCTTTGACAGAGGGAAGAAATGCTTTCAATGCAAATCAAATCGCTCGAAGCTCCAACAAGTTGATTGTGGAGGTCCGACTCTGCCGGAGACCAGTGTCCCCTGTTCTCCACCTCTCCCAGATGGCCGCCCCATCCCAGAAGCGATACATCTGTCAAGACTGAATCTGGAAGGGGAAGGGAGATGGGTCTGCCGTTGACCCAATTGAAGTTTGTCAGCCTCCACTGCAGATCTCTCGCAGTTCCTTCCGAGATCTGGACCATGTCGGTGAGATTTCCTTGATGCTGTGCCCAGTGGAACTTCAGGTCCCACTGCAGAGCCCACATACACCACCTGGCATGCCTTACCAACAGGATGCAAGAGGCCATGAGGTCCAACAGCCTCAGTCAGTCTCACCGAAATCCAGGATAGAGGCCGAAACATCGGAACCATAACCTGAATATCCTGGACTCGCCACTCTGGAGGATAGGCCCGAAACTGCACTGTGTCCAGAACTTCCCCATTGAAAGGGAGCATCTGAGAAGGAGTCAGGTGTGACTTCGGCAGGTTTATAGAGAACCCCAGCGAATGCAGGAGGTCCGACACGGTCTGAAGTTGGGAGGCGAATGCCTGGGGCAAGGACGCCTTTAACAGCCAGTCATCGAGGTAGGGAAAAACTGTACTGTGCAATACCAGAGGGGCACTGATAAGGCTCAAGGGGAGCACGGCAAACTGAAAGTGCTTGCGGTCTACCTTGAACCGCAGGTAATGCCTTTGGCAGAATGGGGATGTGAAAATATGCATCCTGCAGGTCCAGCGCTACCATCCAGTCTTCTTGGTCTATGGCAGACAAGACCGGAGCTAGAGTGAGCATCTTGAATTTCTCCTTCTTGAGGAAGTGATCGACGGTCTGAAGATTTAAATGGGCTGCAACCCTTTGTTCTTCTTCGGAACAGTAAGTAGCGGTAATAACAACCACTGTCTACTTCTGAAACCAGGACTCTTTCTACAGCTCCTTAGGCCAACAGAGCTGTAACTTCCTCCTGGAGCAATTTCAGATGATTCTTGGTCAGCCGTTCCCGATTTGGCAAAATGGGAGGAGGGCAAGAAAGGAAAGGCAGAGAATAGCCCTCCTGAATGATCTGAAAGACCCACTTCTCCGATGTTATGGATATCCAGTAGGGGCGATGACAAATTCTCCTGCCAACTGGGGTAGTGTCGTCTTGCAGACAAACTAGGAGTGCTTGGAGATTGCGGCTGCCGGGGACAGGGTGGCCGATGACTTCTGATCTCCATTCCTAGATTGAAATGCACTGCATCCACGTCCTCGCACGGCTTGGGCTGTCTGTGAAGGACTGTGGCTAGGACAGGACTGTCGCAGCTGGAAACCCCTTCCGTTGCCACGAATGGAAGACTGGCCATGGGGAGTATAGGAGAGGCCCGATGATCTTGAAACGGACCAGGGCCAAATCTGCCTTTTCCCCAAAAAAGACAGGTTCCATCAAAAGGCATGTCCATGAGATTGGACTGGACATCGCCTGAGAAGCCAGTTGCCCTAAGCCATGCGTGGCGCCTTAAGGCCACAGTCGTTGAAATCGATCTGCCCAGCGAATCGGTCGTATCTAGGCCACACTGAATGGTGAATTTTGCTGCATCTCTCCCATCCTTGACTGCTTTGAAGAGCACAGCCCAGGCCTCCTCTGGGACTTGAGGCAGCACTTGTGCAACCGTCTCCCAAAGGGAGTGGGAGAAACGACCCAATAAGCATATGGTATTCACCGACTGCAATGCTAGGCTAGAGGAAGAAAACAATTTCTTCTCAAATGCATATAACCTCTTGGATTCCCTGTCCAGAGGGGCGGAAGGAAAGGCGCCCTGGGAAGTAGAGGCCTGCACCACCAAACTCTCTGGGGTGGGGTGTTGGCAGAGGAACTTCGGATCACCCGGTGCTGGGCGATGGTGGCGTGCAACCGACTTATTCACAGTAGACCCTGTGCTAGGCTTGGACCACGTGCCTAGAAGGACGTCTGCAAGTGCCTCATTAAAGGGCAAAAGGGGTTCAGAAGTGGAAGTCCCAGGTTGAAGCACTTCAGTCAGATTAGTCCAGACCAGAACTGAGGGTAGCTCTAGTCCAAGGACCTCAGCTGCCCTTTACACCACCATGGCATAGGATATCCTCTCCTCCGTAGCCACTGTTGGTGGAGCGAGCATGCCAGTATTTGGAGAAGTGTCCAGTCAACTGGCCTCCGCAAGTTCCCCATACCAATCCAACTGCTCCATAGAGTCACCATGGTGTTCTAGAGGGTCTACAGACCCCTCCCATTGCTCTCCTGAGCCTAGCACCTCCTCAAAGTGCTCAGGCGACAACATAGAACCACGTCGTTCCAACTTGGCCATGGGAGATGTGGATGGGGCAGGCACCACCAATGGAAACCGGCGGAGCCGCAAGCACCCACTTCAGGTCCTACACCAGAAGTGGGCGCGTTGGCACGACCAGCGTCGACCCGGATCCATGAGGCTCCATTGGCGCCGTGGCCGGAGCCGGCGAAACCAATGGATCCTCTTCAGACCCCGCGGGGCCAGAGGTTTAACCAGCTGGGTTAGCCCGTTCCAATACGTGAGGCATGGCCTCGTAAAATTCCTTTATCGGAGTGGGGGTCGCTCCGGCTCCTGAAAAGGGAGGGAGGCGCAAAGTCAACTCAGGCTCCGCGGAACCGTGCCTAGAGGGTAGTTGCTCCTTACCTCTTTCGTGGACGGACGACAGCCAAGGTGAAGATGAAGTCTGCTTGGAGTTCTTCTTCTTATGAATCTTCCGTGAGTGTCCTTAGGACCTCAAGTGGGAAGAAGAGAACGTAAGGCTCCGGGAGCGGTCCTGCGATCCCTTCTTCCTCGATCGGGACCGTGACCTCCACGGAATCTCGCTCGACCTTGTTGACTGCTGGGCCGCAAGGAGCTTCATCGCCCGCTCCCTCAAGGCCTTCGGAGCCATGGCCAGGCAGTCCGAGCACGACTGAGTTGTGGTCACACTTGAGACACCAAAGACAGATGAGGTGGGAGTCGGTTACTGACAACATGCGGTGGGAGGCACCACACGGCTTGAAACCGGTCTTCCTCAAAGACATCCCTCGCAAACTAAGTTGATTTTTTTCTCAAATTCAACAAAAGTCGAGAAAAAACCTGTCAACAAGCGACACGGGGTAGCTCTTCCCTTATCGGTGCTCAAATGGCGCGGAAAGAAAAGAACTGATGTCCGCACGCGTGGGTGGTGCCTATATAGGGACCTCAACGTCCTAACCGTCGCCGATGATGCCACGCGGAGACGAATGGAGCCAAACGAAGGCGTGCGCAAGGGGTATTGCTTAGCAAAAGTGTCCGGATCCAGCCTGACACCTGGGAAATTCTAAGGTAAGGAATCTGCAGCTTGAAGTTTAGCAGATTTTACACCATATTAGAGCTTATTTAGCAGTCATTCCTCTTGTAGAATGGCCTAGGACTTTGCCATTTATAGGTCCTATGAGCTGATAGAATACATATAACAATCCTTTTTCAAACCTTGTATTATTGCGGTACTTCCTTTGATTTACATGTCTACAGGTTACAGTTTTGTGAAACTTTTCAATCCGCTTAAGATGACATTTCAAGCATGTCTTGACATCTCAGGAATGCAATGACTGTCCAATTCGGAAAACAGGTTGGCAGCACAATCGGTTGATTCATACTAAATAAAGATGGCACCTTTGTGATTAATCTGCAGTTAGTTCTTTATTTTTGTCTAAATATAAATATTGTTCTCCGTAGAGGAGAGGCTGGCTCAGCATGTACTATACCAAAAAGAGGTATAGTGTGTAGTGAGTCCAGTGGATCTCCAGAAGTAGTACAGAGTCTAAATAGATAGTACTAATGCTCGATTTTGTGGCAGTGTGGGCGAGCATTTAGGCTAACCAGAGTGTTGTGTTAATGTATTTGTTGTACACACAGTAGCAATAAATGAGACACACACTCAATGAATAAATCTGAGACCAATTTATAAAAATAGGACTTTGGTATATTTATTTACTAAGACCACAAAACTTTCATAGAAGCAAATACGTTTTTAAAATAAAAATACTTTTCAGTTTTAAAAGTGGACACATTGCAATTTTCAGTCTTTGCAATGTTCCCCTATGGGAGGAAAACAAAGCGTTTTTGTAGGCAAGTACAACACTTACAGTCGTTGGGGTGTAGGGTCAGCACAGGGCAAGGTTCAGGTAAGTACCAACACTGCACCACCAGCAGCACAGGGGCGTCCGTGTGCAGAGGTCAAATCTGGAGTTAGGGCCCAATGTTAACCAATGGAGATTGGGGTGCTTGAAGACATGCTGCTTGCAAGTATGTAAAGGAGCTGCTGGGTTCAAGCTTCTGAGGTTTAGGCAAGCACAGGGGTGTTTCGGACCACAAGGCAGCACCAACATTCACCACCAGCAGCAGCACTGGGACACTAGGTGCACTCAATTTTCTCACATTGGCACCTTGCGGTGCGATCCAGAACTTGTGTTTAAGCAATACCACGCAGTTGTTGAATTTGACACTGACAATCTGCATAGGTAGACACCTAGAAAAGAAGTCCTTGTGTTTCCCAATCAGTTGCTGAGTTCCACAGCCTCTTCTGTGAAATCAATTTGAAAACCAGATTTCTGTGAGACAGACACTCGCAACCTAAATCAGTTTGAAGCTCTTAATAGTGTATAAAATATGCCCATGTCACGAGTAAGGGAATATTTTGGCTCCAGTACAGGACGTATTTCAGGAGACACTAAATCATCCCACTCTTGAACCTTTGACGGCTGAGGACAGCCATCATCGTTGTAGCCATCATTTTGAGAAATCTGGATATCAATATCTATACTGACATCTTCACCACTTATCTGGTCTACTGAACTAATAACATCATCAGAGTATTCTATCTTTGGCCACCTGAAACATAGGAGATACCAGCAGAGACAGAGACAGTCATAGGGAGATACACGGTAGGTAGCACAGGAGACAGAGGTGGAGAACAATCAGTATGTGGAAGCTTCATAAGAAGAACTGTAAACATTTAAGGTGGAAACCGCGTTGAACCTGGTCCTGAGCGATCCATTAAAAAGTCTGAAACTCAAAGTCTAAGGTTCAGCAATCTGTTATACATTTCAAATATCATGCTTTACAATCCAGTCAAAATTCCCAGTGGCATATTCGCCATGGGTGCGTGCAGTGTATTATACTGCCTATCAGCTCAATTATGAATCAACAATGGAAGCTGATTAGCTAATGTGCGATGGTTGTATTCCTGTATTTCTCGTCATCGTCTGAGTCAAAAGCAACACTTTTAAATGTTTAAGTCTCTAGGAGTTTGCTCCCTATAACTAGTTCATGTTCATATTCTTATTCTGTGAAGAAAGTCTCCATGTTAGAACAAGGATGCATTTCTTGGAGGCTTCTCTAACCTTCATCCTCCACCCCGGAGGGTGAATATTGTAAAATCCTCTCTAGGGGATGTGGGGATACTGGAGATGCAAGTAACACATGTAGATAAACAGTTGATGGAACTGGAGAAATGGAGAGAACAGGCATGATTGTTACAACTGATGGGAAAGTCGTTAATGGTGCCAAGGTAGATGAGGGCGTTGTCGAAGCAACTGACAATGGAGTAGATGGTATCTTTAACTGAGACTTGTTAAGGCAACACAGGCCATTGATGGATGTGCAGGTATAGGGGAAACAACAGCTATAGCACTGGAACAGAGGGGTGACTTAACTTGGGTGACTTAACTTAGATGACTTGACTTTCATCTACGGAAACTAAACTGACAGCAAGCCTCTGGCCTCCAGAATTAGAGTGGACAGAACTTGTGGATTTCAGTGACTGTCCTTGAAGCAACTAAGCTGTTGTCAGTTTAGAAGAATGTGATTTCCTCACTGATAATTCAGTTGATAGTGCTCATCATCATCCGCCCAGGCAGTAACACCTCTGCCGTTTTGACTGGAAATTAAGATTCCAACAAGGAACGCTTGGTTTTTAGGTGCTGCATTCGTAGACTTGCTGGTTTCTAAGGACATTTGATAAGAAAGAAGGCTCTTCACGGTCCCTTTCTCACATTTTCTTCTTTTTCTGCTTCCGTCGCTCCTTTGCAGTCAACCAGCAGTCTATACCTTCAAACCAGACTCAGAGGATCAATGATCTGCAGAAGAAGCTCTCGCAAATCTTTTTTGGCACCGGCTGATATTCAAATAGCCTCTTCAAATGTTTCAACTGTGTAGCACTGGAAGGCACGGATCTGCCATGCTCCTCTACCAAGGCCCATGCCAATCGCCTGTCTCCATCTTCTAGATTATTTTTCGACAGACTTAAAGCAAACCTCATGATATCTTGCATCATGATCAGGATTATCTTCCTCCTTTCACCTTTCATTAGCAGCTGGCGCATAGTGAGGGTTTTGACATAGAAAATTATATTCTAGAGAAATTCTTTCAAAAACAAGTATTTAAGAAACTGGAGCAAATCTCATGCGAGTTACCTCCACAAAGATGTGCAGTGCAAAATCTAGCACTTAGAGCCTCTCAGAGGTGAATAGGAGTGCCTAGCCCACTTATTGGCCAGAGCTCTGGTAAAGTGATATGGATAGGTTGTAAGTGGTCAATGACTTTTCTAATGATGCAGGTACACTGCAAGTGAAATTGATTACCAAGGGTTCTCAGCCTGGTGGTTTCTTCACATGGTTAGAAAATCTGTCCTTTCTCTGTGTTGGTCACCACTGGGTGTCATCTAGGAATGATGCTTTGAGTAATCACGGCAGCCTCCAAATTCTAGTATTGAAAGCTCATTCGGTAGTGTTATGAGGAGACCGTGTATTCCGTATGGTGGCCACAAGTTTAGGTGGGAGCAACTGGCAAAGATGGTGTACAATCACTAGAAGAAGACTCAAGGACACAGCAAGAGAGTGAAAGGAGGCGAGGTAGAGAAGGGGAGAGTAAAAGTATGTGGAAATCAGCTAGTCAATCTCAATGTCATGTGGGACGCTTTCTATCACTTGTGGTTTTTCACCAGAAGCACTTTGCATTCAGGGACCTGTAATTGTGAATGGGACATCATAATGATAGAAAGTCAGGTCCAACATGCAAAGTGTTATTTCATAGAAAGTCATGAGAACCACCAATGTATCACACATGGCACAATGCTCATAACCTCTATGCCTCAAGTTGATCTGTCCTGGCTAAAAGCTAGCTAAAATTTGCATAAAACAAGGAGTAGCTGAACCACATTTTTTGTGGCATTCAAAAAAATAAATAAATAAATAATAAAAAGAAACCAGGTATTCTATCACTTGCAATGGCCCAAATCTAGCCCAGTGATCTACTTAAATATACTTGTTCTTTTGGATTCATTGTTGTGGACCATGTGTTAGAGGCTTAATAAGTTTGATATTGTAGGAAAGTGCCTCTTTTTGACATGGTCACCCCCCACCTTTTGCCTGGCATTTGATGCAATTGTGTCAGACGTGCACTGAGTTTTTACTATTCAGTTCCCCAGTACCAGCTCCCTTTCCCTCAAACAGTACAATTATTCCCCCAATTGGCAATACCTTTAGCACCTCCTGTAAGTTCCCAGTAAATGGTAACCCGTTACTTAGGGTAGGGAGGCTAAAGAGGGTCCCTAAGGGCTGCAGCATATATTGTGCCACCCTAAGGAACCCCTCAGCACACTCACGCAAACTGCCACTGAGGACTGCATGACATGGTGCAGAGAAAAGTGAAGACACAACATGGCACACCTCCTGAGTACCTTGCCAGCATACACTGCGTGTAATACAAATAAGTCACCCCTACAGCTGTCCTTACAGCACTAAGGCAGGGTACATTATAATATATGTGAGGACATACCTGCATGAGCAGATATGCCCCAGTGATGCCCATGTAGATTCTTCGGCATTGCCAGTGAACAGAAAAGCTATCTTGAGTACTGGGCACTAGTGATTACGAACTCCCCAGCTACATGATGGCCTTCCTGAAACTGAAGAGGGCCCCTGAAAACCTAACAACCTCTTGTGTACTGGCATGCTGGTTTCGACCAGCCCGTCACAGCAGACCGGTTTCTACCCCAGCCCCCCCCCCCCGCGCGCACGTGAGAGAGAGAGAGCCCACGCTCTCTGAGGGCAGAAACAATGCCTGCTCTGGCCATAGTTTTTTCACCTCCTCCAAATAGGATGTCTAAGTAATCAGCATATCAAACCAGGAGGTTTCAAAGGCCTCTGCCTCCTTTTATATGCGGCCCGGATTCCCCCAGATCTGTAAGATGCCCACCTCAGCCCTGGGGCCCATTTGGCACTAGGACAGGCAGGAAAATGAGCTAGTCAGGAGGCATATTCCTTATAAGGCTAGTACCACCCCAAGATGGGCTACCTGATGTTAACATGAAAACGAGAATTCCGTCATCTTGGGTTTTTGTGGAATTAGGCTTACTGGGTCAGGGTTATGGACACTTTCCGCACAAAGTGGTCGTACAGAGGGTGCAGTCACCCTAAAGGTAAGTAGCCCATTGACTGCTACCCGTCAATCTCCTTAACACCTCTAAATTGATTATTTGAGGCACCCATGATGCCAGGAACTTAGATTTGACAGATCCAGAAGTAGATGACAAAGAAGAGCTGTGAGATGACAAGAACTGAAAACTGATGTGGACTTTTGGCACCAAACCCTGCCTTCCTACACCAGTATTGACAATTGTAACTGAGTGACTCGTCCTGCAGCTGAGCAACTACCAAGAACCCCGGTAGACTGGCAGCCCATTGTAAATTGTCAGAAATCTCCCTTGAAGTAGAGGAGCTACTCTCCCCTGCAGTTCACAGACACCGAAGAAGCAGAGTCTGCTTTACCGTGTTGCCGCTCCCTGGCCAGCACGACGCACCAGCCCCCTCTTCCTACTACCACCCCCCATGCCCTCCCCAGAAAGGGGTACCTGTGCTCCTGAAGGTCAGACCTGATCCCCCGTAGAGTGACAGGACACCAGCATCAACCGGAGCCGCGCAGCACCAATACCCAGGGTACCAGAACCCTTGCAGCAACCAAGACATGTTTAAATCCAGTCAGGACTCTAACAGCACCGAGACCGAGCAGCCATCGAGGGACGTCAGCACAGCAGAGACCCACTTCCAGAGTAGCCCAGTTGTCCTGATTTTGCCCCCTCAACCGGCGAGACCGACAACTGTGAGGGCCTGTGATGCACAGGAAACCTATCTACTCTGCAGCCAAGCGCCCCAGCCTGGATACCGATGAACCGGCTGTTCCCCCTTGCTCCCAGGACCAGTGTGACCAGTGCCCCCCCACCCCCCCCCGGAGCTCTTGGGCTTGTTCCAAAGGCCCCCTCTGCAGCCCATTTTTAGGTAGCCGCCTTCTTTCCACCGGCGTAGTGCGCAAAGCTCCCACCCCAATCAGCACCTCTGAACCTGGACCCAGCAGGAGACCCCTGTTCTTTCTGAATTCACTTCCATACATAAAGTGTACCTTAACTAAATAAATAAATATATATCGTTCGTGGGTAACAGGTTTTAATAAATCAACATCTTGCCTGATACTGCGGAGTCTGATATATATATATATATATATAAATATTAAAGGGATTAACTTGGGTTGCATTTATAAAGCTTGCGCTGCGTGGTATGTGTTTCCCCTTTCCATGTTGATTGTGGATAGAGGTAGGCCCCCAAAGAGAGTTTGAGTCCATCGGCTACCTGCAAATGAACAAGGACTGTGTAGTCTGTGCTTTGGATGTTGTATATAAAGGGTAAATAAATGATAACATTCCAAGTTCACCTA
This sequence comes from Triturus cristatus, assembly GCF_964204655.1. Taxonomy (NCBI): domain Eukaryota; kingdom Metazoa; phylum Chordata; class Amphibia; order Caudata; family Salamandridae; genus Triturus; species Triturus cristatus. Next base: position 1,204,628,007 of record NC_140593.1, on the reverse strand, counting down.
CCACCCAATAACCCGGTTTTCAGTGTACTTGTTTTTCAAACTGGTTGACCATTTAACCAGAAAGAAAGCAATCCTTCATAAAAGCTGCATACATTCAGAACAACCTAATCATTTTCTGAATTGGTCAAATATACGGTTTTTAATATGCGAAAAACAAAAGAGCACTTCTATCGGAAGATGTGTGTGGCAAGAAATTAAGGAATAGAAAAGATTCACTTTATTTATTATTTCAGTTACAAAAATCCGGTGATGAGAGCTTTAAGTGAGTCTTTTCCTTTCACAATTTAAACACCTGCAGGCCAGACATCTGTAAGCCATGCAGTGAGCTTTATTTTGCTTTGTGAAGTCTATGGTCTACCTGTTAACTGCATTGTTCTAAGATGCTACCGGTTGCTTGGTTATGGGCTGTTTAAAGGGAGATCCCACAAATCTCTATCATGCAATCCTCTAACAGAGACTAAATACACTTGTGCCAAATGACATCTCTTTCCAATTCAGTGAAAGAGGACTTCTGTAAGGACAAACAAGCTGATCCCAGGTACCCTTCTAGGGGACATGCAGGCAGGGAAACGAAAGCCACCAAGAAATGCCCTTACCACGCTCGTTGTTGTTGGTGAAGGCGCCACGGATTGAGCCCCCCAGCCGCACCTCTCCGTCAGGCAGGTCCTCCAGGATGAGGTCCCTCATTGGGATGGGTTGGCGGTAGACCTGGTAGTACAGCTGCTCACTCTGCGTCACTGGCCTTGTGATTACAAGGACGGCTTCAAACAGGAAGACATGGAGTCGCTGAGAGGGAAGAAGAAACGAGGCCATTCAGATCACAAGTTTATACCTTAGTCTGCGGAGACCACGTGACTGGACGGCCATCTTGGGTATTTAAGATGTCCCAGAAATTAACAAAGTGGACAACTTCAGTCAAGGGAATGCATAAGACAAGAAACAATATCACTGTAACATGAAGGATAAGCATTATTTCCTATTTTTAAGGTCACTTCATGGATGATTCCATTTCACTCATAGCCTGAAATAGCTCCCCACATTCTCTGCAGAAAAGCGTGAACTCCAGGGAAAGACATAGGGCCACAGTTCACAAAAAAGTCATCAATCTGTTATTAAACCGCAGTCATGCCACTGAGTGGGTGCAGGCATACAGCGTTTACCAATTCACAAAGTTATCCTGGAAAATGTATGGACTGGTCAAGGGTTTCCAGGCTTACACCGGGAGAGCTTTGTGAATTACTGCTTCTGCCTGTACGCCCACTGAAGTGTCCAAGTGTACATGTGTCAGGAGTAGGAGTGTCGGAAAGTCATGAGTTTGTTAATGGCTACAACCCAACATCCTTGTGAGCGTTCACAAACTTTCAAGGCTTACAAAGCCTTGAACCACCCATAAGGATTTACAAGTGCCAGGTAACCGTGCACTTAATTTAGAGAGACTCTTTGCTCCCAGTGTCACTTTACAAACTACGATCAAACTATTGATAAGTTAAAAGTAAACCTAAATTCAGGTATTGCTATTTTTCTACTAACTTGTGTATATATTAAGGAGCACTTCTCAGCCATAAGCGGACGCCACCTTCCATGGGTACCCGCATCTTGCCTTGGCGTGAAACAATGTTGCCCAATCAGAAGGGGTGACTCTGCCAAGTGAGGCAAGTCCATGTCACAATGGTCTTGTTCAACATGGAGACCACAGCACCGCTCAGCCCAAGTGGGGACACTTTCTGGAATGCTCGAATTAGTTTTGAGTTTTAACCTCAGTCAGCGGGAGGAGGCTTGGGAGAGGCTTGTGCCCCTTTATTACAATTTCATTTTGTTGTTGTTTCTGAAACGAGCTTTTTTTTAACAAGATGCAACAGAACCCTGTAAGCTTTTTAGACATGGCCACCTCAGTACAGGAAACATTCCAGCATCATCTGTGGCCAGCAGAAGGGGTGCCTTCACACCACTCAGCCTAGGGGCATCTACATTCAAGAAAACCAAATATTGCTTCAAATAGCTGGAAACCCAGCTAAAAAGGTAGCGTTCCCTTGCGTTCCACCGGTTGAAGCTAGAACCCAATGGAAAATAGTTCTCCCAATTGGGCAGACTGAAGACAGTCCATGTTGTCCTTGTAAGCACAGGAGGAAACGGACAATACTGATCCAGAGTCTTGTAGGATTTTAATGTCCCATAGTAAACACTAACATAAGATAAAACCAAGTGGGACCTTCTTGAGAGCAACATATTCGAAAAAGTACAATCTAAAGCACAGTTCAGTATCCGCACTCCACTCACGAGAGCCACCAAGGCCTTCAATAGGTATCATTTCTCCATAATGCCAATGTTTTACCAGCCTCGACCAAAAGAACTAAAGGCTACAATCCAAGACTTCACGGCGATACCATTTGTTTCATGGCAGCACCAAGTCTATCACATTTGCCAGGCCTTGTAATGGGGAAATTGGGAGACAATTTGATGCAGAGGTTGGATCTAATTAACCTTTGTATTCGCTGCCTTTCACTGGCTTCCATTGGGCGTGGGCCATTCTACCTTTCTTCAGGCATCTATCACTAAATGCTGGTATGAAGGGGTAGACCGGTTCATAGTTCATATTATGGGTGGGTTTTAAGGTAATGGAGACAGAATTAGGTTCAGACTCGGACCAGTTTGTAAATTAAAATTTATGTAGCTCAAAACCAAGATAGAGTTCATAGACTGAGCTGGTGCTACGTATTATTTGGAGATGTGGCATGTGGTTCAACACCCACTTGAATGTGTGCTCTAGTATCTGTTTTCCAATTAATACTTCTAGCCACAGGTAAATTACCTTTTGAGTTCCCCAGTTACCAGACTGCATATTGATTTTTATTTTAGCAGCTGCTCCTGAGTGCCAATATGTGGGATCATCGGACTTTGTCGGACTCACGCTGCCTCCAGAAGTGATGGCAAAGAGACCTATATACAAAAACAACAGTTGGACAGAATGGAGAACAATGTCATACATTCACCCCAGTACAGAGATCTGGGCCTAAATCCATCGTTTTTTTGCTCACCATGCCCTTCCAGTTTGAACCCAGCCATATGCAAATCAGTCTTGACCCTGTGCCTCATGGGAATAGTCCAGCCCGAACTGCCAAGCCTGGTCCTCCCTGGACTGGAACCAAGCATCCTAGGACCGGTTTCGGGGTTTCACCCCTCTTCAGCCAGGATAGCTTGATTCCAGTGGCATGGAGAGCACGGGACCCACGTCTGAGCATACCCGTCCCACTTGGGGTGACAAATGCAAAAACAACAATTGATGGACAGAATGCAGAACAATGTCATACATTCACCCCAGTACAGAGATCTGGGCCTAAATCCATCGTTGTTTTGCTCACCCTGCCGTTCCAGTTTGAACCCAGCCATATGCAAATCAGTCTTGACCCTGTGCCTCATGGGAACAGTCTAGCCTGAACTGCAAAGCCAGGTCCTCCCTGGACTGGAACCAAGCATCCTAGGACCTAAAGACCTATATAGGCAAAACCGAGGTCCGTCCCTATATTTCAGTATCCTTCAACGCATATCTTGAGCTCCACTCCCAAAATGTTTGTCAGTGTTTCGCCGACTCCGTACCGGTTTTATCCAGAAAGTGTGCTGATGAAATGTCTACTCCAAAGATGACTGGCTTCAAAATGTGCCAGGACTACAGGAAGCTTACGTCAGTTACGGACCATCAGGACGTCTGCCTTTGATGTCTCGGATATAAGCACAACTCAAAGTCCTGCAACAAAGGCTCCATGAGGCACCTGAAGATCATCAGGAGCCGGGATGCGAAACCGTAGTCCGTGAACACAAGAAACAAGGCAGGTTGCGCTTTGAACAGCTCGTTCTAGCGCCAGGCCCATGTCCTGCTACAGAATAACCAAGACGCAACACCCATCTTTGGAAGATTTTCTTAAGATTCCTGGTCTCTTCCTCGACGCCACTACTAATTTAGGCTGGACTTTTTGTTGCAGACCATATTCTGACACCATTCAGAGCCACCAAAATGTCCCAAATCAGATGGATCACGAACCATAAAGGGTTCAAGACATCTTCGCTTGGTGTCACCAAGAAGGTAGTGTTGTGATCACTGGCCACTGAAGTTTCCTCCTTGGGGTTCCCAGAGAGATGTATTCTACCTTCAGTGGAACTCCAGCCTCATGTATGCCTTCCCACCTCTGCCACTTCCACCCAGAATTCTGAAGAAAGTCAGGAGGGACCGAGCTCAAGTCATCCTAATAGCCACAGACTGGGACAGGAAAGTGTGGTACTCGTACTTGCTGAGCTTGAGTATCTGCCCTCCAGTCTTTCGACCTCATCGGATGGACCTCCTGTCTCAGAAACAACTTGAGGCTCGGAGCTTGTCCACCGAATCCATTTTATTCTGGTTGCTGGGTAAAGTTTGTGGCTTGGTGCGGTGATCATCAGGTTGACCCTCTTCAGGCCAAGCTGTCTGATGCTTGTTTTGTCGCTGGCCCTGCAAGGCTTTGCTGCGGGCACTGTTAAAGATTAGTTGCACTCCAACGGGAACTTAACTTGGTCTTCATGTTCTTGGTGTGCATGCCCCTTGATCCTAGGCAAGTTCCTCACCGAGATTGCTAACCATTAAGACTGTGTATCTTCTTGCAACTACTTCTGCATGTCAGTAAGCTACAGGCACTGTAAATTGAACCCTCATATACTACCTTCTTCCCTGAACAATTGGTACTTCAAATTTGTGCTTGCTTTCAGCCGAAGGTGGTGACACCTTTCGTCCACCAAACCCCTCTTAAGAGGAGAGGCTGTAGCGATTGGACAACAAAACATCTTTTAGCTCTTACATCGAGCATACCAAGGATTACTGGGTGGATAACCATCTATTTATCACCTTTGCCAAGAAGTGAAAGGTGGTTGGGAAGAGTCTCGTCTAGGTGGAATGTCTAGTGTATAAAAGCATGCTATGCCCATCACAAAAAAGGAGCATCCTCGGTGTGCCATCATGCTCCTTCCACCATAGCCACGGCTGCTACTATAGCGTTGGCTAGCAATGTTCCAGTACTGGACATCTGCAAGGCTGCTACATGGGTGGCTGTGCACCTTCAACAGGCATCTCTGACTCGACAATCAAGTACTTAGAGAGGGCCTTTTCATCCACTGGGTCCTTCTGGACTTACTGGTGTAAGTCCACTTTTTAGACCCTCCAACTTTCGGAATGTATTGTATTGGTATCTATTCAAAAGGCAAGAACCCGGTGATTAGAAGTATCCATCAGAAGTTACTTACTTTTGGTAAAGCTCTTTCAGGTGGATGTTTCATCCAACTGCATATTCTGACTGCCCTCCCTCACACCGAATCTGTGGAGTAGATATCTTGTGTTCTTATAAGGTCCGAAGTTAGATTTTGCATACCGCCATTTCTTTTGCAATGTCACAGTCAATCCTCATCTGAGGGTACAGAAGAGTTTCAAAGGAAAACTGGAGTTATTGTGCAGGGGTGGAACCAATGAATGACTCCCTGCCATCCAATCTAGAGTTGGTTTGAGGCAGCTGAGGAGCAACATTGTGCTACCTATTGTTGTACAGAAGCAATTGCTAGTTAAAGTTCCTGATCGAGTCTAGCACCTCAGACAATTCAAAAGCTGTGGAATCTGTTGTTAGGTAGAGTATCCACCCTTAAGAGCATTACCAAAGGTAAGTAACTTGTCAGTCTTAGTCGATGAGTTTATTTAATTCGATTTGGCTGAAAACTGGATGTGTAGTAGCAGAGAGTTGGCCTTGAAGCACAACCAATCTGAAAAAGCTTGAGATGAAATCATTTTAAGGGAGTATTTTAAAAGTTAAACTGCTTTTGTGGTGGTAGCAGGGGCACCTAAAAAAAAAAAAGCCACGGCTGGGTCTGGTATTTCCGCAAACCTTGTGCTCAGCTACAAAAGTAAAATGGAGACGTGCCTGCATCTTGATTACACAGAAGCAGAGTTTGCTTCAATAAATAAAAGTGGTGCCAAGGATTTATGTTCCACTTTCACCAAATATGGCAGTACTGCACCTCCATTAAAATGATGCACTACATGTTTTACTGAAAATTATGTAAGTGATAGATATGAGCAAACACAATTACCATTACCTGTCGGGCCACAAAGTTTGCATAGTAAGGGAAACTAAGGAACTGAAATAAAGAATCACTCTAAATTGCTGGACGTGTGCCCCTCAAATGATCTACAATGCCAAAACATAAAAAGCGGATGGGAGGATTCCCCACAGTGGTTGGGAAGGACGTCTTAACGTAGCAGCCACTGGTGGAATTTGAAAATATCCACCCATTCATTTACCCGAAGATGTTTTGTGGTCAATTCTTTTTAGTCATTAGCACCCACTAACTCTTCTTTTTTTCCTGAAAAACAAGGTTTACTAGATTTTCCTTCCAGAAAATACCATCATTAGTTAATCAACCTGCACCTTCAATGTGGCCTAAAACGTTTGGTCTCTGCCCAGATACCAGTCGCAGTGGTTAGGACACTCTGCGCTGTGATGCGTACACAGCTTTCTCTTGACGACCAAATGACACCTCTGCAAGTCTAGATCCTAGTACCTGGCTTTTACATGGAATTTCCCATACTTTGTGCTTCCATGATGCACCTGCTGTAATGGTCCTGGTCAGGTCACTTTTTGGGTATGCGAATGCTACATAATGTGATTCTCCACAGTACCTGCTCCTCTGGCTTTCGCAGGTGCAGCATGTTAATGGCACATTGCACTCTTAGTGGATGCCATATCGGTTACTCTCCTCTTCTTACTTTAGCTACCACTTCACCAGAGTGATCGTTTCAAGAATCCTCTTATACGAAAAAAGCATTGGACTGCAGCACTCTCTTTTTTTGTACACTACACCCAGACATGCAACCTGAACGATTTTCATTATTTTCTCCTTACAGCACCTTGCATTCAGAAGGTATGATCTAGAGGTAGTCCTTATCTTCAACTACCCCACAAATTATGGGATGCACTTTCATTGCAAACGCTCTTCAAATTTAATCATCATCTTGGGAGTAAAAAAAATAATTAAAACACAATTGCTTCTCTTAGTAATTCAGGTTATGTTGTTGTAGTAGTTACCATCAAGGATGAAGAGATCTTTATAAGCTCCAAAATGGTACTTATTTAAAAACGATGCCTAAGATGAAGGATGCGAGTCGGATATCCTCTGCAGCCTCTATATATCAGGCGCCCCACTGAACAATGAATGGAAGACAGACAGGGATTTATTTTTCATAGCAATAGATGGACAGTGCAAATTCTCTACTTGCCCCACAAGGTCACGGATATTACCTTGTATTCAGGGCCACAGAAACATAAGGTAATCTGTTCTGAAGACCAGGCCCATAGGTCTAGAGTCTAATCCACTGTTGTTCTTGCTGTCGCTCTCAAGAGAAGAGTCCTCCTGGTGGCATAACATGCACAGGCCATTAGGAATTCCAGAACAGTCTTTCCAGCAATATCACATTTGATGAATCCTCCGGAGCAAAGATATGTGTTCTGCAAAATGCAGTAACAATAACAGGCTGCTTTGGTTTCGAACACTGAAAACACAGGATCTGCTTTGAGAGGTTTGTACTTTCTCACCAAGTGTGGCATGGCCGGTGTTAAAAATATTCCTTCCATGATCTACATTAATCCTGGTACAAGGAGCAGCAAAGGTCTGGGAAAAGCTCTTTTTTGTAGAGTCTCCATAATAATAGATATAGAAAGTTGAGGCGTTTGTAAAATTAACAGATCATGGAATTTGGGGATATTGCCTAATTGTGAGATCTTTGAAGTAGAACCTGTTAAAGATGTAGGTACACACGAAGAGAGCGCGTCATCATTAGAGTTGGAGGATACTCTTGAAGATCCATGATGGAGAACTCCCGCGTCTACAATTAGCAGAAGGTTGATCGAAACCCAGATCACTAGGTAGAATAGGCTCCCTTGAGGGTGCTATTGAGGAAGAGTTGCTGCGTGTGACTGATCTCCTCCGTATAGGAGAGTCATGGGATGGGAATGTCCACTGCATGGTAAATGGGCCTGTATCCCTGCCTTTAATACAGGACGGCATAGAAAATTGGTACCTTGACTTTTATTTGGCCCCGATATCATGGTGACTTAGTGTGTGCACAGAGGTCTAGAGCTGTCCATGATACTACATGGTACAGAACCGGTCCTGTGACCTGGAGGGGGATACTAAGTGTGCCCTCTTAGTCGGGCATGGTCCTGGGTATATGAAGCGGTGGTGGCAGCGTATCATGTTTTGTGAATTAGTGCGACCAGACCTTTTTCTCTGTGTCATCGAGAAGCATGCCTACTAGCTCCTCTCATGTAAAGTTCCGTTGTTATGTGAACCTCAGAACCCTGCACTGACATTCTAGGAGCATGTTGAGGTGTGTATGTGCCATGTGTTTATAGCACATGTATGGCAGTAGGACTCTGTAAGGTGTACGGATCAGATTACAAGGGCCATGTTGGATGCCCCTGGTGTACTAAGGCACAAGACAGAGGAGGAAGACAGCTTCCCCAGACAGTGGAAGTGTATTGCCTGCATTCCTGTGGCTGTAGAGTGAAAATTCAGACACTGAGATTGGGGAGGACAGAGACAGGGTTTCCCTTACCAATTCAATGGGGGCCTTGTTAGGGCTGATAGTTAGTTCTTCTTGGTAGGTGGCAGGGGTGAGGGCTGCAGCCTCTACTGATCATGGTTCATAGTGAGGACTTTTTCAGTCAGGGTCTGTCCTTTTGTCGGTCTCTCATTACTGCTTCAAGAAGGTGATGGCCGCTGTGAGCTAAGCTCTTACAATTCATTGTGCCTGTGTTTTGGATACTCCAGTTTGGAGCTAGCCCCACTGCCACTGGCTGAGTGAACCATCACTTTCCAGAAAAACGGTCTGGAGAGCAGCTTGGAAATGACATGTGAAAAAGAACCAACTCAAAACAGTCTGAAGCGTTGGACAGAGGATTCTCCTCCCCACCCCATATGGAAACAGAGTAGAGTAGAGCTCCACAGAGTACTTAAATACCTGCTGTGTAACCAGGGTTGGTATCTGCCCAATAGTCAGTATCCCTGAGGGGAAATCACGTTGCCTGAAACCTGAACTTTCTGCTGGAGGACTTTTGACTCCTTCGGAGTGTCTAGAAGCAAGTCTTCTGAGAGAGAAGATGCATGCCTGGCGCTGCAGTAGGAGAGATGGTCAGGGGAAGCCCACCATGTTGCCAGCATGTGGAGAACCCACAGATGCCGGACTGTTCCGGAGAGAGAAGCCAGGGGTGATCTTTACACTGAAGGGGTCCCCTGGTCTATTTGCATGGTTCCTGTGTTAGCAGCACTAAGACGGTTAAAGATCAAGCATTACTGAGATGCCTGCTTCACCAAGAATGCGGGAAAACCTGATCGCCCCAGAGCCCACAACTGCTCACTCAGGCAATCGTTTCTGAAGACAAAGGTTTCTGCACAGATCTGCCTCATCCCGCAAACACCGTCCCAAGGCAAAGCTGTCGCTGGGGCCCCCAAAGGAGAGGAACTACTCCCTCCCCCCCCACATGAGAAGCCACAGCAAGAACTACATCCACCACACTGCTACAGAAGCTTTGACAACCAAGAGGTAAATATGGGGCTTAGGCTGCGCCTAGAACCAGAGAAGACCACACATTACATTACATTTAGAGTTTGTAGAGCGCGTAGTCACCACGAGGGTATCCCAGCGCTAGACGCGGATGAGTCTGCTGTGCATGCTTGAGACTTTTGATGAAGCGGAAGAAAAAAATTGATTTGCATATTTGACCAATAAGAGCATTTGAGATTATCTGCACTTGGGCTGATCGATGCCCAAGTCAATTGGTTGGGGACTGTAGACATAGAATCCTGATGTAGCAGGGAGGGAGGACGCTGGAAGCGGTGGTGTGGCACCCAATTGTTAAATGCAACAGATTACAACCCGGGGAGGTTCCTACTGAATCAAGTAGTATTTAGTTCTGCTGCGAGCTAAAAGTGCTTTCTTTTACCATAAAAAATGGCTGGACATTAAGTTATTGTGTCTGTAGGTTGACTGTTGAGTAGTGAGCTCATGCTCTCCACACTGCCTCCACGATAAACCTGTGACTGCTCGCACTTGCTACCCTAAGAGTTAGGTACAGGATGGGTTGCACTTGACCCACTTTACAGAGCCATGGTAGGACAGACCCCAAGATTTCAGTTGGTACCCAGTAGCCAGGGTATCCTGTGGCCCCTCAAATGGAGTCTGAGACACACAGATGTAAACCTTGAAACATGCACAGGATTCCATGCAGAGGAAAGGGTGAAGTATGAGGTTATAAAGGGTCTTGCAACCGATCTTCTCAAGGAAGTGTTTGTAACAGGAAATTTCCTCACCGGTCTAGCACATAGCATTCCCTGGAAGTCAAACCCTTGCCCAAACAGGATCCACACTGCCAGCTCTTTACACACGAGCTGTGGTCTAAATATGAATTCAAAATATTTAGACAACAACAAAGAAAAAGCAGCCGCCTACTGGCCTGTAGCAGCAATACATTAGATGCAGTACAATGAATACAAACCTGGCCCTTGTTGTTCTTCAGCTCTCCGTGGCAGTGAAGGAGCTTGGAGCGGGCCAGTAAGCAGTCTTGCCGAGACTCAAACAAAAAGGTGAGGCGCTTCTTGTAGTACTGGCACTCTGCTTCCCCCGTTTTACTGTTTATGAGGCCCACAATTTCTTGGATCAGAGCGATCTAAAAGGCGAAGGACAAGTTAGAAAATGATGCTGGGGTTACAAATGCATGCCCTCAGAGAAGCCAGCCCAGCTGCTGACGTTTCAGGTACTAAGTGATGGTACAGGATTGTAAGCAAAGGAATACTGCAGCCACTAGCGCATGAGCAAGGTTACATCAGCTCAAGTGTTTCTAAGAAACACTACAGGTCTGATAAAAGGTGCAGCAGTGGCACAGGCATACATTTATACACAGACATTTGCTTCAGCAGAACAAGCTTCTCTCACACAGAACAGATGCCACTGAGTTTAAAGTGGCGCAAGCTTCCCTTACTCAGTAAACTGTTAACATATTGTCAGTATCACTATGAGTTTCCCCATCTCATTCAATTGCCAACACAGAACAAGACTGTACTTCACAGGATCTTGATTGAGTAGACGGTCAATCTCGTAAGTCTTGGTCAGGCTGGGCTGGAACCTTCCTGTGACTGCAGGAAGTGTAATGGGAAGTGATGGGAGTGGGACACATGGTCTATGATAGGGAGGGGCCAGTTATATGTGGAAAGGTGTTGGTGAAGGGCTTGTGGCTTCCCAAGATGGTTTGTTTAAGAAAACCCCACTGTTTTAGAGCTGACTCCTTCGTTGTTTCACTTGTATCCTGAAATGACCGCTGTGATGGGCAGGGCATGATATAGGTTGGTGAATGCCATGTCACAGTGCTAAAACGTGTGTGTGAGCTGCTGCAGCAGGTGTAAACAGGGTACTGGAGTGTTGAAAGCTGGGTGACCCCTCTCCTTTTTCTGATTTTATTTTTCCCTGGTGGGCGGAACGGTAAAGAGCAGCACTGACAAGGCTTGTAAAATGCAGAGACACACTTATTCACTCCAACAAGGTACACAGAACTGGTTTGGGGTGGTTTCCTCTTTCAGGTGCCGCTCCAGGCTGATCTGCACACACAGATTTTGTGAAGCGTGAGTCTCCTCACAGCAGGGCAGTCTCCAGCCTGGAATACCCACAACAGAGGTGTAACCACAACAGAGGCACAAAGAAGTCTGAACTTTCTGCACCTTAATATCAACAGCCACACAGACCGTGATCACGATAACAAACAAGACTCCTCCATGCTAACTAGTTACGCGACCACAAGCCATCTTTTTAAGAAACTACTCACTGGTATTCAGTAACCAATGTATAGAAGATCACAGAACCTGGCTTTTTTCTGCAATAAACCACAGAATTGAAATATCTACACGCATCCTTTCTGTATGGACTGATACTACTTTTTGGATTTCTATTTGAGCGCTGCGATATCTTTCTTTGATATAACCTACACAGTGGATGTTGTGGTCTAGTGTGTGTTGGCACCCCAGGTAGTATTATGGTCTTGGATATCAAAATAACACCAACTCAGGATTATTTGAGGTATTTATTAAGATACTATATCCACAGATACTTGTGCAAAGAGGTGCGATTGCGTGCCACCACTACTACCATCCTTATTATACCTAAACTCCACTAGCTTATTATCTATCTCACAACCAGTTTCCTGAAGCCACATAGCCCCACTAAGGATCATACCCAACTGGAATGTGATTTTCTTGAGAGCACATGACTAATCGCAATAACCAACAATATCACTGGATTAACCACTAGCCCCGAGTTCTAGAGTAGCTACACACCAGGCTTAAAATTAAAATTGGCCTTAAAAATAGCTACTTGAAATACTCCAACAAGCTTAACTTAACATGATGCCTAGTCACTGGCATGTTACTTTGCAGCATTTCCTACGTACCAAACTACAATACAATTCTTGAACTACAACAGTTGATTATGTTTCAGAAGCTGAGTTAGGGAGGACTGAACAGTCACTGTTGACCTACACAGACAGGTAACCTGCAGATCTTAGTAATGTTTGGTTAGTATAGCCAGACAGGACAATGCCTGGGGCGGTGTTTAACTGTATGAATGCACGGCTGTCCAATGGGCATGTGCGAGGAGAACTCCAGTGATTACAAGGTACTCACAGCCTCTTGTAGGGATGCTTGGTCAGGGTGGTCCGCAGCAGTGTGCTTCAGGATCTCCTTGAGCAGTAGCGGGTACTTGACCAGTCGGCTACGGGGCAGGTCCAGGAAGTTCCAAAGGTCCAGCTTGCGGCTAAATGAGGACTCCTGGCAAAGGCGCAGGAAGTTCTCCACCTGTCGGTCCTGCTTCTTGTAGTCAAGCAAAGCCTTGGCTGCCACTTGATTACAGCAATAGTTCCTGTAGGCGTGGAGGCATGGTAACTGGAGGTGTAAAGGAAAGTACAGAAAGGTTGTGCACATTACATAACAGTATTATACCACTGAAAACATAAGGGAATTATTGAACCATTACGTGGCATTAACTTGTCATTACCATAACTTGGCTCGAGTACACCAAACTGGGTAGGATGTTAGAATAGAACTTTGTCTGGTTCAAGTAACGTCAAATCATGAAAATGGTCAATGTCTGTTATGAGAAAGTTTGCTTACAAAAACAAAGCATGCATTGGCACAGCCAATATGTCAGCTAGTGTTCTTTTTTTTTTTTTAAACTCTTTTTGGCAAGTATATGCCACAAAAATAAAACAAAAAACCTAGCAGCATAAACATGGCCACCACTTGCTTTCAATAAAAATTATAATCTAACAATATACCAGCTGCATATAAATTTAATATAACAGCATGGGTGCTTCCTCGCAGGCAAGTGTACTTGGAACAGATACAAAAATCCTTATTGGGGCTTAACATACAACACAGGAAATTGCGATTTTTATCGAAGTAAAAAAAAAAAAAAAAGTAGAAATTATTGGCTATGGATTACTTTAACTTGATGGCATAGTTCCACTGGATGAATCATCCAGCGGAGAACGGACCTCCACTGGATGAATCCCCCAACAGAGAACGGACCTCCACTGGATGAATCCCCCAACAGAGAACGAACCTCCACTGGATGAATCCCCCAGCGGAGAACGAACCTCCACTGGATGAATCCCCCAGCGGAGAACGAACCTCCACTGGATGAATCCCCCAGCGGAGAACGAACCTCCACTGGATGAATCCCCCAGCGGAGAACGAACCTCCACTGGATGAACCCCCCAGCGGAGAACGAACCTCCACTGGATGAACCCCCCAGCGGAGAACGAACCTCCACTGGATGAACCCCCCAGCGGAGAACCTCCACTGGATGAATCCCCCAGCGGAGAACCTCCACTGGATGAATCCCCCAGCGGAGAACCTCCACTGGATGAATCCCCCAGCGGAGAACCTCCACTGGATGAATCCCCCAGCGGAGAACCTCCACTGGATGAATCCCCCAGTGGAGAACCTCCACTGGATGAATCCCCCCAGTGGAGAACCTCCACTGGACGAATCACAATGATAGGCCAATGTCTTCAAAAAGTGCCAGGAATCCAAACAATTGATGAACGCTTCGATGTACAAGAACCCAGTTAGATAAAATAAAGGTAAAATCATATTTCTAAAGCGGCCAAGCTGTGTTGTGCAGGACACCATCTGCAATATAGGTCCTCCCTCTCAAGTCACCCTGTAAACAGACATTGGTCCCCCACAGGCACCTAATCACTGCTAATATTAACAATGTTCAGGGGCTGGTGAGTGACATGACACTGGGCTTCAAGACAAAGACTGCGAGGCTTCGTTGTCTGCCGTGTACCTGCTTCAGGAAAGTAGGGTTCAAGTTAAGAGAAAGGCCAGCCAGGACTGGGAGATGTGACAGAAGGGTCTTTCCAGTACTGACTTGTCATTTCATTTATCACATATTACTTGCATATAATAATCACCGTTTTGTTTTCTTACACAGATGTTGATCCTGAAGATGTCGGGATGGTGAACAGATTCACACAAGGAAAATTTCTCCCCTAATTGCACTCTTTTGGAGGCGATTTTAACCTCAATCCTGGGATTTATAATGTTGGTAGGTACCATGGTTGTCCTCCATGCACCGGATCTATGTTTGGGCCTAAAAATTGAGGAAGAGATGGGGTGGGTAGCAGGAAACCTTGAAGGCAATGCTTGCTCAGTGTATCAAGGTGATTCCCACTCCTTTAAGGATGGAGGTGATGCATAAACTAGGTTAGGAGATCAGACTCCCACCTCACCTAACATTTGTTAATCTGAACCAAACCAGGGCAACAACTCCCACAATACACTATTTCTTAAAATGAAACCAAAGGGCTGGACAAAGGGTGTTCCAGTGACATGGAGACATCCAGTAATTCAACTTGCCTGTATATTATGTAGGTTATATTTCCCTATTAAAAGACAGTGTGCCCCGCTCCTCTAAAGACATGAGTGCTAGCTGAGCTTTTTGGCTGCTCGTATGTATAGCACTTACCCAGTCTAACATGGTGGGCCCAACCTCATCAATGGTCCCATCTTCCTGTCTCATCCTGCCAAGGTGGAGGAGCAGATCTGAAAAGATAAACAGAGATGGCTGGATTAGGGTCTGGAAGATGAGCAGGGGAGAAGGGATGAGGGTATAGAGGGTCAATGGAGAAGGGCGGGATAAGGGTCTAGGTGAGGAAAAGAGATGAATGAATGGGAGTCTGGGGAATGAACAGAGAAAAGGAATGAGGGTCTGGAGGAGGAACAGAGAAAATGGTGAGGGTCCGGAGGAGAAACAGAATTGAGAGAAGGGTCTGAAGGATGAACAGATAAGGGTGGATGTGGGTCAAAAGGGTGTGTAGAGGACAAGAAGAGTCAGAAAGTGACCAGAGTAGGGGGACGAATGTCTGGAGAAGGACCCGAGAAGGTGGATAAAGGGTATGGTGAAGGAACAGAGGAGTGGGATGGAGGCCTGAAGCAGGAACGGAGAAGGTGGATAAGGGTATGGTGAAAGAAGAAAGGAAGGGGATGGAGTTCTGAAGAAGGGGGATCAGGTGTCTGGAAAATCGAATGGGAGTGAGGAACAAAATACATTGGGAAAGAGAAGCAGAGAAAGGGAGAGCAGAGGGTAGCTCTGACTTCACATTCTGCCAACCCTGAAGCAATGTGCGAACCCCTGAAATGCACCAATGAGCTCCCTGATCTCTTGCTACTTGTATCTGGGGTGGCGTGGGGAGCAAAGGAATGATGGATGTAACCCCGATCTCTTGACTGGGGGTGAATGTTTTGAATTGTTCTGCATTCCGTCCATCAATTGTGTGTCTTTTACTTGTATCTGAAGTACAGCAGATTGCTAACCACATCCTGGGGGTACTTGCCAAATTAACAGCATCATTCAGCACACATGCCATAGAATGAGTGAATGAGAGCGTGTGTATGAGTACCAGTGCTGCCATCTCCAGTTGCATTTTGCCACTGGTGTTCAATTTGTCTCGTGCTTGAACAGATGCCCTCAAAGTCTCGACACCCTGGGTGCAAATGTCCATCTATGGTAATGTACATTAGTAACTGTGCATGTGGGATACCCTCAGGCTCGGTCTACCAGGTCAAGAGTTCTTGAAGTGCTGTATGTCTGAACGCTGCATGAAGAGGTCAGGCAGACCCTACACCTTGGGGCACAACTCACACCCCCAGTACCAGATCTGTGGCCATAGCGCCACCTCAAACTGTGCTGGGACCCTGTGACAGGCAGTCGCCTGCGAAGGGTCACCATGCCACTTTACCTTCGTGCAGAGGAATGAGTGAATCTAGAGTACTGAAGATCTCCGTCAGCTCCTCCTCAGACATGATGGCTAGCTTCAGCATCGGCTCATAGTAGTTCTGAGGGGCAAGAAGGAAGCTGGTAAAGTATCCCGAGATACAACACACAGACAGTACAGGTTCCATCATAACAAAATATCCACAGCAGAGGCGGCAGCAGAGCAAGGTCCCTCGCAGAGGTCAGATGTTGCACAGATCGGAGCTGTGCCATCATCTCTCATGGAGATCAGATGCAGCACAGGTAGGAGCAATGCAAAGGCTCCTTGAAGAGGGCAGGTGCAGCACAGGCAGGAGCAGCGCAATCCATCTCTCTCTCGCAGGAGTCAAGTGCAGCACAGGCAGGAGCAGCGCAATCCATCTCTCTCTCGCAGGAGTCAAGTGCAGCACAGGAGTGCAAGCCTTCCCTTCCTTGCAGAGGTCAAGTGCAGAACAGGCAGAAGCAGCGCAAGCCATCCCTCCTTTACAGAGCTCAACTGCAAAACAGGCAGAAGCAGCACAAGCCAGCTCTCCCTTGTACAGGTCAAGCGCGGAACAGGCAGAAGCAGGGCAAGCCACCCCTCCCTTGCAGATGGTGCAACACAGGCAGGAACACCACAACCTCCTAGCAGAGGAGTTGCACAATCCGCCTCTCTGAATCTCTTTTACACAGAGATCAAGTACAGCTCAGGTGGTTATGGTGCAAGCTTCTTGGTCATCAGCATCTTTACCTTCTTGACCAGATTCAGGTCGTCCACCAGCTGTTGTTCTCCCTGCATAAGCTCAAAGATAACCTGCAAAAAAGGAAAAAAAGCTTCATGTTTTGTTTCCATTAAACCAAGTAAACCAGTTGCATTTTTCCAGCAAGAGATAATCAGGATAATGGAGACACAGCAATCAGTTTGTTGTTGAGCCCTTACACGGGTAGGTGGCCCGATACTGCCAGTCAACAACCTCAGCTCGAAAGATGCTAATGGTTTCTCTTGTAGGTTTCGGCTTTTAAGAAAGACCATCTGGAGCCCTTCTGTGGACTATGGAACAGAGAACATCAGGAAATGCACCAATACAAAACATTGCATTTTTAAACATCACTTACTCTGCAAAACATGATAGTTTTGAAACACCTAATTGGTTTTAAACCTCAGTGCATGCCATTCACCAAACATCAGAAGAAGCAACCACACCCCAGGAGTAAAAGCATCTTTCAAAATCTCAGGGTACGAAACCCACCCCTCATCAGTACACATCTTCAGCTAAATCTCACAATGGTGGAACACACCCAATCATATAATCCTGTATCCAAATGTCACAAGAGGCAACCACTTCCCTCGAGTACACTCCTCCTTCTAACTCTCATAATATCAGAAAAGGGCAATCTCCGCATCAGAGGAAGGCAATGACTCTATTGGTAGAGCCAAATATCACACATTGGCAGCCACTTCACATCAGTATATGCCTTTGTCCAAATCTCAGAAGGACAACTGCTCTCCATCTGCACTGTCCTCCTAATCTCAGAAGAGGGCAACTGCTCCCCAAGGGTACACACCTTCACCTCACAAAGTAAGGCGAGAAGTTGATTAACTTTTCCCATTCATTTATCTCTGTATTTGTCACAACCATCATTAATATTTACACTTTTCTTATAATCTCACAATGTGAACAGTCCAGTCCTAGTATTCTCTTCGACTCTTAATCTACTATATGTGGATGACAAACTTAAAAGTGTACCTAAATTTATAAATCATAATTTTTTCAGCGTAATGCGTTTAGAAAAATGTAATTGTCGACTATCAGAAATGCATGAGCTAGGCTTTAGGTTCCCAATGTAAGCTGGAAAGGCAAAAAGCTGGAACAAGTCCATTGGTTCCTGGACTTAGATCGGCCATTAAATTTGGTTGAATGAGTAGGACAACTTGTGACAAGTACACATTTTCTAATTTTTGTCTAGGCTAGACTTGACAACATTTGTATGTTGGGCTTACTCTGCTTTCAGTAAGACCCATCAATTGAAACGCAGATGGACACTCAAACGTGCTGGTAATTCTAAGGGCACTGCAATGCTCCGTCCTGGCTAGAATTCTGCTCGTAGGGTTCTGGCAAAAGGTTCCAAATGTGGAGGCTGACGTTGGAGTGGATTTGCCGATACAGCTGGCAGAGTGGAGCTGGTGATGGGCCTCTCCACCAAACCTATTGCGTTGGATGACCTGTGCAATGTCGTACTTGATCTCATGGTAGCCAGTGGCGTGTCCCGCTTATCACGTGCTAGGGGTTTGTGCTTTGATGAGAGTTTTAGCCTCACTGCAGTCTTTCAATACATGCTCATACAGGCTTGAAAATCGTTAATCAACTGAAAAATGTCCCAAAAACCTCAACAGCTTATGAGTTCACAGACTAAGAGGGTACAAAAAACACATCCATTATACAATGTGTAAAATACATAGATCCTGGATGCATTCCGGACAACAAACACCCTTCGGCGGAGAGAGTAGCGGAAAACAACAGCAATAATAATCAGTCATCCATAATCTTAAGAATGTTAGACAAAAAGGAAAACAAGGATATGAAAGAAATACTGCCCAAAACACCTATACAAAAAAATAAAAATACACAAATATCAGGCAACCTGCGTGTCACCTCACAAGCTAAACATTGCTGTATGGAATAATGAAATCTGGGGTTTCAGTCAGACAAGAACTCCTGTTAGAGTCGAGATTCTCATGCATACAGAAATGATGCCCTACATGCATCAAAGTGCAAGATTTCGTGAAAAGAAAAGGTGCTCATAACTAGTACTGCCAACCAGTGTAAGAAACTCAAGGCTCCCTTACATTAAGAATTATCCCACAACGCAAGTCAGAGTGCTACTAATCGTCCTAAGTACCGATAATCCCCTCATGAAAATTCAGGTGCTCACGGCTGTATCAGTCTCTCCTTATTTTTGTAAACAGAGAACTTGACTTGTAATCAACACTAAACAGTCCTGGAAGGAGAGATCCTTTCTACACTCGGAAAGAAGGAGGGAGATACGTTATCCCAAACTAAATGTACAACATTCAAAGGTATGCCACCTAGCCTCATGATACCATATGTGATGAGAGGAAGTGCTTGCCCCAACTAGACATCACGCTACTAGGCATGGAAAGGTAAAATCCCCAAAAATCCCTTTTATTTAAATCACCCTCAAACACTCTAGTAGGGTCATGCTTCATCATCGGGTTCACTCTGACTCCTAAAGGTCAGATTACAGAGAGGCATGCCTGAAGCTCCTGCGAGACAAAAGACACTATGCACCTTTACAAACAGACCCTACTTGCCGCTTACAACAAACTATAAGAGGACTGGTGGATGAAGCGGTAGAAAACAAGTGGATTTCCAGAAAAGAATGGGAGTTTCTTACCACCCCGGAACCTTGAACCCCTCAATTTTACACGATCCCCAAGATGCATAAAGGGAGAACTCCCCCGCCCCCGGGTCACTAACAGGTCATATATCAAACATACCAAACTTCTGCTAAACCTTCTGAAAGAAATGGAATATAATCCTTCCACAGAAGAGACCCTTCTATGCCTCGATGTAGAAACATTATACTCCAGCATTTCACAAGAAGAGAGTTTATGTATAATCACCAACATACTGCGGAACCAAGATTGGCCATGGGCCGCTCTGTTCAAATGGATAATAGCACTAGCAAGACTGGCTCGCACTGAAAGTTTCTTTAAGTTTGAGGACCAGACCTACTTACGCCACAAAACTTCAATCGGGACCACATTTGCTCCAAGCACAGCCTGCCTCTACATGAGCTAGTTTGAGGATAAGAACATTTGGGACAACAATCCTTTCCAATACCAGATAGGATTAGGGCGACGGCACATCAATGACGTCCTGGTAATCTGACATGAGGATGAGGACACTACAGAATAGGATGGGACGAAAGGAACCCATTTCCTTTCGCCTCCCTCCCCCCCACCCCCCACGTGAAGCGCTTCTGGAGACAAATACCAAACACTGCACTAATTCCCTTATCTGCGTGAGCACATATAATTACTCTTCCAATGACCTGAAAAGGATAATACAACAAACATTGGCGCATCCTCACGTCCGACATTTAAAAACCACTGTTCTCGTTCAAACGAAACAGAAGTATAAGGGATAGACTAATACACAGCAATACCTGGAAACAGCCATCAGAAAGACAAACTACCCTTTGGGACCTGCCCCCGCTTGCACTGTAGGGGGTATGGGAGGCCTGGGGCGGGAAGCATGTATCCAGGATATGAGAGAGAAGCAGAAATTAGCAGGGTCTCAAAGTGTGAGGAAACAGGAAGGAGAGCCTAGTAAATGAAGGAGGTATAAGGACTAAGCAGACAAAGAAGAGGCATCCTTTTATCAGGGACATGGGCAATGGAGAGAAGCGTGAGGATACTGGAGCAAGGGTAGTGAAAAGGGAAGGATCCGTCATTTAGGAGCGAATGGAGGAGGAGCAGAAGGAGTCTCCCAAGTACATAGAAGCCATAGGACAAGGTAGCAGGGTACAGGAAAAACAGTGCGTGTGAACCAGAGGGCCAGGCATGCATACAAGGAGGTGAAGATTAGGACACCCAGTCATCTGTGCAGGAGTCTTGTGGGGGCCTGGTCAGTGAGGTACAGTTTGAGTCCAATGGCAGAGTGAGCCAAGGAACCCACATCTGGATGGGATCTTCCCATTTAGTCTCCTTCCACCCTGTACAAGAGCGCCCCGAGTACAAATATGATTTGTGCACACTTTAGGGTGTTATTATTCATTCTGTGGGGTATTATGGGGAATACTGTCCAAAAACGTTCTTCTATCCTATTTTACCCACAGTACAACTGGCATTGCACTGATCTGCCTGTAAAATTTTCTCCCAGTAGGACTTGGAGGTAACTGCATGGACAAAAATCAGGTGTGTGCAATATTTTCACTCATCCTCTAACCTGTACAAAATGCATATTTGGTGCAGAAACTGTTTGCGCATTGTTTCACTTTGCACTGAAAAATTGATGGATGGAATCTCAACCACTGAAGATTATTTTGGACCGCATTCCAGTACATTCATCTTTTTACTCACTGCGCCAAGACAGACCAATCAGATGTGCATCAGTCTTTGCATCGTATTAAATGCGACATTCCGACCTAAAAGGGTTGGCCACGTCCCAGTGTGCATAACACGGGCAATTCCAGACCTTTCAATCCTGTTTTACGCGATGGGGAGCTGCAGCTTGAATCTTATGGCATCAGGCTACAGGGTGGGGTCTATAGAAGCCATGGGTAGCAGAAAAGGATCCTGGAGTCATGCGAGGAAGAAAACACAAGAAGTTAGGGGGCCAGCAAAATTAGGCAGTCATAACAGAGTGGTAACAAGTGTGAATCGAGGGGGAATTGGGAAGCTGAGCAATACATGGAAGTCATGGGGAGGGGTATTAGGATGGAGCTGGGAGAGGGGTCTAAGCAGGGAACTGAAGTATTTGGTGAAAAATGGAGCCACAATGAGGATTCCTGGAAGAATGTGGAGCTGAGCAAGACACACGGGTGAGACTGAAGGAGAGGGGCCCATGGTAAAAGAGGCGCCCCTCAGAGCATGGAGAGCCAATAGGGCTCTGATGGCACAGGAGAAGAGTGTTTATAAGGTGACTTAGGGGGTTTGGGAGGTAGGCAAAAGTCTGTGGTTATGGTGAAAAAGGAATAATGTGGGATATCCTGCTGGACGAGGAGTGGAGCACGACAGTGGGAACTGGGTGAAGAAAAGGGGGTAAGGAGGCGAAGACCTTGGGACATGATGGAGCCGACTAGTGGGGCTACAAGCAGCAATCTGATTAGAAGAGCAGAGGTGAAAGGTGAGGTTTATATGGAAAGGAGAGGCATGACTAGCAAGACTCCTGCAGACAGATGACCAATGAGGGAGACAATGGCAAACGTGTACCTTCAGCACGAGAAGGGAGGCGGAAGGAATGGGTATCAGATGTATGACTAGGATAAGAAAGGGAAGGGCAAGGGAGCAGCAGTACTATGGGCTCGGTTAAACATGGGCTTGCACTGCCCGAGACCCCACTAAGGGCACATAAGAGCTGCTGTGGTAGAAGGGTCCAGTCATCTGCACGCGGTCTGCTACTACACAAATTATGGGACAACTGCATCAGGCCAGGACCCTCAACGCCTCGTGCTCGGCTAAAGGTGACAGAGCTACGCAACAAAGCAGGAGTAGGCTGATGGGGGTTAGTCCTACTTGAAGTCACGGTGTACACCGTGCAGGAAACGCAGCTCCTTTCACAGGTGGCTGGCATAGGAGGCCAGCATCTAGCATATTAGGCATGCCGCGAAAAGCTCCATCTATGCACCGCAAAGACACAACAGCCAAGTGGATGGGCACTACATGAGAGGCAGACTGGAGAAGCCCTACAGTAAATACGAAACTTCTTGGATGTAGGGCTATAGGAACAGATAATAGAGAGGGGGAGTTTCTGGCAAAGAATTTAGCATGAATGTGAAAAATGCTAAAATGACACCATACATTGTTGAAGTTCATTCAGAGCCCTAGCGGTGGCGCCTCCTTGCTCACCTCCTGACGTTTAATCTCCTTGGCCGAGAGCTCCTCGCTGACATGGTCAAAGGTCTCACTCCAGAGTTTGCTGTTTCGGCGCTTCGAGTTCCCGGAGGAGTTCCTGGACCGTGGGGCAAAGCTGAACAAGCGACTGTCAGTCTTGAAGCTGATGGACCGCTGGGAAAATGGAAGATTGTAGACCAGATTAGGCATTTTACAGGCCACTTCAAGCTCTTCTGCAATCTAGGCTAGGTTATTAAAAGTTACAATTGGCTGATCCTGCATCGTCGGCTCTGCGCACTTCAAGTAAGTCGCACTCATTCCTCATCACTGGTCACATACACCCATCACTAACCCCATCCAGTTTAATGACGTCAGCCTCTGCGGATTACTGCCCTCACACTTTACTCAATTACTCATTCACTATCACTGTCTTGTAGACTGTAATGGAGTCTCACTCATTCCAGCATCACTAGCCTTTACACTTTATTGGTACCACACGACTGCCCCATCACTGCTCTCTTGCACACCTCTACGTCATGTCTAACTGCGGCTTACTTGGCCCCTTGGGCAGATCACTTCCCTCTTACATTCCAGTGGAGCCTGGCTAGTTCCCCACCACTGCCCTCATACACTCCAGTGGTGCCTCTAATTCCCCACCACTGCCCTCATGCACTTCAGTGGTGCCTCTAGCTCTGCCCCCCTGCCCTCATACACTTAAGTGGTGCCACTGGTTACCCTCCACTGCCCTCATACACTCCAGTGGTACCTCTCTTGTTCTGCACCATTACCATCATACACTTCAGTGGTATCTCTCTATTTCCCAAGCACTGCCCACATACACTCCAGTAGGGCCTCTCTCGTTCCCTACCACTGCACTAAAGCACTCCAGTGGTGACCCTAGTTCAAGTTCCCCACCACTGCCTTCATACACCCCAGTGGTGCCCATAGCTCCCCTCTACTGCCCTCATACACTCCAGTGGTGCCTCTAGTTCCACACCACTGCCATCATACACTCCAGAGGTGCCTCCATCTCCCAACCACTGCCCACAGACCTCAATGTTATTGTTGGTTAACTCTGGCACATTTGACCTCAGGGTAGGACACATACCTGGATGGACTGGCTCAGCCGCTTCAGAGGTGTCACTTTGGCTGGAGAGTCTTTGCAGGCTGGGACCTTAGTCTTGGAAACTGGCTTGACCCGCTTGTTGCATGGCTCCTTAAAGGGACAAACAGAAGGTAAATCATGCAAGGACATCAGGATGTAAACCGCAACTTAGGAAAGTAGGAGGGTAAAGGAAAGCACTAGAGCTGTGACAACAAGAACACTGGCCACACAGATTTGTTTATTATGGCAGAGCCATCTTCCACCGAAACAGTGTGCACGTTGATTAGGTCCCTGACAAAAATAATATGGCAGACAGAAATGATGTCCCAAGTACATTATGTGCCCATAAAGAAATAAAGTGCCTATTCACAGATAGTGCTCCGAGAAGAGCATGTGCTCTTAATACAAGAACTCAACCAACTATACTGTCCCCCCAAGACAAGTCAGTGCTTCCCTCTGCCGCACAGTGAACGTACAATTGGAGCATCTCTATAAAGACCGTAGCTCTGTTTAACTATAACAGCGCGAGGACCTCACTTGGCTTCCAGACACAATTCTTGGCCGGCTCATATGAGAGAAGCAGCAGCCAGGAAGGGATCCTGGTGAGAGGTTACAGCTCACTCATTATGAACCTTGCCCAAGAGCCCTTATTTCACCAAAGCTGCATAGGATGCCCGCTGTTCTTGGGGTACTTCTCAGGTTCAAAGAAATCACCATACCCTTACCAGTGAGAAAATTAATAATTTCAAATCAAATAAATCTAATTAAATAGGTTACAAGGTAATGATTCCTAAAAGCATATTTCTAGTAAATTTGTTCTGTGTGGATCCAAGCCTTCAAGTCTTTTCAAAGCGTTTGACCATGCAGCAAAGAGATGTGTTTGACACAGAATTTGTAACATGCCCTATAAAACACAAAATGCCCTTGCCCAAAGGATTATCAGTGCCTGACTGTAGCACTGTACCAAACCACAGTGTAATATAATGCAAGAAGTAGCACCCTTCAGCAGTACTGCAGCACCATCAATACCTGCCATCTGAGATTCTGCATCATCAGCAAACGTTATTGGAATTATGCGTTGTACATCATGCCATAATCATAGTAAATCTAAAAGACGTTTCATGCCCTCATATGAAAAGCATGCAATTGCCCTCTCCTACTAAAAAGTCATCGCTCAGTTTGGAAATTCACACCAACAACTACTGCATCTCCACCCTTCTCTATGTTAATGAAGTGGCTAAACACACCCAATCCTGATCCGAAGACGCCCACTTGCACTCAATACCGTCTCCTGCAACAGGGTGCACCTCAAAGGTTAGGAAACCACAGAACCAGCGCTCTGCTCCCCTCCCCTAACACCACAAACTAACTTGCTGCCGTTACACTCCCCTCGATCATCAGACATTAGGACGTAATCTGAGTTTTGTATTATCCAGATATCTCTTCAAGTCACCTTATAAAAGCATGTGACCATCCATGAACTCTTACTGGAAACTTCACTCCACTTCCCCTTTCGAATTCTGAGCCAGTGGGACGGACTAAGACCATCCAAAAACCATCCATGTTGGTCACAAACCTTCTGTTGCACAAAAGCTTGGATGCATCTGAAATAAAGCTGCCCCTTGATCTTCAATCTCAAGGCATTCAAAGACACCAAGCCTGCCTTACATTGGTCTACTGAATACCTGTCAGATCTTTGTCAAGTTCACAAACCTCCCCCTGCCTCATCTACACAATCATCCGCAACCCTGGGCTCCCCTTGCGAGCAGGATCAAAAGGTACACACTGCCCAGTCAACGAAGATGAGAGATAGGGGATTCTGGGATTCCTTGGCAAATTCCACATAAACATCTGATGAATAACCTGTACAAGTGAACCAAAAGCTTTTTTATTAGCATAAACGAATCGTGGTACACGTGGAATGTAAGGCAAGTGTGGAGAACGTGCAAAAGGTTACTAGTGGGAATGTTCCTATAGTACCTCATAGCCTGATGGGGGGCGGGTATTTGCATTTAGTATGCAGAAGGGAAACAAAACTCTGCATATTTAGATCTATTTCAAGCCGGCTGGAAGGAATGATTCATTCGGTCACTTCTCACTGATCTTGCCAATACATGATCACATCGCTATGTTCTCAAGGCAGCAGTTATTTTAAGAGAGTCACAATTTAGATAGCCCCTAATAATCTGCATCCATTTAAGGCCGGTCTTCAAACTTGGTGATTCCTACTGAGACACTGCCACCACAAATGTCTGATGCTTAGATTGTTCTATAGGGCTTCTAGGTGCTTCCAGGGGTCAGGTGTTGTAAATGTGGAACAAACCGCACATGGGCACTAGCAGAAAGTCTTTACACCATAGATGGGTTTTGTTACAGGAAATGTGCAGACACGGGTTTGTGCTTTGTGTAAGGCGTATATGATGCAGCAATTAGCACTCCAGTTTATACTGGAAGAAAATATAGAATTGAGTTGGTGTGCAAGTGAAAATCATTAATCGCTGTTGAATCACTTTTTCGGTTATATATGCCAAATGCATAGAACTTTGTTTCTCAAGAATACTCCGTATTTTCCCAGGTTTTGCACCCATTTTGTGTTAATATCGGTTTATCAAACTGTGACAATATGCAGCATGATCTTGCTTTGATTCCATGACATGATGTATGCATTGCCTCAGAGCTGGAGCACAGTTTGATCCTGCAGTGCAGCAGAGTTTCAGTGGTGGACGATGATCCAAGAGATGAAGACAACTTGTCGTCATGGCATGAAGTAACGCCTCAGAAGTTTTCATTTCTCTGATCAGGCCCCACTCCTTTGGAACTCGCTTGCACCAAAAAGCAAGACCACTTTCAGCTTCCATATAACCTGGAACCCGACCTCTTCCAAGGAGGCCATCTCAAATCATGACTGTCCACTCCACTCCACTCCTCCCGTTTCCTGCTTCCTTCTCAAGCTCCACCACAACTTCCCCCATACCTTACTTTCCTCCCCCCAACTCTCCTCCACATTTCACATTTTGAAGCCCATGAACACCGGACCTAATCGCACTATAAAGAAACAAGAAATGTTACCCATCAGACATGCTGCGCTCTGATGCATACTACTCAAAGAGGTGGAATGTTGCTGTAAGCAATACGCTCTTCAAGAAATACATTGCTATGAAGAGGGCGTCCGGGGTTAAATAATATAGTGCTCGAAACGCTGTTCTGTGGAATCAGATCCATCAGACCTCTGAGAAGTAAAAATGTCCCTCATAATGCCTAGGAGTAATGTGACACACAGAGTCCTCCGGAAAACACTGTGCCATTGAATAATGATCCTGTGAATACCGTGCCATTGAATAATGATCCTCTGAATACCGTGCATACCGTGCCATTGAATAATGATCCTGTGAATACTGTGCCATTGAATAATGATCCTCTGAATACCGTGCCATTGAATAATGATCCTCTGAATACTGTGCCATTGAATAATGATCCTCTGAATACCGTGCCATTGAATAATGATCCTGTAAATACTGTGCCATTGAATAATGATCTTGTGAACACTGTGCCATTGAATAATGATCCTGTGAACACTGCCATTGAATAATGATCCTGTGAACACTGTGCCAATGAATAATGATCCTGTGAACACTGTGCCATTGAATAATGATCCTCTGAATACTGTGCCATTGAATAATAATCCTCTGAATACTGTGCCATTGAATAATGATCTTCTGAATACTGTGTCATGAATTAATGACCTCCAATATGGTGCCAGCTAATAAAGACTGCAAATATCGTGCCTCCAACATATATTTGCAAGTGATCAATTTTCCAGACTGCAATAACTGATAGTGCCCTTTTGACATGGACAGGGAGCTTAGGCTGACATTTTTGCACAAACCCTTGCAAGTAGCTGAACTTGACAATGTTCTACATGAACGTGATCTGCGGCACACTAAAACGAATCTCTGCTGTAGCCAGACACTGGAAGGTTGATTGTAAGGTGGCTGGTTTTCTTTTAAAAAGACATTAGAGAACCAAAGTGTGAGCTGGTGCACATTGTTTTTAGAAGTGAAGTAAATAACAATAAATTATAGGACAGAGTTACGGTAACCGGCTACAATCTGCTACAGAAGATCGTCATACAAAGGCCATCAGTGGTATGAAGCCTTTGCCACATGCTAGTCGGCTTCACTTCTGCCCTGTCTGACAAACACTTATTTTCCCAGGGTCTTTGTTGACATCTCAAAACGGGGCGCACCACCACCCCTGAAAGTTCCCTTACCCCGTGCAGGGTGGAGACACTTTAGACAGATTGCCATACCTGATCATTATCATGGAGGCAGGGGCCAGCAGAAAGTTGTTGAGGTTGTACAACTCCAGCTGGTAGCACAGAAACAACACTCCGGGTGACAGATGAGCTCTACAGGCTTGACTGGAGAGCCGGATTGAGGAATTCCAGGCCGTGTGGATCAATTCGGTGTGCTACCAAGTCTGATCCGGCTCCCATGATTCAGTTTGTAGATAAAGTATCTGGGAGTCTTGGTGAATGACGCTGAATTCCTGTTTAACTAGTTCAGAGGGCACTCTTTGCATCCATAGGAGTTCTCTATTCAAGGTACCGACTTCATTGTGAGAGGTAGATGTCCTCAAATTGCTTAAAAGTGAATCCACAAAACATCAGGTTGTTTCTCTTTCATGGCAGACACTAAATTACCCATTCAGCCAACGATGAAAGGTTTAAGTCGGGAAAAGGAATCAGGTGTGAAGTCCTTGAGGGAGACTGACTGAACCCGATCCGCAAGAAAGGAACGCATCAATGATAAAGCTGCACCTTCAATCCCCAGGCTCTGTAACCGATCAATCAAAAGATCATGATTGACCATGTCAAATGCTGCGGACAAGTCACGCAAGATAAGAGCTGCATTGCCGCCCTTATCTAATGTGGCCCTAATTTCCTCAGTGACCATGATTAGCGCCGATTCAGTGCTGTGGCCACTTCAGAAGCCAGACTGTGCATCATTCAAAAGGTGGTTGTTTTCTATAAACGAGGACGATTGCATATCCATGGTATTCTCCACCAGCTTGGCAGGGAAAGGAAGCATGGAAATAGGCCGATAGCTATTAGGATTCAGAACATTGGTGGTAGGTTTCCTTAAAAGTGAAAGGACTGAAGATGTTTTTCACTATCTGAGAAAGTCTCCTGAGTTAAACATGGCATTGAAAATCTTAGTAAGGTGCGTGGCCAGAGTCAGACACTAGATGAACAATCTTAGGTGGACACGGTTCCGATGGCGATCCAGATTTTGTGCTCTCAATAGCCAGTTTGACTTGTTCCTCTGTGAGATGACCACATTTGCTTAAGGTGATCCTTCATGAATTCACCAGTTGCAAAGCATTCCTCTCCTGACATCTGGAATAGCTAGAGAAGAATCTGTTAAAGATGGTCTCAACCTTCTCTTGGAAAAAGGTTG
The DNA here is from genome assembly GCF_964204655.1 of Triturus cristatus. Lineage (NCBI taxonomy): Eukaryota > Metazoa > Chordata > Amphibia > Caudata > Salamandridae > Triturus > Triturus cristatus. The sequence continues at coordinate 1,204,598,512 of NC_140593.1, read as the reverse complement.
CAAGGGAATTGCAGAAAGCCCGACTACTTCCTGCTGAATTATTTATTGATGGCGTAATGAGTTTGGGGACTGTTCGGAACAGTACTTTATAGGAATTACTAGCTTATCTTATTTGTTTAATGAAATAGGCAGATATTTCAATCAGCAAGAGTTTTTTGTACTGTGCAATACATTGTTTATATTTTTCTTTCTCCGTCAGCTCATAAGCTTTCCTCCAATTGCGTTCCTTCCTCTGGCAACCTTGCTTTGCAACCCTAAGTTTATCATTAAATCAGGGTGCCGAAGGCTTACCTCTCCTCAGTATTTTGGTGTTCGCAGGGGTTAGCTTATTAATAGCAGATTCCAACCAGACTGAATAGTTCAGAGACATGAGATCAATATCATTTGTCTCATCTGGCTGGGATCCAGCAAGAAGAGAGTTTACCTCGTAATCTTGAACCCTGTGCCAGGCATGAGGCACGTGACTTCCCAAAGATCTCAGAGGCAAAAGTTTTATAGGGAAGCTTAATATCCCAGAGTACTGCACTATGGTCCGACCAGGTCAGAAGTGCGACCAGACTCGTGATGGAACAGTTATTTCTGAATATTCCATCAAGAGTCTGCCCGGCCAGGTGCGTAGAATCAGCGATTAACCAAGTGAGTCCAAAGCAGGAAAGATTGTCTACTAATTACTCCATATCAGGATCCATTTGGTTCTCTAAATAGTAACTGGAGTTCCATAATATAGTGAACTCTGTTTCAAGAAAAGAGGATTCCAAAAGGGATCCAATTGCATAAGTGAAGGAGGATCTTGGCCCAGGAAGGCGGTATACAAGGCCATTGGAGGACCTCAGAACAGCTGGTGGAATCCACTCATTCCACTGTACTGCAGAAGGACCGGTACAGAGAGGATCACTCAAGATCAGCTGTTGGAATCCGCTCAATTGCCTCACTGCAGGCGACTGGTCTAGCTCGTGGATCAATATTGAGAGGACCTATAAGGAAATGCCACTTTTTGTATTGTCACCCGCACGTTTTTGGACGGATGCTGCTGGTTTTTGACTCAGAGTGCACGGAGGCCTGCTAACCAGACCTCGGTGTCCAAGCCCCAAAAAGCATATCACATGAACTATACCCAATCGGCACAGGCTAAGTTACCTGCACGTCCCTAGCATATAGTACCCAGGGCATGTAAGTTAGAGTCACCCCAAGGATTGCAGCACTGGTTGTGCCACCCTGGGTGTGACAGGTAAAACCAATCTCCCAGCCTGCCATTGCAGACTGGAAGAGCAGCTTTAAATAAACTGCCTGCCATTTAAAACATTGGCAAAGCCAAACCTCCCTCTGCAATATGTAAGTCACCCATAGAGCAGGCCTACAGAGCCCTATGCAGGGTGCAGCACAATTTATGGGCAGAACATGTATGTTACATGTTCTGGCAGTAAAACCGCAAAAGTCATTTTTACAGTGGACATACTTGGTCACCCCATTGATAGTAACATGGTTACACGCTGAGCCCGCGGCTGTGCTAAGTTCTGAGCAGAGCAACTTGCTATCAAACAACTTGTTACATTAGGCCCGATTTAATGTAAGAGATCGCAGTTTGCAGCTTTTACAAAGTTCTCACTTTGTTGTCTTTAGTCTACGGTGCCTTTAATGGTTGCACAAGAAGCCTGTCTCTGAGAAAGCGTTCTGCCCTCTTACGGAGACCCACAAGCGACTCCCAGGAAAGGCGACAAAAGAAGCCTGCACTGGAGAGAGGTGTTCCCTCCCCCCTACAGGAAGCCACATGGGTGTTGGGTGAAAAGGCAAGCTTAAAAGAAGAAGCGGCCTTCGAATAGCAAATGTGCAACACTTGAGAGAGGGGCTGCTCTATTGTCTCGGTAGACAGGTTGGCACTAGGTACAGGAAAGGGGAAACCAGTTGCCAAACGGGTTTCTCTGGAGTGTGTAGCCCCACTGGTAGCCACACCTCTGGGTTGGTTTAGGAAGATTTGGACACCGAGAAAGGTGTCCTGCCATCAGTCGTGGCTGGCATGTGTTACTTGGGCAGGTCGCAGGGGAGGAGTCGCACAGGGGTGAGGGTGGGGATTGATAAGTTAATTTATAATAATAAAAATATTTAAACCTAACTTTCTGCTGCAGGGTCTCGAGTCTTGTCTTCAGGAAGCAGGCAGCCTCCCTCCCATCCCCTAAGCCAATCACACTGCTCCAGTGGAGCGTTGTGATTGGTCGGGCCACCGCCGAGGATGGGGCTTACAGGGAGGACATGTTCTCTATGTAGGCTGAATTGCGGTCAGCATGAAGAACTATAGAGTTTGCATGACTGGTTAGGGCGGCCCCAGAAATCCGACCAAACAGTTGGAGCCCTCAGCAGTGGGCAAAGCAATCTTCCCCTGCCCTAGAGCAGACCGGCCCACCTGCCCGACCCCAACCAAACCCTTCTGCTTTCTCGCAGTGCGAGAAACAGAAACATAAAATGGAAGTTATTACCATTTTATGTTTCTACTTCTCGCACTGCGAGAATGTAGTGAGGTGACGCTTATACACCCTAGTGGAGTAGCCACCCCTGCCTGCCATGTTGGAGTTGTCAGAATGATGCATCCTGGGAAAGCCAGATACCCCACTTTCCAGGAAGTGGTCATCAGGAAGAAGGGAACATAGTAGCACATAGGGTACTAACCGTGTCTAACCTGAGGGAAAGTTCTGTGGATTAAAAGTGCACTCCTGGCACTCAGAATCAGATCTCGCCAGGACATGAAGAAGGAATGAAGAAGGACTGCCCTGCTGCACAGAGGAACTGGCAAATAGAGGCTGCACTCACATGGACTGCACCTGCTGAACCTTGTGGCTAGCAAAGGAGAAGGGACTGTGCCTGCTGTGTCTTGCTCGTGGAGAAGTTGTCTCCAGAGCCCAGCCAAAGCAAGAGACTCCAAGAGTCAATTGGCTGATTTACTGTTCGCAGAACAAGACCACAACAGCTGAAGAAGCCTACTGGGGTAAATTGGTAGCCCAGAATCTTCACACCGCTGCCAACCACCACCATGCAGCATCAGAGACAAGGTCCAGATGCTCACAGCTGCACCCAAATCCACTGGACCCGAGAGATTCGGAGAGTAGCTTGATCACCCAAAAGACGAGTTTTCACCCAGGGAACGCTATGGCTGTAACCACGCTACCAGACAACTGGACTTCTACCAGGACCGAGAGGACTTCGAGGGATGTCGACCCTATGGCTAGGACTGCCTAACCCCCTTTTTGCACTAAGGGGTAGCCGCAGGAAAACCCTGGTGACGGAATCTCACCTACAGCGTCCTTGAGCATCTTCAGCATCCTGTATCCTCTGCATCAGGAACCTATAAAAAAGGGTTAAAAGTGTCTAGAAATGACTAAAGACTGCTTTCCCAACAGAGGTAACGGTTTCTGAGGACTTTGCTGGTCCTCCCGACTGGCACCCTGCCAGAGTTGGTTGCCCAAAGTAACTAACAGACCGCAATCCAACTAGCCAAAGTTTTTCTCAAAAATGTTTCTTTGAGTAAAATTTGTTGAATTTTCCAATGCTTGTTAATGGTTAAGTAGAAAGCGTTTCTTTACTGCACCTTATAAGATCTATACCTCTGGAGCCCTTTGGCGTTTTTTTTCCCCAGTGTGTATCTAAAAATACAGTCCATTTTTATAAATTGGTGCTGCATTTCTTTAGTGTCGGTTATTTCTTCTTCAATTGCTTTGATGTGGTTCAAATGCTTTACACCTGTTCCTTTGTGTAAGCCTTGCTGCTCACAACCACAGCTACCGAGGGCAGAGATAGAGGTTTGGCAAACGAAACCTACTGCTCGTAAAGGGGTTGGTTATGCCTATTACAAACGCACAACCACATCATATAAAACGGCCCAGTGCCTCACAGGACATTATGCTATAACGGAGGACCAGAGAGTGATGGGGACTGGTGCCATCTCTACATTATACTACAACGGAGGGTCCGACAGTGCCGGGGACTGGTGCCTTCTCTACATTATGCTATAACGGAGGACCAGAGAGTGCTGGGGACTGGCGCCTTCTCTACATTATGCTATAACGGAGGACCAGAGAGTGCTGGGGACTGGTGCCTTCTCTACATTATACTACAACGGAGGGTCCGACAGTGCCGGGGACTGGTGCCTTCTCTACATTATGCTATAACGGAGGACCAGAGAGTGCTGGGGACTGGTGCCTTCTCTACATTATGCTATAACGGAGGACCAGAGAGTGCCGGGGACTGGTGCCTTCTCTACATTATGCTATAACGGAGGGTCCGACAGTGCCGGGGACTGGTGCCTTCTCTACATTATGCTATAACGGAGGGTCCGACAGTGCCGGGGACTGGTGCCTTCTCTACATTATGCTATAACGGAGGGTCCGACAGTGCCGGGGACTGGTGCCTTCTCTACATTATGCTATAACGGAGGGTCCGACAGTGCTGGGGACTTGTGCCTTCTCTACATTATGCTATAACGGAGGGCCCAACAGTGCCGGGGACTGGTGCCTTCTCTACATTATGCTATAACGGAGGGTCCGACAGTGCTGGGGACTGGCGCCTTCTCTACATTATACTATAACGGAGGGCCCCAACAGTGCCGGGGACTGGTGCCTTCTCTACATTATGCTATAACGGAGGGTCCGACAGTGCTGGGGACTGGCGCCTTCTCTACATTATACTATAACGGAGGGCCCAACAGTGCCGGGGACTGGTGCCTTCTCTACATTATGCTATAACGGAGGGCCCAACAGTGCCGGGGACTGGTGCCTTCTCTACATTACGCTATAACGGAGGGCCCAACAGTGCTGGGGACTGGTGCCTTCTCTACATTATGCTATAACGGAGGGCCCAACAGTGGTGGGGACTGGTGCCTTCTGTACTTATACTACAACAGGTGGCCTGACAGTGCCGGGGACAATTGCCCTCTGTCCTTTACACTACAACAAAGGGGCTGAATGTGCCTCAAACTGTTGCCCTCTGTCCATTACACTACAGCGGAGTAGTCGACTGTTCCCTAGACTGGTGCCCTCTGCGGAGGTCACTACAACAAAAGGGCCGACTGTGCTGAGGGCTGGTGCCCCCTGTCCATCACACTACAAACGAGGGGCTGACAGTACCGGGGACTGGTACAGTCGGTGCATTACCCTAAAACCGAGGCCTTCAAACACCTGTGTCATAAGACAGGGGAGGGACAGGCAGTCCTGTGGGTCGAAGATCTCTGTGTACCCCAGAAGAGGGTCTGACAGTAAATGAGCGTGAAGGCCCCTGTACATTAGCCACAAAAGAGGGGTTCGAAGTCCTCTGTATAACCCTGCATAGGTTAGTGGCTGACTATCATTCCTGCCAACTCAAGTGCTCTCCGTGTTGCAGGGTTTGGGAGGGACAGAGATGCTGTGGGCCGGGGAGGGGGGCGCACTGAGGGCTACTGTCCATGAAGTCACTTTTTGAAACATAACATATCTGAACGGTTGGAAACACGGCACCGTATGCGGCTAAGAATGGAAATTTCCAGGGCAGAGTGGGGTTTCCGGCTGGATAACACCGCTGCGAGCTTCTGGCCTTACCAGCTCATTATTTTAAGGGTCCCTTCGACTTCCTGTAAGGGGGTGGGGGGGTTCAAGTTTCTTGTCCAGAGAAACAATGTGTCCCTTCCCGTTAGGAAATGCCTGTTTCTGTCGATTTTCCAGCCAGGCCTGTGTTGTCCTGTTTCTGTGGCAACCAGCGGCATCCTGGGAAACAGGAAGCTGGCACAGAGCAAAGGTCCGTGCTGCTGGACATGGGTAAGTGCGATGTTTAGAGATTTCTTACATTCAGGCTCTACCGAGTCAGAAAACATATGGGCTATCTGAAGAGTTCACCCTAATATCTCCGAGAACTTTTTATTTATTTTTTTAATCACAATTCTATTTACTTATCTTGTTTGCCTTGAGACAGTTATCTCGTCTGCACGAATCCATGGTACCACAAACAGCTCCTCAGTAATGCCGGTCCCCCTAACATGCACCAGCGATTAGAACTTCACACAGTTCTGCCAAAGCGCCTTTGTCCAGGCAGGCTGCACACATTACAATTCAAGTGCAACCCCACACACAGCTCTCTAATGCATGTCCAATCTAGCCTCCGTCCAGACATGGCACACAACTTCCTATTCAAGTGCAACCCCACACACAGCTCTCTAATGCAGGTCCACCCTGACCCTAGCCTCCGTCCAGACATGGCACACAACTTCCTATTCAAGTGCAACCCCACACACAGCTCTCTAATGCAGGTCCACCCTAACCCTAGCCTCCGTCCAGACATGGCACACAACTTCCTATTCAAGTGCAACCCCACACACAGCTCTCTAATGCAGGTCCATCCTAACCCTAGCCTCCGTCCAGACAGGCCGCACACCTTCCTATTCAAGTGCAACCTCACACACAGCTCTCTAATGCAGGTCCACCCTGACCCTAGCCTCCGTCCAGACATGGCACACACCTTCCTATTCAAGTGCAAGCCCACACACAGCTCTCTAATGCAGGTCAATCCTAACCCTAGCCTCCGTCCAGACATGGCACACACCTTCCTATTCAAGTGCAAGCCCACACACAGCTCTCTAATGCAGGTCCACCCTGACCCTAGCCTCCGTCCAGACATGGCACACACCTTCCTATTCAAGTGCAACCCCACACACAGCTCTCTAATGCAGGTCTACCCTGACCCTAGCCTCCGTCCAGACAGGCCGCACACCTTCCTATTCAAGTGCAAGCCCACACACAGCTCTCTAATGCAGGTCCACCCTAACCCTAGCCTCCGTCCAGACATGGCACACAACTTCCTATTCAAGTGCAACCCCACACACAGCTCTCTAATGCAGGTCCACCCTAACCCTAGCCTCCGTCCAGACATGGCACACAACTTCCTATTCAAGTGCAACCCCACACACAGCTCTCTAATGCAGGTCCACCCTGACCCTAGCCTCCGTCCAGACATGGCACACACCTTCCTATTCAAGTGCAACCCCACACACAGCTCTCTAATGCAGGTCTACCCTGACCCTAGCCTCCGTCCAGACAGGCCGCACACCTTCCTATTCAAGTGCAAGCCCACACACAGCTCTCTAATGCAGGTCCACCCTAACCCTAGCCTCCGTCCAGACATGGCACACAACTTCCTATTCAAGTGCAACCCCACACACAGCTCTCTAATGCAGGTCCACCCTAACCCTAGCCTCCGTCCAGACATGGCACACAACTTCCTATTCAAGTGCAAGCCCACACACAGCTCTCTAATGCAGGTCCATCCTAACCCTAGCCTCCGTCCAGACAGGCCGCACACCTTCCTATTCAAGTGCAACCTCACACACAGCTCTCTAATGCAGGTCCACCCTGACCCTAGCCTCCGTCCAGACATGGCACACACCTTCCTATTCAAGTGCAAGCCCACACACAGCTCTCTAATGCAGGTCAATCCTAACCCTAGCCTCCGTCCAGACATGGCACACACCTTCCTATTCAAGTGCAAGCCCACACACAGCTCTCTAATGCAGGTCCACCCTGACCCTAGCCTCCGTCCAGACATGGCACACACCTTCCTATTCAAGTGCAAGCCCACACACAGCTCTCTAATGCAGGTCCACCCTGACCCTAGCCTCCGTCCAGACATGGCACACAACTTCCTATTCAAGTGCAAGCCCACACACAGCTCTCTAATGCAGGTCCACCCTAACCCTAGCCTCCGTCCAGACATGGCACACACCTTCCTATTCAAGTGCAAGCCCACACACAGCTCTCTAATGCAGGTCCACCCTGACCCTAGCCTCCGTCCAGACATGGCACACAACTTCCTATTCAAGTGCAACCTCACACACAGCTCTCCAATGCAGGTTCACCCTAATCCCAGCCTCCATCCAGGCAGGCTGCACACATTACAATTCAAGTGCAACCCCACACACAGCTCTCTAATGCAGGTCCACTCTAGCCTCCGTCCAGACAGGCCGCACATCTTACTATTCAGGTAAAACCCCACACACAGCTCTCTAATGTCGGTCCCTCAAACACGCACCAGCATTTAGAACTTCACACAGCCCTGCCAAAGCGCCTCTGTCCAGACAGGCCGCACATCTTACTATTCAGGTAAAACCCCACATACAGCTCTCCAATGCAGGTCCCCCTAACCCTAGCCTCCGTCCAGACAGGCTGCACTCCTTACTATTCTGGTAAACCACCACATACAGCTGTGTCGGTGAACCTCAATCCTGACATGCAGCACAATAGCACACAAAGCTTCAGATCACCTCCTCAGATCCAAGACATAAATCTCGTCTGCCACTGGAATAGGACAACTTCATGGCAGTCTGGTGCCCTCCACCCCTAAACCTCCGCCTCTACTATGCGACACCAAGTACTACAGAACGTTGTTGCTACGGTGAATAACAGATGTCAACCGAGCCATGAGCCTGTGCGGGCTGTGGACTATACAGAATAGCTCTGAGGTTTCTGCCTGTGATACCTCTGTACCACGAAGACCAGCTCTGAGGTCTCCGCCTGTGATATCTCTGTACCACGAAGACCAGCTCTGAGGTCTCCGCCTGTGACATCTCTGGACCATGAAGACCAGCTCGGAGGTCTCCGCCTGTGATATCTCTGGACCATAGAGGCCAGCTCTCAGGTCTCCGCCTGTGAAATCTCTGGACCATGAAGAAGAGCTCTCAGGTCTCTGCCTGCGATATCCCTGGACCACAGAGGCCAGCTCTGAGGTCTCCGCCTGTGATATCCCTGGACCACAGAGGCCAGCTCTGAGGTCTCCGCCTGTGATATCTCTGTACCACGAAGACCAGCTCTGAGGTCTCCGCCTGTGACATCTCTGGACCATGAAGACCAGCTCGGAGGTCTCCGCCTGTGATATCTCTGGACCATAGAGGCCAGCTCTCAGGTCTCCGCCTGTGAAATCTCTGGACCATGAAGAAGAGCTCTCAGGTCTCTGCCTGCGATATCCCTGGACCACAGAGGCCAGCTCTGAGTCTCCGCCTGTTATATCTCTGGACCACGAAGACCAGCTCTGAGGTCTCCGCCTGTGATATCCCTGGACCACAGAGGCCAGCTCTGAGGTCTCCGCCTGTGATATCTCTGAACCACGAAGACCAGCTCTGAGGTCTCCGCCTGTGATATCTCTGAACCACGAAGACCAGCTCTGAGGTCTCCGCCTGTGATATCTCTGGACCGCAGAGGCCAGCTCTGAGGTCTCAGCATGCGATATCTCTGGACCGCAGAGGCCAGCTCTGAGGTCTCCGCCTGTGATATCTCTGGACCGCAGAGGCCAGCTCTGAGGTCTCCGCCTGTGATATCTCTGGACCGCAGAGGCCAGCTCTGAGGTCTCCGCCTGTGATATCTCTGGACCACGAAGAAGAGCTCTCAGGTGTCTGCCTGCGATATCTCTGGACCACGAAGACCAGCTCTGAGGTCTCCGCCTGCGATATCTCTGGACCACGAAGACCAGCTCTGAGGTCTCGGCCTGCGATATCTCTGGACCACGAAGACCAGCTCTGAGGTCTCCGCCTGCGATATCTCTGGACCACGAAGACCAGCTCTGAGGTCTCCGCCTGCGATATCTCTGGACCACGAAGACCAGCTCTGAGGTCTCCGCCTGTGATATCTCTGTACCACGAAGACCAGCTCTGAGGTCTCCGCCTGTGATATCTCTGGACCACGAAGACCAGCTCTGAGGTCTCCGCCTGTGATATCTCTGGACCACGAAGACCAGCTCTGAAGTCTCGGCCTGTGATATCTCTGGACCACGAAGACCAGCTCTGAGGTCTCCGCCTGTGATATCTCTGGACCACGAAGACCAGCTCTGAGGTCTCCGCCTGTGATATCTCTGGACAACAGAGGCCAGCTCTGAGGTCTCGGCCTGTGATATCTCTGTACCACAAAGACCAGCTCCGAGGTCTCCGCCTGCGATATCTCTGGACCATGAAGAACAGCTCTCACCTCTGAGCATGTGATATCTCTGAACCTCGAAGAACAGCTCTGACCTCTCAGCCTATGATATCTCTGTACCATGTAGAAGAGCTCCTCAGTCTCAGCCTGTTAGATCTCTGAACCATGAAGACCAGCTCTGAGGCTACGGCCTGTGATATCTCTGTACCATGAAGACCAGCTCTGATCTCAGCCTGTGATATCTCGGTACCGTGAAGAAGAAGAGCTCTGATGCTAGATCCGGATACCTCTGTGCCATGTCGAAGAGCTCCAAGTTCTCAGCCTGCGACATCTCTGTACTATGAAGAAGAGCTCTGAGGTCGGAGACTGTGATAGCTCTGTACCATGAAGGAACGGCTCGAGACCTGAACCTGTAAGATCTCTGTAACACAAAGAACAGTTCTTAGGTCTGAGGCCTGCGTCTGTGACATATGTCCTGCTTGAAAAATAGTTGTTCTTCATGAAACCTGAGCTAGTGAGATTGGTGTACCTTGAGGAAAAGCCCAGCTATCAGAGCCATTGAGGCATATGTATCCTGAGGGTCCAGCAGTGTTCTCAGAGTCTGGCACTTGTAAGGCCTGGACATCCTAAAGCCCAGGGTTAATATTGGAGAGCACCACAAGGGAGGAACAAGAGGCGTGCAAGTGACGCAGCAGGGCTCAAAGGTTATATGGAATTGTAGGGGAGCCCATCTTGGGTGTATGGGGAGGTGTTGGTTGAACTTCTCCAGGCCTTTGATGAGATCTGCTGCTACACGTAGGATGCCTTCAGGGTGACGGATGTCAGAGTAGTGGGACTCGGATGCACTGGTGTCTTGACATCTGTTGGGTTCCCTTTTTCCCAGAAGGGATAGCCAATACCATGTTGTCTTGGTTTTCTTAATGTGCTCTTTGAAGGACAGACATTGGCAAAGAGGATTAATAAGTTACTTTATATTAAACGTTCCACATGCTTTTCCAAAATATTAATTTGGAGAAGGCCAGTTTTAACCAATGTTAATGATACATATTTTCCTACTTCTTTTGTAATACATTTCTGTAGACCACCTAAACCTCCTCGTTTTCTGCAACCCCGTTAAATTGCCTTTAAAACTTGTTCCACCAACGTTGCTGATCGCATGCATCCTAACATGAGCTACTTGCTCCCGATTTCTCTGGAAACGGCGTTAGGCAATGATCATAAATAGGCCATGTAAAGCTTTCTTCAAATCCTACTTGGTGCTGTCCAATAAAATCGATCCGAAGTAATTTTATACTAACAAACACAACACCAACGGCGGACAACCAGTAACAGCCCCTCCCACAATGTTCCATAAATGGATGTTCGGTGTACTCTCACCCCAGAAAAGGTGCACCTAATAACATAAAGGTAAAATTCCTCAATCTTATGAAATCCTCTTTATTTTAATGTCCTTTGTTCCATAAAAATAGCCAACATGTTTCGTTTATATAGACAGAACTTCTTCAGGGCTTAATTCATGTGTTATATGATTAGACGATCTCGTTTTTTGAGATGCATAACAGCAGTATTCACCTTCTTTCCTCCTCACTTTGTTATTGTTACCGAGCACAAAACACGGCACTTTGGCTCACCTTTTTTGTCACCGTTGGCAATCCGCTTCGAGTATTCTTTGATCAATGTAATTTTAGCAATACACCCTTGGTTTCCATTACGTTCATTTATGCATTGTAGCACATGACAATGTGGCCACCATGGCTTTTTGGCACTGTTTATATACTTGCTGGCAGGGTCCTTCACTGTCTTTTGTTACATGGCGTAATCTCTCATTGCAAACAGTAATTCTTTGTTGTGTATCTTTTTGTTTAGACTCCCCTGATGAAGGGCCAAATGGGCCCGAAATGCATTGGGATTATGGCAACTAGATGATATGGAGCATGTATAATATCATCGTTCATTGCATTTAAAGCTTACAAAGCATTTTTGAAAAGTCAAGAGACCAATAAATATCATGATTTCAAGTATGCACGGCATCTTCACTTAAACAGATGGATTAAACGCGTTTTAAGCTTTTGCTTTATGAGGTGTGCCCAGAGGGACGTTGCCTGTGTTCAGCCAACGCATGGATTTTGTTTTTTTTATATGATTAGACAACATCGTAGTCACATCTGTATATCTCAGAATCCGCACAATTCTAAACTCCACATATAGAAATGAATGTAACGATCCTCAAGTTTTAGGGGAGTAATACGTACCCCAAGATGACACCAAATCTCCGGTCCTCACACCTTTCTGTTGCTTAGTGAGTGGAAACAGAATTTAATCATTTTAGTGCATGGGATGGAGCTCACAGCAAACTTATATAAAGCTCAGTTTGTAAGAGAGTTTTCCTAGATCAACAGGGCATATATTACAGAGAGGGAGCGCTGTCCCGGCTTGCGTCACTGCGCACCTTTAAACAGGTGCACTGGGGCAAACAGGCACTTGATGCGCTGCCCTGAGGAGAGCCGGGAACCCGTGCCTGCCCAGGGGGCAGCTCTTTCAGTGAAATACAAAACAGTTGCTAATAAATCTAGAAAACATGTTTTTCACAAGGCAGGCGGCATGCTGCCTGCAGTTTAAAGAGGGGCGAGAGAGAGATCGCCTTGAAGGCGGGTGCAGTTAGTGACTGCACCTACCTGCAGGGCGATTTCTGGGGGATCCATGATAGACCCTTGGCACCCTCCAGAAGGCGGACTTCAGGAGGCACACAGACTGATCACCTTTTTGTGGCAGTGTCTGAGCACATCCTGACGGAATGTTTGCCCCAGCGCCGGGGGGCTGGGGGGGGGGGGGGGCAGAGGAAAGGTCATTCCCTCATGTGCATGGGGCCATGCTCCCATGAAAATGAGGGAATTAACTCTGAAGATAGCCTGGGGCACATGTAGAGCCAGCGCTATCCGTGTTGCAGAAGGGGCTGCTCAAGCGGCCCTCTTCTGTAATACCATAGTGCTACGGGGTGCACGAAGCAGTCATGGCGCCCCTGTGTGATACGCTCCAGAAGGTTACCTCTGAATTCAATTACCAGTTTTACAATTGCCAGGCGTGAAAACTGTTCTCATGGATCAAGAATACTGCTTTTTTTTGTTCCAAATGTGCTGCTGTTTTTTAAACTTTATCAATGAAAGCAAGAAGCGACATTAAAAATAAACATCAACTAAGATCACAGTGTGCAATGAAATAGATTTCGGGCAAATTGCAAGGTGTACATAGCCAGTCTTCCTAGTGCAAAGGTGCAAAGGCTTAGTTGGCTGTGGTTACAGCGATCTCCTTAAACTTGAAATATTATTACAATTTGCTTGATATCCAGGTGATTATATTGAAGTCTGGCCTATCGGAAAGTATAAGGATTGGGCCTGACCAGTATGGACATCAGCCTTAACTCTGAAATGTCTCTCCATATGCTCTGCATGACTGTTTGGAAGAAACTATCATGTAAATCTAGCCCTTGTGGGCGGTCTTTAGAATGGGCCCAGATTGGCGCACACTTGGCCCATCCAGATATAAGTTCCTGGATCCGGGCCTGCCCGCCCTGCAGCTGGTGGATCGATTACTTCCGTCCTCTTCCTCACAGAAACAAACAGGAAAGCCCTTCATCCAAACTTCCCCTTTCCTGTGTAAGCTCAAGACAAGGGTGTCCGGAGCACTTCCAGACCCCCCCCCCCCCCCCCCCCCAACAAAGAGGGCTAAAACAGAAGCAGCCCATCTATCCTGGGCACGAGACACCCCTCAGGAGGTCGAGTCTGAAAGAAGCCTCCACGGTGCAGCCCACGCCTTTGGTAGCAACTTGAGTACAGACATTCGTGCTTAGAATGCCCTGCTGAGGCACAAAGCTTTCACCGCCCTCTACCTGTGGTTGAACACCAAATATACTAGAACAATTAAAAAGAGGCCCACAAAGAACAAAACCCAAGTTAAAACACAGCTGCTCTTCAAATCTTCGACCGCTCACCAAAGCTCTGACTGCTCAACCCTTCTGCTTAGTTTCATCAAAATGACGATAAAAAAAAAAACAACACAGGCTATATGTTCATGAACTGAAGTAGCACCTCCGACCAAGCCAGACACAGCTCTTACCCAAACTCTTCCCAAGGCAGACGTCCTTAAGACAAAAAATACTAAGTGATGTCACAGCCCTGACAGACCCCCGACTTCAAATGAAATGGGCCTTGCATCCGGCCCAGGGCCATGAAAGGAGCGCCCCAAGTGTAAAAATGAAACCATAAGCGGGTAGCCATGGGTCAGGCGGTGTCTGCTCCGTCTGGACCCTCTAGGGAGATGGTGCTGAAACAGTAAGTGCCACACTGCCAAGCGTTGTTCACTAAAAACACAGTAACGGGGACATATGAAAAGGTGGCCAATTCACCGCGACCTACAGCGGATATGGAGCTGCGCGATCAAATTTGCATGGGTACCCACTTTACACCCCTGGGGGCAATCTGATATTACAGAAGGGGCCGCAGGTGCTTGAGGAGGGGGAACAACCTTTACAACGCAACTTTTACAACGCACTACACTTACAACTCATTTTTTACAACGCAAAATCCATTACAACGCATTGCATTACAACGCATGACACTACAACGCATTTTTAAAAACTACCTTTACAACGCATTCCATTACAACGCATACTACCTTTACAACGGATACCATTACAACGCATAATATTACACTACACTATCCAACACTTACCCTACTGTTGCACCCCCTGGAGTTAGAATAGTAATTTTTATCCCTATACTATCCAACACTTACCCTACTGTTGCACCCCCTGGAGTTAAAAGTAATTTTTACCCCTATACTATCCAACACTTACCTTACTGTTGCACCCCCTGGAGTTAGAATAGTAATTTTTACCCCTATACTATCCAACACTTACCCTACTGTTGCACCCCCTGGAGTTAGAATAGCAATGTTTACCCCTATACTATCCAACACTTACCCTACTGTTGCACCCCCTGGAGTTAGAATAGTAATTTTTACCCCTATACTATCCAACACTTACCCTACTGTTGCACCCCCTGGAGTTAGAATAGTAATTTTTACCCCTATACTATCCAACACTTACCCTACTGTTGCACCCTCTGGAGTTAGAATAGTAATTTTTACCCCTATACTATCCAACACTTATTAAGTAATTTTTACCCCTATACTATCTAATACTTACCTTAAATGCAATTTAATATTATGCGTTGTAATGGTATGCGTTGTAAAGGTAGTATGCGTTGTAATGGAATGCGTTGTAAAGGTAGTTTTTAAAAATGCGTTGTAGTGTTATGCGTTGTAATGCAATGCGTTGTAATGGATTTTGCGTTGTAAAAAATGCGTTGTAAGTGCATGCGTTGTAAAAGTGTGCGTTGTAACGACATACATCCCTTGAGGAGAAGCGTCGCCCCATGCAAACGCACAAACCCTGTCTCCGCA
This sequence comes from Triturus cristatus, assembly GCF_964204655.1. Classification (NCBI taxonomy): domain Eukaryota; kingdom Metazoa; phylum Chordata; class Amphibia; order Caudata; family Salamandridae; genus Triturus; species Triturus cristatus. The sequence continues at coordinate 1,204,583,141 of NC_140593.1, read as the reverse complement.
CTCGCATAGTATCTTAGACGTGGGTGAAGAGGCACCGAGGGCATCAGGTGGCAGGCTCACTGTGTGCCTGTGCCACTGAGGATGCCCCTTGGAAGGGGGCACTGTGGACCCCCCCAGGCTGGTGTAGTCATTCACTGCTCCAGCCTGCAGAGGATCTGTGCCTCCCTCTCACATGCAGGCCAGGATCCTGCCTGCAGAGTGAAAGGTAAGCCGACCTCTTCAAACAGCTGGTCCCCCTTCCACCGATATGCTGCTCCTAGAGCGGGTGCGGTCTGTGGCTGCTCTGGGGACAGCACAATCGCTGTGACTGCGCACTGACCCCGTCTTCCCCAGGCATGCCACGGTTACAGTGTGCCAGTGCGCACTGTGTGCAGCGGAGGCCCAGGCGCAGTGCGTTTTTATTCCTGCATGTGAAGCATTTGGATACAAACAGGCCAACGAAGATATACTCGAGGCCTGGAAGAAGGCCATTCAAGAATGAAGTAGCAGGGAAAGGCCGATATTTCGTATTTTGGCAGCAGACACAGGCAGATGTTTTATGGACTTGTGGTCGAACAGGCAGCACATAGCCAAACACTCACTCCTAGAGCCCTCGCTCCGAGACAGGACTTGGCGAGGTTCCTAGCTCTGCTGGCCACCAACTATCTGACCACACACCCAGAGAAGCCCCGAGGGTAAGGACCAACATCAAACTAGGGAGCCAGTAATCCCTGCGTGACTAGCTGAAGACCAGAACAGCGAGAAGCCATTTTCCCTGCTTGAGCCCCATCTTGCCAGGCCAGCGCATGCTCTGGTATACAGATTTGGTGAAGACTGGTCACTAGGGTATGGTGATATGGGATTGAATGCGGCAGAGAGGTCGAGCAATGCAGGTCTCTGGTTCCAGCTTGCATTGAAGGAGTCAGGGAGGGCTGAAGACCAACATTCCTCCTAGAGAAGGGCGAGCCACTAAAAGCTCGAGCCTCAAGCCCGGCTCTGGCTCAGCTCAAGGTCTTGCTGGAACCTCGTGCCCATAACGAGCCGAGCTTTCATGTGGCGTCTGCCCGACACCCTCGCTCTACCCAATATATGGCGTGACGGTTAGAGTCACCATCTTTGGACCTGAGGAACCAAGTTCCAGTCTCGCATTGGCTCAAAAGCTTGTGATTCTCGGCAAAACACTTGATATGTCAGTGACTTTAAAATATGAATGTGACCTTGTGTAATCTAACTTGTGCGGATATAAAGCGCTCCAATACCTACAAATTGAATTTTCGCTATATCCATTCAGCAGAAAAATGTACAATGAGGTTAAAACAAAGCGTTAATATAAAAAAGAGAGACATACCATTTAGTGGCCAACTTTCAAAAAGTGAAACCAGGAAACCTGGCTAAATCCTGGCCTCCTTGATTAAATTGTGATCTTTGACAAGTATTTTATTTCACTAGAAATCTTTTTTCCTCCTTCGAGAGTATGAAGGCGCTTACAAATACACGCGTTCGGGATACCAGCTGCACATAAGCCGATTGTGCTTGTTTTAATAGACTAGAAGGCTGCTTCATAATGATGCGGGCCACACACAGGGTTCACCATGCAAATGTCCTGCCTTAGTTCTCTAATGGCGCCGCTGCCAGTGGGGGCGGCAGGGATGGTTCAGGTTTAAAAACTCACTTTTAAAAAGAGGTTCCCGGTGCAGTGCTGTAACGTGGCATATTGGTGTAAATTGGGGGGGGGGGGGGGGGGGGGGAGGACGTGATTTGATTGTAGTAATTGCATTTAATAGTACTACCCCTGATGAGGTGTCAAAGCGCTTATCTGTCGAGTAGCACGCTACTCCGGAACCAATAAAGGATTAGTGTTGAATTAGTATAGTGAAATATGAAAGTAATTTGAGTGGCGGATATTAGTCAGTTATTTGGATTGATGAGTATAGCGGAGGGATAGAGGAGGGGGAAAAAGGCTTTGCATTTAAATAGGCTTGTTACCCCTCATGGGGCGCCGAAGCACTTTCTTGGCGAGTTGCACACTACTTATGTAGCAAGCACTCTCAGGGCTCGGCTCGTGCACGGGCTCTAAGAGCCGAGCCCGACCCTTGGCTCTGGCTCGGCTCCACCAGTTCATTTGTTGGCGCCCACCTCTACTTCCTTCACATAGCCTTGGTCACCGGCACCAGGGGCAGTTCAGTTTAAGATGGGGGCCATACCCACCGCTTGGGTCTCCACTTCACCCCACCCCCACGGACCCGTTTCCTCACTAAAAAGGGAACTTCCTGGTCACCAATCCTGAGCTGAGCAAAGACCCTCTCACTGGGCAATTTATGAAAACAAGCACTTACACACCCAAGACACAGGACGAGGGAAAGGCCTTGAAGAAAGCAAGGGAGGAGGATGCACCGGCGCTTTCCAAACTCGAGTGGACCTGAGGACCGGGGGCGGTGCCCCAGGTGGCAAACCGGTGCCACCTGCCTCCTTCTGATGCCGCCGCGTATACTCCTGGTGTCCAGAGGAGGGCGACACAAGGTACAAGTAAACCCCCGTCTCAGCTGAAGGACGCGGACCGCCTCTCCAGTTCAAGGGTCTCTGCTCTCAGGGGCGTAACACAAGCCCCCGCGGTGCGGGGGGCCCCCAAGCTCCAAGGGGCCCCCTCGACACTGCACTCTGCCCGGAGAGCTCCTGATTGAGCCCGGAGGGGGCCCCTCTACGTACCGTGCAAGGAGGCCCCCTCACTTTTCGTTACGCCAGTGACTGCTCCGCCTCCCCACCCGGCCTATCACGAGCTCTCGGTGGGAATCCGTGATCAGGGTCGGCCTCTTTAGTTTGTGTTTCTTTCTTACTATTAATCAAATTGTTTTGCGCCGGACCGTGGAGGTTTTTATGTGTTTATATAATAACTTTACGAAGGGACCGTCACCCTCATCACTGTGATATTGTTGATGCATACATCCTATGGTGTCAGAGTTTATCACCTGTATAGGTTAGCTGTGAACAGCTGTTACAGCTTGGTGGGTTTTACTACTGTTGTGGTGCTGGTTTTGGAGGGTTAACCGGGTATGTAGCCTTGGTCTCAGGAGTGCTCGAAGAGTGAATGCAATGTGTGTGTGTGTGTGTGTGTGTGGCGGGGTAATCTCCCGATGGGCGATTTTATATTCCTGCCTTATGTTCCAAACAGCCTTGGGGTGGTTTTGGGGTCCATCACTGCAAGGAGGCACAGCCCAGGGTCGGCTGCGCTCCCTCCTCCTCCTTGGGGCAGGAGACAAGCTCTCGACCATTCAGGGACAGCAATTTCTAGGCAAAGCGCTTATCTCAAGGAAGACATGCACTTTGGTTCCAGTTAATAGCCGTCTGTAGCGTCAGCTACTCCTCGGGTTTCTGGGCGCTTAACATACCAACATAGCATTACCTGCTGCGATGAGGTACTGCCAGGTGTACTCTTTCCCAGAAAATCCCAAGCTGCCAATCACAGCTAGGGGGAGGGCGTCTTCGGGTCTGCCACATATGGTCAGGATGCCATGATGCCAAGTCCACCGCCAGTTCAGGTGGCGCATGCTAGAGCTTGGCACTCACATGGGATGCTGCGGAGCAGAGCCTTGTCTGGTAGAAGTCCAGGAAACACGAGTCACTGAATCCACTGCCACTAACACGGTGTGATCTGCAGCACCCAAGTGGGCCCTGGCACCCAAGCAGGTGCAGCGAGTGCCCCAAGCATTGTAACATTTAAGTGAAAGGAGTCAACTGTGGCACAACAGCCTACCTGGCAAGTAAGATACAGCGCTCCTGGCTGGGTCACGCAAGACGCGTAGCAGGAGCAGAGTAAGGCTGTAATCCAAGAGGTGCAAGAGGAACACGAGGCATCACGTCTTCTGCTGTTATACCCCAGATGCTGGTAATGCCAGCCCTGCCCAGATCCGCCAAGCTCCATTACGCCTCTGCTTCAGGAAGAGCTCAGGTCTCTCCTCCTCGCCTAACATCTGGTCACGGTGTAACCTCTTGGACACCCCCCTCGGTAGTAACTTTGGTATTTCCTCCTCTCCACTTAACAAATTAGCATCGCCCTGCCTTCTGTCCGTTCAGTAACCTCGTCTGCAGCCAGACGGCCAGCACCCCGCCCTGTGGTGCTCTGACCCTGCCTCTAACCACTCCCCGGAGCAGGATGCCTGTTCCTTAGAGAATCCTCCTTCGTGCACAGCATTGCATTAGATCTAGGTTCGAACTTTATAAATCCCATTCATTTATAAGTGAGTACAATGAGTGCCCGTCAGTACCTAAACGAGTAAAATTAGGGACCATCAGCACCTAAACAAGTGTAATGAGTGACTTCCAGCACATACAAGGGCGTAAAGAGCAACCCCAACGGTACCCAAGCAGGAGTAATGAACGATCTCACTAGTGCCTAAGTGCAATGCAATGCGTGACGTCCAGCACCTAAGCAGTTTTAATGAGTGACCTCCAGCACCAAAGCAAGTGTTATCCTACCTGGACCTAACTCGGTGTGTGACCCCAGCAGGTAGGCAGGTGCAATGAGTAAATGTCAGCATCTAAGAGAGTGTATGTAATAAGTGACCACCTAGCACTTAAGCAAAGTAGTAACCCCCAGCACCCAAATGAGTGACCCCCCCAGGACCTAATCAAGTGCAATAAGGGACCCCCCCTTCCCCCCAGCACCTAAGTGGGTGCATGGGTATCCTCCAGCACCTAAGCAGGCTTAATAAGCAACCCAACCAACACCGAAGAGCATTAGCAACCCCACCAACACCTACGAGTGACCACTATAAGCACCGATGCAATGAGTGATCTCCACCAGCACCTTAGCCCTGTAATGAACGCTCCCCCACCAACACCCAAGTGCTGCAATAAGTGACCCCAAGTGTGTGCAATGAGTTACTCCTCCTCAGAACTTGAGTGGGCAACATTTTCCAAAATGCCACCTCAGCGGGGGAAAGGAGTGACCCAGCAGCAATGGTGCACCAAGACGACCGTGCATCTAATAATTCAACTCACCAGACCTAGACGAGTGCAAGACCGCACGGCAACTAAACAGGTCCAATTAGTGACCACAGATTCCCCCAGCACCCTACTGGGTGCAACGAGTGACCAAGTTGTGCGTAAATGGGTGACCCCTGGCACCAAAGTGAGTGCCATTAGTGAACTTCAGACCTCTGAGAGACTAAAATGGGACCCCCACAGCACTCACATGGGTGCAAGGGGGCATGTCCAACATGCAAGTGGGCGCAACGTGGGAACAAGCAGGCATTAGGAGTGCAGTCAATGCCCACGTTACTGAACCATAGCCTCAGACTAATCCATGGGGTGCACCCACTGCTCCTTCTAGCTCAATGAAGTACACCGACAAACTCCTGGCTGTGTAACAAATTACCCCCTACTAGACTCCATACTGAACTCCTGGCTTCCCTCAAGCACTACGAGTACATTGAGAACCCCCCTACACGCAGGACCAGCCTTTATTTAGCATCTGCGAGCTGGGCCAACACCCAGGGTACCCCTCCAGAGGGGCACAGGAGCTGCCTGCAGCAGTCTCCCTCAGACCTGGGTCCAAAGAAAAGTGCATTTAAATACTGGGTTTGAAGACTGCTGGCACCCGTATCAGAAAGGTTTCTGGGTTTTTCCCCCACAAAGCTCCTTCATTTTACCCCCTCACCTTCCTCCTATTTCTCCCACATTTTTGACATATAGAGAATTAAAGAGGACGAGTAGGAGGGGGCACCACATTTGGTTTCGCCCATGGCTCTGATCAAAGGTTGGCTCTGCCTACAGCTAAGTTGGTGGTGCCATGGCTGCCGAATGCCAGCATCCGAGAGAAAACATGTCCTACTTCCAGCTTCCAAGATGGGTCATGCAAGCACCCTTCACACCTTGCACCTTCACGACGTGCACCACTTGGCTCTACTGGTTTCTGGAAATGCAGGGAATGCGCGTAGTGCAGGCATGAGCTGGCCATACGGGACAGGGGAAAACATGCAGCATGCTTGGGGGCAGCCTCCAATAGAGCAAGCGGGCAGTGACCGACGAGGTGGCTGAAAGGTCAGTGTAAAGGTCGCTTTTTTGGCTGTTTGTGGCCCTGATTTATAGTCTGCTGGGACAGTTTATACTGCTGATTTCCCCGATAATAAAACAAACATTGACTGCAACAAGCTCAAATCCATGCAGTCTACCATACCGTGCTAAATACATATACAGCGTGTCTTTACAGGTAAAAACTGCCACCATTTGCAAACGTGGGCCACTTTTTAAGCGTTTTCACTATTTTGGTGCCAGGGTCCCAGTCCGACCCTGCTGGAGGTCAAGGGAAAACAGACGGATGCAGGCCTCTCACCCTATTCAGCCCCAAAGCCAGCTGCGCACACACACATTTCCAGAAGTCACATGCATAATATGTTGTAGCATAAACATTAAGCTCCCCTATGCGCATACTTACATTTTAAAATATTTCACGAGTTTATTTTCAGAACTGTCTGTGAAAGCCGAGGCTTTTTAGTTATTATGTATTTAGAAACTGAGCACCAATAGGTTGCAGCCTTATTTCCAGAAATCTTGTCAAATTACCTGTGTGTCCATCGCTCCCATGCACACTACAGAAACGTTTGGGCTATCTCCGATAGTTCCCCACAGAACAGTGATGCTAGCACAGCACAGAGTTTAGAAGGGATCCCTTAGGGTGCCAGACCAAATGGATCTAGTGCCCATCTGCAGCAGTCCTCCCCAAACCCTGTTGTGATTAAAATGCCATTTTAAGTCACGAAGGTGCAATTTGTGGTGCGCCTTAGTTGTCAAATGGCTCCATGCAACTGGGGCAGCACGTTCCTAACAAGACTTTCATAAAAAAACAAAGGGCATTCTGGGATTTGTAGTCCCCATTTGTAAATCCTGGCCCCTGGGATGGAAAAATTGTGTATTTGTATTATGGAGTCAAATGGATAGCAGGTGTGATCCCCTACACCTCCTCGGACACGCAGACTGCCCTCCACAGACCATGGGGCCCCACCACTCTTCGTGCCCCCTCACTCCCCTTTACCTGTGTCTGAAGAGCTTCAATCTCCCCGGGGCTGATCTTCTTGGGCAGCAGAAAGCTGGGTAGCTGGGGGACTCCCATGGCTCATGCACCAGGGTGGGGGCAGGAGCGGTCACGGCCACTTAATGTGTCCTGGAGGTGGCTCTGTCAGGGCAAGGTCTTCTGAACCGTAGGGGAAAGAGTAGGTCTGGAACTACTGCAGGGCCTTTACAATCCGATAATGCCTTTTACAGCAGGCGGGAAGCGCGCAGGATAGGATCGCCCAATAGGGGGGGGGGGTGTTCCTGCCAGGAAATGCAGGGCCTTAAGGAAGGAAATCCCGGCGAGGGGCAGTCGCTGGGCATGAGTTACTGTCCACTCCAGACTAAAGAAACCTCATCCATGGGACACACGTGGCCTCCTCGGGGACCAGCGGGGGACTGAACTCCAGGCGCGAGACTGCCGCCCGGAGCACGCCCCCTCCGTCAGGACTACGCCGCCTCTGTCCGGGCCACGCCCCCTCTACCAGGGCCACGCCCCGTCCACGTCGGCCCCGCCCACGCGTGAATGGAACCTCCCTTCAAGAAACATGGCACAAGGCGTGCTGCGCTCCAACAGCGGAAGCCACGCCTACCTGCAAGAGGGCACGCTGTTGTAATGTATTCATGCGCTGCACCCAGCGCGTGACAGCAACTGCCCACAGCCTCTCCTGCGCGAGAGCACCCCTCTCCATTAGCACCATTGGGCTGATATTGGTTCGGCTCTTTTCCAGCGGAATCACATTTGGCCAACCTGTTCATGTGCCAGACTTTGCCATCACTGAGTCTGACTGCGTTGTTGTAAAATTTGCTGATGCGAAGGGGAGGGTGAATCTGCTTTCTCCCTTCCTGACTTTCCTTTAGAGGCAAACTTTGACATGATCGGCAATCCTGAAAGAATGTTCTGTGACACCATGTCTGGTGTCGTACCAATCTTTATAGCACTTTTGTGCCTTTTCTATGTTGCTTCTGATGGTTTCTGGTGACCATGGGTGCTCTCGCTCAGGGGAGGCTGTGGGCAGTTGCTGTTACACGCTGGGTGCAGCGCGTGACATAGCGCATGAATACATTACAACACACGCCTCTTTCCTTGACGTGTGTTATTTCTTCAACGGCTTCGGGCGGCCGTTACGATATTAAATGATGCGCGTGCTTAAGGTTTTAAAATACTGGCCACTGCGTCATATTAATAGCTGCCAAGTTTGCGGGTTACTTATGTGTGACATTTCCGTGGCTTCTGTACACTTATGAGTGACCTTATCCACCAATGGGTGACACTTCGAGTTGTGAGGTTCGGCGCAGGATTCGATAAGGCCGTGGTAAATCGGGGGACAGCAAATAACAGGAGATGCACACTGGATCGCGGAGTGACCACGAGCGATCGCGCCACCTTTTATTTATGCCTGGCCAGAGAGTGATACAGTGTGGAGGCCCTTCTCTCGCGGTATCTAGACCGCTACATCCCATCCCAAGTTGGTGTTCAAAACAAATCAAATAAATCAGCACATAAAGTCAGTGAGTCTTTGACTTGGGTCTCAGGTTGTACCTCCGTTGGCGGCCTCCTCGACTCTCTGGCGGGCTGCTCAGTGGCGAGGTACTGGTGGTAATGGTTGGCCCTGTCTCTGCGACTATGTTGGGGACGAGTTCACCACAGCTCGTTCTTAATCTGGGCATGGCGGGTGTCCCTCGGCCGTTGCTTCTCCGCAGGTCCAGGAGACACCCTCTCTGTGTCTGAGCCTTGTATCCTTTTTATGTTTCTGGTGATTGTCTCTACTCCTCGCTGAGCTGTATGGGCAGTACCATTGATTTTCAGCACGGTTCACGGGCCACGTTCATATGCTGTGCGGAATTTCCCTCCGCTGCGATGGTTTCGTACCAAGACAGTGCACCCTGGTGCGATGACACGGGTCTTCACCTTTCTTCTCCCGCTGGCCTGTTTGCTGCTCGTCGTGCTTGGGTGCTGGCAGGGTCGTATGGCTCAGGGACCCTGCCGTCTGCTACGGGAATGGTGTCTCAAAGGGGTACGGCTGGCATCAAGGACCAGAGTGATCTCCATGTTGTGCAGTGCGGGGTGCTGCAATACTCCCGTAGGAACCTGTGCAGTGCCGTCTCAGGATCAGATTGCTCAGATAGTGCAATCCGGAGGATCTTGTTAAGTGTCCGCGCAAAGTGTTCGGCTTCTCCATTTGCCTGCGTCCATTGTGGGGTGATGCGATGGTGGTGAACCCCAAGTAGATCCAACAGATTTTGGAACTCCGCTACTTGAAATGGGGGCCCGTTATCTGTCTGATTTCGTGGGGCAACCCAAAGAGTGCGAATGTCCTCTCTAGGACTGTTTGTAAATGGGCGAAGGATGTGGATGCGATAAATTAGACTATTGGGTACTTTGTGTAGCTGTCAATCAGCATGGCCATCACTCGTCTATCCGGAAAACTCCCAAAGTCCAGACTTGCCCATCACAACGGGGATATCGCAGGATCTTCCGTTAGTACTGGGGCGGGAGGTTCTTGGCTACTTGTGAGCTGGCATGGTCTGCAGTTTCTCACTAGTGCATCCACAGCGGCTTCCATCCCAGGGAACCGTACCTTCTCTCTCATACGTGACTTCTTCCGCATGGTCCCTTGGTGTCCTTCGTGAGCTAGAGCTGTGGCCTGTTTTTGGAGACTTGCAGGAATGACGAGCCGGGATCCTCTGAGTATCGCCCCATCTGCAGCAGCGCTTAGTTCGTCCCGCACCCTCCAGAATTTTCCTAGCCGGTCTCTATCTGACCCGTTCCATCCGTTAGCTCCGTGAAGGAAGTCTTCCCAGGAGCCTCTTTGTAGCGAGTTCATCACTTTCGTGAGCACAGCGTCTTTGCTGGTCTCTTCCTTGATCTCGTTCATGGTGAGGGCTCGCGGACATGCCCACTGAGATACCATGTCGATGTATTTTTTTGTTCTTAGGTCGTGATCGTTTCCTTCTTTTACTATGTCTGGCGGGTGTCGTGACAGGAAGTCTGCCGGATTCTTTGCCCCAGGTCGGTAGACCAGTTCCATTTGATAGTGCTGTAATTGTATTAGCCCAGCGGTTAATTCTTGGGGGAGGATGTGGTGCGGTGCCTCTGAACAGCGGGATCAGCAGCAGGTGATCCATCACAACTCTAAGAGGGTGACCACTGACGTACAAGTGGAAGTGTTTGCAGGCCCACTTAATCGCTAATGCCTCCCTTTTGATTTGGGAATAACGAGCTTCCGTTGGTGTGAGGGTCTTGCTCGAGAATGCGAGTGGAGCCCATTTCCCTGGCTCTGTCTCCTGGGTCAGGAGCGCTCCTAGACCAACGGGGCTGTCATCCCCCAGTAGCTCGGTCATTCGCGTGGTGTCAAAGTACGCCCTGGTGGTTTATCCAAGTAGACCTGATTTGATCTTTTGGAAGACTTCTTCTTCTTCTTTGCCCCACTTCCAGGCAGCATCTTTCTTCGTTAGGGCATGCAACGATTCGGCTATCGTGGCCAGGTTCGGTATGAACTGCCCGCAATAAGTGGCCATAGGAAGCTTCGGGTCTCTGATGCCGTTGTCGAGGCAGGGGCTCGCTGTATGGCCTGTGACTTCAATGGGTCTACCTTGACGCCATCTTGGCTGAATAGGTAGCCGAAGAATTCAATAGACTTTTAAAAGAACGAGCATTTGACGCGGTGGAGGGTCACCCCCTGCTTGGCAAGGCGTTGTAGAGTGGCCCGGAGGTGGCGGTGATGCTCCTCTATGGTCACGGAGTGTATTAGAATGTCATCACTGACATTTATTACTCCTTGAAGCCCTGACAGCATTTCTCGGACGGTGTTCTGGAATATCTCCGCCACTGATGAGATTCCAAAGTTCAGCCTCTTGTAGCGGCGTAATCCTATATGGGTCGAGAAGGTTGTGATATATCGCCTCTCTTCAGCTAGCCTCAACTGATGATATCCTGCGTTGAGGTCCAGCTATGAGAACCAGCGGGACCCGTTCAGATAAGCCAAAATGTCGGAGACGGTCGGTGTCAAATGCCTTTCACGTTTGATCGCCTGGTTGGGCAGGCGAATATCTATGCATAATCTGATTTTCCCCGGCTGTTTTTGTTTTTCCACTATCACCATGGGTGAGACCCATGGTGTCGGTCCGGTGACTTTCTCTATGACTCCTTGTTGTTCAAGGTCATGGAGTTCTTATTCAACTAGTGGCCTGAGGTGGAAGGGTATGCGTCTGTGTCGCAAAGCAACTGGTTTCACTGCCTTGTCTATATGTCGCTTAATCAGTGGCCTCTTCATGCTCCCAAGTCCTTTGAATAGTTGTGGGAAGAGATCTAAGGCATCCTCTATCTGCAGGGTTTTGACTGCGTTGGTAAACGTGACAAGGCCGAGATCCTCAGCTGTGTGGCTCCCCACTAGGATGTCGGCTTCCCTGTCTACCACGTGAAAGGTTGTGGTAATCTCGTGGCTTTCTGACTTCATTTGCACTCTTATCTTACCTTTGAGGGGTAGAGGTGTTTGGCTGCCGTATGTGAGAATCCTAACATGTGACGGGGTCAATGTGGGTCTTGGATTCAGTCGCTTGTATTGTTGGCATCCCATCACATTAACAGACGCTCCTGTGTTGATCAGCGCTGTGACTGGGGATCCGTTGATTTCGAGGGTCCACGTGGGCTGTGGGCGCTGCTACCGCTTGAGGTCACTAGCGAATGAGATGAGGTAGCATTTGCCTTCCTCGTCTGTAGATGAGTCCTCTAGGTATTGTCTTTGTCGCACCGGTGTTCTGGCCGTTTTTGGATTTTTGGACTCTTTGAGCGACAGGTGCTTCACTGCCTTTGATGGTAGTCTTCTTTCATGAGCTCCTCGCTTCCGTGGTCCCCCTCTGCACCTAACCGCAAAGTGGTTGGGGGTGCCACAGTTCGAGCACATTTGTCCTTGTGCAGGAAATTCTTCCTGAGGGTGCTCTTCTCTTCTGCAATATCCGCAGCGTGACCCTTGTGTGCTCTTGATTGGCCAACGCCCTCGGGTGCCTCTGTTCTGTGTGCGTACTGCATCTGCCCTTTCGGTCTCGATAGTCGTTGGTTTCTTCGCTTGTTGGGCTATTGCGATGTCCATCGCTGTCGCACTGGCCTCTGATAGGTCATGCGACCGTGCCATGATGAGAATGTCTTCAAGAATGATCCCTGGTTGTTGCAGGATGAGAGTCTGGAGGTTCTTGTTACAGCATCCTTGGATGACTAGGGCCCTTACTTCTTTGTTCTGGTCTTCGGCCGTGCATATGCTGGTTAGTTCTCTTAGCCGCACATGGAACGCATCCATTGGCTCCCCTTTCCTCTGGCGTGGTTGGTGAAGTTTGAATCTTTCATAATCTGGGTTTAGTTGAGGATCGAAATGTGCATTCAGGGCCCGGTGTTTGGTAAATGAGTAAACATCTTATATATCTCTTCTCCCGCGATGTGCAACAGTAGGGACCTCTTGACTGCATCATCCGTTTCTCGCGTTGCTGTGAACTAGTTGTCTAACCTGCTGATCCAGATTGTCCATCTGGGGGATGCAGTGGCTAGATCTATCAATTCGCTAATTGGGGGCAGCACATTGGTTTGGGAGCACTGCGACGTGGGTTGCGTGACCTGGTGCCCTCTTGTTGCGCAGGTGGTAGGTTCTGTGGCGCCGCCTGTGCTGCCTGATTCGTCATGGTTATGCGTGCACTGTGTGCCTGGTGCTGCGTCTTCTTTGATGTGTTACTTTCAGGATGGTGGTGCTTTGAGCTTGTATGCTTTCCCTTTCCTTTTTGTTAAATATCCCTGGCTGGCTCTGCCCTTTTCCTTCATCTCAGCAGGTGGTGGCGCAAGCAAAGTGGGCGAGGCTGCTAGCCGGTGCGTGGCGGCAGGGGAATGAAGTGCTTCCCCACATGCACGCCTTCCTCTGCGTTGCTGCAGCGGTTGTGGCCCAGGAGACCGTCAGGGAGTGGACTGCACGTGCGCACGCCTCGGGCCATCGTGATGGTATGCAGGCTCTGATCGGGCCTTCGCCAGGAGTTTCCAGGCTTGCCAGACGCAGCAGCAGATATGCGGGGCTCAGGTAGCGGAAGTAGGCAACGCTTAGTACCTTGGCCTGTTCAGATGCAGCGACAGCACGCTCCAGCAGAGATGCGGGGCCCAGGTGGAGGAAGCAGGCGACACGTGGTACCTTGGCTTCCACAGTTGCGGCGGCAGCATGCTCCGCCGACACTCGATTCCTTGTCGCTGCGGAGAGGGATCGTTGATCACGGCGTGCGGTCTGCGCACTCGCGGAGGATGACGTCGCTCTTCACCCCGTGGTGCCTCCAGTTCAGGGTTTCGGTGAGTGAAAGGCGAGGGGAATGCGATGGGAATGCAGAATGTGGGTTGGTCTGCGATGGGCGCCCAACCTCGTCACCAATGTTTTGAGGTCAAGTATCGAGTATGAGGCCTAGCTGTGGGAAGCTCAATTAACACACAGCCATACTCAGTGATAGTATGGGCCGGAAGTCGCGAGCGACCTCCGCCCATTTATTTAGGCTCTCTGGCCACGCCTGGCCAGAGAGTGATACAATGTGTGGAGGCCCTTCCGGGTTAAAGGTCCGGGGTCAAGACTCTTGCGGGATCTAGACCGCTACACTTGGGATGTGAAGTGCCCTACATCGTATCATAGATGCCAGGTTGCACTCTACATCCCTCCCAACTTTTACTAAAACAGATCAAACCGGTACTCATTACTTTGGACCACAACAAATGTAGTCCTTTAGCCTCTGGCTCGGTGCAGGATTGGGCTGGAGTTCATGCTGCTGTCTTCGGACACTTGAGTTCTAGCTAGTGGACCTATCATCGCTCAGGCCCCTAGGACTTGTGGACATCCAGGGGCCAGTCTTTCTAGGGCCTGGTGCTGTCCGACCTGGCTCCACGTGTGTTTTATTTTGTTGAGTGCTAGGTGCTGCCATGTCGACCACCACGGTTGTGAGCCGGCCAGATGGAAAACTGCTGAAGTCCATGCTGACGCAGTCCCACAGTGTCAGGCAGGATTCTTTGGTGATTACTGGGGCAGACGAGGGATCCCGGCTTGTTATGACACAGGAGTGGCAGCCTCTGACTCTGTCATCTACCCAGTTGTCCATGCCGGGGAACCATACCTTGTCCCTGAGGCGTGCTTTGGTCTTCATGATGCCCTTGTGACCTCAGTGCTCTAGTTCTTGCACACAGGCCTCTGGGCATTACAATCTGCTATCCATGGAGGAGCAGGCCTTGTTCACTCATGCTGAGCTCATCCCGGATTCTCCAGGTTTGTCTCATTGCTGCTTTTTCATTAGCGGTCAGAGCTTTGGTGCCACCAAAGAAGTTGCGCCACTGTCTCCTTTGGAGTCTCTCTTTTGCCTTTGAGAGGCTTGCATCATGTTCCATGACTTCTTGGATCTCCTGAATGGAAAGCGCTCTTGGGCAGGCATCATAGATCATCATCCTCATGAAATCCACTGCCTCTTCATCTTCCTCGGCGATGCCGGCACCAGCCTGTGCTAGTGGGTGCCTCGATTGTGTGCTCAATTGCAAACACAACAAGATGATGGACAGAGTGCTGAAACTTTTCAACCACTCACCCCCAGTCACAGATCTGGGTTTAATTCATCGTTCTTTTCTCACTATGCCACCCCAGTTTAGACCCAGCCCTATGCAACTCAGTCTTGACCCTATTCCTCATAGGAACAGTCCAGCCCGAACCAAGAATTGCTTCCCTAATCTCAGCTTTCCAGCGAATACACCGGAAATTACAAAGCCTGACCTTTCAGCCACTACTAACTGCAATACAAGCCAAGCTCATTCCAATTCTCTGCAATGGCACTGAAGCTTTTCCGGTACAATTTGGGCCTTTCCTCAATTCAGCTCAAAAAACGGTCCTTAGACTTTTATTTTAGCTTCCTCAGAGTGCACAGTACTCTCAGATCCGACTAGAATTCCGCCTAATAAATCAAAAACTAGCACAAACAGGTGCACTGATCAGATACATGTCATTAGTATGATTCTCCGATAGAAACACATTATGAACTCTGATATGGAATGAAATTCAAAACAACATGCACCAAAATTCAAAGAACTGGGCTGAAACCCGTAACATATTATTAACAACGCTGAAAGCTAACGAGCTATGGGACATGGTACTTCCGCACGAAAAAGAAGGCACGCATGGATAACGATTGACACTAACAGGGAGCCGCAACCCCAGAAATACATTACGACATTACTCACATCATTTTATAAAAACAAGCTACTGCAGTTGCATTTTGGTCTATGCCAGACACTAAAATATACATCCCCAAATGGCAACCGCAAACTTTGTACATAAAGTGTACTCGTTGCTTACTGCATGAAGAAAGCCTGACTCACATTTTATGAATCTGCCCGATCTTATTAACGGATAGAACAATTTTACTGAAAAGATTTTTTAATGTGTATTGTATTAGATCATGTTGGCACGCTTTACTATTATGCATGAAAGGGGAATCCCCACAAATAATAGCTGCTTTCATACATTTTTTATCTTAAAGCAGAACAGCTATTGACCGCAAAAAGTCTGATGAATGTAACGTAAGGATGGCTCCACATTGATTTTATCCAAACTGAGCACAATATGAACTCATGTTTTGCTAAACGGAAATTGTTAAAATCTGATTCATATTATAGTAGTAGTGCAATATTTTGTGGTTTTTATTAACTGAAATAAAATTACCTTTGACCTTGAGCAGTCCAGCCCGAACATGCCAGGCCAGGTCCTCCCTGGACCAGAATCAAGCATCCTGGGACCATTTCGGGGTATTAACCCTCACCAGACAAGGCTAGCTTGAATCTAGTGGCACAGTGAGCAAGGGACCCACGTCTGGGCATACCCTGGTCCACTTAGGGCAAACATAACATGATGATGGACGCAGTGCTGACATTTTTCAACCACTCACCCCCAGTCACATATCTAGGTTTAATCCATCCTTCTTTTGTTCACTATGCCACCCGTTTGGGCCCAACCATAAGCAAATCCGTCTTGACCCTGTTCCTCATGAGAACAGTCCAGTCCGAACTGCCAGGTCAGGTCCTCCTTGGACCAGAAACAAGTATCGTGGGACTGGTTTTGGGTTATTACCCTCATCAGCTAGACTAGCTTGAATCCATTAGCACAGTGAGCAAGGGACCCACGTCGGGCATACCCTTGGCCACATAAGGTGAACATATTAAACACAACAAGATGATGGACGGAGCACTGAAACTTTTGAACCACTCACCCCCAGTCACAAATCTGGGCTGCTCCATTGTTCACACCCTACGATACACAACCTCAAATGTATGCGGTTGGAGCTGCATGGCTCACTGCTCTAAGCGAGGTGGTCCATTTCTGGCTGTGCTGGCAAAGAGTGGGACAAGTGGCTTGTGGTCAGTCACAACCTGGAACCTCTGCCCACAGAGGTACAAGTGGAAGTGGCAGCATGCCCACTGGATTGTCGAAGCCTCATGTTCTATCTGGGCATGTCTGGTCTCTGTGTCTGTGAGTGCCCTGCTTGAGTAGGTGAATGGGACCCACCGCCACTCATGTTTCTCTAGCAGGAGTACAACACCAAGGCAGATGGGGCTCCAATCCACCAGCAGCTCTATGTGGCACTTGAGGTTGAAGTACGTGGATGCAAAGACTAATGCTGGCTCCTGAGAATGATTCTGAACCTTCTGGTCAGATTGAAATATAAGCAGGGGTGTCATTACTGGAATCTCCGGCACTGACTGCGGCACCTGTGTATTGAAATCACCTCCGTGTACTTTAACTCTCTGCACCCTCTGGTTTGATTGAAGTACAAGTGCTGCTAATGCCGGCAGCTCCCGCACTGACCAAGGCACCTGTGTATTGAAGCCACCATATAAGTTTGTTACCCTGCCCTAATGACTGACGGATACGGGTTCCACCACAGGACTCCATACTCTCATCGTAAGTGTGCTACTAAGGACCTGATAGCCCACGCTACAGTCCTTCCCTCAGGCCGACTGGCCTTGAGTTTTGGATTTAATTGACCACTCATGCTGTATCATCGCCCTCCACTCTGGGGAGTTTAGTACGACTGGATTCCTTTCCAAGAGGGCATTAACTGATGCCCTAACAGCGCTTGCACCTCTTTGAAGGATCACCCCCACGCTTTAAAAAGGTCATTGACAACCTATAAAGACTCCGTCTACACTGTTTTTATTATTGTAAAAAAAGTAATCATGTCTTTGTAATAGTGATGCACTTTGTTTTTTGCTTCTTCTATCACCCCTCACTGCACCTCTCCTTCACTAAAAGCATGAGCACCAGATACCTTCTGCGCAAATGAATATGCATTTGATTTGAAACACGCAATGAATAAATTAATTGCATAAGTATATATTTGTCCCAGCCTATCTTCATTGTATGCCTTGGTATTCTAAATTGTACACATTCTCAGTCTTCGTCTACAAGAAACAAGTTTTATTTTATGATAGAGATTTGTTTACCAGTAAACCATAGTTTATTTAACACATAGGGTGTCCCAATTCCACTGAATGTCATATTTTGTTTCCGTCCATAGCAGCTCTGACAGAGTGGCTAAACCTGGGATGAAGCGCCAACAGTACTTGGCCATGTCAAGGAAGTATCTAACCTCTCAAGTTAAGACAAATTTTCCCTTTGGGTAAATCAAGAGATCAACGATTCTCATCCACATGTACCTTTCTTATGGACCATACAACTCCCACACAGTGTTAATGATTGAGGCACTTATAAATCAACTACAGCCTTATAGAAGATACCAATGACTTTTTAATCACTATTACAAATAAACTCATGTAAATTGTACACATAAAATTAATCACATTGAAATTCATGAAAAATTCATCACAAACAACGATGAGTTAAATCAGGTTAAAAAATATACATCATTGAAAAGCATATATAAAACAAAATATAAAAGAGTAAAAAAGGGAAGAATACAAAGAAAAAGACAATACTCTATGTCTTTAGAACGTTAATTTGGACATTTATATAGGCAGCACCAAGCATAGGTCTAATTTCCCTGTCTACAACGGTTTGCTGACTTTGCCAAATTTAACACCATATGTATGCGTCGACGCGTTTCGTGGGTATAGTTTCAATAAGCACCATCTTCTTCAGGACAAAATTTATTTTCCTCCCTCACTTCTTAAAAGGACGATTCCTATATTTACCAAAAGTAATCAGAATACGACAATTAAACACTATATGTGACATTTTTTCAACGTAATCATACTTTACATATCTAACATTTAACATGTAACATTGATGATGTTTTTACCCTAAGTCTTTCACCACTGAGAATTATTTCTTAAAACCAAAGGCTATATTCAAAATATAAGTGCAACAGTCATCAATTTATCCTTCATTTATCAAAAAACCATACATTCACATGATTCATACTGTTTTTTATCCCTTTCTTACTGTTTAGTTTATAGATAATTCAACTTCACAACTCACCGGTGCAACTGCACTCAGTTCGAGTCTGTTCTAACGAATCCAGGTCCCGAGATGTAATAATCACGAGAAAAAATCGTATCTATAGTATTAAAAAGCCTAAATTAGCATAATCTTTTCACCCATATAATTGTGAGATTTTTATATAAACGTATTCATTCGGTACCTAGAGGATTCAATCCTCTAGGTACCGAATGAATGAATGAATAAGTTTATATAAAAATCTCACAATTATATGGGTGAAAAGATTATGCTAATTTAGGCTTTTTAATACTTTAATACTATAGATACGATTTTTTCTCGTGATTATTACATCTCGGGACCTGGATTCGTTAGAACAGACTCGAACTGAGTGCAGTTGCACCGGTGAGTTGTGAAGTTGAATTATCTATAAACTAAACAGTAAGAAAGGGCTAAAAAACAGTATGAATCATGTGAATGTATGGCTTTTTGATAAATGAAGGATACATTGATGACTGTTGCACTTATATTTTGAATATAGACTTTGGTTTTAAGAAATAATTCTCAGTGGTGAAAGACTTAGGGTAAAAACATCATCAATGTTACATGTTAAATGTTAGATATGTAAAGTATGCTTACATTGAAAAAATGTCACATATAGTGTTTAATTGTCATATTCTGATTACTATAGGAATCGACCTTTTAAGAAGTGAGGGAGGAAAATAAATTTTGTCCTGAAGAAGATGGTGCTTATTGAAACTATACCATCGAAACGCGTCGACGCATACATATGGTGTTAAATTTGGCAAAGTCAGCAAACCGTTGTAGACAGGGAAATTAGACCTATGCTTGGTGCTGCCTATATAAATGTCCAAATTAACGTTCTAAAGACATAGAGTATTGTCTTTTTCTTTGTATTCTTCCCTTTTTTACTCTTTTATATTTTGTTTTATATATGCTTTTCAATGATGTATATTTTTTAACCTGATTTAACTCATCGTTGTTTGTGATGAATTTTTTATGAATTTCAATGTGATTAATTTTATATGTACAATTTACATGTGTTTATTTGTAATAGTGATTAAAAAGTCATTGGTATCTTCTATAAGGCTGTAGTTGATTTATAAGTGCCTCAATCATTAACACTGTGTGGGAGTTGTATGGTCCATAAGAAAGGTACATGTGAATGAGAATCTTTGATCTCTTGATTTACCCAAAGGGAAAATTTGTCTTAACTTGTTAAGTTACTGGGTGCTCCATCCCTTTGGTGTGTGAGCCCCCTCTCCTTGATTTCAAAGTATCTAACCTCTGACATGTTTCGTGGGATGGCTGCATTCCTGATGGCTTCAACTTTCTTCGGGTCCAGCTGTAGCCCTTCACTTGAGAAGTTGTATCCAAAGAACTCGATTGAGTTGGTGTAGAACAAGCACTTTTGCTTGTGGAGGGTTAACCTGCAGTCTGCTAACCATTTGGGGGTCACCCTCAGCCGCACATGGTCATCTTCTAGCATGTCAGAATATATCAAAATGTAATTTGCTAATATTTAGCACTTAGACTAGTCCAGAGAGGGTTTCCCGGATTATATCAATGTGTTAGGGACCCCAATCCCGAAAGATGCCCCTTCTATTGTCTGGTTCTAGCCCGCCAAAGGATAACCCGGGGGCGGCAGACAAGTCTGCGGAACCAGGGGGGAAAGGTGTGTGCAAATACCTGCCCTTTCTTGAATTTTGGGACACCAAAAGGTCGAAAATACCCTGTCGCCAATTGGCACTAACGCAGAGTTTACCAAACATTTCCGCGCCACAGCACACTTGTTAGCTGACAACTACCACCACCGGCCTGCTGCCCTGGTTGATGCACGGGTGAATATGTCTTACTGAAGCTACCAGATACCGGCCCTTGGCTGCAGGGGACTGCCCACCCAGTGTACATGGTACCTGATTCTATATGGTACTCGCAGGTGTTCCCCATGAAGGCCCTCGTAGCCAATTGCGCAATGCAGTCCCAGTATTTCATAATGCCTCACTTTACGTTGAAATTAATCGAGTAAGTGTAAAATTATACTTTCCCACCATTGAGCTGTTAACCGGTGGCAAGGCAGGCTGTTATTTTGCGGCTCCTGACATTGCCTCCGGGTATATACCACAAACCACCGTACCTCACTACACGCCAGTACCCTTGGATTAAACAATGCTTGTTAGTTGTATAAGATAGCTGAAGCCTAAATTCTGGCTTCCCTGCGTAGCATATTGAGGATGCTTCCATTCTGACTTGGTGGGACTGTCACCTTAATGTGTTGAACATTCCTTAAATGTCTTGTTTCGATGAATAGCGAGCTCAACCGCAAATGGACCATCACACTAATCAACTTCCGCAACAGCCAGACAGGTCACCTGCACGTAATCTAGGTGTGGAAAGCGGGAGCCCTTTGGAAATGGAATAGTGGCGCACAATCCCCGCATTGGAGACAAAATTGACCTCGTTGTACTGCGAGAGAGGAGCATGCGGAGACAACATAACTATCCTTTGCCAACACAGAGCCAGTCTGTAACTTTAGTCTATATTGGGACAAAGGAAGAACCATGATAATATCACTGATCAAGTCTGTGATGTCATATACGCTACCTCTGGCATATTCCTTTTAATTCCCATATACGGCTGACACCGCACTCTCCCCCTGTGCTTTGTGTGATCTTGGCCCTCCTTGGTGTGAGCAGAGCCCCAGGAAGTATACTTGGGTTCTAGGCCGATAATGCACAAATGTTCGGAGAGAAAGATGAAACCATACTTGCCGAGCCCCGGACAAAACGACAACCCTTTTACCCTTTGTCAACAGTAGCACATACATCAATAAGACATTGATAAGGGCCACATGCATAGCTCCTGGTGGCCAAAGGACCTTGTTGGCCAAGCAGCGAAATCATCGCTAAATGCAAAAATACGAAACCGTCTTCTCACGGCGCACGCCACCCCGGAGCCAACAGGACACCGAGGTTTACACCGCAAAACCCGATTCCAAAGGAAAGGCACCCCAACCCAACCCCCTGCGCAAGTCACTCACCAAGGCACCGCTGAAGGATCCACCCCTGAACAGCGCCTTCAATGAATAGCCAGCTCAAGCGCAAGTAGGACCATTACACTAAGCAACAACACCTATCAACGGAAATCAACCATACCCCTCTGCAAAACCGGTAGTGTGTGTGTGAAACCCAGCCATAGTTAGACGAAACCATGGAAGCAGTTTATCTGAGGCATTGTACAGACGTAGCCGATACTAGACAACCTGTCCCTTCTATCTGAAGCTCGATACCATTAACAGAATACCAGGTGTCTTAAAGAAGGCATAACACTGTAACAGCTCCCCGCGCTGCAAAGGTTTTTGCTATATGAGGAAACCACAAATAAGGTGCTTTCTTTACCTGCCTACGCATAATCTGCGTTCATGTGACCTTGGCTGGTGAAGAGCTATCCCTGAACCTAACAGAAAATGAAAACTCTGGAATTGTAGCCATGAAAGATAATTAACTTTGACCGAGGTAACTCCTCAGGAGATTATACTCGCAAAGCTGGAGTCATGAGACACGACACATTTAGGATGCCAGAGCCTGTCCAAATGATCCCTTAATATCCTTCTTGAATGCTTTAAACCTATGATGCATAAGGCTGCTTAGACCACCTTTGCAATTGCCCACATTAGTGAAAGATTGTATGTTAGCCACCCACCGGTTAGCCAACTCCATGTGCTTGCAAAGAACACAGTCCCTTATCAAGTTGGTGCCAACCAAGAACTAGTTTCTTTTTGATCCTCTCACCCTGTGGGAGCAAAACTAACATCAATGGTCGCACCACCGACCCACAGCGCTCCAATTACCGACCCCGGTATGCCTACCTGCAAAGCTTCACCATGCGCTGCATGGGCCATGTGTTCCACACTTACAACGTCACTAAAAGGGGTTTCTTATGATCAGAACAGAACCTCCTATATGCTAAGTGGTGGAGTGGCCTATTATTTCAGTAATAAAAGTGAGATGCTGCTGTGTTACCGTGTTGAAAACACGTCACTATCCCTGACTATTGGATGCAAACTCATTAGAAATTGGAAGCGTGTGTCCGTGCACTGTCAGTAACTTACCCAAAGTGGGCATAAAGCTGGACTGTATCAAATACAACGCTGTTCCAAACAGGGGCCCCCAGATACGTTTCTACCAAGGGCAGCTGCTACTACTACCGCATGTGCTGTTGTGCACGAGCAATAATAATACAGGGGCTTATAAAGTGCGACAGCTACCCCAAACAGGGGTGTCCCGGCGCTGAAAACAGCAGGTAAGAATGCGACCAGAGGAGCGGTGGACATGTCAGACCATATTAATCTGACGTGAAAAGCCACGTTTTTAAAGCTTTTCTAAAACCGGCCTCTGTATTAGCCTGCAGTAAAAAGCCTGGTAGGGCATTCCACATTAAAGTAGGCACTCCTGACCTCTAACCTACAAATTGCTGTGTTAGCGCGCCAGAGCCCCCTACGCATCCTGAAGAAGGCTGTGCATTGCCAACAGAGATAAGGTGTTAATCAATCAATGTGCCCTCCGGCAACCTCAGGCACGTCTTTCTTTCCCCAGCCGCCCATCACATTTGCTGTGATACGATAACTAAACATCAAAAGCCCCTCGGAAGCAGTTACCGTAAAACTTTCTCTCCTCCGTAACGGGGGTAAAGGTTATGGCTAACCCGTGCAAGCAAAATTCTTTGCTTGGCAGTAGTGTTGCACGCCAAGTATGATGCTGTTTCTGCCCTTGCATTCCAGGTATATTGATAAAGCCAGAACAACAACTTGCACATGTCAGGCTTCTTGGCTTTGTCACAGGTTGTTGGTAGCCTGAGGTAAATACGCATCACTGGGCTTGTGTATATTGAAAAGCTTTCACTTAATGCCGCCGATACCATTTCAATGTAGCTGCACTGCCCTGGACCTCATTCTCGACAGACAATGCAGCGAAGGACTCGATGCGCCTCCCATGAAATGTGCGCATTACACTTTCCAACGTACAGAGCTCTGTATTTACCGTTTTCGTAAACACCCCAATGACACAAGGCAGCGGGGAGATTGAAGCCACCAGAGACCTGCAGCCCCTCCCAGTCTCACACTGAAGAGCTCACGCTCCAGGGAAGCACAATTTATCCATAATAAATTTCACGGCAGCTTCTGTGCCCCGCAGCCGTAACGGTGGTAGGACATATCTGGGGCAGGCACGCGGGGGAACAGTGCAGCTAGCCAGTTGACATTCGTAAACATATTTGGAAACACTTTGCCTCCTCGATAAAACCTGTTTATTTAATACCAAATTGCTGCACCTGGTATCCCCAGACAGTCACCATCCAAGTACTAACCAGGCCTGACCCTACTTAGCTTCCGAGGTCGTACGCCTTCAGGGTGGTAAGGCTTAAATATCCTAGCTTAACTAGTAGCAGGTTAACCAGGACTGTGTATAATAAGCATCCGCACCAAGGGCTGACCGCAAACCGGTCACCCCCGCGCCGCACGGCCACCAGCTGTAGCGTGTGCGTCCCCTCGCTACTGTCCTCAGCCTCGCTGAGCCCGCCCCGTCGACCCCGCCCCCCGCCGTCACATTTTGCGTGTGTTTTCTTCATTTTGTGCTGCCTGTATCGTTTTGCCCTTCTGTTCTGTGCCCTTGATTTTTCCTTTTTTGTGCCTGCATTGTATTAGCGCTGCTCTCTGTGCCCCCCCACCCGCTTCCCACTCCCCGCTTCCCGCCGCCTGCGTGCGGCCACGCCCCCTTACCTTCTGTGCCCTCCCCGCTCCCACCTCCCAGCTGCTCCGCCCTCCCTCCCACTTGGCCATAAATGGCGACCGTGCAGCGCAGGTGAGTGTGACCTGACCTCAGGACACCCCCGCGCCGCACGGCCACCAGCTGTAGCGTGTGCGTCCCCTCGCTACTGTCCTCAGCCTCGCTGAGCCCGCCCCGTCGACCCCGCCCCCCGCCGTCACATTTTGCGTGTGTTTTCTTCATTTTGTGCTGCCTGTATCGTTTTGCCCTTCTGTTCTGTGCCCTTGATTTTTCCTTTTTTGTGCCTGCATTGTATTAGCGCCGCTCTCTGTGCCCCCCCACCCGCTTCCCGCTCCCCGCTTCCCGCCGCCTGCGTGCGGCCACGCCCCCCTACCTTCTGTGCCCTCCCCGCTCCCACCTCCCAGCTGCTCCGCCCTCCCTCCCACTTCGCCATCAATGGCGACCGTGCATACGCGCAGCGTTGACGCGCAGCGGGCGCGCCGATTGTGCGCCGAAGGTGCGCCAAAGGTAAGCCCGTCTGCGCCCGTCCGCGCCTGGCCCGCGCCCAGCGTCAGGACCCCAGGCCCCCGCAGTCCCCCGTCCACCCGCCGGACGTACGATGCCGCCACCCTCAACGCACTCAACGCCGGCCGAGTCCCAGGCTGCTACCAAGCCACCCCGAGACGCACCCACGGACCCTTCTGCTGCACCGCCTGCAAGTTCACCTGCATCCAGACCTGCACCACTCCAGCAGCGCCCAAGACCTCGACGAGCAACAGCAGCAGCCACCTGAGATGCATCCTGCTCAACACCCGCTCCGTCCACAGACACGCCATCGAGATCTGGAACCTGCTCGACACCACAGCCCCAGACGTCGCCTTCTTCACGGAAACCTGGATGAACGCCTCCTCCGCACCTGACATCGCCATCCCCATCCCAGACGGCTACAAGATCATCCGAAGGGACCGCATCAACCACACCGGAGGAGGCATCGCCATCGTCCACAGGAACACCATCCGCATTGTGAGAAGTTGGCCTGATGTATGATGTCACTAGTTATAGTGTACACCTTATATCAGTCCAAATACCCTTATGGTGATTGGTTGTAAAGTCAACCTTATAGACCAGCTATCCTAGTGGTAGCATGGACAAGAGCAGTCTTAGGCTAAACTCTGAATGGCATGTGAAGCCAGCTGTGATACCATATATAATCCCTTGAATACCAAATGAAAGGACACCACAACAGATATATATATAAAATAAAGTGTATTTATTCTAAGCAAACCCTCAGCACTCTTTATGAGTTTAGAGGTAAGTACAACACAGTCTTATTAATGCATACAGTAAGTCACACAGGTAAGTAATACAGTTAGGCCCTAGGGGCCACGCAAACCATATACTAAATAAGTGGTATAAGAACCACTGTCACGGAAATAGAATAGGCCTAGGCCTAGGGAATCGCTGGGGCTGCACTACACTAGCGTTAGTTAGGAAGTGGGAGGCCCACGGGATTCGTGTGCAGAGTGGAAACACTCACGCGTAATGCGTAAAAGTCAATAGCAATATTACAGTTTAGAAATAGATAGATTTAGGACACTTCCGGAGTAGCTAGGAAGTCGAGACTTGAAAACTAGACACTAGGATAGTCACTATCCTGATGAGCACCGGAGTACCCAAGTTACCTAGCCCACAGGCTGCGGGTGCATAGGGGTGAAGATGCGTCGTTTTCGTCGTCGACTCCTATGGATGCCTGAAGAAAGATGCTGACAGGCAGTCAGTGAAGAGTGTCCGGTGGATCCCAAGGCTGGGATCAAGAAGAGAAGGAACCTGCAAGCAGAAGGGACAGAGTCAAGGTCACTAGCCAGTGACCACGTGGAACCAGGAAGGAACCAGGCGATGTCGTGAAGAGTTGCAGGTGAAGGTGAAGCTTGTCGCTGCAGCCAGGAGGACCAGGAAGCGTCGAGGACGACCAGGACCAGGAGGCGAGCTGTCCCACGAAGGCTCTTGCTGTCGGCGGCGTCGAAGTTGGACTAGGACTCACCAAGCCTTGGCAAGCGGAACCCACGAAGAACAAAGGACTTGCTTCTGGTGCAGACCAGGAAGGTCTGGGGTGCTTCTTCTTTGCAGAGAAGCGGGAGCCAGTCTGGAGGAGCCAAACCAGCGCAGAAGATTTCAGGGAGCGTCGTCACAAAGGCCACTAGCCAGCGGGCAAGCAACCGGACAGACGCGGCAAGCAGGAAAATGCTGAAGGGCCCCACGCAGGACTCGTGGAGTGTGGGGGGCTGGTCTTCGGTGCAGATGGTGCTTGGGGTTGGGGCTTCTCAATCCCCGGTGCACAACTTCGAGGGTACCTCAGAAGCTGCGCTGTAAGTTACTAGCCACTTTTCCCAGGTAGCCGGTCCCACGTCGCTCGTCGCCTCCACGGATCTCAGCTCTGCTGCAGATGTGGATGAGGGTCGGAGAAGTCTGGAAATCAAGGCTCTGGTCGGGCTCTGCAGTCGGTTCCTCGTCGAACGTTTCACAAAGCAAAGGGTAGTCACTTGATGGTGCCTGTTTGCACAGGGTAGCCACTCCTTGGCTACAAGGGAGATTCTTCAGTCTTCTTCTTTCGTCGAATGTCGAAGGTCCAGAGTTTCTGTTCAGTTTTGCAGGTTCAGGATAATCTAAAGTCTTGAGGCCCAACTCCCACTCTTATACTAATCTGGGGGGCTGGGATACCTGCTAGGTCACGCCTTATGGGTGGGACCTGGGAGGGGGTGGTTACACCCACTTCCCTTTGTCCAGTTTCGCGCCAGAGCTGGGGCTGGAGTGCCCCAGCGCCGGTTTGAACTGGACTATGCAAGGAACACCTTGTGTGCCCCAGGCATGTCTCATTCCTTTCAGCCCACCCTGCCCCAATACACTAAAGGCTGTCTGGGGAGGTGCTAGCACCTCCCCAAGCAGGAAACCTATTGTCCAGGCCTCCCTGGCTGGGATCACTCCCAGCTGCAGGAGGTCAGACTTGTGTCGTGGCAGCAGCATCCATTTTGTGATGCTGAGGCTTTGGTCAGAGGCTAACACAGCAAAGTAGGATTTTAACATGTCTCTCCCTCTAGAAGGGAGGAATAATATCCTCATCACCAGAAATGGTATGGGGGTATTATTCCAAAGTGTTAGACACCTTACACGACATGTTTTGATAAAGCCAAACCATAGTTACCATAACCGTTTAAGATTATAAGGCACTTCAAGAGTATATGGTAGGCTATATCATAGAACAGCTATAAGGACATGGTTCCGAAAGCTGCAGACAGGCTCAGCTCATGCTAGAGCACCATCTCACATGTTACCAAGCACTCTGCCTCCAGGATTGTTAAGGCCTGCCATAGGAGTGACTGATAGGTACACATGTGTCTATATATAAGGGCAGATATAGGCATACTATATCTAAGCAAGGGGTGATTACACGACCTTGCCCCAGCTGAGTGATCAGCCAGTTGTGTCTGATTGGAAGGCCAGACCAGGGGTGGCATAATACATGCTGCAGCCCCTGGGAGGCCTAGGGTACACCTATGCCCTGGGTACCTAGGGTACACTGTACAGGGTCCAATAAGGTGATCCTTACCAATTGGGAATGTACCTAGGGTACATGGAGTCCATTTTAAAGAGAGAGCAGACAGCCTGAGACCCTGAATGGCAGGATCTCAGGCCAACTAAGTCGAAAAACCAGCTAGACACTAGGCAAAAAGTTGGGGGTAACCATAGTCAGATATCCACCTTCCTACACAACCCCCCCCCCAAACGAAAGGAGATAAGGCTGGCCTTTACAAGGTAAGCCTCTATTGCCTGAGTGGCCATATAAGGAAGAACCAGCACTGGCATGGTTACCCCCTGTCTCATGGTCCACTAAGCAATCCCTCATCCTAAAGATATCATAGGGTCTCCACCATAGGGAATCTCTACCTTTGGTGTGTCTTTGCAAAGTAAAAGGCTGGTGTTGAGATGGAGTACTGAAGTGAGTGTCCCCAAAGTGAGGCCTCAGCTTCCTCCAATCATCCTCCACCATGGATGCCTTTCTTTCTCTAACTGAGTTGCACTGTGCTCTCAGGGTCAGCCTCTGGAAACCTAAAGCTGGAGGCTGGGTCCCTTTTGTGGGCTTACTGGAGGGACAGGTCAGGTTTGGGGCCCTAAGGTCCCAGGTTTGCCTGTGCCCAACAGAATCCCTCTGGGGGAGGTCCCTAACTACCTGTAAAGGGGATCCCTCACGAATGTTTTTACCCATCACCTGGCTAGGGCTACTAGCCAGGCAATCCTCATTCTTTTGATTGGGGGGTTCTTGTGGACAGGGGCCCTCTTGGGGTCCACTGGCCTCCCTGACCTCTGCAGCCCTGGGCTGACTGAGGCGGGGTAGAGAGAGGCAGGCTACCTGCACCAGACTGGGTCCCACCTTGGAAGGGGCCACTGACATCAGAGGCTCTGCCAGGCCAGGCCTGGCTACCTCTGGGGCAGTTCCTTCACAAGGGGTGAGGTCAGATCCCTGAGGAGGCTGACCTTTTCCTAATGTCTGGGGAGAGGGAGACTTTTCTTCCTCCCCACTACTCTCTGTTTGTGTGGAGTGATCCATAGTTTCAGGCTTCACTACACCTATGTCAGTCTGAGTATAGGCTGAGACCATTACAGCCTTGCCAACCTTTTCAGGGAGGCACTCAGTTTGGGTTTGAGCTGTGACTGTCACAGCTCTGCCAGTCTCTACAGGGAAGTCTGTCTTTGCCTGGGCTGTGGCTACCACTGCCCTTCCAACCTTTTCAGGGAGGAAATCTACTTGGACAGGGGTTGTGACTGGCACAACCCCACTACCCTTTTTGGAAAGGCCTACCATTTTAGAATGGGTGTCTTGTTCAACTCCAGCCCAAGCTGAGAGTTCTAAGTCATTCCCCAGCAAGCAGTCCACAGGCAAGGTTGGAGACACTGCCACCCTTTTAGGGCCAGTGACCCCTCCCCAGCTGAGACATACCTCTGCCATGGGATGACTGTTCTGTTTGCCATCAATGTTAGTTACCTGGTATGAGAAACCAGGCAAAAGCTGCTCAGAGGGAACTAGCCTATGGGCCACCATAGTGATGCTAGCTCCAGTGTCTCTGTAGGCCTCAGCTTTTCTACCATTAATGTAGGGTTCCTGTCTGTACCTACCCAAAGTGTTGGGACAGGCAGTGAAGTTGGCAAACCCCATGCCACCATCACAGACAAGAGTAGCTGCTGTAGGGGAATTGGCTAAGCCAGGATCCCCCTGTGTTCCCCAAGAAAACCCAACCAAATTTTTGGGGGCACTCCCACCACCTGGGGGATTACTGCTGACAGTAATAGGTGGTGTGACAGGAGTAGTTGGAGGAACAGTTTTGTTTTTAGCCTGTGGGCAACTGCTGTCAGTTTTCCAATGCCCAGGTGTTTTACACACATGGCAGTAAGGCTTTTTAACTGTGGTAGAGGAGGGAGCTTGGGACCCACCACCCTGTGTGGAGTTTTGGGGCCCTGAGGAAGATTTCTCTTTTGCTTTATCCCCACCCTTCTCTTGAGGCTTGGTGGTATCTTTCTTTTGGTCACCACCCTGATTTTTAGGCCTAATCCTGGTCCTGACCCACTTATCTGCCCTCTTTCCCAATTCTTGGGGAGAGGTCAAATCTGAGTCTACCAGGTGTTGATGGAGAAGCTGGTTCTGACAATTACTAAGGATCTGCTCCCTCATAATCAAGTTGTACAATCCTGTATAGTCCTGCACCTTGCTGCCATTTAACCAACCTTCCAAAGCCTTAGTGGCACAATCCACAAAATCAGACCAGTCCTGTGTCTGTGTCTTCTGGGTGTCTCTGAACAACAACCTATATTGCTCAGTGGTTAAGCCAAACCCATCTATCAGAGCACTCTTCAGGACTTTGTAATTGTTTGCATCCTCATCACTGACTGTGAGGAGCTTGTCTCTACCTTTGTCAGAAAAGGAGAGCCACAAGATAGCTGCCCACTGACTTTGGGGTACCTGCTGTACTTTGCAGGCCCTCTCCAAAGCAGTCATCCATTTGTGGATGTCATCCCCATTCTGATATGGGGGGACTATCTTGCTTAGGTTTCTATGGTCATAAGACCTATCCCTATCTGTAGGAATGTTGCTGCCACCAGTGGGTTCTGACCCACACAATTTTTGCTCTCTAGCCAGAGCAAGCTTCTCTTTGGCAAGGGCAATTTCTTCCCTCTGAATCCTTAGATTAGCTTCCCTCATTCTGGCTTTATGCTCCTTTCTCTCAGGTGAAGTCATTCCCCTGTGAGAGGAAGCATTAGAGATGCTAGAAACATGGGAGTGGATGGATTCCCTTGAAGGGGATCTGTCCCTCCTGCTTCTCTGTGAATGCCTACTTGTGGGTCTGTATGGGGGGACCCCATGCAAACTCCCATGTAAACTTAAGTTAGCCTGGCTAAGTCTTCCTACTTGGCCCTGGCTGTCTACCTCTTCCTCTGAAGTCCCATCTGACTCATCTGTGGTGGGTAGACCCTTATCTACAGCTATGGCACCATCCCTGGCAGCTCTTTCAGCATCATAGGCCTCCAGAAGCTCCACTAGCTGTCTAAGGGTAGGGTTTGCACCCTGTTTTATTCCTCTGGAGGTACACAATTGTCTCATCTCCTGGAATGTGAATGCATCATACCTAGAGGGAACCTGTCTAGGATTCTCCTCTCCTGAGGGAGCATCAGTGTGATCTCCATCCAGGGGCATGATTCTAGTGAGGGTGTGGTGTGTGCACCTACCTACACTAGTTGTATCTACTAAACCTCTCTAGTAGTTGTAGTCAGGGTGTGTTACTCCCTTCAACCTACAACCACTAAGTCCAGTAGGACTTAAGTATTATAAACTATGTTATATGTACCTAGACAATATCTGTGTGATCTTTCAATTTAGTATCTCAAGATTACAATGGTATTACAACAGCAAGCTCAGATCCCAACCGCTGCTCACCAATGTGAGAAGTTGGCCTGATGTATGATGTCACTAGTTATAGTGTACACCTTATATCAGTCCAAATACCCTTATGGTGATTGGTTGTAAAGTCAACCTTATAGACCAGCTATCCTAGTGGTAGCATGGACAAGAGCAGTCTTAGGCTAAACTCTGAATGGCATGTGAAGCCAGCTGTGATACCATATATAATCCCTTGAATACCAAATGAAAGGACACCACAACAGATATATATATAAAATAAAGTGTATTTATTCTAAGCAAACCCTCAGCACTCTTTATGAGTTTAGAGGTAAGTACAACACAGTCTTATTAATGCATACAGTAAGTCACACAGGTAAGTAATACAGTTAGGCCCTAGGGGCCACGCAAACCATATACTAAATAAGTGGTATAAGAACCACTGTCACGGAAATAGAATAGGCCTAGGCCTAGGGAATCGCTGGGGCTGCACTACACTAGCGTTAGTTAGGAAGTGGGAGGCCCACGGGATTCGTGTGCAGAGTGGAAACACTCACGCGTAATGCGTAAAAGTCAATAGCAATATTACAGTTTAGAAATAGATAGATTTAGGACACTTCCGGAGTAGCTAGGAAGTCGAGACTTGAAAACTAGACACTAGGATAGTCACTATCCTGATGAGCACCGGAGTACCCAAGTTACCTAGCCCACAGGCTGCGGGTGCATAGGGGTGAAGATGCGTCGTTTTCGTCGTCGACTCCTATGGATGCCTGAAGAAAGATGCTGACAGGCAGTCAGTGAAGAGTGTCCGGTGGATCCCAAGGCTGGTATCAAGAAGAGAAGGAACCTGCAAGCAGAAGGGACAGAGTCAAGGTCACTAGCCAGTGACCACGTGGAACCAGGAAGGAACCAGGCGATGTCGTGAAGAGTTGCAGGTGAAGGTGAAGCTTGTCGCTGCAGCCAGGAGGACCAGGAAGCGTCGAGGACGACCAGGACCAGGAGGCGAGCTGTCCCACGAAGGCTCTTGCTGTCGGCGGCGTCGAAGTTGGACTAGGACTCACCAAGCCTTGGCAAGCGGAACCCACGAAGAACAAAGGACTTGCTTCTGGTGCAGACCAGGAAGGTCTGGGGTGCTTCTTCTTTGCAGAGAAGTGGGAGCCAGTCTGGAGGAGCCAAACCAGCGCAGAAGATTTCAGGGAGCGTCGTCACAAAGGCCACTAGCCAGCGGGCAAGCAACCGGACAGACGCGGCAAGCAGGAAAATGCTGAAGGGCCCCACGCAGGACTCGTGGAGTGTGGGGGGCTGGTCTTCGGTGCAGATGGTGCTTGGGGTTGGGGCTTCTCAATCCCCGGTGCACAACTTCGAGGGTACCTCAGAAGCTGCGCTGTAAGTTACTAGCCACTTTTCCCAGGTAGCCGGTCCCACGTCGCTCGTCGCCTCCACGGATCTCAGCTCTGCTGCAGATGTGGATGAGGGTCGGAGAAGTCTGGAAATCAAGGCTCTGGTCGGGCTCTGCAGTCGGTTCCTCGTCGAACGTTTCACAAAGCAAAGGGTAGTCACTTGATGGTGCCTGTTTGCACAGGGTAGCCACTCCTTGGCTACAAGGGAGATTCTTCAGTCTTCTTCTTTCGTCGAATGTCGAAGGTCCAGAGTTTCTGTTCAGTTTTGCAGGTTCAGGATAATCTAAAGTCTTGAGGCCCAACTCCCACTCTTATACTAATCTGGGGGGCTGGGATACCTGCTAGGTCACGCCTTATGGGTGGGACCTGGGAGGGGGTGGTTACACCCACTTCCCTTTGTCCAGTTTCGCGCCAGAGCTGGGGCTGGAGTGCCCCAGCGCCGGTTTGAACTGGACTATGCAAGGAACACCTTGTGTGCCCCAGGCATGTCTCATTCCTTTCAGCCCACCCTGCCCCAATACACTAAAGGCTGTCTGGGGAGGTGCTAGCACCTCCCCAAGCAGGAAACCTATTGTCCAGGCCTCCCTGGCTGGGATCACTCCCAGCTGCAGGAGGTCAGACTTGTGTCGTGGCAGCAGCATCCATTTTGTGATGCTGAGGCTTTGGTCAGAGGCTAACACAGCAAAGTAGGATTTTAGCATGTCTCTCCCTCTAGAAGGGAGGAATAATATCCTCATCACCAGAAATGGTATGGGGGTATTATTCCAAAGTGTTAGACACCTTACACGACATGTTTTGATAAAGCCAAACCATAGTTACCATAACCGTTTAAGATTATAAGGCACTTTAAGAGTATATGGTAGGCTATATCATAGAACAGCTATAAGGACATGGTTCCGAAAGCTGCAGACAGGCTCAGCTCATGCTAGAGCACCATCTCACATGTTACCAAGCACTCTGCCTCCAGGATTGTTAAGGCCTGCCATAGGAGTGACTGATAGGTACACATGTGTCTATATATAAGGGCAGATATAGGCATACTATATCTAAGCAAGGGGTGATTACACGACCTTGCCCCAGCTGAGTGATCAGCCAGTTGTGTCTGATTGGAAGGCCAGACCAGGGGTGGCATAATACATGCTGCAGCCCCTGGGAGGCCTAGGGTACACCTATGCCCTGGGTACCTAGGGTACACTGTACAGGGTCCAATAAGGTGATCCTTACCAATTGGGAATGTACCTAGGGTACATGGAGTCCATTTTAAAGAGAGAGCAGACAGCCTGAGACCCTGAATGGCAGGATCTCAGGCCAACTAAGTCGAAAAACCAGCTAGACACTAGGCAAAAAGTTGGGGGTAACCATAGTCAGATATCCACCTTCCTACACGCATCACGACCAACACCGATGACACCCTCGCTAACGCCGAGCACCTGCACTTCCAAGTCCACATCAACCCCAAGACCACCCTCAGAGGCACCCTCATCTACAGACCCCCTGGACAACGCACACAATTCAGCGAAGACATCGCCGACTTCATCAGCCCACACGCCCTCTGCTCCGCTGACTACATCCTCCTCGGGGACCTCAACTTCCACCTGGAGAACAACAACGACCGCAACACCACCACCCTGCTGGACAACCTCGCCAACCTGGGACTCAAGCAGCTGGTGACCACCCCCACCCACTACGCCGGACACACACTCGACCCCGTCTTCTCATCCAGCAAGGACATCGCCTTCAGCCACGCCACCGGACTCCACTGGACGGACCACAGCTGCGTCCACTTCAGCTTCGCAAGGACCACGATCCACCACCACCAGCAACAGGCTGCACGCAGGAATTGGAACAAGATCACAGCCGACCAGCTCGCTTCCTCCTTGAGCACGAACCCCCCCACCAGCACAACGAACCCTAGCCAGGCGGCCACCAACCTCACGAAGTGGATCAGCGACTGCGCAAACGAGCTCGCCCCCCTGAGGACCCCGCCCAGCAGACCCGGCAGCAAGAAAGCCCCATGGTTCACCGACGAACTCAAGAGCTCCAAGAGGAACTGCCGAGCCCACAAGAGAACCTGGCACAGAGACCCAACACCGGACAACATGACTGCCCTCAAGCTCGCCACCCGGAAACACCACCAACTCATCCGCGCCACCAAGAAAACTGCATTCAAGGAACGACTGGACAACAACGCACACAACAGCAAAGAACTCTTCAACATCGTCAAAGAGCTCTCCAACCCCAACGCCGGAAACAACGACATCACCCCTTCGCAAGACCTCTGCAACTCCCTCGCCTCCTACTTCCACAACAAGATCGCGGATATACACAACAGCTTCAGCACTCAACCGACGAGCACCACGACCGAACCACCGCCCCCCACCACCACCCTCCGCTCCTGGACACCGATCAGCACCGAAGACA
Organism: Triturus cristatus; assembly: GCF_964204655.1. Lineage (NCBI taxonomy): Eukaryota > Metazoa > Chordata > Amphibia > Caudata > Salamandridae > Triturus > Triturus cristatus. The sequence continues at coordinate 1,204,548,124 of NC_140593.1, read as the reverse complement.
CCGTCCGCACGATGAACTCCATCCACTCCGGATCTCCAACCGACCCCTGCCCTCACCACGTCTTCAACAAGGCCGACGCTATCATCGCACCCCACCTGCGGGACATCATCAACACCTCCTTCGACACCGCTACCTTCCCGGAGAGCTGGAAACACGCCGAACTCAGCGCTCTACTCAAGAAGCCATCGGCTGACCCCGCCGACCTCAAGAACTACCGCCCCATCTCGCTGCTCCCGTTTCCTGCAAAAGTCATCGAGAAGACCGTCAACAAGCAGCTGGCCGCCTTCCTCGAGACGAACGGCTCCCTCGACCCCTCGCAGTCTGGCTTCCGGGCCAACCACAGCACCGAGACCGCCCTGATCGCAGTCACCGATGACATCCGAGCGCTGCTCGACAACGGAGAAACAGCGGCCCTCATCCTCCTCGACCTCTCCGCGGCCTTCAACACTGTCTGCCACCGCACCCTAGTACAACGCCTCATCAATGTCGGAGTCCGAGAGAAGGCACTGGAGTGGATCATCTCCTTCCTCGCTGGAAGGACACAGAGAGTCCGCCTCCACCCGTTCAGATCCGAAACCACCGAAGTCATCTGCGGCGTCCCTCAAGGCTCCTCACTCAGTCCAACCCTCTTCAACATCTACATGAGCCCTCTTGCAGACATCGCACGCCAGCACAACCTCAACATCATCTCCTACGCCGACGACACCCAGCTGATCCTCTCCCTTACCAACGACCCCGCCACCGCCAGAGCCAACCTTCACGAAGGGATGAAAGAGGTAGCCAAATGGATGAAGAACAGCCGCCTGAAACTGAACTCGGACAAGACGGAAGTCCTCATCCTGGGATCCTCACCCTCCGCCTGGGACGACTCCTGGTGGCCCCCCGCCCTAGGCAGCGCACCCAAACCAACAGACCACGCACGCAACCTGGGCTTCATCCTGGACTCCTCCCTCTCCATGACCAGTCAAGTCAACGCCGTCTCCTCGTCGTGCTTCAATATCCTGCGCATGCTACGTAAGATCTTCCGGTGGATCCCCACCGAGACCAGGAAGACGGTCACCCAGGCCCTCGTCACCAGCCGTCTGGACTACGGCAACACCCTCTACGCCGGAACCACCGCCAAACTCCAGAAGAGACTCCAGCGGATCCAGAACGCCTCAGCACGACTCATCCTGGACATCCTCCGTCGCAGCCACATCTCCGGACACCTGAGAGATCTGCATTGGCTCCCGGTCAACAAGAGAATCACCTTCCGTCTCCTCACCCACGCACACAAAGCCCTACACAGCCAAGGCCCAGGATACCTCACGGCCGCCTCAACTTCTACGCTCCCAAACGCCAGCTCCGTTCGACCAGCCACGCCCTCGCCGCCGTCCCCCGCATCCGCAGAGCCACCACAGGGGGGCGGTCCTTCTCCTACCTCGCCGCCAAGACATGGAACTCCCTCCCCACCCACCTCCGCCTGACCCAGGACCACCTCGCCTTCAGGAGGCAACTCAAGACCTGGCTGTTCGAGCAGTAGCGGATCACACCCCCCCCCCCCAGCGCCTTGAGACCCTCTGGGTAAGTAGTGCGCTATATAAATACGATGATTGATTGATTGATTGATCGATGCATCGGCCATTCACACTCAGCGCTGTCAACCACCACCAGGAGTTAGACCTCCCGTGAGGGGCGGCCGCCAAGAAGAATCCAGCAGACACGACGCTGCGGACAATCTCAGGAAACGCTGCCAACGCTGACTGTACCACAATCAGAACCGTCATACGCCTATATACAAATCGCAAAACATTTAAAACGTGCGCAGGGACACCGCAGCAAGCCTCCACACTTTGCAACCGAGTGAGGCTGCGACCCTTGCATCTGCCGAGGGCAGCATGCTCAGTGATACCTATATCCAGGTGCTCCTGCTAGCGACCATTGTATCTGCCGACCGCAGCATGTTCGGTTGTACCTTAAACCTGACACTCTTGTTAGCCATCGGGACGCCGCAAGGATATGATGCTCTGTACCCAACCAACCAAGCGCCGTGCCTCAATCGTGCGCCATACCACAGACGCTACAACCCATCCACAATAGCCACTGCTCGCAGAATGTCAGTTGAATTGCCCGCACCTCAGGCACATGGGAAGGATAGCTTATAAAGGACCTGGCTTCCTTCCTCTCCCTACAACATTAAGTGCACTTGGCCCACTGCCACCATCGTGGTAATGTAGTACCCGCAACCTTCGCCCAGAGACCTTCCCCATGACTATTCAAGATCCAGGTCCGCTGGCCATGACTGTGCATGAATTCCGGCCCCAGCCATTCGCCTATGGAATGCGTGCGCAGCGGCCACCATCTTTGATCCACAACAAGCACGTTACATTAAGTAGGACGCGTTCATTTTTTGAATAACACTATGTTGAGCGGATGTCAGGCACGAACCTGCTTTTTCACGCTCAAAACCCGGCAACGCTAGCCTTATGCCACAACCTCGCCCTGACTTTGACTTACACTTAATTCCCTGCACCTTCTTAACCGCCGTGGACCCCTGTCCACGTCCCGCAACCAGGTCCCTGGACATAATACGAACCGTCATCCAAATGAGCACTAGTGGTGAAACATATAAGGGAAGCACCCGCAGACCTATGCACTCGTGGGCCGCAGCAGCCCGTGACCCCTGTTTCTGCCGACTGCTGCCTGCTTCGAGGGAACTGTGATGCAGTGCCCACCATTACTCTTTAAGACTCGACCAGCCCTGCTGCTCTGTATCCCCCAAACTCGCTCCCTTATTTGATCGAACGGACTACAGCAGGGAAATCCCTTCGTACCTCCCGGCACCGCGGAGCGCATCGCTGCATTCTGAAACATTAACACATACTGTTTGCAGCACTTACTGGTTCGTGACTTAAAATCCCATACCGATATTTGTGGCCAAATCGCCACTCCCCCTCACATTTCCCTTGCCGCTTTCCTGTTAATTGCTATTCCCAATAAAAGTAACAATAAACATTCAACTTATATCAGGAAGAATCGCAGGATGATTCAGCAGGCACCGAGGCACGCACCTTATTCTACCGCCTACAGCGAAAGCCATCCTGACCATGACGATCCTAATCACACCTGGTCCATAGCGCTCCTGCCCCCGTCACGGCGTGACCTCGGCGAGGGGAGGAGGAGGGGTTGAGGTGGCTCTTCAGTGAGTCACTGCGAGGGCTGACCGAGCGATTGGATGCCCGGGCAGCACCCACCTCGCTCCGGCCCCCATGCTGCACCCTCAACCGCAGGACCCGCAACCCAGCTATCCTCCAGCATGGCCAAGCCGGAGCACCGGAGGGGGGGTGAAGGCCCGCAGCTGTGAGTAGGTAGGGGGTGCATAAGAGGAGGAGGGGCAACTCACTACCCTATCTGGAGACCGCAAGACCGACAACCGGGGGCCTGGCCGGCCCAGGCAAAGGCCCCTACTGGCCTCCTCGGGCCTGAAATCCCCACTTAAACCAACGACGCAACGAGGAGACCCCGGCGGACCTGCCCGGACGGCGTTGTCCGTGCCCGGCATGCTCACGCGCTGAACTGGGCCAGGAGTAGCAGCCCCTCGTAAAGAGTGCACCGGAAGCCAGGTAAGACCTGCCCTGAAAGTGCTGCCTCAGCTCTTAATCCTTGATTACAAAACTTGAGAGCGTGTCCAGCCCCTATCGCAGCATGTGTAGGTGGGGGCCCCCACCGTCATCGCCGACCCCCGCGCCGCCATGTGCATTCCCTGCAATCCATGCCCGTGGAGGCAAGCACGTCCCTCCAGCATGGCAACCAACCTGTGGGCATGCAATCCCCTAAGGTCACCCTGTCTAGTATGGGCAGTCGGAGCGATGGCGGAAAACAATTTAAGGAGCACGCCAGTCTGCAAAACCAACTCAGGACAATCCCCGCCCCACCAGGCAGACATATGTACAATCGGCGCCCAAGGAACCTTACTCCACTACGGGGGCCACACATCAAGCGCCCAACTGTAACGGGGTAGATGAACTGGTATATCAAAACAAGACCGCGCAAAGAAGCGGGACGAACAGCTCACCCGCAAAACCCCGATGCTGTCTCCGATGCAACGCGACGCAGAACCAGTGAACACATGCAGACGGCGTGTCCAGGGTGTGAAAAGAGGAAGGTCAGGGGGTGGGGGAGGCCTATATACCCCCCGTTCCTCGTGCCCCGGAAGTAACGCGCCCTGCGTGCCGCCACCACTGCTGACAGAGTGGGGGGACTCCTCCCCGAGGGGTCCCCTAGAAGGAGAGGGTGGGCTGGTGCCTTGCTGGCACTAGAGGCCCGCCCGTCAAGGGCACCCTGCGGGCGCCAGGGCAGCCGCAGTTCCCAGGTGGCGCTGCTGCTGTTGTCCCTTTCTATTTCTTTTTCTGTTGCTGCTCAGCTGATTGCGGGGCAAGCAGGCACATTGCACCGTGTAGGCTCGGGCACAGTCTTGTGTCCTGGAGCTCTGCACCTCTCACCTGCGGGCAGGACACTCTGTTCTCTGTCCAGCCACCGGTGCACCTCAGGGACTGCCTGCTTGCCGCTGGGCTGTGCACCAGTTGCATGCGCCCTCATGGTGCAGGGCTGAGTTTCGCTTCAGCCACTGAAACCCTGAGCACACATGCTTCTGACTGTCCTCATCGCCATTGTGAAGTTTGAGGCAGGACTTTGAGACCTGCAGCACTATCAGGGCACTGCAGGCACTGCTGCACACAGCTCACACTGCTGGACTCACAAAGCAGTGGCATCGCACTGGTGAAGGAAGTACACAGCTGGAGACCTGTAGCACTGTCAGGGCACTGCTGCACAAAGCTCACGCTGCTGGACTCTCACAGCAGTGACATCACACTGGTGAAGGATGTACACAGCTGGAGACCTGCAGCACCGTCAGGGCACTGCTGCACGGAGCTCACACTGCTGGACTCGCACAGCAGTGACATTGCACGGGTGAAGGAAGTACACAGCTGGAGACCTGCAGCACTGTCAGGACACTACTGCACGGAGCTCACACTGCTGGACTCTCACAGCAGTGGCATCACAATGTGAAGGAAGTACACAGCTGGAGACCTGTAGCACTGTCAGGGCACTGCTGCACAAGTCTCACACTGCTGGACTCTCACAGCAGTGACATAGCACTGTGAAGGAAGTACACAGCTGGAGACCTGCAGCACCGTCAGGGCCCTGCTGCAAAAGTCTCACACTGCAGACTTCTCATGGCATTCATAGGGCACTAGTGAAGGAAGTATACAGCTGGAGACCTGTAGCACTGTCAGGGCACTGCTGCACACGTCTCACACTGCTGGACTCTCACAGCAGTGACATCACACTGGTGAAGGAAGTACACAGTTGGAGACCTGTAGCACTGTCAGGGCACTGCTGCACAGGTCTCACACTGCTGGACTCTCACAGCAGTGACATCGCACTGTGAATGAAGAACACAGCTGGAGACCTGTAGCACTGTCAGGGCACTGCTGCACAAGTCTCACACTGCTGGGCTCTCACAGCAGTGACATCGCACTGTGAAGGAAGTACACAGCTGGAGACCTGTAGCACTGTCAGGGCACTGCTGCACAAGTCTCACACTGCTGGACTCTCACACCAGTGACATCGCACTGTGAAGGAAGTACACAGCTGGAGACCTGTAGCAATGTCAGGGCACTGCTGCACAAAGCTCACGCTGCTGGACTCTCACAGCAGTGACATCACACTGGTGAAGGATGTACACAGCTGGAGACCTGTAGCACTGTAAGGGCACTGCTGCACAAGTCTCACACTGCTGGACTCTCACAGCAGTGACATTGCACTGTGAAGGAAGTACACAGCTGGAGACCTGCAGCACCGTCAGGGCCCTGCTGCAAAAGTCTCACACTACAGACTTCCCATGGCATTCATAGGGCACTAGTGAAGGAAGTATACAGTTGGAGACCTGTAGCACTGTCAGGGCACTGCAACACAAGTCTCACACTGCTGGACTCTCACAGCAGTGACATCACACTGGGGAAGGAAGTACACAGCTGGAGACCTGTAGCACTGTCAGGGCACTGCTGCACAAGTCTCACACTGCTGGACTCTCACAGCAGTGACATCGCACTGTGAAGGAAGTACACAGCTGGAGACCTGTAGCACTGTCAGGGCACTGCTGCAAAAGTCTCACACTGCTGGACTCTCACACCAGTGACATCGCACTGTGAAGGAAGTACACAGCTGGAGACCTGTAGCAATGTCAGGGCACTGCTGCACAAAACTCACGCTGCTGGACTCTCACAGCAGTGACATCACACTGGTGAAGGAAGTACACAGCTGGAGACCTGTAGCACTGTCAGGGCACTGCTGCACAAGTCTCACACTGCTGGACTCTCACAGCAGTGACATCGCACTGTGAAGGAAGTACACAGCTGGAGACCTGTAGCACTGTCAGGGCACTGCTGCACAAGTCTCACACTGCTGGACTCTCACACCAGTGACATCGCACTGTGAAGGAAGTACACAGCTGGAGACCTGTAGCAATGTCAGGGCACTGCTGCACAAAACTCACGCTGCTGGACTCTCACAGCAGTGACATCACACTGGTGAAGGAAGTACACAGCTGAAGACCTGTAGCACTTCCAGGGCACTGCTGCACGGAGCTCACACTGCTGGACTCTCACAGCAGTGGCATCACACTGGTGAAGGAAGTACACAGCTGGAGACCTGTAGCACTGTCAGGGCACTGCTGCACAAAGCTCACTCTGCTGGACTCGCATAGCAGTGACATCGCACGGGTGAAGGAAGTACACAGCTTGAGACCTGTAGCACTGTCAGGGCACTGCTGCACGGAGCTCACACTGCTGGACTCTCACAGCAGCGGCATCACACTGTGAAGGAAGTACACAGCTGGAGACCTGTAGCACTGTCAGGGCACTGCTGCACAAGTCTCACACTGCTGGACTCTCACAGCAGTGACATCACACTGTGAAGGAAGTACACAGCTGGAGACCTGTAGCACTGTCAGGGCACTGCTGCAAAAGTCTCACACTGCAGACTTCTCATGGCATTCATAGGGCACTAGTGAAGGAAGTATACAGCTGGAGACCTGTAGCACTGTCAGGGCACTGCTGCACAAGTCTCACACTGCTGAACTCTCACAGCAGTGACATCGCACTGTGAAGGAAGTACACAGCTGGAGACCTGTAGCACTGTCAGGGCACTGCTGCACAAAGCTCACTCTGCTGGACTCGCATAGCAGTGACATCGCACGGGTGAAGGCAGTACACAGCTTGAGACCTGTAGCACTGTCAGGGCACTGCTGCACGGAGCTCACACTGCTGGACTCTCACAGCAGCGGCATCACACGGGTGAAGGAAGTACACAGCTGGAGACCTGTAGCACTGTCAGGGCACTGCTGCACAAGTCTCACACTGCTGGACTCTCACAGCAGTGACATCACACTGTGAAGGAAGTACACAGCTGGAGACCTGTAGCACTGTCAGGGCACTGCTGCAAAAGTCTCACACTGCAGACTTCTCATGGCATTCATAGGGCACTAGTGAAGGAAGTATACAGCTGGAGACCTGTAGCACTGTCAGGGCACTGCTGCACAAGTCTCACGCTGCTGGACTCTCACAGCAGTGACATCACACTGGTGAAGGAAGTACACAGCTGGAGACCTGTAGCACCGTCAGGGCACTGATGCAAAAATCTCACACTGCAGACGTCTCATGGCATTCGTATGGCACTAGTGAAGGAAGTACACAGCTGGAGACCTGTAGCACTGTCAGGGCACTGCTGCACAAGGTTCACACTGCTGGCCTCGCACAGCAGTGACATCGCACTGTGAAGGAAGTACACAGCTAGCGACCTGTAGCACTGTCAGGGCACTGCTGCACAAGTCTCACACTGCTGGACTCTCAGAGCAGTGACATCACACTGGTGAAGGACGTACACAGCTGGAGACCAGTAGCACTGTCAGGGCACTGCTGTACAAGTCTCACACTGCTGGACTCTCACAGCAGTGACAACGTACTGTGAGGAAAGTACACAGCTGGAGACCTGTAGCACTGTAAGGGCACTGCTGTACAAATTTCACTCTGCTGGACTCTCACAGCAGTGACATGGCACTGTGAAGGAAGTACACAGCTGGAGACCTGCAGCACCGTCAGGGCCCTGCTGCAAACGTCTCACACTGCAGACTTCTCATGGCATTCATAGGGCACTAGTGAAGGAAGTATACAGCCGGAGACCTGTAGCACTGTCAGGGCACTGCTGCACAAGTCTCACGCTGCTGGACTCTCACAGCAGTGACATCACACTGTGAAGGAAGTACACAGCTGGAGACCTGTAGCACTGTCAGGGCACTGCTGCAAAAGTCTCACACTGCAGACTTCTCATGGCATTCATAGGGCACTAGTGAAGGAAGTATACAGCTGGAAACCTGTAGCACTGTCAGGGCACTGCTGCACAAGTCTCACGCTGCTGGTCTCTCAGCAGTGACATCACACTGTGAAGGAAATACACAGCTGGAGACCTGTATCACTGTCAGGGACTGCTGCACAAGTCTCACACTGCTGGACTCTCACAGCAGTGGTATCACACTGGTGTAGGAAGTACAGCTGGAGACCTGTAGCACTGTCAGGGCACTGCTGCACAAGACACACACTGCTGGACTCTCACACCAGTGACATCGCACTGTGAAGGAAGTACACAGCTGGAGACCTGTAGCAATGTCAGGGCACTGCTGCACAAAGCTCACGCTGCTGGACTCTCACAGCAGTGACATCACACTGGTGAAGGAAGTACACAGCTGGAGACCTGTAGCACTGTAAGGGCACTGCTGCACAAGTCTCACACTGCTGGACTCTCACAGCAGTGACATCGCACTGTGAAGGAAGTACACACCTGGAGACCTGCAGAACCATCAGGGCCCTGCTGCAAAAGTCTCACACTGCAGACTTCTCATGGCATTCATAGGGCACTAGTGAAGGAAGTATACAGCTAGAGACCTGTAGCACTGTCAGCGCACTGCTGCACAAGTCTCACACTGCTGGACTCTCACAGCAGTGACATCACACTGGTGAACGAATTACACAGCTGGAGACCTGTAGCACTGTCAGGGCTCTGCTGCACAAGTCTCACACTGCTGGACTCTCACAGCAGTGACATCGCACTGTGAACGAAGTACACAGCTGGAGACCTGTAGCAATGTCAGGGCACTGCTGCACAAAGCTCACTCTGCTGGACTCGCATAGCAGTGACATCGCACGGGTGAAGGAAGTACACAGCTTGAGACCTGTAGCACTGTCAGGGCACTGCTGCACGGAGCTCACACTGCTGGACTCTCACAGCAGCGGCATCACACTGTGAAGGAAGTACACAGCTGGAGACCTGTAGCACTGTCAGGGCACTGCTGCACAAGTCTCACACTGCTGGACTCTCACAGCAGTGATGTGAGACCGGCCTCACGGCGTTGCCCTCTCCATCATCCCGCCAACCTGCAACCACCCTCAAGACACGACATCCCCGACTCCGGCCGCCCCAGCCACCCCCGATCCACGGGCCGGCCAGAGACCTGACAGACTCAACACCCTACCACGCATGCCCAACCAAGGGAGCGGGAACCCTCGAGCCAGACCCAGAGGCGCCAGCCCAATCACACCTCGGGTCGCCTTCCCGGGAGGACTCAATCGGCCACCAGGCCCCTGGGGAGCAGGCGCCTCCCCTACCGAGCGTCTGGGGTCCCTCCCAGACCCACCTGAAAAGACCAAAGAAGTGAGCGGCAGGAAATCCCGCCGAACCCCCTCCGTCACCCCAGTCCCCCCTCTGCGAGCACTCCGGACTTCAAAGAACCAGCGGAGTATAACAAGGGGTGCCGGAGGAACAAGGACAAAAAAGACCTGGAACCATCTCAGCCTGCTGACGCTGTCGCGGCTCCTGAACGCTGAAGTCACCTGGGCCTGCTGAGTGACTCGCGGCCTCTTGCTATTGAACCATCTGAGCCCTGCGGACGAGGTCGCGGCTCCCGAACACTGATCCACCTAGGCCTGCTGAGTGACTCGCGGCCCCCCCCAGCTATTGAACCATCTGAGCCCTGCGGACGGAATCGCGGCTCCTGAACTCCGACCACCTGTGCCTGCTGAGAGACTCGCGGCGCTCCCCTTGAGGACGACTCGATAAGAGATCGCCCAGAGACACGACACCCTCCAGCTCGAGGATTGTGAGCTTCCGCAGGGTATTTCGCAGAGACACTATCTTGAAAGACTGTCCCGCTACCCCCATTCCCCCCGACTGATTTGTGGTACGTTGTGCCACTGCTGTACTATTTGCCTTTTGGGTCATAAAGATCCCGTGAAATCATCGATAAAAGAACTTATCGTCCTACCGAGAATACGTGTGGTGTCCCTCTGTTCACAGTGCAGATCAGGGTGTGCGTGCCTGGTTCGGCTTACTTGGGAGAGGTGGGTCAAAAGGGTGGGCAAGACGTGTATCGAACCCCCCTCCGGCGGACGCCTTTCCAACATTTGGTGGCAGACGACGGGATCCGAGCCGACACCGAAGGAGAGCGTGCAGTAAACGACTGACGCACTACCAAACAGAAATGGAAGGAGAAACCTCCCTGGGTGCCACAGGTACCGAAATAAGCTCACCGTTCCGAGAAGATCAATTGGACTATTACACGCATAGAGAACTAAAACAGTTTTGCAAAGACCTTGGCATCGCTACCACCGGACTGAGCACAAAGGAAGACTACCAGAAAGTACTGAAAGCCTGGGTCGAGACGGGAGCGCCCCCGACCCAAACGGAAAGAGACTCTACCCTTGAACAAACAAGCACCCCGGCGAGAAACAACGGGCCAGAGGGGAACCTGTCCTCCGAGGAACTAGCGGACCGAGAGAGAAGCCGCAACCACGAACTGGAACTGGCAAAACTAAAAATCGAGGGAGAGATAAAACTGGCAGAGAAGAAGTTAGCCGTCGAGCAGTTACGGCTACAAGGGGAACTCGAAGAGAAGAGACTCCAAAGGGAGCACGACGAAAAGAAACTCCAGCTAGAACATGAACGCGGCCTGAAGGAAATTGAGTGGTGGGCTAGACACGAAAAGTCACAGCCGCCCGGGGATCCCCAGCCCGCTCCCGCCGGGGAACCCAAAGTTCACATCCCCAAGGATGTGGTCAAGGAGTATTATAAGAATGATGATATCCAGCAGTGGTTTAAAGCCTACGAAGTCGCCATGACCTCTCACCGAGTCCCGCAGAAGGATTGGGGGGCTGGCCTATGGGGCCGGTTCTTAAGCGAAGGAAGGGACACTCTGCTCGATCTGCCCTCCGCGGTCATGAACTCCTACAGCCACATGAAGGAAGCCCTCGTGGGCCGGTACGGGCTCACCCCCGAAATGTACCGACAACGGTTCCGAGATTGCAAAAAGATACCGGGCACCACGTGGGTCGAATACGTGAACTTTTACAGCCGAGCTCTGGACGGGTGGACCAAGGGCAGCAAGGTCTCCACCTTCGAAGAACTGTTCGATCTGATCGCCTGGGAACATTTAGCGGCCAATTGCTTTATAGAACTGCGCCAGCATCTCCTAGACAGTAAACTCACCGACCCTCGGAAGCTGGCCGCTGAGGCTGATCGTTGGGTGAACACCCGGGGCCCCGTGGGGGACTACGGCCGCAACAGTCAGGGTCCCCCCCGCCAGAGGGGCGGAGGGAACCACGGCCGACCAAGAGACTTTGCCGGGGGTTCCTCCACCAGCCCCCCCAGCAGCCCACCAGCGGCGGGCTCGGCCCAATCTCCAGCCAGCACCGGAGCCCCAGGACGACCAGGTCCACGAGCTAGGATCACCTGCTTCCGCTGCCAGCAGCCCGGACACTACGCCAATGACCCCCAGTGTCCCCAGTATCAGCGAACCACAACGACCAACCCCTCGACCCGGCAGATGACCTCCGTGGCTCTAGGGGAGGAAATGGAAGACTCCGTGGAATGGGAACCGGCGGCCATGGCCCTGGTCTCCCTTGGTGATCGAGAAATGGTCCCCGGGACACCCTTGCCCGCCAACACAGAGAAATACCGACAGCAGGTGACTATCAACGGCCACCGAGTCGAGGGCCTTCGCGACACCGGGGCGAGTGTCACCGCGGTCCACCGCAGCCTACTTTCCGAAGACCAGATCCTAGCCGGGGCCCTCTGTCCGGTCGTATCCTCCGACAATTCTGAGAGCCTCTGCCAGATGGCCCTGGTGCCCTTCGAGTGGGGAGGGGTCTCCGGAGAACTGAAGGTAGCGGTCCGGACCTCGCAGCCCGTAGACTGCCTCCTGGGCAACGACCTGGAAAATTCCCCGTGGGGGCAGGTAGAACGAAGAGCCCACCTAGAGATGATGGGCCTACCGGAATGGGTCTGCGCCACCACACGCTCCATGACCGCACGAGTGGCCCCCTCCAAGGGCGGTGAAGCCCTCTTACCGAACACTTTCCCCGAGAACAGGGACCCCCTACCAGAAGCAGACAACCCTCCTTCCGAGGAAGAAGGAGACACTAACCCAGGGGAAGGACCGGAACCTTCCGCCCCAGAGGCCCCGATGGAACCCGAAGAACTGCCCGAGTTGGCCCAGTGGCACTGCGAAGGGGGGCCCTCCCGCGAAGAGTTCTGCCAGGAACAGACCACTTGCCCCTCTCTCTCGAGGGACTTAGACAACAAGCCGAAGCCCAGGTCGCCGGTGATCAAACCGGAACCCATTGGGTTTATTGGGACAATGGCCTCCTCTACAGCGAGCAAAAGTCCGCCGAGCTAGGCGCAGCACGAGTACTGGTGGTACCCCTGCGGTTCCGGAGCCCCCTCTTGGGCCTGGCCCACGATGTACCCTTGGCAGGACACTTAGGCCAAGACAAGACATACCAGCGATTGGTGACCCACTTCTATTGGCCCAAGATGCGAGCGAATGTAGAAGTACACTGCAAATCCTGCCTCACGTGCCAGGGCAGTGGGAAGAGTGGCGGAAAACGCAAAGCTCCCTTACAACCGTTTCCCGTTGTAAGTACCCCGTTCGAGCGGGTCGGCATCGACATCGTGGGACCCCTGGATCCGAAGACCGCCCAGGGCCACAGATTCATCCTCGTCCTGGTGGACCATGCCACCCGCTACCCCGAGGCCATCCCCCTCCGCACCGTGACGGCTCCCGTGGTGGGCCGGGCTCTCATGGGGATCTTCTCCCGGGTCGGATTTCCCCGCAAGGTTGTGAGTGATCGCGGCACGAACTTTATATCCCGCTACATGAAGTCCCTGTGGCAGCAGTGCGCAGTCGCGTATAAATTCACGACCCCCTACCACCCCCAGGGCAACGGCCTGGTGGAACGCTTCAACCGAACGCTGAAGGGAATGATCCTGGGCCTCGAAGAGCCCCTGCGCCGGAAATGGGACGTCCTCCTCCCTTGCCTCCTGTTCGCGTACCGGGAGGTTCCCCAAAAGTCTCTGGGGTTCAGCCCCTTTGAACTGCTGTACGGACATCCCGTTCGAGGGCCCCTAAGCCTGGTCAAAGAGGGCTGGGAGACAAGCCCCCGGGGGACACCCCCAGATGTGTTCCGCTACATCCTGGCGCTCCGCAACCAGACGAGGAAGTTTAGGGAACTTGCAGAGGCTAACCTCGAGGCCAGCCAAGAAGAAATGAAGCGCTGGTATGACCAGAACGCAACCTTGGTCGAGTTCCAGCCGGGCCAGCAGGTTTGGGTCATGGCTCCGGTGAGACCCTGCGCCCTACAAGACAAATGGACTGGTCCATTCAAGGTGGTCGAACGGAAGAGCCAGGTCACGTATCTGGTCGACGTACAATCCCCACGGAACCCCCTCCGGGTCCTCCACGTAAACCGTCTCAAGCCCCACTTCGTAAGGACGGAACTGAGTTTGCTACTGGCCACCGATGAGGGGGCAGAAGAAGACACTAAACCCCTGCCCGATCTCCTGTGCACAAAAGAACTGGACGGTTCCGTGGAGGGTGTGAAACTGTCGGACACCCTCACTCCCCAGCAGGCCGACGACTGCCGCCAGCTGCTCGGACAATTCGCAGACCTCTTCTCCCTCATTCCAAGGGTGACCGACTGGTGTGTCCACGACGTGGACACCGGCGACTGCCCGCCTGTGAGACACCGAGCCTACCGGGTCCGCACCTGCATCAAGACCGAGGTACAGAAAATGCTCAACCTAGGGGTCATCGAGCCCTCCGACAGCCCCTGGGCCAGCCCGGTGGTTCTGGTCCCGAAGGCTGCCTCCCCAGGGGTCGCCCCCGAACTAAGATTCTGTGTAGACTATCGGGGGCTCAATGCGGTCACCCGCGCAGACGCTCACCCTATTCCCCGAGCCGACGAGCTCATCGACCGCCTGGGGGCCGCCCAGTTCCTCAGCACTTTCGACCTGACCTGCGGGTACTGGCAGATCGCTCTCACGGAAGGGGCGAAAGAGCGCTCTGCCTTCTCCACGCCAGATGGCCACTACCGCTTCAGAGTCATGCCGTTCGGGATGAAAAACGCCCCAGCTACGTTCCAGCGGTTGGTGAATAAGGTCCTGGCCGGACTCGAGGAGTTCAGCGCAGCGTACCTTGACGACATCGCCGTATTCAGCTCTCAATGGCACGAGCATCACCAGCACCTCCGACAAGTACTAATGGCCCTGCGCCAAGCGGGCCTGACAGTGAAAGCCGGCAAATGCCAGCTCGGACAAGGCTCCGTGGTCTACCTGGGGCATCAGGTGGGCAGCTGCCAGGTCGCCCCTCTCCAGCCGAAGATCGAGGCCATCAAGTCCTGGGAGCCCCCCACCACGCAGACAGAGGTTCGGGCCTTCCTGGGCCTTACGGGGTACTACCGGAGGTTCATAAAAAATTATGGTAGTATCGCAGGGCCCCTCACAGAATTGACCTCCAAAAAGCTTCCGCAGAAGGTGCAGTGGACCCCCCAGTGCCAGCAAGCGTTCGACGCCTTGAAAACCGCCATGTGCACCGCTCCCGTACTCAAGGCCCCCGACTACTCCCAAGAGTTCGTGGTCCAGACCGACGCATCCGAACATGGCATCGGGGCCGTGCTCTCGCAGTTCGACGACAAGGGCATTGATCAGCCCATAGCCTTCATCAGCCGAAGGCTGCTGCCGAGGGAGCAGCGTTGGAGCACTATAGAGCGAGAGGCCTTTGCCGTAGTCTGGGCCCTCAAGAAACTGCGGCCCTACTTGTTCGGAACCCATTTTCGAGTACAGACGGACCACCGGCCCTTGCAGTGGCTAATGCGGATGAGGGGGGAGAACCCCAAGCTACTACGATGGTCCATCTCTCTCCAAGGGACGGATTTCACTGTCGAACATCGCCCCGGGACGGATCATGCCAACGCCGACGGCCTGTCCCGGTTCTTCCGCTTCGGCGAGGAGAACCCCCCAGTGGATGGGTAGTTCTCCACGCCTTTCAGCTGGGGGGGACGCGTGTGAGACCGGCCTCACGGCGTTGCCCTCTCCATCATCCCGCCAACCTGCAACCACCCTCAAGACACGACATCCCCGACTCCGGCCGCCCCAGCCACCCCCGATCCACGGGCCGGCCAGAGACCTGACAGACTCAACACCCTACCACGCATGCCCAACCAAGGGAGCGGGAACCCTCGAGCCAGACCCAGAGGCGCCAGCCCAGTCACACCTCGGGTCGCCTTCCCCGGGAGGACTCAATCGGCAACCAGGCCCCTGGGGAGCAGGCGCCTCCCCTACCGAGCGTCTGGGGTCCCTCCCAGACCCACCTGAAAAGACCAAAGAAGTGAGCGGCAGGAAATCCCGCCGAACCCCCTCCGTCACCCCAGTCCCCCCTCTGCGAGCACTCCGGACTTCAAAGAACCAGCGGAGTATAACAAGGGGTGCCGGAGGAACAAGGACAAAAAAGACCTGGAACCATCTGAGCCCTGCGGACGAGGTCGCGGCTCCCGAACACTGATCCACCTAGGCCTGCTGAGTGACTCGCGGCCCCCCCCAGCTATTGAACCATCTGAGCCCTGCGGACGGAATCGCGGCTCCTGAACTCCGACCACCTGTGCCTGCTGAGAGACTCGCGGCGCTCCCCTTGAGGACGACTCGATAAGAGATCGCCCAGAGACACGACACCCTCCAGCTCGAGGATTGTGAGCTTCCGCAGGGTATTTCGCAGACACTATCTTGAAAGACTGTCCCGCTACCCCCATTCCCCCGACTGATTTGTGGTACGTTGTGCCACTGCTGTACTATTTGCCTTTTGGGTCATAAAGATCCCGTAAAATCATCGATAAAAGAACTTATCGTCCTACCGAGAATACGTGTGGTGTCCCTCTGTTCACAGTGCAGATCAGGGTGTGCGCGCCTGGTTCGGCTTACTTGGGAGAGGTGGGTCAAAAGGGTGGGCAAAACGTGTATCGAACCCCCCTCCGGCGGACGCCTTTCCAACAAGTGACATCACACTGTGAAGGAGGTACACAGCTGGAGACCTGTAGCACTGTCAGGGCCCTGCTGCAAAAGTCTCACACTGCAGACTTCTCATGGCATTCATAGGGCACTAGTGAAGGAAGTATACAGCTAGAGACCTGTAGCACTGTCAGCGCACTGCTGCACAAGTCTCACACTGCTGGACTCTCACAGCAGTGACATCACACTGGTGAAGGAATTACACAGCTGGAGACCTGTAGCACTGTCAGGGCTCTGCTGCACAAGTCTCACACTGCTGGACTCTCACAGCAGTGACATCGCACTGTGAACGAAGTACACAGCTGGAGACCTGTAGCACTGTCAGGGCACTGCTGCACAAGTCTCACACTGCTGGACTCTCACAGCAGTGGCATCATACTGGTGAAGGAAGTACACAGCTGGAGACCTGTAGCACTGTCAGGGCACTGCTGCACAAGTCTCACACTGCTGGACTCTCACACCAGTGACATCGCACTGTGAAGGAAGTACACAGCTGGAGACCTGTAGCAATGTCAGGGCACTGCTGCACAAAGCTCACTCTGCTGGACTCGCATAGCAGTGACATCGCACGGGTGAAGGAAGTACACAGCTTGAGACCTGTAGCACTGTCAGGGCACTGCTGCACGGAGCTCACACTGCTGGACTCTCACAGCAGCGGCATCACACTGTGAAGGAAGTACACAGCTGGAGACCTGTAGCACTGTCAGGGCACTGCTGCACAAGTCTCACACTGCTGGACTCTCACAGCAGTGACATCACACTGTGAAGGAAGTACACAGCTGGAGACCTGTAGCACTGTCAGGGCACTGCTGCAAAAGTCTCACACTGCAGACTTCTCATGGCATTCATAGGGCACTAGTGAAGGAAATATACTGCTGGAGACCTGTAGCACTGTCAGGGCACTGCTGCACAAGTCTCACGCTGCTGGACTCTCACAGCAGTGACATCACACTGGTGAAGGAAGTACACAGCTGGAGACCTGTAGCACCGTCAGGGCACTGATGCAAAAATCTCACACTGCAGACGTCTCATGGCATTCATATGGCACTAGTGAAGGAAGTACACAGCTGGAGACCTGTAGCACTGTCAGGGCACTGATGCACAAGTTTCACACTGCTGGCCTCGCACAGCAGTGACATCGCACTGTGAAGGAAGTACACAGCTAGCGACCTGTAGCACTGTCAGGGCACTGCTGCACAAGTCTCACACTGCTGGACTCTCACAGCAGTGACATCACACTGGTGAAGGAAGTACACAGCTGGAGACCAGTAGCACTGTCAGGGCACTGCTGCACAAGTCTCACACTGCTGGACTCTCACAGCAGTGACATCGAACTGTGAGGAAAGTACACAGCTGGAGACCTGTAGCACTGTAAGGGCACTGCTGTACGAATTTCACACTGCTGGACTCTCACAGCAGTGACATGGCACTGTGAAGGAAGTACACAGCTGGAGACCTGCAGCACCGTCAGGGCCCTGATGCAAACGTCTCACACTGCAGACTTCTCATGGCATTCATAGGGCACTAGTGAAGGAAGTATACAACTGGAGACCTGTAGCACTGTCAGGGCACTGCTGCATAAGTCTCACACTGCTGGACTTTCACAGCAGTGACATCACACTGGTGAAGGAAGTACACAGCTGGAGGCCTATAGCACTGTCAGGGCACTGCTGCACAAGTCTCACACTGCTGGACTCTCACAGCAGTGACATCGCACTGTGAAGGAAGTACACAGCTGGAGACCTGTATCACTGTCAGGGTACTGCTGCACAAAGCTCACGCTGCTGGACTCTCACAGCAGTGACATCACACTGGTGAAGGAAGTACACAGCTGGAGACCTGTAGCACTGTAAGGGCACTGCTGCACAAGTCTCACACTGCTGGACTCTCACAGCAGTGACATCGCACTGTGGAGGAAGTACACAGCTGGAGACCTGCAGCACCGTCAGGGCCCTGCTGCAAAAGTCTCACACTGCAGACTTCTCAAGGCATTCATAGGGCACTAGTGAAGGAAGTATACAGCTGGAGACCTGTAGCGCTGTCAGCGCACTGCTGCACAAGTCTCACACTGCTGGACTCTCACAGCAGTGACATCACACTGGTGAAGGAATTACATAGCTGGAGACCTGTAGCACTGTCAGGGCTCTGCTGCACAAGTCTCACACTGTTGGACTCTTACAGCAGTGGCATCACACTGGTGAAGGAAGTACCCAGCTGGAGACCAGTAGCACTGTCAGGGCACTGCTGTACAAGTCTCACACTGCTGGACTCTCACAGCAGTGACAACGTACTGTGAGGAAAGTACACAGCTGGAGACCTGTAGCACTGTAAGGGCACTGCTGTACAAATTTCACTCTGCTGGACTCTCACAGCAGTGACATGGCACTGTGAAGGAAGTACACAGCTGGAGACCTGCAGCACCGTCAGGGCCCTGCTGCAAACGTCTCACACTGCAGACTTCTCATGGCATTCATAGGGCACTAGTGAAGGAAGTATACAGCCGGAGACCTGTAGCACTGTCAGGGCACTGCTGCACAAGTCTCACACTGCTGGACTCTCACAGCAGTGACATCACACTGTGAAGGAAGTACACAGCTGGAGACCTGTAGCACCGTCAGGGCCCTGCTGCAAACGTCTCACACTGCAGACTTCTCATGGCATTCATAGGGCACTAGTGAAGGAAGTATACAGCTGGAAACCTGTAGCACTGTCAGGGCACTGCTGCACAAGTCTCACGCTGCTGGTCTCTCAGCAGTGACATCACACTGTGAAGGAAGTACACAGCTGGAGACCTGTATCACTGTCAGGGACTGCTGCACAAGTCTCACACTGCTGGACTCTCACAGCAGTGGTATCACACTGGTGTAGGAAGTACAGCTGGAGACCTGTAGCACTGTCAGGGCACTGCTGCACAAGACACACACTGCTGGACTCTCACACCAGTGACATCGCACTGTGAAGGAAGTACACAGCTGGAGACCTGTAGCAATGTCAGGGCACTGCTGCACAAAGCTCACGCTGCTGGACTCTCACAGCAGTGACATCACACTCGTGAAGGAAGTACACAGCTGGAGACCTGTAGCACTGTAAGGGCACTGCTGCACAAGTCTCACACTGCTGGACTCTCACAGCAGTGACATCGCACTGTGAAGGAAGTACACACCTGGAGACCTGCAGAACCATCAGGGCCCTGCTGCAAAAGTCTCACACTGCAGACTTCTCATGGCATTCATAGGGCACTAGTGAAGGAAGTATACAGCTAGAGACCTGTAGCACTGTCAGTGCACTGCTGCACAAGTCTCACACTGCTGGACTCTCACAGCAGTGACATCACACTGGTGAAGGAATTACACAGCTGGAGACCTGTAGCACTGTCAGGGCTCTGCTGCACAAGTCTCACACTGCTGGACTCTCACAGCAGTGACATCGCACTGTGAACGAAGTACACAGCTGGAGACCTGTAGCACTGTCAGGGCACTGCTGCACAAGTCTCACACTGCTGGACTCTCACAGCAGTGGCATCATACTGGTGAAGGAAGTACACAGCTGGAGACCTGTAGCACTGTCAGGGCACTGCTGCACAAGTCTCACACTGCTGGACTCTCACACCAGTGACATCGCACTGTGAAGGAAGTACACAGCTGGAGACCTGTAGCAATGTCAGGGCACTGCTGCACAAAGCTCACTCTGCTGGACTCGCATAGCAGTGACATCGCACGGGTGAAGGAATTACACGGCTTGAGACCTGTAGCACTGTCAGGGCACTGCTGCACGGAGCTCACACTGCTGGACTCTCACAGCAGCGGCATCACACTGTGAAGGAAGTACACAGCTGGAGACCTGTAGCACTGTCAGGGCACTGCTGCACAAGTCTCACACTGCTGGACTCTCACAGCAGTGACATCACACTGTGAAGGAAGTACACAGCTGGAGACCTGTAGCACTGTCAGGGCCCTGCTGCAAAAGTCTCACACTGCAGACTTCTCATGGCATTCATAGGGCACTAGTGAAGGAAGTATACAGCTAGAGACCTGTAGCACTGTCAGCGCACTGCTGCACAAGTCTCACACTGCTGGACTCTCACAGCAGTGACATCACACTGGTGAAGGAATTACACAGCTGGAGACCTGTAGCACTGTCAGGGCTCTGCTGCACAAGTCTCACACTGCTGGACTCTCACAGCAGTGACATCGCACTGTGAACGAAGTACACAGCTGGAGACTTGTAGCACTGTCAGGGCACTGCTGCACAAGTCTCACACTGCTGGACTCTCACAGCAGTGGCATCATACTGGTGAAGGAAGTACACAGCTGGAGACCTGTAGCACTGTCAGGGCACTGCTGCACAAGTCTCACACTGCTGGACTCTCACACCAGTGACATCGCACTGTGAAGGAAGTACACAGCTGGAGACCTGTAGCAATGTCAGGGCACTGCTGCACAAAGCTCACTCTGCTGGACTCGCATAGCAGTGACATCGCACGGGTGAAGGAAGTACACAGCTTGAGACCTGTAGCACTGTCAGGGCACTGCTGCACGGAGCTCACACTGCTGGACTCTCACAGCAGCGGCATCACACTGTGAAGGAAGTACACAGCTGGAGACCTGTAGCACTGTCAGGGACTGCTGCACAAGTCTCACACTGCTGGACTCTCACAGCAGTGACATCACACTGTGAAGGAAGTACACAGCTGGAGACCTGTAGCACTGTCAGGGCACTGCTGCAAAAGTCTCACACTGCAGACTTCTCATGGCATTCATAGGGCACTAGTGAAGGAAGTATACAGCTGGAGACCTGTAGCACTGTCAGGGCACTGCTGCACAAGTCTCACGCTGCTGGACTCTCACAGCAGTGACATCACACTGGTGAAGGAAGTACACAGCTGGAGACCTGTAGCACCGTCAGGGCACTGATGCAAAAATCTCACACTGCAGACGTCTCATGGCATTCATATGGCACTAGTGAAGGAAGTACACAGCTGGAGACCTGTAGCACTGTCAGGGCACTGATGCACAAGTTTCACACTGCTGGCCTCGCACAGCAGTGACATCGCACTGTGAAGGAAGTACACAGCTAGCGACCTGTAGCACTGTCACGGCACTGCTGCACAAGTCTCACACTGCTGGACTCTCACAGCAGTGACATCACACTGGTGAAGGAAGTACACAGCTGGAGACCAGTAGCACTGTCAGGGCACTGCTGCACAAGTCTCACACTGCTGGACTCTCACAGCAGTGACATCGAACTGTGAGGAAAGTACACAGCTGGAGACCTGTAGCACTGTAAGGGCACTGCTGTACGAATTTCACACTGCTGGACTCTCACAGCAGTGACATGGCACTGTGAAGGAAGTACACAGCTGGAGACCTGCAGCACCGTCAGGGCCCTGATGCAAACGTCTCACACTGCAGACTTCTCATGGCATTCATAGGGCACTAGTGAAGGAAGTATACAACTGGAGACCTGTAGCACTGTCAGGGCACTGCTGCATAAGTCTCACACTGCTGGACTTTCACAGCAGTGACATCACACTGGTGAAGGAAGTACACAGCTGGAGGCCTATAGCACTGTCAGGGCACTGCTGCACAAGTCTCACACTGCTGGACTCTCACAGCAGTGACATCGCACTGTGGAGGAAGTACACAGCTGGAGACCTGCAGCACCGTCAGGGCCCTGCTGCAAAAGTCTCACACTGCAGACTTCTCAAGGCATTCATAGGGCACTAGTGAAGGAAGTATACAGCTGGAGACCTGTAGCGCTGTCAGCGCACTGCTGCACAAGTCTCACACTGCTGGACTCTCACAGCAGTGACATCACACTGGTGAAGGAATTACACAGCTGGAGACCTGTAGCACTGTCAGGGCTCTGCTGCACAAGTCTCACACTGTTGGACTCTTACAGCAGTGGCATCACACTGGTGAAGGAAGTACCCAGCTGGAGACCTGTAGCACTGTCAGGGCACTGCTGCACAAGTCTCACACTGCTGGACTCTCACAGCAGTGACAAGGCACTGTGAAGGAAGTACACAGCTGGAGACCTGCAGCACCGTCAGGGCCCTGCTGCAAATGTCTCACACTGCAGACTTCTCATGGCATTCATAGGGCACTAGTGATGGAAGTATACAACTGGAGACCTGTAGCACTGTCAGGGCACTGCTGCACAAGTCTCACACTGCTGGACTCTCACAGCAGTGACATCACACTGGTGAAGGAAGTACACAGCTGGAGGCCTGTAGCTCTGTCAGGGCACTGCTGCACAAGTCTCACACTGCTGGACTCTCACAGCAGTGACATCGCACTGTGAAGGAAGTACACAGCTGGAGACCTGTATCACTGTCAGGGCACTGCTGCACAAGTCTCACATTGCTGGACTCTCACAGCAGTGGTATCACACTGGTGTAGGAAGTACACAGCTGGAGACCTGTAGCACTGTCAGGGCACTGCTGCACAAGTCTCACGCTGCTGGACTCTCACAGCAGTGACATCACACTGGTGAAGGAAGTACACAGCTGGAGACCTGTAGCACTGTAAGGGCACTGCTGCACAAGTCTCACACTGCTGGACTCTCACAGCAGTGACATCGCACTGTGAACTAAGTACACAGCTGGAGACCTGTAGCACTGTCAGGGCACTGCTGCACAAGTCTCACACTGCTGGACTCTCACAGCAGTGGCATCATACTGGTGAAGGAAGTACACAGCTGGAGACCTGTAGCACTGTCAGGGCACTGCTGCACAAGTCTCACACTGCTGGACTCTCACAGCAGTGACATCACACTGGTGAAGGAATTACACAGCTGGAGACCTGTAGCACTGTCAGGGCTCTGCTGCACAAGTCTCACACTGCTGGACTCTCACAGCAGTGACATCGCACTGTGAACGAAGTACACAGCTGGAGACCTGTAGCACTGTCAGGGCACTGCTGCACAAGTCTCACACTGCTGGACTCTCACAGCGCGTGGCATCATACTGGTGAAGGAAGTACACAGCTGGAGACCTGTAGCACTGTCAGGGCACTGCTGCACAAGTCTCACACTGCTGGACTCTCACACCAGTGACATCGCACTGTGAAGGAAGTACACAGCTGGAGACCTGTAGCAATGTCAGGGCACTGCTGCACAAAGCTCACTCTGCTGGACTCGCATAGCAGTGACATCGCAAGGGTGAAGGAAGTACACAGCTTGAGACCTGTAGCACTGTCAGGGCACTGCTGCACGGAGCTCACACTGCTGGACTCTCACAGCAGCGGCATCACACTGTGAAGGAAGTACACAGCTGGAGACCTGTAGCACTGTCAGGGACTGCTGCACAAGTCTCACACTGCTGGACTCTCACAGCAGTGACATCACACTGTGAAGGAAGTACACAGCTGGAGACCTGTAGCACTGTCAGGGCACTGCTGCAAAAGTCTCACACTGCAGACTTCTCATGGCATTCATAGGGCACTAGTGAAGGAAGTATACAGCTGGAGACCTGTAGCACTGTCAGGGCACTGCTGCACAAGTCTCACGCTGCTGGACTCTCACAGCAGTGACATCACACTGGTGAAGGAAGTACACAGCTGGAGACCTGTAGCACCGTCAGGGCACTGATGCAAAAATCTCACACTGCAGACGTCTCATGGCATTCATATGGCACTAGTGAAGGAAGTACACAGCTGGAGACCTGTAGCACTGTCAGGGCACTGATGCACAAGTTTCACACTGCTGGCCTCGCACAGCAGTGACATCGCACTGTGAAGGAAGTACACAGCTAGCGACCTGTAGCACTGTCAGGGCACTGCTGCACAAGTCTCACACTGCTGGACTCTCACAGCAGTGACATCACACTGGTGAAGGAAGTACACAGCTGGAGACCAGTAGCACTGTCAGGGCACTGCTGCACAAGTCTCACACTGCTGGACTCTCACAGCAGTGACATCGCACTGTGAGGAAAGTACACAGCTGGAGACCTGTAGCACTGTAAGGGCACTGCTGTACAAATTTCACACTGCTGGACTCTCACAGCAGTGACATGGCACTGTGAAGGAAGTACACAGCTGGAGACCTGCAGCACCGTCAGGGCCCTGATGCAAACGTCTCACACTGCAGGCTTCTCATGGCATTCATAGGGCACTAGTGAAGGAAGTATACAACTGGAGACCTGTAGCACTGTCAGGGTACTGCTGCATAAGTCTCACACTGCTGGACTTTCACAGCAGTGACATCACACTGGTGAAGGAAGTACACAGCTGGAGGCCTGTAGTACTGTCAGGGCACTGCTGCACAAGTCTCACACTGCTGGACTCTCACAGCAGTGACATCGCACTGTGAAGGAAGTACACAGCTGGAGACCTGTATCACTGTCAGGGCACTGCTGCACAAGTCTCACACTGCTGGACTCTCACAGCAGTGGTATCACACTGGTGTAGGAAGTACACAGCTGGAGACCTGTAGCACTGTCAGGGAACTGCTGCACAAGTCTCACACAGCTGGACTCTCGCACCAGTGACATCGCACTGTGAAGGAAGTACACAGCTGGAGACCTGTAGCAATGTCAGGGCACTGCTGCACAAAGCTCACGCTGCTGGACTCTCACAGCAGTGACATCACACTGGTGAAGGAAGTACACAGCTGGAGACCTGTAGCACTGTAAGGGCACTGCTGCACAAGTCTCACACTGCTGGACTCTCACAGCAGTGACATCGCACTGTGGAGGAAGTACACAGCTGGAGACCTGCAGCACCGTCAGGGCCCTGCTGCAAAAGTCTCACACTGCAGACTTCTCATGGCATTCATAGGGCACTAGTGAAGGAAGTATACAGCTGGAGACCTGTAGCACTGTCAGTGCACTGCTGCACAAGTCTCACACTGCTGGACTCTCACAGCAGTGACATCACACTGGTGAAGGAAGTACACAGCTGGAGACCTGTAGCACCGTCAGGGCACTGATGCAAAAATCTCACACTGAAGACGTCTCATGGCATTCATATGGCACTAGTGAAGGAAGTACACAGCTGGAGACCTGTAGCACTGTCAGGGCACTGATACACAAGTTTCACACTGCTGGCCTCGCACAGCAGTGACATCGCACTGTGAAGGAAGTACACAGCTAGCGACCTGTAGCACTGTCAGGGCACTGCTACACAAGTCTCACACTGCTGGACTCTCACAGCAGTGACATCGCACTGTGAGGAAAGTACACAGCTGGAGACCTGTAGCACTGTAAGGGCACTGCTGTACAAATTTCACACTGCTGGACTCTCACAGCAGTGACATGGCACTGTGAAGGAAGTACATAGCTGGAGACCTGCAGCACCGTCAGGGCCCTGATGCAAACGTCTCACACTGCAGACTTCTCAAGGCATTCATAGGGCACTAGTGAAGGAAGTATACAGCTGGAGACCTGTAGCGCTGTCAGCGCACTGCTGCACAAGTCTCACACTGCTGGACTCTCACAGCAGTGACATCACACTGGTGAAGGAATTAGACAGCTGGAGACCTGTAGCACTGTCAGGGCTCTGCTGCACAAGTCTCACACTGCTGGACTCTTACAGCAGTGACATCGCACTGTGAACGAAGTACACAGCTGGAGACCTGTAGCACTGTCAGGGCACTGCTGCACAAGTCTCACACTGCTGGACTCTCACAGCAGTGACATCACACTGTGAGGAAAGTACCCAGCTGGAGACCTGTAGCACTGTCAGGGCACTGCTGCACAAGTCTCACACTGCTGGACTCTCACAGCAGTGACATCGCACTGTGAGGAAAGTACACAGCTGGAGACCTGTAGCACTGTAAGGGCACTGCTGCACAAAGCTCACGCTGCTGGACTCTCACAGCAGTGACATCACACTGGTGAAGGAAGTACACAGCTGAAGACCTGTAGCACTTTCAGGGCACTGCTGCACGGAGCTCACACTGCTGGACTCTCACAGCAGTGGCATCACACTGGTGAAGGAAGTACACAGCTGGAGACCTGTAGCACTGTCAGGGCACTGCTGCACAAAGCTCACGCTGCTGCACTCTCATAGCAGTGACATCACACTGGTGAAGGAAGTACACAGCTGGAGACCTGTAGCACTGTAAGGGCACTGCTGCACAAAGCTCACGCTGCTGGACTCTCACAGCAGTGACATCGCACTGTGAAGGAAGTACACAGCTGGAGACCTGCAGCACCGTCAGGGCCCTGCTGCGCAAGTCTCACACTGCTGAACTCTCACAGCAGTGACATCGCACTGTGAAGGAAGTACACAGCTGGAGACCTGTAGCACTGTCAGGGCACTGCTGCACAAAGCTCACTCTGCTGGACTCGCATAGCAGTGACATCGCACGGGTGAAGGAAGTACACAGCTTGAGACCTGTGGCACTGTCAGGGCACTGCTGCACAAGTCTCACACTGCTGGACTCTCACACCAGTGACATCGCACTGTGAAGGAAGTACACAGCTGGAGACCAGTAGCACTGTCAGGGCACTGCTGCACAAGTCTCACACTGCTGGACTCTCACAGCAGTGACATCGCACTGTGAAGGAAGTACACAGCTGGAGACCTGTAGCACTGTAAGGGCACTGCTGCACAAGTCTCACATGGCTGGACTCTCACAGCAGTGACATCGCACTGTGAAGGAAGTACACAGCTGGAGACCTGCAGCACCGTCAGGGCCCTGCTGCAAAAGTCTTACACTGCAGACTTCTCATGGCATTCATAGGGCACTAGTGAAGGAAGTATACAGCTGGAGACCTGTAGCACTGTCAGGGCACTGCTGCACAAGTCTCACACTGCTGGACTCTCACAGCAGTGACATCACACTGGTGAAGGAAGTACACAGCTGGAGACCAGTAGCACTGTCAGGGCACTGCTGCACAAGTCTCACACTGCTGGACTCTCACAGCAGTGATATCGTACTGTGAAGGAAGTACACAGCTGGAGACCTGTAGCACTGTCAGGGCACTGCGCCACAAGTCTCACACTGCTGGACTCTCACAGCAGTGACATAACACTGGTGAAGGAAGAACACAGCTGGAGACCAGTAGCACTGTCAGGGCACTGCTGCACAAGTCTGACACTGCTGGACTCGCACAGCAGTGATATCGTACTGTGAAGGAAGTACACAGCTGGAGACCTGTAGCACTGTCAGCGCACTGCTGCACAAGTCTCACACTGCTGGACTCTCACAGCAGTGACATCACACTGGTGAAGGAATTACACAGCTGGAGACCTGTAGCACTGTCAGGGCTCTGCTGCACAAGTCTCACACTGCTGGACTCTCACAGCAGTGACATCGCACTGTGAACGAAGTACACAGCTGGAGACCTGTAGCAATGTCAGGTCACTGCTGCACACGTCTCACACTGCTGGACTCTCACAGCAGTGACATCACACTGGTGAAGGAAGTACACAGCTGGAGACCTGTAGCACTGTCAGCGCACTGCTGCACAAGTCTCACGCTGCTGGACTCTCACAGCAGTGACATCGCACTGGTGAAGGAATTACACAGCTGGAGACCTGTAGCACTGTCAGGGCTCTGCTGCACAAGTCTCACACTGCTGGACTCTTACAGCAGTGGCAGCACACTGGTGAAGGAAGTACACAGCTGGAGACCTGTAGCACTGTCAGGGCACTGCTGCACAAGTCTCACACTGCTGGACTCTCACAGCAGTGACATCGCACTGTGAAGGAAGTACACAGCTGAAGACCTGTAGCACTTTCAGGGCACTGCTGCACGGAGCTCACACTGCTGGACTCTCACAGCAGTGGCATCACACTGGTGAAGGAAGTACACAGCTGGAGACCTGTAGCACTGTCAGGGCACTGCTGCACAAGTCTCACACTGCTGAACTCTCACAGCAGTGACATCGCACTGTGAAGGAAGTACACAGCTGGAGACCTGTAGCACTGTCAGGGCACTGCTGCACAAAGCTCTCTCTGCTGGACTCGCATAGCAGTGACATCGCACGGGTGAAGGAAGTACACAGCTTGAGACCTGTAGCACTGTCAGGGCACTGCTTCACAAGTCTCACACTGCTGGACTCTCACACCAGTGACATCGCACTGTGAAGGAAGTACACAGCTGGAGACCAGTAGCACTGTCAGGGCACTGCTGCACAAGTCTCACACTGCTGGACTCTCACAGCAGTGACATCGCACTGTGAAGGAAGTACACAGCTGGAGACCTATAGCACTGTAAGGGCACTGCTGCACAAGTCTCACATGGCTGGACTCTCACAGCAGTGACATAGCACTGTGAAGGAAGTACACAGCTGGAGACCTGTAGCACTGTCAGGGCACTGCTGCACAAGTCTCACGCTGCTGGACTCTCACAGCAGTGATACTGTCTGGGTACCACATCCTTAGCAGGCCGTTTGGGAGTCCAGTGGACTAGCAGGGGACTGCTGCAGAAAGCTCACAGATAAAGTTCGACAGCAGGGATAAAACACTGCTAGTTGTAGGTGATACTGCTCGGGTGCCACTGCAGCTGCAGCACACTCTGTAAGGAAGCTCACCCTTTGCAGTCCTATGGCTCTGACAAGTCAAGACACATCTGATTGAAGATCTGAAGTAGAGCGTTGACAGGGTACTGACAGTGGGAGGCCAGTCTGCTCCAGTGCTACAACAGCGATGGGACACTGCTGGGAAATGCTAATACCGCTGAAACTCACCACTGAAAGAGGCTTGCAGCCCTGGAGCCCTAATGCAGTGATAGGGCAATCCTGGCGGTAGCGCACACTTCTGGGGTTGTATTATGTATAGAGCGCTTTACACCAACTTTTGCACGGCCCCGCCCCCAAATCTGGCTGTGCCAGAGGAAGACTGGGACAGTGCACCCTAACACACTTAACGAGCTGTTCACAGTGCAGCCAAGAGCAAAGCTGACTGTAACACACCTGACATCTCACACAGTGCCCACGTGTGTCACACGATATCAGTTCCCTTCACGCAGTTATCCAAGAGAAAAGCAGATATCACACGGTGAAACACATGATGAACTGGAAACCCCTGAACAGAGTGGGTTTCCAGCTCGTAATTTGAAACCTCCCCAGGACATCAGCAGCAGCCTCAGAAACCTTTTTTTTGTGTGTGGAGGAGATGGGGGATGAGGTGGGCAGTGGCTAGGACAAAGCGCTGCACCTTCCAAGCCCCCTGCCCTCCTCACACACGATTACATTTTTTAGAACGTGGCATGTCTGCTGTAAATGGCACATCAGTGAAATACAGAAGGGAAAGGGCGACTGAAGATTTGAAGCTGATGGTCTGCATTTCACAGCAGGTGTCATCGCGGCCAGCATTTCAAAGGTGGTCGGATACCCTCTGCAGGCACGTGGAGTGATTCACTGCAGCCACCTACAAGAGGATGCCAAAGGGATCCACTGGAGCCCTGTGATCCCAGTATCCCCCTCCCAAGGGGCACCCATAGGGCATGCAGTTAGTATTATTGCCTCTGCACCGGCATGGGTAATATGGCACGGGTAATATGGCACGGGCACAGAGACAAGTGGTCCATCATTTTCATGGAGCCACGCTCCCATGCGAATGAAGGAATATCTCCCAGTCACATGGCTATGGAGGGAGCTCACACTGATGCAGGGCACAGTTTGGAGAATGGTCCCTGCTGAGAGGGAACTCTCATTAGCACAGCTCTGCCAGGGGAGAGATCTCCCTGGGAAAGCACTGCTGGTAGAAGCTTGCATTGTCCGGCACTACCATGCTCTGCATGGTAGTGCAGGAGGAGAGTTCACTTTAAAACACACTTGCTGAAGGAAGCCTACATCAATATAGCCCTTGTGAGAGGAAGCTCACCATGGATGGACCATCCTTGGAGGAGCCCACCCTGACAGGGGCAGCTGGGAAGAAACTCCCTCTGAAAGAGCCCCGATGCTGTTAATAGATACTGGTTATAATCCAGGCAAGAAAATATTAAGAGTTTTTAATAGTGGCGGTGGCATCCCGAATATATTGCATTGCGGCGGGCGGTGCTGTAAGCAGCACCCGCCACAATGAAATATATGCATGTTGTGCATTGGCATGCACAACGTGACAGGTACCATGCGGTGCCTGCCACCTTGTCCATGCCAATGTTCCCCCAAGTGCAGCCTTCCCAACCCCCCACCGCTCTGGGGGCCCACAACGGGCCCCCGAAGCGAAAACTGCATGCCTTTCCATGGTGGAGTCTCCGCCATGGAAAGGCATTGAAAATGCCACAGACTAATATGGATGGTCGGTGCCTGCAAGGCACCGCCACTATATTATGGGCCTTTTCCACCCGGTAGGCAATCGGGACGCTTGCCTACCGGCGGAAAAGCGGTGGACGGTCTTTCCATCCACCGCAGTACCCCCCGCCATTCTAATGTGGCGGAGGGTAAAAGGCCACCCGGTTGGGGTGTGTTGGCGGGCGGAGCACCATGCTAATGTGGCGGAGAGTAAAAGGCCACCCGGTGGGGTGTGTTGGCGGGCGGAGCACCATGCTAATGGGCCTGTTAGTCCCTGGGTCAAACACTGTCCTTTTTGGAATCGTTGATACGCTCAGTCTATCTATTCGACAGCAAGAGTGTGCTTTTATTGCATCCCTAGTGGGTGAGTCTGTGATCTTGCAAAAATGGAGACTGGTCGAGGCTCCAGTTTCTTCCCAGTGGAAACATAAGATGATTCGAATTGAAGCTAAAGACAAATGATACTCTCAAAGAGTAGGAGCTACAGTAACATTTCTTGAAATTTGGGGTGAGAGGTGGGATCACCCGTCGGGTACGAATGTTACAGAGTCTGTTGTTTTAGTGAGAGATTATTATAAAGATCAAGAGTGGGTTCTAAATTTGATCAGCTCTGGGGATGAATATGTATAATTGTGTCTGATTTGCATTTCTTATTTATAATAATGACGTAACTGTCTTGATGAATTGTAATATTTATACTTCCGCCAACTGTGATAGTAAAAAAGATTTAAAAAAGAACAGTCATACAAATTGTAATTGTAATTGCATTTATATAGTGCTTACCACCACTGACGAGGTGTCGAAGCGCTTTTTCAGCGAGTGGCATGAGGGTACATGACATGCATGAGGCTGGACATCTGCTCTGTGGGTTATGAGGATCTGGGGACCCCTTCAACAGGGGGATAGCTTCAGGGGTGTGGTTAGGGAGTTACACCCCATGTAAATGTATTTTCTGGTAAATTGTTGGGTCCAGGTGCTTCAAGTCGGGTATGGGGAGGTGTCTGTCGGATTTCACCAGGAATTGTTCCATATACACAGATAAACATGCACACTCTCACCCTCTCTGTTCTAAAAGTTTTGGAAAATGTTGGTTATTTTACAAAATATTATGTTTTCCCTCACTTCTTACCTCTACCAATCGACATTTGTCTCCATTTCCACTTACCCATTAGCCCCTCTCATGCACCCTGCTTGTCGTATTATGTGCTTTAATAATATCCGAACCCCCCCATAAACTTACTGACCAAGCTATTCCTCTGCCCAGCAATACATTTCTCAGGGGCTCCTGTCATTTTCTAGTGCCCGTCCCAGTCAGTGACACCAAACAAACACCCCAAGGCTCAGCTGCTGTGCCATCTCACTGCCCTTTGACCAAAGGGTGAAGTCTGGCTGCTTCTGCCAGCTTGCTCCTCGCCGTGTCCTGCAGCAACTGTCCGTGACTCCGCACTGATGAGACGCCTCAGCAAGAGATCCGGAGTGAGGGCTGAGCATGCGCGCCACAGCAAGCAGGAGCCACTGAGAGATGCGCGCAACAGCAAGCAGGAGCCACTGAGAGATGCGCGCCACAGCATGCAGGAGCCACTGAGAGATGTGTGCCACAGCAAGCTGGAGGCACTGAGAGATGCGCGCCACAGCAAGCAGGAGCCACTGAGAGAACAGCACGCAGGAGCCACTGAGAGATGCGCGCCAGAGCAAGCAGGAGCCACTGAGAGATGCGCGCCACAGCAAGCAGGAGCCACTGAGAGAACAGCACGCAGGAGCCACTGAGAGATGCGCGCCAGAGCAAGCAGGAGCCACTGAGAGATGTGCGCCACAGCAAGCAGGAGCCACTGAGAGATGTGCGCCACAGCAAGCAGGAGCCACTGAGAGATGTGTGCCACAGCAAGCAGGAGCCACTGAGAGATGCGCGCCACAGTAAGCAGGTTCCACTGAGAGATGTGCGCCACAGCAAGCAGGAGCCACTGAGAGATGCGCGCCACAGCAAGCAGGAGCCACTGAGAGATGCGCTCTGATTCTGGGGAAATCACTGAATCTCCCCTTGCCTAACAAAAATGAAGGAGTTCTTGTGTAACGTAACCGGTGCTCATGTAAAGCGCTCCAATACCTTTGGGTCGAGTTTGCGCTGTATAAATCTGCAAAAACCAAATTGAATCTCTGAGGGAAAGGCTCCGAAGCAATGCACCGCTGACATCAGTGCTTAAAGGCAGGAACGGACCGCAAGAATGATGTGGCTACTCCAGCTGGGTTGACTAAATTATGCTGCAAGAAAAAGAGCAACCCAGAAGCCAAAGCAGAACTCGGGGGTTGCGGCTAACGCTCCCGAGGGCGCGAGGCCCAGCAAGGGAACATGGGGCGGGGCTGATGCCACACACCTGCCTTGGGTTGTGTCGGGGGAGAAGGGTGTAGGGGCCGTGTGACCAGTTCAATTGTGGTGCAGTTCTAGAGACATATCAGGGCCTAGGAACGAGCACTCAGGGGCAGTAACAGCGCCGACGGGTGTCCCTGACAACGCCCTGCCCCCCCAACATTCATTAACACGACCCACGTGGCCACGTGGTCTTACCATATCAGTGTGCATTGAAGGGGGTGCCAACACACACCCCTCTGTTTACCAAACCAGGTACGCAAGTCCAGCACTCCAGTTACCTCACTGGAGTGACACTACACCCCTCGTCCCCTTCTTACAGCCAAGAAAGGCCCAGACCTGGTGGGAAACGGGCGGGTGCAAGGGACCGACCCTCCTTTCTCAGATGTTCGAAAAGTTAGTGTGGAAAGGCACAAAATCCCTGGATGGGAACTGGAGTAAGACGTTTAAACTACCTAATGGCCAGGAGCAGGTGCACAGCGCCCATTGGGCTCATAGGGTTTCAGCCCCCCCGTCGTGTGTGTCAGCCCGGGCTGAGACAGCTTCCCAGGCTGGCAACCATAAAGTAATGTGATGTAAACGAGTCTTGTCAAGGCTGCCCGGGGGGCCACGCAGTGGCCCCTCAACAGGACGGCCGCCTTAGTGCCACAGGAAGGCACTGGAGTCGGCCTCCTAGTCTTCCTGGGCGTGGGACCAGGGGGACCCCCGGCCGGCCACTTCCGGTAGTGGGAGGGGGGACAGGGGTACTTATACTGTCCCCCGCCCACTGGGCAGCCTCACCCTTTGGTGACAATGGTGGCGAATCTCATCGCCGGACTTTTCCACGGTGAAGAAAACACACACAATGTCAGCAAAATCTAAAGGAAACTCCCTCTTCTTGATGTGGAATGCTAACAGCATTCAGAAGAAAACTGCAGAACTCCTGCACCTGATGGAAACCATGGATGTGAGCATAGCGCTTATCTCTGAGACCCATCTCCAAGGAAGCCAGAAGCTCAACCTAGCAAACCACAGGGTGTACCGCACAGATCGCACCACCGGAGCCAAGGGCGGAGGAACAGCGGTGATTGTCAGCACAAAAGTGAAGCACCACGAGATCTCACTACCACCAGTGGGGAGCATTAAAGCAACAGGCATACAGATCCAGACATCTGCAGGCCCCCTACAGCTGATTGCCGCCTACTCACCCCCAGGCAAGCTAAGCCCGAAGGACTTGGATGCTTTATTGGACCCCCGCATCCCAACATTAATTGGCGGAGACCTAAATGCCAAGCACCAGTGCTGGAACTCTCGCGTGGTAAACAGCAAAGGACACGCTCTACTTGCCCACTCAAAGAAGGAGGACTTTGTAGTGGCTGGCCCAACTCAACCAACACACTACCCAGGCTCTGCACTGCATAAACCGGACGTTCTGGACATCGTCGTCATGAAGAATCTCTCCCAGTCTATGGAGCTGGAAACCCTAACTGCACTGACGTCCGACCACAACCCAGTGTTGATCACAGTTGGCGACGTGCTTGAAGACCAACAACAACAGGGCACCAGACACAACTACAAGAAGGCAGACTGGAGCTTATACAAGAGAAGCCTGGAGGAGACACTGGCCCCTGGCCCTCTACGCTGCATTGAAGACATTGACCAGGCGGTCCACCACTTCACAGCTGCAGTCCACACTGCCATCGAGCGCAGCGTTCCTGAGCAGAAACTCCAACGCTGTTCTATCTACGACCTCCCGAAGGGCATCAAGCAGTCGATTGCTGACAAGAACAGAGCCCGGAGAGAGTGGCAAAGGAATCGCACCCCCGACCTGCTGAAGAAATACAACGAGCTGACAAGACAGCTGAAGATGCAAATAAGCCAGCACAGAGGTGAAAAGTGGGAAGCAGCTATGGCTAACTTAAAGGACTCGGACAACTCTCTCTGGAAAATGACCCGACGCTTGACTGGGAAGAAGGAACCAAACCCACCGATACAAGGGAAGACTCACCTGGCATGCAGCAACAGGGACAAGGCTGAGGTCTTTGCTGACACGTTGGAGGCATCCTTCAGGCCTAACCAGGCTAGCAAACTGGCAGCAGAAGTTGAGCAAGAGGTCGCTAAGCACCACCGGGAGCACCCACCAGAAACCGAAGCTGCAAACATTGAGGAATGCTCCACAGGCGAGTTATCAGCCCTGGTAAAGACACTAAAAAACGGCAAGGCACCAGGAAAGGACAGAATAGTCAACCAAGCCATCAATATGCTCCCAGACGCTGCAGTGGATCACCTTGCTGAGATATTCAACGCCTGCATGCAGCACCAGTATTTCCCTAATGTAATGTAATGTAATGGGGTTTTTATAAAGCGCAGGTTGCACTCCAGGGAGCATCTTTGCGCTATAGAGAAGAATCAGATCCTGATGATGAAACATGCGGAAGGTAATTAGACTAGATTCTTGCACTGCCATTCAGGGAGAGTAAAAATCCAAGTCTTGAGGGCCTTTCTGAAAGTCGCTTCTGTAGAGATTTGACGGAGGGAAGAGGGAAGAAGGTTCCAGGCCTTGGACCCAAGTACTGCCAGAGATTTTCCTCCTTTAGTCTTGAGTCTGAACTTAGGAATGGTAAGAAGATTGGCCGTTTGAGACCTAAGGCATCGCGTGGGGTTATAATGTTTAAACATTTTTAGAATGTAGTTGGGTCCCTTTCCATTGAAAGCCCTAAAGGTGATCAGTAGAATTTTAAAGAGCACCCTTTTGTTGATGGGCAGCCAGTGTAAAAGGTTCATTGCTGCCGTAGCTGAGGTCCTCTTTTTCCACCCTAATACTAATCTGGCAGCCGCATGCTGTACAATTTGTAATTTATGGCGGATTTCTTTGTTAGTCCCTGCATATAGGCTATTACAATAGTCGATGCGGGAGGTGATAAGGGCTACTGCGACCGTTTTCCTTGCAGGAAGGGGAATTAGGTCGAAGAATTTCCTGAGTCCTTTAATGATTCCGAAGCAGGTCCCTGCTACGGCTGTGGCTTGCTGTTTGAAACTCAGGGTGGGGTCAAATTTGATCCCTAGGTTACGGACTGAGGAGGCAGTGCTAGGGGGAGCAATGGCATCGTCCGGCCACCATACTGAGGGATTGAAGAAATTATCCTTACCAAAGGGAAGGATTTCTGTTTTCCCAGTGTTGCACTTGAGATGATTCAAGCTCATCCATCTGAAAGTGGCGGTAAGGCAGCTTTGGAGCCTTCTTTCGGCTTCTTGGGTATCATTTTCCAGTATTAGGATGAGCTGAGTATCATCTGCATATGCAATGGTGTCTATGCCAAAGGATGAGATAAGAGTGATTAGCGGGGCCATGTATATGTTGAAAAGTGTGGGACTTAAGCAGGATCCTTGAGGGACTCCAGATCCTACTAACTTTTCCTCTGATCTGTACTGTCCTAAGACCACAACTTGTCTTCTATTCACAAGAAAGCTCTTTATCCAGTCTAATGCGGTTCCAACAATTCCTGCCGCGGCTAGTCGGTCTAATAGAATGGCATGGGACACCGTATCAAACGCCGCGGAAAGGTCTAATAGAACCAGGACTGCTTTCTTTCCCTGATCTAATGCTCCACGGAGGGTTTCGGAGGAAAAGATCAGGGCTGATTCTGTGGAGTGTTGAGCTCTAAAACCTGCTTGGTTGGGATGCCAGATGTTATTATTTTCCATAAAGACAGTAAGTTGTTTGTTAACAGCTTTCTCTGTAAGTTTACAGAAGGCTGGGAGTAGGGAGATCGGACGGAGATTTGTAAGGGTAGCGGGGTCCGGTAGTGCTTTTTATTGCAGGGGTTTGACTGCTGCGATTTTCCATTCATCAGGGACCAGACCTAGGGTGAGTGAGGAATTTATGATGCTATTGATAAATGGGTTAACAACCTTTATTAGTGAAAGAAGCACTATCGGAGGGCAGGGATCAAAGGGAGATCCGGATGTAAGTTTAAGGATTTCTGTCTGCGTTTCTTCTTTGCTTACCGGTTGAAAGGAGGCAAAGGTGTTGAGTTTTAGTCCGGAATTGATGACCCTATTCTCCTCATTACTGTGGGGTTGTGGAAAATCTTTGGTCAAGGATAAGATTTTTCCCTCAAAGTAGTCTGCAATAGTGTTGCAGAGACTCTGTGAGGGGGGGATAACTTTCTGCATAGTTTTGGGGTTGAGGAAAGTGTTAACAATATTGAAAATTTCTTTTTGTTTGTTCTTGCTATTATCGATGGCTTCCTTGTAGTATTCCCTTTTGGCCGTTTTAATCGACCTGTGGTATAGACGACGGGCGATTTTGTACATATCTTGGTCATACTCTGTGTAGTTGAGTCGCCACTTTCGTTCAAGAGCCCTAACTTTCCGTTGTTCCTCTTTTAGAGTGAGAGAGAACCACGGGGCGATAGGTCTCTGTTTTCTCCTGGTCCTCAAACAGGGAAGAGTAGACTCCTGGCCCTTTATGAGTGAGTTGATCCATTCCTTAAAGGCCTGGCTGTCTTTGTCGGGGGCTCCCGACAGAGTCGGTCTAGATGTGTCGGCTTTTATCAGGAGATCTGGTTGTCCTATCAGATCTTTCCAACGGGGTCCTTTCATGTCAGACCCTGGGTGGTCGTTGGATTTCTTAGTCCGAGGATGAGATGTTACGGGGAATTCAAACGGGATATATCTATGGTCTGTCCAAGTTAGTATTTGCGGGGTATCTACCTTAATTGTTTCAATATTGGAGCAGATGCAGTCGAGTATATGTCCCGCTTTGTGAGTGGCGGAGGTGGTAAGAGTTTTTAGACCGAGTACATTCATAGTATCGGTGAGGCAGATTGTAGCCTTATCCAGGTGGGCGTCTAGATGTATATTTACGTCTCCCAGGATGCCTGGAAAGAAGCAAGAGTCATCGTATTCCCCAAGGCTGGGAAACCACTATGAGATCCTGCAAATTACCGCCCTATAAGTCTGCTATCTGGCCTATCAAAGCTCTTCGAAAAAGTTATCCTTGCCCGCCTTGTGGACTTTGCGACAAGTGAAAACCTACTCGCCAAAGAACAGTTTGGGTTCCGGAAAGACCACTCGACAAATCACCAACTCCTCAGAGTTGTGGACATCATCAGCCATGGATTCAACATCAACAAGTCCACTGGAATAGTCTTTCTGGATGTAGCCAAAGCATTCGACCGAGTATGGCATGAGGGACTGCTTTGCAAACTTATCAAGCTCAAGTTTCCAAGCTATCCGATTAAACTGCTGTCTAGCTACCTGTCAAAACGGACCTTTCACGTGGCGGTACGAGACGAATGCTCAACGCCACGCCCAATCCTTGCTGGAGTGCCCCAGGGATCAATCCTAGGACCATTCCTCTTCAACATATTCACAAACGACATCCCCACGGACCTAAAGAAGACTGATCTGGCTCTTTACGCCGATGATGCAGCAGTCATCTCCCAATCCTTCAGCGAACAGGAAGTGGCCAAGAACCTTGAGGCATCACTCAGCAGACTCTCCGAATGGTACAGCGACTGGCAGATCACCCTGAACACTAGCAAAACCACAGCAACACTATTCACCAGGAAGCTGAACAGAAAACACCCAGCGATCCTCCTCAACGGGGACGAGATCAAATGGGAAAACAGCAGCTCCTACCTGGGCGTGACTCTGGACTCTAAACTCACATGGAGAAACCACATAGAGAAGACCTGCCAGAAAGCAGCAACAAAACTGACTGCATTATACCCACTCCTGAAGACCAAGTCGATGCCCTTGCAGAGCAAGGTGCGAGTAATCACCGCAATAATTCGACCAACCATGACGTACGCTGCACCAGTTTGGAGTGGCTGCCGCCCGCAACATCGGCAAGACCTGCAGAGACTACAGAGCAAGGCCTTACGGATTGCAGCAGGTGCTCCACTCTTCACAAGAACAGCAGACCTCCACAGAGACTTAGGCGTTGAGATGTTGGACGACCATCTCCGCAAACTCAACAGGACATTCTACAAAGGACTGGATCAAAAAGATAACCCACTGATCAGGAAACTTGCAGACATTTCTACGAACGCATTTGACCGCTACCCGAGGCCCATCGAAGCGCTAAACTTGTGAAACTGAAACAACAACACAGCATCCAAAAAACCCATCACTGCCTGAGGGCAAATCGCCCCGGCAGGTACCCAAAACTCATCACTGTCAGAAGGCAACCGCCGCAGCAGCCATCAAAAGCTCATCACCGCCAGAAGACATTTGGCAGACTAATACAAGACTCTGCGATAAAACTTGCTGACACTTCCGCAAACCATATTGACCGCAACCTGCGGCCTTTCACAGCGCTGACCTTGTGATCCAACCTCAACTGTGACAAAGCGTCACATCAATAAGACAACCGAAACAGCGACTAAAAAACTCAAAAATGAATGTGGAGTAATGAGGCTATCGCCTCGGTATCCAAAAACTCACCGCTGTCAGATGGAATCTGACAGGCGAAAACAAGACACACTGACTGGGCAGCCTCTTGTCCGCTGCCCGTCTCGCCTTTGGTCGCTCGACGCCTCGCTGCATCTTCGCCTCTCGCCTCGTTTCAACTGAGTTCGGGTTAGTGATCGCAGAGCCCCCCCCCCCGCCTATGCACTTTAACGTTAGTGCAGCATGGCTAGGCGGCCCAGCTTCGGCTGGTTGGCGGCCGGGGTGGGGTTTGGGGCTGCTGCCTTGGGGATGGAGCAGGGGGTGGGGGAGCGAGCGGGTGTGCGAACGGGCTTTCCCTGGGGCCTCCCGTATACGCAGTGCCCGCACGGCTGTCGCCTCTCCGTGTGGCGAGAGGAGGCTTATTAGTTACAGCGCGCCTTCCGTCGGGTCGAGCCCGCGCTCTATTTCGACCGTTGCCCACTCTTTGCGTATGTGGAGTCAATTTTAAGTATCCCTACAGTAGGGATGCCGGGCGCCGGGAGGTCCGCATTGCTGCCGCTGCGGGGAGGCGCTTACCTCGGTCTCCCTTGGTCGCTAGGCATCCCGGGGGGAGGTGCAATGCACGGCAGTGGGGGGTGTGGAGCGCCTGGTTGGCGCGGTGCTCCGAGGCTCTATCTGCTGGCTTTGGTGCAGGCAGTGTTAGAAGTGGGGGGGAACGGAAGGGCACGGCGTGCCCCTACTTTTAAAAATTATGCTAGTCCGTTCCCCTACTTCTTGATTTTAAAAAAGCATCCCGGGACTGCCCTAATTCAGGCCCGGTTCTAGTAAGGCTTGAAGGCAGGCGCAAAACGCCATGGGGCTCAAAGTGCTTCAAAGCCCGGGCGCGCACACAGACAGTTTCAGAGATTAACGCAGCCGTACCTGAGTACTTCACAGGTCTTTAAAAGACCATTTACATGTTAACGAGGCTTTGTTTCTTTTTTCACCCCTTCATCTCCACCAGGGGCACGGCGAAAGGCGACAAATCCTTTCTTTGGCCCCGGTAACCTTTGCCTACTGTCCTGCTGCGTGGATATTCTTTTTCTCTGCAGCGCAGGAGAAAAGAAGTTTGTTTATTTTGATTCGCCTTTCCCAACCCCTGTAGCTGCTTATCACTTCAGGCTGCGACACTAAGATTGACTAATGGAGTAGGTAGGAGAATGTGTCACTATTTGTTTTTCTTTTTAAATTCTGCACAGGCGCAGCAGGACATGTACTTTGTGTGTGCTTCATTTAATCCGTTTTTATCATTACCATGGCTGATGCAGGACAACAATAGGACAATAAAAAAATGCCCAGATAACGCTGGGTATTAATGATCCTGCTGGAGAGCAATCATTTCTCTGTTAGTAGTTAAGTGCAGATGAACTGTATTTTATGTGGGTAGCTCAGTGGGTTACTGTCATTGTGACAGAGATCCTTGTGTTGCTTGCAGTTCAGAAGTTACAATCCTAACATAGGACAGTGACCAATGAACTGTCACCAAAGAGCTGTATGCAAACCTGAATGATATAGTTAGAACTTCGCGTTTTTTGTTTTGTGATATAGTTAGAACTTCCCCAGTCTTTCATTATTCTAATGTTGCTAAAATGAGTATCTTTGGGCAGATATACATTTTTATCAGTAAAGCCAACCCCTAACCACTGGAGTACTCTTTAAATCCTGAGTTTGTGCTTCTCCAGACCAAACCCTCTTAAATATACTGCCCACCAGTATGGATGACATGTGATTCATACACCTTGTAATCCTCATTGGCTTATGTGACATTCCCTGTAGGCTGATTTACAAACTTGTATGATTCGTTGTCTCTGTATAATGTGTGCGTGGTGTAAAATACTGACACACACTACACTGATATGAGTAGCGCTACACAACAAATGAAATGCATATGAGAGAGGGGCTACATAAAGATGAGGGGCACTGTTGGAGGGTGGCAGTGAGGGAATCCGAGGAGGAGGTAGTGGGAGTGGCTATGGAGCGATGAGGGGCACTGTTGGAGGGTGGCAGTGAGGGAATCCGAGGAAGAGGTCATGGGGGGGAGGGGGGAGCTAGGGAGAGATGAGGGGCACTGCTGGAGGATGGTAGTGAGGGATTCTGAGGAGGAGGTCATGAGGAGGAGGGGCTACAGAGAAATGAGGGGCACTGGTGGAGGGTGGCAGTGAGGGAATCCAAGGAGGAGGTAGTGGGAGGGGCTATGAAGCGATGAGGGGCACTGTTGGAGGGTGGCAGTGAGGGAATCTGAGGGGGAGGTAGTGGGAGTGGCTATGGAGCGATGAGGGGCACTGTTGGAGGGTGGCAGTGAGGGAATCCGAGGAAGAGGTCATGGGGGGGAGGGGGGAGCTAGGGAGAGATGAGGGGCACTGCTGGAGGATGGTAGTGAGGGATTCTGAGGAGAAGGTCATGAGGGGGAGGGGCTACAGCGAAATGAGGGGCACTGGTGGAGGGTGGCAGTGAGGGAATCCGAGGAGGAGGTCATGAGGGGAAGGGGCTATGGGGGGATGAGGAGCACTTGTGGCGTATGGCAGTGATTATTGGTGTGGCGCCAAAAAAGACTTTCGCATCAGCGCTAAAGCCGGCCTTGTCATGGCCTTTCTGTTTTTGTTTATTTAATTAGCAGTCGGGTCATAAGGGCTACTGTGGAACATACTTTAAAGTGTGTGCTAATTATATTTACTGCTATATTCAATGTTTTAAGTTTGAAGGTGATTTTACTAATGTTTTTACCGGGAAAAATGAAAGTGGAGCCCGATGGTGCCTGATATAGGGCTGGGGCCTAAGGTCAGCTGTGAGATAAGGTGCACTGGAGAGGAGTAGTGGATAATCAAGCCTGTAAGGGAGTGCGTTGCGGAGTCTGGGGTCAGGTGGAGGTAGCAATGAAGAGGGATCCTCCATGAAGGCTCGAACAGAGGGAACACAAGTAGTGTCACTTGCCTGATACTACCACCTCAGAAACCTCCTCTTCCCATCAAAGGAAAATTACATAGAAAAAACAGTTGTTGAGAGTGATAATATTTAGAAAGAGATTTGGAAAAGAGTGCGATTTACTGGGCCTTGTAAGACTAAGAAGAGATAAAGGAGGGCCCGGAGGATTTGCAGTCTGGGTGTTGCTACTCCCAAGATAATTTTGGAAAAAAAACTATAGGGTCAAATACTGCATTTTATTTTCAACACCCCATTTTTACACAAATTCTCTCCAAAGCCATTACTGTGCCAAGACAACATCCCCAGGAGTTGACCACATTTTTTTTCAAGATGCACAATATGTTCCTCCCATAAGTAAATATTTACCTCCACTTTGCCAAGGCCTGTGTTTTGTCCTGCTTGCTCACATGTTATCTCACTCAGGCTCACTACCCCCATTATTCATTCTCATTCACTTTCCCTTTTACTCAAAATTGCTCACTTGCACTCACTCTTCAACATTCGGTATCACATTCTCACTCACTCAGTCTCACCACTTTTTCCTACTCTGATTACCTCATTCTAACTTACAGTTTCACTTACTCTACGTGACTCCTTCTCACTCACTTTCTCTCACTTTCATCGACATACACTCTTTCACTCATGCTCAGTTATATTCAGGCACTCAATCATTCACACCCACATTTACTTACTCACACTCATTCTTCTTTGCAGGACACTTTAATACATATGTGCTATACTATGTTTGAGCAGCTAGCTGGCTGACATGAATAAGAATTATTTATTTATTTATCTCACTTGTAAAGCGCACTCTCACCTAACAGGCATCCTGGCGCTGACAATCAAGAGTGCACAATTTGTGGACAAGAAGGAGCCCTTGTGGGTTTCCGTGAGTCAGATCAGATTCTCTTTAAGAGTTCCTTTGTCTCTGAGCCCTGCTTAACACGTGTACAGGAGGAGCCCTATATTCATGTCCTCAATGTTTGAGACAAAAAATACTCATTGATTTCTGAACGAGAGTAAAAGCGTTAAGGTAACTTGTCGTTCCTGCTTATATTTTGCATGCTTTACATAATCCTGCATTCCCTATGAGTATCTGCTTTTCCCAGAATGTTGTTACTTTTTTTCAGGCACTGCATAATTTGAAATGAGTCACATCCAGGTGCTTATAATGGGGCAGAATTGGGTTGTAGGTGAAGACAGTGCGAGTTTCACTCAGTGGGGCAGAAGGGTGTTCGGTGGGGATAGGATGTGGCATTATGGCCAGAGCTACCAAATTTGGAACTGGGGAACCTGGTTCAGCCTTCATGCCTTGTCCATCAGACTACTCCTGAGGGAGCACCCATGATAGACTTTAGAAGGCCCCACTAGACCTTAGAAGCCCTGGTCTCTTAGCACCAGCAGGTGAACCCTACCGGTGGCCAGTTGGGTAAACTTGAAGCCCTGTCCACCACAATTCATACCGAAGTTCACCACCAGTCTTGCGGGCAGGTCTACAAAGCAGCACACCCTAGAGCAGCAGTGGCTTTGTCACACAGTAGTTTTCCTGCAATAATAAAAGTCTCCCACACAACCCCCACGGTTTTTGACGCATTCATAGATTGACAAAGACTTGTAATCCTGGGAATGCGGCAAAATCTTGCGCTACCCCAGAGGAGGCATAACTAGGAGAAATATCTTTATTTCTCCTTGCTTTTTCCTCTTTCAAACTGTGCTTTATTCTGCAGCCCACATAGAAAGATGAAAAAGCCTCTCAGGATTGTTTTTGTACAGGAAGGTGCCCCTTCCTGCACAAAAACAATCCTGCATGCAAAGGAGGCACCCTTGCACCCTTGCACCATGGGGCAAGTGTGCCTGCGTTGAAGCTAGGCTGTCGAAATGGCGCCAGTGCAGGGGG
The DNA here is from genome assembly GCF_964204655.1 of Triturus cristatus. Taxonomy (NCBI): domain Eukaryota; kingdom Metazoa; phylum Chordata; class Amphibia; order Caudata; family Salamandridae; genus Triturus; species Triturus cristatus. The sequence continues at coordinate 1,204,503,910 of NC_140593.1, read as the reverse complement.
AAAAGACCGGAATGCACCATATTGGATAAATACGGCACATTCCCGCCCTTTCCCTGTGACGCAGGGCAGCGCAGCAAAGTAACTTGCTGTGCTGCCCTGCGCCACCATTCCCATAAACATGTCCCTAAGCTCACAAATAGTAAATTGACCACACTAATTATCTGTGTAAGAGCATGTATTGATAAACACAATGAGCCACTGACCTTTTTCTTGGATCTTGTTGAGTTGCCAAGCACAGCAGCAGATCTAATCTTAGATGCCTTACTTGCATGCTTAGAGAGACACGGTTTTACTGATGAGTATTTAAAAAGTCATTTGGTTCAGCTTGTAACAGATGGTGCTTCCAATATGATAGGTAGGAAATCTGGTGTGGCAACTCTTCTGAAACTGAAATATCCACAGTTGAGTGTATGGCACTGTGCTAACCACAAGCTGGAGCTTGCTGTGGGTGATGTTTGTAAAGAAGTCGCAGGCATTAATCAGCTCAAATTTTTTTTTTATAAACTATATACCATCTACCATGCCTCTCCGAAAAATCAGAGAGAGCTTGGGGAATGTGCTCTGGAGGTAGAAGTAAGACTTCTGGCAATTGGAAAGGTGCTAGATGTACGTTGGGTGTCCTCAAGTGAAAGATCTGTGAGAGCTGTTTGGAATAACTACAAAGGACTTATTAAACATTTCATGGAATCTTCCGAAGACTCAACGAGGAGTGACATTGAGCAGAGGAAATATGCTGGTTTAAACCGTTTATTAACCTCCCTGGTGTTTGTTGAAAATATGGGCATTTTATATGATGCTCTCACAGAATTGGGTGACCTATCCAGAAGGCTTCAGCGGCGTGATATGACCATATATGAGGCTGATCGTTCAATACAGATGCAGATTTTAGTGTTTGAATCAATGGCTGATGCACCTGGGCCCTTTGTTTGCTACAACTGCATTAGATGCTGCTGAACGGATGCAGTTTGCTGGTGTAGGACTGCAACAGAACAAAGGCTGTGTTAGCATCAATAGGGCACAGTTCTTTAGGAGCTTAGCAAATAACCTGCGAAAAAGGATGACAATGTCTAATGCATCAAATGTTTCTAGATGCACAACCACAAACAATGATGAAATCGAATACAAAGAGTTAGTACATAGAATGAAACTCCTACAACCAGTTTATTGGCCAGATCCAGTAGACATCTTATACGGTGAGGGAGAATTACAAAACCTTTGTAGCAGGTTGCATGTATTTGAGACCAGGCAGTACATCCTTGGTTTCAGAGAGTACAAACAAAATAAAAATTGCATCTCTGAAAGCCTGAAACCATTAATGCACATTATAAACACCTTTTGTACCTCAACTGCTGAATGTGAACGGGGCTTTAGTGTAATGAATGATGTGCTCACACCACTGCGGAACAGAATATCAATCAATCGTCTGTCTTCTACAATGTTCATAAATATCGTGGGGCCACCTGTCATAGAATTTAAACCTGAATTTTATGTTCAGAAATGGTTAGAAAAAGGGAGGAGAAGTTCAGATGAATGAAACTGCATGGCTCGGAGACAAATGGCTTATGATTCCACTAATAAGCGTATTTGGAATATTCTGTGATTGGAAACATGTCCCACATTGTAAATGAATTAAATATAAACAACTTATATATTAAACCTCAAATAAACATGTTTATTGATTCTTTGAATTAAATAACGTTATAAGCTGTAACTGGTCAGTGAAATGCCAAACGTTCAAAAATTGGTATGTTTTGCTATTTCTAGCCACACCTCCGACTCCGCCCACTAATCCAAACCTTGGGTTAGTCCCGCCCCCTGAGTCTCCGCCCACAGTTCCCCTACTTTTTTTTCCCCACTTCGACCACTGGGTGCAGGTAACCGGGGATCGAGCCTCGAGGCATTGTCCGCATCCAACGTTTTTGGGGCAAATCACCTTATATCCTCGTGACTAAATATTTAAGGTAAATCCGGTGCCCACGCACAGGCTCCATCCTTCGGGTCGAGTTCGCACTATATGACGCCACGTTGCCCGCTCCCTGCGACGGCCAGTCCTGTTAGGCTAACAGGTAGAACGGGAACATCTGCCAGGTGGCTGCTTGTAATACAAGCACTTTTATTAGATGGCAGCCAGCGCTCCGATGCAACAAATATTTTAACTGGCTGCTCTCCTTAGACGCGCAGCGTCGCGTGGGGAATGCCCTTTCTCTACAATGCTGACTGAAGTTGCTGCACTGTCAGTTCCCCGAGAGGTCTCGTCCATTGCTAAAACCGAAGCTCTGCCAACAACTTCTGCTTTGTTTCCCAAGAATAATTGAAACCTGTTTCTGGAGAGCACAGAAGCATGACATCTATTTTTCCAGTAACTTCTTCGGCAGAGGCACGCAAACAACTCTTCGAGCTGAAGTGCACTTTGAGGAGATGGCCTCTAACTTGATTTTCAGTGAAAGGATTTATATTTAGTGATTGGCTCTACATTTAATTATTGTTTTAATAATACATTCTTATTACATAAAACTTTAAGTGCTTACGCAGCGAACTTTTACCTAATCTACGCCCCAGACCTCCAGGAGCTGTACACTTGTCGAGTTCGCGCTGCTGACTTCGGTGCTGGAACCAGGGTTCGAGCCTCGGGGTCGCGTTCTATCCGATTATTTTGAACAAACCCCTTACGCTCCCGTGCCTGAATGTGTAATGTAAAAACGGTGCTCATGAATGCGCTCTATACTTTTGGGTCGGGTGTGCGCTGCTGACGTTGGTGCGGGAACCGGGGTTCGAACCTGGGGTTGCATTCACATCCGAGGATTTGGGCTATACCTTACCCGCCTGTGCCTGAAGGTGTATGTTTAAACCTCTTGTCCAGGTACCAAGGGAGTTGCCAGTGATCAGGCCCAGGGGGAAGAGACAGCACTCCGGCCAGTGCTGCCGTCTCTGGCTCGAGGCTCGGCATCAGCTCTCAAACCTGTAAGTCTGGGCATATCCCACAGCCTCCCCGTGGCCACCATATTGACCGGGTCCTGTGGTATGGATCTGGTCCGCACGTAATGCGCTCCAACAACTGCAGGGCGTGTTTGCTCCATTTTTATCTGTAATCAACACCTTTGTTAGAGCAGAGGCGGCTGATTGTTAGTCATTGTAGGCCTGCTACTGTGGGGGGCGGCACTATGTTGGCACGTCCGGTGGTGGGGGGGTCTATCACCGACGATCGGGAAGCAGTGCCTGACTTCTCCAATCCTAGTAGGTACACTCAGCCCCCAGCCTTGGGAGGTTGATATACTGAGTACCAGTGAGTTGGGTAGCAAAAACTACCTGTACCAGCGCAGGGTTACCTGGGGGGGCACGGCGCTCTAGGTAGGTTGACCTTAGGCTCCCAGCCTCTTAGCCCGGAGGGTACACTCAGCCTTTCTTCCACCTGCAGGTCAAAATCGGAGTACCACCGAGCTGGGTACCTCTATCCAGCGGTATGGAGCACCAGTCTACCTACAGGTGCACTGCAAAGTCCCCTTGGCGGCTGAGTGTTTCTGTGCAGGCGGTCACTTCTACCAGGAGTATCAGTACCCCTGGCCGGACCTAGCGTTGCCATAGCCCAGTTAAAGGGGCACCGCGTTAATTAGGGTAACCAGTGTGCAGTTTCATATTAGCTGTCAACACTATCGCGCTAGGCCAATGTAAAATGTTCTCCGTCACAGGCCCATTCTTACAATAGGGAGGTGGTTGGCTGGGGCGTTCCGTCACTGTACTTGCTTGTGGATAACTCGGTGTTCTTTCTGTTTCTCGCCTAGGTGGCACAACGCACTTTCAAGCGCCTGTAGTCCTTTCTAGCATCACCGCCTTGCAAGTCTGCACCGGGAAAGGTATCAAAACCTTTTCAAGACCAAGGGGATAGCATAGGAGGTAACATTCCACTCAGATTCTATGCAGCCTGCAGGTCGGGGTTGGGGCCCTGCTTCTATGTAAGCGTATTCGAAGGTGTTGGACCGTTTAGGACACAACACGTGAATTGGCATAGGGAATTCAGGTACACGTAAAATGAGTGTGCCCCAGAACCTTACAGCAGCGGTGGACGTCCCTGCACATCAATATATTTCAGTACGGTGACAAGATTGTTGGTCAGGTTAGGGGTTGTCAAAACACCAGAGCTGCCCAGCCTCGGGGAGGTCCGGACGTTACGCATGAGGGGATGCCGTGTGCAGTTACACTTGAGGTGACACTGTGTGCAGTTACTCATGAGGCAACACGCAGTTACACAGTAGGCGACGCTGTGCGCATTTACACATGAGGCGACGCGGTGTGCAGTTACACATGAGGCGACGCTGTGTGCAGTTACATATTAGGCGACGCTGTGTGCAGTTACACATAGGCGACGCTGTGTGCAGTTACACATGAGGTGATGCTGAGTTCAGTCACACATGAGTTGACACATGAGTTACACATGAGGCGACGCGGTGGGCAGTTACACATGAGGTGACGCGGTGTGCACGTACGCATGAGAGACACGAGGTGCATTTACACATGAGGTGATGCTGTGTGCACTTACGCATGAGGGGATACTGTGTGTGTTTACGCATGAGGTGACACTGTGCAGTTACACAGGAGGTGACGTGGTGTGAGATGACACTGTATTTACACATGAGGGGACGCTGTGTGCTGTCACACATGAGGGGATGCGGTGTGGAGTTGCACATGAGATGGCGAGGTGTGGCGCGGTGTGCCGCTACACAGGAGGTGGCGCTGTGTGCAGTTACACAGGAGGTGGAGCGCGATGTGCAGTACACAGGAGGTGACACTGTGTGCAAGTGCACATGAGATGACGATGTCTGCAGTTACGCATGAGGTGACGCTGGGGCAGCTACCATGAGTAGTTGCTGCAGTTACACTTGAGGTGACGCTATGTGCAGTTGTGCATGAGGACACTGTACAGTTGCCCATGGGATGACACGACATAAAAATGCCACACTTACTTTGGAGAAGATTAAGCTCTGCAAGGGGTAAAACAGCCTGATTACCCGGACACTCCTAGGGTGCTGGGCAGAGGTGTGTGGGGTGTCAGGTGTGAGCTAGGCCCCATCGTGATGCTGGCTGCGGCGGAGTGGCCCTAGCATTGTTTGCCTAGTTTCTGGGCAGTGATGTTCCTTTTCAGGGTAAGGTTTGTATTCTTAGTCGCGTTTGGATACTTTGACGGGTTGCCCTTACTCATGCTAAATGGCGAGATAGTGGTAATGTTGTGGAGTGCGGAACTAGGTTGTAGCTTTCTATGAACTCATTAGTTCTTACAAGTCCTTCATTGCAGAACAAGAATTTTCAACATGCTTCAAGGAAGCCATTAGTAGCAAAAAGCTAGTTAACCATGGAGAGCAGTGGTTGTGGCTTACAGCACAACAGTAGTAATGGTTTTTACATTTTCTTTATACAGGCCAGAGCACTTACACTGGTAATGAAGTTTAGCTGCAACATCAGACAGCAGGGTGTTCATAAGGTATGAAGCTGCCCCTCCCCTAGCCTGAGACACTAACACGGCGCTCTTATAGAATGAAGGCCTGGGGGTATAATTTTATGCCTACGAAAGTCAATTATTTGCCGAGTACTTAGCTTTGCATATGAGGAGAACTCTCTGGCAACGGCACCCTGTTAAATTAGGAACCATGTAGAGCGTGCTCCAGCTATACCTGACATAGACTCACCCCCATACGCTGGCCCAGGGCAAGGTGCACGGGTAATTTGTGTTCCTTTGTACAGCTTCTTTCAGTGTTTAACCCCTTCAGTGCCCATGACGAGCTGGACTCGTCATGGGCCGCGGTGGCGCTGTGCCCATGACGAGTCCAGCTCGTCATAGACCCCGCCCGCTAATGCAACGGCCGGCACTGGGCGGGGAAAGGGGCGGGCACTGAAGGGGTTAAACAGGACTATGGGGGATACCTTTGGCAGTAGTGCCATGCCAGAACGTACATAGGGATGAAGTAACAATGTCCCTGTGGCGCAACATGATATACCCTTGTTAAGAAGTTTCTTTAAGTTCCTCGGGCCTTTCAGTACAAGGTTAACAGGGACAAATTTTACTAGAATCAAACACGAGTGGTTTCCAACACTGTTGGTTAGAAGGGATGCTGTCAAGAGCAGAACTCAAACTAATTAGCATTAACACACACTTTTAAGCGTCCTGCATAAAGCAGTAAGTGTGGTACTAAAGGGAGGGCATGCCAAGGGAGATACCTTCCTTTTCACTGGATACCCTTGATCCAACACCCCTAGGAAGCAGAGGATGCCTGTTGAAGTTGTTAGATCTGTTACTAGTTAAAAAGTCTATGAAGTAGTCAGTGGTATTCAATTCACAGGTACTTACTGGACACATATGGTCAATACACACTCCGTTGGACAGGACTGCCCCATCTCGAGCAAAGGGAAGTAAAAACATCTTATGGGTTGGGAAACTCTTGCAGACGTTGGTGGTTAGCGCGGCACACTTGGGTGTTCTGAGGAGTTTGGGGGCAGGTTAGCAGGCATCATCTTGTCACTTCTGCCAGTGCCAGCGGACCCCTAGGGTGACAGCACGGTCAAATACACGTCATGTTGGAGGTAGGTCAAGGATGAAAGGTTGGACTAAGTGAGGCAATAATCTTAAGCGGTTGTGGGAGCTTTCCACGGGGCACATCTGGTTGGGCAGTATGAAATTTTAATGTACATCCAGGGATCCCCCTCCTTTAGGTCGGATCCGGCTTATTGGTTGTTTCCACAGAGTTGGGGCAGGTTAGCTTGCCCAAACTGGTGGGTTTGATGTTTGATTGAGTCAATTGACCGAGTACAGCCATTTTCGCTGGGTATATCTTGGCAGGTAGGATTACCAGGCATGATTTAGAAAAGGTGCAAAGGCAGGTAGCAGTACTTTGGGGTATGTGATGTATTTCTCACTGGCAGGCCGCCAGGCAGGGGGACCGTGTACCTAGGTCACTTACATCAGTCAGGGATGCCCAGTGGAACCATGTGAGGGACTGCCAGAACAGGATAGTGCTCAGGTTACATACCGGCGAATTATGGCTGCACTACTGCAGATGGCAGGTAATTCACTTGCGGGGTATGGTGGTGGTCATACCTTTTTTATTCTCAGGATCACTCCCTGTCTAGTTTAGCGGTGCCATTTGTACCTTCATTAGCACCAGCAGCGGCTCACAGGGGTAGCAGCAAAGCTTCTTTTATTTCGCCGGGGATGGGAGCTGGCATGTCACAAAACTTTGCAGCCAGAAACTGACTAGGACAAGTCGTACCTGTGACGGGGCAACGGGCTCTAAGCTGTAGATCCAGCTAGTCTCAACATAATCCAGGTGTACCGTCAGTGATTATCGTAAGGCCGTGGGCGACACACGAATAGGCACTTTCTGTCAGCTGGTGCGGGTGGGTGCCATTCCCAAGAGAGTGCGGGTTGCCTTGTTAGTGCTGAGATGGAGGGGATGGAGCATTTATACGGACAACTCCAGAGCACATTTTGCAGTCATAGTGAAGGTTATATTGTTTTTATTGTTGGCATGTCACCAGTTGCTTCAGTTAAGCCAAGTTACCGTGGGAGTTGTCAGCGAACAGTCGGACTGCAACGTTGGTGGTTCGCCGGTCTGCAGGCATTTTAGATAGGTGTTCTAGCTGAGGCATGTCCAAGTATGGGTTATGGTGCCTGAAGTCTGCCCTGTGATGCAAGTTCACAGGCAGGTGGAGTGTCCGAACGGAAAGGGGCTTGGGTTCGACCGCTGGTCAAAGGTTCAGATCCGGGTCGGTACACCTAGCAGCTCAGCTTTCGGCGGTCGTTAAAACAAGTACCATTGAGTCGAGGAACTAGGACATGTGCAATTTCTCCCGCCCTATAGCCTTGGCTGGCAGCTATGCAGGTTGTGGAAGTTGTCATCCAACTAGGTCGATATGGTCCATATGATTGGGGGAAACCCATGGGTTAAACACATTTGGGCTACAAAGTATTAGAAGAACACTTGGCATTCCCAGTTTCAAAAAGAGAGGTATTTCTACTTTGGTTCCCCTCTGGTTCACTCGGTCCTGTCTGCTCCCTGGTATACTAGCAGAAGTTTGGGGAGGACAAGGCTTCACAGAGGGTGGTGACTGATGGAATGCGATGGACATACTCCGACTAGTGCTAGACTCAGATATCTGGGTGTAAGAGGGAAGTAAGGCGGGCTGGTCAACCCTTACCTCCCTCCGCATTGGCACTTCCTGGCAGGAGTGGTTTGTCATAGGTATTGCTCTTCAGCCAGGCATTGTTAACATTGAACCAACACCTAAGTGGTTTTAGGTCATACCAGTCAAAAATCCACGGGGAGTTCAGAAAGGATGGGGGGCACCTGTCCAGTAGGGGCATGCTGGCCTCCGGTCCTGTATGGGCTAAGACTTGTTTTGGCTGGACCTGGGAGAGGCCCGGTATTCAGCATGTTGCAAGTAAAGAGGCCTACCTTGGTGGGGGCCCTGGTAGTGACGGTGGCCACCCCCAGAGCTGTGGAGGAGTTACAGGGCGATCCAGAGTCTGCAAGATACCAAGGGGTACTTCATGCAGCAGCACAGTATGGTGCAAAGCCAAGGATACCCAGGGATGTCTTAGCGTTGTCCCCTGGAAGAACTACGGCGCCCCATTAGTCCTATGGGCGGTTGTGGGTCTGAGCAACCGGGGGCTGCCTGAAACGCTCCGCCCACCTTTTGGGGGCGTGAGTAAGGAAGTGGACTGGTGGTCCACTGATGGGAGGGGTGGCCCCTCCCAAGAATTGGAAAACACCAATTGGCGATGGCCACGGTGTAATTTGGCTCATCAGACGGGCAGGCGGCATAACGGTTGGCCTGCCCTGGGATCGCCCGTAAGATAACCCACCATGTTGGCATATTTGTTATGCAAATAAACCTGCAGCAATTTTCTCCACTAATTAAGGTGTCGTGTGGTTTATTGATGTATTGTGCTGCATGGTAACTGACTACTGTTGCTGATATTGGCACTATGTCAAGGCTGCCCGGGGGGCCACGCAGTGGCCCCTCAACAGGGCGGCCGCCTTAGTGCCACAGGAAGGCACTGGAGTCGGCCTCCTAGTCTCCCTGGGCGTGGGACCAGGGGGACTCCCGGCCGGTCACTTCCGGTAGTGGGAGGGGGGACAGGGGTACTTATACTGTCCCCCGCCCACTGGGCAGCCTCTTGTCCGCTGCATGTCTCGTCTTTCCCGTCCCACCGCATACCCTGCGGACGGACAATGAAGAGGATTGGGGGGGGGGGGGGTATCATTTCTAACCTATTGTTTTGTGTTACAGGAGGAGTTACAGGGTGATCCAGAGTCTGCAAGATACCAAGGGGCATTGTGCTGCATGATAACTGACTACTGTTGCCGATATTGGCACTATGTATAGTGCATGCTGTCACCCTTTGGGTATCCTGGCGCTTTAACCTACAGAGTTGAAAAACCTGTAAACGAATTGACCGTATTATCGCAGCCACACCCCAGTACATCACAGGTCTTTGAAAGACCATTTACTTGTTAACGAGGCTTTGTTGTTTTTTCACCCCTTCTTAGAGCCCTGCATCTACACTGCACTCCCCAACATTTTTATTAGCCCCCCTCCACCGCCCCTCAAATTTGGCTCTAGTTCGCCTCTGGCCGAGAGGGGGGGCGGCAAGCCCGGACTGTCTGTTTATTTCACCGGGCATTGCCGCTATTGGAGGCTGGGTTTGGAGGCCAGAGGTCTGCAGCCCACATCTGCCACTTTCTCCAGTTCCCCCGGTAATTAAAGCTGGCACAGTAAGTGTTTTAGACGAGAGGAAAAAGATAATGGAAAGAGAAAAAGAAAAAGAGTGAGAGAGAGAAATGAGAGAGGAGGAAGGGAGCCAGACTAGGGTGACCAACCTTCCATAAATTTCACAGACCGTCCGCTATTTTCATATGCCGTCTGCTGTCCGTCATCATTTCTTTTACGGACGCCTTTTGTCCATAATTTTGGGGATTTCAGGAACCTGTGCTGTTCCCCTGTGAGAGGCCCCATGAGTTTAAAAGTTTTCACTTGGGTCCAGCTCGCACTTATCTTTTAAACTGTAGACTGAGGCTGCCTGCAGCCACCCCTCCCGGACCTCGCACAAACTGTGGACTGAGGCTGCCTGCAGCGGCCGCTCCCGGACCTCGCACAGACTGTGGACTGAGGCTGCCTGCAGCGGCCCCTCCCGGACCTCGCACAGACTGTGGACTGAGGCTGCCTGCCTGCAGCGGCCCCTCCCGGACCTCGGACAGACTGTGGACTGAGGCTGCCTGCCTGCAGCGGCCCCTCCCGGACCTCGCACAGACTGTGGAGTGAGGCTGCCTGCCTGCAGCGACCCCTTCCGGACCTCGCACAGACTGTGGACTGAGGCTGCCTGCCTGCAACGGCCCCTCCCGGACCGCGCACAGACTGTGGACTGAGGCTGCCTGCCTGCAGCGGCCTCTCCCGGACCTCGCACAGACTGTGGACTGAGGCTGCCTGCCTGCAGCGGCCCCTCCCGGACCTCGCACAGACTGTGGACTGAGGCTGCCTGCCTGCAGCGGCCCCTCCCGGACCTCGCACAGACTGTGGACAGAGGCTGCCTGCCTGCAGCAACCCCTCCCAGACCTCGCACAGACTGTGGACTGAGGCTGCCTGCCTGCAGCAACCCCTCCCGGACCTCACACAGACTGTGGACTGGCCCATTGTCATTCTGGGACTGCAGCTGATTATCACATATAGAATGACAATGGGCCCTACTGTAGTGACAGCATGTGGTGTGCCTTCTCCTGCATCAGACTAGGGCAAGGCATTCTGCTTTTGTCTTGGAGCAATCCTGAAGAAACTTAAAGAAATAAAATAACTGTCGGCGGCAGAGCAATCATTTGTGCAAGACGGCCGTCTATAGGTCATTTACCACATTGTCAAGGTGGATATTTGTGAAGGGTGGAAGTGATAACCACTTTTAAAATAGTTTTCAGTTCAATTTCTGATGTCCCTGAAAATAGTATCCCTTTTATAAATATAAGGTGCAAGGTAAAAGAATTCTGAGTAAGCATGAATAAAATGGGCTTTTGAGCAAAGTGCTTCCTAGGGGCCGATTCCGATTTCGGTCGGAAGGGCCCCGACCGACGGTCGGAGCCCTTCCGACTGAATCGGATCGTGTCGGCCGGATTCCTTTCCGACCGAGCCATTCTGATGGGCTCGGTCGGAAAGGAATCAGACACGGATTTCCGGATTGCGGACGACAGGCTCGGATGAGACCGTCCGCCGTCCGGAAATCCCTCAGTACTCCCCCGGCTGCCTTTTTGCGACCGAGGGAGTACGATGGCAGTTTTTCACTGCCTTTTCGTGACGGTTTTTCCGGCACGAAAAGGCAATCGGAAACTGTCTTTGGGGGCCCCCAGTAGGGCCCCCTATGGGCGCAAGGCTGCCGTATGGCGGGGTGGGGGCACCCATGGTGCCCCTCTGTGGATCCCTGCACCCGGTGGCAGGCACCTTGGGGTGCCGCCCACAGGGTGCAGGGATAAACTGTACCCCTGCTTTCCACGATGCAAGCATGCATTCCGCTCGAAATGCATGCTTGCATTGTGTTGTATACGAGTGTGACCGAACCCTGTTTGGTCGCATCGTACTAGCAGGGCCGTAACCGACGAAAGCAGGTCGGTTGGTTACGGCTCCTGACCGATGTCAGACAGACCTGAGTCCGTCCGACATCGTAATCGGCGCCTTAATGTCATGGGACTGGAACAGCATTTTCACTGTACATTTCAAAGTAATATTTAAACATCAAAATTGAAAAATAATATTTGATGTTGATTGTTACATTAGCACAAATCTTGATTGCAGAAAGGGCCTGAAGTCGCTTTGCAAGTAATAGCAATATACATGTTTCCTTTGCACAATTGATTCCGCCTCCTAGTCTTCTAAATTAGGAATTCATATTGGTGCATATTTGTTAACTCATTGCTCACAACTATTTTCAACTAATGAGATATTTGTCAAATAGTGGCAACATTTTTGCTCTAATTTCATTTTTCATTGATTTAATAGTAAGACACAGTACATAATTTAAACAATTATAATGTAATTGTATTTTATTTATTTATGGCATGGCTTTTCAGCGACAAAGGAAATGTGAATGCCATCACCATCCAGCGACCATACTCTTGATCTAGTCCTTAGCTCACCAGCATGCATTCATTTCAATCTCTGCTATGGGTCTTATCCATCACTCAGTACTGTACCAAGCCCCAGACCAGTCATCACCCGCAGAACAGACATGGAATACCTGAAAGGTCTGACACAGACCTGGCCACTCGGAGGACTGCACTCTAGTCCAGCACTGCATGCCCCAATTAGCTGCATTCTATGCGCGCTGCCTTACATTTCATAATTGCATTCTGATATGAGATGGTAGTAATTAAAGTCCATCTGGGCAGATCTTGCCGACCACTTCTCTCACCAAACATGCCTGCTCAGGACCATGAACTATAAACAAGATATCAGACTGTACAATCATAAAACCAGGGGCCCTAATTATGATCATATGAAATCCCACAAAAAGACCTGCACAGATGCTCAAAGCTGTGCGCACACTGAAAAACTGTGAAGTCCACGATTGTCTCAACCTAATATAAACTTATTGTGACTTGTCCTTATTTTGATTGTCTTTTTACTCACTTATGCACTATTGTGCGACCTCTTCTAATATGTCTGTAAAAAAGTATGTTTTGTCCCAAAGTTTTGTCCTGAAGTTTGACCTTCTGTCCTGAATTTTTGTCCTGTATTTTGACCCTTTGTCCTGAATTTTTATACTCGCCGTCCTGAATTTGCACTCATGCCAGTTGGTCACCCTAAGCCAGACTGGTTTGAACATTTTTGCCAGGGCTACTTTTGGTTTCCAATCCGGCCTTGAGTGGCAGGCAGTTGTACCTTGCCCACGAGAACAAAAGGAGAGGGCACAGGGCAAAGAATAACTGGCACGCACATGGGCTAAAGAGTCGTTTCCCACCCTGCAGCGCCTCACCTCATGACAATGGTAACACCAGGACCTGCACCTTGAGTAGGCACCAGGCCACTGGACATACCTCCAAGTGGCGCAAAATGTTTACACTGGCATGTCAGCTGAGGGAGGTACTGGGCAGCAAGTCAGGGTGCAGCACCAAATAGTCGGTGCAGTCATGCCTCCGACGGGGAAGCGCACTGCGGCTCCCACCAGTGGAGAGCGAGTGCACATCGCACAAGGCAGAAACCAGGGATATTACCAGGATGAGGACTAGCTGGAGGAGGTGGGCTCAGGCGCAGGAGGGGCCCCAGCGCCACTGGCCAGAAAGGACGAACCCAGGACCAGCGCTGGAAGATAGGAAGCTGCAAGACTCCACCCAACTATGAAGTGGACCTACATTGGTGTAACAATAGCCCCTGCGAGGGGCGCGAGCTCCGGGGGACCCCCCTGGCACTGTGCATAGGTTGCGGCTGAGAGATTTCTGACTAGGTCCGGAGCGTGGGTTGCCCCCTCTCTGTACTTTGCAGGGGGATCCCCTCAAGTTTTATTACGCCACTGGACCTACACCATCCCATCAAGAGGGTGAACACGCTAGCGGGAGCCTGGGGCCACAACTGGTTTATTGGACAAGTGTTGACACTGGGGGATGAGCAGCAATGTGGCATCACACAGCCTGAAGGCATGGCTTGGCAATTCGGGCTGGACTGTTCCCATGAGGCACAGGGTCAGACTGATTTGCATATGGCCATGTCTGAACTGGGGTGGCAGAGTGGGCTAAAGAACGGTGATGGATCAAACCCAGATCTGTTGACTGGGTGTGAGTGTTTGATTGGTTCTGATGCTCTGTCCATCACCACCCCCTTTTGTACCGCTTTGTTCGCCATAAGTTGGCAGGGTATGCTCAGACGTGAGTCCCTTGCTCACTTTGCCACTGGATTCAAGCAAGCCTGGCTGAAGACGGCTGAAATGCCAGAAACCGGTCCTAGGAAGCTTGTTTCTGGTCCAGGGAAGGCATGGCTTGGCAATTCGGGCTGAACTGTTCCCATGAGGCACAGGGTCAGACTGATTTGCATATGGCCATGTCTGAACTGGGGTGGCAGAGTGGGCTAAAGAACGGTGATGGATCAAACCCAGATCTGTTGACTGGGTGTGAGTGTTTGATTGGTTCTGATGCTCTGTCCATCACCACCCCCTTTTGTACCGCTTTGTTCGCCATAAGTTGGCAGGGTATGCTCAGACGTGAGTCCCTTGCTCACTTTGCCACTGGATTCAAGCAAGCCTGGCTGAAGACGGCTGAAATGCCAGAAACCGGTCCTAGGAAGCTTGTTTCTGGTCCAGGGAAGGCATGGCTTGGCAATTCGGGCTGGACTGTTCCCATGAGGCACAGGGTCAGACTGATTTGCATATGGCCATGTCTGAACTGGGGTGGCAGAGTGGGCTAAAGAACGGTGATGGATCAAACCCAGATCTGTTGACTGGGTGTGAGTGTTTGATTGGTTCTGATGCTCTGTCCATCACCACCCCCTTTTGTACCGCTTTGTTCGCCATAAGTTGGCAGGGTATGCTCAGACGTGAGTCCCTTGCTCACTTTGCCACTGGATTCAAGCAAGCCTGGCTGAAGACGGCTGAAATGCCAGAAACCGGTCCTAGGAAGCTTGTTTCTGGTCCAGGGAAGGCATGGCTTGGCAATTCGGGCTGGACTGTTCCCATGAGGCACAGGGTCAGACTGATTTGCATATGGCCATGTCTGAACTGGGGTGGCAGAGTGGGCTAAAGAACGGTGATGGATCAAACCCAGATCTGTTGACTGGGTGTGAGTGTTTGATTGGTTCTGATGCTCTGTCCATCACCACCCCCTTTTGTACCGCTTTGTTCGCCATAAGTTGGCAGGGTATGCTCAGACGTGAGTCCCTTGCTCACTTTGCCACTGGATTCAAGCAAGCCTGGCTGAAGACGGCTGAAATGCCAGAAACCGGTCCTAGGAAGCTTGTTTCTGGTCCAGGGAAGGCATGGCTTGGCAATTCGGGCTGGACTGTTCCCATGAGGCACAGGGTCAGACTGATTTGCATATGGCCATGTCTGAACTGGGGTGGCAGAGTGGGCTAAAGAACGGTGATGGATCAAACCCAGATTTGTTGACTGGGTGTGAGTGTTTGATTGGTTCTGATGCTCTGTCCATCACCACCCCCTTTTGTACCGCTTTGTTCGCCATAAGTTGGCAGGGTATGCTCAGACGTGAGTCCCTTGCTCACTTTGCCACTGGATTCAAGCAAGCCTGGCTGAAGACGGCTGAAATGCCAGAAACCGGTCCTAGGAAGCTTGTTTCTGGTCCAGGGAAGGCATGGCTTGGGAATTCAGGCTGGACTGTTCCCATGAGGCACAGGGTCAGACTGATTTGCATATGGCCATGTCTGAACTGGGGTGGCAGAGTGGGCTAAAGAACGGTGATGGATCAAACCCAGATCTGTTGACTGGGTGTGAGTGTTTGATTGGTTCTGATGCTCTGTCCATCACCACCCCCTTTTGTACCGCTTTGTTCGCCATAAGTTGGCAGGGTATGCTCAGACGTGAGTCCCTTGCTCACTTTGCCACTGGATTCAAGCAAGCCTGACTGAAGACGGCTGAAATGCCAGAAACCGGTCCTAGGAAGCTTGTTTCTGGTCCAGGGAAGGCATGGCTTGGCAATTCGGGCTGGACTGTTCCCATGAGGCACAGGGTCAGACTGATTTGCATATGGCCATGTCTGAACTGGGGTGGCAGAGTGGGCTAAAGAACGGTGATGGATCAAACCCAGATCTGTTGACTGGGTGTGAGTGTTTGATTGGTTCTGATGCTCTGTCCATCACCACCCCCTTTTGTACCGCTTTGTTCGCCATAAGTTGGCAGGGTATGCTCAGACGTGAGTCCCTTGCTCACTTTGCCACTGGATTCAAGCAAGCCTGGCTGAAGACGGCTGAAATGCCAGAAACCGGTCCTAGGAAGCTTGTTTCTGGTCCAGGGAAGGCATGGCTTGGCAATTCGGGCTGGACTGTTCCCATGAGGCACAGGGTCAGACTGATTTGCATATGGCCATGTCTGAACTGGGGTGGCAGAGTGGGCTAAAGAACGGTGATGGATCAAACCCAGATCTGTTGACTGGGTGTGAGTGTTTGATTGGTTCTGATGCTCTGTCCATCACCACCCCCTTTTGTACCGCTTTGTTCGCCATAAGTTGGCAGGGTATGCTCAGACGTGAGTCCCTTGCTCACTTTGCCACTGGATTCAAGCAAGCCTGGCTGAAGACGGCTGAAATGCCAGAAACCGGTCCTAGGAAGCTTGTTTCTGGTCCAGGGAAGGCATGGCTTGGCAATTCGGGCTGGACTGTTCCCATGAGGCACAGGGTCAGACTGATTTGCATATGGCCATGTCTGAACTGGGGTGGCAGAGTGGGCTAAAGAACGGTGATGGATCAAACCCAGATCTGTTGACTGGGTGTGAGTGTTTGATTGGTTCTGATGCTCTGTCCATCACCACCCCCTTTTGTACCGCTTTGTTCGCCATAAGTTGGCAAGGTATGCTCAGACGTGAGTCCCTTGCTCACTTTGCCACTGGATTCAAGCAAGCCTGGCTGAAGACGGCTGAAATGCCAGAAACCGGTCCTAGGAAGCTTGTTTCTGGTCCAGGGAAGGCATGGCTTGGCAATTCGGGCTGGACTGTTCCCATGAGGCACAGGGTCAGACTGATTTGCATATGGCCATGTCTGAACTGGGGTGGCAGAGTGGGCTAAAGAACGGTGATGGATCAAACCCAGATCTGTTGACTGGGTGTGAGTGTTTGATTGGTTCTGATGCTCTGTCCATCACCACCCCTTTTGTACCGCTTTGTTCGCCATAAGTTGGCAGGGTATGCTCAGACGTGAGTCCCTTGCTCACTTTGCCACTGGATTCAAGCAAGCCTGGCTGAAGACGGCTGAAATGCCAGAAACCGGTCCTAGGAAGCTTGTTTCTGGTCCAGGGAAGGCATGGCTTGGCAATTCGGGCTGGACTGTTCCCATGAGGAACAGGGTCAGACTGATTTGCATATGGCCATGTCTGAACTGGGGTGGCAGAGTGGGCTAAAGAACGGTGATGGATCAAACCCAGATCTGTTGACTGGGTGTGAGTGTTTGATTGGTTCTGATGCTCTGTCCATCACCACCCCCTTTTGTACCGCTTTGTTCGCCATAAGTTGGCAGGGTATGCTCAGACGTGAGTCCCTTGCTCACTTTGCCACTGGATTCAAGCAAGCCTGGCTGAAGACGGCTGAAATGCCAGAAACCGGTCCTAGGAAGCTTGTTTCTGGTCCAGGGAAGGCATGGCTTGGCAATTCGGGCTGGACTGTTCCCATGAGGCACAGGGTCAGACTGATTTGCATATGGCCATGTCTGAACTGGGGTGGCAGAGTGGGCTAAAGAACGGTGATGGGTCAAACCCAGATCTGTTGACTGGGTGTGAGTGTTTGATTGGTTCTGATGCTCTGTCCATCACCACCCCCTTTTGTACCGCTTTGTTCGCCATAAGTTGGCAGGGTATGCTCAGACGTGAGTCCCTTGCTCACTTTGCCACTGGATTCAAGCAAGCCTGGCTGAAGACGGCTGAAATGCCAGAAACCGGTCCTAGGAAGCTTGTTTCTGGTCCAGGGAAGGCATGGCTTGGCAATTCAGGCTGGACTGTTCCCATGAGGCACAGGGTCAGACTGATTTGGATATGGCCATGTCTGAACTGGGGTGGCAGAGTGGGCTAAAGAACGGTGATGGATCAAACCCAGATCTGTTGACTGGGTGTGAGTGTTTGATTGGTTCTGATGCTCTGTCCATCACCACCCCCTTTTGTACCGCTTTGTTCGCCATAAGTTGGCAGGGTATGCTCAGACGTGAGTCCCTTGCTCACTTTGCCACTGGATTCAAGCAAGCCTGGCTGAAGACGGCTGAAATGCCAGAAACCGGTCCTAGGAAGCTTGTTTCTGGTCCAGGGAAGGCATGGCTTGGCAATTCGGGCTGGACTGTTCCCATGAGGCACAGGGTCAGACTGATTTGCATATGGCCATGTCTGAACTGGGGTGGCAGAGTGGGCTAAAGAACGGTGATGGATCAAACCCAGATCTGTTGACTGGGTGTGAGTGTTTGATTGGTTCTGATGCTCTGTCAATCACCACCCCCTTTTGTACCGCTTTGTTCGCCATAAGTTGGCAGGGTATGCTCAGACGTGAGTCCCTTGCTCACTTTGCCACTGGATTCAAGCAAGCCTGGCTGAAGACGGCTGAAATGCCAGAAACCGGTCCTAGCAAGCTTGTTTCTGGTCCAGGGAAGGCATGGCTTGGCAATTCGGGCTGGACTGTTCCCATGAGGCACAGGGTCAGACTGATTTGCATATGGCCATGTCTGAACTGGGGTGGCAGAGTGGGCTAAATAACGGTGATGGATCAAACCCAGATCTGTTGACTGGGTGTGAGTGTTTGATTGGTTCTGATGCTCTGTCCATCACCACCCCCTTTTGTACCGCTTTGTTCGCCATAAGTTGGCAGGGTATGCTCAGACGTGAGTCCCTTGCTCACTTTGCCACTGGATTCAAGCAAGCCTGGCTGAAGACGGCTGAAATGCCAGAAACCGGTCCTAGGAAGCTTGTTTCTGGTCCAGGGAAGGCATGGCTTGGCAATTCGGGCTGGACTGTTCCCATGAGGCACAGGGTCAGACTGATTTGCATATGGCCATGTCTGAACTGGGGTGGCAGAGTGGGCTAAAGAACGGTGATGGATCAAACCCAGATCTGTTGACTGGGTGTGAGTGTTTGATTGGTTCTGATGCTCTGTCCATCACCACCCCCTTTTGTACATCACACAGCCAACGGCATCATCAGGACGACAATTGGCCGATGGCCCTGGGCAGCAGTGGTAACAATCAAGGCCAAACAGAGAGGATGAAGCACTTAGAAACAGGACATCCCCAGAGCTTCCATCTGCTAGGCTTTCACCTGGATGGCCAGTACTACTTTCATAAATGCCTGCCCACGGGATATGCAATCTCTTGCACATACTTCAAGACATTCAGTACGTTCATCAAGTGGGATGTGAATGAGCGGCACCCGGGGGGGGGGGTGGGAAACTGCACTACTTAGACAACTTTTTATTCATGGACGACGCAGGCTCAAATCAGTGGCAGGCACTAATGGAGTAATTTATCAGATTAGACAACTTCTTGGGGGTGCTTCTATCACCTGACAACCCTGTGGGCCCAACCAGAAGGCTAGCCTTCCTGAGGACTGAACTGGACTCAATGGAAGAGGTTTGCGGGCTACCATGGGAGATAGTCGACATCTTGAAGGTAGTTTTAAAAGGCAGCACTTGGAGAGATACAATGACTACTAGGATAGCCAAGCTTCACAGGTGGAGGTGGCTAGGCAAAGTGTTTTCAAAGTAGCTGGCGAGACTAACCAGGGCCTTGAGTAAGAAGGACCTCCACATCAGGCTAACAAAGGACCTAAGAAAAGGCCATGAGTAAGAAGGACCTCCACATCAGGCTAACAAAGGACCTAAGAAAGGGCCATGAGTAAGAAGGACCTCCACATCAGGCTAACAAAGGACCTAAGAAAGGGCCATGAGTAGCGGCAACCCAGCCTGAACTCTACACAGACGCAGCAGACGGGGAAGGTTTTGGTGATATGCTGGGTGCAGCATGGTGCGCAGTGAAATGTCCCGCAAAGTGGAAGGTGCAAGCCTGACAAAAAACGTAACCCTGTTGGAACTGTTCCCCATTGTAGTCACATTTTCTATATGGAAGGAGAAGCTGACGAACGAACAGGTTATGTTCTGGTCAGAGAACCATGCTGTGGTACAGCTGGTGAACAAAGGTTCTGCTGGATACCCCAGATTGCTGGAGCTCCTGCACTATTTATTGGGTTGTTAGCTGAGCGCAAATGTAGCAATTAGGGCAATGCATGTTCCAAGTTGTAGAAACTCTATAGCTGATGCCCTTCCTGGTTTCAGTGGACCAGGTTCAGATAGCTGACATCTCAAGCGGACCTGGAGATGGCTGCCTTACCGCCAGACCTGTGGGATCTAGTAGACCTGACCTAGGAATATTGAACGCCCAGGATGAGTAGCAAATACCATAAGTGTTTACAGACTTTCAAACGGGTGACTGCAATATATTATGTTGGCGGCAATCAGACAGCAGTGGCAGCATCGGGTTTCATACTGTGGACCTTCCGCAATGGCAAGAGTAGGGGCTTGGGCGCAGGCACATCTAGAGGTGGTGGCATACTTCTCAAAGTTGTGGTTCGGGACCGACCCCATGAGCAGCTTCTACGGCAGGGTGGCAATGAAGAACGAAAGGATACAGTTGGACTTCCAGAAGTTGGAAATGTTTCATGGCATGCTGCCATGGTGTGCAAGGACGCTTTCAATACCACATTATTAAGGACCGCCTTAGCAAGAGCCTTCCTCGGGGTATTTAGATTTAGTGAATTTGTGGATCGGGCAGGGGCAGTCGCAGGTCAAGCATGCCTGTGTAGGAGAGACATACACATTGAGGAGAACCACATGTGACTGACAATCAGGAGGTCCAAGAATGACCAGGATGTCGGATGAAAGCAGTCCCATATCAACTGCATACCCAGAGCAGAACCTTGCCCGGTATGCCTGACGTGAGCATATCTAGGAAGTCCACCGGCATTAGGGTTACCACTGTTCATGCACAGGGACAGGACCTTCTTAAGCAGATTTCAACTCCAGACAGTCTTGTATAGAGTTCTGTGGAACGCTGGATTACTTGCAGAGTGTTTCAGGACCCACTTCTTTACAATAGGAGCAGCCGGCACAGCGGCACAGCATGGCCTAGGTGAAAAAGCCATGAAAAGACTAGCTAGACGACAGTCCTGGGCATTCAAGGTTTGCGTCCAGTCTGAACTGTTCTAATCCTGCCTCACATTTCTTTCAACAACGAGAACCCAAGCGGATGGTCTGGCTGATGGGGCATTTAGACATCACAAGCTTCCAGCAATGGCAAGCACAAGGAAGCGATTTGTGGATTTGTAGCTACACAACACAATCCGGGTCTGGCTGGGAGAACCTGGGATGAAATGGGCTCAACGCTACAGAGCTTGCGCAGGGCAATCGGCGCGAGGGAGATGGCCTAAGTGCAACCGGTACATCTGGGGGGGGGTAGCAACTTAACAGCGCTAGGCAGAAAGCTGTTAGTCGAGGACATGAAGAGAGATTTGACTGAAGCAGCCAGGCTGTTGGATCCTGCAGATTTGCTGTGGTCCGAAATAATACAGCGCTTCCACTGGAGAGGGGAAGAAAACCACAGGAGGGTTGATAAATTAAGACAACATTTTAACATCTCAATGAGCACATTCTGTGGGAGCATGGGCTGGGACTTCATTAGGCACGAACCTATTAACTTGCTGGTGCCAGGGTACTGTGTGGAGGATGGGGTCCAAATATCAGAGCTGGGCGTGGTCATATTCTTATTGAATATCTCAGGGGAACTAGAAATCGCAGGCTATCCTGAGTGAGAAGGCAAGAGCTGCAGGGGGAGCTGTCAAAGCTCAGGAAACGATTAGGAGTGGGGCGGAAGCGACACCAGTAATAACAGCACCAACATCCAAGGGTGGTCGGTAGACTACAAGGAAGGACTGGGCTGCCATACCGGCTAGCCCTGGGATGCCTAATGGCAAGGTCTCTGGGGAAGGGGGTGGCAGCATGGAGAAGCAAAAGGGGATAGCAAAGCAGACACAGCACTTGCAGCTCGGGCATGGCCGGAAGGGCCGCGCTTGTCACACATCGGTGGCAAGGGAAGTCTAGAAGTCGCTGCGCGAACCCCAATGCTCAGGGCAAGGAGTGATGTATAGTGTTGCTGTGGTCCACAGTAATGATTTATGGTTTATCTTGTGATTTGTAACCTCCAGAGAGCTAATAAACTGTGGCCTATCATTCACCAACCATTTCCCAATGGTTTTGTTGCCAGACAGGCGGTGGTGGGCATGTGGACGGTCTTATCGCATTGGCATGGGCCAGGTAGCCCGATCGGGAGGGTTAAAGAGAGAACTGGAAGGCAAAGACGGACTCGAGGGTCGTGGCTAATGCACCTTAGGGTTCTGGCCCAGCAATGTAACATGGGTGGGGGGCTGCTGCTACACATCCACCCTCCTCCCTTTATTATCACAAATAAAGGAGCGGAAAGAGAAAGGGTGCAAGGGAGCGACCCTCCTTTTCCAGATGTCAATAAATATGGTGGAAGAAAGGCGCAAAATCCCTGGTTGCGGATTGGAGCATGAGTGGTAAATTACCCAATGGCTAGGCTTGGGCGCAGGTACTGGACCTAGTCCACGAGAACAAAAGGGTAGGTCAAAGGGCAAAGAACAAAGACAAAGCCTGTTAGACCAACCACTGTGGATCACCTATTTATCTCTTTTAGGAGATCTTCGGGAACTTATGCCAGTGGGTGACACGGTTTACTCAATTCCTGAAGTGCTCTGAACGTTACTATAATGTGACCCTCACCGCTCTGCCTTAAATTGGGATCTTACAAACTTGAGTATAGAGAACATCTAAGATTTTATTACAGACTAAAGGGCATTATAACCCCTTCGCTCTCCTCAGTCATTCTGATGTGTCTGTTAAGGTGGTTTCCATCTTTAGCTTTTCGCCCATTAAACATTTCCCCACGTCCTACGCCTTCTGTCTCCTTGTCCTTCAGTTCATAACATGTGTTGAAAACGGAATCTGTTGCCTTTCCTTTATCCTGGTTTCCCCTCTTTCAGAAATGCCACCTGGTTTGTTGTCTCTACTCTGTGAGGTCTATTTAGAATTTGGTGGATGTGGGACATCCACCATAAAGCAGCAGATGTCTCGCAGGTCAATTTAGTGTACATAGCCATAAATATAGTCCAAATAGGGTGAACAGGCCACCCCCAATCCTTGGTATTTGTCCCACATCCACCAAACTTCTTGCACCCCCCTTTGGGTAGAGTAAATGAGGATGTGTATATGGTAGAAAGTTCCAAACAAACCTCAGAGGAGAAGCGATGGGGCTTTCCAGGAAGCACAGCTACCACGTTGCACTGAAAGGTGGGAAGTGAAACTGAATGCCTTCAGCAGGGCTCAGCACAGAAATACTCTTAAGCAACATTTGTTCATCTTTGAGTTGATAGCACCAGGCCGGGAGAAATGTAAGTTGTATTCTTCAACAATCTCTGGCTACCTTTCTGAGTCTGGGATCCCTAGGAAAAAAAGTAACAACGCCCCTCATTGGGATGACCATGAATCTTCCCCAAAAGTCACATTTTAGACTGGAAGCTGTCAGAACCAGGTATTCGGGTCATTTCTACACCACCATGACAATGTTAATGTCAACTCCTTAATGTTGTATTCGTGTACACCTTCCTGTACCTTCCTACATAATGAAGCAATTTACATATTTTCTGCACGTGTATTTACCTGCGCCCACCATTTGGCTCTTCTGTGTACTGGGCGTTAAAACCTTTGGGGCTGGATCGCATGAAATAATACATGTAAATAAATGATCATGTTTTTAATTACTGTGATGAACTAGGTTAGGTAACTCTAAGTTGAAAAAAAGCCATGAGCTCTGGGCAGGTTTATCTACATCCAGGAGGATGGTCTGTTGGTCCTCTAGGGGGCGGCGGCCAAGACGGTAGACCATCGCCCTGCCTTGTAGCCATCTCTGTGAAGGAAGCTCTGGTAGCTCCCTTCACAGCAATGACAGCATTGATGGCATTGAAAGGGTGAAACAATAATATGATTGTGTTTAAAATCATGCTGCATATATATCCTCAAGAGCGGATAAAGGACCCCATGATAAGGGAATCAAACGTCATTCAGAACACCAACGAAAACATGATCTAACTGCATACCTCCAAAATTGATTTTAACACAATCATATTATTGTTTGAGGTTGCTGAATTCACTTGTAAGTGTGCGTTGATTATTGAAGGGCACCATTGTTCACAATCATTTGAATGACTCTTCTAACTGAGTTAGAATTATGAAGGGGATAGTTTGCTTAAGCATTTCATCTGTATTTCAGTAGCCCTGAAGAAGCGACTATGTTACGAAAGACGTGCTGGCTGTAATCGTACATCTTCTTAAATACCACACTTGGATTCTGTGATTATATGTGCCCATAGAGTCGGAAGGCTTTATCATTTAGCTGAACATTGGATTAACTCTCCTATTCTGATGACCTACGGATCAACTGTGATGGACACTGAAATATTTTCCCAGGTCAATAGGTTTATTAAAATGTATGCATGCTCAGGACCCTCCCGAAAGGTGGTTCTGCTAATATTCTATGCAATAAATATGTAAAATGTCAAATATTCTCTTTTTACCAAAGTTCCTCGACGCCCCTTCTCACCCACAACCCTAGAGACAGCCAGTCCCACAGCTTGAAGACTACTAGGGTTTAATTTATATACTGGTGGTGCCCCATTGTTCCGCCAGATCCACAGAGTGAATTACTCTGTCGCCCTGGTGGAGGGACTACCTGCCAGGTTTATAAATTACCGTCAAGCTGCCAGCCATTTATAAAGCGTTAGCAGGAGTCGCTGTCACAGTGGTCTCTGTCCCCGCATTTCGACGTTTGGTGCAGGGCTACGTCAACATGACCGAGCGCTGCACCAAAGATTTTCGTGTTCTATTTTCAATGAGAAAATCCTGAAACAGGATTTTCTTTTTGAAAATAAAAAAGGCAATGCTTCCCTCGCCATGGGTGTCCTCTCCCATGTGAAGGGAGCTTTTAGCAGTTTAGTCCTTAATGCCAAGGATTTCCTGAGCTCTAATTCTGCCATGTAAATTAGATGGGCAGAATGACAGGTCTGCCTCTGAAGGCCCCTACTCCGCAAAGCCATCAAAGGTGTTTAATCACAATGGCGTATTCTACGCTATAATTAAACCTTTGGTCCGCCTGCATTTAAATTGGATGGGCAGACCTACAAATGGTCAAGATAAAAATTAGGCCCTACTATTCTACATTGAGACACTGAGAAACAAGGCCCTTCCAACACTCGCTAACTAACATACCAATGTCCAAATTGCACAATGAATTTCAGTAGTTCAATAAATAACAGTGCTTGGAGTAGACCTTCAAGTTTCTTTATGGGTGATGAACTTACAAAATTCCATGCCAGGACTTTTGCAAGTCAGGTCACTTATTTGGGAGTTTATACACTTTCAGTGGAGGGAAGGTTTAAACACCTTCAGTCAGTATTCAGAGGAGATTTAAACACTAAGTCGATAGTTGGGGAGGTTTAAACATCTTCAGTCAATAATCAGAGGAGGTTTCCACACCTTCAGTCAATGGTTAGAGGCGGTTCAGACACCCCCTGTCAATAGTTAGGGGAGGTTAAACAAGTTGAGGCAATGGTTAGAGGAAGTTGAAACAACTTCAATAAATAGCCAGAGGAGGCTTAAACACCTTCATTCACTAGTTAAAGGACGTTTAAACACTGTCAGTCAATAGTTGTCATAGGTTTAAACATGTGTCAATAGCTAGAGGTTTAGCACCATCAGTCAATAGTTATGGGTGGTTTAAACACCTTCACTCAATAGAGGAGGATTAAACACTTTGAGAACATAGGGGAGAATTAAACGTCTTCGGTCAATAATCAGAGGGGGTTTAAACAACTTTGGTCCATAGTTAGAGAAGGTTTAAGTACCTTCAGTCAATAGTTTGAGGAAGTTTAATCACCTTGAGTTGATAGTTAGAGGAGGTTTAAACACCTTCAGTCAATAGAAAAAGAATGTTCAAACTCCTTTGACCAAGGGTCAGGTGTGGTCTAAACACCTTTGGTCAACAGTTAGGTGAGGTTTAAGCACCTTCAGTCAATAGTAAAAGGAGGTTAAAAAACCTTGAGTCAGTAGAGTGAGAAGGTTTAAACATCATCAGACAATACTTTTAGGAGGTTTAACCACCTAGACTTAATAGTAAGAGTACGTTTAAACCCATTGAGTCAATACTTAAAAGTGGTTTAAAAACCTTCACTCAATAGTCTGGGGTGTTTAAACACCTTGAGTCAATAGTTAAATGTGGTTTAAACACCTGTCAATAGTTAGAGGAGGCTTAAACACCTTCAATCAATAGAGGAAGTCGAAACACCTTGAGTCCGTAATTTGAGGAGGTGCCAGCCGACCCTTTAAGATTAGGTTTTTCAGCTCAAATAATAAAATAGGAGGTAGAGTAGCTGATGAAACTTGTAGGACCACCGGTGTGGGCAGAGGTAGTAGAGAGATGAAGTCAATGAGCCTTCAAACAGCAGTACAACTGGAAGTCAACTACTTAAGAATTCTTCCAAAGTGGGGGGCATATTTTAAACATTATGCAGTCTGTGGAAGTCCTTGATTTACAGCTTCATATTTTAGAAGGCGTTTTGTTTTTTATGGACTTGAAGACATTCAAAAAGTTCTTTACTGAAGCACTGCATAAGTTAACGTACACACACACACACACACTGCTCCAGATGTCCTGCTTCATCTAAGTGGAACCATGTTTCGGAGGCTCTCCCTCTGGTGAAATGTAACTTTACATTATACATTTGAACCATCTTGAATAGCCATCTGGTGCAATAGGAGACAGATAGGAGACAGACTGTAAAGCTCTTAAACACATGTTTGGGACAGGAAGTGGCATCACGGCAACAATATGAGGCAGTTACCTTATCTTCTGAGGTCTGGACCTCCCGCCTCTCCTCCACCGGAGCCCCCTGCTTCCGCTTCTTCTGCAGAGATGACAGAGGGAAGAAATCAATGCTGTTAGTGGTGGCTTGAACCATAGCCCTAGTCTCTGCGTGTATATATGCAATATGGGATAACTTCATGAAATACACTTTGTACTTTAAAACCCAGGCTCTTGACCACAGTGACCTGCTCCATTTTGAAGACAGGACCCCAGAGGCATGTATGGCCTCCCGACACCATGTCTTCTGTCTCATACAGTGAAGTTTCTGATCATTCAACCACCATGCAGTCTAAGATGTCCGCCTTACTACTGTTGGACTCATGTGATGAACGGCTATGTCACAATCCAACGTTAGGAATCCTGACCACTGGAAGGGCTTCGTTGGTGCTGCTCTATCCCTGACTTTGGGGTGCTGGCAAGCAAATTCTGTAGAAGACCACGTAGATGTATGTTTACAGCAGCACAAGGAAACAGTATCGAAGAACAGGAACCAGTAAGGCCGCAAAGAAAATTCATATTATGGCGGATACGTGAATCTATTTATTGTTTATTTTAAATACAGCTAATCCAGGTCTGGGACTGCATTAATACGAGCTTGATTATTTGGCAGTTAGTATGTTTGCACTCAAGTTATTTAACCTCACCTCTTACAGAGGTAGGATAACAAGAATACGTTTTGTATATATCTCTTCACACCATGTTTTTCTAAGCTCTGCAAGTACCCGGTGTTACTATGAGCCAGTTTAGTACACAATTGAAAGACCTCAGATGAGTTGTTGTCTATGGGATTAGAACATGTCACTGCACCAGAGTTTACCTCACTGAGCCATTTATGTGTCAACGTTAATTGCCATATTTTAATGACTATAGACAGAAGGCCGCTTTACCAAAGATGGCTCGGACGCATGGTGTGGTCCAATTGTAATTCAGAGGGGAAACTCAGTCGAAACCCCATAAAAAGGGTTTTCGTCATCTTAGAAAGGATTACAGTCTACTCCTTTAGATTGCCATACTGGCCGTCTTTCGTTCGTAATAGAGAAGGATAAGTTTAGTAAATCAGTCTGAAATTACAGAGACATTGTACATCTAGGCGGCCGGCCGAAGAATTAATATATATATTACCTAGCTTCAATTCGGCTACTATCTATAAACCTTGAAAAAGATCCTAAGTGTTGCGAAACATGTGTCGGCTGAAGTCACACATTTTATTGGACTATGAAAGTCTCTTAAAGAAAGCTCATGAAACAAATCTGTTAAACAAACACTGAAGTTTGAACTTTGAGGAACTTTGTTTGCATATAGGCTAGAAGCCTATTCGCTTAATGACTCGAGATTGTTAATGAAATAAATATTGGGTGTACTATATCTTTGTTGTATCGCTTAATGAATCGAGATTGTTAATTAAATAAATATTGGGTGTACTATATCTTTGTTGTATAGGATATGTATACGGCAAGAGTATTTTACTTCAAAGCGCTGGTGCCTTGGTCCATGTCTTTTGGTTTTGGATATAAAAAATGAGATCAGCGAGGTAACTGACCCATTGTAGAGCACCAGGAATGGACATTTCAAACTTCTCTGTTAGTTCGAGTCTATCAATCTGATGAAGAAGAGATGAATTTACAGCAACCCAACAGCCAAAACAGTAGCACAATTCAGCTACATCCCCACTTCCAACAGCCAACTCCTTAAATGTACAAATTCTTCTCACAACCCCACGAACCACATTCCTCTAAGAAGTCCACCAAATAAACCTTCCAAATCAGTGGGGAGGTCCAATGTCACCGCCTTCTTTAAAAATAAAGATAAAAACAGAAAGAAAACCACGACAAAACTTTGACAAATGTCCAACTCAAATTATTTTTTACAATTCTTACTGCATGCTCAATCACCTTTCAACAACCATACCACACCGCAAACCTTAAGATTTTGACATCATCAACTACACCCCCCCACTGCTTTCCTCCAAGATTAAATCACACTCCTCACTGAACTTTGTACACCAATCATCACCCCTTCCATACCCCACCACAAACCCTCTGTGTTACTACCACACAGACTAGCAGAGAAAGCCAGAGCACCACATGCCAACATTCTCATAGTTTCTTAACACAGTGTGGGTAGATCACTGTCGCCCACGCCACTCCCCATCACCATCTCTCAACCACCCTCAACGCATGTGAAACACTGACTTTAGGAAAGTTCAGTGAAGAGTTTGAAAGACGAACTCCTAAGGATCCAGTCGTAGAATTTTAGAAATCATGGAACTTTTTTTTAGAAGTCAAAATACATCATTGCTTACAATTTTAGAAGGAAACAAATTAGATCCGAAAATCCAGGACGTCAATATCTGGATGAGGTGCCAATCAGAATCCCCATGCCTCATGGTTTTAAATTTCAGGAGCAAAATTGTTGTGTGCTAAGCAGTCATATAAGAGGGTAAAAGGTGCTACATAAATGCAGCTATTCGGTTAGTGACAGATGCATAGGGTACTCACCCCTGAAGAGTCGGATAAGGAGCCCGATGTGTAGGATCTTTCTCGCGGCACGGGGGACCTACAAACAAAAGACAAAATGTTTCAGACAATGGCTTGGAAATTTGCTCAAGGACCTGGTTGAGAAAGTCCTGCTGTTGAGGGAAGATCAAAGAAAGAGGTGGTGATATCCGGGGGAGTAGTACATGACAGAAGCACTCGACGGGTGGGTTTGAAGAGAGACCATTAGTTGGATTGGTTTTGCTCTTATGCACACAAGTCACTAGAAATGCTCTTTTTTCTAGTGATAGACCTGCTGCTAGCTCAGAGTAGTCCATTTATGAATGCCTGTCCAAACACATGATGGCGGCTGGGGTGAGGGCATTTGGGTCTAGTCCTGTCTTGAGTTACATAATCGCTAATACCTTAGCAGGTGTAAGGGCTGTGGCTCCTGGACAGAGTTGGGCTATATCACACCTGACCCCTGATGCCCGCTCAGGTGAATGAGTGCAGACAGGCACTGAGACCTATCTCAGGGGATCTGGTGGACCCTGGACCATAGTTGTGTTATGTGGTAGCTGACCCTGGACGTCCTCACAGGTGAATGAGCTCAAGCACTGAGGTCTGTCTCAGGGGGTCTTGTAGACTCTGGACCACAGTGGTGTTATGTGGTAGCTGACCCTGGGTGTCAACTCGTGTTACTGATCTCGGGGTCTTGGGTCAACAAGACCAATAATCTCCCTATAGATCTTTGGTTACAGAAGCAGGCACTGAGAGCTAGCTATGTAATATTATATCGGGCCCATGTAATGTTGTACCTCTAACACCTGGACATGTGAAGTTGAAACGCTATTGCTTTCTCTGGTGGCACAGTGCCTTCAGAAAGATTGGGGTCTCTTCTTCATTAATTGCCCGTCCGTGTTTCCTTCATGGATCACAGTCAGTCTCTACATACTGTGTGGAAAAGCCACTCTTTTGGTAGCTATTTGCTCATCCTTTTTCCACTGACTGATGATTTTACCGCTGGTGTTTCTCTGGTTGTCATCTCTTCTTCCCCTCCTCTCATATGCTGGAGAGAGAGAGACTGGCCCCTGCCTTTGCAAGGCATCTGTTAGCACACTAGAACCCCTATACGCTACTTGTCATCTCAATTCCAGTCTCTTCGGAAAGTGATGCAACCACGATCTAAACTTATGATGATTATATAAAGCTGTAAAAATAAAATAAATAACCATCTTTTGTAGTGTTGGTGTGGTCATTGATGTCTAGCTAGTCTTGTGCAAAGTAGGGACCTCCTCTTGTCAGGCGTTTTTATGAGCAGGGTGGTGCTTACATTTCTGTAGGAGTCAAAACAAAAATTCAAAAATATTCTTATATCGGACAGTCCTTCTCTAGATTAAAGGTGGTTATATTCTGGCTCTTCCCACCAGGGAATGGTCAATCTGCTGAAAAGAAAGCATTAATTGTGGTCTGCATAGGACACTATATTGAAATCACAATGTTCTATTACTTTGAACAAAGGTGCCACGTAAATATTAAATAAGGTGGGACTGAGTGCTGAGCCTTGAGAAACCCCATGTTTCAGCTCTTTACAGCCTGAGGGAAAGGGGGGTGTGGCAGCCTGCACCCTATCAGCCAGAAAGTTTTGGAGCTATTGCTTGGCTCTACTGACCACACCTGCGAGCTCCAGGCGTTCCAACAGAATACTGCAGAAACGGTATCAAAAGCTGCCGATGAATCTACAAGAATCACAAAATCTTTCTTTCCTGGGTCAAGATTGTATTTTATTAACACCGAGACCACCAAAAGGGCTACTTCAGTACTAAACCTGGGGCGGAAGCCTGTTTGCGTAGTATACAAGATGTTGCTGCTCTCATTAAACTTGGAAAGATGTTTGTTCACCAGTTTTTTCCCAAATTTTTCTGTAAATCGGGGGGCAGAGAAATTGGCCTAAAAATTGCTCAAGATGGAAGGATCAGCAATTAGCATCAAGAGAGGCAGGACCTGTGCTTTTGTCCAATAACGAGGCATAGATCCTGATTCCAATGATGTATTAAACAACTTTTAAGGACTAAATTCACTACTAAAGCCGCCAGTTTTAGAATTAGTGGTGGTGTTGGGGGGAGGGGATCCAAAGATGGCCCAGAACCCGCATTACAAATAGCTGATTCAGGATCACCCACAGAAATAGGCTCAACGGTGTTCAGTCTCAAGCCATCCCTCATGGACTGACCACTAGGGTCATTGTCAGAAATACCAACCTTCATCTGACTATGAAAGTGGGAGTAAATGCCCTCTACCTTCTTGTGGGATTACTCAGAGAGCTTGTCACAGAAAGACTGCCAGGCCAGAATTTTTGGTTGATTGGAGGCTGTGGATAGGAAAGATTGGACAACCTTAAATATATCCCTTGCCCTATGTTTAATTTTATCATCTGATATTCTTTCGGGAAAACTTTGAAGTCTGTTTTATAGCCCGCTCTGGCTTCCTCGTCCTGCTGCTTCCTACATTTTCTTTCCAGTTGTTTGCAATTACATTTTTCCTCCTGCAACCCAGGGGAAAACCAGGGCACAGAAGGCTGTTGTCTGGGGTAATTTTTCAATAGCCTGCCATTAGGATGTGTTGAAAGTCAAAAAGTCAGTCTCTAAATTCCTATTCAGCCTAATCCAAGAGGGCCCAAGGCCTCTGGCAGATGTTTACTGATATATAACGGGATGCCATTCCCTCTGAAAGGTTCCTAGCCTTGGTGTATACTTCGCCCAAAGATCCCAAACAAGAGGTTGTAAAACTCTGAGGCCCAATTGTTTCCTTTAATATGTTGCCTTTTCCATAGGCCCATCTCAGGGATTTGGACTCAGGTGAGGCCTAGTTTTGGTATAGATTACCACCTACACAGGCCCATTTCAGAGGCCTGAATTCCTCGGTGTATGCTACCATAGGTCTATATCCCAGGAGTCTGGACTCTAGTGAAACCTAGCCTATGTGTATGTTATCTCTTCGTTGGGCCCATCCCAAGAGTGGGGAGTCAGGTGAGTC
Source organism: Triturus cristatus (assembly GCF_964204655.1). Lineage (NCBI taxonomy): Eukaryota > Metazoa > Chordata > Amphibia > Caudata > Salamandridae > Triturus > Triturus cristatus. Next base: position 1,204,471,704 of record NC_140593.1, on the reverse strand, counting down.
CTAGTCTTGGTGTATGCTACCTTAAGCCCTTCTCAAGGGTCTGGAATCCGGTGAGGCCTAGTCTTGGTGTATGCTACGATAGGTCTATCCTAGGAGCCTGGACTCTGGTGAAGCATTGCCTCTGTCTATGTTACCTCTTCATTAGGCCCTTCTCAGGGTTCTGGACTCAGGCAAGGCCTAGCCTCAGTGTATGTTACCTCTCCATTAGGCCCTTCTCAGGGTTCTGGACTCAGGCAAGGCCTAGCCTCAGTGTATGTTACCTCTTGATTAGGCCCTTCTCAGGGTTCTGGACTCAGGCAAGGCCTAGCCTAGGTGTATGTTACCTCTTCATTAGGCCCTTCTCAGGGATCTGGACTCAGGCAAGGCCTAGCCTCAGTGTATGTTAGCTCTTCGTTAGGCCCTTCTAAGGATTCTGGACTCAAGCGAGGCCTAGCCTCAGTGTATGTTACCTCTTCATTAGGCCCTTCTCAGGGTTCTGGACTCAAGCGAGGCCTAGCCTAGGTGTATGTTACCTCTTCATTAGGCCCTTCTCAGGGATCTGGACTCAGGCAAGGCCTAGCCTCAGTGTATGTTAGCTCTTCATTAGGCCCTTCTCAGGGTTCTGGACTCAGGCAAGGCCTAGCCTCAGTGTAAGTTACCTCTTCATTAAACCCTTCTCAGGGTTCTGGACTCAGGCAAGGCCTAGACTAGGTATATGTTACCTCTTCATTAGGCCCTTCTCAGGGTTCTGGACTCAAGCGAGGCCTAGCCTCAGTGTATGTTACCTCTTCATTAGGCCCTTCTCAGGGTTCTGGACTCAAGCAAGGCCTAGCCCAGGTGTATGTTACCTCTTCATTAGGCCCTTCTCAGGGATCTGGACTCAGGCAAGGCCTAGCCTCAGTGTATGTAACCTCTTCATTAGGCCCTTCTCAGGGTTCTGGACTCAGGCAAGGCCTAGCCTCAGTGTATGTTACCTCTTCATTAGGCCCTTCTCATGGTTCTGGACTCAGGCAAGGCCTAGCCTAGGTGTATGTTACCTCTTCATTTGGCCCATCTCAGGGGTATGGACTCAGGTGAGTCCTACTCTTGGTATATGCTATCTCGTCCATAAGCCCTTCTAAGGGGTCTGGACTCAGGTGAGTCCTACTCTTGGTATATGCTATCTCGTCAAAAGACCCTCCTCAGGGGTCTGGACTCAGGTGAGTCCCAATTTTGGTATATGCTATTTTTGTCCATAGGCCCATCTCAGGGGTCTGGACTAAGTTTAGTCCTACTCTTGGTATATGCTATCTCGTCCATAAGCCCATCTCAGGGGTCTGGACTCAGGTGAGTCCTACTCTTGGTATATGCTATCTCGTCAAAAGACCCTTCTCAGGGGTCTGGACTCAGGTGAGTCCCAATTTTGGTATATGCTATTTTTGTCCATAGGCCCATCTCAGGGGTCTGGACTAAGTTTAGTCCTACTCTTGGTATATGCTATCTCGTCCATAAGCCCATCTCAGGGGTCTGGACTCAGGTGAGTCCCAATCTTGGTATATGCTATCTCGTCGAAAGGCCCTTCTCAGGGTTCTGGACTCAGGTGAGTCCCAATCTTGGTATATGCTATCTCGTCCATAGGCCCTTCTCAGGGGTCTGGACTCAGGTGAATCCCAATATTGGTATATGCTATCTGTAGGAAGGTGGGATCTGACTGCATGTTTGCCCCCACTTTTTTCCTGGTGTTTTGCTGGTTTTTGACTTAGTTTGTCTGGGATCCTGCTATTCAGGACCTCAGCCTATCTGCTTTCCCATTTAAATTGATTACCAGTACTTTAGGTACACTCCAGATTGGATTCTGGGGTACCCTTATAAGTCCCTAGTATATGGTATACTATGTATCCAGGGCATAGGTACCCCAGAGGCCTACCAGGGGCTGCAGCATGTATTATGCCACCCCTGGGAAGCCATCCAAAATGACACAACAGGACTGCTACAGCAGCCTGTGTAAGGTGGTGCATGCACCCCTTACTGAGATATAGGTTCACTATATCTCTCCATATCACTGCACATATAAACCTTATGGCAGGCCTTACCAATCCTGAAGGCAGGGTGCTGGGTTTTATGTGAGAGGGTGCCCATGCATGAGCAGAACCCCTCTGCAGCCTTCGGAACCTTTATTCTGGGGTTGTTTGTGATGCAGCCAAACCATATACTCTTAAGTGGATTATAACCTCGCGGTAAATGCTAACTTTGGGATGGTTGCATGCAAACATGTCGTGTTTGGTGTCAAACACCTTGGAATCATACCCCCACACCAGTAACTGGTGTGGTAGTATGATCCCACCCTTCTAGAATGAGAACCATGACAGCACCGGTATACCCGGTACCAGCTTAACAGACCCTGGCATCAAAAAATGGATGCTGCCAGCAACTGACATGAGTCTGCCCTCCTGCTGCTGGATGAAACTCCGGCAGGGGAGGCCTGGACAAAAGGTTTCCTGTCACAGGGAGGTGTCACCACCTCCCAGACAGGCTTTAGTGTATTGGGGCTGGGTGGGTGCAATCCAAGAGTGCTTTGAAGTCTGCACTGAGGGCACATTTGGTGTCCTTGTGCATAGTCCAGCTCAAACCGGTTGCAGGGGCCCTGGCACGAAACTGAACAAAGGAAATGGGTGTAGCCACCACTCTTTCCTGACCCTCCCATAGGTGGGTCCCTAGAGTTTGTCCCACCCCTTCCTTGGGTATAAGATAGGAACCCCAGGCTACAGGACTTTAGATTACACCTGAAAGAAACTCTGATACATAATCCTGGAACTTCGACGATCTACAAGGCGCTAGATGACTGAAGAATCTCACTCGGAGTAAAGGAGTTACTCCCCTGCAAGGCAGGCACCTAAGACGCATCTGACCGGTTTGCATCTCTGAAGCTCCCGCCAGACTCCAAAGAATTTGCAACACAGGAGGTGGGTTCCCAGACTTCCCAGAGGCCGACTCGAGCTCCCAGCAAAGCGGAGACCCGTAGCCTACGCGGGGACCGTGGAACCGGAACCTCTGGACACCGTGCACATTTGCATGCTTCTCGTCGATTGTTGAGGCTGTGCTTTGGGCTACTTGTAGTCCACACCGAGCAGTGTCTCCACCGAAGATTACTGGCTTACACTCACCGAGTGACCCGTGGGCTGGTATTGTGTGATTCCTCTTGAGGTCCCTTCGCGATCCCTGGTCCACTGTCTGGTGGGTCCCTGTGAAGGCAACTCTAACTTTAATTGGGCTTACCTGGTTGCTCCAGACGTGCCCTGACACTCCATCGCTTGTAGAGTCCCCAGGACCTTGCTGGTCCGCACCAAAGCATCTTTTCTCTTCCTGTGTGGGTTGGGTTGCTGTTGCCAAGGCTTGTTGGGTTCAATCCGAGCACCGACACCACAGCACCCGACATCCTTCGTGGGACAGCTCGAATTCAGCTCCTGGTCGTCGTCGACGCCTCCTGGTCCTCGTGGCTGCAGAGTTAAGCTTCACCTCTTCGCACCTGAAACACCCGACATCGGTGGACATTCGTCTATCGTGCCCCTGGTCACTGGCAAGTTACCCAGACTCTGTCCCCTCTGCTTTCAGGTTCTTCTGATCTTCAATCCAGGCTTGGATCACACCGGACACTTTTCTTCTTCCCGGCAGAAGCACTTTGCAGCAGGTGGCCATTGAAATCAACGACAATTCCCGACTCCATTTGACACCTATGCACCCGACTTCCCTGGGTGAGGTTGTGAGAAAGTGGGTTTCTGTTGCAGTAAACTCCCCCCCCCCTATTTTTGTTGCCAGACGACTGAAGCTCTTTGACTTGATGTTCTCTGGGGCCCTACCAATCAGGACCCCAGGGTCTGTGTCCTCTCCCCAAAACAAAACCCAATTGACAGCTCTGGCCACAGATAGGTCCCTGGTAAATGGTACCCCATGTAGCCAGGGCACTGTGACCAGAGAAGGCTCCTAAGGGCTGCAGCACCAATTGTGCCACCCTTAGATGCCCTGTACCCTGGCACACACACTGCCTTTGCAGGCAGAGTGTCTGGGTGCAGAACAAAACAAAAAGACGACATGGCACACATCCCTGTGTGCCATGCCCACAAACTACTGCCCTGGCATACATTAGTCACCCCTCTAGCTGGGTGCCCTATAACAGTGGTGAGGGTAAAGGTGCATGAACCCTGTACCCCTACAGTGCCCAGGTCCATTCTTGGGCCCTGTAAGTGCAGTGCTGCCACTAAGAGTAAATGGTGCTGGGAGGTTGTCATTACAAACTCCACAGCACCATAATGGCTGCACTAAAGACTGGGAAGTTTGGTATCAAGCTTATCAGCACATTAAACCCACACTGATGCCAGTGTGTGATTTAATGCAAAATGCACAGCAGAGGGAATCTTAGAGATGCCCCTTGAAACTTGACCAACTCCCAGTGACCTGACTGAGTGGCTGTGCAGGCTGCCCCCACCAGACATGTTTCTGGACCCCTGGGTCAGGAGCTTGCTGCTCTCAGCGGCCTGAAACAATGCACATCCTGGGACGAGGTGCCAAGCCTCCTCCCCCAGGATGGGCAGGGTTCACGAAGGAGAAGCTTCAAAGGCATGCTGCATTTGTGAACTTCTCCAGACCACTTGCTGTGCTCAGCAACTGGTCCCCACTGGTTCTACCCCCCACTTTGGGCGGGAGACCCGGTGGGAAAACCAAAGTGAGGAAGAGAGGTGGGCCCACCTCTGCCAACTCCACCCCTAAGGTGGGGGAGGCGAGGTGAAGCACGACCTTGAGTCCCCGCCATCTTGAGGATAGGGGGACCCAGCCAACCAGGGACAGGCTCCTGCCCCCCTCTCACTGGAGAGTGGCAGAATAGGGAGTGTACCCACCCAGGGAAGGGACCCACTGGTCCCTGCCCTTTACCTACCTGTAACGCCCCTAAATGTAGTATTTAGGGGCACCCTGAACCATCCTTCCTCAGATCCAGCAACCACAAGAAAAGAAGAAGAAGGACGAGAAGCCGTGCAGAGCTAACAAGAGGACGACACCCACTGACTTGGCCCCAGCGCTAAAGGCCTGTCTCCCCTCGAACCTGCAAAACCCGGGCATGTCCAGCGGCCAGCAACCTCAGAAACCCCAGAGGACTGGCCTGCATTCACTCTCCAAGCTTTTTCTCCCATGAACACCAGACGTGTTTGAACTGCAGCTTCTGGTGCCAGCCAGAAACCGCGAATCCAGCACACTCTGCACCCACCGAGCCCGGCCTGTGATTGAGTCAACAAACACCACGAGGAGGTCCCACCGGCGATCCTGACCCGAGATCCGGCGACCCCTGACCTGCATCAAGCCTCCAGACGACGCCTGCAGCCTCAATCCAGGAGACTTCCCCTACTGCGACCAGAGCGGGCAAGAAAATCCGACGTCTGAAGGCACCCCTGCACCCGACGCCCCACGGTCTTGTGTGCCCAACCCAGTGGTGCCTAACCATCCCTCTACATCCCAACTTACCCCTCGAAGTGGTGATCACTCCTGGAAGATCTTCGTCCCCGAGACTGCAGTGTTTCTTTGTCCCGGAGAATCACCATTGAAGTCAACAGGGCACCCGACCTCAAAACTACACCCTGCACCCGGCTGCCCTAGCGCCACTGAGGGTGCCCCTTTGGTGCTAACTTGGTCCCCAACGTGCCCTGAGCTTAACCCTATGAGCTTTGCTCCCACAACCTCGTGGCCTGCTTGCCAGCAGCCACCAACGAGAGCCCTCCTATCCTCCTTAGGATAACATTGGGCCTCAACACTCTGCACTCGGCCGCCCTAGTGCCACTGGGGGTGAAACAACAGTGCATCACTGACCCTGGGAGACCTCTGAGTCTAACCCCAGAACCCTAACTCAAAAGACCGATTACTTACCTTGAAACCGATCACTATTTTCCTCATAGGATAACATTGACACTTTTTCTCTCAAAAAGATTTTGTCGACTTTTGAAAACTGCAAATATTCCTTAAAAATCAGCCGATTAACCAAAACGCATTTTCTCAACTGTTTTCAGGAAATGTCCAGGTGCTGAATCCAGGATCCAGCACTGAGTAAGAAAAAGTAACGATAACGTAACTTACTGGCTAAGTGAATTTCCTCCCATAGGATAACATTGGTGATTCTATGTGAAAAAGTTTCTCTGTCAACTTTTGAAATAGAAGAATTTTCTTTAAAAATAGTACAAACTACAAAAACGTAATTACTTACCTGTTTTAAGTAGATGTCCCACTGCTGAATCTAGGAGTCCAGCACTGGATTACAAAAGTAACACAAAAGTAACTTACCTGCTAAGTGAATTTCCCCCCATTGGATAACATTGGTGATTCTAGGTGAAAAAGTTTGTCAACTTTTGAAATATAATAATATTCCTTTAAAATCATACCTTTAACCAAAACGCATTTACTCACCTGTTTTCAGGAAATGTCCCAGGGCTGAATCTAGGATCCAGTCCTGTGGTTAGAAAAGTAATCTGAAAAGTAATTAACTGCATTTTACTTAAAAAGCCCATTCAATTGAATGTACTATACCTGCAATGTGTTGCAAACTGCTTTCTTAAACCTGTAATCAAAACCAGTACCAGTTATACTGCAATTCTGAACTGTGTTCAAACAAGTCAATTACTACTGCAAAGTATTTATATCCTTACCTGTACCAGGCTTGCTTGGTTCTAGAAATAAAACAACAGTATATTTTGTTATATAAAACAATTGGCCTACAGTTCAGTTCTTGAGTGTGTGAATTCATTTGCTGACTGAGGGTGTACATCAAATGTTTTACACTGTCCTCTGATACTGCCTTACTGCTCGACCAAGCTACCACTTTAGAGAGTAAGCTTCTATCTAACTTTAACATCTGCCAAACCTCTGGAGACTCTTGGACTCTATACACACTGTCCCTCACTTTGGTGCAGTATATTTAGAGCCAGTTTCTTACAGAGGTAACTTGAGTACTCCGTGCTCCCGTGGGTGTTGGCCCTAGAACCCCCAAAGTCTAAAGGAATTTGCTCAAAGTCCTCTCCTAAGTGTCCTTAACTTCTAAAATTCCAACTGCGACTTTCCCATAGAATAGTACGGAGCTCGCGCCTGTGTTCTCACACTGCACGCGTCCCCCGAGGGTCTCCCGTGTCACTACCATGGGTGGTTCCTTGGGGTCCCAGCGATTCTACGTGCTCTAGGCACTGTGTCTAGTCAAGTCGTGGTTCTTATACCACTTTCTTAATATATGGTTTGGTCCCCCCGGGGTCCATTGTATATTGTGCTATTTACTGTCGTTTTAGAACTGTAGTATTGTGTATCTTGGACTCTAATCTCATAAAGAGATTAGTAGTGAGTGTTTAGAAATAAATACATATATTTTAGATATATACCTTGTGTGGTTCTCCTTTCATTTAGTGATTCAAGAGCTTATAATCTGGTAAACCAAGCTGCTTTACACTCCTTCAAGACTTAGGCTGCTCTCCATAGCTACAACTAGGATAGCTTTCAATAAAGGTTGTCTTTAAACCTATCATCAATAAGGGTTGTTTGGACTGGTGCAATGTGCCCACTATAACTAGTGGACAGCATATACCAGGCCAACTTCTCACATTGGTGTGCAGCGGTTGGATTCAAGCTTTCTATTGGTTTACCAGATAATCTCTTTGAGTGGCTAACTGAAAACCACTATAGGTACATAGGTACATATAAATCAAGTTTAGAATAAAGTAAGTTCTACTGAACTTGGAGTTGGGTTAGCAAAGGGACCAGCACACCCCTTTTCCCCAACTCAAGAGAGTCTAATAGCTCCCACTAGGTTAGGTAGGTGCAACACCTCACTACTCTAGTATGTCTTCAAGACCTGAAGCCAGTGGCTCCTTGTCATGCAAGTATGACCATCTCACATTCGTGGAATTGAGAAACATGTGTACAGCTAGGAAGTTGAAGACAGGGAGGAGTGCAAACACTCAACGCCTCATGGAGGCTCTGCTTTTAGATGATCTCAGAAAGACCCCAGGGTCTGATGAGGCAGGCAAGTTAGGTGGGGCAGCAGAAGAGGAAAGGTCAAGAGGTGATAACACCTATGACCAGGACTCTGAAGCTGACCAGGAAGATCAAGATGATTCAAACCTGGAAAATCCAATCCATCCTGAAGGTGAGGAAGAAGGCCTCAGTGGCCTTCTCCATACCCCACCTGGAAGGGTTGGTGGTGGGCCAAGAAGATCAAGATCTCCTTCTCTGGAGTCTAATCATTCTGGTACATCAGTAGGGACCTCTGTCTCTCATAGGTCCATTTTCCCTCACCAGAGGGAGTCCTCTTATGAGAGATAGTGCAGACTGCTTGAGTTTGAGAGAGCTAAGCTTAGGATCAAGAGCGAGCAGTTGGCATTAGATAGGGAATCCCTGGAGCTCCAGAGAGCTTCAAAAAGATTGGGGCTAGAGTCCCATGGTGGCAGCAATAGTGTCCCTAGAGGTAGAGAACATACTCATGACCATAGGAACCTGAACAAGATTGTCCCTCCCTACCAGAGTGGGGATGACATCCACAAATGGATAACTGCACTGGAAAGGGCCTGTAAAGTACAGAGGGCCCCTCAGGAGCAGTGGGCATCAATCTTGTGGCTCCGCTTTGCAGACAAAGGTAGAGACAAGCTCCTCACTGTTAGAGAAGAGGATGCTGACAATTACAAAGTATTGAAGAGTGCTCTGATTGATGAGGTTGGCCTAACCACTGAACAGTACAGGTTGAAGTTCAGAGATACCCAAAAGGCTCAGACTCAAGACTGGGTTGACTTTGTAGATTGTGCTACTAAGGCTCCGGAAGGTTGGATACATGGCAGCAAAGTGCATGACTTTTTAGGATTGTACAATTTGATTATGAGGGAGCAGATCCTTAATAATTGTCAAAACCAGCTTTTACACCAGTACCTGGTGGACTCTGATCTTACCTCTCCCCAAAAATTGGGAAAGAAGGCAGACAAATGGGTCAGAACCAGAGTAAAGCCAAAGAATCAGGGTGGTGACCAGAAGAAAGATTCTTCCAAGACCCAAGAGAAAGGTGGGGATAAATCAAAAGATAAGTCCACTTCAGGGCCCCAAAAGTCCTCTTCTGGGGGTGGGCCCCAAACTCCTTCCTCCCCTGAAAAGAAACCATATTGCCATGTTTGTAAAAAGCCTGGCCACTGGAAACATTTTCCCAGTTGCCCTAGGGTTGGCAATAAAGAAAATGTTCCTCCTATCAATACTACCACTCCTCCTGGTACTACCAGTAGTAATCCCCCGGGTGGTGGTAGTGCACCCAAAACGTTAGATGCATTCTCATGGGGAACTGAGGTGGACCATAATTTGGATAGGTACCCCTCACAGGCATCCTCAGTCTGTGATGGTGGCATGGGATTTGCCACTTTTACTATAAGTCCCAATACTTTGGGCAAGTACAGACAGGAGCCCCTAATCAATGGTCAGAAGGCGTTGGCATTCAGTGACACAGGGGCTAGTGTCACCATGGTGACAGGGAACCTAGTCCCCCCTCAACAGCTTTTACCTGAGTTCAAGTACCAGGTGACCAACATTGATGGTATCAGAACAGATCATCCCATGGCCATAGTCAATCTCAGCTGGGGAGGGGTCACTGGACCACAGAGAGTGGCAGTGCCCCCAAACTTGCCTGTAGATTGCCTATGGGGCAATGGTCTGGAAATGTCAGCCTGGGCGGAAGTTGAATACCAGGCCCATTTAAAAATGTTAGGCCTCCCTGAGAGAGTTGGTGGGGCTGTGATGGCCAGAGCCCAACCCCAGGGAAATTTTGGAGTGGTGGAGCCTGAAATAATGGCCCACTCTCCTCCACAAGAGAGCACAAGGGATGAAGAAAAATCTTCTTCCCCCCAGACTATGGGTAAGGGTCAGCCTCCTCAGGGAACTGATCCTACCCCTAGTGAAGGAACTGCCCCAGAGGTAGTCAGGCCTGTCCTGGCAACATCCCTGATGGCAGGGGACCCTTCCAATGTGGTACCCAGTCTGGAGCAGGTAACCTGCCCCTCTCTACCCTACCTCAGTCAACCCAGGGCTGCAGAGGTCAGGGAGGTCAGTGGACCCCACTGGGCCCCCTGTCCAGAGGAACCCCCCCATCAGCAGATTAGGGGCACCCAGTCAAGGAGCCCTAGCCAGGTGAAAATTCCTCAATCCACTGAGGGATCCCCCTTACCTTTGGGTAGGGACCTTCCCCAGATGGTCTCTGTTAGGCAAAGGCAAACCTGGGACCAAAAGGTTCCAAACCTACCATGTCCCCCCAGTGTTCCAACCAAAGGGACCCAACCCCCAGCTGGAAACAGCCAAAGGTTGACCCTTAGGGCCAGATACAACTCAGTCATGGAAAGAAAGGCCACCATGGTGACCAGTGATCTGAGAAAGCTGAAACCAACTTTATTAGGGCCTCACTTCTCTACTCAGCCACCCCACCAGCCTTTTACTTTGCCAAAACACACTACAGGTTGTAACTCCAAATGGTGAGGATCATCCCATACCCTTGCGGTTAGGGACTGCTTAGTGGACCATAAGACAGGGGGTAACCATGCTAGTGCAGGTTCTTCCTTATATGGCCACTTAGTCAATAAAGGCTCAACTGGCCAAGGTTAGCCTTATCTCCTTGCGTTTGGGGGGGGGGGGGGGGGGGGGTTATGTAGGAAGGTGGAATCTGACTGCATGGTTGCCCCTACTTTTTTCCTGGTGTTTTGCTGGTTTTTGACTTCGTTTGGCCGGGATCCTGCTATTCAGGACCCCAGCCTATCTGCTTCCCCCTTTAAATTGATTACCAGTACTTTAGGTACACTCCAGATTGGATTCTGGGGTACCCTTATAAGTCCCTAGTATATGGTATACTATGTACCCAGGGCATACGTACCCCAGAGGCCTACCAGGGGCTGCAGCATGTATTATGCCACTCCTGGGAAGCCATCCAAATGACACAACAGGACTGCTACAGCAGCCTGTGTAAGGTGGTGCATGCACCCCTTATTGAGATATAGGTTCACTATATCTCTCGATATCACTGCACATATAAACCTATCAGTCACCCCTATGGCAGGCCTTACCAATCCTGAAGGCAGGGTGCTGGGTTTTATGTGAGAGGGTGCACATGCATGAGCAGAGCCCCTCTGCAGCCTCCGGGGTTGTTTGTGATGCAGCCAAACCATATACTCTTAAGTGCATTATAACCTCGCGGTAAATGCTAACTTTGGGATGGCTGCATGGAAACATGTTGTGTTTGGTGTCAAACACCTTGGATTCATACCCCCACATCAGTAACTGGTGTGGGAGTATGATTCCATCCTTCTAGAGGTAGAACCATGACAGCACAAGTATACCCGGGACCAGCTTAACAGACCCTGGCATCACAAAATGGATGCTGCCAGCCACAGACACAAATCTGCCCTCCTGCTGCTGGACGAAACTCCGGCAGGGGAGGCCTGGACAATAGGTTTCCTGTCACAGGGAGGTGTCAGCACCTCCCAGACAGGCTTTAGTGTATTGGGGCTGGGTGGGTGCACTCCAAGAGTGCTTTGAAGTCTGCACTGGGGGCACATTTGGTGTCCCTGTGCATAGTCAAGCTCAAACCGGTTGCAGGGGCTACCAACCCCTGCTCTGGCGCGAAACTGGACAAAGGAAATGGGTGTAGCCACCCCTCTTTCCTGACCCTCCCATAGGTGGGTCCCTAGAGTTTGTCCCACCCCTTCCTTGGGTATAAGATAGGAACCCCAGGCTACAGGACTTTAGATTACACCTGGACGAAATTCTGATACATAATCCTGAAACTTCGACGATCTACAAGGCGCTAGATGACTGAAGAATCTCCCTTGGAGTAAAGGAGTTACTCCCCTGCAAGGCAGGCACCTAAGACGCATCTGACCAGTTTGCATCTCCGATGCTCCCGCCAGACTTTGCAACACAGGAGGTGGGTTCCCAGACTTCCCAGAGGCCGACCCGAGCTTCCAGCAAAGCTGAGACCCGTAGCCCTCGTGGGTACCGTGCACATTTGCAAGTGCATATGCTTCTTGTCTATCCTTGAGGCTGTGCTTTGGGCTACTTGTAGTCCACACAGAGCAGTGTCTCCACCGAAGATTACTGGCCTACACTCAAGGAATGACCCATGGGCTGGTATTGTGTTATTCCTCTCGAGGTCCCTTCGCGATCCCTGGTCCGTCGACTGGTGGGTCCCTGTGAAGGCAACTCTAACTTTAATTGGGCTTACCTGGTTGCTACAGACGTGCCCTGACTCTCCATCGCTTGGAGAGTCCCCAGGACCTTGCTGGTCCACACAGAAGCATCTTTTCTCTTCCTGCGTGGGTTGCTATTGCGAAGGCTTGTTGGGTTCAATCCGAGCACTGACACCGCAGCGCTCGACATCCTTTGTGTGACAGCTCGAATCCAGCTCCTGGTTGTCGTCAACGCCTCCTGGTCCTCGTGGCTGCAGAGTCAAGCTTCACCTCTTCGCACCTGAAACACCCGACATCAGTGGGCATTCGTCTATTGTGCCCCTGGTCACTGGCAAGTGACCCAGACTCTGTCACCTCTGCTTTCAGGTTCTTCTGATCTTCGATCCAGGCTTGTATCACACCGGACACTTTTCTTCTTCCCGGCAGCAGCATTTTGCAGCAGGTAGCCATTGAAATCAACGACAATTCCCGACACCATTTGACACCTATGCACTCGGCTTCCCTGGGTGAGGTAACTTGAGTACTCCGGTGCTCCCGTGGGTGTTGGCCCTAGAACCCCCTAAGTCTAAAGGGGTTTGCTCAAAGTCCTCTCCTAAGTGTCCTTAACTTCTAAAATTCCAACGCAACTTTCCCATAGAATAGTACGGGGCTCGCGCCTGTGTTCTCACACTGCACACGTCCCCTGTGGGTATCCTGTGTCACTACCGTGGGTAGTTCCTTGGGGTCTATGTGCTCTAGGCACTGTGTCTAATCAAGTCGTGGTTCTTATACCAATTTCTTAATATATGGTTTGGTCCCCCTCTGGGGCCCATTGTATATTGTGCTATTTACTGTCGTTTTAGAACTGTATTATTGTGTATCTTGGACTCTAATCTCATAGGTGAGTCCCAATCTTGGTATATGCTATCTCGTCCATAGGCCCATCTCAGGGGTCTGCACTGAGGTGAACCTTAATGATGGTATATGATATCTCGCTTATAGGCCCATCTCAGGGACCTGGACTGAGATGAGTCCCAATATTGGTATATGATATCTCATTCATAGGCCCTTCTCAGGGCCCTGAGCCAAGACTCTGCGCCGCCTTAACCCTTCAAGGGTCTGGGCCAGCCTCTGGGGCCTAGCCGTGTGTCTCTCCTCTTTTACACAATGCTCTTGCAAATACCTTGAACCCAGGATGTGGCTGCGGGCGTGAGGAGGACACGCCCCACTTCTCTCTCTCTCACACACGCCTTTGCAGCTGGGATGTGGTTTATAAATAGGGCCAGTTCCTGTTACTGACACTTTCCTGCTCACTTCCTTTCTACCTCCTTAGCAGATGCAGTGAAACACCAAAAACACGCTGATGACAGCGAAAGGGGCAGATGCGTCAGCTTAAGCGGCCAGGAACACAAAGCCATTTAAACTGGGTGACTTTAGAAAGTGTGCATGCTGCAGGGGCGCAGAGCGGTACCATTTACAATGATGGAGATTCAAGTGTAGTGACAAAGTGATGTATGGCCTCACTGTCGTTTCTATGGTGTATACTACTCTCGAGTATTCTCAAAAGGAGGGACGGGTGCCTGGTAGGTCCAGCATACAGGGCCCTAGTAATATTGGTGAAAACAGAGGTATGCAGTTCCTAGGGAGGGGAGGGAGAGGAAGAGGGAGAGAAGTGGACTGGGAGTGGGATAGCTCCAATAAGGAGCAAGGGCCCTCACACACCCCAAGGGGTGTCATGCTTCATCATAGGGCAGCTCCTCGTTGGGCAGGTGTTGCAATGCTTAACGGGCCCCCCAGGGGGTCTCTTTGCTGGAGGTCTTCTCTGGTTGCCGACGTGAAGCCAAAAAGAGATGTGGGGTCGTGTGTATGGTGAGAATAAGTGGGAGTTCAAAGGTGCATCTAAAAATAGCTAGGGGATTCCAAAAACAATTTTATTAGCTGTGGTGAATATTCCAAGACATGCAGACAAATTCAATAATAGATCATGCGTTGAATACTCTCTGCCAGATGAATGGTCCCTCAAGTGATGTTAGTGCTCCAGAAAATACAATCCAAATAGGGGATCTACCAAGTCAGGACTGAGGTGCATCAACAGAGCTGTGTGTGGGTCTCGGTGTGCTGGAATAGAAAGGGATGCTGCCGGTCAGAACGAAGGTGCATTGGCAGAGCTGCGTGTAGGTCTCAGTGCTGGAGTAGAAAGGGATGCTGCAAGTCAGGACTGAGGGGCATTGACAGAGCTGTGTGTGGGTCTCGGTGCTGGAGTAGAAAGGGATGCTGCGGGTCAGGACTGAGGTACATCGACAGAACTGTGTGTGGGTCTCAGCCTCGGAGTAGAAAGGGATGCTGTGGGTCAGGACTGAGGTGCATTGACAGAGCTGTGTGTGGGGCTCAGTGCTGGAGTAGAAAGGGATGCTGTGGGTCTGGACTGAGGTGCATTGACAGAGCTGTGTGTGGGTCTCGGTGCTGGAGTAGAAAGGGATGCTGTGGGTCAGGACTGAGGTGTATTGGCAGAGCTGTGTGTTGGTCTTGGTGCTGGAGTAGAAAGAGATGCTTTGGGTCAGGACTGAGGTGTATTGACGGAGCTGTGTGTGGGTCTCAGTGTGGAGTAGAAAGGGAGGTTGCTGGTAAGCACTGAGGTACATTGACAGAGCTGTGTGTGTGGGTCTCGGTGCTGGAGTAGAAAGGGATGCTGTGGGTCTGGACTGAGGTGCATTGACAGAGCTGTGTGTGGGTCTCGGTGCTGGAGTAGAAAGGGATTCTTTGGGTCAAGACTGAGGTGCATTGACAGAGCTGTGTGTGGGTCTCGGTGTGGAGTAGAAAAGGATGCTGCTGGTAAGCACTGAGGTACATTGACAGAGCTGTGTGTGTGGGTCTCGGTGCTGGAGTAGAAAGGGATACTGCTGGTAAGCACTGAGGTGCATTGACAGAGCTGTGTGTGGGTCTCAGTGCTGGAATAGAAAGGGATGCTGAAGGTCAGGACTGAGGTACATCGAGAGCGCTGTATGTGTGGGTCTCGTGCTGGAGTAGAAAGGGATGCTGTGGGTCAGGACTGAGGTGCATCGAGAGAGCTGTATGTGTGGGTCTCGTGCTGGAGTAGAAAGGGATGCTTGGGTCACAACGGAGGTTCATCGACAGAGCTGTGGGTGGATATCTGTGCTGGAGTAGAAAGGGATGCTGCAGGTCAGGACAGATGTGCATTGACAGAGATGTGTGTAGGTCTTGGTGCTGGAATAGAAAGGGATGCTGTGGGTCAGGACTGAGGTGCATTACCAAAGCTGCTTGTAGGTCTCAGTGCTGGGATAGAAAGAGATGCCGAGTGTCAGGAATGAGGTGCTCCGGCAGAGCTGCATGTGGGACTCGGTGCTGTAGTAGAAAGTGATCCAGCAGGTCTGAATTGAGGTGCATTGACAGAGCTGTGTGTGGGTCTCGCTGCTGGAGTAGAAAGAGATGCCGCGGGTCAGGAATGAGGTGCATTGACAGAGCTGAGTGTGGGTCTGGGTGCTGGAGTAGAAAGGGATGCTGTGGGTCAGGACTAAGGTGCATTGACAGAGCTGTGTCTGAGTCTCGGTGCTAGAGTAGAAAAGGATGCTGCAGGTAAGCACTGAGGTGCATTGACAGAGCTGTGTGTGTGGGTCTCGGTGCTGGAGTAGAAAGGGATGCTGCTGGTAAGCACTGTGGTGCATTGCCAGAGCTGTGTGTAGGTGTCAGTGCTGGACTAGAAAGATATGCTGCGGGTCAGGACTGAGGTACATCGACAGAGCTGTATGTGTGGGTCTCGGTGCTGGAATAGAAAAGGATGCTGCTGGTAAGCACTGAGGTGCATTGACAGAGCTGTGTGTGTGGGTCTCGGAGCTGGAATAGAAAGGGATGCTGCGGTTCAGAACTGAGGTGCATTGACAGAGCTGTGTGTGGGTCTCAGTGCTGGTGTAGAAAGGGATTCTGCGGGTCAGGAGTGAGGTGTATTGACAGAGCTGTGTGTGGGTCTCAGTGCTGGTGTAGAAAGGGATGCTGCGGGTCAGGGCTGCGGTGTATTAACAGAGCTGTGTGTGGGTCTCAGTGCTGGTGTAGAAAGGGATGCTGCGGGTTAGGACTGAGGTGCATTGACAGAGCTGCATGTGGGTCTCAGTGCTGGAGTTGAAAGGGATGCTGCTAGTAAGCACTGAGGTGCATTGCCAGAGCTGTGTGTAGGTCTCAGTGCTGGAATAGAAAGGGATGCTGCGGGTCAGGACTGAGGTACATCGACAGAGCTGTATGTGGGTCTCAGTGCTGGAGTTGAAAAGGGTGCTGCAGGTCTGGACTGAGGTTCATCGGCAGAGCTGTGGGTGGGTCTCAGTGCTGGTGTAGAAAGGGATTCTGCGGGTCAGGAGTGAGGTGCATTGACAGAGCTGTGTGTGGGTCTCAGTGCTGGTGTAGAAAGGGATGCTGCGGGTCAGGGCTGAGGTGCATTGACAGAGCTGTGTGTGGGTCTCAGTGCTGGTGTAGAAAGGGATGCTGCGAGTTAGAACTGAGGTGCATTGACAGAGCTGCATGTGGGTCTCAGTGCTGGAGTTGAAAGGGATGCTGCTGGTAAGCACTGAGGTGCATTGCCAGAGCTGTGTGTAGGTCTCAGTGTTGGAATAGAAAGGGATGCTGCGGGTCAGGACTGAGGTACATCGACAGCGCTGTATGTGGGTCTCAGTGCTGGAGTTGAAAAGGGTGCTGCAGGTCTGGACTGAGGTTCATCGGCAGAGCTGTGGGCGGGTCTCAGTGCTGGTGTAGAAAGGGATTCTGCGGGTCAGGAGTGAGGTGCATTGACAGAGCTGTGTGTGGGTCTCAGTGCTGGTGTAGAAAGGGATGCTGCGGGTCAGGGCTGAGGTGCATTGACAGAACTGTGTGTGGGTCTCAGTGCTGGTGTAGAAAGGGATGCTGCGGGTTAGTACTGAGGTGCATTGACAGAGCTGCATGTGGGTCTCAGTGCTGGAGTTGAAAGGGATGCTGCTGGTAAGCACTGAGGTGCATTGCCAGAGCTGTGTGTAGGTCTCAGTGCTGGAATAGAAAGGGATGCTGCGGGTCAGGACTGAGGTACATCGACAGAGCTGCATGTGGGTCTCAGTGCTGGAATAGAAAGGGATGCTGCTGGTAAGCACTGAGGTGCATTGCCAGAGCTGTGTGTAGGTCTCAGTGCTGGAATAGAAAGGGATGCTGCGGGTCAGGACTGAGGTACATCGACAGAGCTGTGTGTGGGTCTCAGTGCTGGAGTTGAAAAGGGTGCTGCAGGTCTGGACTGAGGTTCATCGGCAGAGCTGTGGGTGGGTCTCAGTGCTGGTGTAGAAAGGGATGCTCCAAGCCAGTTAAGAGCGAACACAACAGAGTTGGTTGTAGGCTTCCGAGCTTACATTGCATGGATGTTTCCATCAGGATTGAGGGTCACTAGAGGACCCGCTTGTGGGTCTCAGTATTGGTCAGGACTTGGGTGCAGTGGCTGATGTTCTTTGGCAAAGCGTTGTGTGTGCATTGGTTCTCGAGATGTAGGGACGCTACCGATCAAGGATGAGGTACACTGGTAGAGCTATATGTGAGGATCGCTACTGCAAGTCGGAGATGAGGGGGGAGACTAAACCCTGGCTATCCCAAAGGCCTGCTCAATGTTCCTAAAACTGTGCATAAAAATGTTGACCTGGACTGAAATCTTCTGATTGTTGCCTCTACTGTTGTTGTGGAAGGCCCTCTCCTTACTTTCCATCCTCTGCATAACTCCTTTCTTCAAGCACTGGATTAACCACTAACCTTGGGTTCTGTAGAAGTGTGCTGCTCACCATATGACACTTCAGCGCCTAGTCAGGGGCAGTAAGCGCTATATAATGCAGCTTTCAGTACCACAATAACAGGGTTTCTACTTGCCGCAGCTGCAGAAGTAGACGTGTGCGGTTGAGTTTGTGAATAACAGCGGAGTCAGGCCAAGGTGCACAGCAGAGCAGTCTGTGCATAAATTGTGAAAATGTAACAGGGCCCCAAAGTTCGTCTGTACTGATAAATGTCTCGGTAGACGAATAACAACATTTCCTAATGCCTCTTTCTTCCACCACCCACCACTTCCTGTCTGTCTTTGTCACTCTTGCAGGTTCTTTTGCATTTGTGCTGTCTCACTTAGGGCCTCATTCACAAAGGTAAACTCACACTCTGTTTGCTATTCACAGAGGGATTTAGCAGCGGCATCTTTAGTGCGGAGTCTCTGCACATAAAAAAATAGGACAGTCCTATCTTATTATATGCGGGGAGACTGCAGTCATGAAGATACAACTCGTAAATCCCTTTGTGAATAGCAAACAATTTAAAACTCACACAAAAGTGTACGTTTACCTTTCTGATTCAGGCCCAAAGTCTTTTGTCACTTTGCCACTACCAGAATGTAAAGCAGCTTGTTTTACCAGAATATCACCTCCTAAATGATTAAATGAAAGGAGAACCACATAGTGTTTATATAAAAATATGTATTTATTAATATAACGCTCCCTACTAGTCTCTACACGAGACTAGGGCATAAAGCACACAATATTTAATAAATAGACCATTCGTAAATAGCGAAATACAAAGGTGGGTTCCAGGGGGAGACCGAACCACATACTAAAAAAATGGTATAACAACAACGACTTCAATAGACACAGTGCCTAGAGCAAGTAGAATCGCTGGGACCCCAAGGAACCACCCAGAGGAGTGACACAGGGAGCCCACGGAGGACGGGTGCAGTGAGGAAACACAGACGCGTGCTCTGTACAACTTTTTGGGAGTTCAGTTTGAAACATGGGGAATATCTACTATGCGTCACAAGTGCCCGAGGTACCCATATCCATTACAATTTAGTACACGGGACAAAAAAAGGGGCAAGAGAGTACAGGCCAACACTCCGCTTGTCTACGCGGCGCCAGGGCCTCTACGCCAGAGTCTTTAAGTGCAATCCGCAAGTCACAAGCTATCGACCGCCGTCACACAGACAGTACGGATTGGTCCTGGATTCCCACTGTCCTGAATAACAAAACTACCTAACCCTGATTTAAACTCTACTGAGATTTTGCGGAACCTGATGTTCTCCCAGAATGTAAAAAAGAAGCCCATAGTGTTAATTTGTTGGTGGAATGTGCACGGCTTTCGAGAAATGGCCCATGATCATGAAACCCAAGCCTTTTTTCTACGACATGACATCATTCTGATCCAGGAGTCCTGGAAATTAAGGTCGACGCCAATACCAGGCTTCAAAGAACATCAAATATAGGCTGAAAGCCTTTCCACGCATGGCCACCCCCGTGGTGGATTATCGACATATGTAACTCTCAAGTTTAACTGGGCATCTGAGGAGATAGACGTGGGCCTGAAGTGGGTCCAAGTGATTAGAATCACTGAAAACCAGTCACCGGGAACGGAACCGTGGGAACTGATAATACTCAATGTCTACATCCACCCTGACAGACAGTCACAAAAAGAAAAACACGTGACCTTGTTATCACTCATTAAGTTCATGCAAAGGACTTATTTACAACACCCACTGGTTATTTCCGGGGACTTTAACAACGTTCTTATTGATCAAAACAAGACGAAGGTAAAGATAAAAGCAAACAGCGGAGGAAAAAAGTTAGCATCCAGCTTAAATGACTATGGACTGACAATACTAAATGGAAATTCTAAGAAGGATAGGCCGGCAGCCGCCACATATTTATGTGGCAGGGTACACTCAATAATTGGCTATACTATAATAAGCAATGAGTTAATCTCCAGCATTGAAGCGTTTGGAATAGAACATCGAGCCAAAAGTGACCATCTCCCCCAAATAATAAGTCTGAGTATTGCCCCAAGCATGGCGCCAATAATGACCTCTCTATTGCAACATGCATCAAGGTTTAACCTGAAAAAATTAAAATGGCGCGGTGAGGGTTTGGGCAAAATCGTGGACTCAGTTAAAGCACAGATGGCTAACATTGGAACCCAAAAGGGGGAGGATCGAGTACCCAATTGGGAACAGATGATCCAGGTTTTACAGCAAGAGTTCCCAGCAAGCTCAGGGAACCACAGAAACTTTAACAAAAAGGAGCCGTGGTTTAACATGGATCTCAGAGCTAA
Organism: Triturus cristatus; assembly: GCF_964204655.1. Taxonomy (NCBI): domain Eukaryota; kingdom Metazoa; phylum Chordata; class Amphibia; order Caudata; family Salamandridae; genus Triturus; species Triturus cristatus. Next base: position 1,204,451,452 of record NC_140593.1, on the reverse strand, counting down.
AAAAAGAAAGGTGGCCAAGGAGGTACGGGCCCTGGCAAATCAAAAAACATTGGGATCTGCGGTAAACAAATCTAAATTGAGGAGTGCCAGGAGTATTTATAGGAAGGCATTGACTTCCGCAAAGAACATATATAAAGAAACCATCTGGAACAAGTTGTTAATTTTGGGCAAAAACTCTAACAGCCGGGACTTTTGGGGCATCATAAATGATCTCAATCAAGGGGTTAAACTTCAACAGGAAGCTGGGGTTGGTGCAGATACCTGGATCAGACATGTTCAAATTTTATACAGTAACATGGAGGCAGGTCACAACAATGGTTCAGGGACAGTGAAGGACCACATGGAGGAACCAAAAGGAGAGGAAAAAAATAATAACCGGGAATGCGAACAGGAAAAACCACAAAATGGGTCAATTGAACTAGAGGATTTAACCACCAAAAACGAACTGAAGAAGATAATATTAAGACTAAAGACGGAGGGGGCAGCAGGACCAAACGGGCTGCCAAATGCAATTTTCAAGCATGAACCGGACCTGTGGTCGGAGACCCTAACACCCCTGTTTAACCAAATATTCAAACAAGCAGAGCTACCAGCCTCTTGGAAAGGTAGCATCGTCCACCCCATATTCAAGCATGGAGACCATCGAAACCCCTCAAATTATAGATTGATATCTTTAATAGATGTAGAGGCTAAACTATATGCCTCTTGCATCTTACTCGAACTACAAGCCTGGATTTCAGAAACAAAGATTATGCCAAAATTTCAAACTGGATTTAGACAAGGAATGGGAACAATAACTAACCTAACTTGTCTGGCTATCCTAATAGACCAAGCTATAGAAAAGGGCACTCGCCTGTATGCTTGCTTTATAGATATCAAGTCCGCCTTTGATAGAGTAAACAGAGAGCGCCTATGGAGTAAATTGGAGAATTGGGGGCTGCCACACCAGCTTTTAACAGCCATCAAAGCCTTATATCATAACACTTGGACAAAGGTGAAATTGGGAAATGGAGGCAGTACTACAGGGAATATCCCAACGCACCAAGGCCTAAAACAAGGCTGTGTTTTAGCCCCCACCCTCTTTAATCTTTTTCTTTCTGACCTCACAAACGCGATCGAGTCAGTAGATAGTCACCCTCCACACTTGGCAAATAATCCAATATACTATTTACAATATGCTGATGACATCGTCTTGTTGAGTAAAACCCCAATCGGTTTACAAAGAGCCATTAACAAACTAACATCCTACTTAGAAAGGGAAAGTTTGGAACTAAACAAAGACAAAACCAAAGTGGTCCGTTTAGTTGACCCGAAAAAATTAAAGTACAAATGGACGGCACAAGGGACAACAGTGAAAGAACAAGAGAATTACAAGTACTTGGGAATAACAATAACAAAACGAGCAAATTACAGGGACCATAAAACAGCATTAAAAGCATAGGCACAATCCTTTATTTTTGCCCACCGCTCTCTAAAAGGAAAAATGGACTGTCCTAACTATAACCACCAATTAAAAGTAATGGCAGCACAGATAATGCCCACTCTATCTTATGGCTTGGTTACATGGCGTGGGAAGGAGGTCGATCTATTAACCCCTTCCATGCTCATGACGGAACGGTTCCGTCATGAGCATCGGTTGAGCTGTGCTCATGACGGAACCGTTCCGTCATGGCCCCGCCCGCGCTCGAACCCTTCAGCACCGCGGGGGAATCCGCGCAGCGCTGAAGGGGTTAAACAACTTACAGATCAAAATTTACAAAGCGGTCTTACACCTGCCTAAATCTGCCTCAGCCTCACAAGTCAGGCTTGAATTTGGCCTGCAAAATCAGAAATACTGGAGCATGAGTGGCTTCGTAAAACTTTGCCATAAACTTCGAACTGCACACTCAGAAACTTTGGACTGGCTAAGTTGGGAGGAAATAAAAAAAAGTGGAGAAACTGAAAAACCGAACATCTGGGGACAATACCTGAAACTATGTGTAGAAAAGTTGGAGCTGGAATCAGTCTGGAAATCAGGGACAGACAAGGCCACGCTAAGCAAACTAGCCAATGCGGTGGCAAAAAGGAAATCCTTTATGGAGGATAAAGAGTCATTGGCAAAACGTCGACATGGCTGGACCATCATGAATTCTTTTACAACCCTAAAACCATTGCCATATTTAGCATCCCATTTCAACGGTCATCTTAAAAAGGCATTTATAGCCTATAGGATGGGGATGCATGTCTCAAAAGATCTATTACCATCTTGGAAACTGTCTTATCAGACGAAACGATGCCGCCTTTGCGGGTATAATACAGAAACTTTGGTCCACCTTTTCTGTATATGCCCGGCCCTGACAAACCAGAGACGATTCCTACTGAAACCCATTTTTAATGAACTAAACTTTCGCTCTTGCAGACACGCAGTCATATGCTGGCTCAGAGGCTCCTCCACAATCTTGGCATGCCGCGGAGTCAAATTTTTGGAAGAAGTAAAAAAATGCCTAGAATTAATAGAAAAGGAGGGCCAAACAGACAGTGGGCCACTTGGGACTTCTTAATCTCTGGACAGTAAATGCAATGTCCACAAAAGAAATGGTAGCTGAGAGTACATTTTTTAATTTTCTAACTTTGTATTTATTATGTGAACTTTGTAATAATTATAATTAATTATGCAAATACAATTTCTACTTCTACTACTTCTATGGGAAAGTCGTGGTTGGAAATGTACAAGTTAAGGACACTTCTAAGAGGACTTTGAGCAAACCCTTTGGAACTTAGGAGGTTCTAAGGCCAATCCACCAGTGAGTACCGAAGTACCCATGTTACCTATCCCAGAGGAGCCGGGTGCATAGGGGTCAAGTGGTCAGAAACCTTCGTCATTTTCAATGGAGAGCTGCAAAGAAGTCCTGCTACCAGGAGGGCGAAGAATGTCCGCTGGAATCCAAGCCTGGATTCGAGGTGAGAAGAACCTGAGAGCAGAGGGGACAGAGTCTGGGTCACTTCAGGTGACCAGGGACTCAGTCGTCGAATGCCCACCGATGTCAAGTGCTTTAGGAGTGAAGAAGGGTTGTTTGACTCTGCAGCCACGGGACCAGGAGACGTCGAGGACGGCCCAAGTCCGGAGGTGAGCTGTCCCACGAAGGATGTCGAGAGCTGAGGGGTCGATGTGCGGCTGGAGCACCAATAAGCCTTGGCAAAGTCTTCAAAGCACCAGTGCACAGGACACTCGTGGAGTGGAGGCCAGAAATCTTCGGTGCAAATACTGCACGGGGTCAGGACTACACGGAGTCCAATGCACGGGCTCGGGATTCGTCACTAAGCATATGCAACTACAAATGTATGCGGTGCACAGGGGTTCGGGTTGCACGGTCCCCATGAGGGATACTGGTCTCAGAATCGCTGAGAAGGCAGATCGACCTCAGGGACCTTCGAAAACCCACCTCCTGTGTTGCTGAAATCTTTGGAGTCCTCAAGAGCTCGGGAGAAGCCGACCGGTCAGATGCATTTAGGTGCCTGCTTTTGCAGGGGAGTAACTCCTTTACTCCAAGGGAGATTTTTCAGTCGTCCAGCGTCGTGCAGGCAGTCGAAGTACTGGGTTTCTTCTTAGCAAAATCTTGTCCAGGTAAAATCTAAAGTCCTGTAGTCAGGTAACCCACTTTATACCCATGGGAAGGGGTTGGAAAGATTCTGTGGACCCTCCTAGGGGAGGGACAGGCAGATGGGTGGCTACACCCATGTCCTGTGTCCAGTTATGCGCCAGAGCAGGAGCTAATGGCTCCTAGAACGGGTTTGAGCTGGCCTATGCACAAGGACAACAAATGTGTCCACAGTGCAGACTTTCTGGCACTCTAAGAGTGCACCCACCCGGCCCCAGTACACTAAATCCTGTCTCGGAGGTAGTTACACCTCCCTGTGACAGGATGCCTATTGTCATGCCTTCCTCTGCGTGAGCTTGGCTCAGCAGCAGGAGAGTAGAATCGTGTCTGTGGCTGGCAGCATCCATTTTGTGCTGCCCAGGTCGAGAAAGCTGGTACCGGGTATACCGGTCACCCACATATGTCCCTACAGAAGGTTGGAATCATACCTCCCACGCCAGTTACTGGCGTGGAGATATGAGTCCAAGGTGTTTGACACCAAACACAACATGTTTCTTTTATTTCTTTTTGTCCTCATTCTGCCAGCTCTCTTGCTAGGATTGCTCCTATCCCATAGAAACCAAGGAAAAAACAGAGCCCATCCACGCAAGGAAACTGCTGTTTCCACTCCAGCTCCTTTGTTGTAACGACAGGGGACCATCAATCAAGGAGAGGCCGGGACCCACAGTATATCTGGCTTAATCATTGGACCCGCTCTCTTTCTCTCTCCAATCAATCAATTTTGTCCAGATCTTATCCTGACTCCTAGGGTCACACGCCATATCAGACAGACTCAAATAAATAATACTTCTGAGGCACTCTGCAAATGATGGAGGATTTTCAGGTTTCCAGAGCTTACAGATCTCTCGCCTCGCCAGTAGAGACACATAGAAAATAAACTTTGATGTAAGTGAGTTTGTCCAAACAGCAACCTCTTGACATATTCCAAAAAATACAAGGTTTAGGCATACCTTAATCTGTTCACCAATCACCTCACCAAGAAAGTCACATATCGAAGTCCAATAAGAGGCGATCTTCGGGCACCAAAGGAAAACATGTAGATCATCTGCTAAAGGAAGCCTACATCTTGGGCAATAGTAAATGTTATCGTTTATTTTTGATAGTTTTGCTGGAGACCAATACACCCTATAGGTAGTAAAAAGATGATTATGTTTAAGTGAGGCAGGTTTTACAACTGATCGTAAAATGGAAAAGAAATCAAGCCAAAGTTGCTTCACGTCATTATGCCCAAACTCATCTGCCTATAAGTTTGGGATTTCACTTTCCATACTATCATCTACCTCCAGTAAAACCCAATACCAATATGAGACTTTCTTTCCCCTTCGATCAAGTTCTCATAACCTGGTTGAGTCTCAAGTCGTCTTCTTCATCCGCCCAGTCCTGGGTTGCCCACCAAGAACGTATTTGGTAATACTTGAATCTTGTCAACTGTCCCCTTGTGAGGTTTCTTAGAACTTTCCAACTCACTAGACTTGATCCTGATTTAAGATCTGCCCGATAGTGTAACTCTACAGATTTTAGGGCTGACTCGGTTGATCTTTCAGGCATTCTGGGGTTCCCGGGGACTCCCAGATTGGTGCCCATGTTGAATAGTAAGGGACTCCCAGCCTTTTCCGCAGATAGACCCACGTTCTTAGGGCAGACCTCAGACTCTTCACCCTCACTTTTTTAAAGAATTTTGGGTCTCCATACTTAAAGAGAAAATGATGTTGACCTTGAGTAACATCAGCCAACATTGCCTCAAAAAGCATGCCCATTGATGATCCGTCCGGCTTATTCGCCAACATACGGAAATTCTTAAACTGGAAGGCATGACAATAGGTCCATAAATCAGGTAACGCCAACCGCCCTGCCTCTAGCCTCCTCCTCAACTTCTTCCATGCTATCCTCGGACCCTTTGAAGCCCAAATAAAGCTCCCAATTTTTCCCTGAAGCTTCGCTTTGTCCTCTTTTTGAAAGGTTAATGGAATTAAAATTGAAAAGAAAAGTGACTTTGGGTAGGATAATCATTTTTATAAGGTTCACCCGACCATAGATGTTTAATGGTAAGTTAGCTTAGATTTTAACAACAAATTTCCAATCTCCCGGCTGATTTTCTTCCAGTTTGTTTTAGGAACCTCCTCTAGTTTCTACGTAATCTGTATTCCTAAATACCGTACTTGGGATCTAGCCCCCGAGCTCCTCGTACTCTGGTTCCACTCCATTATTTCATTTCTTTCTGCGTTTATCTTATATCCGGAAATTAAACCAAACCTCTCCGCCTTTTCCATCAAATTAGGAATAGCCTCATGTGGGTTAATAGTGTATAAAATCAAACCATCCGCATACAAGGCCAATTTAGCCATAAACCCTCCTGATTTAAAGGGTATGCTTTTGCAGTAACTCCTTTACTCCAAGGGAGATTCTTCAGTCGTTCAGCATCGTGCAGGCAGTCGAAGTACTTGGTTTCTTCTTAGCAGAATCTTGTCCAGGTAAAATCTAAGGTCCTGTAGTCAGGTAACCCACTTTATACCCATGGTAGGGGTTGGAAAGATTCTGTGGACCCCCCTAGGGGAGGGGCAGGACAGAGGGGTGGCTACGCCCATGTCCTGTGTCCAGTTTCGCGCCAGTATATATTAACAAAATGGGGTGACCCTGTGTCCCTAGGAACCTGGGTATTTGATATATAAAGAACAATGGTTCCCTTGGGTAGAAACAATGCGTATTGCGGTTAGCCGTAGTTACTTCAGCATAACATATGATACATTTCTGAAAGCCAGATCATTTCTTAAGCAAATGGGGGCAGGAACAAGAACACAGAAAAAGGGTTTTTCATTAATTTATGTATCAGAATTGATAACATTCGTTATGCGAACCAAATTACATACAACAAAAATACATTGCAGAATTTTTGCACTTCAAAATTCATACAGTGATACACAATGGTGAGATAGTAGTGCTCAGTGGTGATATAGATACACAGTGCAGTGAGGTGGTAGTGGGGGGATGCGGTTTGTTTTGGAGGGCCAAATTCAAGAAGCAGTGACAAGTATGTTAAACAAATTATATAGTTGATAGCGACTATGTCCTGCAATCTGTGCCAAAATAGATCGTCGACGTTTCAACCCTATGGGCGCTTGGTGGAGTGTCACAAGCGGGTCTTCATCAGGACTGTGGAGGAGGAGAGGCCGCCCTAGGATTTCAAGGGCGGTCAAGGCAATTGATTGAAGGGGTTGGTTTATTCTAGCAACATGTCAACTGTGATATGAATTGCACAGAAGATCAAAAAATGATTGTATTCTGGTAAAAAATGATTGTATTCTGGTAAAACGGAGTCCTCACGAAACACTCGCGCCAGAGCAGGAGCAAATGGCTCCTAGAACTAGTTTGAGCTGGACTATGCACAGGGACACCAAATGTGCCCCCAGTGCAGACTTTCTGGCACTCTGAGAGTGCACCCACCCAGCCCCAATACACTAAATCCTGTTTGGGAGGTGGTTACACCTCCCTGTGACAGGATGCCTATTGTCATGCCTTCCTCTGCGTGGGCTTGGCTCAGCAGCAGGAGAGCAGAATTGTGCCTGTGGCTGGCAGCGTCCATTTTGTGCTGCCCAGGTTGAGAAAGCTGGTACCGGGTATACCAGTCAACCACATATGTCCCTTCAGAAGGGTAGAATCATACCACCCACACCAGTTACTGGCGTGGAGGTATGATTCCAAGGTGTTTGACACCAAACACAACATGTTTCTAAGCAGCCGTTTGAAAGTTAGTATTTACCGCGAGGTTATAATGCACTTAAGCATATATGTCTGGCTGCATCACAGACAACCCCGGAGAATGGTCTCCGAAGGCTGCAGAGGGGCTCTGCTCATGCAGGGGAACCCTCTCACATAAAACCCAGCACCCTACCTTCAGCATTGTTAAGGCCTGCCATAGGGGTGACTGATAGGTATTTAAGTGTAGTGATTTAAATAGATATAGTGAACCTATATCTTAAGTAAGTGGTGAAAGCACCAGCTTACACAGTCTGCTGTAGCAGGCTGGTCGTGTCAATTTGGATGGCCTCTCAGGGGTGGCACAATACATGCTTCAGCCCATGGGAGGCCTCTGGGGTACCTATGCCCTGGGTACATGGTGTACCATATACTAGGGACTGATAAGGGTACCCCAGAATCCAATCTGGAGTGTACCTAAAGTACATGCATATCAATTTACAGGAGAAAGCAGATAGACTAGGGACCTGGATAGCAGGATCCCAGTCAGACTAGGCCAAAAACAGTGTGACATCAGAAAAAAGTGGGAGTAACCATAAGAAGCAGATACTACTTTCCTACACCCCCCCCCCCCCCCACAAACGTAAGGACATTAAACTAACCTTGACCAGTTGAGTCTTCATGTTCAAAGTGGAAATATCTGGAGAGTCCATCTGCATTGGCATGGTTACTCCCAGGTCTATGTTCCACTGTATAGTCCATCCCCTGTAGGGAAATGGACCACCTCAAACGTTTGGGGTTTTCACCCTTCATCTGTTTTAGCCATAGGAGGGGCGTATGGTCTGTCTGAACAATGAAGTGAGTGCCAGACAAGTATGGCCTCAACATCTTCAGAGCCCACACCGCAGCAAAGGCTTCCCTCTCAATAGCTGACTAACGTTTCTCTCTGGGAGTCAGCCTTCTGCTAATAAAAGCTACTGGCTGATCCTGACCCTCTTCATTCAGTTGTGATAACACAGCCCCTACCCCCAACTCAGATGCATCAGTTTGAACAATGAATTGTTTGGAATAGTCAGGACTTTGCAGAATGGGAGCAGTGCACATGACCTGCTTCAGGTCATCAAATGGCTTTTGACAGCTAACAGTCCACTGAACCTTCTTAGGCATTTTTTTGGAAGTTAGATCATTCAAAGGGGTCAGGGTCACTATGGAGCCATAACCTTTGACAAACCTCCTGTAGTACCAAGGCAGGCCCAAGAAAGCTCTGACCTGAGTCTGGGTGGTTGGAGCAACCCAATCCATGATGGTTTGGATTTTGCTCTGCAATGGTTGAACCTGTCCTCCACCTACAAGGTGGCCTAGGTATACAACCTTACTCTGCCCTATCTGGCACTTGGTGGCCTTGATAGTGAGGCCTGCTTTCTGCAGGGCCTCCAAAACATTTCTCAGGTGGACCAGGTGATCCTCCCAGGTGGAGCTAAAGACAACAATATAATCTAGATAAGCTGCACTATAGGCTTCCAGACTTGTGAGAACTTTATTCACCAGCCTTTGAAATGTGGCAGGTACATTCCTCAAGCCAAAAGGCATCACCACAAATTGGTAGTGCCCACTAGGGGTTGAAAATGCTGTTTTTGGTTTTGCATCCTAAGCTAATCTGATTTGCCAGTAACCAGCTGTCAGGTCAAATGTACTTAAGAACTTGGCTGAGGCCGTGTCAATTAGATTATCTGCCCTTAGAATTGGATGAGCATCAGACCTACTGACTGCATTGAGTAACCTGTAGTCAACACAGAACCACATCTCTCTCTTACCACCCTGGGTATGAGGTTTTGGTACTAAGACTACTGGACTAGCCCAAGGGCTATCTGAGGGCTCAATCACTTCCAGTTCCAAAAGTGTTCTGGACTTCAGTCCCTATACAGTCCCTGACATGACCAGGCTGCCTGCAAATCTTATTTTTAACAGGCAGACTGTCACCGGTGTCCACCTCATGTGTACACCAGGTAGTCTGACTTGGAGTCAGTGAAAACATATGTCTGTACTGATTGAGGACTTTACTGCAATCAGTCTGTTGCTGTTCAGTGAGGCTGCCTGCCAAGGCTACTCCATCCACTGAACCATCATCAGGGTTCTGTGAGAGGAGATCAGTGAGTGGATCACTCTCTTCCTCCTGTCCCTCATCATGAGCCATGAGCAAGCCCATGTCTGTCTTGTCTACATATAGCTTGAGCCTGTTCACATGGAGCACCCTGTGGGGGATACTGGGAGTTCCTAGGTCCACCAGGTAGGTAACCTCTCCCTTTTGCTCAAGAATGGTATGGGGCCCACTCCACTTGTCTTGGAGAGCTACAGGAGCCACAAGCCCCAATACCCATACCTTCTGTCCTGGTTGGTATACAGTTAAAACAGCCTTTTGGTCATGCCAGGCCTTTTGCAATTCCTGGCTAGCCTCAAGGTTTTTGGATACCTTCTTCATGTACTCAGCCATCCGGGAGCGGAGACCAAGTACATAGTCCACTATGTCTGTTTAGGTGGTTTGAGAGGTAACTCCCATCCCTCCGTAATCAAACATAAGGGACCCCTAACTGGATGTCCAAAGTTTAAAAGGGCTGTAACCAACCCCCTTCTGAGGAACCTCTCTGTAGGCAACGAGAAGGCAGGGCAAAAGGATGTCCCATCTGCACCTAAGCTTTTCAGGGAGACCTTTTATTATGCCCTTGAGGGTTTTGTTAAATCTCTCAACCAACCCATTGCATTGTGGGTGATAAGGGATGGTGAATTTGCAATTCACTCCACAGTCCTTCCACGTAGCAGTCAAGTAACCAGACATAAAGTTTGTATCTCTGTCTGATACTACCTCCTTAGGGAAACCCACTCTGGAAAATGCTCCCAGGAGAGCTCTAGCCACAGCAGGAGCTGTGGTAGTCCTAAGGGGAATTGCGTCTGGATACCTAGTGGCGTGGTCCACCACCACTTGTATGAATCTGTGCCCATATGCAGTTGGAAAATCCATGGGACCAACAATGTCAATCCCAACCCTCTCAAAGGGAACCCCCGCCACAGGTAGTGCTATCAGGAGGGCCTTTAAAATACCACCTGCCTTACCACTGGTTTGGCAAGTGATACAGGAGCGACAAAACTCCTTTGTGTCTTCTGACATGTGAAGCCAGTGAAAATGAGGGACAAGCCTGTCCCAGGTCTTACTCTGGCCTAAGTGTACTGCTAATGGGATGTCATGTGCCAGTGTTAATAGGAAGCCTCTAAACTTCAGAGGTATAACCAACCCCCTGGTGGCACCAGGCTTGGGGTCTCTACCCTCTGAATACAGAAGTCCATCCTCCCAGTAGCTGCTCCTGGCTTAGATCTGCCCTGGAATAGCTCCCTGTCCCCAAGAACTCAACCTGATCAGGTTCAATTCCCTTGAGAGACTGATTCTCACTCTGAGGCAGGGGGGAAGACACGTCCTTACCCCTTCTGCTCCTTCTCTTGGAAGGCACCTGGTCCATCATTTTAGGAACCAGGGCCTGGTCAGTGGAAGACATTTTTGCCTGTGACCTAGTCATGGTAAATCCATCTGCAGGGATGCCCAGCATTTCTGCATGTGCCCTGAGTTCCACTTCAGCCCAAGCTGAAGTTTCCAAATCATTGCCCAATAAGCATTCAACAGGAAGGTCTGAGCTAACCACACCTTTCTTAGGGCCAGTTACCCCTCCCCAGGTGAAATTCACAACTGCCAAGGAATGGTCTGTCCTGACATTGCTTGCATTGGTCGCTTGGTACATCTCACCAAGTATGATCTGTTCAGGGTCCACAAGATCTTTTGTCACCATTGTGACACTTGCACCTGTGTCCCTGTATGCCATGGCCTCCTTACCATTGATCAAAGGCTGTTGTCTGTACTTGCCCAGATTACTGGAACTGACAAAAAAGGAGGCAATATCTATGCCTCCATCCAGACTAAAACAGCCTGAGTTGGAATTCTGACTAGGCCAGAATCCATCCCAGATCCCAAGGTTAACCCTACTATACCCTTGTTCTGTACACCACCACTTGGAACTGAGCTACTGACTTCTCCTCTAGAAGACATACTAGTGTTATGTCGTGTAGGCACCTACCTAACCTAGTGGAGACTAAACTCTCTTGAGTTGGAGAAAGGGTGTGCTAGACCCTTGGCTTGCCCAACTCGAAGTTCAGTAGAACTTACTTTATTCTAATCTTGATTGTATTATATGTACCTAATACTTAGTGGTTTTCAATTAATCATTCAATGAGATTTATCTGGTAAAACAATAGCAAGCTTGAATCCCAACCTCTGCACGCCAATGTGAGAAGGTGAGTTGGTATATGCTGTCCACTAATTAAAGTGGGCACCCTGTACCAGGCCACATGACCCTTGTGATGTATGAGGTCAAAGATTACCTTATTGAAAGCTATCCTAGTGGTAGCTATGGAGAGCAGCCTTCAGGCTAAATCTTGAAGGAATGTAAAGCAGCTTGTTTTACCAGAATATCACCTCCTAAATGATTAAATGAAAGGAGAACCACACAGTGTTTATATAAAAATAAGTATTTTTTAATATAATGCTCCCTACTAGTCTCTACACGAGACTTGGGCATAAAGCACACAATACTAAATCAATTGAACATTCGTAAACACAGTGGGTTCCAGGGGGAGACCGAACCATATACTAACAAAATGGTATAACAACAACGACTTCAATAGACACAGTACCTAGAGCAAGTAGAATCGCTGGGACCCCAAGGAACCACCCAGAGGAGTGACACAGGGAGCCCACGGAGGACGGGTGCAGTGAGGAAACACAGACGCGTGCTCTGTACAACTTTTTGGGAAAGTCGCAGTTGGAAATTTACAAGTTAAGGACACTTCTAAGAGGACTGAAGAGCAAACCCTTTGGAACTTAAAGTACAGAAGTACCCGTGTTACCTATCCCAGAGGAGCCGGGTGCATAGGGGTCATGTGGTGTTGGAAACGTTCGTCGTTTTCAATGGAGAGCTGCAAAGAAGTCCTGCTGCCAGGAGGGCGAAGAATGTCCGGTGGAATCCAAGCCTGGATTCGAGGTGAGAAGAACCTGTAAGCAGAGGGGACAGAGTCTGGGTCAGGTGACCAGGGGCTCAGTAGTCGAATTCCCACCGATGTCGAGTGCTTCAGGAGTGAAGAAGGGTTGTTTGACTTGCAGCCACGGGGACTCTGAGACATCAAGGACAACCAAAGTCCGGAGGTGAGCTGTCCCACGGAGGATGTCGAAAACTGAGGGGTCGACATAAGAAGCAGATACTACTTTCCTACACTGGTGCAAGGCCGGAAGTAGAGGGGGACTTAACTGGGTAGAAGGTTCCACTTGAGTTTATCACCCCTCCCCTAGGAGGAGCCAGAAAATTAAAGCACTGCTGCTTTGAAGAATGTCTCTATTGATGTTGCATCATAGAAGAGATTCTTGCTCCTTTCCATCCATCAATTCCTTCACCCATCCATCCACTCTTTCACCCCTCTAGCTATCCTTCGCCCTTTATCCGTTCACATACCCTTCTTTACTTAACCCTTGCTTCCACCTTTCCTCATTCCTTTCACCAATTTTTCATCCTTTCTATCTTTAATCTTTCCTTGGTCCCTTAAGCTCTCCTTTTTTCCTTTCATCCTTTCACGCCTTCACCTTTCCTTCCACATCTTTCCCTATCACCCCTAATTGCTCCCTTCTTCCTCATTTAGTTCTCCCCATCTTTCTTTCTCTGACTCCTTACTTTTTCTTTCTTCCCTTTCTCGCATGCTCTATTTGCACATCCCTTAGTCCATTTTTCTCCATTTGCACCATTGCTCAGTCGCTGTCCTTGGCAGTCCTCAGCTCCCTCATGCTCTTCCCTTGCCATGTGATTTTATAGCTTCTTGTCTGGAAACCTGCAGGCGACAGAGGCCCGTAAAGACCTCATGTAATAATGTGATGCTGAAGCACACTCCAAACCACAGTCCACATAGTTACGTTGACCAGTCGTTCACAGCTGGTTCTAAAATTGACGAGATTTATTGAAAATGTGCTTTAAGCAGTCCCACCAATCTTGATAGACATTTCACATGTTGCTAGCTGGCAGCCGACACGTGTTTCGTCTATTTATGACTTTTTCAAGGCATAGCAATATCTGTCCAGAACAATATAATGTCACCAAGCATCTAGAGGGATTTCCATCTGGAGTATCGAAGAGCGCGAATTGTGTTATCTGCCTATTTAAGCAGGCTGGAATTCCCCTGAGTTCGAAAGGTTTAGTTCCTATTTATGACGAAAGCAGGAACGAAGTAATAGCCACCGAGTACCAAATATTGCTGTGGTAGTGACCGCTGAGATGATCACTGCAAACCATATGGGATCGTTCTTTACATCAATATGATGGCAGGAGGAGGGCCATGATAAGCCCTTAACTGAAGTATCCGGGATACAGCCTAGGTATCGGCAAAAGCGAGTGAAGACCTAGTCAGCATTTTACTGTGACGCATCTTGGCAGTCCATTGGATCAGGGGAGATGATGCTACTGGGCCTCCCCCAATGCTTGAGTTTGGTGGGTATATTGTTTGTTGACACATGATCTCTGCAACATTGACGTGAGCATAACAGCAAAGATCAAGTGCACCACCACAGTTGGACGGACCCAAAGCCCAGCTCCGTCTGGCATTTGCAGGCGAAAGGGCAACAAGGGCCGGCGGGGTATTTCAAAAGAGGCGGGAATGTGTTTTGCGTGCAAGCAGCCCTCTGTCAAGACCATGACTGAGAAAGTCGATGAACCAGTGAAATCAGGAAGCGCTGGATGAGAACAGGCTTTAAAGCTTGCTTCGTGGTCAAGAAGACATGGTGCCTTTACCTGCTGTCAGGGTTCAAAAGTCGCCTTGAGGTGTTAGGGATGGTCCCTTCAGATCTACGCTGAGGGCCAGAATACATGCAGTGATGCCCCGGTCTTCAATAGGGTTCCATTCACCCGATTCAGACGAATGCCACGTCGAGGACTGATGTCTGGAGCCGAAGAACTAGGATGCACAATCATTTTCTGTCTCCCATTCTCCTCTCTTCACAGACCACCTTGCATTTCCAGGGTCCGTCAACCCACAAACTCTCTTCTTCTCCACAATCCTCAGTCTCTGGTCATGTGAGTGCAGGTTTCGTCAAGCAATCATCTGAGACTTCAAGTGAGCTTTGGGGCCGGTAGTGTTAGGGACGGCAAGGAGCGGGTTGAAGTTCCCTAGATATCTAACATGGCAATGACAATTTGTGAATGACTTTGGACTCTCATTGTTTGGCCTGTTGAATCACATGTTTCGCCTTGTGCACAATTCCCCCTCAGGTGGCTCCCACCTCAGTGGTGATACCAGAAGCCATACTTTGTGTCCATGCTTGAGGGCCTCGAAGAAAACTAGGGCTATTTTATCAAAGAGAACATCGGGATAGAGCTGGGATAAAACACAGCAAATCATGGTAAACTGAAGAGCAGGAGCTGGACTCCACCTTGGTGCATTATATTTGGCCCTAATACAATTCATTTTATTTTGAAGTTGTATACAGAGTAGCTGGAGATCGAAAACTTTCTTTCGTATGGAAAACTCAGTGCCAAGAAATACGTGAATAAGTAAGATATTGCGGTAAAAAAAAACGAGATATCACAAATAATAATTCTGAAACTCCAAAATTTCAAATCAGAGTAAAGGGTTCCATTTTTATAGCAGTTTTTATTTTATTTGTCATTTTTGGGTTAGTGGAGAGGGTTATGACCAGCATAGCTGATAAAAAACCTCCCTTCACCCTGCGGTGGAGTTAAATGAGAATAGTATTCTAGCCCCAACTGGACTAACTCATCACACACTAATTCCTTTTTAGACAGCTGTTTTGCAGCCTTAGTACCAGGTGGTGTAAAGTTTACATTTTGAGACTATTATTTCGAATTGTATGTTTAAAAACAACATTTGGAATCTATTTCATTGTAACTAAGGCCTGGAAACAGAGCACTTGCTACCCGGCCCATGACGAAGCTTGATTAGAGCGGCAGTGCACCTGAAAGGCAAACAAGCATTGTGCAATCCCTGGTCCGCCTGGCCTGGTACTGGCATCTTATCCCTCTCGTAGGAGCAAGGGGTGCTTTGGGATATAGGCTGTTGTACAAAGGTGGTGGGTGACTCCAGATCTGGAGTGCAGATGTGAATACTCTCCATCCGCTAGTCTTAGAGATGGTTGTCGCTTATGGAACAGAGCATTGAATTGGATCTGGGCCAGCAATGGCCTCACAGAAGGTTCTTCATGTACTCATGGGATGTTCCCACCTTTTCATTTTGGCAGCTGGTCTCCTCCAATAAATTTGCAGTCTCTGTGGGCATGCTTTGGGGTGAAGGAGATAATTGAAATAATATTTAGAACCGTGTTTTACTACAGTTAATGATGTCCATTGGGAAGAGGACATGACTTTACAATAACATTTTTAGTCAAGGATACATTTTCATCAATGATGACGTCTGTGTCTGCAGAAAATGATCTAGGTTTGGGGCTGAGCGGAAGAACCAAAAGGACAGCTTCTTCCTAGAGTGCGTGTTTTATCCCCATCATATCCATGGTGGAGTTCCTGAATTTCAGAAAAATCTTTCCAGCCTCGCCTGTTACTACTTTTTGTGTAGTTTTATATAGCGTCAACTCAACTCGTATTGGCGTGCTTTACGTGAGTACCAGTTGCATTAAACAAGGTCTTATTCATTTTTTATTTTCTTTAGGCACAGGGAGATTAAGTGATTTGTCCAGAATCACAAAATGCTGAGACTAGAACGTGGTTCCTCAGTTCCAAATCTGGCAGCTCTGGCCCTCACGCCACATCCTCATCTTGAAAGTAACACTGGTTGACCTCTACCAAGAGTGAAAGAGTGCACAAATAGCCCATATATCCATTTAATCCTAATAAATGCGTTTTATATGGAATATGGTGCCCTCTGTCACAAGCTACATGAATATTGCAAGTCACTGAGGATTGTGGCGGCTAATAGGCCATGGATTAAGCTGTTTAATAGAGCTACGGAGAGCGATGTGGCTAACAATTTACTTATAATGTATGCTGAGTTAGTATCAGAGGACCATGGACTACACATCATGTGACAAAAATATTATGCCCTAAATGTGGTTTAAAAAACATATCACCCATTAAATTCAATAGAGAAAATCGACACAAAATGATACAATATTGTAAGCAATATTTAGGACGCACTATTTATATGAGTTGATTATTTTGTTAGACATATCCTGACATACAACAATCGACTAGATATATTTTCAGTAGTTTAACGTGAGTCACTTTCAAAGCTGACAGTTTAAAATATGGTGTACAGCACAGATACATTCCTGATTGATTGTATGAAACTCCAACGGTGCAATAAATAAACCCTGTCCCAAACATGTCTCCATGTTGCCTAATTCCTGTGAATTTTCAGGGGAAAAGTTAGGAAGAAAGGACGCTGGATTGCTATTTCTCCTTTTAAATGTTTAAGCAACAGTTGTAATTGCGCTCAGTGACCCGCCTTTCACACTCTGTTGTGTCACACCTCTGTTGCAGCTTGTTTCAGTACAACCGTGATGTCATTTCCCTGTTTGAGGGAGTGACGCCTCAACGAGACTGCACCAAAACAAGTCAACAAACCTTCACGAGGTCATTTTTTACTTGCATGCATGTTTTAATAATTTAATTTAATTGTAATTGATAACACGAATATAAACACTGCACATGAATTCCTTGGTAAGTAAAATAAAACCCACATAGCAGAAAAAATATAAGTTGACCGTGCTATTTTTACCAGCCAATTTCTTAGAAAAAGACAAAAGTTAAAATATGGTCGATGTGATGTTTGTTTGACTGACTGAGAAGGGCGAGACCAGGAGACCTATGAAGGGATCTCGGATTGTTTGTTAAATGATCATTCCCATCTCAATTCGGGGAAAACGCCCCCCAATAATCACAGATGCAGTTCATTCAGAAAAGCCCCCCGCTAGCAGTGGGCACAGTGCACATGGCGCAATCTCTGAACGTTGCACATTTGAAAAGAGCCAGGGCAATAAAAAGAATATTGAATTATGGGTGGAGTGGTCCTCAAACAGGCCCATCAATCACCCTATGAGTCTTGGTTCAAGTAAATTCTTTTTCAAGGATACCTCTTAATTTATTTCGAATCTTACCCCAATTTCTACGAATTTGGCAAACTGCGAGCATAAGAGCAACACTGCCAGACTCTTTGCCACGCTGAGGACATGAATTAATTTATCGATTCTTCAAAAAATGTTGCAATGGCGTAAAACTACTAAGAAATAATGTTGTGTGTCAGCAATTTACAGGCCTGCTGAATTCTCTTGAATGATCCGATCTAAGATGTTTTCTGCTAAGACCCATGTCCTAGCAGTGCCGATCCCTGTTCTAGAAAGAGGAGATGGGGTGATCTTACCAGGCTATCTCACAGAAGTCCCCATCCGAGTCCTCGCCCGCAGTCAGCTCTGGCCTCAGCTCCATCCTGAGGCAGCGCCTTCCGGGTCCACCCGAGCCCTGGTCAGGGGAGCACCAGAGACCCCCCGCAATGCCCGGCCCTGGACTGCCCCATGGGGGACCCTCTGTCCCTCCGCTCTTCTTCTGGCCGCCCCCTCTCCTGGACCGCGGCTCGCCTGCTTCAGAAGGGTGCAGAGTGGCGCGGGGGCTGTGAACTCATCTACGCTGGAGGGAAGTTTCCGCCTGTGGCCGCGGCTTCCTGTCAGCGCGTGCACAGGCACCCTCTTGCGCGAGGTGCAGGGAGGAGAGGCTTCCTGCTTGCAAAACCGAGCAGCCTCCGGTAAAGCGACGACCAGGAACCCCCGCTAGGGTTGGTGGGCCGAGGTCAGAGGGTCCTTGTGTGCAAGGCTGGGTTAAGGTGCACTGGCAGCGCTGTGGGTATTAGAGGTGCAGAGGCCATGAATGCAGCAAGTCAAGATTAAGGCACATTGCAAGAGCCACCGAGGCTGGGTTAAGGTGCACCGGCAGCGCTGTGGGTGGGTATTAGAAGCGCAGAGGCCATGAATGCAGAAAGTCAGATTAAGGCACATTGCAAGAGCCACCGAGGCTGGGTTAAGGTGCACCGGCAGCGCTGTGGGTGGGTATTAGAAGCACAGAAGCCATGAATGCAGCAAGTCAAGATTAAGGCACATTGCAAGAGCCACCAAGGCTGGGTAAGGTGCACCGACAGCGCTGTGGGTGGGTATTAGAAGCGCAGAAGCCATGAATGCAGCAAGTCAAGATTAAGGCACATTGCAAGAGCCACCAAGGCTGGGTAAGGTGCACCGACAGCGCTGTGGGTGGGTATTAGAAGCGCAGAAGCCATGAATGCAGCAAGGCGATTAAGGCACATTGCAAGACACACCAAGGCTGGGTTAAGGTGCACTGGCAGCGCTGTGGGTGGGTATTAGAAGCGCAGAAGCCATGAATGCAGCAAGTCAAGATTAAGGCACATTGCAAGAGCCACCAAGGCTGGGTAAGGTGCACCGACAGTGCTGTGGGTGGGTATTAGAAGCGCAGAAGCCATGAATGCAGCAAATCAAGATTAAAGCACATTTCAAGAGCCACCAAGGCTGGGTAAGGTGCACTGGCAGCGCTGTGGGTGGGTTTTAGAAGCGCAGAAGCCATGAATGCAGCAAGTCAAGATTAAGGCACATTGCAAGAGCCACCAAGGCTGGGTAAGGGGCACCGACAGTGCTGTGGGTGGGTATTAGAAGCGCAGAAGCCATGAATGCAGCAAGTCAAGATTAAGGCACATTGCAAGAGCCACCAAGGCTGGGTAAGGTGCACTGGCAGTGCTGTGGGTGGGTATTAGAAGCGCAGAAGCCATGAATGCAGCAAGTCAAGATTAAGGCACATTGCAAGAGCCACCAAGGCTGGGTTAAGGTGCACCGACAGCGCTGTGGGTGGGTACTAGAAGCGCAGAAGCCATGAATGCAGCAAGTCAAGATTAAGGCACATTGCAAGAGCCACCAAGGCTGGGTAAGGTGCACCGACAGCGCTGTGGGTGGGTATTAGAAGTGCAGAAGCCATGAATGCAGCAAGTCAAGATTAAGGCACATTGCAAGAGCCACCAAGGCTGGGTTAAGGTGCACTGGCAGCGCTGTGGGTGGGTATTAGAAGCGCAGAAGCCATGAATGCAGCAAGGCGATTAAGGCACATTGCAAGAGCCACCGAGGCTGGATTAAGGTGCACCGGCAGCGCTGTGGGTGGGTATTAGAAGCGCAGAAGCCAGGAATGCAGCAAGTCAAGATTAAAGCACATTGCAAGAGCCACCAAGGCTGGGTTAAGGTGCACTGGCAGCGCTGTGGGTGGGTATTAGAAGCGCAGAAGCCATGACTGCAGCAAGTCAAGATTAAGGCACATTGCAAGAGGCACCAAGGCTGGGTTAAGGTGCACCGGCAGCGCTGTGGGTGGGTATTAGAAGCGCAGAAGCCATGAAGGCTGCAAGTCAAGATTAAGGCACATTGCAAGAGCCACGAGGCTGGGTTAGGTGCACTGGCAGTGCTGTGGGTGGGCATTAGAAGCGCAGAAGCCATGAATGCAGCAAGTCAAGATAAGGCACATTGCAAGAGCCACCAAGGCTGGGTAAGGTGCACCGACAGCGCTGTGGGTGGGTATTAGAAGCGCAGAAGCCATGAATGCAGCAAGTCAAGATTAAGGCACATTGCAAGAGCCACGAGGCTGGGTTAGGTGCACTGGCAGTGCTGTGGGTGGGCATTAGAAGCGCAGAAGCCATGAATGCAGCAAGTCAAGATAAGGCACATTGCAAGAGCCACCAAGGCTGGGTTAAGGTGCACTGGCAGCGCTCTGGGTGGGTATTAGAAGTGCAGAAGCCATGAATGCAGCAAATCAAGATTAAAGCACATTGCAAGAGCCATCAAGGCTGCGTAAGGTGCACTGGCAGCGCTGTGGGTGGGTTTTAGAAGCGCAGAAGCCATGAATGCAGCAAGTCAAGATTAAGGCACATTGCAAGAGCCACCAAGGCTGGGTAAGGGGCACCGACAGTGCTGTGGGTGGGTATTAGAAGCGCAGAAGCCATGAATGCAGCAAGTCAAGATTAAGGCACATTGCAAGAGCCACCAAGGCTGGGTAAGGTGCACCGACAGCGCTGTGGGTGGGTATTAGAAGCGCAGAAGCCATGAATGCAGCAAGTCAAGATTAAGGCACATTGCAAGAGCCACCAAGGCTGGGTAAGGTGCACTGGCAGTGCTGTGGGTGGGTATTAGAAGCGCAGAAGCCATGAATGCAGCAAGTCAAGATTAAGGCACATTGCAAGAGCCACCAAGGCTGCGTAAGGTGCACCGACAGCGCTGTGGGTGGGTATTAGAAGCGCAGAAGCCATGAATGCAGCAAGTCAAGATTAAGGCACATTGCAAGAGCCACCAAGGCTGGGTTAAGGTGCACTGGCAGCGCTGTGGGTGGGTATTAGAAGCGCAGAAGCCATGAATGCAGCAAGTCAAGATTAAGGCACATTGCAAGAGCCACCAAGGCTGGGTAAGGTGCACCGACAGCGCTGTGGGTGGGTATTAGAAGCGCAGAAGCCATGAATGCAGCAAATCAAGATTAAAGCACATTGCAAGAGCCACCAAGGCTGGGTAAGGTGCACTGGCAGCGCTGTGGGTGGGTTTTAGAAGCGCAGAAGCCATGAATGCAGCAAGTCAAGATTAAGGCACATTGCAAGAGCCACCAAGGCTGGGTAAGGGGCACCGACAGTGCTGTGGGTGGGTATTAGAAGCGCAGAAGCCATGAATGCAGCAAGTCAAGATTAAGGCACATTGCAAGAGCCACCAAGGCTGGGTAAGGTGCACTGGCAGTGCTGTGGGTGGGTATTAGAAGCGCAGAAGCCATGAATGCAGCAAGTCAAGATTAAGGCACATTGCAAGAGCCACCAAGGCTGGGTTAAGGTGCACCGACAGCGCTGTGGGTGGGTACTAGAAGCGCAGAAGCCATGAATGCAGCAAGTCAAGATTAAGGCACATTGCAAGAGCCACCAAGGCTGGGTAAGGTGCACCGACAGCGCTGTGGGTGGGTATTAGAAGTGCAGAAGCCATGAATGCAGCAAGTCAAGATTAAGGCACATTGCAAGAGCCACCAAGGCTGGGTTAAGGTGCACTGGCAGCGCTGTGGGTGGGTATTAGAAGCGCAGAAGCCATGAATGCAGCAAGGCGATTAAGGCACATTGCAAGAGCCACCGAGGCTGGATTAAGGTGCACCGGCAGCGCTGTGGGTGGGTATTAGAAGCGCAGAAGCCAGGAATGCAGCAAGTCAAGATTAAAGCACATTGCAAGAGCCACCAAGGCTGGGTTAAGGTGCACTGGCAGCGCTGTGGGTGGGTATTAGAAGCGCAGAAGCCATGACTGCAGCAAGTCAAGATTAAGGCACATTGCAAGAGGCACCAAGGCTGGGTTAAGGTGCACCGGCAGCGCTGTGGGTGGGTATTAGAAGCGCAGAAGCCATGAAGGCTGCAAGTCAAGATTAAGGCACATTGCAAGAGCCACGAGGCTGGGTTAGGTGCACTGGCAGTGCTGTGGGTGGGCATTAGAAGCGCAGAAGCCATGAATGCAGCAAGTCAAGATAAGGCACATTGCAAGAGCCACCAAGGCTGGGTAAGGTGCACCGACAGCGCTGTGGGTGGGTATTAGAAGCGTAGAAGCCATGAATGCAGCAAGTCAAGATTAAGGCACATTGCAAGAGCCACCAAGGCTGGGTTAAGGTGCACCGACAGCGCTGTGGGTGGGTATTAGAAGCGCAGAAGCCATGAATGCAGCAAGTCAAGATTAAGGCACATTGCAAGAGCCACCAAGGCTGGGTTAGGTGCACTGGCAGCGCTGTGGGGGGGTATTAGAAGCGCAGAAGCCATGAATGCAGCAAGTCAAGATTAAGGCACATTGCAAGAGCCACCAAGGCTGGGTAAGGTGCACCGACAGCGCTGTGGGTGGGTATTAGAAGCGCAGAAGCCATGAATGCAGCAAGTCAAGATTAAGGCACATTGCAAGAGCCACCAAGGCTGGGTTAAGGTGCACCGACAGCGCTGTGGGTGGGTACTAGAAGCGCAGAAGCCATGAATGCAGCAAGTCAAGATTAAGGCACATTGCAAGAGCCACCAAGGCTGGGTAAGGTGCACCGCCAGCGCTGTGGGTGGGTATTAGAAGCGCAGAAGCCATGAATGCAGCAAGTCAAGATTAAGGCACATTGCAAGAGCCACCAAGGCTGGGTTAAGGTGCACTGGCAGTGCTGTGGGTGGGTATTAGAAGCGCAGAAGCCATGAATGCAGCAAGTCAAGATTAAGGCACATTGCAAGAGCCACAAAGGCTGGGTAAGGTGCACCGACAGCGCTGTGGGTGGGCATTAGAAGCGCAGAAGCCATGAATGCAGCAAGTCAAGATTAAGGCACATTGCAAGAGCCACCAAGGCTGGGTAAGGTGCGCCGACAGCGCTGTGGGTGGGTATTAGAAGTGCAGAAGCCATGAATGCAGCAAGTCAAGATTAAGGCACATTGCAAGAGCCACCAAGGCTGGGTAAGGTGCACCGACAGCGCTGTGGGTGGGTATTAGAAGTGCAGAAGCCATGAATGCAGCAAGTCAAGATTAAGGCACATTGCAAGAGCCACCAAGGCTGGGTAAGGTGCACCGACAGCGCTGTGGGTGGGTATTAGAAGCGCAGAAGCCATGAATGCAGCAAGTCAAGATTAAGGCACATTGCAAGAGCCACCAAGGCTGGGTAAGGTGCACTGGCAGCGCTGTGGGTGGGTATTAGAAGCGCAGAGGCCATGAATGCAGCAAGTCAAGATTAAGGCACATTGCAAGAGCCACCAAGGCTGGGTAAGGGGCACCGGCAGCGCTGTGGGTGGGTATTAGAAGCGCAGAAGCCATGAATGCAGCAAGTCAAGATTAAGGCACATTGCAAGAGCCACCAAGGCTGGGTAAGGTGCACCGACAGCGCTGTGGGTGGGT
Source organism: Triturus cristatus (assembly GCF_964204655.1). Lineage (NCBI taxonomy): Eukaryota > Metazoa > Chordata > Amphibia > Caudata > Salamandridae > Triturus > Triturus cristatus. The sequence continues at coordinate 1,204,428,121 of NC_140593.1, read as the reverse complement.
ATTAGAAGCGCAGAAGCCATGAATGCAGCAAGTCAAGATTAAGGCACATTGCAAGAGCCACCAAGGCTGGGTTAAGGTGCACTGGCAGCGCTGTGGGTGGGTATTAGAAGCGCAGAAGCCATGAATGCAGCAAGTCAAGATTAAGGCACATTGCAAGAGCCACAAAGGCTGGGTAAGGTGCACCGACAGCGCTGTCGGTGGGTATTAGAAGCGCAGAAGCCATGAATGCAGCAAGTCAAGATTAAGGCACATTGCAAGAGCCACCAAGGCTGGGTAAGGTGCACCGACAGCGCTGTGGGTGGGTATTAGAAGCGCAGAAGCCATGAATGCAGCAAGTCAAGATTAAGGCACATTGCAAGAGCCACCAAGGCTGGGTTAAGGTGCACCGACAGCGCTGTGGGTGGGTACTAGAAGCGCAGAAGCCATGAATGCAGCAAGTCAAGATTAAGGCACATTGCAAGAGCCACCAAGGCTGGGTAAGGGGCACCGACAGTGCTGTGGGTGGGTATTAGAAGCGCAGAAGCCATGAATGCAGCAAGTCAAGATTAAGGCACATTGCAAGAGCCACCAAGGCTGGGTAAGGTGCACCGACAGCGCTGTGAGTGGGTATTAGAAGTGCAGAAGCCATGAATGCAGCAAGTCAAGATTAAGGCACATTGCAAGAGCCACCAAGGCTGGGTAAGGTGCACCGACAGTGCTGTGGGTGGGTATTAGAAGCGCAGAAGCCATGAATGCAGCAAGTCAAGATTAAGGCACATTGCAAGAGCCACCAAGGCTTGGTTAAGGTGCACTGGCAGCGCTGTGGGTGGGTATTAGAAGCGCAGAGGCCATGAATGCAGCAAGTCAAGATTAAGGCACATTGCAAGAGCCACCAAGGCTGGGTAAGGTGCACCAACAGCACTGTGGGTGGGTATTAGAAGCACAGAAGCCATTAATGCAGCAAGTCAAGATAAGGCACATTGCAAGAGCCACCAAGGCTGGGTTAAGGTGCACTGGCAGCGCTGTGGGTGGGTATTAGAAGCGCAGAAGCCATGAATGCAGCAAGTCAAGATTAAGGCACATTGCAAGAGCCACCAAGGCTGGGTAAGGTGCACCGACAGTGCTGTGGGTGGGTATTAGAAGCGCAGAAGCCATGAATGCAGCAAGTCAAGATTAAGGCACATTGCAAGATCCACCAAGGCTTGGTTAAGGTGCACTGGCAGCGCTGTGGGTGGGTATTAGAAGCGCAGAGGCCATGAATGCAGCAAGTCAAGATTAAGGCACATTGCAAGAGCCACCAAGGCTGGGTTAAGGGGCACCGGCAGCGCTGTGGGTGGGTATTAGAAGCGCAGAAGCCATGAATGCAGCAAGGCAGATTAAGGCACATTGCAAGAGCCACCAAGGCTGGGTAAGGTGCACCGACAGCGCTGGGGGTGGGTATTAGAAGCGCAGAAGCCATGAATGCAGCAAGTCAAGATTAAGGCACATTGCAAGAGCCACCGAGGCTGGGTTAAGGTGCACTGGCAGCGCTGTGGGTGGGTATTAGAAGCGCAGAAGCCATGAATGCAGCAAATCAAGATTAAAGCACATTGCAAGAGCCACCAAGGCTGGGTACGGTGCACTGGCAGCGCTGTGGGTGGGCATTAGAAACGCAGAAGCCATGAATGCAGCAAGTCAAGATTAAGGCACATTGCAAGAGCCACCAAGGCTGGGTAAGGTGCACCGACAGCGCTGTGGGTGGGTATTAGAAGCGCAGAAGCCATGAATGCAGCAAATCAAGATTAAAGCACATCGCAAGAGCCACCAAGGCTGGGTAAGGTGCACTGGCAGCGCTGTGGGTGGGTATTAGAAGCGCAGAAGCCATGAATGCAGCAAATCAAGATTAAGGCACATTGCAAGAGCCACCAAGGCTGGGTAAGGTGCACCGACAGCGCTGTGGGTGGGTATTAGAAGCGCAGAAGCCATGAATGCAGCAAATCAAGATTAAGGCACATTGCAAGAGCCACCAAGGCTGGGTTAAGGTGCACTGGCAGTGCTGTGGGTGGGTGTTAGAAGGGCAGAAGCCATGAATGCAGCAAATCAAGATTAAGGCACATTGCAAGAGCCACCAAGGCTGGGTAAGGTGCACTTGCAGCGCTGTGGGTGGGTATTAGAAGCGCAGAAGCCATGACTGCAGCAAGTCAAGATTTGGGTACAATGCAAGAGCCACCACCGAGCCTTGAAGCTTCTGGGCCTGCAGGTGTACACCGGGGTGCATTGGAAGCTAACTGTGGGGTGCTCGCGGGGCTTGATGTGGGGTGGGAGGGTGCTGGCACAGCTGTCTGGGTGTCTCAATGCTGGCAAGGCAGGAGGCACTGTGCTCTTCAAACACACCAACATTTGGTAGCCCCCAAGGAACTGAATGTCCAGTGGGAGGAGTTAGTGACTTTAATTTGGCAATCACGTGTATTACAAGGAAGGTGTGCAGAGCAGTGTGGGGGAGGGTCTCTGTACTTTACTGGGGGGATGCATGTGCATAGAAGTGCATTTGCAGAGCAGTGTGGGGGAGGGTCTCTGTACTTTACTGGGGGATGCATGTGCATAGAAGTGCATTTGCAGAGCAGTGTGGGGGAGGGTCTCTGTACTTTACTGGGGGATGCATGTGCATAGAAGTGCATTTGCAGAGCAGTGTGGGGGAGGGGCTCTCTACTTTACTGGGGGATGCATGCGCATAGAGGTGCATTTGCAGAGCAGTGTGGGGGAGGGGCTCTCTCTACTTTACTGGGGGATGCATGCGCATAGAGGTGCATTTGCAGAGCAGTGTGGGGGAGGGGATCTCTACTTTACTGGGGGCTGCATGTCAGCATAGAGGTGCATTTGCGGAGCAGTGTGGGGGAGGGGATCTCTGTACTTTCTTAGGAGGGCTGCATGTCAGCATAGAGGTGCATTTGCAGAACAGTGTGGGGGAGGTGATCTCTGTACTTTACGGGGGGAGGGGCTGCATGTGCTTAGAGGTGCATTTGCTGAGCTATGCCAGGGTCGGTTAAAGAATAGTGTTGGGTAGTAAAGCTCAGGACAGAGATGTGACTGCCCTGGAACACATGAGCCCAGCTAATAAGGGAGACTCCCTTGCAGTAAACTAAGCCAGGTATACATAAGGAAAGAGGAAGACTCCAATAAAGTGTGAAAAAAGTGATAGAAAGTGTGAGGATCCATTGAAGTGTACAACACCAGTGATAAGGAATGAGTGGAACTACAGTGAAGCGTGCGAGGTCAGTGATACGGAAAGACTGAGACTCTACTGAAGTGTACAAGCTAAGTGATGAGAAACTAGTGAGACTCCACTGAAGTGTTCAAGGTCAGTGATAAGGAATTAGTGAGACTCCACTGAAGTGTTCAAGGTTAGTGATCAGAAAGAGTGAGACAACACTGAAGCATGGGAGGTCAGTGATAAGGAAAGGGTGAGACTCCACTGAAGAGTGCAAGGTCAGTGATAAGGAACTAGTGAGACTCCACTAAAGTGTTCAAGCTCAGAAAAAAGTGAGACTCCACTGAAACATGCAAGGTCAGTGATAAGGAAAGAGTGAGACTCCACTGAAGCGTGCAAGGTCAGTGATAAGGAGAGAGGGAGACCCCACTGAAGTGTACATGATCACTGATAAGGAAAGACTAAGACTCTACTGAAGTGTACAAGCTAAGTGATAAGGAATTAGTGAGACTTAACTGAAGTGTGCAAGGTCAGTGATCAGAAAAATTGAGACTCAACTGAAGCGTGAGAGGTCAGTAATAAGGAAAGAGGGAGACTCCACTGAAGCGTGTGAGGTCAGTGATAAGGAAAGAGTGAGACTCCATTGAAGCGTGCAAGGTCAGTGATAAGGAGAGAGGGAGACCCCACTGAAGTGTACATGATCACTGATAAGGAAAGACTAAGACTCCACTGAAGCGTGCGAGGTCAGTGATAATGAATTAGTGAGACTCCACTGAAGTGTGCAAGGTCAGTGATCAGAAAAAGTGAGACTCCACTGAAGCGTGCGAGGTCAGTGATCAGAAAAAAGTGAGACTCTACTGAAGCTTGCGAGGTCAGTGTTCAGAAAAGTGAAAACCCACTAAAGCGTGTGAGGTCAGTAATAAGGAAAGAAGGAGACTCCACTGAAGCGTGCGAGGTCAAGGATCAGAAAAAAATGAGACTCCAATGAAGTGTGCAAGGTCAGTGATCAGAAAAAGTGAGACTCCACTGAAGCATGCGAGGTCAGTACTAAGGAAAGAGGGAGACTCCACTGAAGAATGCCAGGTCAGCGATAAGGAAAGAGTGAGACTCCTCTGAAGTGTACAAGGTCAGTGACAGGAAGAGTGAGACTCCACTGAAGTGTACATGGTCAGGGATACGGAAAGACTGGGACCCTATTGAAGTGTACAAGGTCAGTGATCAGAAAAAGTGAGACTCCAATGATGCGTGCCAGGTCAGTGATCAGAAAAAGTGAGACTCCAATGATGCGTGCCAGGTCAGTGATCAGGAAAAAGTGAGACTCTACTGAAGCTTGCGAGGTCAGTGATCAGAAAAGTGAGAACCCACTAAAGCATGTGAGGTCAGTAATACGGAAAGAAGGAGACTCCACTGAAGCGTGCAAGGTCAGTGATAAGGAAAGAGTGAGACTCCTCTGAAGTGTACAAGGTCAATGACAGGAAGAGTGATACTCCACTGAAGTGTACATGGTCAGTGATACGGAAAGAATGAGACTCTCCTGAAGAGTACAAGCTAAATGATAAGGAATTAGTGATACTCCACTGAAGTGTGCAAGGTCAGTGATAAGAAAAGAGTGAGACTCCACTGAAGTGTTCAAGGTCAGTGATCAGAAAAAAGTGAGACAACACTGAAGCATGTGAGGTCTGTGATCAGAAAAAAAGTGAGACTCCACTGAAGTGTGCAAGGTCAGTGATAAGGAAAGGGTGAGACTCCACTGAAGAGTGCAAGGTCAGTGATCAGAAAAAAGTGAGACTCCACTGAAGCATGCGAGGTCAGTAATAAGGAAAGACGCAAACTCCACTGAAGCGTGTGAAGTCAGTGATAAGGAATTAGTGAGACTCCACTGTAGTGTGCAAAGTCAGTGATCAGAAAAATTGAGACTCCACTGAAGTGTGCGAGTCCAGTGTTCAGAAAAAAGTGAGACTCCACTTAAGAATGCGAGGTCAGTGATCAGAAAAAAGTGAGACTCCACTGAAGCGTGCAAGGTCAGTAATAAGGAATGAGGGAGACTCCACTGAAGCATGCGAGGTCAGTGATAAGGAAAGAGTGAGACTACTGAAGTCTACAAGTTCAGTGATCAGAAAAATTGAGACTCCACTGAAGTGTTCGAGGTCAGTGATCAGAAAAAAGTAAGACTCCACTGAAGCGTGCAAGGTCAGTAATAAGGAAAGAGGGAGACTCCACTGAAGCGTGCGAGGTCAGTGATAAGGAATTAGTGAGAGTCCTGTGGTAAATATTTCATTACCGGTACTATTTTTTATGCGGTAAAGTCTAGTAAGAATAACTCAGTAAATATAAGAGGCAGAATCCGTGGTATTAGAGGTTCTAAAAAGGCTTTATTCCATACAAAGGAATACAATTCGAATTGCAGGCTTTCTATTCCATCACCACGAAAGTTCAGGAAGGAAGGGCATACATTATTGACAGATAATTGGTTTTATAGGAAATGCATTACAGTGAAACAGATGCAAGAGGCGTAACAGCTGATAGTACAGATAAAAGGTGCATACGTAACTAATAGAGGCGGATATATGGGCGTAATTTAATAAACGTCATCATACATGATGTCACAAGTGGGTGGATCCATAAGAGAATCCTGCAATGTCAGCAGAAATATTTGGCAGAGATGCGCGCGCAGCCGCATGACGTGTGATTGACGTGCAACTAGAGGGTGAAGGGACTTGACATTTAGCTCTACATGTGGAGACAGAAGTCTGGGGGTCATGTCAACCTAATCCCAAATCATATCTAATATCCTATGTTTAAAGAACTGTGTTATCCAAAAGGAAAGGTTTCTAGGGTAGAATCTATTCTATACTGACTGTTAGTGCGTGTACAAGCGTCTAAGTGTCTACATGAGATGCGAGGGAGTAGGAATATTCCATGGTAACGGGGCTATGAATTACTTGCATGAGGACAGCGAGGCCTGGCCCTTTGCACGGTAGCTGGAGGAATGTTTACCTAAACTACTAGACAGGAATGCATCGGATGAGGAGCGGAGTAGATAATCTTGAAGGTGAAATACAGTTTTTGGCAGGCAACAGGCTGGATCAGGCACCGTTAGCCGCGCAGGGAGTAGGACAAAGTTCATGGATACAGATGCAGGCTCAGACTGGAGCTTTCAGAGGCAGAAGGCAGAAAAGGCTTGATGACAGAATTCTGGGCCTACTCGCCTGAATCTGTAAAATGTGGAAAGTGAACCACATAAAGTCGGTGGCCTTTCATACTTAGGAATGGAATATCTGACCCATTCATGGCGGATCTGAAAGAGGACATGTTGACGGTGGACGCACATATATTTGCGTCTTCAAAACTGGAACTCGAGGGAACATACATGTACTTATAGCATGCACATGGAGCCGTTGGGGTCTACGATAGGGGACATAACTGATCACAAAATTCATATTTCCTCATTCCCTCCTTGTCCCCTACGGACCCTCAGGAGATATCGATCTTCATCAATCCATCGATCTGTTCATATAGCATCATTTGTTCTTTTTCTTCTTCCGGGATCTTGAACGAAAACTTGGATGTGGGATACACGATGTGGCACACAGACCACAAATCGCTGGCCCACATTGTAGACATAAACAGCAACTGAATAGTATGAGAAAGCCAATACCTAGGAAGGATAGGATTCTCCCTCCCCAGACTGACAACACGCCCCAGAACCAACCGGACCAAGTCCAGGTGCCTGGACTCTGGTGTATCTGGCTTACAATCTTATGAAGGCGAGTTATGGCTTTATATACTGACGGCGAATTTTCTGGTATGAAAATGCAGCAACTTGATCCGATGACCCTACAAGCTCCGCCCCTATCGGCCAGGATGACGTCAAGGACAAGACGATTTTGAAGCACAACAATCCGCATAGCAGACTGCTCTTCTGTTAAATTGCCTAAGGCGGAAATAGTTTCGTTCACTACTGCTTCAAGGGTTCTGGTTAATCTACGTATCAGCTTACTATTAGTGATTGTACCTATATAGGGAAAGAAACCTTTATTGAAATCTGTATATTTTTCCCATGCTGTTTCAGCGTAATCGACAATTGGGAGATCTCTCTGCTGTCTATTGTGTACTAAATGGGTATTTCTATGATAATCAGGAGGAGCTAGGAAAACAGGTGGCAGAAGGAATGCTATGTAACAGGTACCATCCCAATCTAGAGGTAGACGTATATATGCGGTCTGGCCACATATAAAGTAGGAATGGCAAGAAGCTCTAAATGTAGACTTGCCTTGATCACTGAATTTTATTACAGTGGTGCATTTACTATGGCCCATGTGTATGGAACCATTCTTTCTTACACATAATTCCCCTTTTACTGGGAATACTGACATGGCGGGCAAGATTGGTGTAGCTTCGGATTCAACGTTCAGGATCATGAGGTTAAGTGTAAAATTACCTAATCCATATACTTCATTTTCTAGATCAGTTCCTGTTCTTTTGGGAAGTCCCTCCTTGTTAGGGTAGCAGACTTTAAGCAAAACTAGGTTCAGGTTTCCCCATACCCAGTTGTCTTGATAAACTGCGGAATTTGAATCTAGGGAATTAATCAAACTAAACCATGCTCCACAGGAGCCATTGTGTGTGAATGGATACGGAAAGAGAGGCAAAACTCCCTTATAGTTCTGATAGGGAGGGAGTCGGCCACATATCCAACAATTGGTGGCATTGCTGGTTTGATGGGAATGATGTAACATACTAATGAATGTGTTGTTGCGCAGCGCAAATCTATAGGACAACTCATGCGGAGGTAATTCACTAAAAGAATGTTCTGCAGTTACATTGTAAACACGCTTAAGAAGAGGGTAATACATGTGCAATAGTATGCTGACAATGATGATCAGAAGACTTAGAAAAAACAAAATTAATAATGTTACTGTGCAGTGACTACGAAGTGATTTACAATACGCATGCTTCTTAAGCTGCATCTGATGATTTCTTTCTCTATTCCGGTCTAGAGGATACATGTCAGAGACAAATTCAACCGATTCACCTTGGAGAGGACTTAAACAATCAAATTGTCTGACTTACTAGACCTTAATTTTAGTTTGTAAAGTTCAGAGTTTGTTAATTCAGCCAAGGGGAGCTTTGAGTCTGTCTGTGAGGGAATGCAGGGCTGAACGTTCACACTAGATGGTAGTCCATAAAATTTCTTGATATGACTCGAGTGCAACCACCCTTTGCGTCCTTCAATCTTCACGGCTGTCCTTGTAGTTAGTAGAACCAATTTTGGCGTTGTCCATCTAGGCTCCAGTTGGGTCTTTCGGTCAAAATTCCTGACCAAAACCAGGTCACCAGGAACCACGTCATGGGGCTTCACCTCAGTATTGTCGGGAAAAGCTGCGGCTACCTGTGAACGACAAGATTGTAGTGCAGACATCAAGGAAGCCAGGTAATCTGTCAGCATATTACAGTCAACATCAGTGATTTTGCGAGGTATAGGCGTCCCCCACATATTTGGTGGTCTACCGAAGATCACCTCGTACGGGGATAGCCCTGTTCGAGAATGTGCTACCATTCTCATGTAAAAGAGCGCAACTGGTAAGGCTACTATCCAATCGACACCTTTTTCCCTACATATTTTGGACAATCTAATTTTCAAAGTTTGATTATGGCGTTCCACGAGACCTGCTGCCTCGGGATGTCGGACACAGTGGAATTTCCATTGGTAGCCTAACAAAAGGGAAACGTGTTTCATTAGTTCGGATGAGAACGGCTGGCCGTTATCTGAGTAGACAACACGTGGTAAACCGTACCGTGGGAAGAATTCTCGAACTAACTGTTTGGCAGTAGTCAGGGCAGTGTAATCTGAAACCGGGTAGGCTTCTGTCCAACGGGAAAGAGCACAGACAACTACGAGAACATATTTGAATCCTCGACATCGTTCCATCTGGATATAATCCATCTGGAGGACTTCAAAAGCATGATCGGGAGATTGAAATCCACCCTGCTATACGGGGATGCTTTTACCTGGATTAAACTGACAACATATCATACAGGTACGAACTTTTTGTTTAGCTGCTGCTCGCAAGTGTTTGTTGAACCAAATGTGTTGAATGCTGTCTAGCATAGCTTTTTCTCCTAGGTGCGCTGGACTATGTATTGTGTTAATGATGACTTGAACCATGGAGTCGGGAAGAAACCATATAGATTTTTCCTTCGTCATCCATCCTTGATCTGTTTGGATCCCTCCTAATTCAGTCCATTTCTTTATTTCTTCTGGTGTAGCATGTGTCTGTATGTCAATTACATCAAGGGCGGGATCCTTAACTGTCATGCAATGTATTGGTGTCGGAACTATTGTCTTTGTCATGTCAGTTGTGTGAGTCTGATTCTGAGCAGTCTGTTTAGCTGTTCTGTCAGCTAGGTCATTACCCTGAGAAATGATATCGGTAACTTTTGTATGGGCTTTGCATTTCATAATCGATATTGCAGTAGGTAGATGAATCGCGTCTAATAGGGCTTGAATGAGGGGTCCGTGTTGGATGTGGGCACCGTGAGAAGTTAAATAACCTCTCTCTCGCCACAATACGCCGAAGTCATGGACGACTCCGAATGCATAACGTGAATCTGTGTATATGTTGACTTTCTTATTTTTGGCTTGAATACAGGCTTGTGTCAGAGCGATGAGCTCTGCTGCTTGAGCTGACAACGTGTTAATACAATTTGTTTCAATGACTTCAGTGTCTGTTGTGACTGCGTAAGCGGCCACTAACTCTCCTGTACTTGTTCTCATACATGACCCGTCTACATACAATGTCAAGTCTGGATCTGACAAAGGCATATCTGTCAAGTCTTGTCTGGGTTTCGTCGTGATAGTAATGACTTCGACACAATCATGTGCCAATGGATCTGTTCCGCCCACTGGTAACAGTGTGGCAGGATTTAACGTGTTACAACGTCTGATTTCTATGTGTGGCTGAAACAATGTTAATTCGTAACCCGTGAGTCTCGCTATAGTCAAGTGTTGTGTTTGTGTGCGGTTCAAGAGAACCTCTACTGCGTGTGGTACTTGTACTGTCAATTGATGTCCTAACACTATGGCATCGCTTTGTCTGATAGCTAAAGCTGTTGCTGCCACCGATTTCAGGCACGCAGGAAGAGCCTGAGCTACTGGATCTAATGTACTAGAGAAATAAGCACATGGTTTGTGTGATCCTGCTTGTTCCTGAGTGAGTACTGACAAGGCAGTACCTTCGCGTTCTGTAACAAAGAGTGTAAACTGTTTACTGTAACATGGTGTTGCTAAAACAGGTGCTTGGCATAAAGCTTTCTTTAAGCTTTCAAAGGCGTGTGTATGTTCTGGAGTCCAAGGGAGGACAGTCGATATGGCTGCCTCCTGTGTTGTCAACTGGATGAGTGGTTTTGCTAGAAATGCATATTGAGGGATCCACTGCCTACAGTATGAAGTGAGGCCTATAAAAGCCCACACCTCCTTTTGTGTCTTGGGTGGTGGCATGTTAGCAATTAACTGGATGCGATCAGGTGTAAGCTGCCTTCCCTCCTTGGACAGCGAGTGCCCAAGGTAAACAACTCGCTGGACACAGAATTGCAGCTTAGAAGGGGACACCTTGTGCCCCTTGTCGGCCAGAAATTTCAAAACCGTTAGTGACGCTTTTTCACATTCAGGTTCGCTTCGGGCGGTGATCAGCAGATCATTGACATATTGAAGCAAGGCAGTGTTAACTGGCATGTGGATACTGTCAAGTTCTCGTTTCAGTGCTTGGCTATAGATGCTGGGGCTTTCTGTAAATCCTTGAGATGCGCGTGTGAATTTAAAACTTCGTCCATTTAAACTGAATCCGAACAGATATTGACTTTCCGGATCTATTGGGACGCTAAAGAAAGCATTCTTGAGATCAATTACAGTGAAGAACGTTGCTTCTGAGTCAATAGCTGTGAGTAATGAAGAGATATCTGGGACCACAGGGTATTGTGGTACAATACATTTATTTAATTCGCGCAGATCAATAACTAATCGATATACTGGTGGTGCCTTTGGATCCGTTCTTTTAAGAATCGGAATTATCGGGGAATTACATACATTGGAGTCGGTTTCGACAACCACTCCTTGTGCAATGAGCTCGTCAATGATTTGCAGTAAAGCCACAACAGCATCTGGTGGTAACTTGTATTGTCGCATTCGTGGTAGTACTACTCCTGTTTTCAGTGTAACTCGATATGGTGTAATGTTCATGCAACCAACATCAGTGGGGCCTTGTGCCCATAAATGTGTAGGTAAATTCTGCAGTCGGTGATCCATGTCTCTGGACACGTAGTGACCTTTAAAGTCACGTAAAAATAGTCGTACTCCTTCCGGAGAACAACATATTATGGCTCCTAGAGCTTTCAATGTTTTTATGCCTAACAAGTTTTCTGGACATGATTTAGTAAGCAATAAATCTGTAGTACGTGTCAATGGACCGACCGTAAGTGGAAGAGGTTGTGTTACGTCATTGATTATAGGTTTTCCTGAGAATCCAAGGGAAATATTCTGTGAGCCTGAGAGGGGTGCCCGTGGAACTTCACTGCGTCTTATAGTTGTTCTGCTTGCCCCTGTATCAAGTAAAAACTTTCTGTCTTCCCCTAATAGTTCACTATGTACATAAGGTCCCTCTTGGTCTACAGGAACCTCTATAAGGGGTAAGCCAACTTCCCTCTCTAGGCTATTTCATGTATATCGCTGATAATCGGGATAATCTGCTTGTGTGTACTGATACATCTGTTGTGTCGTTGCTTGTGTTGCAGCAATAGGCTGCGCTTGTGGTGGTGCTACGATCTGTTGTGGAGCTGCCTGTTGCGGAGCTAGTTGTTGCGGAGCTAATCTAGGTTGAGCATGCTGAGGGATTTGTTGTTGATTCTGATCCTGTCTAGGTGGACGTGGTCTTTCCTGGGTTCTACCTGTGGCAATATTATGTTTCAGGACTGGACAATCATGTATATAATGACCTTGTTGTTTACAATAGTTGCATGTCCCTTTCGTAGGACCTGCGGAATCACCCTTTAGGTGACCATCAGCTGGAACTGACTGAGCAACAAGCATTTTCATTTTTGTATCTTTCATACGTCTTTGTTCATGTTCTTGTTCTTCTCTAATTCTATTGTGGTGATATTGTAACATCTGTAACATCTGTGATGGGGTATTACCTTGCCAGGTACTTTCGAATTTCAATACTCTATTCTTGATTTGCAGCAGAGAATTTTCAACTAATTTTGTCACAAACAGATGTGGATATGACTCGCTACTGGCTTTTATGCCACTATTTATACCAAAACATTTTTCAAATCGGGAATAGAAATCACTAGTATCTTCATCTGGCTTTTGTTTACAGGCTGAGATTGCACCCCAGTCTTCCTTTTTCGTAGTTAATAAACGTGGCAGTACCTGCACTAGTAGCCCTGCTAGTGCTGTAGTCTTTTCCCCAAGCCCTGCTCCTGCAGCTCGGGCCCTTTCTTCGTTTTCTAATTCTGTCCAATCTATCTTTTGGTCTCCCACCTCCCATTCCTTTTCTTTGAGTTTCTCATAAACACCGGCGGGTAATAGGACTTTTAATATTTTCATAATGTCGGGGTAGGTATACTCTCCCATGAGTAACATGTCTTTTATTTCACGGTGGAAACCTGCTGGATCCTTGTCATGGCTGGGTACTACTTTCTTCATTTCTAATAATTCCAATTTAGTTATAGGCGTGTACACAAACACGCGTGTAAAATTATTACCGTCACCTCTGATTGGGTGTACTTCGCGTAACGGGTTCTGTCTATCTATGTGATACATTCTTCTTCCCATGATGGGAACTGGAACGTGTTCTGGGCATACGAAAGTTAAATATTGGTTTCGAAATTCTAGAATTTCTTTAATCAAATCAGTACCTGACCCTCTCCATATATTCGTGAGTAGTTCTGTCAATATGTCAGGTAAGGGTCCTGGATCGGAGTGTTGGCTTTTATATAATATAAGGAGGTGTTGAATCATGTATATACTAGCTAAACGCTGTTCGTATGGGTCAAGATTCAGAAACGTGTGTGCAAGTACATCATCATTGTATTCACTGGGACTGTCAGCCCATTGTACTGCTGATCTGGCTAATTCTTGTTCGTCCATGGAATCGAGCATATGGTACCCCCTTCGATCTCGGAGTAATTTATCAGCGGCTTGGAATAGGTGTTCAGGGGATCTTGTATTTAACATAGGGTTTGAAAAATGTCTATTATATTCTGGACGTATTGGACGTATCGGGTCGTTAAAACCTCTGGTATTATTATAGGGTCTTCCTCTACCTACATAAGCTATCATTTCTAGTTGTTCTGATTCTTGCTCCTCCTCTTCTTCTGATTCTACTCTGTCTATTTCTCGTCTTTCTTTATGTATTCGTTCTACTTCCTTGCGGATCTTTCGACACATGGCGATTATACACGCCTGTCTATCATGTTTCTCTTCTGATATGTTCTGACCCCATTTGGCAAGTCTTTGCATGGTATCGTGATCTGCCCCAGGCCTGTCTTGATTCCTGATTACGCAATTTATGAAGAAACGTAGTAGTTGTCTTTGGACATCCACTTTCTGGTATTCCATAGCTTCGTTAATACTTTCTGGACCTCGCCCTGTTTGAACAAAGCGATATATTTCGTCTAGGTGTTCACCCATTCCTGGTATCGTCATTAAATATAATGTAGCTCGTCGTATACGTAGTGATGATATGAGCAATTTGTCCTGTCTACCTGGTACTGGGTCGTATCTACAATCCACAAGCTGTTCTTTAAACATGTCGGATGTCGCTAGTTGGGGTGTACGTTGGAGTGCTAAATCTCTAAGGGTCTGTTTATTTCGCGGCGGGGTGGCAAACATGTCTGTCGTACCTCCTGTAGCACCATCTGAGGTGCTGGGCAAGAAAGGATTCGTTGGACGTAGGATAGAGATTGTAGATGCGGGAAAAACTGTAGAAACGGACGGACCTGTGGGAACTTGTGTAGGAGTTTGTAGTTGCGGGGATACAGACGGATGCTCTTGGTGTTGAACACCATCGGCAAGCGGTATGTGTGGTATGGCATTAGCATACTCGGGAGCTACGTCATCTAAATAGGAGGAAAGGAAAACGTCCTTTGCTGTTTTGGGATGTGTTTTAGGATGTGCTTTTATCGGGAGCAATGGAGGAGTTAAGTCTTTTGGTATTTCCGGGGTAGCCTTAGGTAACCCTTCGGCCAGAAGAGGATACATACCATTCATAAGAGTGTTTCTTTGTCTATCTACTTGTTCTGTTTTTACTCGGGTACCTTCCTCAAGTAATAGATTTTCTCGAGTTTTATTTGAATTCTCTCTACCTTTCTCTTCCTGTCTGGGTGCTTTTTCTGTACGTCTATATGATTCTTTACGCCATAATTCAATGGCATCTTTCTGTGACTGTCTGGCTTTCTTTTTCCATAATTCTTCTTCTACTCTCATGATGCAATCTGCATCCCAGGTCCCCGCTGCGGGCCATCTCTGACTTTCTGGCAAATCCTTGGTGTAGTCCACCCATAAATCAAGAAATAATATGGCATCTAGGCCATGCTTATGATACATAAAGTACCCTGGAGTGTCCCTAGGTGGGATGGGAACAGCTTCTTCGAGTACACCTTTTCTAGTTTTGATCTGTCTTAGTTTCGAAAAGAGCGGCATTTTTAGACCTTATTACTAGAACACACTTTATACAAAGAACACAATAATGAACAGTCATTCACACCACAATATATAGAACGTATAAAAACATTTAACACTTAACAGTTTTACGAACGATGATAACTAATAGAAAACTAGTTACTGACATAATACTGACATTAGATAATACTTATTTATATGCAAGACATACTATATATACTGCTAAACAGTACAGATACACTGCTGAAACAGTGCAGACCGGATTTGTGTACCCAAACCCATCTTGACCGGCACAGACTATGTGCACGTTAAATGCCTCCCCGGTAATGGTACTCACCGGGTAGCTCGGAACGGAAGGCCTCGGAAACGGAACTGAAACTGGACCGGACTGGACTCGACTCGACTGGGCTCGGAACTTCGGAACCTGGCGGGCCTCTGTATACCTCGGATCTTGCTCTCTCAGCTAGGCTCTGGTCGGGATACTTCGCACTTCTCACCGCCTCGTCTGGGTGTTGATCGCAGCCTCAGTCGTCCCCGCTTGGCCGGAGGGAGATACAGGAAATCCTGCAGGTACGCGTTTTTGTCCGTTCAGCTGTGGCAGGAGACCGGGCCTGCAACGCACCACCGGCGCGTGAGATGAGAAAGTGTCCCTGTTCGGGCGCCAATTTATGTGGTAAATATTTCATTACCGGTACTATTTTTTATGCGGTAAAGTCTAGTAAGAATAACTCAGTAAATATAAGAGGCAGAATCCGTGGTATTAGAGGTTCTAAAAAGGCTTTATTCCATACAAAGGAATACAATTCGAATTGCAGGCTTTCTATTCCATCACCACGAAAGTTCAGGAAGGAAGGGCATACATTATTGACAGATAATTGGTTTTATAGGAAATGCATTACAGTGAAACAGATGCAAGAGGCGTAACAGCTGATAGAACAGATAAAAGGTGCATACGTAACTAATAGAGGCGTAATTTAATAAACGTCATCATACATGATGTCACAAGTGGGTGGATCCATAAGAGAATCCTGCAATGTCAGCAGAAATATTTGGCAGAGATGCGCGCGCAGCCGCATGACGTGTGATTGACGTGCAACTAGAGGGTGAAGGGACTTGACATTTAGCTCTACATGTGGAGACAGAAGTCTGGGGGTCATGTCAACCTAATCCCAAATCATATCTAATATCCTATGTTTAAAGAACTGTGTTATCCAAAAGGAAAGGTTTCTAGGGTAGAATCTATTCTATACTGACTGTTAGTGCGTGTACAAGCGTCTAAGTGTCTACATGAGATGCGAGGGAGTAGGAATATTCCATGGTAACGGGGCTATGAATTACTTGCATGAGGACAGCGAGGCCTGGCCCTTTGCACGGTAGCTGGAGGAATGTTTACCTAAACTACTAGACAGGAATGCATCGGATGAGGAGCGGAGTAGATAATCTTGAAGGTGAAATACAGTTTTTGGCAGGCAACAGGCTGGATCAGGCACCGTTAGCCGCGCAGGGAGTAGGACAAAGTTCATGGATACAGATGCAGGCTCAGACTGGAGCTTTCAGAGGCAGAAGGCAGAAAAGGCTTGATGACAGAATTCTGGGCCTACTCGCCTGAATCTGTAAAATGTGGAAAGTGAACCACATAAAGTCGGTGGCCTTTCATACTTAGGAATGGAATATCTGACCCATTCATGGCGGATCTGAAAGAGGACATGTTGACGGTGGACGCACATATATTTGCGTCTTCAAAACTGGAACTGGAGGGAACATACATGTACTTATAGCATGCACATGGAGCCATTGGGGTCTACGATAGGGGACATAACTGATCACAAAATTCATATTTCCTCAGTCCACTGAGGTGTGCAAGGTCAGTGATCAGAAAATGTGAGACTCCACTGAAGCTTGCAAGGTCAGTGATCAGGAAAAAGTGGGACTCCACTGAAGCGTGCGAGGTCAGTAATAAGGAAAGAGGGAGACTCCACTGAAGTGTACATGGTCAGTGATACGGAAAGAGTGAGACTCTACGGAAGTGTACTAGGTCAGTGATCAGAAAAAAAGTGAGACTACACTGAGGCATGCAAGGTCAAACATCAGAAAAAATTGAGACTCCAATGAAGTGTGCAAGGTCAGTGATCAGAAAAAGTGAGACTCCACTGAAGCGTGCGAAGTCAGCACTAAGGAAAGAGGGAGACTCCACTGAAGAGTGCGAGGTCAGCGATAAGGAAAGGGTGAGACTCCTCTGAAGTGTACAAGGTCAGTGACAGGAAGAGTGAGACCACTGAAGTGTACATGGTCAGTGATACGGAAAGACTGAGACTACTGCAGTGTACAAGGTCAATGATCAGAAAAAGTGAGACTCCACTGAAGCGTGCCAGGTCAGTGATCAGAAAAAATTGAGACTCCAATGAAGTGTGCAAGGTCAGTGATCAGAAAAATTGAGACTCCACTGAAGCGTGCGAGGTCAGTGATCAGAAAAAAGAAAGACTCCACTGAAGCGTACGGGGTCAGTGCTCAGAAAAAAATTGAGACTCCACTGAAGCGTGCGAGGTCAGCACTAAGGAAAGAAGGAGACTCCACTAAAGCGTGCGAGGTCAGTGATAAGGAAAGAGTGAGACTGCTCTGAAGTGTACAAGGTCAATGACAAGAAGAGTGAGACTCCACTGAGAATACGGGGTCAGTGATCAGAAAAAAGTGACACTCCATTGAAGCGTGCAAGGTCAGCACTAAGGAAAGAGGGAGACCCCACTGAAGTGTGCAAAGTCAGTGATCAGAAAAGAGTGAGACTCCACTGAAGTGTACAAGATCAGTGATAAGGAGAGAGGGAGACTCCACTGAAGTGTGCAAGGTCAGTGGTCAGAAAAAGTGAGACTCCACTGAAGCCGCGAGGTCAGTGATCAGAAAAAAGTGAGACTCCACTGAAGAGTGCAAGGTCAGGAATAAGGAAAGAGGGAGACTCCTCTGAAGTGTGCAAGTTCAGTGATAAGGAAAGAGTGAGACTCTAATGAAGTGTACAAGCTAAGTGATAAGGAATTAGTGAGACTTAACTGAAGTGTGCAAGGTCAGTGATCAGAACAATTGAGACTCCACTGAAGCATGCAAGGTCAGTAATAAGGAAAGAGGGAGACTCCACTGAAGTGTGCAAGGTCAGTGATCAGAAAATGTGAGACTCCACTGAAGCGTGCAAAGTCAGTGATCAGAAAAAAGTGAGACTCCACTGAAGCGTGCGAGTTCAGGAATAAGGAACGAGGGAGACTCCTCTGAAGCGTGCGAGGTCATTGATAAGGAAAGAGTGAGACTCTACTGAAGTGTACAAGGTCAGTGGTCAGAAAAAGTGAGACTCCACTGAAGTGTGCAAGGTCAGTGGTCAGAAAAAGTGAGACTCCACTTAAGCGTGCAAGGTCAGGAATAAGGAAAGAGGGAGAATCCACTGAAGTGTACATGGTCAGTGATACGGAAAGACTGAGAATCTACTGAAGTGTACAAGGTCAGTGATCAGAAAAAAGTGAGACTCCACTCAAGCGTGCGAGGTCAGCACTAAGGAAAGAGGGAGAATGCACTGAAGAGTTTGAGGTCAGCGATAAGGAAAGAGTGAGACTCCTCTGCAGTGTACAAGGTCAGTGACAGGAAGAGTGAGACCACTGAAGTGTACATGGTCAGTGATACGGAAAGACTGAGACTCTACTGAAGTGTACAAGGTCAGTGATCAGAAAAAGTGAGACTCCACTGAAGCGTGCCAGGTCAGTGATCAGAAAAGTGAGACTCCACTAAAGCATGTGCGGTCAGTAATAAGGAAAGAGGGAGACTCCACTATAGCGTGCAAGGTCAGTGATAAGGAAAGAGTGAGACTCCTCTGAAGTGTACAAGGTCAATGACAGGAAGAGTGAGACTCCATTGAAGTGTACATGGTCAGTGATACGGAAAGACTGAGACTCTACTTAAGTGTACCATGTCAGTGATCAGAAAAAAGTGAGACTCCACTGAAGCGTGCGAGGTCAGCACTAAGGAAAGAGGGAGACTCCACTGAAGAGTGTGAGGTCAGCGATAAGGAAAGAGTGAGACTCCTCTGAAGTGTACATAGTCAATGACAGGAAGAGTGAGACCACTGAAGTTTACACGGTCAGTGATACGGAAAGACTGAGACTCTACTGAAGTGTACAAGGTCAGTGATCAGAAAAAGTGAGACTCCCCTGAAGCGTGCCAGGTCAGTGATCAGAGAAAAGTTAGACTCCACTGAAGCTTGCGAGGTCAGTGATCAGAAAAGTGAGACTCCACTAAAGCGTGTGAGGTCAGTAATAAGGAAAGAGGGAGACTGCATTAAAGCGTGCGAGGTCAGTGATAAGGAAAAAGTGAGACTGCTCTGAAGTGTACAAGGTCAATGACAGGAAGAGTGAGACTCCACTGAAGTGTACATGGTCAATAATATGGAAAGACTGAGACTCTACTGAAGTGTACAAGCTAAGTGATAAGGAATTAGTGAGACTCCACGGAAGTGTGCAAGGCTGGGGATAAGGAAAAAGAGAGCCTCCACTGAAGTGTATGAGCTCAGTGATAAGGAAAGAGTGAGACTGCACTGAAGTGTACAAACTCAGTGATAAGGAAAGAGCGAGACTCCTCTGACGTGGTCAAGCCTGGTGATGAGGATAGAGAGAGCCTCCACTGAAGTGAACGGAACAGTAATAAGAAAGAGAGAGCCTCCACTGAAGTGAACGAAGCAGTAATAAGAAAGAGAGGGCCTCCACTGATGTGAAAGAAGCAGTGCCGTTCGTGCCTTGTGGAACTCTGCTCATTGAACTTTGTGTCAGCCCTGGGTGTGAGGGACTGCGAGGCTCTGCGGCGGTGAAACCAGCTACAGCTGCGGCCTCTTCCCGGACACTCCCCCTGCCTGCCTTTAAAGAGACGACTCACGGCCCCGCTTCGCGGGTGCCGTTCGTGCCTTGTGGAACTCTGCTCATTGAACTTTGTGTCAGCCCTGGGTGTGAGGGACTGCGAGGCTCTGCGGCGGTGAAACCAGCTACAGCTGCGGCCTCTTCCCGGACACTCCCCCTGCCTGCCTTTAAAGAGACGACTCACGGCCCCCGCTTCGCGGGAGCCGTTCGTGCCTTGTGGAACTCTGCTCATTGAACTTTGTGTCTGCCCTGGGTGTGAGGGACTGCGAGGCTCTGCGGCGGTGAAACCAGCTACAGCTGCGGCCTCTTACCGCACACTCCCCCTGCCTGCCTTTAAAGAGACGACTCACGGCCCCGCTTCGCGGGTGCCGTTCGTGCCTTGTGGAACTCTGCTCATTGAACTTTGTGTCTGCCCTGGGTGTGAGGGACTGCGAGACTCTGCGGCGGTGAAACCAGCTACAGCTGCGGCCTCTTCCCGGACACTCCCCCTGCCTGCCTTTAAAGAGACAACCCCAGTTTGATTATTTGTGCCTTTGACCAGATTACGTCATTCATTGCCAAAAAGTTAACAGGAACACTACGAGACAAGGCCTACCAAAAAACAATTGGATGGTTCAACTCGGATTGCTCCAAAGCACATTCTAACTTAAAGCAGCTTTTAAAGAAAACACCTAAAAATATGCTAGAAGCTAGAGCCGCCAGGGCAGCTTATAAAATATCGATAAAAAAACGGAAACTGGAGCTCAAGGAGAATGCGTGGAATGCATTAGTAAAGGCAAGCTCCTTGAGAGATAACATTGCGTTTTGGAGAGCAGTAAATGCCCCCTTTTTCGTTGAAAGGAATTCTGATAAGCTGGATCTTGCGATAGAAGAATCAACCTGGGTGGATTACTTTACTGAGCTCTATAAAAAAGACGTTTTGCTCAGTATAGCCTCCAAACCCTTAATCCAGCAGGTTGCTATTGAGCCTACTGCTTCTGTTCTATTCCCTTTGGGGATTGTTTTTTCTGCTTCTGAAGTAGAATTGGCCCTACAGGAAAGTGCAAGAAACAAAGCCCCCGGGCCTGATGTGGTCCCTACAGATATATATAAAGATATTGTTTCTCTATGGGCTCCACTGTTGACTAACGTGCTAAATAGTTTTAACATTAAGGGATTTCCACCGACCTGGCAGGAAGCCATTGTGGTGCCTATTTTTAAAAAGGGAGATCGAACTGATCCCAAATGTTATAGGCCCACCTCCCTACTTGATTCACTGATGAAAGTGGCAGGTAGAATTATTTTAAACAGATTGCACACGTGGGCAGAGGAATACGATGTTATTTCTAAGTTCCAGTATGGTTTCAAGGCTGGTCTAGGTACTGTTGAACAAGGGCTCAACTTGGCCTTAATAACTGGCAAATACATGATGGCAAAAAAGGGTAATCTTTTTATGACCTTCGTTGACCTTAGTTCAGCATTTGATTGCCTGGACCACGACGTACTATGGGACACTTTAATAGGTTTGGGCATAGATTTAAACATCCTTAATTTTATCAAAGAATTATACAGAGAGGCAGGGGCTAAGGTGCGTTTCGGTAACAAAGGGGAGTGTACTGACAAGTTTCCAATTATGAAAGGCGTCAGACAGGGTTGTATTTTGGCACCTTTTCTTTTTAATTTGTACATAAATGAAGTGGCAGATTTTTTAGTCAAACAAGAGTTAGACTATCCTCAAATTGACGGCACGGCAGTTCCCATTTTACTATATGCAGACGATGCGGTTATCATGGCCAGAAGTCAGTTGGGCCTTCAAAAGGCATTAACCAGCTTTTCTTTCTTTATGAGTTCTAGGGGTTTAAAAATAAACATAGGGAAAACCTTTTCCATGTGCTGCTCGTCAAAGAATAAACTTTCTTGTAAGACTTTTATCGACAAGTCTAAGATAGAACTTACTAGTACTTTCTCATATTTGGGGATTGTTTTTAATCAAAAAGGTACTTGGAAAGCAGCAATTAGGGCTAGGAATCTTGATTTTGCCCGTACTTTAGGAGCAATAAGACAGTTTGCCAATAAATTAGGGGGCAGGCCTGTACGTATTTTAATGGACATTTATAAGTCCAAATGTATGTCAACTGCTCTATACGGATCTGGCATATATGGGGTATCGCCGATTCTCAGGAAATCCAAGTAAAAGAAAACACTTTCCTGCGCTATTTGTTAGCGGTCCCCAAATCGACCTCTACATATATTTGTCATAGGGAATTGGATTTGGTCTATATTTCGGATCTCATTAAAATTAATCCATTTCTCTTATGGCATAAGATATGGACTACAGAGGCAACTGCTTTCAATAGAACCATCTTGAGTGATTGCCTTAAACTAGAGAGGTGGAAAGACATCCATTGGATCTCCTATGTAAAGGAGTTTACGACCAATATGGGGCATCCAACTTTCTTTGATAATCCCTCCTCGCTATCCGTGATCTCCAGAAAGGCTTTTAAGATAAGTTGTCTTGCTTTCCTGGAGAACAAACGATGGCTTGAGGAGAGGACTAAGACATCTGTAATTCAATACAACTTACTTGTGCAGGGCCCTGGTTTGCAGCTTTATCTGTCTCCGGACTACCCTTGTTATGACAGAATGTTGCTATCGCGATTGAGAACTGGCACCTATTATAGGTTGATAACATTCCCAGCTAGCAATGATTGGTCCTTAAATTTAATTAATTGTCCCTGTTGTGATCTTGCTTTGCAATCTTCAATACATTGTGTTCTATTTTGCAAGTATTATGCTTGGGGAAGAAAGAAATATCTGATTCCCCTTCTTAAGATCTGGGGCCTAAGACAGTGCAGATCTGCGTATTTAAAGTTACTCCTATTAGAAGATGAAATAACTATTAGTGCTGTATCCAAGTTTTTAAAATTTGCAATTCGATGTACATTAACCTTGGATTAATTTTTAGTGCTTGTTTTTATGTTTGTTATCCCCTTTCTTGATGTACATAACTTGTATGTAATTCGATTTCTTTTTTAACTATGTTTATTTGATTGTGCTTTTATGATTTTAACTCTAAAATCGAATAAAGCTATCTTTGACTTGACTTGACTTGACTTGAAAGAAGCAGTAATACGAAAGAGAAGGTCTCCACTGAAGTGAACGAAGCAGTAATAAAAAAAAAAGTGAGACTCCACTGAAGTGAACGAAGCAGTAATAAGAAAGACTGAGCCTCCACTGAAGTGAACGAAGCAGTAATAAGAAAGAGTGAGACTCCACTGAAGTGTACGGAACAGTAATAAGAAAGAGTGAGACTCCACTGAAGTGTTCAAGGCTGGTGATAAGGAAAGAGTGAGACCACTGACGCGAATGGAGCAGTAATAAGAAAGAGTGAGACTCCACTGAAGTGAAAGAAGCAGTAATAAGAAAGAGTGACATTCCACTCTAGTGTTCAAGGCTGGTGATAAGGAAAGAGTGAGACTCCACTGAAGTGAACAAAGCAGTAATAAGAAAGAGAAAGCCTCCACTGAAGTGAACAAAGCAGTAATAAGAAAGAGAAAGCCTTCACTGAAGTGAACAAAGCAGTAATAAAAAAAGAGTGAGACTCTACTGAAGTGAACGAAGCAGTAATAGGAAAGAGAGAGCCTCTCCTGAAGTGAACAAAGCAGTAATAAGAAAGAGAGAGGCTCCACTGAAGTGTACGGAACAGTAATAAGAAAGAGTGAGACTCCACTGAAGTGTACGGAACAGTAATAAGAAAGAGTGAGACTCCACTGAAGTGTTCAAGGCTGGTGATAAGGAAAGAGTGAGACCACTGACGCGAATGGAGCAGTAATAAGAAAGAGTGAGACTCCACTGAAGTGAAAGAAGCAGTAATAAGAAAGAGTGACATTCCACTCTAGTGTTCAAGGCTGGTGATAAGGAAAGAGTGAGACTCCACTGAAGTGAACAAAGCAGTAATAAGAAAGAGAAAGCCTCCACTGAAGTGAACAAAGCAGTAATAAGAAAGAGAAAGCCTTCACTGAAGTGAACAAAGCAGTAATAAAAAAAGAGTGAGACTCTACTGAAGTGAACGAAGCAGTAATAGGAAAGAGAGAGCCTCTCCTGAAGTGAACAAAGCAGTAATAAGAAAGAGAGAGGCTCCACTGAAGTGAACGAAGCAGTAATAAGAAAGAGTGAGACTCCTATGACGTGTTCAAGGCTGGTGATGAGGAAAGAGAGAGTTTCCACTAAAGTTTCCACTGAAGTGAACGAAGCAGTAATAAGAAAGAGTGAGACTCCTATGACGTGTTCAAGGCTGGTGATGAGGAAAGAGAGAGTTTCCACTGAAGTTTCCACTGAAGTGAACGAAGCAGTAATAAGAAAGAGAGAGCCTCCACTGAAGTGAACGAAGCAGTAACAAGAAAGAGAGAGCCTCCACTGAAGTGAACGAAGCAGTAATAGGAAAGAGTGAGACTCAACTGAAGACGTTTGACTGTGGCCGCCATTCCTGGAAGAGAGCTCGGTATCCTTCCTGGCCCTTGGGATCCGCCGAGTATACTTTCTTCGGTCGGAGTTCCTTCTATGTTGATATGGCAGCGCGACCCTGTGCGAATTAGGTAAGAGCCGTGGCTTTATGCTTTACTCTTTTCATCTCATTTCTGAAGATCTGCCATTATGATTTTAAATGGGTCCATGAACTTTGGCGGTCTCCGGTCCTTTGTTATTTCCAGTATATTTTTTCATATGTTTTCTATCCTAGTCTGCCTTCTTGTGATTTCTAGTCGGTTATATGTGACAGCTGACATTAACCATTTCCTGTACCGAGTGGTGTATGGGTCCGTGGGATAACCGTTACCGTATTTTTCAGTGTCACCGGTCTTCGATTTTACTTCTGTCTGTCCATCTCTCTAAAGATTCTTTCATTCCTGTTTGCTGATCAAGGCAGCTACCATTTGACAAGGGCACGCTGATTCCAACCTTCTATATCTCTGGACCCTCGTACTGTTCCGGGACATATTTTGCTCCAGGTAAAACTCTAGCCATCTCTGGCTGAATATCTGAGCGGGCGATATGCACTTTGCCTATCAATTGGTTTATCTTTCCCTCGCTAATTATCTTTTTTTATCTTTTGGTCCCTCAATAGATTTTTGTGCTGTTTGGCCTCTGTAATACTGAGTGGGCCTTATTTCTTCTAGTGCCTTTTATCAGCGCTCGATCTATTACGCGATTCTACTGCTTGGGTTAAGAGCATTTATTGAGCTCTTACCTATTGGACGCTCAGTAAGTTAGTGTATACTCTTGCTGCATTCTGCTCTCTTCTTCTCTTTTTATATCCTGGATGTGAGCACCCTGGTTTTTTATTTTTTTTAGTATGTTTCGAGACTATTGTCTATTTTTATTTTTGCTATCTTTGGCTCTAACTAGTGCAGGAATATAGAGGTTAGTCTGATCTTTTTTGGGTCTTACTGGCTTCATTCTCAACTTTTATTGTCTTATCTAAAGGGCACTTCTTGTTTTTTGGACCTCTCCAGCACGTGTGTCTTTTTCTGTGCACTATTTCCTTCAGGTGGAGGTCTTTTGGAAACTGTATTTTTTTCTAACAATACATTTGTTTTCAGGGGGGAATGCCTTTAATTGTGTAATATTTTGTTTTATAGTGTATTTGGAGCTGCCGTTTCTTGAATCATGTAGACTTTGGATCCAGGCTATATCCAGTATACATCTGTAGAATTATCCTTTGTTTCCTGGTTTTCCCCACTTCAGTGCTCTCTCCTGATATTTAAGTGCCCTGAGGAAGGTGATGGCTACTTGTTAGACTAACACCGAAACGCGCGTCGGCACCGTGCAAGACAGAAACTAGTGGGCTATATACCTTTAGGAGCACTTGCTACATATATTATAGCCCAATATATCTTTTCTGGTTTTCTGTCTTCCTTTTATATATATATGCTTTGTTGTCTATATGAATTGTTTCATTTGATGGATGTGAGAATGTGGAGTGTTTGATTGGTGAGACTGATGGAAGTATATGTGTCTGTACTTGTTTATTTTATTGTATAGAGCTCTTTTTGTGGGGATATGATACATTGTTTATTCTACCATTCAATCAGTTTTGGTAAAATTGCTCATCTTCTTTTTTATGTATATTTATTGTATATATGTTTTTGTGTTAATTTGTCCTTTGACTTGCTCCGGCATATATTTTTCGAAAATCAAATAATATTTCTGTATTATATCTTCACATAAATATTGTACTTGTACTATATTTTTGTTTATATGTACTTTGTTATGTATTTTATTCTCCCCTGATTGAAACCTAAGGTTGTGATTATTATCATTTGGAGACGTGGTTATGCTCCTTTATTATCAGGTGGCAGGTGACATCCTCCTCCCTTGTTCTTGAGGGTGGAATTTCTCTCAACTGAAGAAAGAGTGAGACTCCTCTGACGTGTTCAAGGCTGGTGATGAGGCAAGAGAGAGCTTCCACTAAAGTGAACGAAGCAGTAATAGGAAAGGGAGGGCCTCCACTGAAGTGAACGAAGCAGTAATAAGCAAGAAAGAGCCTCCACTGAACTGAACGAAGCAGTAATAAGAAAGAGAGAGCCTCCACTGAAGTGAACAAAGCAGTAATAAGAAAGAGTGAGACTCCTCTGACGTGTTCAAGGCTGGTGATGAGGCAAGAGAGAGCTTCCACTAAAGTGAACGAAGCAGTAATAGGAAAGGGAGGGCCTCCACTAAAGTGAACGAAGCAGTAATAAGAAATAAAGAGCCTCCACTGAACTGAACGAAGCAGTAATAAGAAAGAGAGAGCCTCCACTGAAGTGAACAAAGCAGTAATAAGAAAGAGTGAGACTCCTATGACGTGTTCAAGGCTGGTGATGAGGAAAGAGAGAGTTTCCACTGAAGTTTCCATTGAAGTGAACGAAGCAGTAATAAGAAAGAGAGGGCCTCCACTGAAGTGAACGAAACAGTAATAAAAAAGAGAGAGCCTCCACTGAAGTGAACGAAACAGTAATAAAAAAGAGAGAGCCTCCACTGAAGTGAACGAAGCAGTAATAAGAAAGAGTGAGACTCCTCTGACGTGTTCAAGGCTGATGATGAGGAAAGAGAGAGCCTCCACTGAAGTGAACGAAGCAGTAATAAGAAAGAGAGAGCCTCCACTGAAGTGAACGAAGCAGTAATAAGAAAGAGTGAGCCTCCTCTGACGTGTTCAAGGCTGGAGATGACGAAAGAGAGAGCCTCCACCGAAGTGAACAAATCAGTAATAAGAAAGAGAGAGCCTCCACCGAAGTGAACGAAGCAGTAATAAGAAAGAGAGAGGCTCCACTGAAGTGAACGAAGCAGTAATAAGAAAGAGAGAGGCTCCACTGAAGTGAACGAAGCAGTAATAAGAAAGAGAGAGGCTCCACCGAAGTGAACGAAGCAGTAATAAGAAAGAGAGAGCCTCCACCGAAGTGAACGAAGCAGTAATAAGAAAGAGAGAGGCTCCACCGAAGTGAACGAAGCAGTAATAAGAAAGAGAGAGGCTCCACCGAAGTGAACGAAGCAGTAATAAGAAAGAGAGAGGCTCCACTGAAGTGAACGAAGCAGTAATAAGAAAGAGAGAGGCTCCACTGAAGTGAACGAAGCAGTAATAAGAAAGAGAGAGCCTCCACTGAAGTGAACGAAGCAGTAATAAGAAAGAGAGAGCCACCACCGAAGTGAACGAAGCAGTAATAAGAAAGAGAGAGCCTCCACCGAAGTGAACGAAGCAGTAATAAGAAAGAGAGAGCCTCCACCGAAGTGAACGAAGCAGTAATAAGAAAGAGAGAGGCTCCACTGAAGTGAACGAAGCAGTAATAAGAAAGAGAGAGGCTCCACCGAAGTGTTCAAGGCTGGTGATAAGGAAAGGGTGAGACTCCACGGAAGTGTTCCTAGGCTGGTGATAAGGAAAGGGTGAGACTCCACGGAAGTGTACGAGGCTGATGACAAGACAAGAGTGATGATGTATTGATGAGCCTTAGTCCACTTTTGAAGTAGGAGTGAGACCTCACTGACGTGTGTGAAGCTCGCAATATGAGACTAAGGCCCTGATTACGAATGTCCTGGAAATGTATCTGGATTTTCACCACCCTCGGAATTACCAATACAGTGGTATCAGTAAACCTGGGGGAGCGGACATTTCAGGCTTTACAAGTTAGATTTTGAGGGTTCCCTTAAATACAAGAATTTAAAGGGCGAAATCTGTAATTCGAGTTCAGAGTCTCCTGATAGTTCCTAATGTCACCCACAGTTACACACAGATTTCAGCAGCTGAAATCTCTGTGTGAAAAACAGACCCTTGGAAACACCACGGATCCCATAACTCCGAAGAGGCTGGTAACTGCGACTACGCCTGTCCGAATAAGAGGCCGCTGGCAGTGAGGGCCTCCGTGAGACTCCGACGAGGTGGGTCTGGCTGGTGAAACAATGCCCTTTGGAGTCCCTGCTTCTCGGTAACAGTCATAGGAAGTGCAGCGGTTTGTGCTGCCATGTTCACAGATGAGTCACTGCACAGAGACAGAAGCACACACAGGCCCTGCCTGGCCCAACAGGAAACCTGCTTCTCCTCGGGAGGGGCAGACATTGGGGTTCGTTCGACTACACAAGGGAGGGCAGGCCAGCACTTTGGGAAACTCAAATGGTAGAAAACAATTCTGCAGTTTCAACCACTGGATCCCATCCAAACTTCTGGCTACATGAAGGTAAACCCCCATTCATTAGGGGTTGCAGGTGGGCTGTGCCCAGTTAGGGAGGGTGACTGGAGGTCTCACTTTCCATTCATTCAGGATCTAGGGTCCTACTTTGGCAGATGCACCCTGACTGGGTTTAGTCACTGGCGAGCTGGGAATTCAGCGGTCCAGGGGTAGGCCTGCCTGCTTAGCGAGTGGCAGCAAATACGGGGGAGGAAGTTAGGAGCAACAACATGTCTCCCTAATAATGGTCTCCCTAATGAGGGGCATCGCCATAGTGCCTATATAGGCAACCCTGCCCACCTTTGCAGAACATAACATGCACTTGGACTAAATAATCACGCAACACAATTTGGTTGGGAAAAGTTTGCTGCCGGTTTATTCCACACAAAAGTATGCCAACGTGGTGGGTTAACTTACGGGCGATCCAAGGGCAGGCAGCGGTGACTGACCTACGCTGCCCTGCCCGCCTGGAGATACACATTACACTGTGGCCAACCCAATCAGTGCTACCAAATATGAAGGGATTCCCCCCTTGAATACTGTGAACCACCGGTCCGCCACTTTACTCACGCCATTTTAAGGGCAAAGCGTTGCAAGGCGAGTCCCCAGTTGCTCAGGCTTACAACCTCCCAAAGGACTAGAGGGGCGCCAACACTTTTTTCTCCAGGGCCTGCCGTAAAGACTCCCGGGGTTTGGCACAGCACCCCTGTTGTGCTCCTGAAGAGGTACCCTTCCGTACCCTTCCAACTTCGGATCGCCCTGTAACTGCGCCTGCAACACAAATGAAAACATTAAATAGTCCTACCAAGCCGTGCTCACCAGCCGACACGTCAGGTATGCGGTAGGGCGGGAGACAGCGTGTCCTGAGCCAAAGAGGGCACCAGACTGGCAGGGCAGGTATAAATACCTCGCCCCTACCCTCTGCGCACTGGAAGTGACGTGGCTGGCGCGCCGGGCTGGGGGACTCCTCCCCGGGGTCCCCTCAACTAGAGGAGTGGTAGTGTGCCTAATGTGGCATTAAGGGGGCCGCCCTTTTGAGGTGACCCACTTTGAGAGCCGCGGGCAGCCTCAGAGCCCTCGTTAAGGTGGGGGGAGGGTCTGGTGTGGGCATTGCTTGATCCAAAGGGCAGCAGAGATTTCAGGTGGACTCAAGCAGAAGCAATAGAGCACAAATTGCAGACTGGTCGGAAATTCGGGGTGATTCACTCAGTGTGGCTGCACAAAGAAGATGGGGAATTTGGAGATGTTGATAGGAATCCTGAGTTGGGGGCAGTGAAAGATGCCGGATTAATTACTGTGATCCGAGAAGATCCCATGTGGTAACTGAGGCTACCAGGTGTGTCCGGAAGACACTTCTCTGTTATGAAATTGAGCAAAGCTTTGGATAAACGATACAACCACCAGCACCCTTCATGGTTAGCCTTATTTATTTTTTATTTGTGGGTTTTATACAGCGCCTGAATCACCCCATACAGGGTATCTCTGCGCTGAAGCTGCCTACTGATCACCAGGGAAGTTAGATCAAAAAAGCTCTGTTTTCAACAGTTTCCTGAACACCAATAAATTGGTGCATTGACGTAATTGTAATGGAAGAAGATTCCAGTATCGAGGTGCCAAATGAGAGAATGCCTTCCCTCCCATCCGCGCAAGTTTAATGCGGGGGGTGCACAAATATGCTAAATGACTGGATCTCAACAATCTTGTGGGAGTATATCTGAGTAGTTTATGAGCTAAATAGCCAGGACCCAAATTGGGTAAGGATTTGAAAACCATACAACAAACTTTGAACCTGATTCTCTTTTTTATAGGGAGCCAATGTAGGTCACGGAGAAGGGGAACAGAGGGGGTTCTAGGAAGTGCGTTATTTACTAAACGGGCTGCAGTGTTCTGGACTACCTGTAATTTGATAAGAGATTTTTCCTTGGCTGCAATCAATAAGGAATTGCAGTAGTCTAGTCTGCTAATAATCAATGATTGAACAAGGGTTTTACGAGTATTTATAGGAAGAAAAGGACAGACCCTTCGCAAAATGCGAAGAGTATGAAAACAGGTTCTGGCAGTACTGTTTACATGTTTTCCTAAAGTTAGACCCTTGTCCAAGCGCACTCCCAAATCCTTTACTACATCTTTAGGGGACGGGGCGGGGCCTAATTCCTCTGGCCACCAGCTAGGGGACCATCTTAGTGTTGCCTCTCCAAACAGCATTATTTCTGATTTCTCAGTATTCAGCTGCAGAAAGTTCTCCTTCATCCATTGTGCGACACCCTTCATACCCTCAGAAAAGATATCTTGGGTGAGTGGATTCGATTTATCAAATGACAGCAAAAGTTGCGTGTCATCAGCATAGGATATGGGGGTGAATCCAAGTCTTCTGAGGAGTCCTACCAAAGGGGCCACATAGATGTTAAACAACGTAGGGCTCAAACAAGAGCCCTGTGGGTCCCCCTTGCTAATACAAGTAGTTTGAGAGCGGTATGGACCAAGATTGATGGTTTGCGTCCTGTTGGTTAGGAAATCAATTAACCAACTCAATGCTTTGCCTCTAACACCAATCTCCTTAAGACGAGTAATAAGTACCTGATGAGATATGGTATCGAAGGCAGCCGACAAGTCAAGCAGGACCAACATCACTGCCTGACCCTTGTCTGCTGCCATTCGAATATTATCAGTAACCTCCACCAAAGTAGTTTCAGTACTATGTTTCGGACGAAATCCGGACTGAGATTGATCTAAACATTTTGTGGTTTCAACAAACTCGGAGAGATGTTTACTGATATGTTTTTCAAGCAGTTTGCTAATGAGGGGAAGTAAAGAAATTGGTCGATAATTGGTAATGTCCTCTGGTGGTAGCTTCGAATTTTTCTTTATGGGACAACCTGCGCTGCTTTCCACTCAGCTGCAAGGACACCTTCATCCAATGATTTATTAAGGATGGCACAAATGGGACTAGCTAGAGAGGTTGACAAAGTGGCTATAATTTTAGCCGGCATAGGATCTAAATGCGAGCCTGATTTAGTGCTCTTTAAAAGAGCGTCAACATCAAGAATAGTACATGTAGGGAAGGTATCTAGAGTGTGTAATGCCTCCTTAATGGGAATTGATTTTATGTTCAGACTAGGACAAGAACCAGTCGTTGAAGTAATCTTTTGGTATATGTTATCAACTTTTTTAACTAAATAATTAGCAATGTTATCACAAAGAAGTTGTGAGGGGACAGCATCAACATTGCAAGCTTTGGGATTGGTGAATGTGTTTAATATTTGATAAAGCGTACAAGAAGAATTTTCAGCATTATCAATCTATATATCGAGCAAGCTTCAAATTTTTATGATAGGCTGCCAAAGTTTTTCTAAATAAATCTTTGTCAGATTGATTATGTGATAGACGCCAAGTGCGTTCTAACTTTCTACACCGGCATTTCTCTGTTTTCAGAGTGGGTGAGTATCACGGCGCCTGCACAAGTTTAAGAGTGTTTAATTGCGATTTGGAAGGAGCTAAGTGAGTAATAGCTGCCATAAGATTGGTATTCAGTGATGCTATTTGATCCTCTATACCGTCTGATTCTTCCAAGCGGGGGGGAATAAAAGAGTCCTGAAAGGATTGAGGCGTGATTTTGTGACACTGCCTAAATACTCTAGTGGGTCTAGTTTTATGACCTCCCATTTCTTGTTTACACTGCACTGAGAAATCCACCAGATGATGGTCTGACCACTCAAGAGGGGTCGTTGTATTGTAGCGGATATTCGAGGAATTGGTTAAGATAAGGTCAAGCATGTGTCCGGCCTGATGTGTGGGATCGGTGTTAATTTTCCTTAAATTTAAAGTGGATAGGTCTGTTAGCAGAGAGAGAGTTTCCTTATTTCCAAGGTTTTCTCCCTGAACATTGAAGTCCCCAAGTAGAAGAAAATTGTTGGTGAAAATCACATGAGGGGAAATTATTTCCAGTAGATGACATGAAAAATTAGATAGCGGCCCCGGAGGACGATAAACCAAGGCACCCTTCCAGCATAATTGCGGATGTATGTCTACTCTGAAAATCAATATCTCCATCATGTCAATACAATGGTGTTCAATAATTGCTACTTTAATAGGGTCCTTAAATATTATTGCTAGACCTCCACCTGTCCTAAGGGGCCTGTCTTGCCTTTGAATGCTATAGCCCTCAGGGAGAGCGACAGCAATATCAGGATTAGAATGGGGCATTGTCCAGGTCTCTGTTAAAAACCCAATATGGGGAAGAGTAGAAGATAACAAATCCCAAAAATTAATAGCATGCTTGGGTAATGAACGCACATTGGCCAGAAAGCAATTCCAGGTTAGCGTGGGTTGATGTGTCAAACTTAAAGGTTTTAAATGAAGAGGGAGATTCTTATCAGAGATTTCGTTACAAACTGAGCACTGAAATCTGCAATATTTACAGGAGACAGGGCCTTCCAGGGCTGTTGGGAGTGAGCACGAGAGGGTAAGAGGATTTCTGAGAAAACTCCGAGATCCAATATCTTTGAGGACAGCATTGGAATACTTTATCAATTCAGGGATATTAAAGTGCAGATTAGTAGCATTACCTGGGATACTGGCCGCAGCCAGCGACCTGGCGCGGACGGGCGCAGACGGGCATGCCTTAGGCGCGCCTTCGGCGCGTCCGCTTGCTGCTCATTTAAATAGAGAAATATGACAGTGTGGCGTGCAAAGACTAGCGCCCTGACTCAGAATGACGCGTGCCACTCTATAATGGCCGCCGCTCGAAGGAAGGACGAAGGTAAAAGCAACTGTGCAAAGTAGCAAAGAATATTGTTTTAAATTTTAAAGTTAATAATCATCAGTAGCAGCATCAATTTTATAAAATTCAGGTAGCAATAGAAATTTCAATCATGTGCAACATTAGTTAAAAACCAATTCACATTGAAGGCAATCAGTCAAGCGCTGCGCGTCCGCTTGCTGCTCATTTAAATAGAGAAATGAGACAGTGCGGCGTGCAAAGACTAGCGCGCTGACTCAGAATGACGCGTGGCACTCTATAATGGCCGCCGCTCGAAGGAAGGACGAAGGTAAAAGCAACTGTGCAAAGTAGCAAAGAATATTGTTTTAAATTTTAAAGTTAATAATCATCAGTAGCAGCATCAATTTTATAAAATTCAGGTAGCAATAGAAATTTCAATCATGTGCAACATTAGTTAAAAACCAATTCACATTCAAGGCAATCAGTCAAGCGCTGCGCGTCCGCTTGCTGCTCATTTAAATAGAGAAATGAGACAGTGCGGCGTGCAAAGACTAGCGCGCTGACTCAGAATGACGCGTGGCACTCTATAATGGCCGCCGCTCGAAGGAAGGACGAAGGTAAAAGCAACTGTGCAAAGTAGCAAAGAATATTGTTTTAAATTTTAAAGTTAATAATCATCAGTAGCAGCATCAATTTTATAAAATTCAGGTAGCAATAGAAATTTCAATCATGTGCAACATTAGTTAAAAACCAATTCACATTCAAGGCAATCAGTCAAGCGCTGCGCGTCCGCTTGCTGCTCATTTAAATAGAGAAATGAGACAGTGCGGCGTGCAAAGACTAGCGCGCTGACTCAGAATGACGCGTGGCACTCTATAATGGCCGCCGCTCGAAGGAAGGACGAAGTTAAAAGCAACTGTGCAAAGTAGCGAAGAATATTGTTTTAAATTTTAAAGTTAATAATCATCAGTAGCAGCATCAATTTTATAAAATTCAGGTAGCAATAGAAATTTCAATCATGTGCAACATTAGTTAAAAACCAATTCACATTCAAGGCAATCAGTCAACCTTAGGATGCCACCTACCAGCTAGCAGTCTCTGGACTGAAGGCCCAAGCCCCCCTTGGAATCAGGCTCATCTACAAGATGGTGGAGGGAGGACCAAAAGGCACTGAAAGTGAAGCATGCATCCCCGCAGCGTGGGACGCCATCTACCAGCTAGCAGTCTGTGGACCACATGGTCCAGATGCCCCTTGAGGCCGGGCTCATCTACGACACGGTGGAGGAAGGACCAAAAAGCACTGAAAATGAAGAACGCATTACCGCAACACAGGCCGCCATCTACCAGCTAGCAGTCTGTGGACCCCATGGACCAGATGACCCTTGAAGCCGGACTCGTCTACGACGTGGTGGAGGAGGTGCCACAAAGTGCTGAAAAGGAAGCATGCATCTCTGTAGCGCGGAACGCAATCTACCAACTAGCAGTCTGTGGACCCCATGGTCCAGGTGCCCCTTGAATCAGGCCTCATCTATGATGTAGTGGAGGAGTGGCCACAAAGTGCTCAAAAGAAAGCGCACATCCCAGCAGCGGGGGGACGCGCCCGGGCTATGCCCAGGTCAAGGCGGACCCATCTGAGCCCGTCAGAGCCCATAGAAGGTCGGCGACCCTCTCTTGGTCCCTCGACCTGA
Source organism: Triturus cristatus (assembly GCF_964204655.1). Taxonomy (NCBI): domain Eukaryota; kingdom Metazoa; phylum Chordata; class Amphibia; order Caudata; family Salamandridae; genus Triturus; species Triturus cristatus. The sequence continues at coordinate 1,204,393,312 of NC_140593.1, read as the reverse complement.
GGATTGGACAATACAAGCTTATATTATCCTGGTGAGTTTTTTTTCTCCATTTTATCTACTTAAATGAATTGAATTACGATTGTAAGCCTGCGCGGTGCGGGGCACCGTACTGACAACATGTGTTTGTCTCACGTCACGTATCGCAGGGGCTAATAAATCTGTAGGCATCAAGTCACTTGGGCTCTAAAAACGACACTATGGGGAAATGAATGGCAGCGGATGCCCACCACGGAGCAGCAATGCCTCAAAAAGAAGCAGAAAGGGGCTTGAATCCGCGAAGAAGTGTACACTGAGCGAAAGGGATGATTTTATGAGATGAGGTGAAGACTAGTTTAAATCCAGAGAATGTAGCAACTTCAACTATCTGGGACAAACCAATAGCAATGCCGTGCACTAAAAATCAAAAGAAAGGAGCTAAAGCAGGAGGCAGGCAGCTGCCAGCCCAGGAGATTGTGAACTCCATTGAGGTGCAAGACCACCATCCTCAACAACACTCACAATCAGCCCTACCACCCACACATGCCCCACAGGCACCAACAGTGATGTGTAGAAACAGATTCAAACTGCTGGCAGCTGTGGAGTCCAGCAATGAGCCCATGGCTAATGGAAGTCATCAGTGTCGCAACCCTAGAGCCCCCCAGGTCACTAAGCCCGATGATCTAGTTCTTATTATGAATGACTTAAAGGATGACATTGTAGAACTGAAGGTACTACTGAAAGAACTGTCCACAAAAATTGCCACACAATCCCTCGATATTCATTGAGAACTCACAATAAAATCTACCATGCAAAGTGAAGTGCAAACACCAGTTCGCCCTCAAATGGCCCTAATGATTTATCGCCAGGGAAGCCAAGGTTCTGCTCTTGGGGAAGGCGGCCAGCAGACTTCAGACCTCAATGGCAAATGAGAACCGTGACCAGGAGACAGCGGCTATAGACTAGAAGGCAGATTGTACCAGAAGCAAAAATGGAACCGGTGTGACTATGGCCCTGTACCATTGGCGACTGCCACAGGCGCTGATTACGCCTCCAATGGACATTCTCTTGTCAACTGTAAGTCGGGTTGCACGGCCGGTAACACTGCCAACATGGAGGAAACAATCCTCTCACACACAGTGTATATGCATAACTCGACCAAGCCACCTCCTGGAGCTAGAGGATGGAGCATCCCTAACAAGAGAAACAAACCACTGCATACGGAAAGTCAAGCAGTGGTCCGCTCTGACATATACCATACGACATCCCTCGCATGACGATGAGTATGATTACATTGAAGCTCTACTCAAACCACATGATCTGATTGACGCCTCTCATCTTCTCCTTCTAGAACCAAGATTCGTTTGACATATAATCCCCCAGCTTGGAGATCAGAGAATCAATCCAACAACTGCTCGTAATTTGATGCCAACAAGGAGGACTCCCACAAACTTAGAAAGAGTGGATTGGCTCAGCGATGGCGGTCCCCCTCAAAATGCTTTATCACCTGATAGTAAATTAAGTGGCGATTGGAATTTACTCTCATGGAATTTTGCAGGGCTTCAAGCCAAACTTATAGATCCTGAATGGGGAACTTTTGTTGACTGTTTCGCTATATGCTTGCTTCAAGAAACTTGGTGTACTAACTCTGTTCATAGACCAGTTTTACTAGTTATTGCATTAACGCTGTAACACATGGGCAGACCGTCAGGGAGCCTAGCGATATGGGTTAAAACAGTCATTAGTTATAGAGTCAAAACGATGACCACAACTTTCCCCGACATCTTAGCCCTGGAATGCTGTGAGAAAGTGCCATCTTTCTTGCATGCTATGCCCCCACTTTTTGCTAAATTGCTGAATGTACTTCGATTGAGTGTACCCTGGGTTCCTGCCAATCAGGTGCCCAGGGCCTATGTTCCTTCCTTAAACCACACAAACTCCAAATTGGCAAACCCTAGCCACATGTTAGCCCCTAGTAAATGGTACCCTAGGTACCCAGGGCCTTGTGACCAGGGAAGGCCTCTAAGGGCTGCAGCACTCATTGTGCCACCCTCAGAGGCCCTGTACCCTTACACACACACTGCCCTTGCAGGCTGAGTGTCTGGGTGCAGGACAAAACAAAGAGTCGACATGGCACACATCACTGTGTACCATGCCCATCACCTACACTGCCAAGGCATATGTCAGCTACCCCTCTAGCTGGGTGCATTACGCCTATGGTGTGGGCACAGGAGCAGGAGCCCTGTGCCCCTACAGTACCCGGGTCCATTCCTGGGCACTGTAAGTGCAGTGCTGTCATTTAAGAGTACATGGTGCTGAGAGCTTGTCAAACACGAGCTCCACAGCACCATATTGGCAACACTGAAGCCTGGGAAGTTTGGTATCAAACTTCTCAGCACATTGAACCCACACTGATGCCAGTGTAGGATTTAATGTACTAAGCACCCCAGAGGGCATCTTAGAGATGCCCCCTTACAGCTAACTTACAATCCACGTCTGCTCTGAGGCTGCCCAGGCTGCCACACAGCAGACACGTTGCTGGACCCCTGGGTGGGAGAGCCCCTGCTCTCCCGGGCCTGCAACAATGCACATCCTGGGTGAGGTGAGAAATCTCCTCCCCCAGGATGAGCAAAGGGAAGCTTCAAAGGCATGCCGCCATTTGGAGTTTCCCCAGGCCACTGCAACCCCCCACTCTGGCGGGAAGCTTGGCCGGAAACCCCATACAAGGACAGGGGATGTGCCAGCCTGCCCACCCCACCCCTCAGGTGGGGGAGGCGAGGTGAAGCACATCTCCGGGCTCTCGCCATCTTGAAGATGGGAGGACCTACCCTATCAGGATTAGGCTACTGCCCCCCTCCCACAGGAGAGAGGCAGGATAGGGGGTGTACCCACCCCAGGACAAGGACCCATTGGTCCCTGGCCCTCACCTACCTGTAACGCCCCTAAATCTAGTATTTAGGGGCACCCTGAACCTTCCTTCCTGAGATTCCAGATAGAAAACGACAAGAAGAGCAAGAAGAACAAAGACCTGCCCTGCAGCTGCTAAAAAGAGAAGAAGACACCAACTGCTTTGGCCCCAGCCCTACCGGCCTGTCGACTCTCGAACCTGCACCAGCGCGGCATCCCTCGTGGCCAGCAACCTCACCAACCCCGGAGGACCTGGCTACCTTTTAGCTCTAAGCCCCTGGGACTCCCCCGAGTAGAGGCTCTACTCAAGAAACCTATTTGCTATCCCTGGCACCAGCCCGGGACCGCGGACCCAACACACTCTGCACCAGCCAAGCCTGGCCAGTGCCGGAGTGGACAAAGACCCAGAGGACGACCCCACGGCGACTGTGACCCAGAGTCCGGCACCCAAGGACCCCCCTCGACATCCCGGAAGAAGCCTGCAGCCTCAGAACCAAGTGCCACCCCAGCCGCGATCAACCAGAGGGTAAGATTCCCGACGTCAAAAGGCACCCCTGCACCCGGCGCCCTGCGACCCCCTGTGCCCAATCCCGGGGTACCCACCTAACCTACAACTACCCAACTTACCTCTCGAAGTGGTGGTGGCACCTGAAACATCCTCGTCCCCGAGCCTGCAGCCTCTTTCCAAACCGGAACATTCCCATTGATTTCCATCGAGCGCCCTAAGGCTCAAAAGCACCCTGCACCCAGCCGCCCGAGTGGCCCTGGCAGTGCCCTCTCTACACTAACCTACTTCCCCACTTGCCCTGAGTAAGTGACCAGGAGCCCAGCTCCCACAGCCGCGTGGCTTGCCAGACTGCAGCCACCAACCAAGGCCCCCCTATCCCTCATAGGATAACATTGGGCCCAACTCTCTCTGCACCCGGCCGTCCTGAAACCGCTGAGGGTGAACCAACTGTACCTACCTGACACTGATGGACCCCTGAGTCCATGCCCGGAATTTCAACACTACCAGTCGAGTACTTACCCTTAAACCGCTAACTTCATTTTCCTCATAGGGTAACATTGACTGGCTTTTTCTTCAAAAATCTTCTAAGTGTGAACTTTTCAAAACTGCAAAAATTCACCAAAAATCAGCCAAGTAACAAAAACGAATTTACTCACCTGCTCCTAGGTGAGCTCCCAGTGCTGGATCTTGGTGCCCAGCCCTGACTCTGAAAAGTGTTCACAACTATACTTACCTCTAACTCATTTTTTTCCCATAGGAAACCATTGTCTGCTTTTCTGTGAAATTTCTTCTAAGTGTCTATTTTTGCAAATTTGAAATATTCTTTTAAAATCGTACCATTTCTGCAAACGAAATTACTTACCTGCTTTTGATAAGGACCCCAGTCCTGGGTCTAGGCACCCAGTCCTGGATTACTAAAGTAACGATAAAGTACTCTACCTGCAATTTGAATTTCTTGCCATAGAGATCCATTGAATGTTTTCTGTGAAATATTTTCTAAGTGCTAACTTTTGAAATAGCTAAATATTATTTAAAAATCATTACAGTTATTAAGTCGACTTTCATCACTTGATTCTGAATACTGACCCCAGGCTGGTTCTAGGAGCCAGACCTGGAATTCCAAAAGTAATCTGAAAAGTAATTTATTACAAATAACCTGAATTTACCATTGAGCTCAATGCATTGTTATGTTTAGGAAATAGGATTGTTTATTGCAACCAACTGTGACTGTTTACACAAATTTATTGCTTAAAACAAAAGTATTTATATTCAACCTCTCATTCTGAGAAAGTATATTTTTACCCCCTTTGTGGTTCTAAAAATAAAACAAGCATATATTTTATATATATAAACCATTGGCCTAGAGTTCAGTTATTGAGTGTGTGAAACCATTTGCTGACTGAGTGTGTACAATAAATGCTTTACACTGTCCTCTGGTACTGCCTTACTGCTCGACCAAGCTACCACTTTTGAGAGTAAGGTCATACCTAACTTTGACCTCTATCAGCCTCTGGGGGACTGTGGACTCTGTACACCCTGTACCTATTAGGGAACAGTATATACAGAGCCACTTTCTCACAAATGCTGTAATCCAGAGGGGGTTAGAGTGTGTCATCAATATTTATAATAGAAATAGTGGCAGAAACAGAATCTGCGACATTATTTCAACTTGAGAATTTTATAGAGAAAACCCAAACAAGGGACCTCTGGTTGTCACAGGGCATTTTAATATTACATATGAGCTCCTGGACAGCTCTGCACAAGTCATTACCGAGGACGAGGATGGAAGATGGAAACATCCCAAAGTTAGATTTACCACCACTAAAACCATAGACAAAGTTATCCACCCAACTATTGGAGACGCCCCTCAATTTGGGTCTCAGCGCATGTGAATGTCGGTCCTCCTTGGACCTACCTGGCACAGCCACCTTTAAAGGAGACAAAAGCACTAGGAGAATAGACTATATAATGCTAGCTCCTAAGCTCTGGTCTTCTATGAAAGATATGACATCCTACAGAGAGGAGACAGTGACCACAATGCTTTCCATCTCATAATGCAGGGCTGTCCAGCACCAGAACACTGTGGGAGGACTTCAATACCATCTGGAGCGCTGTCTCTCCAACAGCAGACACATGCTGCAGGGGTCCCCACTCCCCGCAAACAGTTATCCAAATCTGGGACAAAGGAGCAGAGGCACTAGATATTCTGATAAAAACACGATTAGCTCCTCCTAGCTAAACAATATCTTGGCCGTGCATGAGAAGCCCTTTGATAGTCTAAGAGCACTAATCACTAGAGAAAACAGGAGGGCAAAAAAAGCAGGGAGGCAAAATCATGGTTTAATAATAAGTGCAAAGAGACAAAAATTGTATTCTAGATTCATTTGAACGTAAGGGTCGGGGCAATATAAAAATAGCTATAAAGAATAGCACAAGCGACAACAAGGGCAGAGTGAGACAAGGAAATATGGCAAGATTTAACAGTACCCACTGAAATGGGACAATAAAACATTTTGGCATTGAATAGCTCATGGTAGTCAACAAATAACAGTAAGGTTGAGTACCACATACAACCCCAGGCATGGGTAGATCACTTTTAAGGATTGTACGAAAAATCAGAGTAGAAAACATATAACCTAATCCATGTCCTAATTCCTCTTGCTCCCTTCCATTTTCTCACATGTTTTCTATTCCACTCCTCTCTCCTTCTCTCCCTCACCTTGTCTTACTTTCTCACCCTCCTTTCCATTTCTGTCTGCCTCACTCTTTCCTTTCTCTCACTCCCTGCACTCACCTTCTTAGTACTTCTGTCCTCTTAAGCCATGTTTTCTCTTGTTTTTTCTCTCCTTCTCTCTCTCCCTTGAAATCTTGTTCAGCGTTTCACTCTCTCTTTCACTGCCTATCACACTTTCTATCTGACCCTCTAAACTTTTTTGCCTTCCTTTTGCAACTTCTTTGCTCACTACCTCTCCCTCTCTGACCCTGTAGGAAAGAGCCTCTTTTGACATGGTTAGCCCCCACGTTTTGCCTGATGTCTGGTGTTATTTTGAACTGTAAAAGTGCATGGGGTCCCTTCTCACCAGGTTCCCAGTGCCAGATCTCTTTCCTAAAACCTGCACCACGATTGGCACAACTTCAGTTACTCCTGTGAGTACTTAGTAAGTGGTATCCCTGGTATCTAGGGCATGGGTACTGAAGAGGGTCCTCTGGGGCTGCAGCACTGGTTGTGCCACCTCAGGGACCCCTGACCATGGCCATTTACTCTGCCATTGCACGCTGCACGTCTTGGTGCAGAGAAATCTGAAGAGCCGACATAGCACATAGCTCTGTGTGCCATGGGATATAGGTCACCCCTACTGTCGGCCTTTAGCCCTAAGGCAAGGGTGCACTATATCCTATGTGTGGGCATCTCAGCATGAGCAGATGTGCCCCTACAATGTCCACTCTTTTCTGAGATATTGTAAGTGCACAGGGAAACCATAAGGAGTACATGGGCTAGATTCTGGTCAACCGAAGTTCATAGTTCCATGATGGCTTCACTGATTCCTAAGGTGTTTGGTACCAAACATCTTGTCTTAATAATTCCTCATTGATGCCAGTGCTGGATTTAATAATACATTCACACAGAGACCCTTCTAGAGGGTCCCCTGAAAACCCACCAAGCACTGGTGTGGTTCCAGACTTGTTTTTACCAGCCTGCCACTAACAGACATGTTTCTGACCTCATAGGATGAGAGCTACCACACTCAGAGGACAGAGACAAAGCCTGCTCTGGGTGGAGGTGCTTCACACTTCCTCCAGGACAGGATGGCCTTCCTGGGCGGGAAGCTTCAAAGACAATACCGCCTTTGAAATCCAACCCAGGAATCTCCAGGTGGCGAGTGAGGTAAATCCCCCTTTCCTGCTCCCCTTTTGGCAGGAGGAAAGGCAGGGCAATTAGATCGATTGGGAGGAGGGTTCCCACTTAACCTACATCACCCCTAGGGCAGGGCAGGCGATGTGAACCCATCACCTGAAATTCCACCATCTTGGGGTGGTGGCAAACCTCCTATCAGGGCTAGGGTAGTGCCTCTTCCCACAGGAAGTGGTCACTGAAGGGTTTAGACACCCTAAATGTAGGTATCCCATTGGCTATAACCTGTCTCCCCTTGTAACACCCCTAAATTCAGTATTTAGGCTGCACCCCGAGGCCTGAACATCAGATTCGAAGGAAAAGAGAAGACCAGGACAAAGAAGAACTGCTGCTCGAGAACTGAAGCCCTGCTGCATAAGAAAAAGGCATCAACCCTTGCCTGCTGCTCCCAGGACTAGACAATCGCTGATGCTGTGTCATCCTGGAACCTTTAAGGACTCCATGAACCCTGGAGCACCTCCAGCCTTCAAGAAATCACCAAGAAGTTCCCTTTGAGGAATGTATTACTCCCCAGCACACCTCAGGCACAGATCCCCTGAAATTCGGTTTGTCAACATGCTGCTCTCCGACGACCTCAATGCAGCACCGAAGCAAGACAAGGTGAAACAGCTCCCGAAGGTCAGATCTGTCTCCCCACCAAGTTTGGAGACACCAGGACCTAGCAGAACCGCGACGTACCAGAACCCGGGGCACCGGACGTCCAATGGCAAACACCAAGAAGAGTCCACTCTGGACTACCGAAGCTCCAGAAGCAAGCACATCGAGACACCAAAGACCCAGTGTGCTTATTTTGAGCCAGTGGTCTCCGGTGCAAGGCACTGGCACTTAATTGTCAGCACTGGTGCTTGTGACAACCTACTACAAGGTGAAGCTGTCTAAATAATTTAGCTATGACCACAAGAAAAGTTAATTATTAATGCTATGCTCATTAAAAATGACTAGTACCTGGCACCCAAGCCATTCTTATAGCTTTGGGGACCTGAAATAATCTGCACTGTCAGGAATGTATGGTTAGTAGTTGTGTTGTTACTATCATTTGCAGTATAGCACGTCAATGTGTCATGGAAACTGCAGTGGCCTCCTGTTGAGAGCCCTGGCACACATGTTGTTTTACAAATTAAGCACTGCTGAGACCAACTTCCTGAGCGGCCCAGCTGTCCTGAGATCACCTCTATAAGCTGCCTGCTCCTGACCGCGAGGACCTCAAGATGCAAGATGCCTGACTGACCTGTTCACTCTGTACTCAGCCCCACTGGCCTCCGCACCAACCAGCCCTGCTGTTGTGTTCCTCAGGCCCTTACGCCCTCCTCCCTCTAAGGAGACCCTCCAGACTTACCTGTCCTAAGTCCCTCTGTGCAGTGTATTTTCAAATGTCCCCCTTCGTCTTTGCAAACCAGCTTCCAAGACCTCAGCTTCCAAGCTCCCAGCCGATCAGGGACGCTCCCGAAACTTTCCTGCTGGAACTTTGTATCTGGTTCCGACATTGACGCAAAACGAGAAGGTGAACTTCATGAAAGCATTGCCTGAATTTCTATTCATTTTTCTGCTTTTTCCCCATGGTTTCCCATGGTGCGTAATTCCCAACATACTCAATCTACCCTTTTCTTTTCGCTCCTCTCTCTAATTTTTTTTGCCTAATTTTCTCCAGCTTTCACCTTGTCATACGGATGCCTTTCCTCTTTACTCCCCTTGCTCTCCTTCTGTCCATCACCTTCCCTTTCTCTATATCCCTTTCTCTTGTTTCACTCATCTTCTGCCACCAATTTTCCTTTATCCTCACTCTCTTCTTCAGTCCTTCCCTTCCTCCCTTTTTCGGTATTGCCTGGGCAGCGCATGTGCTGTCTCTTCGAGACATGCTGTATCCACTCAGTGGGGTTACAGCCCGCACATCGCTTTTTATTAATTACTTTACGGATCCTTTGAACAGGCTTGCTTCCATGAGGTTAATTGGTCTTCCTTGTCCCTACTTTTTGTGTGTTGCTCCCTCCCATGTAGCATGCCCCTATTACGTGTAGCCTTTAACTTTTGTGCATTTAGGTTAGTTTTGGTGCATCATTTTGTTCGTTTCTTTCTGCCTGTGTTGTAGGAATGTAGCCATTTCTTCCTCTGTCATGTTGTTTGTTTTATGTTTTAAATGCGCTCAACTGACAGGAGTTCAGGTAACATCAAGTATCAGAGTATTGTTTATCAAAATAATTTTAAACAGTTTCGTAAAATTGTATTTAAAGCACTTTCAGAACAAAGCGCGTTCACCCAATGTGAGCCTTTTCTTAAATTAGGGAAGTTAAAAGCAAGCAGTGTTGTCTTGTTTTAAAACTGAAAATGAAAACATTTTCCAAAAATGCCTCTGTGCTTTCTGACTAAAAAATGCTAACCCTAGTTTTCGTTTGTTACTTCCTGTGTTTTAGGAATGTAGCCTTTTCTTCCTCTGTCGTGTTGTTTGCTTTTTGATCAAAACATGCTCACCCAAAGGGAGCACTTTGTTAAATCAGGTTAACTAACATCAAGGATTTCTATATTGCTTTTAAAATAATATTGTTCAAGCTTTGTAAAGATGAATAAGACGTGCTTTTTCAACAAAACACGCTCACTAAATGTGAGCTCTTTGTTAAATTAGTGACTTTACTAAGGTGAGACCTTGGGAATTTGCAGAAGAGTCCTGTTGTGAAAGATAATTTTATTGCTGAATTTTGGGAACTGTGAGGGTGGTTTGGGACCAACTGTGCATGTTGTTGTGTTTCCACTGTTTCTCAGAATTTGCTCTGTGATTTCTTATTTCTGTATGTAGGCCCATTCGGCCTGAATATTTTGCTAAAACCCAATAAAATCTGTTGTTTAAAAAAATGAGTAACGCTAACTCAAAAGCACCAAACTGTCTTATGGGTGCCTGACTCTGTACCAGCTCTACTGGCTTTTCAGAAACACAGTCTCCCAAATCACTGACTGTGCCCTAATACTATTGGTTCTTTCGAAGCAATAGACTGTCTGCTACCTAACCAAATCTGCCCTAGTCTTACCAGCCATTTAGAAACTTTAATCTATTTTGTAAGGTCTCTGATTCTACCCCAATATTACTAGCATTTTACATCAAGACGTGTTCACCTGGCATGTGATGTGGAGCAAGATGGTGTCTGTGTAACCTACCTCATCGCGTATCACCCCACCCCACCTCGATAGCTCGGTGGTCCATTTCAGTACCTAAACAGTGGGAGGAAGTCAGGCGGGAGGGCGAGCCTGATGGTGGAGAAATGGGAGAGGAGCTTTGGTGACTCGCGTTATGGATGCTTAAGACGCAGTCTCCTCAAATTTGGCGTGGATTATAATGTGGTTGTGATCCTTACGACATCGAAGCAACTGGCAAAGGTGTTCCAAACACGGACTGTTACGGTAACCCTAAGAGAGGAGCGGCCGGTGAAGATGGCAGGCAGTGGGGCCAAGTTCACGAAAACAAAACATACGCCGGCAAGGGTCACAGCGGCTCTATCAACCCAAGGGGCCAGGACAGGTGCACCGACTTCAGCTTAAGCACCGAGCGGCCAAGACACAGCAATGGAAAGAAGGACGGTGAGAAAAGGTGACGAGCAGATGGCTAAAGAAAAGGCAAACCCAGATACTGGCAAAAAACAAGTACAACAGCTGGCTCGTGGCATTAACCTCATGGAAGCTCGGGATGTTATGCCATCAATTGTTGATATGTGTTTTGCTACGAGGAGCAAAGGAATGAAAAATGCAGATATTGCAGCGGTTCGGTTGGATCTGGACACCCCTGTGATGTTAGCAGAGGGATTTCCGATTACGACGCAGAGTGAGGCGGATAAAGGAGAAACTAAAGAGACAGTAATCCTTATGCCCTCATCAGCACTAGAGTCAGATGCATTGAAGTTGGCACCCTTGGGGGGTCAAACAGATCAGAAAGTGGGGGCGAGATGGCCACGGTTATTGTCTCCCGCAATAAGGCAAGTCCTACCCAGCTAAACCAAGGCAACTTATTGGGTCCAAAAACGTTATGTTCCCCAGAGCTTTTAGGTGAAAAATTATTCTTGCTGACGGATGACTCGGAGTCATCACAACCAGGAAATGAGTCCTCCACTACCACCTTGTCGGACCTAAGCAATAACAGCTCATTGGAGGAATCAGTGGTGGCTGTACAGAGAAAAAGTACGTCCATGGGTGGGGAGAGAAAAAAAAGCCTCACTTCAGAAGAGAGGGGAAAGAAAAGGAAATGCGAGAAACGAGAGCTCTAGACAAGATGGATTGAGTTTGGGGAGACTCGCCCAAACTAAGATGGGATTATTCAGACACACAGTTGGTGCCACAGGAAAATGGTGGAATGTAGAGGTTGATAAATGGAAGTAAGGGTAAAGTATTGTCCCAGATGGAAAGTGGTTTCCAACTTTGGCAGGAAAGCAGGTATAGTGTACTTCCTATTTCCCGTATAGGCTCTGCGCATTGGAATAATATACACTATAGTTGTGGCATAGGACTGTGGTCAGTATGCCTCTATGGAGTACATTAAACTTAATTACTTTGTGTGCCAGCTAACTCAGAGGTCACTAGAAACTCCTTGGATAAACTAGAATCAAGTCGTTTCTGGCAACCGCATAAACATGACAACTTTGTTTCCCTTTAGAATCGGAACATGTCTCAGAATCGTGGAAACATCAGATAACAGTTTCACTCAGTCAATCGTGCATGCTTACTTTCTTCAGAGTTACACAGAAATAGATAGACGGGCGTTTCAATAAAAAGGATTTATTGAACAGCCTTGTTTCTCATGTAAGAGATATGAACTGTTACAATTGCAAGACAGTATGCGAGATATAATACGTACAGCGTAAGCAGTAAGAAGAAATAATACTGCACTAGCATTGTCTTCTAGCTATGACATATATTCATATACACATACATAAATAACATAGGCTAAAAGTGGATACTCGTCTGATGCTTCTATATAGTTCTAGCCCAATGTACCTAACCTAAGTGTAGTAGAAGGTAAGAAGTAGGTGCTGTATTCTATAGTATGGTAAGCTATAGTTTTGCATATGCCAAGAGTCCCTCTAGTTTCTAGTCAACTCCATACCTTAAAATGAGAGAGGTGGGAATCTCTTTCCGGGTCTCAAACTCTAACACCCCGCAAAGGGAGTCAGAACACTGGAAGCTGGATTCTCTGCGAGCAGGGATGACAGTGTCTGGTCAGTGCATCAGGCGGGGACTCAAATTCCTACCAAACTTGCTGTGGCGAGCCGTATCGAGCTGTGCAGCCGAGCCGTGGTTTGCCATGGTAAGGGAAGGTATATTTATACCCGGAAAGTGCTTAGGAATGTTAGCATTGACGTAAAGTCGGGCAGATGAAGACGTCATGAATGAACCCCTAAGGAATAGTAGTTCATGCATAATAGATGAGTTCTTGGAAAAATCAATAATCCTAGCTAGGGAAAGTCCCAAAGGCTTAAGGGTCTGGTTTCTAAGGACTCGTTGTGACGTTGGGATGGACGGATGTAGGTGACCATGCCTGTATTTGGATAGCATGGCTAATGCTTAAATAAGGACTGGGATTCTATGCCTAAATAAGGGCACTGCGAATTGTGCCTACATAAGGACATGATTTAGAAAAACCTGTATACGGACATCTAAATCGAAACACAACACAGGAAATCAGCTCTGGTTTGAAAAGGTCAAGTTACTTACCTTCAGTAGCACCTTATTTGGAGACATGATTGAGCCACAGATTCCTTATCTTTGAATTTCCCAGGCATTGGATTGGATCCGGAATATTTTTCTTCAAACAATACCCCTGTGCGCCAGTAGGTGGCTCTGCGTGACGTCATCAGCGTCATCTGTACTGTTGTGACGTCCACATCACCAGTAAAGGCACCACTTCGGCACACTGACGCCAGTCACTTTTTACGAGTTTCCACACCAGGAGCGCGGAGCCATGATGTGCACTGACAGTGGAGTGATTCTGAACAACTAGGGGCCTGAAAGGGACCAGCCTAGACCCTAGAATCCAGCCTGCAGTGCGGGGAGGATCATGTCTCTACCAGATAAGGTGTTACCGAATGTAAGTAACTTGTCCATCTGATCGAGGCATCTAGCTGCAGATTCCTTACGTTTGAATAGATACCCAAGCAATACCATCTCTGGAGGAGGGATTGCAGACAAGCTTTGACCAGGAAATCCTGCAGGACAGAGTGGCCAAAATGGCCTTCCCTGCAAACTTGATTGTCCAGGCAGTAGTGCCTGGTAAACGTGTGCACGTTGCTGTCTGACAAATGTCGAGGACTGGAATTCCATATTGCAATGCTGCGGTAGCAGCCTTAGCTCTGATGGAATGACCCTTAAACCTTTCAGAGGCTGCTTTTTGGCCAGAGTGTAGCAAATCTTGATGCAGAGGACGACCCATCACGAGATAGTTCTCTTCTGCACAGCACAACCTTTCTTTGTTCCAGTGTAGCCCGACAAAAAGCTGGTAGTCCATCTGGAACTCTTTAGTGTGGTCAAAGTAGAACCACAATGCTCTTTTTGGGTCCAGACGGTGGAGTCGCTCCCTTCTTTAGAGGGGTGTGGAGGAGCGTAGAAAGTGGGCAACATGACAGCTTGCCCAGTGGAAGCTCCTCCGCTAAGGCGGAGGACGTCATCCCACTGCTGCAAAGCAGTGAATGAAAGAACAAATAAAATGATAATAACTCGAGGTTATCATCATTGAATTAGTTCCAGCTGCACAGCTTTGCCGGGCTGCTCTGCTCTCAGTACCCGGGAAGGAGTAGCTTAGCCACTCCAAGTGTGCAATGACTGTTGGGCCGGCCCTCTCAGACCGGTCAAACAGTCATGCACACTTTGCATGTTCTCCATGCAGGCTGCATTACAGCCTGCATGTAGAACAAGCCTAGGCCCCCATTACCTGGCCGAGCGCCAATCCAAGGCGCACAGACCAATCACAACGCTACATTGCAGCGTTGTGATTAACTTAGGGGAAGTACCCTGGCTGCTTGCTGTTCCAGCCCCAGAAAGACTGAGATGACACAGGAGTCAGCGGGAGAGTGGCGAGGAGGTATGTTTTTTTCTTCTTTTCCTCTACATTCCCCCCCTCCTACCCTCACGGCCTGCCTTGCCACCCCCGATCTGTGCCGGCCGCTACTGAGAATGTCCCACATGAAATGGTGTTACCAGTTTCGGTAAGAAAGAGGCCCTAGTCCGAAGCACCAACTTAGCAGGGAAGATGGTCATGTAAGGAGGCTTGGAAGACAGAGCCTGCAATTCACTCACCCTCCTGGTAGATGGTAAAGGCTGTTTTGATAGTAAGCAGCCGGAAGGGACAATTGTAGAGAGGCTCAATTGGAGCGCATATTAGAAAGGTGAGAACCAAATTAAGGTCCAACGGAGGCATAATAGAAGGGGAAGGTGGGTACATATTGCAAAGCCTTTGAGGAATCTATTTACAATGGGAGATTTAAATAATGAGGGTTGGTCTGGCAGCCTCAGGAAGGCAGACAGGGCCAAAAGGTACCCTTTGAGAATGCCCAGTACAGAGCCCTGCTGGGCAAGGGTCAAAATGAAAAGCAAATCTTGAGAAATGGAAGCAGAAAAAGGATCAATATACCTTTCTGTCCATTATTTTACAAATTTGTTCGACCGGCAGGTGTACACGGTCGTTGCGGAGGACCGCCTGGCTGCCAAAATAACATGGCAAACTTCGGGATGAAGGTCAAATGCTATCAACTGCCGCCGCTCCATCTCCACGCAAGAACGCGTAGAGTTGATAGGTTTGAGTGGAGGACCCTCCTCTGCTGCTGCAAAAGAAGATCCTACCGAAGGGACATCCTGATCAGAGGATCGGTGCTCAATTGGAAAAGTTCGGGATACCAGACTCTCCGTGCCCAGCCCGGAGCCACAAGAATGACTTGGGACCAATCGCCCCTGATCTTCTTGAGTGCTCTAGACATGAGTGGTATGGGCGGAAAGACATAGAGGAGGCCTGAGCTCCACTTTAGACAAAAAGTGTCTCCAAGCGAGAGCCGCCTTGGAAACTCAAGTGCACAAAACTGCTGACATTGTGCGTTCTCACAAGAGGCAAACAGATCTAAGTAAGGCTCTCTCCCCACTGCTGAAAGAGACCTTGCACCACCTCCGGACGGAGACGTAATTCGTGATCTGCTAGGCATCGATGGCTGGGTTAGTCCACCCTGGCGTTCAGAGAACCTGCCACCTGTTACAGCCATGTCCAGAGACCAGGGCCTCTTGAGAAAGGGTCCACAACACCACCCTTCCCTGTTTGTTGCAGTACCACATGGTGGTGGTGTTGTCTGTGACCAGCTTTCCCTTGACGGAAGGAAGCATGGATTTCAATGTCAAGCGAATCGCTTGAAGCTCCAGCAGGTTGATGTGGAGTCCAAATTCTGTCGGAGATCAGAGTCTTCTTATTCCCACCTCTCCCAGATGGCCGTCCCATCCTAGGAGTGACACATCTGTCTCTATTGTGTGGTATGGTTAGAGAAGGGAGAGGGGTCTGCCTCTGACCCAACCTCGGTTGGTCAGCCACCACTGCAGGTCCTGTGCAGTTCCCGCCAAGATCTAGACCATGTCTGAGAGATTCCCTTGATGCTGTGTCCACTTGAACTTCAAGTCCCACAGCAAAGCCTGCATATGCCATCTGGCATGTGTCACTAGCAAGATGCAGGAGGCCAAGAGGCCAGCAGCTTCAAAGTCATTCTCACCAAAATCCAGGATAGAGGCTGAAAGATCAGTATCATAGCCTGAATATCCCTGACTCACTGTTCGGGAGGATAAGCCCGAAACTGCACTGTGTCCAGAAAAGCTTGATGAAAGGGAGCGACTGAGAGGGAGTCAGGTGTGACTTTGGCACGCTGATAGTGAATCCCTGCAAATGCAGGAGGTTTGCCATAGTCTGGAGGTGGGAGAATACAGCCTGGGGTGAATCCGCCTTCAACAGCCAGTCGTTGAGTCAGGGAAAGACTGGAACGCCTGATCTGCGCAGATGAGCTGCAACCACCGCCATCACCTTGGTAAAAACCCAGGGGGCGCTGGTAAGGGAGCACAGTGAATTGAAAGTGCTTGTGGCTTACTGTAAACCACAGGTAGCACTGATGAGCAGCAGGGGCGGAATGGGGACCAAAAGTAGCCCTGGCAAATTTTGTCAGACCAGTTCCCTTACCTAGGCAGGTAGTACGAAAGCTCAGTGAGCGCACCTGACTACTGCAGGAATGGTAATGGAAGGTTCTCCTCCAAGGATTTTTGTTTTAGGAATTGTGAATAAGGTGTGTTTTACAAAACATTTTTTAATATTGAACCTTATCCAGGCATTGAATAGGTACTGGAGAGGGGGCTGCATGGCTCAACGAATGAATAGTTGGATAGTGAACAGGGGTGGATGAATGAATTCAAGAATGCGTGATAGTGGCTAAAGACGTTTAGCTATGTGGAGCAAATGTTCCCAATGCATTGACCACGGGTTGGGGCTGGTTTTCATTTAAGCTTCTGCATTATACCATCACCCTCCACAAACACTGCTGCCGTTAATCCTTATGAAACATGCATAGCCTGGGATTATTTCCCATGGTGCACTAATTAACACTTCAAAGGATTAAGCACAAACCATTAAGCTTTAATTTAAAACAGGAGAGAGAATGAGATAACTACATAGTGGCTAAATTGTTCAAAAACCTTACATTAAACCCATCTTCCCCTTGACCACATTGTGTGATCCTAGGTAATTACTTTTTTTAACAGTGCCTCCTTTCCCTTTTCATCACATGAGAGCACCTTCAAATATATCAGTTCAGAGTGTGCGCTTCATAAAAAGCAAAAGACTAGAATTTTACTCCATCTATAGTAACACCCAGTGCCACGTATAGAGGACAAAAGACAGACTTTTTCTTTGTTCGCTAATACCATTGTTGTCAGGATGTAGGTAGGGGCATGAATAATTCTAAATTTATGATTAGAGCCTATCATTTTGAATGCAAGGTTATATTTAATATAATAAACTTTGCGTTGCAAAGATCACATTAAAAATACAAACACTGTTTTATATTTTGATGAATCCTTATCATGTATGTACTTGACTCGCTCAGCCAAGCTACAGCAGGCCTCTCAAACCCACAGCTGGCACCAAAGCACTGAAGGGCAGTGCTGATGGTGACCCTGCAAGAGACAGGAACCACCCAAATGCAAACACAAATGGTTTTGAAGCACACTTATAAACAATTTGTTTTTGCATTATTTATTTATTAGTGTTACAGGCTGAAATGTGGCCGGCTGAACCTCAGCAACAAGACAGGCCTCACCAAGACTGAAACTGGTCCCAACCCTGCCAGCCCTCCGGGTAAACGCCTGGTGCCTGGTAGTGCCAGTCCGTCCCTAATGAGCAGGCAGGATGGAAATGTGAAAACAGGTGCCCTGCAAGTTTAACGCTACCATCCATTCTCCTGGAACCAGGGCACACCTGAGCTTAAGTGAGCATCTTGAACTTTTCTTTTTTGAGGAAGTAGTTGAAGGCTCGCAGATCTAGGATAGGACGAATAACCTTGTCTTTTTTAGGGACCAGAAAGTAGCGGGAATAACAACCACAGCCTACTTCTGGTGCCGGAACCTCCTCTATGGCTCCCTTGACCAAGAGAGTCATGACTTCCTCCTGAAGCAAAGCGGGTGATCCTCCATCAGCCAGTAGCAAGTTGGAGGCATGGTGGGAGGGGTAATCTCAAAGAGGAGGGAGTAGCCCCTTCGGACTAACTGGAGAACCCACCAGTCTGAAGTGATGTCCTGCCAGTGGTGGAGGTGATGGCTGATCCTGTCACCAACTGACTGCCCATGATCTGGAAGGGCCAGACTAGGAAGGGTCGGAGGCTAAGGTTGCGGGGGGGGGGGGCGTTGTTCTGACCCGACCTCTGGCTGTCCGACCCACAGGGTCGGAACGAGCCACACCCACGGCCGTGCAGAGGTTGCTGAACTTGCAGGGTCTTGTGGCTGGTATATGGCTGGCGTGGCTGAAAAGCCCCTTCTGTAGCCACAACAGGGGTGAAAGGTAGACAGAGGACGTGTTGTCACTGAGAGGCCCAAGGACTTGGACATAACCTGCGAGTCTCTAATGCGTTCCAGCGCCATGTCTGTCTTGTCTCTGAAGAGACGAGTGCTATCAAATGTAATGTCCATGAGAGAGGACTGCACATCCCTTGAAAAGCCGGAAGTCCTCAGCCAGGCATGACGTCGAACTGTCAACGTTGATGAAATCGATCTGCACAGCGGTGGGTTGTGTCAAGACCACAACGAATGGCAAACTTTGCCGCATCTCTTGTGTCTGATACTGCCTGGGAGAGGAGGGTCCAGGCCTCCTCTGGGACCTGTGGCAGCACTTGGTCAACTGTTTCCCACAGGGAGTGGGAGTAATGGCCCAATAGTCATGCGATGTTCACTGACCACAATGCAAGGCTGGAGGGAAAAAAATATTTTCTTACCTCAACTGTCTAGCCTCTTGGATTCCCTGTCCGGGGGTGCAGAAGGAAACACCCTGTTGGAGGTAGAGGCTTGGACCACCAAGTTCTCAGGGGTAGGGAAGTTGGTGAGGAAATTTGAATCGTCCAGTGCAAAGCAAAAGCGGTGGATGATTGTCCTATTCACAGGAACACCTTGTGCTGGGCTTGAACCAGGTTCCCAGAAGGACATCTGTTAAGGCCTCATTGAAGGGCAGCAAGGGTTCCAAGGAGGTGTCACCTGGCTGCAGGACCTGTCAAGATATTCGTCTTGACTGCCTAGGATGGGAGTTGAAGGTTCAGGACCTCAGCTGCCCTTTGCACCACAATAGCGTATGATGGTACCTTCTTCATAGCCACAGTAGTGGGAGAAAGCAGGCCAGAATCTGGAGAGGTCTGCTGGCCTCATTCAATTCCTCGTAACAGTCCATTTCCTGATAAGGCTGGTCTTGTACAGGGTCGAGCGACTTCTCCTAATCTTCCTCCATTCCTAGCCCTTAAGAATAAGGCTGAGGAACCAACCTAGGACCTAAGGGTTCTGCTGGCGCTGTTGCCAGCTCTGGGTCATCGGGTGAGAGAAAGGGACTAGCGCCACCGGGGGGGGGGGGCGCTGGCAGCGTCTGGAGTCTCAGCGTCAGTGCTGGCACCAGGGAAGGCCACAATGGCATGACCGGCGTCAGTCTAGATCTATCGCCAGATCCATGGGGGATCATTGATGCCGACACCGGAGCTGCCAGCACGGAACCAGATGCACAACCTCTCTGAGCCTTCTGGGCCCGAAGGCGCACCGATAAGGTCAGGCTGAACAAATATGAGGCACACGGCATCATAAAATTATTTGAGCTGGTTGGGGTCGCTCTGTCTCACAGGAAGTTGGGGAAGTGCGGCTGGGGAGAAGTCTAAGTATTTTTTTGTGCTTCTTACCTGACCAACTCGCCAACTTCGAGTGCAAGGACTAAGACCTGGGACTCCTGGAGCGGTGCCCGGACCTTCCTCTCGACTAGGACCGTGAACGAGATCTCTGAGGAGAATGACGCAATGCTGAGTGCCTGGCTGCAAGCAGCTTTAGGGACCGCTCCCTCAAAGCTTTTGGAGCCATGGCCTGGCACAGTGGGAGCACAACTTCGAAATCATGGTCGCGCTCCAGGCACCAGAGACAGACCAGGTGTGGGTCTGTCACCGACATGGCACGGTGACAAGGACCGCAAGGCTTGAATCCATAAGTCTTCTTGGACATCATAGGAAAAACCTACACACCAAAAAAGGGATCGACAAAATGTCGGAAAAAGCCTGTCAAAAAGTGACAGAAGGTAGCTATCTTCACAGAAAAGAACTGACATAAGCGTGCCGAGGTGGTGCCTATATAAGTGACGCGGATGTCACAACGGCGTGGATGCTGATAATGACATGCAGAGACAAACAACACCACCTATTGGCGAGCAGGAGCATTGCTGGAAGAAAAATATTCCTGATCCAGTCTGACGCCTGCGAAATTCAAAGGTAAGGAATCTGCGGCTAAATGTATCCATCAGATATCAACTTATCCTGGATAAAACAAGTAAAAGAAGGGTTTATACTCAGCACTTACTTTAAAAAAAAATAATCTTTATTCATTTTATTTTAAATCCATATCCATCCACCCCAGCCCCCCACCCGACAACAAAGAGGTAAAACCTCTAAACATCAAACATAATCAAGTATTATGCATTACATCATTTTATAGTTGTATAACAAATACAATACAGCCCCCATAGGGCACAGCCAATGTGGCTCCATTAAAAAGTAATCTTAAAGTGACAAGTGCAGACTCCCTCTTATAATATAAAAGCCATTCTTCTTCACCCGAAAACCACAGGGGAGAGTAATAACGTATGATCTATCTTACACTACTTTGACCTTGAATCCATATAATCAAAGGATCCCAGATTTTAAAGGCTTTTCAATGTGATTGGCTCCCTTTCTGCTTATATATAGCTATTTCCAAACTATAAGTAGCTAATAACCTGGCTAGCCATTGTTGAAAAGCTGGTGCTCTAGCATCCAGCCAGGCAAAGCAATACACAGCCTTAAAGCTGCCATAAAGATGAAAATCAATCTATGTCCCTTCCCCAACAGATCTTCAGAAATTCCTAACAAAATGACATCATTTGATATTATTTCTGTTTTTAAAACCTCAGATAAAAAATTTGATATATCCTTAATTAGGTTTTGCAAAACATCGTATGACGCAAAAATGTGAATGATATCTGCATTATAAAGAGCACAGCGTGGGCAGAATGTTCCCTTTCCAGCCCCCCATTTTGCTATCTTATCGGGCGTATAATATAGAAAAAAACAGGTCTTATAGCCTGGTGGACATTAAAATAGATTGTGACATCTCATTCGCATTCGTAAACGTCTCAACTGAAGCCCCCACTTTCATCTGCCATTTTTGAGAACATTCATCCAAATCATCAGGCATAGCCCCGTTTAAAAGTCTATAAATCTCCCCAGTATAGAGCTTACTTCTTCTTTTACAATTCTTTCAACGGTTTCTACTCTCTTAAACTTAACCCGTCCACCACCTTTTCATAAAAGAAAATCTCTGGTCTGAAGGAATTTTTAAAAAATCCCTCGTCGAGAGTAGATTCCTGTTTCATTTCAGCAAAGGAACGCAGCCCTGTGGGGGAAAAGAAACATACCAGAACAAAGTCAGTAAACTCCAAGTATATCCAAAGTATCTTTATTGTTGTTGAAGTTAAAAATTGGACATCAGCCAACGCGTTTCGTTCCACAGCTGGAACTTCATCAGGGCTTGACTATTTTAATCCAGGCCCGATCTGCCTATATATTTGAGCCAATGTTCTCCAAGGTCATATAAATTAAAGACAATCCTCAAACAATAAATATGGTGTGCTTGTAGATTCTGTAATATAGCTCAACTGTCCACACTCATAGATATTTTGAGTATCCGGATGAGGGATCATTGTTGCTGTCATCAAATTTGACCAGGTTATTGGCCGTTACACTGGCCACCCGGAATATGGGACGCTGAGAGATATATTACATTTCCTTACCGCGTTACAGTTGATGTGGAGGACTTGGGCCACTACGGTGAATCTCTGAGTGTGGACGGTTGAGCTATATCAGTGAGCAATTTAGTGCCTTTAAACAGTTCCATCAGCGTGAACAGGAGGTACTGAGCCACGCATGGCAACGGAGGGCCTCATATGAGCCCACGACTCTTGCCACTGGCCCCGTCATATTCAAGCTTCAATGGATAACCAAACTTGCTGCTGCCTGCCCATCCCTCACTAATTCTGTGAAATGTGCCAGCAAAGGATGTGGCAAATTAAGAGTCAAAAGTTGCACCGTGTCCCACAAGGCCTGTGTATAACACACTAACAGGCAGGTCACATGTAAAGATTTAAGGGCTAGACTTCCAGCCAAGAGTATCTTCTTCCCAAAAACTTCTAGGTTTTTAGACTCCCCATTTGCAGGAGTACAAGCAGGTGGTACCTTTCTAGAGCATGAAGCAGGAGTAACAGTACATTGGCGATGGGTGAAAAGACAGAAAGGATGACTCGCCAAGTGCAGGAATGTAGTGGCTAGCCACCAATCGGCTCACTGCTGGTGAAGAAGTGTTTTTTCCCCCCAGACTGTAAATTTAGGGTCCAGCATAATATCGATGAAGGAGAGCAGAAGCTCTGAGGTTTGGATATCTGATTGAAAGACTTAAAATGTTAGCCCTCAATTCCACTGTAGGCAGAAGAAGCTCTAGGACATCTGCAGCTTTCCTAATGACTGAGTGATAAGATGTCAGCTTAAGCTTGGGAGATGCATCTATTCCACAAGCATTTCTTAGCGCATGAAAGTCTGGGTCAGTGAACAAAATAAACTGCACATCCCAAATCTCATCCTCTGGAGGATCATAGCCACTATTGCATGCAAGGTTTCTCTGTAGCTTGAATGTTGCGGGAATAGCTGTTTCTGCACCAGCCATTGTGCAATCCCACATGACGTTATAACTGGTGCACTCAACTAAATTTCAGAGGGGGTTGAAGTCTGTAATGGCATCTGAGTCAGAAGGCTAGAAGCCAGTGTCAGGGTACGCAAAGAAGCAGCTGCTGGTAGTGTTGGAGAAGGTAGCGATGACAGTACCCTGGGCAGGACGGGAGCAAACAGTGCCATGGGTTGTAACTGGTAGAAAACCATAAGCCACCCCTGGTGGCACCATGGTGTCTGAACCCACTTGGGGTGGGGGGTGACATAGCCCTTCTAAATATGCCAAACATTGCATTCATAAAACAGGTGGGATCCAACCCTTGGGTGGGGAACTCTGGGTAGACTGGAGGAGCCTAGATCCTTGGTGCTAGGCCCTGGGGACTCAAAGGGACCAGAGTCGGCATCACGTCAAATGAAGCCTCAGGCAGGGGGTGTGGCCGGCTGCCGAGCGTGATGGTCGCTGACTAGCGTAGCTCCAGTGCACCACGAGTAATTTCCCCCAAAATCTGTCCATTAATCCTGTCATCAAGCCATAGGACACAACAATGAGGTAATCGGATGTTGTCGGGAGTCGAGTGTGTAATGATGGGCACTAGGCCCTCATGCTGCGCTGCAAAGACTCACGCAGGACACATAGTTAGTGTAGTGGGAATGGCCACAAGCACGTGCGCTCGGCCTTTTTATTAACAGCGTCACCTGACACAGTGACGTCTGTGGTGGGTGGGTGTACAGTGTATCACTATGAGCTAGAACACTAGAACGTGTCCATGCATGGACACTACAGAGTGGTGTGAATAATCAGCCAGAAAAGCAGTCCCTAGGCGCTGCTGGCAAGATTGAGCCTCACCCGCGTGGAGAAGCCGGGACCTCGAGTACGGAGTGAGCCAGCACCCACTGCACACCGGACAGCAGCGCGGCGGCCCTTCCGCTCCTGCCTGAAGGAAGAGGCGGGCAGGGGCGAGGAGCGGGCCGCGTGGAAGAGCAGCGACCTGCCAATACCGAGACCAGCGAAGGAAGGAACCCTGGGGCTGCGGAGGGCAGTGCCGAGGCCCGCGGCGGCCCGGAGCAGACGCGCAGAAGAAGAGCCACAACTCACCCAGGGGCGGGCGATATCCGGCCGGAACCATCGGAGCCGACTAGGTGACAGAGCCGAATGGAAATATGCAGAATGCAGCACGCGAAGGTGAGAACGTACCAGACGGCCATCGCTGGAGGCAGCGTGAGGCACACACTAATCAGCGCCATGCCACAGGGCTGATTATAGCGCTGTTCAAACAGCAGTATAGCGCCAAAGAGGCAGTAGAAACATAGAAGGACCAAGGGGCTGTTATATACAACAAAGGAACCGTAATAGCTCCCCCGTGCTATTTAGCTCCCACAATCTTGAGGGCAGTCCAGACAAAGGAAATAACAGTGATCCAATAATAATACCAC
The DNA here is from genome assembly GCF_964204655.1 of Triturus cristatus. Taxonomy (NCBI): domain Eukaryota; kingdom Metazoa; phylum Chordata; class Amphibia; order Caudata; family Salamandridae; genus Triturus; species Triturus cristatus. The sequence continues at coordinate 1,204,369,104 of NC_140593.1, read as the reverse complement.
CCCATGGGCATCGCCGTGGCCGACAAGGTCTGGGTAGATTGTGAGATTAACACATCTTGCAAGAAACGCCCTAGTTCACTCTCACCCAAAGGAGTCCACGCATAAGGAATAAAGAGAGGGACGGATAACTGAAAGCCAGCGTGGAACACTACACTCCCACAGGCAGGCAATGGCAAGCACTTCCATCCAGAACCCAGTGCACAAACAGAAACAGTCGTATTGTTCCAGCAATGACAGGAGGAAAAATGCCAGATAATGTACACCAGACAAAACTTGACAAATTTGCATGGGTCAAAGGTCAAACTGATCTCACAGTACAAGCAGCAGCCCAGGCAGAAGCACAAACCCCAGTAGGAGACAAAGAAATAACGCTCCAGGACATCATGTCGACCCTCAATAAAGTGCATTACTCACTTGGAACACGTATAGACTCAGTCTCCACTGAAATTCCACTCGTCGGAGTGGACCTCAAAAACATGAACACAAGATTCACGGAAGTGGAGAAAATAAACGCAGCCCTCCATGATGACACGGACAACCTCAAGCGTCAAATCCGACAGCTTTAAGTCACTAGTAAGATGCTCGCTGCCAAGCTAGATGACTATGAGGGTCGCTCGAGGTGCAACAATGAGCGAATTATTGGTGTACCAGAAAAGGCTCAAGGCCCGGCAGCAGACCTGTTTGTGGAGGAACTTGTGCAGAAACACCTACAACCCCGGGGACTATCTAATTATTTCTTAGTGGAGCGTGCCCATCGGGTAACAGTAGGCAGACCCAGACCAGGAGCACCCCCAAGACCTATCCTGGCGTGAATCTTCAACTTTCGGGACTGCGACATTATACTCCAGACAGCCCGCTCTGCTCGGACACTGCGGTATGCCCAAAGTACTATTACTTTCTTCCCAGACTACACGGCGGTAGAAGCAGAGACTCAGCTTCCTCGATGTGAAAAAGGAGCTGCCGGATAGAGAACTGAAATATTCAATGCTGTTCTCTGCAAAATTGCACATAGAAGCGAAGGGAAAAGTATGGTTCTTCACATGGCAAGTTACAAATCACGATGGATTTAGGCCCAGATCTCTGTACTGGGGTGAATGTATGACATTGTTCTGCATTCTGTCCATCACTGTTGTTTTTGCATAAGTTACAAATCATGGCAGAGGAAGGAGAGGCCACACCAAACAACCAACCACGCTAAACTATCTAGACTCGGCAGAGACTAGTCCAGAAAGCAACAAAGACAACCAAGCAAGCAATGCAACAAGAATACTTTCCGTTCCTTATGGAACTTGAACACTGCAGACTGGATAAACTCTCCTAAGAGACACAGCGGAAAGGCACAGAGGGAACAGTGAGTTCCCCCATGCAAGAATCAGAACTGTGCTCGATCAGGTGTCCCGGGGGGGGGGGAAGGGAACAACCTTTACACCGCGATGCCTTTATAACGTGTTCGTTACAATGACCGCGTTGTTACAACGCGATGCCATTACTACGCAAGTCATTACATCGACTTGCAGTAGATGGCGCTCTAACATAAGGAATAGTATAATTTACTATTCCAACACCTTCCCTACTGTTGCGTAGACTGGAGTTGGAATAGTAAATTATACATTCCTAATGTTACGGCCCCATCTACTGCAAGTCGATGTAATGACTTGCGTAGTAATGGCATCGCGTTGTAATAACGCGGTCGTTGTAACAACCGCGTTGTGAAATACCGCAAAGTAAAAGCACGCCTTGTAACGTGTTATATTCATCAGGGGGGGGAATAAAGTACTGTACAGTGGCTGAACAACCACAGCCGGCGAAAAGGACTAACAGTACAGTATGGTACTAACCGCAATATAATAACCTATAAGGGGTAAGAAATGAGGGGGGCAGCCGGAATGCTCTCTCCAAAGAAGGTATGGGTAGAGAACGACAGGCGCTCTGCATTGTTGGGGAAGCAGGTAGTTTAAAGTCTGTCGTGCAGGGAGGCAGGGAGGGGGAAGGGATCCGAAGTTAGGAACCATAGTAGTTATGTTCATTGTTATTGTATTAAGCCCCTAGTTACAGCAGGACATGAAACACAGCATCTCACAGACCAACATCCCACGCTAGATCACAAAAGCTCCTTGGGATGGCAGTTGAGATTGGTGCCTGGGAAGAAGGGACTCGTGCTCAACACACACAATGCAAGGCCCACCACATGGCCGAAACTGAAACTCCTCTCATGGAACGTGAATGGAGATAAAGCTAAATTGAAAAGAGGGCTGGTACTACAATATATTAAGCAACAGCTACCTGATGTAGTCCTACTTCAGAAAACACGTTTAGTGGGTAACTCATGCAAAGCCCTGGACAGATTGGGAATCAAACTAGTAGCACATTCTGGGTTCACCTCCGGATCAAGACGAGTAGGTATCCTAGTAAGAAAGTAATTTCCCCTCATCAAAGAGCAGATATGGAAAGATGAGGGTAGATTTGCAGCAGTGTCGGGTTGCTGGGAGGGGGAACCTATCAACATCGTATCCGTATACATCCTGCCAGCTCTGCATAATATAGCCTTACCTGCATTGAGCACATTTCTACTTAAAATGCCGGAAGGGGAATTAATAATCGGGCGTGACTTCAACACAATACCATGTGACCAGATAGACTGCCTTCCCCCCTAGACTGCCAACTCGGAACGTGTCACAGTTCTCTGATTTCTTGGGGGCTCTGGGACTCGTCGAGGTGTGGCAGGCACATAATCCACAGTTACAACAATACACGTTCCACTCGGAGGCGCATAATAGTCTATCAGGTACTGATTTTATTCTTACCCTGGCAGAGTCACTAGATTCAAGGACATACACCATTTGGCAAGGAGCATCTCTGACCACTCTCCCATTTGGGCCAGTTATACAGCAGATACACAGAGTCAACGTCCCATATTATCTATACACCCAGGATATCTCAAAATCCCCCAAATATGTAAGGGCCTCGTTACAACCACACAAAAATACTTGAGGGAAAACGAGAACTCATTAGCATTTCCACTGACCCTATGGGAAGCTTTCAAAACAGTAGTTGAGGGACAAGGCCTCTTCCTCATAACAGGTTACAAAAGAGATAAATGGAAAGTGATCGAAGTACTAGAGAAAGAAATATTAGACCTAGAAACAATACAATCAAACAATCCCTCTGACTCCAATACACACTGACTAAATATTAAAAAGCAGGAACACAGGGAGCAAGTATGGGACACAGCTAGAGGGAAACAATCAGCAACACGTCACAAAATTAATGACGTAGAAGACAAGGCGGGTAAATTGCTTGCCTGGCTAGACAGACGCGAGCGTGCAGATTGATGGATAGCCTGGCTCCAATCAGCAACTGAGGACCCGCTTAGAGACCCACAACTTATTGAAGAAGCATTTGCGAAATACTACGCAAAGATCTACACCCCAGTGGCCACCACCACAGCTGCAGAAACTGCAGAACTTCTCAAAGATATCCATCTCACAACTCTCACCTCAGAGGAAGCACTACAACTTGAGTGCGACCTCACAGAGGAAGAAATAACCTTGGCCATTGGCAATATACAGTCCGGGAAGGCTATGGGCCCCAATGGCATCCCAACTGAACTGTTTAAAATGACAGAATCATGATTGGTACCCTACCTCCTTAATATGTACCAGGCTAGTGTGGATGCAGGGGAGCTCCCGAAGGACCAAAGATTGGCGACTATAGTCACTATTCGCAAACCAGGCAAGCAAGTGGAAGACTGCGCCTCATATCTCCCTTCTCAATGCAGAAATTAAAATACTAGCAAACAGAAAGGAAGAGCACCATCCGAGAAGAGGCCATTGTCCTTTCCTTCGATGCTCGCATGGCTTTCGATACCATAGAATGGATCTTCCTACTCGCAGTACTGGAACGCATGGGGTTCGGCTCCACATTCAGGACTTGGATCCACCTCCTCTATACAAAGCCTCTGACACAGGTAGTAGTTAATGCAAGATACTCAGTGACCTTTACCCTCGGGCGAGGGACGCAACAGGGATGCCCCCTGTCACCAATACTATTCGCACTGGTGCTGGAACTGCTTGCGGCATGAGTTAGGGGAGATCCCCTGATACGGGGACTCCAATAGCGCATCCAAAATGCCTCCGCCCGACTGATCGTCAACGTCCCCCGCCTCAGCCACATCACCCCCCACCTGACAAACCTACACTGGCTCCCCGTCGACAAGAGGATCACCTTCAAACTCGTCACCCATGCACACAAAGCACTCCACGACACCGGACCAGCCTACCTGAACAGCAGACTCAGCTTCCACACCCCCACCCGCCAGCTCCGCTCCGCCAGCCTCGCCCTCGCCGCCGTCCCCCGCATCCAACGAACAACCTCCGGCGGCAGATCCTTCTCCTACCTCGCCACCAAGACCTGGAACACCCTACCTACCCACCTACGGCAGACCAAAGACCTACTCGCCTTCAGAAGACTCCTCAAGACCTGGCTCTTCGAGCAGTAGCGAAACTCCCCCCCCCCCTCAGCGCCTTGAGACCCTCACGGGTGAATAGCGCGCTTTACAAATACTATGATTGATTGATTGATTGATTGAATAGGCAGAGGAATGGGAGGACTGCATATCACTATTTGCGTACAGCATACTATTGTACGCTGCATCACTAACACGCTCCCTAGCTAGAATAATGAACATATTCACAAACTTCAGAAAATACTCTGTGTACACAATAAATTGGTCCAAATCACTCTTATATGTTCTCAACGGCCCTCCTTGCATTGCCATATAATACCAAAAACTAATCAACAACTTGACAGACCCAATGCAACGCTTACGTGAGAAATGGCAGAGAGACAACGGAGAACTTTATGACACTGACTGGCAGGAAGCCCTAGGGTACCCACAGAAGTAGCAACACCCTCCAAATTGAGATTAATACAACCTAAAGTGCTCCACAGGACCTACCTACACAGAGAAATCCTAGATAAAATGGGAAGAACTGACTCCACACTTCGAATGCGTAAGTGTGGGGGGACAGGTACGTTGTATCATATTATATGGGTTTGCCCAAAGATTAGGAACTACTGGGAAACAATCATGCACACAATTAAACAGGTATGCAGGGTCCCAGTTCAACCAGAACCCAAACAATGCCTTCTTAACCTTTGGAAGGCGACAGACCTCAATCGTAAAAATCAGAACTGGGCAACACTGGGTATGATGATCGCAAAGCGTAACATTGCAAAGCACTGGGGAGTTCTGCTTGCACCAACCCACACTGAATGGTGTAATGACATGTATTGGGCCATGGTAGACAAGAAAGCAGTCTATATAAGCAGGGGATGCCCTAAGAAATGGGACCAGGTGTGGGGAGGATGGAATGCCCACAGCGGAGGGTTATGCACTCCGCCTTCCCATGGCCGACGCTAACAGCAATCAAGATTTCTCGCCCGAGGGGCCCGGCAGCTATACTGAAGGAATTAATGATGAGCAAATTGAAAAGATGGGTATCATAACCAATGTAGACAATTGCTGAGATGTTCTATATAATCATTTGTAAATGTATCACTAACTTGTTCTGCTGCCCAATGAAAAGATTTTGAAAAAAAGAAAATGAAGCCTCAGGAGCTGAATCTTCTGAAACTGGATTCTCAAGCAATACCCGCTCCAGAGTTGAACCCCCTTGAGTCAGGAACCGTCTAGAAGACTTACCTCTGGAATGATGTTTCGTCAAGTGGTTATGTCTCCTCTTCTTTCTGTGCTACTGGTATTTTTTCTTAGGAAACCTCAAAGAGAAGAACTATTTTGAATTTCCGTTCGGCTCAGCAGTCTTCATTGGCTTTACTCAGAGACAACTTGTCTTCCCACTCTTTAAAGCTGTTTGAGTGCATGCTCAGTTATAACTTTGATGATTTTGTATTGTGCTTAGAAACAAGACACCACAGAAAGCTGAGGTTGGGGAAGGACATATGTCCATCACACTCCTTGCAGGATTTGAATTATGACCCGTTGGTAGGTGACATAATAGCACTCAAAGAAATAAAAGAGTTAAAGAGCGAAAAAGTTTGATAAAGCGAGCTCCAGCTTTGTGTCCTACGTTAAGACAGAAGTGAACCATGGTCAGAGCCCCGGGGTGGCTAGTTTACGGCTCCAGCTACATCTAAATGACACTGTTTTCTGGCACTTAGGTGGAGCCTGTGCCCTCTACCTGTGCGGAAGAGCTATGGGATTTGTTTTTAGATCCGACCTGGGATATTCAAAAGATGAGGAACCTAAAGGTAGAAGTATTCATCAGAAGTAGAACTTTACTCAGAAAGCGTGTTTTTTTACTTTGGTGAAAATCCATTCTGTAGTTTCTGAGCTATAAGCATTTAAAAAACTTGCAGGATCGGCTTGAAAGGGTTAACACTTTTGTATATTTGTGTTGTTTATGTTCCTCTCATTCACATTTAAACTTTTCCTCAAATGTGACTGGGTGGAAGAGCCACCATTTTAAGTTGCAGAACCCCCCTCCATTTTTATGAACAGTCCTGATTCGGATATAATTCAGATGTATTGTATTGTAATTGCATTTATGTAGTGTTTCTTACCCCTGACGAGGTGTCGGCGCACTTTTTTGGTGAGAAGCATGCTACTCCGGAACCCATAAAGGATTAGTGGTGAATTAGTATAGTGAAATATGAAAGTAATTTGACTGGTGGATATGTTAGTCAGTTATTTGGATTGAGAACAATAGTGGAGGGATAGAAGAGGGAAAAACAGTTTGCATTTATATAGCGCTTGCTACCCATTATGGGGTGTTGAAGCACTCTTTTGGCAAGTAGTATGCTCTTCCGGAACCAATAAAGAATTCTTTGTGAATTAGTATAGTGAAATATGAAAGTAATTTGAGTGGTGGATATGTAAGTCAGTTTTTTGGATTGAGAAAGATAGCGGAGGGATAGAAGAGGGAAAAAGGTTTGCATTTATATAGCGCTTGCTACCCCTGATGAGGTGTTGAAGAGCTTTTTCGGCGAGTAGAACTCTACTCCGGAACCTATAAAGGATTAGGGGTGAATTAGTATAGTGAAATATGAAATTATTTTGAGTGGTGGACATGTTAGTCTGTTATTTGATTGAAAAGGATAATGGAGGGATAGAAGAAGGAAGGCTTCAGAAATAGTTTTCTTTTTTTTGTTTGTTGTTTTGTAACTCATAGCAGTAGGAGGAGAAGGAGGAGGCTTGGGATGAGTAAAAGGGAGGTGGAGGGGGAAGAGTTAGACAGAAGGGTTTAGGAAGGCTTGTTTTGGGGATCAGAATAGTAAAAGAGGTATGAGATGATGCAAAGAGGGGTTGAGAAGGGAAGAGTTTAGAAAGGGTTATTTTTGGGGGTCATAGTAGTGAGGTTTGGGATGAATGAGAAAGTGGAGGTAGAGGATATACTGATAGAGTTATAGGGTGAGAAATAGGGAAGTGCATTGGAAAGAGTAATAGAAAGAGGTTTGAGATGAGTCAGAGAGTTGAGGTAGAGGATATATTGAGAGCAGTATAGGGTGAAAAATAGGGTAGTGCATTGGATATGCTGAATTAGAAGAAAAGTAATACATATATAGATTTATAAGTACATGGAAGGTATAAAGATGCATAAAGGAAGGTTGTATATAAAGATTAAAGATGCATTAAATGAACTCGGCTTTCAAGTGTTGTTGTACTTTAAATTAATTTTATTTATTTATATACATATTTTTTTGTAAATCAATAGTGAAGCAATTGTAGATGAAAAGTTATGATAAAATATTTACTTATTAATGCAGTCACTTATATACATGTTAAAACATAGAATAATATAACTATTAGTAATATGTACATTTGTTAAGCAGAACTAATGAATATATATATTTTTCATTTTTAAATAATTATTCTACACATTTATCCAAAGCTATACACGTATACAGTACAAATAAGTGCAGATATACAGAGAGATTTGCTGTATATTTCTGTTTGCATATTGTCATCATATGGGTAAAAGCCAATTCCTGGGTAGTTTTCTGAAGATAAGGTGATTATCCGTGGATCTTATGTTGGGGGCAAAAGAGTTCCATAGTTTGGCTGCTTGATCAGAGAATGATGTGCCACCCATGTTTTTTTTCTTGTATCTTGGGATTTTGAGGCGAGGTGTCAATCTAGGACAGAGGATCCTTTGTTGAATACGTTTGGTGATTTTATTCCTGATGAAAAGCGGTCCCGTTCCATGTATCGCTTTGTGGGTGATACAAAGCTGCTTGAACGTGGATCATCTGGCAATCGGTAACCAATGCAGGGCTTTCAAGGCAGGGGAGATGTGGTTTTGCGGATTTATATGTAAGAGTATTCTGCCAGCCAAATTCTGAATCTGTTGTAGTCTTTTCATGGTCGTTAAAGGTGATCCGTGGTAGAGGCTATTGGCGTAATCGAGTTTGGACAGAACAAGGAAGATGGTAGCCTGGACCTTGTGTGGGAATCCCAAATGAGGGAAGATTCGCTGCAAAGCTTTTATAGCAACAAAGCTTGATCTTGCTAGTTTGTCTGCTTGTGCATTCACTGATAGCTTGAAATCCATGGTCATTCTGAGGTTTCTTACTTCCTTTGATACTTTAGGCGGTGTTCCCAGATCATCAGAGGACAAGTGAGTCATAATGTTTCCAATCGCCACACGTGAGTATTTCCGTTTTGGAAACGTTCAATTTGAGATAGCTCCACGTCATCCATTTATTCACGGCTCTGAGACAACTGAAAAATGGCTAGTTTCCAATGTCTTTGGGGCATTCCAGCTGAAGGAGTATTTGCGTGTCATCTGCATAGTTATAGCACGTGAGGGAAAATTGATTGATCAGTGCCGGTAATGACTTCATGTAGATGTTGAAAGGCATGGGCGAGATAATAGAGACTTGAGGGACCCCTGCATTCATGAAGTACGGTTTGGATGAGAAAGGTGGGGTATGGATGACATTAGTTTTGTTGCGAAGGTAGGGTGCGATCCAGTCTAGAGGAGTACCCGCTATGCAGGCTTTGTAGAGTCTTTGTATCAGAGTGTCATGGTCAACCGTGTCAAAGGCAGCAGAGAGGTCCAAGAGAAGTAGCGCAGCGGTTGACTGTGTTCTTTAGGTCATCCCAGATGGCAAGGAGGGCATATTCTGTGCCTCTACGTGGATGGAATCCCGTTTGGAAGTCTGAAAGTATGGCATTCTCTTCAAGGAATTGTGTCATCCGGGCGAATGCAGCTCTTTCTATCAGTTTTTCCAGGAAAGGTCCATTTGTAATCGGCCTGTAGTTGTCAGGGTTCAGGGGGTCCGAGTTTGTTTTCTTCAGTAATGGGCGTATGCTTGACTTTTGAGTTAATTCTGGAAATATTCCGGTAGTTAAGGAGTTGTTGATGATTCTCCTTACTGGAGTGATATTAGGGGTTGTTAAAAGAATTGTCTTGAAGGTTTGTGGTGGACACGGGTCAGAAGGGCTGCTAGCAGGCCTGCTTCCTTTGAACAAGTCCATAAATTCATCATGTGAAATGTGTTGGAAGGAACAGAGAGGCTGGGTTGGAGTTTTCTTGGATTGTTATTTTGTAAAAGGATTAGTGCTGTCTTTGTTATAAGTATGAGTCCAACGTGTCGGCATTGTCCGTATAATGATTTGCCAGTTTGTCTGTGAAATCTTGAGTAACGGGATGAGCGCCTTCTAGACAATTTGGTTTACAAAATTCATTGAGAAATTTATAGAATTCTTTATTTGCACATTTAGCATTTTTAATTCTGTCTGAATAGTATCTTTTCTTCGCGTTTTTGATAGCTGACTTGCATAATCTGGTAATTTTCTGTAGGCGAAGTGTGTCTTGATTGACGGTTGTTTTGAGCCAGGCACTTTGCAGCCTTCTAATTTGTTTTATCTCTGTCTTTCTTCAAGATGCTTGTTTTCCTTTGTTCTGTTGTGTGCTTTTATCAGGTAACCAAAAGCTTCCTGTAGCTACTCATATAGTTTTTTAACATAATTTATTGTTTCTAGATCTGTATTGGATGTTAGTTGTGTTTCCAAGTTTTCCAAATTGAGTTTGTTCCACGGCCGATAGGTGGATGCATGTAAGGTGGTTTTAGGTGCATCTCTTAGTGTTGTTTTATGTTGGAAGGCAAACAAATGGTGGTCTGACCATGTGATTGGAGTCATCATTTAAAAGGTAACTAATTCTGTATTAGAAAAACACAGTGATGTGTGTGGGTTCGTGGACGATCTGATGCAGGTTCAGTGTGTCTAGGTCAGCGGTGATTGTTTTGAGATGGGGCATATTGGGTTTGTCAAACCAAATGTTGAGGTCACCCAGAACGCAAAGGTTGGAGTGTAGTGTTATCAGGTTTGATGTAGGTGTCTAGAAGTGTGTCTGAGAATGTCGCATTGCTAGGTGGTAGTCTGTAAAGCAGCAGGAAGTTACAGGAGGAAGACGGTGTAGGATTGCATCTGGTGAAAAGGGCCTCACAATGTTTTATGGAGATGCGGTCAACTTTAGTGATATGTAATGTTTGCCACCACCTTTTTTGCCTATACAATTTTGGGTGAACATTTGATAGACTAGAGGAACAACTTCATGTAGGACTGAAGCCATATCATCTCCCAACCATGATTCAGTTATGAATAGTATGTCTGGTTTTGCGTCAGTGAGAAGGTCATAGATGTGATGTTTGTTTTTAGAGAACGATCGAGCATTCATTAGTAGACAGTATAGAGAATGTGCTTTGGTGATAGTGTGACTTTGTTTTGTAGAGGAGTGAGCAGTATTTTGTGGTCTTGCAGCAGGTGTGTCCTTAGTGTTGGTATTAGGTATATGAGGATAGCAATTGTGTAGCTTTTCTGTTTCGTGTTCCACGTCCAGCAGGCTAAGAAGGCATTTTGATGGGTCTGCATGTGTAGGTGGTGGAGACGGTGTTTGAGAGCGAGTTGGTGCACTGTGTTGTTTTTTTGCTGTAACCTTTTTTGTGCAGTAGACATGGAGAAACGAAGTTGTGAGGTGTGGCACATTGCTTGTTTTGTTTGCGTGCGTTTAGGGCAGAAGGTGTATGAGTTAGGGGTGGTGGTGCAGCATGTGGGTCATGTAGTAGGGTTCTAAATTTTCCAATGGATGAGAGGCGGTTATCAGAGGGTTGCTGTGTTGCTGCATATGTGTTAAGAGTGGTGGAAGAGAGAAAGCTTGGTATTGAAGTTTGTTCATTTGTGTAGTTTGAAAGGTGGGTGTAGATTTGTAGTTTGTGATGGTGAGTATTATGAGAAGATTTTGTTGTGATGGTGTGCGTGATATGTTTTGTTTTTGAGGAGTAGTGAAAGGAGGTGCTGATGTATTTGTTTTATGAGATGGATTTGTTAGTATTGTTTGTGAGTGGAAGTTGTAAGGTGAAGGGGTGGTGATGTGTTTGTGAGTACAGTGTGTGTTGTGTGTAAGAGGGGATTGAGTAGAGTTGAGTGTTTGTCGTAGACTTGTTTGCTGCAAGAGTTATGTGTGGTGCATTGGAGTCTGAGTGTTGTGCAGTTTTGTTATTGTGGTAGAAAGAAGAGGAGGGTATTGGTTGGAGAAATAATTGAAGGCTGTGTATAGGTTCGTTAGTGACAAAAAGGGGTCTGTTAGAAATAATTAGAGCAGGGATTGTGTGTCTGGCTGGGATGTAGTTAAGTATGGTGTGGGATTGGGTTGGGTTGTGCTAGTCATAAGTGGACTGGTTAGTGGTATAGGACAGAATTATGTACAGTTTGTAAGTGATGTTGCAAATGTGTGATAGCTGGCATTGAAGGGTGTATAGGTGTGGTTTGTGGGGCTTTCTGGTGGGTGCTGAGACACAGAATTTTGTATAGGGTTAGTTTGTAGCAAATGTGTACAGTGCATATGCTGTGAGTGTGTTACTCCGGTTGTGGAAGTGGGTGGTGTAGGGTGGGTGTAGGTGTATGTAACATTGGGCAGCATTTCTGGCCCTAGTCATGACCAGTCTTAAACAGGCACTCGCCCTTGTCCTCTCTGCCCTTAACCTGGATGACCGGGCTGAAACGCCCTAAACAAAATGCTGACCTAAACATAATTAATCTACTCAGATTCATTCATTTTCCATCTGGCCAGACAAGGCTATGAATACTGGAAGGAAAACATTGGCAAGTACAGGACAGACCATGAATATTGGAAGAAAAACATTGATTTGAAATCAGTTTGGGGAACACAACACTGGCAAGTACAAGGCAGAGATGCTTTATTAAGAGCTTGTCTGATCCCTAGACAAATGATCTTTCTGAACAAAACAGTGCAGCAAACTACCTGCCTAGGTTTAGCTAAAATTAGGGAAATTAACACAATTGGCTTTACCTCTATTGTAACGTTTAGACAATTGACAACACTTTGCAAATTTTACAGAAGAGCAGCTCAATATGATACAGAATGGTACACTTAACTCTTCACTTACAGGTTTAGATGGGTGGTTTGTGTAATCAGTCAACACTAATGGTTGTAACGCACGTTTTTAAACACCGTCATGGGTTTCAAAGCTAGCAGACCTGACCCCGATACATGCAGACACAACATTCATGGGTGGTTACCACCTATAGCGTAGGAAAGTTATGCCAGCAACGGTTACGACATTCCACATTATCTGCAGTTAAAGAACATCTATTGCTCCTTTCCCATGACATGGATTTACAAGATTTCTTGTTGGGTCCTAGGTCACCACGTTCTAAATGGTTCATATATGCCACACATAATGAACTGTGGATAATTTCTCAGCAGGAAACTGCTGAACGCTTAAGACGAATTGACAGGGCTAATTTTGAAAAAGCCTTGGTTGTTGTGGATAATGGAATGACTACATGGTTGACTCGCATTTATTCTTTGAATAATATTGTTTTATCTGTATTGAATATTATGCAGAATTACATGTCTCTCTTACAGCATGGGCAAAGTCATCTGAGATTGATTATGCAATTTGAGTTGGACATTGCAGGCTTTATAATCAAACCGTGTGCCATGGAAATATCTGAACACATCAGAATTGTTTTTGCCTTATAATTTAGTAAGCATACAAAGACGGATGGCAAAAAAGATGCAACTTATACAATGATGAATATAGAGCGTTTCGAGAAACTGCCTTTTACAGTAGACGAGACACTATCTGTTGCATGGTTATCCATGGGTTTATTTCATTACCAATATCCACATTCCAGTTCACTTCTTGCCTGAAACACTTTCTAGAAGGCAGATATGAAGCATTAGGTGAGAGTTTTGTTAATGAAACATGGTTTTTACCCTTTGATTACAGATGTCTGAGAAGGGAAACTGAAGTCTTCATTAGTGGAAACGAATGTGAAACTTCGTTTGGCCATTCATTAGTTTGTAAAGAGGTGACACTTCATGGTGTGTGCAATGCATCTATGGACAATTTGGCGTGTTATCTGAATGGCGTACCAGTTTCCCTAATGGCCAGTGTTCAGATTACTTTCAAATGAAAGTTATTTGATCCTAAATGACCAAGGTTGTTGTGGGATGAAACCAGGAGTGCCATATGTGGTGACAGTTTCCAGGGTCGTGACTTGTTGTAATAACGTATTATTTCCACCCACACACACGATTAGGGAAGTTACTGCATGGTCTTGAATCCTATTTTTAACACTAACTTTGATAAGTTAAGCCAATTGAAAGCCTTATTGTTTCAAAAGCACGTTGCATTAAAACATCTGCTCAAGAAACTTTTGATCTTCAAGTTGCGAGGTCTTCCTCTAAAGTAAAATCGCTATTGTCCACAAACTTGCTGCAGCATTTTGATAAATTTGTACACCACAAATGTAATGCTTCAAATACCGCTGGAGTGGTACACTTTTAAAAAAAAGATTGGGTCTGACTTGGTTAGTACATTCCAGACTGTATTCAGAGTGATTCTACGATTTTTACACACTTTGGTTTCCAGTGTATTTGGAGGCCTAACACTTGTGTTATTTTTTCTCATTGCCATTTTGATCCTATTTTTGTTGCTCTGCAATGTATGTTCCAACTCGAGGCCAAATGGTGATGGACTTACCACATGTCCTGCTGTGTTGTGAATGCATGATACAGTGCTTTGGAGTGTCTTTACTTCAGGAATTAAATGACAACTAGTCCTTGTCATTTAGACCTATGTGGTTACACTGCATGCAGCCTGAGTTCCGCTGTCTCTGGTGCCCTTTCGAATATGCACTGGACCTATGGCTTGCAATGCAATTGGTTTGATCCCTGGACATGGAACTGCAAGTGCATCAGCTGAGAACTCATCTTCAGTGCTGTCCTATGAGACTACCATTGCAGTATGATGCTTACTATGAGCTATAGTCTCCAGCCAGTGTGGATGCTTTGGCTCATGGACTCCTGAGACCTGCCTCTCCTACTGCGGTTATGACACCATCAGCATCTGCTGATTCGTCTGGATATGACCATGTTTGTCCATTGGAATTTGCTCTTCAGACCTCAGTGGATATATTCTCTGTGGATGCAGGTTCCTTCCTGGATCCCAGCACTCTCTGAACATGGGAAACATTTTGTGAGCCTCCTAGATTTTTAATTTGGCCCCTTATTTTAACACAAATTGTCTTTTATTTGTGTTTAATTAACAGCTTGCTTTTAAATTGGCATTTAATTTTCTATGACTTTCATCTGCTTTTGTTTATTTTATAACATTTCAGCTGATGCTTTAGGCTAGCTTTATGCTTTTAGATGAGTTTCCCGCCAGCCAAGGATAGGGTGTTGTAAAGTAAAACAGGGCCTATTCTGAGTCTCCATTTTAGTTGGGCGATTTAGCTACTGTGATTTTAAACTCAATCCAACAAAGGTCTAGGTCTGTGACCACTGCCTCTCCCTCAGATACACGTTCACGTCTACACTCAGGAATGTGAATAATCAGATGAAGGCAAAAGTACAATAAGGCAGCAGGCGTTCAACGTAGTCACAAGTTTCCACGCAACGTCCAACAGAGGCACAAGTTGACAACCCAAGCACAAGTTTACACACACCACTAACCACTCAGCTACCCACCTGAGACCTACACTAAGGATATGAATATTTCAATGGAGGCAATGTACAGTGAGGCAGTGGGAATCCAACATGGCGATATGTTTATGCACACTGCAACCCATTCAGATATAAACTCAAGGCTACTTTCAGGGAGATGAATACACCGATGGAGCCAAAGGTACAGTGAGGTAGTGGTCACTTAGCAAAGGCACATGTTTACACACATCGCACTCACGTTATGGATGAAGTTTGCCAAAAGAAGAGAGGTAAAATGATTGTAGAAAGAAATTAGTGGTTCTACAGGGTATATTTTGACAAGTCATACAATTTTTGTAACTACTTATTTGAAATGTAGAACTCTTTAAAAACATTGAAATTCACGGAAAAAATCAGAGACAAAAACGGATTTATGTTTGTGGCTCAAACGTATAAAACCACTGAAATTCACCAGGTATGGTATGAGGCACAAATCATAACTTAAACCTTCTCCTGGCCTTGCAAATAACATCACACAAGACACTAACAATGACATCATTTATGAAATCGCCATTGACATCACTGCTGGAACCATTACTTGGGCCAACCCCAATGATATCACACATGACATCATTGGGTACATCAACCTGCCACAGGAGGCCAAAACGGTTGGTTGCAGGTCCTCTACCGAACCCTTTGGGGCAAGTCATCCTATTCTGAGCATGCAGCCAGACCCAGCATCCAAGCCACTGTAGATGGCCAACCCCCACTGCACATAAAAATTGGCCTATTGAGCTAGGCCTTTCGCAAGGCCTTCTTTTTTCTTACGTTTGTTATTGAGATGCCCTGATCCCATGTTAGCACTGCAAATCCAGGGTAAGCTGTATGCCTGGTACCATGAACATAGCTGCAAGCTTGCCTGACCCATAACTTTCCTTCCCAAGATTTGTGGTTCTCAATACTTGACTGCAAATCCCAAACAGTGGTACACACATTGGTGAAGCTTGCCCAGGGTTTGAGGCACTTAGGCATAAAGTTTTCCCCATCCACAAAGCCTTTCAAAGAATTATGAATCCCTGACATCTGAAATTGCGGTCTGGGTCCACAATACCTTACGTGGTCCAGGAGACACCGGCCACAATTTCAGGTGCTGCGGATTTGTGAATCCCAAAAAGGATTTGCAACGACCATGGTAATTTTAATTAATCCAAGGTGGATCCTTTGGTGAGGGTGAGTTATAGTTAATTTAGGGCACAAGTTATAGTTAATTTAGAGCACACGTTATACTTACTTGAGATAACTGTAACTGGCTACCCGTGGCTCAAAGAGCCGAATTCAAAGCCGGGTGCATCATCTTTAAGGCTCTGCAAGGCAAGGGACCTCTATTCATCAGACAGCTGATCGGAAGATATGTTCCCTCACGGAACCTAAGATCTGCCCACAAAGACCTTCTTGAAGTACCTCGCTTTAAGAAAAAACGACAAGGCGGCAGCAGCTTCCATTTCCTAGCAGCTACCCTATGGAATTCTCTGCCACTAGCCCTCAGACAGAGTAAAGACCTCCTTGCCTTCAGAAAGGCATTCAAGACTCACCTCTTCACAAAAGCTTACTTGAAATAACGCTTCCGGTAGACTCACCCTTTGTTATGTTTTTTATCTTTCCAGCGCCAAGAAGCCCTCGGGCGTACGTGCGCTTTATAAATTTTTAATAACATAACATAACATAACTTCAGAATTTTAGTGGTTTTGTTCATTTAAAACTGTATGTTTTAACTGACCTTTTCACCTAACTATAACGTCCAGTAAACCTTTGTTTTTTTCAGTGAATTTCTAGTTTTAAAAAAAAATGCAAATTAGCATATTATTACCATACCCAATTATAACGTCACTTTAACCGATGTCTTTTTCAGTGGACTTCTATGTTTTGTTTCTATGTTTTTCAAACTTAAAGTAAGATTTCCACTGCCGTGCTTGGAATGGGGTTGGACACAGGGCTTTGCCGATGGCCAGGCCCACACCCTTGCTCTATAGCTCACCCCCATGCTGACGGCCAACCCCCATTTACCCACTGGCACCCATCCCCCCGCTGGCTATGTATAACAATATACAGGGTGACATTTTAAGTGAGGCAAACATGCTGGCTTTGTCAAAAAGTCACCAATAAATATAATCAAATGTATATTTTGTAAATTAACACCATAGAACCAACCACTAGAGGTCTCTGCACTCTAGCTGAACAGCATACAGCTGCAGCTCTGAGTGCTTGTAAAAAATATGGCAAGCCGTCCTGGGGTCATAGATTTAATGGGCCAGCCAACTTACTTTTTTATGTTGGTGGGGGACTGCTGCACTCCATGTAGCTCCCCACAACATAAAAAAAATGTTTGGTGGTGTCACTGCCTCTTCTAGGGGCACCACCAGAAAGAAAGTATCTACTTGCAAAAGGCCAGAGGACATTATGGGGCGCTCCTTGCTAGGTGCAGTGAATTATAAATAAGTGGCTTTTGCCAATCATTTATTATTCATTTTTGTAACCCTTTTAAAAAAAAAATTATTTCACTGTGGGTGTCCCACACCTGCCTGGAACACCCACAACTTTATTCTTCATTGGATGGTGCAGGGGAGCCATTGGGCTCCTGTGCATCTGCCGGCTACCCTACCAGCACCAATTCAGGGTGCCAGAGTGAGACCGCAATTCTTTACATTTGTTTAAAATTGGGGAGGGTGTGTGCGCGCCCTTCGCCCCATCTCCTGGGAAAAGCGTTTTTTTAATGGGATGGGGAGGGCCCCCAGGAACCCCATCTTCTTGGAAAATCGTTTTTTTAATGATTTGGGGAGGGCATTGCAGACTCCCTTCTTGAGCCGATACTGGCCCGGGGACCCCATCCCCCAGTGCCTAAATTATTTTAAAAGTGAGAAGGGCATTTGGCCTCCCTCCTGGAGCCAATACTGGCTTCAGCAAACCCATACCCCATGGCTGAAATTCCTTTAAAAGGGAGTGGGGAGGTGTGGCTAAAATGGCGGGCGAATAGGATGCGTCTCTCGTCCACGCCGCCGGCGGTGGCAGTTTCCAGCACCTTAAGGGCCCAGCAAGACCGCCAAGCAGCATCCAGGGGTGTCTCGACATAGAGATTTGGAGCGGGGAAAACTAAGACAACTGGAAACACCACCACTTCTCTTGCCAGGGGTCCTATACCTGTACCAGGCCATATTGGTCACCCCCCCCGAAAGGGAAGATCATCACGCTGCAGAAGGAATTAAATAAATTTTTGTGGTTGGGTGCTCGACCTTAAATACGCAGGGAGCTGAGTTACCAGTCTCCGGGGGTGGGAGGCTTAGGGGTACCCAATCTTCCGCACTACTTTCAAGGCGCTCAGTTGCGCAACTTCCTGGAATGGAGCAGAAACCAACCAGAGAAACATTGGCTGTTCCAGGACAGGGCGATAGCCGGACTTCCTTTGTGGAAGGTACCCTTCCTCAAGAAAGTGCATAGGCCAAAGAATTGGCAACGGTCCCCATTACTAGGACGATAATGGAGGTTTGGAATCAGGTGGCGACTCGACGTGGTCTCACTTCATTCCCCTCCCCCCGACACCCTTGTTCGACAACGAAGATTTTTCTCTGGGGTCGCAACAGGGGGCATTCGAGACCTGACGCCAGACACTATGCCACTCTGTGGGTCACTTCTCCGACGAGGAGGAGAGATCTATTACAGGGCGCGGCACACAGCTGGAAACACAGCCAGTATAGAGACTGCCACCAAGGTAATTACTTACTGGTACCTGACCGTGGTGCGCCTCCACAGAGGCAAACCGGAACGAAGCCCAGACTGTTGGCATGGCTGTGGCTCCCGGGCACTCTGCTTCATCTGTTGTGGGACTGCCCTCATCTAACGGACTACTGGAATAAAATCCTAGATGACATAGATGTACATTTTGATACAGCTACCCAGATTCCACTCCTACACAATTCTGGGTCTGCCCAACCCACTAACTTATCCAATCAAATCCTGCAGAGGGAGGCAAATGGGACTAGCATTGGGGGCAGCACTTCAGAACATCCTTGCACACTGGGCCTTTTCCTGAAGGTAAGGAGCACGGGGTAGCTTCTCATCGAGAAGTGTAAGGAATTCCTGATGTTGAGAGCCAGGTAAGAAAAGGCACTACCACATATACAACTTGATTGGAAGCAAAGAGGTACAGGCAGATTTACAGTTGAAGAGCACAGCATTTGGTCCAAGTAGTAAAGCAGAAGTTGAATTAAGATAGCCTAAACTATAAATAGAATATGGAAAGCTATGTGCACGAAACAGAGGGATTTGAAAATGAATCATTTGCATATGGGGAGCAAATGAAGATTGAGGTGAGAATGCACAGATTCACTACGAGGTAGCTTGAGAATTAATTGTACAGCAGCATTATGGACGATCTACAGCTGGAGAGTGAAGTTGTTAGGCAAGCTAAGGGAGAAATCGATACTGGGATTTAAATGAGAAGCTATGAGAGCTTGAGCGGTCGTCTTTCGGGTGAAGAGGGGAAGAAGAGGAAGAATTTTATAAATGGGATGGTAAAATGAGTGGATACTAAGTGCGTGATTTGAGGCACAAAGGAAAGAATCAAATGTAAAAGACTATCAAGATTTCTGGTGCAAACAGAAGGAGTAGTAGCCTAGCTCAGTAGGACACTAGTAGGAGGTTGACCACCGAACAATAAAATCTCATTTTAATCTCTTTTCAACTTGAGGCAGTAGTCACTCATTCAACCCACCACTGCTGATACATAAGCAGAGGAGCAATCCTGAGTAGACTGAATATTATCAGAGATGGAAATCGCAATTTGTGCATCGTCAGCATAAGACATGATTTTAAAGTCGAAGGAGTTTATCATTACTGACAGGGGATCAATATGGCAGTCTAATAGAATTTCGGTGGGCAAGGAACCCTGTGGTACCCAGTAAGTTACCCAGGTAGTGAGCAACTAAAATTGAGGCTGAGACTGATTGTAGTCAGTTAGAGAGAAAAGGTCTGAGCCACAAGGGCAGACTTACATATACCAAAATCAAAAAGAAGCTGGATAAGGATAGGATGAGAGACCATGTCAAAGGCTAATGAGAGAACCGGAAGGGCCAAGGCGGACAAGCCTCCCTGGTCCGGGATGACTCTGATATAATCTGCGACAGCTAGAATCTTTATTTCCGTATTGTGAAGAGCAAAGAAACCTGACTGGGTCTCACCAAGAAGACTATTTTCATATGAATTTCTGGAGATTTGAGTATTAACCTCTTCTTCCAACATCTTAGCATGCAAAGGTAATAAGGAGAAAGGCCGATAACTGGCCAACACAGCGGGGCCAGGAGTAGTTTGTTTTTTAAAGAAGTAGTATGATGCGAGTATGTTTCCAACTGGAGGGTATTGTGGCAGAAGGCAAAGAAAGATTAGAGAGATCAGTAATGGAGGGAGTGAGAATATCAAGAACTGTAACTATGGACAAGGACCTAGAAGGAAACCTCATTTAATGTAAGTAAGACGTCTCACTGAATCGTCAGTAAGCAGAGTAAACTCCGAAAGACAGGAGCCCGTAGCTGATGTTAAGGTACTGGTGCAGGTATCAAAGAGGTCAGAAGAGAGGGGTGAGGAGAAGCTAGAACAAATATATATGTATATTTTAAAGTATTTTTATTGCGACAACACAAAACCAGCAGTACATCAGTAATACAGGTTACAAAAGTGATATTTTGACCAGTTGTTTACATTCTTATCTTTTTAGTATCTTGGAGATACAGTGCTCAGCACACAAGTTCAGAACCCCTTCACAGCCCTCGGAAGCCCCGCCACTGATTCCAGATTTTCTCCCATTTTTTTAGGGCAACCCCTACTTTGGTAGATTGTACGCTCCGCTAGCCAGCATCAGTCCATGTCTGATTGCCAGTCCTTGACTCGTGGTAGTGTCCTTGCCCCCCAGCACCTGGCCAGGTTACTCTTAGCCACCACACCTCCCAAGGCCAGCCTTATTTTGGTGTATCTAGGCCAGTCCTCCTCCCCGACTATACCCAGAAAGAAGCATCGCAGCACCATCGGGATCGACAGCCCAGTCACTTGTGACATGATGCCCAGTATTTCTGGGTTTCATGACACTCCCAGATGAGGGGATAAAATGTGCCCTCTTGGCCACACCCTCTGTGGCATAGGGCTGAGTGTGCCTGTCCCAGATGACTTAGCAGTCCCCGGGAGCAGTATACCCTGTGGAGAGCCTTCCATTGAATGAGGCTTATTGCAACTTCCCTGGGGCTTTGCAGGGCCTCTCCCAATTTGAGTCCTCCAGTGAGCCTACGTCTCCTCCCCAGGCTGTTCGCAGCGGTCCCAAGGGGCCTAGTGCATTGTTTACTAGTTTCTTATATATTAACGAGATAGCTTGTTCTACTAGGGGATCTGTCAACAGCCTGTCCCTTAATGGGGACGCTTTCACCAGTTCCTCCCCTTCCCTGATATGCTTGCGTAATGCATGGCCCAGCTGCAAGTAACGCAGCCACTCTCCCTGGCTATTTCATACCCTTGTTTGAGGACCTTAAATGTCACTAAGGCCCGGCCTCTCCAGACATCTAATTTTTCCAGCCCCAGTAGTTCCCATTTGGTTAAACTCCTCAGCTTGCACACTTCCGTCAATTGGTCATCCGTCCACAGGGGGGTCATATCTGTCAGTCTGTCGCTCCATCCCAAGTATTTCGCCCCTTCCCACCATATTCTGGTCACTGTTTGTGTGTGTGCCGGAAGGTCCTTAGTTCCCTTCCATTTATAAAGCAGGGAGCTATATCCCCTGTTCCCATATATAATCTGTCAACGCTATACGCAGGTTCCATCCGGTCACTGAATGCCCAGCCATTCACTACGACCAGCTGAGATGCCCAGTGGTATAATTTCACATCTGGGATCGATGACACCCCCATCATAGAAGCTCCTTTGCAGTTTACGAAGCGCTATACGCGATGCCCCTCCATTCCACAGCAGTGAGCGTAGTTCAACCTCTATTAAGTTGAAGAATTTAATCGGAATCCAATAGGGGGAATTCTGCAGGACATTTAACAACCTTGGGAGTGTCATCATTTTGAATAGTGCGGCTCGGCTCATCAAAGTCAGCGGTAACATCATCCATCTCTGGGCATCCCGTCGAAATCTGGTTAACTGGGGCAAAAGGTTCTGGTCATAGAAATCTTGTGGATTTCTCGTTATTTGCATTCCCAGGTATTTAAACCCCACTAGCTCCACTGGGACTTCACATCTAGAGGTGAGTTTAGGGACACCCCCGCCAATGGAAACAGTAGGGACTAATCCCAATTGATACGATATCCTGAGAGGTCTCCAAAAATGCGGAATATCTGCAAAATTCTGTGTATTGATTGCCGCGCGTCACCTTACATACAGCAGGATGTCATCTGCGTACAGGGATATACGGTTTTCCAACTCATCCCCTACTGGAATACCCCATATAAGGGGGTCTTGACGGATCCATGTCGCCAACAGTTCGAGGGCCAGGGCAAAAAATATCGAGGATAGAGGACATCCCTGCCTAGTTCCTTTCTGTAGAGGGAATTCTCTGGAGACTGTTGCGTTGACTTTCACTCTGGCCAGCGGTTGTTTATATAGCAGTCTTATCAAACTTAGGTCAGAATCCCATGCGCTCCAGCACCGCCCACAATTAGTTTCACTCCACGCTATCAAACACCATTCTGGCATCCAGGAATAGGAGTGCCGCCAGCACCGAAGGGGTCCGGTCCGTTACATGAAGGATTCCAAATAATCTGCGGAGATTAAGTCTAGTGCCCCTATGTGGCATAAAGCCCGACTGGTCCGGGTGCACCAGAGATGTCAGAAACGCATTTAGCCGCGTCGCCAGATCCTCTGCTAGCACTTTTACTTCGAAGTTGAGCAGTGATATCGGTCGGTATGACCAACAGCACATTGGGGGCTTACCCTCTTTGGGTATGACAACTATCATTGCTGTCCGCTGATCATGGGGCAACCTCCCTGTCTGTTTGGCTTCTTGAAACATCGAGAGAAGGTGGGGCACCATCTTATCTAGCATACATTTATACAATTCTACCAGAAGATCATTTGGACTCGAGTCCTTCCCTGATCTTGATTCGCGGGCGGCCAGTGTTATTTCCTCCACCGCCAGATCGTTTTCTAAGCCATCCCTGTCCCCCATTGATAGGCCCGACAGCCTGATATCCCTAAGGAAGTCTAAGCAGTCCGCCTCGGTGTGTCTCGCTGTGGAAGTGTATATATCTTCGTAGTATGAGGCAAACGCCTCCGCAACTTCCCGTCCCGTTACAAATCTGTCCCCCCTTTCTCCCAGGATTTCTGGAACCCACCTTGCTGAAGTCTCACACAGCTTGAGCCAAGCCTACAACTGTCTGGCCTTATCACCTATATCATAGGCCCTGAATCTTGAGGCTCTTGCCTGGGCCCTAGCTTCCCCTTAGAGCAAATCTTTTTGCCTCAGGGAGAGGCGGTGCTTCAACTCACTCAACGTCCCCTCCCGCGCTATCACCCTGGTCTCCAAGTCCAGGATCTCCTTTTCAAGCTGCATACATTTTATTTTCTGTTCCTTATTGGATCCCCGTTTGCACCTGGGGCGTGCCCTCTGAGGACTGTTTTAAAAGCTTCCCACATTGTCACTTTGGAGTCAACTGAACCCTGGTTCTCTGTAAAGAAATGGTCAGCACATTCCCTAACACTGTCCTTAAATTGTGAGTCCCTGAGCTGCCACGGGTCAATACGTGGGGGCACAACATTCTCTCGGCTGGGGCCTTCCAATGCAGCCACCACCGGGGAGTGGTCAGATATCCCCCAGGCCATGTGACTAGCGTCTTTGAACCAGCCCATGGCATTTGTATGTGTTATAAGATAGCATAATCGTGCATAACGGCTATGTGCCGCCGACTGATGAGTGTATTGTCGCAGCCCTGGGTGCTGATGACGCCAGACGTGGCCCAGCCCCTTCGTCTTAAGGAAATTCCCCAGAGCCCCTACCCTCCTTTCAGAGGACACACCTCCTAAGACATTCAGCTCCGACGAGAGTACGCTATTCATATCCCCCCCTAGGGTCAGTATACCATGCGGGAGCTCTAGCAGGAGTGATCCCAACTCGACCAGAGTAGCGGGCTGGAGTTTCGGCAGGGTGTATACCGAGCTTAAGTTAATGGTTTGGGCTTCCCATTGCCAACTAAGTACCACGTATCTGCCCAGGGGGTCTGCCCGAGTGCTTCGAGGGATGAAGGGAAATGTTTTCCTACATAGTACCCCTACCCCCCTGGAGCCCGTAGTGAATCCCGGATGCGCCAACAGGGCATAACCAAATCTATCCAATGCTTTACATTGGTTTCCCTTAAGAAGACTAGAAAATATATTAACTAATTTGACCTGGAAAAGGAGGCTAAATTGTCACTCAATTCCTGAGAAGGTACAATGCTATTATTAAACACAGCAGAAGTTAGGAGCTTTTTAACAATCGAAAACAATTCTCTGGCTTTCAATTTTCAGAGAAAAGTAGGCAGAATAGGACTAATCGTTTATAATATGTAGAAGCTTTTCTGCAGGATTCTTTAGCATTTTATCTGTAAGACTTCCATGATAGCTTCTTGATGGCTTTGTACTGACACTTTGCAGTGCGGAGACCTTCTGAAAAACCAGATATATGAGGGAGTGTTTCTGCGAGATCGACAGTGCTTGAGATGTGAAATAGAATCTACTGCTAAGCAGGCCAATGTGTTTTACAAGTCTGTGCCTGCTCTGATTTCGAATGGGAGGGGAGAAGCATTAGTCGTTAGGGCAATTGAAAATATCTTGTTGATTTTGGAGCAAGCACGAGTAGGTTTGCTGAGCTTGGGTTGCATACACGAGGGAGCTTGAATAGGCTTCCAAGAGATCATAGGGAATATCATACTGGCCAGCTCAGATGAGAAGAGGGATCGTTACTTGTACGGTATCTAGAGTATGCCCCTCAATGTTGTTTAGGGACGAGATTTCTAGGTGCAGTCCTAGGATGTTTAGACACACAATTTAAAAAAAAACGTTATTTATTATAGTGCATGATACAACAAGCAGCGAGCTAAGGAGCCCTCGCTGCACATCAAAGATGTGACAGATGAGGGGCAGCATTATTTTACTTTATGCACCCTCCCAACCCAGCTTTAGACACATAGACACAAGTGGCAGCATATATAATGAAAGATGTTACTTTTGCAGCATAAATAGTAGCAATAGGAATGTGTAGATTCTGCAGAGGTCAATCCTTCCATATAAGCAGATTTTACTACAAGCGATTAGGTCATATCCGGGTGTTCCAGCAGGTAAGTTGTCAGTGGAGCCCAGAAGTCCCTGGATCTAGAGGACACCGGCAATTCCTCAGCATATGTCTCCATTTGTTCTATGCAATATACTAGGTCTCTGATCCACTTCGTCAGGGTGGGCGCCGCTCTGCCACCCCAATGCATTGCAACAGCACGTTGGCAAACAAAATAGAAATAGCGACAATGCGCCTATTGCAAGGCTTAATCTTCTTCAGTAGCCCTAGGAGATATAATTCTGGCGTACATGCAATTTTTTTCCAGAGTCATATCAGAGAGTACTTTCACAACCTGCTGCCAAAATCTGTGTATAAGAATACAGCCCCACGCCATATGCAAGGAATTGGCCCCATCCTGCCCACATCTAATACATCTCGCATCCTCCCTCAATCCAAATTACGCAGGGGTGTAATACATCTGATGCAGATACTTAAAATGTATAATGCGAAGATTAGAGTTGGAAGTCAGGCACCCAGTCAGCTTACAGCAAGATTCCCAGTTCTCCCAGGACATCAAGTTTCTTATTCCATTTATCGAGCGAAGAGGAGCTAGACCTGTCATTTTCCCTTTGGAATGCATTATATAATCTGGTAATCAATCCTTTACTGTCCTCCCCCCTGATACAACCACCTATAACGCTTTCAACACACTAGGTTCCTGTGGAAACTCAGGGTACAGAGCTCGCACTGCCACTTGCAGCCTAGTATATGTGAAATTATGCATTGCTTTATACGCTTGACCAGCCATAAAATCATTCAGGGATATAAAAGACTCATTTAAATACATGTCCCCAAGTTTAATGACACCTGCAGTCTGCAGGACACTCAGGGCCCCTCGCTCCCGCGCTGCGGAAATACCCGGGAGTGCCGCAATCGGCATGTATGGCGCATATAGATATTCCCTCCCTGCAGAGCAGCTAGGGCCTTCCACGCCTGAACAGTACATTTTTTTTTTTTTCCAAAACCTTTATTGAAAGAGTACATCAGTGGTACAGCCTCACGCCTACAATCCAACGGGCCGGCTGCAATCCATCACAGGTCAAGCCAACATTTGTAAAGCACACAGCCGAATTGGCGACAACCCGGAGGCTCGGCGGCGATAATCTACAACCCATCATTCGTTACATTTCTATCCTGTGTCTACTCAACTCGGGATCAGATATGCTCCTTTAGTTCATGTGCAGATGTCCCTCGTGTGCGGGGTCGACCGAGTCCATCCAAGTGCAATCCGTGCCATACCTCACCGGGGTCTAGAAGGCACCCTCAACATAGGTATGTAGGGTACGCCGCCCTGCACTCCCCATAGCCTATACGATCATATCATACGGCAACGTATCCACCCGCAGCTCCCGCCATACCGAATCCAGAAGGGAGGTGCAATAAAGTGCCGCTCACCTTGCCATGCGCCCCCAATCGTCACCATACAATCATTGACCGCTTCGTGCCGGCCCTTCATGCCAGTTTCCCTCCTGCCACAGCCACGCATGTACACCGCTGCACCTCCACTCCTAGAGCCTCTCAGTTCTGGTCAACGCTGCCAGCCATCACCACAGCAGAACTTACCCTCTGCAGCCGCCACGCTCCTCGCCAGGAACACACCTCATCCTGCCCCCAGTCATCCTCTAGCCCATCCTAACATTCCATCAAACCCAAGCACACTAACCCGCCCCTTGCGTAGCGGTTTCAGGACCCGCCTCTCCCGGCTCTCGCGATCCGTCCAGCTCCAATGTGCCCTTCGCCGCTAGATATGCTCTGAACGGGTGCCAGATGTCCTTGGCCCTACTACGCACTGGCTGTGTTTCTGCGTATATTAGGTTCTGGTCCTGACAGTGTAATAAGTCAGCGATCCAATCCTTAAATTTCGGTGTGCGGCCCCTCCCCCATCTACAAGCCACTCTCCGTTTCGCCATCAATAGTGCAATGTCTCCGAATCTCCGATGCACCTTAGGGATACTCATAGTGTAGCCCAACAGCATCATTAGCGGATCGCAATCCACCGTGTCTCCTATCATGGCTGTCAGCGCCGTATGGACCTGCGTCCAGTATTCCGCCACTGCCGGGCACAACCACGCCAAGTGTAAAAAATCTGCCCCCTCCATGCGACAGCGCTCACACCTGTCATCATCCTCTAAATGAAACCGCAACTTCTTCGCAGGCGTGCAGTACATTCGCTGCAGGAACTTATAGTGAATAATTCTTAATCTGCAGCTTGCTGAGATCTGTGAGGTCATCCCGCAACAATATGCCCACTGCGCATCCGTGATGTCTCTCCCTAGGTCCGCACTCCACTGTCCAAGCGCTCTGCACACCCCGCCACCACTATTTTCCCGAGTACTGCGGTACAAGTATGATACGAGATGTTTGCCATCCTCTGACGTAAGTACAACTTGCAAAGGTAACACCACCGCAGGCTCCTCTGGGAAGTGCGGCAGGACGGCCCTCAGCCCTTGCCGCAGCCGAAGATAATAAAAGACATCTAACGGGGAGTGCTGAACCCCATGAAACCACTGCTCTTTCGTCTTAAACCGACCACCCTGGAAGAGATCCCCCTAGCAGCGGACTCCGATATCAGCGCACTTCTCCTGGAACCCCTTTTCCTGCAACAAAGAGAGGCCCGGGTGATAAACCAGTGGCAGTTGTGGCGCGTATAAGAACGGAAGCGCAACTCTGCGGAGAATCCGCTGCCAGGCATCCATCGTGCACGTCACTGTTGCAGCAGGGGTGTCGAGCACCCCGACCCGGCCGTGAATAATACCCTTCAGCGGAAGCGGCCGAACAGCCCAGTCCTCGACAGCTAGCTGCGGCATAAATGGCGTAGGCGCAAACCAATGGTACGCGAATTGGGCCTGAGCACTCAGGTAATAAGCCAGAAAATCAGGAACATCAAATCCCCCTCTACCATACGGCTGGATAATAATTGACCACGCCAGTCGTGACTGTTTCCCAGCCCAGAACAGTCGGATCAACTCCGTGCGCAATGTACGAAAGAAAAAAGCACCTGGATAATATGGAATATTCTGGAACAGATATAAGAACCGAGGCAGCACCACCATTTTAATAAGTGATGCCCTCCCGGCCATGGTAAAAGGCAGGGAGATCCCTCGCGTCACATCCACCGTTAGCTTAGAGATGGCCGTACCGTAATTTAAACGCACGGTCTCCTCCCTATGCCTTGAAATCTGTATCCCCAGGTACCGCAAGTCGGAGTCGCACCATTCGAGTGGATAATCCAGGGAAAAGCGGCGCACCGCAGAGGTCAGGGGAAAAAACTGTGATTTCCTCCAATTTATTTGTATACCGGATAGCCGGCCAAAGACCAAGAACTCCCGCAGCAAAGGATTGAGGTGCGCCAACGGGTCCACTACATACAGCGTCAAGTCGTCTGCATATAAGGACACGTCTATCTGCCGCTGGACGCATTTAAAGGCACTTTGTTTATGCAATTGGCGAATGCGGCAAGCCAAAGGCTCAATCGCAATAGCAAACAACAACGGGGATAATGGGCACCCCTGCCGGGTGCCTCTAGTCAAAGAGATCGGGTCCGACATTTCCCCATTGATTAAGACTCTCGCTGTCGGCTCCGTGTACAGCAGTCGCACCCAGGCAACAAATATTTTCGGAAATCCCATCCTATACAGAATAGCAAATAGATAGTTCCACTCCACAGAGTCGAATGCTTTGGTAGCGTCGAGAAATACAGCAGCTACAGGTAGTTCCGGCGCTATCGTATGCATCAGGGAGAAAAGGGTACGCAAGTTATGGGCCGTAGATCGCCCCGGGATAAACCCGGAATGGTCTGGGAGGGCTATTCTGGGCATTAGTAGGGATAATCTATTGGCGAGCACCTTCGCCAATATTTTAGCGTC
Source organism: Triturus cristatus (assembly GCF_964204655.1). Classification (NCBI taxonomy): domain Eukaryota; kingdom Metazoa; phylum Chordata; class Amphibia; order Caudata; family Salamandridae; genus Triturus; species Triturus cristatus. The sequence goes on along the minus strand of NC_140593.1, from coordinate 1,204,339,918 downwards.
GCAATTTAACAGGGAAAGCGGCCTATACGAGTCGCACTCGGCCGGGTCCTTGCCCGGTTTCAACAACGAAGTGATCATCACCTCTCTCATGGACCCCGGCAGAACTCCCACTTCCAGTGACTCCTCGTAGACCTCCTTGAGGACAGGGGCCATAATATCAATGTAGCTTTTATAAAATTCCGCCGGTAGCCCGTCCAGGCCTGATGCTTTGCGGTTGCTGAGAGACATAATGGCTTCCCGGATTTCATCCAATTCAAACGGTGCCCCTAGAAACTGCCTGTGATCATCACTTAACCAACAGAGCGCAACATCATCCAGAAATCCCCCAAAATCCGCTTCCATCGCGCTGCAAGCCGTGTAAAGACCCTTATAATGTGAAGTGAATAGCTCCAAAATACCCTTGGTGTCTCGCCGCGGAATCCCCTCCGACGCGCGCACCTCCAATATGCGTGTAGTGTAGCGCGGCAGCCTAGTTACTACCGCAAGCGCGCGCCCCGGTCGTTCCCCCTCGCAGAATCTACGAGCCCGCCAATACTTGCCACAGAATCGAGCCTCCCTATCCGCCTCCTTTTCATACTGTGTAAGACGTTCCCTGAATTCCCCATGAAGGGGACCCATCGGCTCCTGGGCCATCCTAGTCTCCAACTCTTTAAGTTCCACTTCTAATTTCGCAAGCGTTCTTCTTATGTCTTTCAAGACTCCAAAGCTCTTCGCAATGTAGAACCCCCGGACCGTCACTTTAAATGCCTCCCAGATGGTTTCCACACTGTCTACCGAATCTTTATTGCGAGGGAAAAACTCTGCAATCTCCTCCCCCAACTCCGCTTGAAACAGCGGGTCCAGTAGGGCCATGGGCTGCATACGCCAACGTATGGCCCCTCCCCCATACCCCGGGAGTGCTACCTGGACAAGGACCGGACAGTGATCGGAGTATGTCCGAGGCAGGTGCATAACCTTCCCCAAGTCTACCGCTATGCCCCGTGACAACAAACAATAATCCAGTCTAGCCCATGAGTTAGCATATGTTGTGAAGTGCGTGCCCTCCCGTTGCCCAGCATGGACAAACCGCCAGCTATCAATTAAGTTCCCTTCCTCCAAGATACCTGCCACTGCCTCTCGCGCTTTCTTGTTGTAGTGATGGCCACCATCCGATCTGTCCAAGCCCGGGGCCAACGCCACGTTAAAATCGCCTCCCCATAAAACATGCATGGAGCCAACGTTGAGTATCTGTCCCCATAGCTGCGTAAAGAAAGTCGGCGAATCCACGTTAGGACCATAACAGTTCACGATCGTGATGGTATCAGTACCCAGTCTGCCCCACAACAGCACAAACCGCCCATCCGCATCCACACGCTCTCCAAGCTTCACAAAAGGTACAGTCTTTTTGATCCAAATCGCTACCCCCGAGCATACCCTGAGTATGAGGAAAAACTGCGGACCGCCGCCCACCTGCCAGCCAGGGCATAGTGCGAGCTGGGCCTGAGGTGCGTCTCCTACAACAATGCGACCTGCACGCGGTGCTGGTCCAAATAGGCTAACACCTGCCTGCATTTTCTAGCATCATTTAAGCCACGAACATTCCACGATAAAACCGTGATCCTCTCTGTCCTCGTCCTCTCAGTCATCTTTCAGCCTATATTCACTCTCCCTGCAGCATCCCGGTTTCCAGCAGCGCTCCTTCGCACGCACTCGCATAGGTAGGCATACACCCCTCAACAGCACCAGTAGCAGCCCCAAGGGGGCCCATAGTACAGTGATCCTTGACCTTTCCACCCACGTACTCTTTGCGAACAACAACTCCCCCCCATCCCTTCCCACCCACCCCCACCCCCGAACATCCCCCTCCACAACATCCCGCCCTCCCCCTCCCCCCGCCCACTGGAGCAAACCCCAACCTGCCAGCCAAGTCCCCTCCCCAGCCCTCCCACAGTCGCCCCCCAAACCGGGGGGAGAAACAACACCCATAGTTCCCCATAAAGTCTCGGGTATTTCCCTCCAGGACGTTTGTCTAGGTGGCTCCACTACAACCCCCTCATCTACTCCAGCCCTCCAACAACTCGGTGGTCTGGTTCGGTGACCCTGAGGGTGTGTCCGGCGATATAAACTTTGGCAACCTTAGAGAACCAAATCAACCACAGCGCGATGCACAACATACATAGGAGACACTCCCATATCAGCAATCGACAACTCGTGTGACAACTGTAACCCTCGCAACGGTCACACCTGCATCTCCCTTCCAGGCAGTCCCGAAGAGGGACACAGAGTCTCCAGTCCAGCGCACCACCTGTGTCAAGTGGGGCAGCAATCGCAAATCCCACCCAGAGGACAGTGCAAATTGTTCATCTGCATTACTTACGGTTCGCCATCCAACCTCTCCCCGGAAAGCGGTACCTGTTCATCGTCCAGCTCCGCACCCGGCTTGTGTGTACGTTTGTAGTGTTTGATGAAGTCCTCAACCTGCTGTGGAGTCGTGAAAAACCGCTGTCAGCCCTGGTAAGTGACACGCAGGCGCGCTGGATAGAGAAGCGCATAATCCAGCTGCAGTGACCGCAGCTTGGCCTTTACCGCCATGAACTTTCTGCGTTCCTCCTGGACTATCGGTGTGAAATCTGGAAACAGCGTAAATGAATTCCCCTCATACGACAGGGACCGTGTGCCCCTAGCCGCTCTCGGGGCTGCATCCCGATCCCTGTAGTTGAGTAACCTGGCAATAATGGGCCTGGGGGTCGCTCCCGGTTTTGGTCGTGGTCCCAGGGAGCGGTGGGCCCTCTCCACTATAAAGTGGGAGGAAAATGCCTCCGAGCCAATCGCCGTGAGCAGCATCTTTTCCACATACTCTTCCATTTTGCCCACATTGGTTGTTTCCGGAATTCCTAGGATGCGAACGTTATTGCGCCTGCTTCTCGCTTCCAAATCCTCATTCTTGGACGCTATAACGCGCAGCGGATTATCCATTCTGGTGAGCTGCGAGGAGTGTTGAGAAACCGTGTCTTCGGCGTCCGAAATCCGTTGTTCCGCGCCCTTCAGTCGCTCCTCTTGCGCATCTAGTTTATGCACCACTGCATCCATTCTCGACGATATCCTATCCACCTTAGCAGCGATCGTCGCAAACCCCTGGCGCATCTCATGCAGCATCTCCTGCAAGTTCGCTGATGCGGACGCGGATTCCCCCGCTCCTCCATCCGCGCCACCAAGGAGTCGTGGCGCCTCCAGGGGTTTATTCCCTCTCTTGCCGGATTCAAAAGACAGCTTGGGCTGTCTCGCGTCCGTCTTGCCCATCGTGATCCGCTGGCGGTACAGACCCCCGCACCCCAGGACCGAACAGCTCTCGAGCCACCACTGTCTCAGATTCAGGCCCCAATCGATCAACAGGCAGGTACAGGGAGGAAGCGAGGGCACCCCCCAGCCGCCGGAACGCACCTCCCGATGTGTCCCCGCAGCAGTCCTCGGCTCCCCGGGTCGCCCGCGGCTCCACGGCCTAGGCTCGCACGATCAGAGGCCCCCACCAGCAAAGTGGCGCCGTCCCCCCGCCAGGGGCCCGCCGGCGCACCGCAGTTCAAACTCCCAGCTCCAGCCGGCAATAGGGAACAGCCAGCGGTAAGCCGCAGCGGCGACCCACGCTGTCCCCCTGCACTCCCCCTCCAGCAACCGGCGGCCAGCAACCAGCAGCAGAGTCCTGTGAAGCGCCAGCCCGCTGTCGTCCAGAACGGTCCCTCAGTCTTCTCCCGTAGCAACCCTGGTGCAGGCCATACCCTCCGACTCCTGCTCGTGCTCAGCTCCGGACCGGCAGCTCCCCGGTCACCAGCGCCCACGCAGCTAATTTCCTACGGGGCTGCACGCGTATCCACTCCGGGGCCGCCGCGTGCCGCCGGACAATGTCCGCCTTCCCTCCGCAACGCTCAGTCAGCTGGGGCTCTCCCAGCCGGCAGCCCCCGCTCAGTATTGCTGTCCACACCTCCAGCGGGGGGGAGAAGGCCAGGCCGTGCCTCCAGCCCAAGGGTGGCCAACGCCGTCCTCCCCGCCCGTGCCAGGTCCTCAGGGGCCGTTGCGCGCCCTTAGCCCACCAGCGGCCTACGGCAGTTATCGGAGCCGCGGACTCGCCGGAGAGGCGTCCCCAGCAGGCCGCTCCGCCTCCGCCAGACGCTCAGGCCGCCAGAATTTCCGGAGCTCGTATCCACCTCCGTGATGCGTCCCCAGAGCTGTAACTCGGACAGCCAGCGCCGGACCTCTCAGGCTTACGCTGTGTATGACCACAGCCCTCCAGGTCGCCACTTGAGGATTAGATTCAGGATAAATTTCGCCGGACTGCGGGAGCCTTACACGAAGGCGACCATTCGCTAGTGCGCCACCTAGCGTCCCCCCACGCCTGAACAGTACATCTGACCGGGTTGCGCTCCTTTCAGGTGCCGCCCTCGTGCAGAACCATAGCCACTAACGGGACTGGAAATGCAATGTCTGCCTCCACCGCCAAATGCAGCAGGAATCGCTGCGGATAATGCCAGTAATGCGCGAATTGTGCCTGCGCACACGGGTAGTATAGACTCAGAACCGGGGCTTCAAACACCCGCACTCGAACGGCAATGTCAGTGTGTTCCAGCTGCACCTAGGCTGCTTGCCCGCCCATATCAATGCAAGTAGGCTGGACTGCAGGGTTTTAAAAAGAGTTGCATTCAACGCTATTGGAATATTTACAAAGAGATAGAGGAGTTTGGGAAGAATAGACATCTTCACGAAGGTAATTCTATCCGCCAATGATAATGGCAGGCAGATCCAACGTGAGACCTGGTCTGCAATCTTGGTAAGGACACGTCCGTAGTTCATCCTAAGCACCGCATCAGGGTCCCTGTGCACCCAAATCCCCAGGTATTTCACAGGATCAGCCGACCATGAGCGGGGGTACTCCAGTGCCATCTCCCGGGTGAAGTCCGTCAGAGGGAAAACAGTGGACTTTGCCCAGTTTATACCCAACCCTGAATGTCTCTCAAACAAAACATACTCACGAAGCAGAGGTGCCAGTTGTGTGGCCAGCTCACGGACATATAACAACATATCGTCTGCATAAAGCGAAATAGCCAGCGGGCGCTGCCGGAAGCCCAGTGTAGCCTCGGCATGCTTTTGTTGGATCTTACACGCTAACGGCTCAAGCACCAATGAAAAAAACATTGGGGAGAGGGGGCATCCCTTGCTGGTGCCCCTGCATATTGAGAATGCAACCGATACCCATCCATTAACTCGCAGCCTGGCGACCGGGCCTGTATACAATAGTCACACCCATTTAGAAAAAACAGTGGCATTCCCATTCTCTGCAGAACAAACATGTATCTCCATTGTACCGAGTCAAAGGCTTTTGCCGCATCCAAAAGCACCGTAGCCGCCAGAAGCTCGGAGTCCAGGTGATGTATTACAGCAAATATAGTCTGTAAGTTATGTATGGTCGATAGCTTGGGGATGAATCCCAACTGGTCAGGGAGTATCATGTTTGGGATTCAGAGGCTGTAGCCTGTTAGCGATTATTTTTGCCAATATTTTTGTGTCAATGTTTATTAGGGACAGAGGTCTGTATGACTCACACTCATTTGCAACTTTGTCCGGCTTTAGAAGTGTAACAATCCAAACTTCCCTGAGGGTGGGGGTGGTGTGCCAGATTCATAGGCCTCAGCGAATACCTCAAGCAAGCGCGGGGCCAGGACCTCAACATACGCCTTATAAAATTCACTGGGCAGCCCATCTAGACCCGCCGCCTTACAGATCGGGAGGGCCATTATAGCTACTTTTACATCTTCCACATCGAAGGGCTGTGTCAGGTATTCAAGCTGCCCATCAGACAACCACTTCCATGCAATGTGATCCAGGTAAATGGAAATTTCATCTTCGCTAGCCGAGGGCCTAGTCCCATATAGCTTGGTGTAAAAGTCGGCAAACACATTGCTAATCCCCGGGGTGGAGTGGCGAGCAATGGAGTCTTCGCCCAGCATTTCCACAATATGGTCCTGTCCTTCAGGAAGTGCCAATTTATGCGCCAAAGATCTACTAAGTCTACCACCCTCTCCATAGTAGCGCGCCTTACATCTCCTAGACCTGTGGGTTTAGTAGGGAAGATCGCTGTAATTGCCACTAACACAATGGCCTAACACATGCAGGGACATGAAGCTCTATAAGCACAAGAGAATGATCAGAGCGCATTTTTGCCAAGTGTTTAATAGAGACCGTCCAGGGGCATACCTCCTTTGACACCGACCAATTGTCCAGCCTGGACCAGGAACCATGAACTGTAGACACAAATGTACCCTCTCTACCAGCCAGATTTCGGGACCTCCATAAATCTTGAAGACCCTCAGTCTCCATTAGTTAGACTACTACCTGTGCGGCCTGTTTCCCTTCCCCCACCGCACCCACCGAGCGGTTAAACCGGGGATCCAGACACACATTTAGATCACCACACCATATTACTACAGAGGGGGGAAAGGAGGAAATGCCCCTCCACACATCGTTATAAAATGCGGGATTGTCAATGTTGGAGCCATACGTATTAACAAAAAGCACCGTCGTGCCACCCAGTTTGCCCTGAACCAGAAGCACCCTTCCCTGCTCATCGGCTTCGGATTTAATTAAGGTGAAAGGAGTACCCCTCTTGACTAGAATCAGCACTCCTCTAGAGTATGAAGAGTACGATGCTGCAACACGTACCACAGCCCAACTACCCCCACGTTTTGTTCCGTATGTTTGGTAAGATGCATCTCCTGAAGAAACACGACCTGCACATCCTGTCTGTCTAGAAATGCTCATACATTTTGGATCTTTTTGGGGTTGTTGAGACCACGCACATTCCATGTTATTAACTTAATGGTACCACTCAGGCATGCATTTAACAATCATACATTGCAAAATACCACTCTGCATACTTCTCAGAGAGAACCATCTTGCCACCAAACATGCCGCTTCTGCACTACACTGTGTCTGCCGAGGTACCCCGCATCCCCTATTCCCCCCACCCACTTCAGCACCCCCAAAGTGCATTCAGCCTTCCAGTGGAAGAGGAGGTGACCGATCTTGTCCATAGTATCAATGCGACTGCAAGTGCCTGTAAGATTTCAATCCATTCCACCTTTTTTACAGTGCACTCGAGCACCACAGGACATATGCCCAATATGGAACCCCCACATAGGGCAATATTACACATGGAGATACCCGATATCAATGAACGTCTGCCCTCGCATCGCCTACCAAAGCAGACGAGCGCGGGCCTTCATGCAATATGATCACTGTTATGTAGGCCCAACTAGCAACTCACTGTTCCTCCTCATCTAGATCTTCAGCGGATTCGCGGCAATGTTTTTTCAGTGACTTGAGATGCTCCATGGCGGTTTTCGGATTTCTGAAGATCTTGGAGGACTCTTTCAGCCCAATCCTGAAGCATGCAGGGTAGAGTATTGCATACGGGATGCCTTCCGCCAGCAACAACTTCTTGGCCTGCACGAACTCCTGTCTCGCTGCCTGAACAGTCACGGTAAAGTCTGGGAAGAAAGGCAACACGTTCCCCTTATAGTTAATTGTGCCCATTTCACTGGCCATTCTGAGGATGCTGTCTCGATCCCAATAGTTTAGCAGCCATGCAATTGTATGTCGCGGCGGGGCCCGGGGACCGGGCTGGCCACCAGGGATCTGTGTGCACGCTCCACGATCAGCATCTGCGACAGATTGTCCTCTCCAAAAATGTCTTTAAGCATTCGCTCCACGTATACCTCCATCTTCCCAGTGTTGGTCGACTCTGGCAGACCAGTGATCCTTAGAATGTTCCTCCTGGATCTTGCCTCCAAGTCTTCGTTCTTCACCTGGAGCCAACACTGTTTCCATATTCAAGGTTTTGTTGGAGACTGTGCGCAAGTCGTCTTCAGGCATGGATACTCGCTTGTCAACTTCCCCCAGCCTGGTGTCCTGCTTGTCAAGGTTTGCATCCATATGATCCATGCGTAAATTAAGTGCATCGATTTTCCCATCAATTGACTGTAGGCTATGCTGCATCGCCAGAAGTGTGAATTCCAGAGTCGGAGCAGCGTCAGAATCCGAGGCCTGTCTGGTCTGCAATCTTCCCGGTTTTCGCATTTCAAACGTGAGGCGAGATTGTGTCTTGTCGGTTTACCCCATTGTGCCCAACTCCTTTGTAGCAATAGCGGTCTCCTCAACCCACTACACAAACCAGCAGAAAACACCACGCAGCGGAGCGAGTCACTTACATGTGCAATTGTCTATATGATATAGATGTAGATGGCACATCCTCTTGGGTCCACCGGAGTATCACTATTTTGCCTCAGGCCTACACAACCCCAGGCCACCTCTGCAACCTATGCAGACCCATGGACTCACCACCTTCAGAGCAGACCGCTGAGAAGTACCAGGCCCGCCAGTGGGTATCCTTGCAGCCTGGGCACCCTAAACCAGTCTCTCGCACATCATCAGCAGCCCAGACGTCCAAATGACCAATGCGCACCCCCAATTTTCACTGCGCATCAGCTAGCCGCGCACTGTTCTCCAGGTTATCACCACGCGATAGAGGGTATTCAGATTCTCAAGGCAGAAATGTCTGCAGCTGTGCAGGTAGGCGCCTGCAAGAATCAGCGCGATTCCTGCGCAACACCGATTAAGCAGAACAAGCCACCGGAGGAGGCCTTATTGTCAAGGCCGCAGCATCAGATCAGTCCGGGAGCCACACCTAGATCACGTCCCCGCAGCCAGAGAGGAACTATCATCACAGGTAGGTCACCAGTGGTCTGGCGACCTCTCCTCAAGCGCAATCACTCACCATGGCTTCAGTGCAGCAGGCAAGTGGTATCTTCGCAGGCCAAGCGGCCGCCCGCTCCAGCAGCGCCAGCACCTCACACTGGGCCCACCAGCAGCAGTAAAAATCCAGAGGGTATAGCCACAGCTATATCTTGTGCCTAGCTTTCTCTCTGAAATGTTTGCATTAAGAACAAGACATCTGGTTTGTAAGTTTCGGTGAACGTTCAGAAGAAAGCATTACATAGTAGGAAAAGAAGGGCGTTGACTGAGAAGAAAACGTTGTGAAGTGGTGCAGATTACAAGGTATGGAAACATGAACAGAATATGGTTTAGAAGGTGCAAAAAGATAGCATTTTCCTGCAGTAGTGAGCATTTTAGATCTTCTGGTGTGGTGTGTAACGTCTGGATGAATCCTGGAAGGGTCAGATGTCCTGGTGCTAGGATCAGAGCAGTGCAGATAGGCTTGCCATTGATGTACCTTCATCTGGAACTGTCGGATGGTTGACAGGATCTTCAAGATGTGCTCTGTTGCTCTGTTGATAAGAAGGCTTTCCTGGAACATGTGTACAGGATGGCTCCCAAAAACATTACTGAAGTGAAAAGGAGCTAAGATGATGTTTCTCTATTAAGAGTTAGATCAAGGTAGGTGAAAATTGTGGAAGGAGGCCTGTGTTGAGACTTCGGCTTGGCAAAATGATTTCCTCTTGATGAGTCAGTTGAATGGGTAAGAGAAAACTTAGCGATCGTGCCTCTGGTGAAAGGCCACCAGAAGCATCAGGCATCTTGTGAATTCCCTTGGATGTGATTTTAGGCCAAAGGGTACTTTTGAACCGAAAATAGTGACTCGCAAGAGCTTGCAATGCTTGGGTTTGTGGGAATATGAAAGTATGTACTGTGGATGTTAATCATCTGATTAACTCTCCTGTTAAGAGAGTGCTAGAAAGGGATGCAGTGTCCATGCTTTTCTTCATGAGGGAGAACCTCAAGCAGCAGCAATTGTTTTGCTGTGATCTGGGGATGGTTTCCAAGATCTGTTTCAAGCACGGACAGTATTTTCTTCCTGAAAGAGGCTGAAGGTCTCCTTTAGTTGGTCTTCTTTCACAGCGGGACATGACGAGGTCTACAGCTGAATTCTTGATTTTAGCCGTGCAAACTAGGTCCAGGACCTAAATATTGGGATATGCAGCGGGTGGCTTGGTGTCCTCATGACAAAATCAAGCAGACCAAAAGGACAGCAGGAAGGCCATGTTTATATTTTCTGCAGGGGCTCTTGTAGTTGGTAAATGCTCTGAACGGTACTAAAATGAAGCTCCTGAAAATCAACAGGGAGACTTCATGTAGCCAAAAAGTGGATCCAACTCTTTCAGGGAAGGAGACAAGGAGTACAGTAAGGATGATGCAGTAAGAATGACATAAGTGGTAAGTGCGTGACAAGAGAATATAATGATTCTACTGGTATGTAGGAGATGGTTGCCTCACTTTTTTGAGTAAAAATACTTTGAAAATAAATTAAGATAATGGTAGCTTAGCTTAAGTAAGTGTTTGCTCCAAACATGGACCCTCAATAATGTGAGCACAGTAGGTGTGTAGGTGGTCCTTGGTTAAATTGCTAATCATCATAGTATAGCTCACTGTGAATACAAACAAGGGTGGAAAAGCTGTTAGCATCATCAGTAGCAAAAAAAGGATGCTTAAGGTTTTAAAAGCAGGTATCAAGGATAAAGTCAAGTACTGGGGAAGGGCAATACAAATATGTGATGCAGGCTAGGAAAGGCCATAATTAAATGAAGATAATTAATAAAGTAGCTGCTAGAACGTTATGTGAGGGCAACATAAAGTGTTCAGGATAAGGGAATCATAGATTTGGAGAATAACATGTTTATGTAATTATAGGAGCAGTGTGCGAGCCATGCATCATGTACTATAGAAACAGTAGTGGCCATTTTGGAGGTTAGTGAGGCTTTTCTGGGAGGCTTCTCTACCCACTGATCTGAAAATAGCAGCACATGCACTGGGCATCTCACAATTTCAGCAATACCTCATTACAATGCAAATGCAAAAGGCAATGCAAAATTTCTGTCCACAACAACGTAAGGGACTGAGATCTTATGTAGAAAAGAATGCAGAACAAGACACAATACAAACCAATGTATATAGAAATAATTCCATCTTTGCAATAATACATCACAGCTGCAAATCCGTTTAGAATTAGGCCTGAACAAACAGCATTTCGCCCAGAGAGGGGCATTCATCAAAATCAGCAAAACCTAAAAGGCACACCTACAAACGCATTAAGTAATGACATTTTGCCAGGGAAATCTAAATCAAAAGCAATACATGATATAACCATTCTAAAGGTAGCTTCGGAAATGCTCCAATTACATAATTTATGGACATTGGCAAGTACAGCGGCAGAATTCAAGCAAGTAGTGAACAAAACAATAAAAGTAAAGTTAATATCGTATTTACAAGATAAAGGCAAATTTGCCAGTGAAATCACATGCCTGGATGATGACAAACACATACAGTCAGAATAGGCAGCAAACAGGGTCACTCGGTTGGGGCGCAACAAGACAGCCGTTGGTGCTTAGCCCTCCTACTTGCTCAGACCTCCAGGTAGGATTTACAACATAAATACGGCTCCCTGGAGGTGACAAACAGGTTGCAGGGGGTTTCAGGGTATCAGGGGAATGGCCAAGTGAGTTTTTATAGACCTTTTGGTCACTTGAAGTGACTCATTAGCTTTGCCGTTCCCCACTGCAGCCCGTTTTTTTCATTTCTTTAGTTTTCTGAAAAGAATTCCTGGAGCAGGAGGATAATAGTAATTTTCAGTAATTCACCTACAATACTCTGGCTATGGACACAGAATTGCTAGACTGCCAGTATTTTTATATATTCAGCACAATCAATTTCAATGGATGCATTCATTTAATTGTGAGGAGAAGGGTCTATGCCTTGTAAGTGTGAGTGAGGAGCTTGAAGATTTTTCTTCTTTCGATGGGGAGCCAGTGGAGATTGCTGAGATGTTGGGTGATGTGGTGGTGGCAGGGGATGTTCAGGATCAGTCAGGCTTTGGCGTTCTGGATGGTCTGGAGATTGCAAAGAAGTTTCTTGATGATTCTGGCATAGAGAGCGCCGCCGTAGTACAGTCTGCAGCTGATGAGGGCATGCGTGACTGTTTTTCTGGATTCGGGTGGGATCCATCTGAATGTGTTGAAGCAGGCCAAGGATACGGCGTTGATCTGGTGTTTCATTGTGAGCGATGAGTCTAGTATGATGCCGAGGTTTCGTGCGTGGTCCGTCGAGGTGGGGTGGGGGGGGGGGGGGCTGGTTTCTGAGGGCAGAGTGCCACCAGGTGTCATCCCAGGGGGGGGTGGGGTAGAGCCAAGGAGGAGGACTTCTCTTTTCGCGGAGTTGAGTTTCAGGCAGCGCTTCTTTATCCAGATGGCGACAGCTTTCATCCCTTCTCGGGAATTATGCCTGGTGATGTTGAGTTCTTTGGTGAGGGAGAGGATGAGCTGGGAGTTGTCGGCGTAGGAGATGTTGAGCCCGTGGTTTCTGATGGTTGCGAGGGGGGCTATGTAGATGTTGAAGAGGGTGGGACTGAGGGAGGATCTCTGGGGAACTTCACATCTGGTCTCTGTTGGTTCTGAGAGGAAGGGCGGTAGTCTGACTTACTAGTTTTGCTTGTGAGAAATGAACATATCCAGTCAAGGGCTTTTCCGCAGATGCCGACGTCATGTAGTCTGATGGCTAGTGTGTGGTGGGAGACGGTCTCGAAGGCTGCTGAGAGGTCCAGGAGGATGAGGTTGCTGTTTGGCCCTGGTCGAGGAGGGAGCAGATGTCATTGGTGGCCGCGAGTCAGGCAGTCTCAGTGCTGTGGTTGCTGCGGAATCCGGATTGGGAGGTGTCTAGGACATTGTTGGCTTCGATGAAGTTTGCTAGCTGGGTGTTGACGGCCTTTTCGATGACATTGGCTGCGAATGGAAGCAAGGAGATGGGCCTGAAGTTCTTGAGATCCGTTGGGTCTGCAGAGGGCTTTTTCAGGAGGGGGTTGACTTTGGTGTGTTTGTTTCCAATCGTCAGGGAATGTGGCGGTTTCAAGGGAGCTGTTGATCATCTGGCGTAGCTCAGGTGCGATGGCCGTGGCGGCTGTGTGGAAGATATGGGGTGGGCGGGGGTCTGAGGGTGCTCCAGAGTGGATGATGGATTAGTTACTTACCTGTAATCCTAGTTCTCTTCCAGGGGTATCCTCATCAAAGTCATAAGCATTAGAATATTCCCGCCCATGCGCGGGACCCCGGAAACACTATATTATATGTGCCCCACATATATATATCCATATATATATACATACATATATATATAAAAATAAGCAATTGCAGCCTATTAAACACCAGGGCTGAATCATGCTGAAAGGAATTTCCACCATACATGAGAAACATGCATTAGAAACAGGAGAAACAACAACAAAAATTTGTTTAGAAACTGTCTTAATGCTCAGCAAACAGTAGAACTTCTCATAAATCACTGAAAGCATAGGAAGCTCCCAGGCTGCATTGCAAATATCCAGTCTAAAAAGACTGAAAAGCTAACCTGTAGCTGCATAGCAATAAACTGACACTGTGCCTTTAAGGCACTCCTGACACCCAGCTTCCCATCATGCCTCAGGGGTGACAGTTAGGTCAGTTGTTCTTTGCGGGGACTGTAAAAGCCATGGTACAAAGAGTTAACAACATCTCAAAAATATAACAGTCCTTTGCCCGGGGAGGCGGGAGGGTTGCTTATGACTTTGATGAGGATACCCCTGGAAGAGAACTAGGATTACAGGTAAGTAACTAATCCTTCTCTTCCAGGAGATCCTCATCAATAGTCATAAGCATTAGAAAAGAATAGCGAGCCTCACCTCATCTCCCTGCGGGCAAAGGAGAACACAGAAATGTGATCAGTAAGCATAGAAATCCAAGCTCGGATAGAGCAAAAAAAGAAAAACTATCCAAACAGGTTCCTCAAGGAGGCTTGGCCTACTTGAGCATCAGACGTGGAATCAGATTCTAGGCAGTAGTGCCTTGTAAAGGTATGAACCAATTTCCAGTTTGCAGCCTTGCAAATCTCTGACATTGGGACGTCATGTAAGAAAGCCACAGTGGCCGCTTTCTCCCTAGTGGAATGCGCCTTAGGAGGCAACGGTAAGGGTCTTTTCGCCAGCTGGTAAGCTAAGGTAATGCAGGATACAATCCATCTCAAAATGGATCTCTTAGCGGCTGGGAAGCCTGTTCTCATGGCGCCATAATTGACAAATAACTGATCTGTCTTCCTTATGCCCTTGGTACTCTCGAAGTAGAACTTAAGCACCCTCTTAAGGTCTAAGGAATGAAGCGACCGCTCAGCCGGGGTCGCTGGATTTGGGAAAAAAGATGGAAGGGAAATGGACTGATTGATCTGAAAATCAGACACCACCTTAGGGAGAAAAGATGAATGCGCCCTTAAAACTACTCTGTTATGGTGGAAAACAGTGTAAGATTCATTGGTACACAGCGCTTGGATCTCGCTTACTCTGCGTGCTGATGTAATGGCTACCAGAAAAGCGGCCTTCCAAGACAAATACTGCAAGGAAGCTCTGTGGATTGGCTCAAAAGGTGGGCCCATCAATTTAGATAACACCAGGTTCAACTCCCACGAAGGAGAAGGGTTTCGAACAGGTGGATACACTTTCTTCAACCCCTGTAAGAAGTCCTTGACCACCTGCATTTGGAAAAAAGAGGGCTGACTAGGTGATCTCCTGTTCGCCGTAATGGCAGATAAATGCACCCTGATAGAAGCATACTTTAAACCCGATCTTGCTAGGTACACAAGGTAAGGGAGAATTACATCCTCCTGCCCCTTTGTAGGATCAAGGTGATGTGCTCTACACCAAAGAAAAAACCTTTTCCACTTAAACGCATATGACGCTCTTGTGGAGGGTCTTTTCGCTTCTTTCAAAATATGCATGCAATCAGGAGGCAGTTTCAAATGTCCGTATTGCAGGACCTCAGGAGCCATGCTGCCAAGTTCAGTGAGGGAAGGTTGGGATGAAGAATCCTCCCGCCCATCTTGGTCAGCAGGTCCAACCTGCAAGGTAGTCTCCTGTGTGGAAGTACCGACAGATGAAGAAGGTCCGGGTACCACCACTATCGTGGCCAGTCTGGAGCTATCAGAATCATCGTCATGCTGGATCTGAGTAGCTTGGACACCACCTTCGGGATCAGGGGCAGAGGAGGAAAGGCGTAGGCAAATATCCCTGACCAGTCCATCAAAAGCGCATTCCCCCTTGTCCCTGGACGGTGGAATCTGGACGCGAAGGCGTGGCATTTTGTGTTTTCGTCGTCCGCGAATAGATCTATTTCCAGACGACCCCAACGATGGAAAAGATCCGCCACCACCTTGTCGTGTAGCACCCGGTCTGGCTGATCTTCAAAGTGCCTGCTGAGTGCGTCTGCCTTGACATTCAGCTCTCCTGGAAGTTGTACTGCCACCACCGAGAGGTTCCGGGCGAGAAGCCAGTACCAGATCGCCTGCGACTCCAGGGAAAGAGGACGCGACCGAGTTCCACCCTGTTTGTTTAGGTAAAACATGGTCGTCGTATTGTCGGTCTGGACCAGGACCGAATCGGACTCGATTGCCGGTAGGAAAGCTATCAGAGCAAGGTGGACTGCTCGTAGCTCCAGCATATTGATGTGGTAGGTCTGTTCCTTCGCCGACCACCGTCCTTGTATCTGAAGGCACCCCATGTGTGCCCCCCAGCCTTGCAGAGATGCATCTGTCACCACGGATTGCACTGGAAGTGGCTGGTGAAAAGGGACTCCCACCATCAGATTCCGCTGCTGCGTCCACCATGTGAGGGAGGATCTCGCCGCCTGGGAGAGACATATCTGATCTTCCCAGCGACCTGTTGACTGATCCCACTGGTCCTCCAGAGTCTGCTGCAAAGGCCGCATCCTCAGCCTGGCGTTGGGAATGAGAAAGATGCAGGACGCCATGGATCCTCGGAGGGATGCCACCTGCCGGACTGTTGGATTCTGCACCTGGAGCAGAAGCCTGCACTTCTGTCTCATCGAAGACAGTCTCTCCTCCGAAGGATACGCTCTTTCCACGCTTGTGTCCAGAATGGAGCCGAGATAGTGGATGGTCTGGGTGGGCTGCTGCACTGACTTCTCCATGTTGACATGAAGGCCGAGATCGTGCAACTGTTGTAGACAGATCCGGAAGTCGTGCCTCACCTGCAGCGGGGATGGACCTTTCAGCAGCCAGTCGTCTAAGTATGGGTAGACGAAGAGACCTTTTCTGTGAAGAAAAGCTGCCACCACTGCCATGCATTTGGTGCAGACCCGCGGGGCCGACTTGAGTCCAAAGGGCAGGACCTTGTATTGATAATGCTTGTGGCCGACCAAAAACCGTAGGTACTTGCGATGACGTTTTGCAATGGAAATGTGGAAGTACGCATCTTGGAGGTCCACCGAACACATCCAATCCCCCACTTGCAGATGTGGACATATTTGGTGAAGGGCCAACATGCAAAACTTCTCCTTCACTATGACTTTGTTCAGAAGTCGAAGGTCCAGGATAGGTCGAAACTTGTGCTCCTGATCTTTTTTGGGGACTAGAAAGTATCTGGAGTAAACTCCTTTTCCCTTTTGAGAGGGCGGAACCTCTTCTATAGCCTGCTTTTGAAGAAGAGCCCTCACCTCCTTTCGAAGCAGCTGTAACTGGTGAGGACGAGATTTTTTCGGAGGTATGTCCTTTGGAAGCACCCGGAAAGTAGCGCGTATCCATTGCGCAGTATATTCAGCACCCAGCGATCTTTTGTGATGCTGTCCCACTCTGCCAGATGTTGTGAAGCACTTCCTCCCACTGGAGTGGGCAACGGTGGCAGAAGAAGCCACTGCTCATGGCTTCCCTCCCGCTCTCACCGTGGTAGAGGACTGCTGCTGGTGACCCCCTCTACCTCCGTTGGACTTTCCTCCCCGAAACTGGGACTTCCCCTGGCTCTTGTTCTGGGACCACTGAGGGGTTTGAGCCCTCTGTTGAGGCCCCTTGCGCTGGTTGGATCTGTAGCGGCATCTAAATTCCTTCTTTTTCTCCAACCCAACCGCCTTGAGGGTGTCCAACTCGGTCTTCATTCTATTCATCTCTTCATCTGCGTGTGTGCCGAAGAGAGAAGAGCCAGAGAATGGGAGGTTCAAGATCCTCTGCTGCGCATCTGGTTTTAGACCTGTCAATCTTAACCAGGACGATCTCTTGGCGCATAATCCATGCGTGTAAGAGTGCGTTTATAGCACTGCACCGTCTGCCGCTGTGCTAATCACTTGATTTGCCACCAAAGATCCCTCAGTGACTATCTCGTCGAAATCCTTTTGGTCTTCCTTTGGGAGCTTGGTTTTGAACCGCTCCAAAGAGTCCCAGAGAGCTCTGTCATAACGACCAAGCAACGCAGCCACACTGGAGACCTTAAGGGATGCAGCCACAGAAGTGCAGGCTTTGCGACCCCACGAGTCCTGAGACCTGCTCTCTTTATCCGGTGGAACAGAAGAGGTGGCTGTTACAGCATGCGTCTTCTTTGCTGCCGCCACGATGACTGAGTCTGCAGTGGGATCCGTCTTAACGAAGACGGGATCCGAGGTAGCCGGCTTATATTTCTTTAGGATGCGAGCCGGCACCGCTTTGATGGTTGCTGGAGTTAAAAAAGTGTCCATGACCGGGTCAAGGATCCCAGGAACCAATGGAAGCAATGGCAGAGAGGCAGCCTTCTGATGAAGAGTTTCGAAAATCACTGTTGTCGTGACTTGTGGGACAGACATCTCAATGTTGAGCTTCTGAGCACCCCTCTGCAGAACCTCATGGTATGTATTAATGTCATCTATGGGAGAGACCCTGGAAACCGAGCTGTCCGATAGTGTGGGGGAATAATCCCTCTTGGAGGACCGGGTAGAGGAAGTCGAGGAAGTGGATGGTGTTCTTCTACTTCGCCGATGAGCACGGCGCCTCCTTTCTCTTGATCTGACTGCGCGTTCCTCTCGCCTGGGGGAACGCGATCTATAGTGCTGTCTCTCAGGGGACCTCTCGTGTCTGGGAGGACTCACTCTGTCCACTTCGTCCACCAATCTCTGAAGAGGTGTATGAACCAGACCGGCATACTCCTACATTCGCCTTGTCGCCCCTGAGTCCTGCCAGTGACATAAGGGCGATTATAGTAACAATGGGGTAACCCAGTATCCCTCAGAACCTGGGCAATCATATACAAAATTAACAATTGGTTCTGTCGGGTGTAGATTATTTCTTAAAACATTAAACCAGTCATTGGTTAATTCACATGGAAGACAAATTATCGTAAACAACACACATAGAGACCAAAAAGGGTATTCAAAAGTTTTATAAATTTCGTCATTTATAAATACCCACATTAATTTGCATGGCTGTCAAGACAAAAAGTGAGCTGTAATTTGTGACAAAGTGACATGTGGTGCTCAGTGCTGTGGTGAGGGTGCGTAATATATACAAGGTGACTTTCGTGGTATTATCGTTTTCAAAAGGCCAGAAAAAACACAGATATTTGAATAGTTCTGCAGACTGAATAAGTAGGTCTTTATACAGAGTCTTTCAACTGGTCCAGGGGATATGTCGACGTTTCAACCCAAGGGGGCATTACTGTCTTAGTCAATGCGGGTCTTCATCAGGACAGGGACAATAGGGACAGCCTAACGGTGCCAAATGCGATTCAGAGGGCGTGTTATTTCTCTTTGTCTTGTTTAATCGTTCAAACAGTAGCGAAGGTATACTGCGCAGCGAGAATTCTTCCCAGCGGAGCTTCCCAGTGAAGGGAATCGACTCCTGTCTTCCAAGGATTCTGGAATTTTCAATATAGGTGAGGGGGGTGGAGGATCACAGGCAACCGTCCTGTCTCCTATGATCATATAGATCACTGTGCGGTTCTTGAAAAAGACACCCAGAAAAACGAATTATTCCGGGCAGGAGGCGCAGAAGGCGCAGGCGAACGTCCTGTCTCTAGGACGTTCGCCTGCGCCTCCTGCCCGGAATAATTCGTTTTTCTGGGTGTCTTTTTCAAGAACCGCACAGTGATCTATATGATCATAGGAGACAGGACGGTTGCCTGTGATCCTCCACCCCCCTCACCTATATTGAACATTCCAGCATCCTTGGAAGACAGGAGTCGATTCCCTTCACTGGGAAGCTCCGCTGGGAAGAATTCTCGCTGCGCAGTATACCTTCGCTACTGTTTGAACGATTAAACAAGACAAAGAGAAATAACACGCCCTCTGAATCGCATTTGGCACCGTTAGGCTGTCCCTATTGTCCCTGTCCTGATGAAGACCCGCATTGAGTAAGACAGTAATGCCCCCTTGGGTTGAAACGTCGACATATCCCCTGGACCAGTTGAAAGACTCTGTATAAAGACCTACTTATTCAGTCTGCAGAACTATTCAAATATCTGTGTTTTTTCTGGCCTTTTGAAAACGATAATACCACGAAAGTCACCTTGTATATATTACGCATCCTCACCACAGCACTGAGCACCACGTGTCACTTTGTCACAAATTACAGCTTACTTTTTGTCTTGACAGCCATGCAAATTAATGTGGGTATTTATAAATGACGTAATTTATAAAACTTTTGAATACCCTTTTTGGTCTCTATGTGTGTTGTTTACGATAATTTGTCTTCCATGTGAATTAACCAATGACTGGTTTAATGTTTTAAGAAATAATCTACACCCGACAGAACCAATTGTTAATTTTGTATAGTGACATAAGGGCAGCTGCCATCTTGGGGACAACTGAATAGTCGAAGGGGCCTCCTTTTGTCTTGAAGGAGATTTGCGGACATTGCTAGCAGCTTCCGGAGTGGCTGACCTTGAAGAAGTCCTCCTGGAAGAGTGAGTCGTACATCTGGCCCTTTATCTATTAACATTGATACAGTGAAACAAAAAAAACTTAGTTGGTCCGAAAAATGGTCACCATTATTTTTTATCATGCTGGGGTAGGATGGATACAATCAAAACGATGATGTTGCCAAATATTAACTTCCATCGCAACACAATCTTCTTTACAATCTCTTGATCAACCCCATCAAGATTCAACGTTTACTTTTACGTTTTCCACTGGTGTGAAAGCTTCTTACATATATAAGCACCATGATACATTACTGTGCAAAGATCAAGAACAAAGTTTGAGTTACATTGGGAAACATATTTTCAGCATGCCTTTTCACTCCAAATATAGAACCTGATATGGTCTAAAATTCACGCCACATCCCGTTCCGCGAGTACCACTCAAACTTTGTATTTCTTTTATTATAGAAGACTGTTTCTTACACATACTTCGCTTTTTAAGTCGAGCTACCAATACTAAATGCTGGTCTGGTATTGTTGAGAACAGTGACCATTTTTCACGTTTTTGACTGTTAGAAGGTTAGCTTATTTTGGTTACATATTTGGGAAAAGATTACAGATATTTGTTATGTCACATTTTCATCTGAGAAGAAATATATTTTTCCAGGAAGTGCATCTGACATTTAGCACAACAATGTCATGGTAGGGAAATTTGTTGATTTGCGGATTGCTATTGCATTACAAATCATTTGATTCAGTTGGAAATATACTAACAATATCACCTTCATAAGATGGTGGAATATGGCATGTCATAGGCACCGTTTAGATAGAGCAAATGTGTATTCCACTCAACAATTAATCAAAAGATATCTATTTTGGTTGCCCTTTTTCTTTTCCCATCTAGACAACATGTAAATTCTAAAGATGCAAATGTGACATTTAAACTTCCTTGATTTTCCCAATAAGTTTTCATGCATGTTGAACTATTTATTTGATGTTTTGCGTTCAACTTAGACTTCTCCAATAGCAGCCTATGTACTTTTCACTTCTGCCGCTTGTCTCTCTCCTTTCCTCCTTCTCCCTCTTTCACATTTCTTTAAAAATGTATAAAATGAATCCTGCATAGATGCAACTATCCATGCACTACTATGGTAAAGATGGGTAGAATATCAACAGCATTTTATCATAGAGACTGTGGCCAAATAGGCATGTTTTTCCACATGATCAGAAGCTGCCTCATAATCCAGCAATACAGAAAATCTGTGACTCTATGTATAAATACTCTCTGTGAGAGTGACATGGGGGCTACTGCAAAGTGGTGCTAATTAAATGTTTGGGATGAGATTGATCTTTCCCGCATGAATCAGATATGGATGTTGCTGTGATTTATGGTGCCTAGGCATAATATTGCACGGTTGTGGAGGGCGGACCTGGCAGCACAATTAACTGATTGGAAAAAGGACACAGACTGGTGCATGTTTGCTGAGCGAGTATTCTACAAGGGTAGGGGATGTCCAAAGCAATGGGCTTAAATTTGGTGGAAATGGAACGACCATCGGGGTAGGCACTGTCCCTCTATCTAAAGTACTGATTTTGATGCAGTGTGTCGAGAACATCGGAGCTCATCTGACGCCTTGTGACATCTGGCTGCTGGAAGGAGATATAGGGATCTGGTGGGCCAGGAGGGATTCTGACTGTG
The DNA here is from genome assembly GCF_964204655.1 of Triturus cristatus. Lineage (NCBI taxonomy): Eukaryota > Metazoa > Chordata > Amphibia > Caudata > Salamandridae > Triturus > Triturus cristatus. Next base: position 1,204,318,556 of record NC_140593.1, on the reverse strand, counting down.
GTGTGACAGTGTACTGTTCATTTCTCTTTTCATTGTGCCAATGTTTCTGTTTACCTTTCTTGCAATAAAAAGCTTGTACAATTTTTTTTAAATAAAATGCTACTGTTTATTATTTTTTGCATAGTACAATTATCTGAGCACAAAGTATTCTGAATACGGTTGAAAGGACTTATGGTATATTGTTTCCCCATATCTTTCAATTTTAATAATCAAAATCGCTGCTATGACCATATTTGAAAACCCTGGAGCTTCGTGCATGCAGACAAGCATTAACCAAGAGTCTAAATGTTGAACACATCCAGTTAAAGTGCACATCTGTAAAAAGTAAGTGCATAGCACCTACTAAGCTTGATTCAGTGGTGCAATTATTGCCAGATAGTGGGCCTTACACTGATAATTGTTTTAATTGTAGATACAGCAGGTTTGCAACAGAAAAGGCCAGTTTAGATGGCTGAAAACAAAGTTGTATTATTCAAATGACAGGTTTACAAGTTAAGGCACTGTTTTTCCATTCTAGTTATATTTGTTTTAATAATGTGTTGGATTTTAAAATAATGTGAACTTGTAATAATTTTAATTTATCAAACAATACAATTTACTTACTCACTCATTAATTGTCCTACCGCTGTCTTAAGTGGCTCCATTGAAGACTAACCTACACTACAACGAAAGACTAATTACAGCTTTGACAAATGTGACTATATTACCCCAATACATACAGAATTAGTTTGAATACCATTAAATGTTAGAGAGAGTGAAATTATTGATCGGATTAAACTTAAAAAGAAATTTATCTAAAGACTCTCACCTATTTGGTGATCTGTTCATTTGTGGAGTTCCAGAAGTTCTTAGTAATAAAGACTCACTGCAACTCTCCAAAGTTCAAATGTTCACAAACTCAGTTGTTCTCTGGGACAGCAGAATCCTTCTTGAACTCTCTACCACTGTACTTAAGAATACAACCCTTACTACTCATCTTCAGGAAATGTTTATAAATCTAACTCTTTAAGTTATCTCTATAAATATGATTCTTCAACTCTAACTAATGTCTAATTTTGACCCAACACATTTGCTTCTGTTAACCATTTTGTTAAGATCAAAACATGAAGTTTTTATTTGCTGTCCAAAGCTCTTGATTTCTTTGACAGACACCTTACCTTTGCTCAGTGAAGTTACCTGCTATGCATGGATATTCTGTTAACTGTACTGCCTCTCTCTTTCAGGCAAGGTGAGTCATAACACTTCATAATTGTTTGCATTTATTCCTTGTTAATGCATTCTATTGTAAAGCATACTATCTGCTCATGTTCATTTGTTTCATGTAAAATGTTCTAATACCACCTAGGGGCAGTAGGGTTCTAGAAAACCACTGTTAGAAAACCCCGGGCAACCGGGTTAGCAGTCACCCGGTTTTTCCCCGCATAAGGGGTAGCTTGGCTCGAGCGGTCGGGGGTCAGGCACCGTGTTAAGCGTACGTCACACCCTCACAATAACCATGCGTTCATCCGTTCCAAAAACGACTCTACACCGAAAAAATTTATGAAAGAATCTCTTTGTGTTTATCTTAATTTTCTCTTAGTTGCAGGGTTATGTCACAAATACAATACAAAAGGATTTTCTTCAGAAATAGCAGGTCAATTAAATAATAACACTTTACAGGTGCAATAAATAGGACTAGGTCATAAATACACAAGGAATAAATAGAGGTGCGATAAATACATAGGGCAAATAAATACTGTCAGACAATAAATACCAGGCAGGAATAAATACAGTCAGACAATAAATACCACTCCTTCAATGAATAATATAAGCAGACCAACAATTGCAAATCAGATCACATTTATGAGGTAGATTGATTTTACCATGCCCAAGTACAGCTTGTGGTCACTGGGGAGGCCTGGGGATGTCCCACCTAGTGTGGTCAAGGCTGGGGCTTAAGCTGAGGTAAAATGAGGGTACCCTAAGGTTCTGGCTCACCAACTACACAGTCCCTCACACAGGTCCCTGCACCAGTCTCAGTTCACCCCCCCTAGCACCCTCAGGTTGGTCCTAACACCCCTCTAGCCCCTAGAATGGTCTTTTAGGGCTCCACAGGGCCTCAGATGCCCTTTCTACCACTTACTGCCCTTTTCTCGGTGTTCGGCTCTACTCGGCGCCGGGTCGACGTCGATGGGCGGCTCCGGTTCGATGACGAGTCGATCGGTTCCACTTGATGCCGTGTCGATGCCGTCGGCCGGTTCCGGTTCGATGTCACTGGGCGGCCTCGGTTCGATGTCGGGTCGATCCGCTTTACCTGACGCCGGGTCGATGCCGTGAGGCGGCTCCGGATCGATGACGCTGGGCGGCCTCGGCTCGATGTCGGGTTCCGGCGTCACAGGGTCACGGTCTCCCCGCTTCCGGGCGACTCCGGAGTGCGACCTCCACTCCCGACCTCCGTCGGCACCACTTCGGGTTCCGGCGACTCCGGAGTGCGATCTCCACTCCCGACCTCCTGCGCGCTTCGCCTCGACTTCAGGTGACTCCGGAGTGCGATCTCCACTCCCGACCTCCTGCGCGCTTCGCCTCAACTTCAGGCGACTCCGGCGTGCGATCTCCACTCCCGACCTCCTGCGCGCTTCGCCTCGACTTCAGGCGACTCCGGAGTGCGATCTCCACTCCCGACCTCCTGCGCGCTTCACTTCAGCTTCCGGCGACTCCGGAGGGCGGACTTCACTCCCCCGTCGACGCCTCACCTCGACCTCAGGTGACTTCTACTTGACCTCCGGTGTCTCCCCACGACCTCCGTCGGCGCCCTCACTCGACCTCTAGCGGCTCCGGGTACGACGTCTGCCTTCTGTCAGCACCGCTTATCCACCTCGGGCTCCAGGTCTCCAGGCTACTCGACGTCGGATCTCCAGGAGGATTCCACCAAACAGGTCAGGAACTTGCTGTTCTTCTCCTTTAAGGCCTGTTCCGGCTGTTCAGGTCCTTAAGATGATTTTCTGGTCCTTATCCCACACAGGGCACTAGGCTGGGCTTGGTCAGTAGGGACTAGCATCAAGGGTGGGTTTCTGGACCCCACTCCAGGCACAAGTTTCCACCCCTGCTGCCTTACTCCTTCCTCCTTCTGTTTCTCTGTCCTCTCTCTTCACTAGTCAGGTGCCAACTGCCAACTGTCAACCTGAGATGGCTTCCCAACATTCCAAACCTGCCTCCCTCTGTCACAGGGTTCTAGAATGTTCTGGAAGGTACTAGTAGGTTCCAGTGATGTCACAGGTGACAATGGGTGGCCACCATTTTGTGTCTCAGGCCCTCAGACAGAAGTTCCAGGGGTAGGGAAAATGGCTCCCTGACACTGCATCAACACTAAAAAGGTCTGGTGGTTCCCAAAAAGGAAAAATTCTAACAGGGTTTGAGGCAAAAGTGGGACAAAATAAATAATGATGAGGAGGGACCACCCAAAGGGCTGACAGGTCTAACACGCATCCCCCCCAGCTGAAAGTGGGGAGAGCTACCCAACCCCTTGGGAGTTCTCATCACTAAGGCGGAAATACCTTGAGAGACCGTCGGCATTGGCGTGGTCCACTCCAGGCCGATGTTCCACCTGAAAGTCCATTCCCTGTAGGGAAATAGACCACCTTAGCAACTTGGGATTCTCCCCCTTCATCTGCATCAGCCAACGAAGGGGTCTGTGGTCGGTCTGAACCAGGAAGTGCGAGCCAAACAGGTATGGCCGCAACTTCTTCAGAGCCCATACCACTGCAAAGGCTTCACGCTCTATTGCACTCCACTTCTGTTCCCTGGGAAGTAGTCTCCGGGATAGGAAGACCACGGGTTGATCCAGACCCTCTTCATTGAGTTGCGATAATACTGCCCCAATGCCATGTTCCGATGCATCCGTCTGGACAATGAACTCCTTAGAAAAGTCTGGGGCCCTTAAGACCGGGGCCTCGCACATGGCTTGCTTCAGTCTCACAAAGGCCTGCTGACAAGCCTCCGTCCAGACTACCCGTCGAGGTTGTTTCTTGGACGTGAGCTCCGTGAGGGGGGCTACAATGGTACCGTACCCCTTCACGAAGCGGCGGTAATATCCCGTGAGGCCCAGAAAAGCTCGGACCTCAGTCTGAGTCTTGGGGGGTTCCCAGGCCATAATAGCCTCGATTTTTGCCTGGAGGGGTTGCACCGCTCCCCTACCCACCAAGTGTCCAAGGTACACTACCGACCCCTGCCCGATCTGGCATTTGCTGGCCTTGATCGTCAATCCAGCTTGTCTCAGGGCCTGGAGAACAGCTTGCAGGTGACGCAAGTGATCCTCCCAGCTGTTACTGAAGACGGGTATGTCATCCAGATAAGCAGCAGAGAAACTCTCCATTCCAGTGAGGATCTGGTTCACCAGACGCTGAAACGTGGCAGGTGCGTTCTTGAGCCCAAAGGGCATCACACAGAACTGGTAGTGGCCATTGGGCGTGGAGAAGGCTGACCTTTCCCTTGCTCCATCAGTCAGAGAGATCTGCCAGTACCCCGAAGTAAGGTCAAAGGTACTTAGATATTGGGCAGCTCCCAGCCGGTCAATCAATTCATCCGCCCTCGGGATCGGATGAGCATCAGTCTTGGTTACTGAGTTCAGTCCCCGGTAGTCCACACAGAACCTCAGTTCCGGTTGGGCACCCGGTGGTGCAGCTTTTGGTACTAACACCACCGGACTGGACCAGGGGCTGCTGGAAGGTTCGATCACTCCTAGCTCCAGCATCTTAGTGACTTCACTGTGAATGCTGGCCTTCACCTTGTCCGACGTCCGGTAGATCTTGGACTTCACAGGTGGGCTGTCTCCTGTGTCCACATCATGGACGCGCAGGTGAGTCCTACCCGGAACAAGGAAGAACAATGAAGAGTACTGTCCCAGGACCTGGCGGCAGTCCTCCTGCTGTTCAGGAGTTAGAGATGGGGAGAGAATCACTCCCTCCACCGACCCATCCTTCTCTTGAGACGCAAATAAGTCGGGGAGAGGCTCGCTTTCCACGTCCTCTGCTCCGTCAGTCACCATCATCAATATGACTTCGGGCCTCTCGTGGTGGGGTTTGAGGCGGTTGGCATGCAGCACCCGTAGGGGCTGGCGAGGGGTCTTAAGATCCACCAAATAGGTAGCCTTAACCTTCTTCTCCAATACCTCAAAGGGTCCTGACCAGCGATCCTGGAGGGCGCTAAGCTCTCCTGGTTCGATCACCCACACCTTCTGGCCAGGCTCCAATTCCACTGGGTGAGCGTTGTGGTCATACCACGCCTTCATTACTGCTTGGCTGGCTTCCAAGTTGTCAGAAGCTTGCTTCCACAACTTAGCCATTTGGCTCCGGAAGGCCAGCATGTAACTCACCACATCCTGGGGAAGCTTTCTGGGAGTTCTTTCCCATCCGTCTCTCACCAGGCTGAGAGGTCCACGCACAGGGTGCCCATACAAAAGCTCGAAGGGGCTGAAGCCCACTCCCTTCTGTGGCACTTCCCTGTAGGAAAACAATAGACAGGGTAGGAGGACGTCCCATTTCCTCCGCAGGCTTTCAGGCAGACTTCTGATCATGCCTTTCAAGGTTTTGTTGAACCTCTCCACCAGACCATTGGTCTGGGGGTGGTAAGGAGTGGTGAACCGGTAGGTCACTCCACACTCCTTCCACATCGCCCGCATGTACGCTGACATGAAGTTGGTCCCCCTGTCGGACACAACTTCCTTGGGAAAACCCACTCGGGTAAAGATTCCCATCAGGGCCCTAGCCACAACAGGTGCAGTAATGGTCCTCAGAGGGATGGCCTCTGGGTACCGTGTGGCATGATCCACCAGAACCAGGATAAACCCGTGACCAGCTGTAGTAGGTGGATCTAACGGACCCACAATGTCGATGCCCACCCTTTCAAAGGGGGTGCTAACAACAGGAAGTGGTTCCAGGGGAGCTTTCAGCTTTACCCCTGTTTTCCCACTGGCTTGGCAAGACACACATGTCCGGCAGTAGGTGTCGGACGACACTTTCATTTGAGGCCAATAAAAGTGTGGGACAAGACGGGCGAAGGTCTTGTCTTGCCCCAGGTGTCCTGCCAAGGGGATCTCGTGAGCCAACTCCAGTAGGAAGGCTCGATAACGTTGAGGGACTACTAAGGCTCGTGACGATCCATGTAGGGGTGCCTTGGGTTCACTGTAGAGGAGGCCATCCTCCCAGTAAACGTTGTAGTTCCCCTCAACGTTCCCTGCTGCCTGGGCTTCGGCGTGTCGCCTCAGTCCCTCAAGGGTAGGGCACTCCCTCTGGCCCTTGCAGAATTCCTCCCTGGTCGGCCCTCCCTCCACGTGCCACTCGGCCGGAATGGGTAGGTCCTCCAGTTTGGTAACATCCCCCACCGCGGACTCCTGGTCCACCACCTCCGGTGGCCTATCCGTCACACGGGGCGCGGATGCCGAGGCAGGCTCCTCCTGTCCTCGGTTCTTCCCTTGGTCGGCAGCTGGCTGGGCCTTTGATCCAGGCTCCAGCCGAAACGAACTCCCCCTCCGGGTAGTCGCGGACCTTGTGCTGACACAGGCCCAGTCAGGTGTACCCAGCATCTCAGCATGAGTCCGGCATTCCACCTCCTTCCAAGCATTGTGCTCCATGTCATTCCCCAGCAGACAATCGACTGGCACGGCAGGGCTTACGGCAACTCGAAGTGAACCTGCAACCCCCTCCCATTCAAAGGGAACCTCGGCCACCGGATAGTGGCCTGTTCTGCCGTCAGCCATCGCGGCTGGGTGGAGTACATCGGGAATTACCTGCTCTGGAGACACCAGTTGGCTACGTACCATAGTCATACTGGCTCCTGTGCCTCTCAGAGCCTCCCCTCTTTGGCCGTTGATGGTGACCCACTGCCCATACTTTACGGTATTTGCGGGCACCTGGATCTTAGGAACCATCTCCCGTTCTCCCAGGGACACTAAAGTGACACCCGCCCACTCCCTTCCCTTAGTTAAGGGCATCTCCTCCCCGAGCACTGCACTAACTACTCCGGGGGCCTTTCCTCCAATGGGAGGGGGTGGTCTTTTCGGGCACTTCGCATCTCCCTTATAGTGTCCGACGCCACCGCACTCGAAGCAATGGACAACCCTTGGCTGCTGACTCTGGCCAGGATTAGGGTTTCTGGGTGGGTTAGCCCTAGGGGTGAATCCTGTTCCCTTCCCTGGGAAACTATTTTGGGGGCCTTTGGAGAACTCCTTTTTCTTTTCCCCTCCCTCTTTCTTCTGGGGGGCGCCCTGTCCGGCCTTTTGAGTATCCCCTCCAGTCCCCCTTGTGGACACCCGGGTACTAGCCCAAATGTCCGCCTCCTCAGCAAGCTTCCGGGGATTGGTCAGCTTGCTATCCACCAGGTGTTGACGCAGTTCAGGGAAACATTTTTCGAGCAGGTGTTCCTTCAACATCAAATCAAACAACCCCTCGTAGTCCCTCACCTCACTGCCTTGTATCCAACCCTATAATGCCTTCTTTGCATAGTCCAGGAAATCCACCCAATTCTGTGTGCCCAGTTTGTGGCTACCCCGGAACTTCTGTCTATACTTCTCGGGTGTTAGTCCAAACTTCCTTACGAGCGCCACTTTCATGGTGGGGTAGTGGGTCTGCTCATCCTGCTCCAGGGCCAATAATGTATCCCTACCAGCTGGAGGCATGTATTTGTACAATCCCCCTCCCCAGTACTTCTCTGGAACCCCATGGACCCTTAATGAGATCTCATAGGCCGCTAGCCACTTGGCGATATCATTCCCTGCACTATAGCTAGCTACTATGTCTTTCGGCAGATAGGGTTTGGGTTCCCTGGTGATCTCTCGGTCTTTGCTGCCACCATTAGGAACAGTTTGTGCCCCGACTTGTAAGATCTGGAGATCCATCTCCTTGAGCCTCAACTCGTGAGCCATCCTCCGTTCCTCCTTTTCTTTCTCCAGCTCCGCTAACTTCCATGTGAGCTGTCTTTTCTCCCTCCGGTCAGTTAACTCTGCTTCAGATAAGCCACCGCTAGAGACAGTGCTGCCCTTCCTGGAAATGGTTCTGGGCCCCGCTACTAGGTTCCCCACCTCAGGTTGGTACAACCCAGCCCCCTCGCTATCAGGCTCTCCATCCCTGTCCTCCTGCTCAGCCTTACTTTCTCGTCGTGCCTCCCCCCAAGCCCTCAAGCTGGTCTGGAGCTCACCCTTCTTTGCACCTTGGGGACAAAACACCCCCTCTCTCTGACAAAACTCTCTGAGTTGGGCCACAGTATAAGTTTCCACATCTTCCAACACAAACTCCATTTTGCCCACTCAGATCAGAAGACAGGTGTTTACAGAAGCTATGCAGGGGGGTACCTTTTATAATACCTCCTCCCACCACCAGAGTAAATTTGGAAAAAACAAAACTCAAAATTAGGAAGGCCGCTTTGAGAAAACTCCCGGTGTAGGCCTATGGACTACCCACAGTTATTGTCGAGTGGACGCAAGCACAGCTGTATCCCACCGCTGAACACCAATTATGTTAGAAAACCCCGACCAAAGGGGTTTGCAGTCAACCGGTTTTTCCCCGCATAAGGGGTAGCTTGGCTCGAGCGGTCGGGGGTCAGGCACCGTGTTAAGCGTACGTCACACCCTCACAATAACCATGCGTTCATCCGTTCCAAAAACGACTCTACACCGTAAAAATTTATGAAAGAATCTCTTTGTGTTTATCTTAATTTTCTCTTAGTTGCAGGGTTATGTCACAAATACAATACAAAAGGATTTTCTTCAGAAATAGCAGGTCAATTAAATAATAACACTTTACAGGTGCAATAAATAGGACTAGGTCATAAATACACAAGGAATAAATAGAGGTGCGATAAATACATAGGGCAAATAAATACTGTCAGACAATAAATACCAGGCAGGAATAAATACAGTCAGACAATAAATAACACTCCTTCAATTAATAATATAAGCAGACCAACAATTGCAAATCAGATCACATTTATGAGGTAGATTGATTTTACCATGCCCAAGTACAGCTTGTGGCCACTGGGGAGGCCTGGGGATGTCCCACCTAGTGTGGTCAAGGCTGGGGCTTAAGCTGAGGTAAAATGAGGGTACCCTAAGGTTCTGGCTCACCAACTACACAGTCCCTCACACAGGTCCCTGCACCAGTCTCAGTTCACCCCCCCTAGCACCCTCAGGTTGGTCCTAACACCCCTCTAGCCCCTAGAATGGTCTTTTAGGGCTCCACAGGGCCTCAGATGCCCTTTCTACCACTTACTGCCCTTTTCTCGGTGTTCGGCTCTACTCGGCGCCAGGTCGACGTCGATGGGCGGCTCCGGTTCGATGACGAGTCGATCGGTTCCACTTGACGCCGTGTCGATGCCGTCGGCCGGTTCCGGTTCGATGTCGCTGGGCGGCCTCGGTTCGATGTCGGGTCGATCCGCTTTACCTGACGCCGGGTCGATGCCGTGAGGCGGCTCCGGATCGATGACGCTGGGCGGCCTCGGCTCGATGTCGGGTTCCGGCGTCACAGGGTCACGGTCTCCCCGCTTCCGGGCGACTCCGGAGTACGACCTCCACTCCCGACCTCCGTCGGCTCCACTTCGGGTTCCGGCGACTCCGGAGTGCGATCTCCACTCCCGACCTCCTGCGCGCTTCGCCTCGACTTCAGGCGACTCCGGAGTGCGATCTCCACTCCCGACCTCCTGCACGCTTCGCCTCGACTTCAGGCGACTCCGGAGTGCGATCTCCACTCCCGACCTCCTGCGCGCTTCGCCTCGACTTCAGGCGACTCCGGAGTGCGATCTCCACTCCCGACCTCCTGCGCGCTTCACTTCAGCTTCCGGCGACTCCGGAGGGCGGACTTCACTCCCCCGTCGACGCCTCACCTCGACCTCAGGTGACTTCTACTTGACCTCCGGTGTCTCCCCACGACCTCCGTCGGTGCCCTCACTCGACCTCTAGCGGCTCCGGGTACGACGTCTGCCTTCTGTCAGCGCCGCTTATCCACCTCGGGCTCCAGGTCTCCAGGCTACTCGACGTCGGGTCTCCAGGAGGATTCCACCAAACAGGTCAGGAACTTGCTGTTCTTCTCCTTTAAGGCCTGTTACGGCTGTTCAGGTCCTTAAGATGATTTTCTGGTCCTTATCCCACACAGGGCACTAGGCTGGGCTTGGTCAGTAGGGACTAGCATCAAGGGTGGGTTTCTGGACCCCACTCCAGGCACAAGTTTCCACCCCTGCTGCCTTACTCCTTCCTCCTTCTGTTTCTCTGTCCTCTCTCTTCACTAGTCAGGTGCCAACTGCCAACTGTCAACCTGAGATGGCTTCCCAACATTCCAAACCTGCCTCCCTCTGTCACAGGGTTCTAGAATGTTCTGGAAGGTACTAGTAGGTTCCAGTGATGTCACAGGTGACAATGGGTGGCCACCATTTTGTGTCTCAGGCCCTCAGACAGAAGTTCCAGGGGTAGGGAAAATGGCTCCCTGACACTGCATCAACACTAAAAAGGTCTGGTGGTTCCCAAAAAGGAAAAATTCTAACAGGGTTTGAGGCAAAAGTGGGACAAAATAAATAATGATGAGGAGGGACCACCCAAAGGGCTGACAGGTCTAACAACCACAAAAAGAAAATACATAAAGTATGGGGTATTCATAAGAGAAACATTGTTAGGAAATCAAGCAGCAGCCGTGTGAAATCATAGGGCTGGTTTGTGTAAGAATGATAGCACAACATAGCAAAGAGCAGCACTGTGAGAAATCAAATGGCACGATTTAATGGAAATCATTGAGCACCACCGTCAAATGCAAAGAGTTTAATTGTGAGGAAATTATAAGACATCATTGTAAGGACGTTTTGGACAGCATTCAGTGAAGAGCCAAGAGTGGAATTGTAAAGATATCATAACACAGCATTGTAAAATATTCATACAGCAGCACTGTGGGAAAGGCCAAGCAATGGGAAGACCATCATAAGATCATACATTCCATTTTCCAAACTTTACAACATACATCACTTTAAAACTCTATGCAAAGCACTAATTTTCCTCTTTCTTGAGCACACACACACAAGCACACAACCACAACCATATGAATGCACAGCTGATTATTTTCCCTAGCTACTACTTTAACCAAAACAAACATTTTAAATTGCTAGAGACCTTATATAAAGCTGCTGAATCTTTAAGTCCAGTCTTGATACGTTAGACGCTTCTGTAGGTAGGAATAATTCAAACAAATCCGGTTAAGATCGGCAGACTTTTCGAGTTGATCTGTTGCCAAAGTGCGTAGAATGGATAGCTAGACACCTGTTATGCTAGTTCTCCTTCATGATATGGCACTCCCCATCGACGTTATAAACATTGACATCGCCTGCCTGTGTGCAGGATGCCAGAGCACATTGTGTGTGCGAGTGTGTGCATCTCTGTGTTTGTGCCTGTGTGTGTATGTATATACATATAGTTAAAAGGTAGTTATGGTGTTGATGACTGAGGCATAATGCTAGACATGAAGAGTTTAGTACCCTCATTAACTGTTGCCACCAGTGGAAGTGATCACCAATAGCAAAGTCAAGCCTTTAGACAAGGAAGTACTGGAAGACATGGTTACTTACTTGTAGTCCTGATTCTGTGTCTATGGGCCTGATTTCGAGTCTGGCGGACTTCCGACTGCCAGACTTGTGGTGGCGCAGCAGTGGCTGTCCACTGTATTACGAGTCCTAAAGTCATTGCAGCGGAGGATCGCCGACTGAGCCAAGAAACAGTTGCTTTCCAGGCACCGCCATGGAAATAGCAAAGGCCTGACGACCGTATCACCAGTTACACATTTTTGACACATAATACGTTTGGTGGTGCTTGCGTGGCTTTGGTGCAGTGAAGGTGGCGTTGCGCCTTTCTCGCTGCGCCAAAGTCGTAATCAGAACCTAAGTTATCATCATTGAAGTCATAAATGTTAGAAAAATTAGCAGCTGCCTGCTGGAGACGCGGAACACTTCTTCCGCAAATAATTTGAAAATGGGTGCAAATTATCCATGCCCAGAGTATACAAGGCATCCTCTAAATGGCCTATTCCATCTGAATGTTCCCACATTTATAGTTGTAGAAATAGTGAAAGCCATTGTAGGAGAGTAGGGTCTGCTTTCTATGTTCACCCCCACTTTTTGCTTTTGCTTTACTGGTTTTCGACTTAGATGTGGCTGTGGGCCTGCTAATCAGACCCACAGCCCTGCTGTTCTCTCTCTAAATTAATACTATGTACTTTAGGTGCATAACCCATTTGGATAGGATCACCTTATTGGCCCCTGTACAGTGTACCCTAGGTACCCAGGGCATAGGTGTACCCTAGGCCTACCAGGGGCTGCAGCATGTATTATGCCACCCCTGGCCTGGCCTTCCATTTTGACACAACTGGCTGATCACTCAGCTGGGGCAAGGTCGTGTAATCACCCCTTGCTTAGGTGTAGTATTCCTATACCTAACTTACATATAGACACATGTGTACCTATCAGTCACTCCTATGGCAGGCCTTGACAATCCTGGAGGCAGAGTGCTTGGTAACATGTGAGATGGTGCTCTAGCATGAGCTGAGCCTGTCTGCAGCTTTCGGAACCTTGTCCTTATAGCTGTTCTATGATATAGCCTACCATATACTCTTAAAGTGCCTTATAATCTTAGACGGTTATGGTAACTATGGTTTGGCTTTATCGAAACATGTCGTGTAAGGTGTCTAACACTGTGGAATAATACCCCCATGCCATTTCTGGACATGAGAATATTATTCCCCCCTTCTAGAGGGAAAGACATGTTAAAATCATACTTCAACTGTTGGCCTCTGACCAAAGCCTCAGCATCACAAAATGGATGCTGCTGCCACGACACAAGTCTGACCTCCTGCAGCTGGGAGTGATCCCAGCCAGGGAGGCCTGGACAATAGGTTTCCTGCTTGGGGAGGTGCTAGCACCTCCCCAGACAGCCTTTAGTGTATTGGGGCAGGGTGGGCTGAAAGGAATGAGACATGCCTGGGGCACACAAGGTGTTCCTTGCATAGTCCAGTTCAAACCGGCGCTGGGGCACCCCAGCCCCAGCTCTGGCGCAAAACTGGACAAAGGGAAGTGGGTGTAACCACCCCCTCCCAGGTCCCACCCATAAGGCGTGACCTAGCAGGTATCCCAGCCCCCCAGATTAGTATAAGAGTGGGAGTTGGGCCTCAAGACTTTAGATTATCCTGAACCTGCAAAACTGAACAGAAACTCTGGACCTTCGACATTCGACGAAAGAAGAAGACTGAAGAATCTCCCTTGTAGCCAAGGAGTGGCTACCCTGTGCAAACAGGCACCATCAAGAGACTACCCTTTGCTTTGCCCACGTTCTACGAGGAACCGACTGCAGAGCCCGACCAGAGCCTTGACTTCCAGACTTCTCCGACCCTGATCCACATCTACAGCAGAGCTGAGATCCGTGGAGGCGACGAGCGACGTGGGACCGGCTACCTGGAAAAAGTGGCTAGTAACTTAAAGCGCAGCTTCTGAAGTACCCTCGAAGTTGTGCACCGGGGATTGAGAAGCCCCAACCCCAAGCACCATCTGCACCGAAGATCAGCCCCCCACACTCCACGAGTCTTGCGTGGGGCCCTTCAGCATTTTCCTGCTTGCCGCGTCTGTCCGGTTGCTTGCCCGCTGGCTAGTGGCCTTTGTGACGACGCACCCTGAAATCTTCTGCGCTGGTTTGGCTCCTCCAGACTGGCTCCCGCTTCTCTGCAAAGAAGAAGCACCCCAGACCTTCCTGGTCTGCACCAGAAGCAAGTCCTCCGTTCTTCGTGGGTTCCGCTTGCCAAGGCTTGGTGAGTCCTAGTCCAACTTCGACGCCGCCGACAGCAAGAGCCTTCGTGGGACAGCTCGCCTCCTGGTCCTGGTCGTCCTCAACGCTTCCTGGTCCTCCTGGCTGCAGCGACAAGCTTCACCTTCACCTGCAATCTTCACGACATCGCCTGGTTCCTTCCTGGTTCCACGTGGTCACTGGCTAGTGACCTTGACTCTGTCCCTTCTGCTTGCAGGTTTCCTCTCTTCTTGATCCCAGCCTTGGGATCCACCGGACACTCTTCACTGACTGCCTGTCAGCATCTTTCTTCAGGCATCCATAGGAGTCGACGACGAAAACGACGCATCTTCACCCCTATGCACCCGCAGCCTGTGGGCTAGGTAACTTGGGTACTCCGGTGCTCATCAGGATAGTGACTATCCTAGTGTCTAGTTTTCAAGTCTCAACTTCCTAGCTACTCCGGAAGTGTCCTAAATCTACCGTTTTCTAAACTGTACTATTGCTATTGACTTTTACGCATTACGCGTGAGTGTTTCCACTCTGCACACGAATCCCGTGGGCCTCCCACTTCCTAACTAACGCTAGTGTAGTGTAGCCCCAGCGATTCCCTAGGCCTAGGCCTATTCTATTTCCGTGACAGTGGTTCTTATACCACTTACTTAGTATATGGTTTGCGTGGCCCCTAGGGCCTAACTGTATTACTTACCTGTGTGACTTAATGTATGCTTAAATAAGACTGTGTTGTACTTACCTCTAATCTCATAAAGAGTGCTGAGGGTTTGACTAGAATAAATACACTTTATTTTATATATATATCTGTTGTGGTGTCCTTTCATTTGGTATTCAAGGGATTATATATGGTATCACAGCTGGCTTCACATGCCATTCAGAGTTTAGCCTAAGACTGCTCTTGTCCATGCTACCACTAGGATAGCTGGTCTATAAGGTTGACTTTACAACCAATCACCATAAGGGTATTTGGACTGATATAAGGTGTACACTAGAACTAGTGACATCATACATCAGGCCAACTTCTCACATTGGTGAGCAGCGGTTGGGATCTGAGCTTGCTGTTGTAATACCATTGTAATCTTGAGATACTAAATTGAAAGATCACACAGATATTGTCTAGGTACATATAACATAGATTATAATACTTAAGTCCTACTGGACTTTGTAGTGGTAGGTTGAAGGGAGTAACACACCCTGACTACAACTACTAGAGAGGTTTAGTAGATACAACTAGTGTAGGTAGGTGCACACACCACACCCTCACTAGATCATGTCTCTGAGAGGAGATCAAGTAGATGCTCCCTCAGGAGGATCAGGTCTGCAAAAGACCCCCTCTAGATATGATACCTTAACATTCCAGGAGATGAGACACTTGTGTACCTCCAGAGGAATAAAACAGGGTGCAAACCCTACCCTCCTTCAGTTAAGACAACTCCTAGAGGAGTATGACATTCTTAGGGCATCTCAGGCAGGTACCCTAGGTACAGAGGAGGGTCTACCCACCACAGAGGAGTCAGAGGAGACTTCAGATGAAGAGGTAGACAGCCAGGGCCAAGTAGGAAGACTTAGCCAGGCTAACCTAAGCTTACATGGGAGTTTGCATGGGGTCCCCCCTTACAGACCCCCAAGTAGGCTTACACAGAGAAGCAGGAGGGACAGATCCCCTTCAAGGGAATCCATCCACTCCCATGTCTCTAACATCTCTAATGCTTCCTCTCACAGGGGAATGACTTCCCCTGAGAGAAAGGAGCATGAAGCCAGAATGAGGGAAGCTAATCTGAGGATTCAGAGGGAAGAACTTGCCCTTGCCAAAGAGAAGCTTGCTCTGGCTAGAGAACAAAAGTTGAGTGGGTCAGAACCCACTGGTGGCAGCAATATCCCTAAGGATAGAGACAGGCACTATGATAATAGAAACCTGAGCAAGATTGTCCCTCCCTACAAGTGTGGGGATGACATCCACAAATGGATAACTGCTTTGGAGAGAGCTTGCAAAGTACAGCAGGTACCCCAAAGTCAGTGGGCAGCTATCTTGTGGCTCTCCTTCTCTGAGAAAGGCAGAGACAAGCTCCTCACAGTTAGTGATGAGGATGCAGATAATTACACTGTCCTGAAGAGTGCTCTGATTGATGGGTTTGGCCTAACCACTGAACAATACAGGTTGTTGTTCAGGGATACCCAGAAGACACAGACTCAGGACTGGACTGACTTTGTAGATTGTGCCACTAAGGCTCTGGAAGGCTGGCTAATGGGAAGTAAGGTTAAGGACTATACAGGATTGTATAATTTGATCATGAGAGAGCAAATACTTAACAACTGTCAAAACCAGCTATTGCATCAACACCTGATTGATTCTGATCTGACTTCTCCCCAAGAATTGGGAAAGAAGGCAGATAGATGGGTCAGGACTAGAGTTAAGCAGAAAAACCAGAACCAGGGCGGTGATCAGAAAAAGGCAGACCAGAAGGGTAATGAGCAGAAACAAAAAGACCAGAAGTCTTCACCAGGCCCCCAAAAGGCTCAGGGGGAGGGTGGTCCCAAAAAGGATAAAAAGAAAGATGGCCAAAAGAAACCATGGTGCAACTATTGTAAGTCCAACTCACATTGGTTTAGTGAGTGCACCAAAAAGGATAAGCCCCCAGCCACCATTGCCCCTAAGGCAACTGTACCCCCTAGTTCAGTTGTAAGTGGTGGTCCCCAGCAAAAGGGTGTAGTAGGGTTAACCCTGGGAACTGAGGAGGATTCTGGCCTAGTCAGAGTACCTACTCAGGCTGTTCTGATCTGTGATGGGGACTTAGCTTTGTCCTCTACTGTAGGCCCCAGTAACCTGGGCAAGTACAGACAGACACCTTTTATCAACCAAAGAATGGCTCAGGCCTACAGGGACACTGGAGCTAGTGTCACAATGGTGGCACCTGCTTTTGTGGACCCTGGACAGATCATACTAGGTGAGAATTACCTAGTGACCAACGCTAGCAATGCCACTACCTCCCATAGTGTGGCTATTGTTAACTTCTCCTGGGGAGGGGTAACTGGCCTCAAGAAAGTTGTTGTTAGTTCAGACCTTCCTGTAGAGTGTTTACTGGGCAATGATCTTGAAACTTCAGTTTGGTCTGAAGTGGAGTATAGGACCCATGCAGAAATGCTGGGGATAGATGCACATGTCCTTGCTGTGACCAGGTCACAGGCCAAAAAGTGCACCACTGAACAAGTGCTGGATCCTGAAACTATGGACCAGTCACAACCCAAGAGAAAGAGCAGTAGGGTTAAGGCTGTGCCTTCCCCCCTGCCTCAGGTGGTGGATCAGCCCTCCCAGGAGGATGATTCTGAGAGCCCTGAAGGAACTGTCCTAGAAGAACTTGAACCTGATCAGGTTGAGTTTCTTGGGACAGGGGGACCTTCAAGGGCAGATCTGAGGCAGGCTCAATTAGACTGCCCCTCTCTTGAACCCCTCAGACAGCTGGCTGCTGCTGAGGCTGCAGGGAATGCTCAAGGTACCCATAGAGTGTATTGGGATGAAGGGCTACTGTATTCAGAGGCTAGAGACCCCAAGCCTGGTGCATCCAGGAGGTTGGTCATACCACTGAAGTTCAGAGGCTTCCTACTCACCTTGGCCCATGATATTCCCCTTGCAGGACATCTAGGCCAGAACAAGACTTGGGACAGGCTTGTCCCTCACTTTCACTGGCCCCATATGTCAGAAGATACTAAGGAGTTTTGTCGCTCCTGTGTCACCTGCCAAGCCAGTGGCAAATCAGGTGGCACCACAAAGGCCCCCCTCATACCACTACCTGTGGTGGGGGTCCCCTTTGAAAGAGTGGGCATAGATATTGTAGGACCAATGGACCCACAAACAGCATCTGGGCACAGATTCATACTGGTGATAGTGGACCATGCCACCAGGTACCCAGAAGCAATTCCCCTGAGGACCACAACAGCTCCTGTTGTGGCAAGGGCCCTGCTTGGAGTATTCTCCAGAGTGGGCTTTCCAAAGGAGGTCATTTCTGACAGAGGTACCAACTTCATGTCAGGATACTTGACTGCAATGTGGAAGGAGTGTGGTGTTAACTACAAGTTCACCACACCCTATCACCCACAGTGCAATGGGCTTGTTGAGAGATTCAACAAGACCCTAAAGGGAATGATAAAAGGATTACCAGACAAGCTTAGGCGAAGATGGGACATCCTTTTACCCTGCCTTCTGTTTGCTTACAGAGAGGTCCCACAAAAGGGGGTTGGCTACAGCCCTTTTGAGCTTTTGTTTGGGCATCCTGTAAGAGGACCCCTGTGTTTGGTGAAGGAAGGATGGGAGAGACCTCTCAGACAACCCAAACTAGACACAGTGGATTATGTACTTGGTCTCCGCTCCAGGATGGCAGAGTATATGAAGAAGGCTTCTAAAAACCTTGAGGCAAGCCAAGAACTCCAAAAAGCTTGGCATGACCAAAAGGCTGTACTGACTGTTTACCAGCCAGGACGGAAAGTGTGGGTGTTGGAGCCAGTGGCCCCAGCAGCACTCCAAGACAAATGGTCTGGACCCCACACTATTGTTGAGAAAAAGGGAGAAGTCACCTACTTGGTGGACCTTGGGACTCCCAGAAGCCCCCACAGGGTGCTTCATGTCAACAGATTGAAGGCATATGTTGACAGGGCAGACATGGGGCTACTCATGGCTACAGATGAGGGGCAGGAGGAAGAGAGTGACCCTCTCCCAGACCTGTTGACTCAGAACCCTGATGATGGCTCAGTTGATGGTGTGGTCTTTTCTGACAGCCTCACTGTCCATCAGCATTAGGACTGCAGACAGGTTCTGCAATCCTACAGACATATGTTCTCTCTGACCCCAAGTCAGACAAACTGGTGCACCCATGAGGTGGACACTGGTGACAGTCTGCCTGTGAAGAGTAAAATCTACAGGCAACCTGACCATGTCAGGGACTGCATAAAAGTTGAGGTACAAAAGATGTTGGAGCTGGGAGTCATTGAACCTTCAGAGAGCCCTTGGGCTAGTCCTGTAGTTCTTGTGCCAAAACCTCACACCCAAGATGGTAAGAGAGAGATGAGGTTTTGCGTGGATTACAGAGGTCTCAATGCTGTCACTAGGACAGATGCCCACCCAATACCTAGGGCAGATGAGCTCATTGACAGACTGGCAGCTGCTAAGTTTTTGAGCACATTTTACCTAACAGCAGGCTACTGGCAAATCAGACTAGCTGAGAGTGCAAAGGCCAAAACTGCTTTCTCGACCCCAGGAGGACATTATCAATTTGTGGTAATGCCCTTTGGTTTGAAGAATGCACCTGCCACTTTCCAAAGGTTGGTGAATCAAGTCCTTACTGGGTTGGATGATTATTGTGCAGCTTATCTTGATGATATTGCTGTCTTTAGCTCCACCTGGGAGGATCACCTGGTCCACCTGAGGAATGTTCTAGAGGCCCTGCAAAAGGCAGGCCTCACTATCAAGGCCACTAAGTGCCAGATAGGGCAGAGCAAGGTTGTATACCTGGGCCACCTAGTTGGTGGGGGTCAGGTTCAACCACTGGAGAGCAAGATCCAGACCATAAAGGACTGGGCTCCTCCAACTACCCAGACTCAGGTCAGAGCTTTCGTGTAATCACCCCTTGCTTAGGTGTAGTATTCCTATACCTAACTTACATATAGACACATGTGTACCTATCAGTCACTCCTATGGCAGGCCTTGACAATCCTGGAGGCAGAGTGCTTGGTAACATGTGAGATGGTGCTCTAGCATGAGCTGAGCCTGTCTGCAGCTTTCGGAACCTTGTCCTTATAGCTGTTCTATGATATAGCCTACCATATACTCTTAAAGTGCCTTATAATCTTAGACGGTTATGGTAACTATGGTTTGGCTTTATCGAAACATGTTGTGTAAGGTGTCTAACACTGTGGAATAATACCCCCATGCCATTTCTGGACATGAGAATATTATTCCCCCCTTCTAGAGGGAAAGACATGTTAAAATCATACTTCAACTGTTGGCCTCTGACCAAAGCCTCAGCATCACAAAATGGATGCTGCTGCCACGGCACAAGTCTGACCTCCTGCAGCTGGGAGTGATCCCAGCCAGGGAGGCCTGGACAATAGGTTTCCTGCTTGGGGAGGTGCTAGCACCTCCCCAGACAGCCTTTAGTGTATTGGGGCAGGGTGGGCTGAAAGGAATGAGACATGCCTGGGGCACACAAGGTGTTCCTTGCATAGTCCAGTTCAAACCGGCGCTGGGGCACTCCAGCCCCAGCTCTGGCGCGAAACTGGACAAAGGGAAGTGGGTGTAACCACCCCCTCCCAGGTCCCACCCATAAGGCGTGACCTAGCAGGTATCCCAGCCCCCCAGATTAGTATAAGAGTGGGAGTTGGGCCTCAAGACTTTAGATTATCCTGAACCTGCAAAACTGAACAGAAACTCTGGACCTTCGACATTCGACGAAAGAAGAAGACTGAAGAATCTCCCTTGTAGCCAAGGAGTGGCTACCCTGTGCAAACAGGCACCATCAAGAGACTACCCTTTGCTTTGCCCACGTTCTACGAGGAACCGACTGCAGAGCCCAACCAGAGCCTTGACTTCCAGACTTCTCCGACCCTGATCCACATCTACAGCAGAGCTGAGATCCGTGGAGGCGACGAGCGACGTGGGACCGGCTACCTGGAAAAAGTGGCTAGTAACTTAAAGCGCAGCTTCTGAGGTACCCTCGAAGTTGTGCACCGGGGATTGAGAAGCCCCAACCCCAAGCACCATCTGCACCGAAGATCAGCCCCCCACACTCCACGAGTCCTGCGTGGGGCCCTTCAGCATTTTCCTGCTTGCCGCGTCTGTCCGGTTGCTTGCCCGCTGGCTAGTGGCCTTTGTGACGACGCACCCTGAAATCTTCTGCGCTGGTTTGGCTCCTCCAGACTGGCTCCCGCTTCTCTGCAAAGAAGAAGCACCCCAGACCTTCCTGGTCTGCACCAGAAGCAAGTCCTCCGTTCTTCGTGGGTTCCGCTTGCCAAGGCTTGGTGAGTCCTAGTCCAACTTCGACGCCGCCGACAGCAAGAGCCTTCGTGGGACAGCTCGCCTCCTGGTCCTGGTCGTCCTCGACGCTTCCTGGTCCTCCTGGCTGCAGCGACAAGCTTCACCTTCACCTGCAATCTTCACGACATCGCCTGGTTCCTTCCTGGTTCCACGTGGTCACTGGCTAGTGACCTTGACTCTGTCCCTTCTGCTTGCAGGTTTCTTCTCTTCTTGATCCCAGCCTTGGGATCCACCAGACACTCTTCACTGACTGCCTGTCAGCATCTTTCTTCAGGCATCCATAGGAGTCGACGACGAAAACGACGCATCTTCACCCCTATGCACCCGCAGCCTGTGGGCTAGGTAACTTGGGTACTCCGGTGCTCATCAGGATAGTGACTATCCTAGTGTCTAGTTTTCAAGTCTCAACTTCCTAGCTACTCCGGAAGTGTCCTAAATCTACCGTTTTCTAAACTGTACTATTGCTATTGACTTTTACGCATTACGCGTGAGTGTTTCCACTCTGCACACGAATCCCGTGGGCCTCCCACTTCCTAACTAACGCTAGTGTAGTGTAGCCCCAGCGATTCCCTAGGCCTAGGCCTATTCTATTTCCGTGACAGTGGTTCTTATACCACTTACTTAGTATATGGTTTGCGTGGCCCCTAGGGCCTAACTGTATTACTTACCTGTGTGACTTAATGTATGCTTAAATAAGACTGTGTTGTACTTACCTCTAATCTCATAAAGAGTGCTGAGGGTTTGACTAGAATAAATACACTTTATTTTATATATATATCTGTTGTGGTGTCCTTTCATTTGGTATTCAAGGGATTATATATGGTATCACAGCTGGCTTCACATGCCATTCAGAGTTTAGCCTAAGACTGCTCTTGTCCATGCTACCACTAGGATAGCTGTTCTATAAGGTTGACTTTACAACCAATCACCATAAGGGTATTTGGACTGATATAAGGTGTAAACTAGAACTAGTGACATCATACATCAGGCCAACTTCTCACAGCCATTATACAAGTACATTGCAGCATCCTGCTCCTTGCCTGTTGCTAAATGTGTGCTGAATGAGGGTAAAATGAGATCTACTAGGTATTACATTATGAAAGAACATCTAAAGGTCACCTGTGCCCTTAAGAGGGCTAGATACTTCCAAACTCAGCATGCACTGCATTTGCCTCTCAGATTATGTTCCTTCTAATGGATGTTTATGGATAAAATCATAATAATGCATTTAAATATTCGGCCATATGTCTGAGAAAAGGTGGGTGCGTTGTTTATGACTTTAACAAAGATCACTACGTTGCAGAACCAGGGCTACAAATAAAACGTCTTCTAAATTGGAGGACCTTCATTGATAGTCATAAAGGTTAAAATAGAGTAGAAAGCATATCCCCGAAAAGGTGGCTCTCAGCCAGTAAGGATAAACACAAGACATTTTATAACAAGTTCATATTGGATCTAGGAAAATACAATTATTCATAGCTGCTTGATTGAGTCAGTTCTCGAGTCAGAATCAAGACAATAGTGCTCCGCAAACATGAGTTGACTTCCATGCGGCCTCTTTTTTTTTTTTTTTTTAGTCCTCATTTGTGCAATAAAAACAGGAAGAAAGAGAGCAGGGGGGTTTCACCCTCACCTCCGACCAGTGAGTTTAGTCACATACGAGTCCCCATTCTTCCTATTCCCTAGGGTCTGATCGGGAGAAAAGGTCTGGGGTTACCAGTCCTGATCCCCGAAACCCGGGAGTTATTGAGAGTTGCTTAATCATCAGACTTCTGAACCAGTTTTAAGAAAATTAAAACATCAGTGTGAAGGTTCGGGCAACGACAGAACATATGCAGGTCATCAGCTTCTTCTTCCCCACACTTAGGACAACTCTTGACCAACTGCTTATTCATCCTTGTTAACCTTTTTGATGACCAATATGCCCTGTGTAGCGTGAATAAATGGCTTCTCCTGAGTGAGGCAGCACAAACAACATACCACAAAGTAGACCTTGATACTTGCCAGAGATTTTGTATATCCCCCGGCGGAAGGTCCTTTCTCCAAATCTCAATAGGAAGAGTAAACTCCTCTTCTTCCACAAGTACAAACGCCCAATACCAGTCCGATACCTCTTTTTTCTGTGGAGAGCTTCTTAAAAATGTATCTTCCAGTTCACTGCTACCCGCTGCTTCCTTCTCCAGCGATTTTACCCAGCTGGTCAACTGATAGTATTTAAATCTGGAGATGCCCCTATTCGTCATTGATGACAATTGTTCCAAGTCTATTAAGATCTTCCCGTCGAGTAGCTGGCCCCATCTCGTTATTCCTGCTTCTACTAATGAACCTGAAAGACTGTCCTTCAAACATTCAGGGGTCCCTGGGGATGCCCATAATGGTGCATGACTGCTGTAGTACGGAATTCCTACAGCTCTCCTGACTTGACACCAGAGTTTACATGCTGCTAGAAGTATCTTCAATTATAATTTTTTGAAGAATTTCAGATCCCCGAATTTATACAGAAAACAGTCACCTTCTAGCTGGGTAAGAGCTTGTAGGTACGGTGGGTACTTTTAGTGTTCTCGGAGTAGGAATCTTATCGCTTTAAACAAAAATGCTCTTCAATATTGGGACACATCTGGGCTAGCGATTTCTCTCTGTAGTTTCCCCCTGCGGAGTTTCCTCCACGCAATTCTGGTTGCCTTAGAAGTCCAAATAAAGGTGCTCAAAATTCCCTGCAATTTGTGAAACAAAACTTTGTTAAATTCTAAGGGTATTGAGGCAAACAAAACAGTACATTTTGGGAATATCGCCATCTTCAAAATATTGGATCTTCCCAAAAAGGAGAGTGGGAGCCCTGCCCAAGATTTTAATAATTTCTTAGACTCATTTGCTACCCTCTCAAAGTTCACCTGTGCAGTGTCTTCTAAAGTCTTTGTCACCGTAATACCCAAGTACCTTATCGATTCCTTTACCAGGGGATTGTTACTCTGGGAGTTCCACTCCATCACATTGTTTTTTTGCCAATGTATCTGGTAGCCTGAAACTACCCGAACTTGTCTAAAAGGCCTGAGATATTTGGAAGTGAGAGTGACAGATTTTTTGTGAATATCATCAAATCATCTGCATACAAAGCTACCCTCTTCTCCCAACCCTGAAACTCAAATGGCAAGATCTGTTTACTAGCCCTGATTTTAATGTCCAGAAGTTCAATGTAGAGATCGAAAAGATGAGGGGAAAGAGGGCAGCCCTGCCTTGTACCTGTTGAGATGGCTATCCTTTGAGTGAGGTTTCCATTTACCAATATCCTGGTGGATGGACTATTATAGATCACTTTTAAAACCCTACCAAATGCCTCTCCCAGCCCATATATCTCTATAACTCGGTGTAGAAAGGGCCAGCTCACGCTGTCAAAAGCCTTCGCTGCATCGAAGGTAATTATTGACAAAGGGAGCCCCCCCCCCTGAGTTGCTATGTCTATTGCCCCCAGTAGCTCTTGTGTTAGCTCGAGAATCTGCCTACCCTTAATAAATCCTTTCTGGTGTATCAATTTATCCAATACCCCTCCTAATCTCCCAGCCAAAATCTGCGTGAAGATCTTATAATCATTGTTCAACAATGAAATGGGTCTGTAAGATTCACAGCACTTCGGGTCCTTCCCTGCTTTTTGCAGGAGGCAAATAGTTGCTTCCTCCCAAGACTCCGGGATAACAGACCCTTCAAGAAAGACCGAATTAAATAGGTTTGTTAAAAAAGGGGCAATCTCCTTTTTAAGGGACAGGTAGATCTTGTTTGGAAGGGCATCCGGTCCTGCCGCCTTCCCCCTATTTAATCTCTCTATTGCTCCTGCTACCTCCTCGATCATTATTTCAGAGTTCAGCAACCCCCTTTGCTCTTCTGACAAGGATAGCAATTGCAGATCTTCAAGATATCCCACAACTTGCTCCTGCGTAGCTCCAACATCTTCTGTATAGAGGGTTTGGAAGAACTTTACAAAAGCTCCCTCTATCTCACTATCCTCACAACTAAGTAAGCTCTTCTTTACTATCCTGATAGCTGGTATCCTATTCTGGTTCTGTTCTGTTTTTAATTTCCAAGCCAAGAGTTTGATGCATTCCTCCCCATATTCATGGTGCACAAACTTACTCGTCTCCCACTTTCTCCTGACTATTTCCTCCAGAATACAGGACAACTCTTCCTTCTTCTCTCTTATTTCCACCTCCACCAAACTAACGTCTTTATTGCCTTGACCTTGATCTTCCAATTCGTACCATCTCCTCCAGCTGTTCCAATCTACTTTCTATGGAGCCTATTTTACCCTTAACAGCCTTATTTTTTTTTTTTTTTAACAATATTTTTTATTTCTTTTTTAAACCAAAACCAATCGTAATCCACTTGTTTAATGTTTACAACACATCTTAAAACGTATGCGTTTCTTTTTATACAGTAACAGCCTTATTTTTAAATGCAGCAATACCAACCAACCTCTCTCTGACAACTGCCTTATAGACATCCCAGGTAACCTGAGCGGAGGTATTCGTATTGTTTATGAAGAAATAATCTTTGGTTATCTCCTTCAGTTTTGTCACCACTTGTGGGTCTAACAATAAGGTTCTATCCAGGGTCCACCTTGGGGGGGGGGACCCCTCTCACCCACGTTCAAATTCAAACCAACTGCTGAGTGGTCTGACAGGTGGGCTGGTAGATGTCCCACTGTTCTAAACTTCATAGCCTCCCGTCTCACAACTAGGAAATAATCGATCCTGGAGGCATGACCATATTTCCTATTCTGAAAAGTAAATCTTTGTTCTCCCACCCCTTTCTCCCTCCATACATCCAGCAACCCAAAATCTTGCATGCAACTTTTCAGACTTGCCCTAATTTGGGGTAGAATTGATTCTAAGGAAGTGGGTCACCTATCTTTCTTGTGGTCCAATAATAGATTGAAATCACCACCCAAAATTATGGGAACTGAAAACTCCACTAGCTGGTAATACAAAGATTGTAAAGGTGAGGGATCATCAGAGTTAGGACCATAATAACCTGCGATGATGTACGTTTTCCCCATAATCTTAACTTTTGCCACCACCCATTACCCTTAGGGTCCAAGTGGGCCTCCAATATTACTGCTTTGGCTGTTTAGCGACCCCCTTAACACAACAATTCTGGCTCGTACATATTGAGGGGTCCACCCATTTTACCTTCTTTATGACCTCCTCCCATTCAGACTTCAATAGATGAGTCTCCTGTAGAATAATGATCTCACTCTCTGCCACTCTCAGATATTCCAGTATCCTCTGCCTCCTTCTCCTGACCCTCAACCCATTTACGTTCCATGACATAATGCTAATTGACATTGTGTTTAGGGTTGTAGATACAATAGTTATTCGACTTCCCCCCTTACCAGAAATCTCTTTTAATTCACGAATTCGGACATATTTTTTCTTTTTTTTCCCTATATGCTCCCATCACCCATGTGAAAATTTGTGTGTCAACAAAGTTGTGCACCCCCCCCCCCTCCAACCCCCAAAGAGAACCCTCCCTTCCTTCTCTGGGCAAAACATATTCGCCCATCGAGGTCCTGCCCGCTCTGGCCACTATCTTATACTGTTTGTTTTGCTTTTATCTGTTTTATGAATGACTCCACATCTATGGGGTCCCTAAATTGTGCATCTGATTTTGCCACATTATCCTTAAGGGTGCAGGGAAACACATTTGTGCTGTTGCCCCCAATGATTTTAACTATTGGATAGAAATGCCTAGTTCCCATTGGCGATCTTGGGTGGCCCAGGAGATATCCGAAAGAATACTGAATGACCAATCCCCCTTTTTGTATATACCAGCCTTAAGCGCCTCATTTAAGATATTTTCTTTCAGGGAGTAGGACTGGAAATTAATTAGAATATTTCGTAGATTTTTTCTTATCCCTGTTTTCCTGAAAGGGTCCCTATCAATCCCCTGAATGTCTTGTTCCAAAGATGATGTTTCCAGGCCAGAGATCAACTCAATAAGTAGTTCCACTATGAAGCTCTTGACATATTCGCCTTCTTTCCCCTCCGGCATATTTAATAACGTCAGGTTGTTCCTCCGAGCATTGCTTTCTAAAGATTCCATCTTGTCCCTAAGATCATTCTCTCTCGCCCTTAGTATCTTAATCTCTCTCCGGTTCTCCTCAACTTCACTAACCAAATCGGTAAAAGAGGCCTCCACAACTGCCACGGTTCATGAAAGAATTCATTTTTTCCTCTAGGGCCTCGCATGACTCCTGAATCTTACCCTGATTCCTTTCAGAGGTGGCAAACTTCGTTCTCATCTCCGAAATCATCTCTTCCATCAATCTTTCCACCCCCAAGAGTGATAAAGTTTTATGGGGGTTCAGAAAATGCACCAATAATACCACTAGGATCGCTGATTTACTTACAGATGAGGCTGACAAAGGCAATTTAGCTTGAACCTTAAAAAAGGAACGCAGTGAG
This sequence comes from Triturus cristatus, assembly GCF_964204655.1. Classification (NCBI taxonomy): domain Eukaryota; kingdom Metazoa; phylum Chordata; class Amphibia; order Caudata; family Salamandridae; genus Triturus; species Triturus cristatus. The sequence continues at coordinate 1,204,291,291 of NC_140593.1, read as the reverse complement.
GGAGTAATTTTCAGTTTTGAGCCTGTGTCTCTTTCTCTGGATGACACCAACAGGGGAGGGCTAGGGAGTTTAGGGTGCTTCCCCCTCTGTTTCTGCGAGGTACAGACTAGAGCCGGTGCCGAGCTATTTGGGGTAGCAGTAGGGGGGGGGTGTGCTTAGGTTCCGAGTTCTCAAGCAGTAGTTTATCTCCTGCTTTGTATTAGAGTCTGACAAATTCCCCCTCTTCTCCTGAATTCTTCTATCCTCCTCCTCCTCCCTGCATGCATCCTCCTCAACATGCGCCGTAGTGATCTGGGACCTGATCTACACCCTCTCGCCCGACGTCGCCACTGCCATCCCTGATGGCTACAAGATCCAGAGAAAGGATCACCCCAACGCTCAGGAGGAGGACTCATCATCGTACACAAGACCCCCCTCCGACTCTCCATATCCAGCCCGAGTGACCCCCACTCCATCACAGAACACCTCCACTTCCAGATCCAGACCAGCCCCAGGACCACGCTACGCGGCACCCTCATCTACAGACCTTCCGGGACCTCGCACCCAGTCCGCTTCTTCCATCGCCGAGCTCGCCGCCCCCCACACCATCTCCTCCACGGACTACATTCTACTCGGTGACCTGAACTTCCACCTGAACAACTGCAACGACCGTGACTCCGCCACAATCCTTGACAACCTCGGCAACCTCGGACTGAAGCAGCTGGTCAACACGCCCACTCACAGAGCTGGACACACCCTCGACCCCGTTTTCGCAGGAGGGACTAACATCCGCTCCAGCCACACCACCCAGCCCCTCTGGACGGACCACCACTGCATCCACTTCACCTTCAACACCACCACCGCACCCAAGCCTGCCCCACGCCCTCCACGAAGGAACTGGCGCAAGATCCTGGAGGAACTCCTCAACACCACCCTCCTTCAAGAACCACCCCAACGCCACGACCAACACCAACTCCGCAGCCAAAGAATTTCACTGCTAGATCCCCAGCTGTGCCGACAAGCTCGCACCCCTGTGCCATCCCGCCAAACAACGACGCTGAAGGCCACCTGGTTCACCACAGAACTACAAGAAGCCACTCAGGAGCCCCAACGGACCCCTGCCCCCCGCACATATACCACAGGGCCGCCTCCATCACACCAGAGCTAGGACGTACCATCAACGCCTGCTTCAAATCCGGAATCTGCCCAGACGGCTGTTAGTGGGCGGAGGTTAAACCCTTCCTCAAGAAACCAACGGCCGACACAACGGACTTGAAAAACTACCGGCCCATCTCTCTCCTTCCCTTCACGGCCAAGGTCACCAAGAGACTCGTAAACGCCCAGCTAACCACCTTCCTCGAAGAAAACTCCATCCTAGACGCCTCCCAGTCTGGATTCCGCAGCAACCACAGCACCGAGACTGCCCTCCTCGCCGCCACTGACGGCATCCGCATACGACTCGACCAGGGACACACTGCGGCCCTCATCCTCCTAGACCTCTCCGCAGCCATTGACACCGTCTCACACCGCACACTCGCAGCCAGACTTCACGACGCGGGGATACAAGGGGCCGCGCTCGACTGGATCCAATCCTTTCTATCCGGCAGAACTCAGAGGATCAGACTCCCTTCCTTCCTCTCCAAACCCACTGACATCAACTGCGGAGTACCCCAAGGATCATCGCTCAGCCCCACGCTCTTCAACATCTACATGGTCCCCCTCGCCGCTATCGTCAGACAGCATGGGCTCAGCATTGTATCCTAAGCCGACAACACCCAGCTCATCCTCTAACTCACGAGGAATCCCGAAGACACCAGACTCTGTTTCCAGGAAGGAATGAAGAACGTGGAAGCCTGGATGAAAGACAGCTGTTTGAAACTCAACTCAGAGAAGACCGAGGTCCTCATCCTTGGACCCTGCACCTCCGCCTGGGAAAACACCTGGAGGACGTCCACCTTCAGGAATCCATCCACCCCTACAGACCACGCACAAAACCTCGGCATCATCCTCGACTCCTCCCACACAATGACCCGCTAGATCAACACCGTCGCTTCCACCAGTTTCAACTGCCTGAGCATCCTCCACAAGACCTTCAAATGGATCCCCCCTGATTGCAGAAGGACCGTCACCCACGTGCTCATAACTAGCAGACTGGACTACGGCAACGCCCTATATGCCGGAATCAACAGAACTCTTCTACACAAATTTCAAGCCATCCAGAACGCAGCAGGCAGACTCGTTCTCGGGACACCGTGTCACGAACACATGACCCAACACCTACGAAGACCTCCACTGGCTCCCCGTCGAGAAGAGGGTCACCTTCAAACTCCTCACCCAAGCCTATAAATCTCTCAACAACATCGGACCCAAATACCTCAACGTGAGAGTCTCCTTCCACGTACCCAAGAGGACATCCGCTCCGCCGACCTCGCCCTGGCAGAGGTCCCCCGTATCCGCAGAAACAGAGCAGGCGGGAGAGCATTCTGCTACATCACAGCAAAGATCTGGAACGAGCTCCCTGTGAACATCAGACGCTCCCCGACCCTGCCCACGTTCAAGAAGGGCCTCAAGACCCGGCTCTTCGACTGATCCGGAGTTGCTCCCTCCCCGCCACCAGCACCTTGAGACCCTCACGGGTGAGTAGCGCGCTTTATAAACCCCTGATTGATTGATTAATTCATCTGCAATATTAAGGGGTTGTGCACCTCTTCTGCCCCCCCGGGCACTTACTAAATTCATACACGCTTCTATCCCCACGGCTTGTCTCTCCCGAGGCACCGAGGACTCAGCATCACCCTCAGTTCCAGCTCGAGATTGCTGGTGGTGAATCAGTCCTGCTCCAGAGCAGCTGGTAGTGCCCCAGAAGCAAACCCTGCTTACAGCCTTCCTGCTGTGTTTCATACTAGCAGCTGCCTCCGCCCACAACAGGAAGCCTTCCGGGCTCCAACATACTGCAACACGCTGCCGCGTCTCCTGCCCTATCCTCATGAACGCTGCCGGGGACTGAATCCAGACGACCGGGTAAGCCTAATTATTTCCCCTTCCTCCTCCTTTTTGCCTTGGACCACAGAATTTCATTAAGTCATTCCGTGGAGTTACCTACTCTCCTCTGCTCACACTGCTGAAACCACCAGCCGGGCAGGGAGCTCCCGACTGGACCTGTTAGCCGGCCGCCATGTTCTCCGCACCTCCGACCCTTGCCCTCTCCCATGGGGCCTCTTTACAGATCTCAGAAAATTGAATATTTCACAAACATGCTTAAGTGGTTGCTTTACCTCTTGTAGAATGAGTTTTAGGTTTACCAGGAAGAGATATATTAACCAATTTGTAACACAAAGATAAAGAAGAGACAATCCATCTAGAGATAGATTGTTTTTCATGTAGATAGACCTATTCGTATCAGACCACATTTTGAATAATTGGTTAGACTCCATATCAGTTTGGTCCTATCCAAATAAAATCATAGAACTCTTCTGGCAGAATGTGGAGAACGTTCAGCCAAAGTAGTTGGATTACTGAAGAATACAGCAAGTGCTATTGGTCTATTGATATGGAAATCAGAAAATATTTTAAGAAGAGATGAATGGTGTATCCTCATGAGAGAGCTTGTAATTTGCTACTTCTTGCAATTAAAATAATGGCAAATAAAGCCATCTTTCAAGATATATGCTGCTGCAATCAAACCTTGTGTATGGGCTTGAATGGAGGGCCCATTAATTTAGAAATTACAAGATTTAACTCCAATGGAGGTGAAGGTTTCTTCTGAAATGGGAAACTTTCTTCAAGCAAGTGTGTACAGGAATTCTGAAAAAGGAAACGTGTGCTGCAGTCTTTCTGTATGCCATTATTGCGGCAAGATGTACTTTTATAGATATGAACTGCAAACTGGATTTGGTGATATGCAGAATGTTGGACCTGTCAGCCCTAGGGTGGTCTCCCCTTCTATTTTTGTATCGTGCCTCATTTTTTCCACCCTCATTTTTATGTTGGACTAGGTCTCCGGGCGCCTTTTTATTGCCAATCAGTGTTAAGGTGCAGGTGCTCCCTTCTCCCAAGATGGCTGCCACAGGCCCCTGCTACTGCAGAGTGGTCTTTCATAGTAGCACCCTAGCTGCCAGGAGCTGGCTGGAACCCCACAACAATGTTGCGACACCAGCCCGCCTTTTTGTCCCATAGGTAGAGTGGGGAAGCTCCTGGAATGTGCTGCAACCTTCTAGAAGGGAGGTGTGGTTTTTCTTTTGCCGCCTTGGTCAGAGGTCACCCGACCTAGGGCTACATAAGTGAGGGAGGGAACTTTTTGTGGTGAGTTGGCCAGTGGGGTGAAGCAGAGCTGGAAGAATCCACCAGGAGTGTAGGCAGTAGGGCCTAGCCAGGGACTTATGCCCCCCTGTGACGTGGAAGCCAGCGCGCTCACCGCCGCGGCCCGGAGGCCGGAAGAAGTGCCCTGCAGAGTCGCGAGGCCCGTGAGAAGCCCGGGGCCCCGCCGCTGCCGTCGCAGCTGTGTGAGAAGGTGCGCGAGGCCTGGGGCCGAGTTTCCCCATCGTCGCTGGAGCAGACGCCGTCTGACGCCGAGAACGAGGTAAGCCCGGAGGCTGGGATTGCCCCTTGTGCGCCCCCTACTGGTTGGGAACCGCACCGCACCCTCAGCCCAGGTCCCCTCTCCGTGGGAGTTCCCCCCTGCCATCGCGACGGAGAGAACCCGCCGAGGGATCCTCTCCTTATGCCCCCGTGACTGCTCTGAAGCGCGGTGCCCTACGAACTGCACCGGAGCCGAGAGACTCGCTCCTCCCGTCCCGGGCGCTCCCCGCTAAAAGCTTCGTGAGGCGCATTGACTGTCCTACCCCGTATTGAAGTGCTCAATGTCAATAATTACGAGTAGAGCTCTGTTATTCCTGTGCCGGATTGAAGTGCTCAATGTCAATAATTACGAGTAGCGCTCTGTTATTCCTGTGCCGGATTGAAGTGCTAAATGTCAGTAATTACGAGTAGCGCTCTGTTATTCATGTGCCATATAGAAGTGCTACATGGTAGTGATTACGAGTAGCGCTCTGTTATTCATGTGCCATATTGAAGTGCTACATGCTAGTGATTATGAGGAGCGCTCTGTTATTCATGTGCCATTTTGAAGTGCTACGTGTTAGTGATTACGAGTAGCGCTCTGTTATTCATGTTCCATATTGAAGTACTACGTGCTATTGATTACGAGTAGCGCGCTGTTATTCACGCTCATGTTGAAGTGCTACGTGCTATTGATTACGAGTAGCGCGCTGTTATTCATGTTCCATAATGAAATGCTAAATGACATCTATTACGAGTAGCTCTCTGTGCTAGATGCCCCGTTCTGAGGTCGTCACCAGGTAGCGCGCATAGCGCCATAATCACCCCCCTGAGGCGCTACAGGAAAGTGAAGCGCGCGTGTACCTCTAGGTGAAGGGTAGTTGTACCTCAGGCAGTACTGATATGTTATGAATGTCATTTATGGTATTACCAGCTTATGAAATGTACTGCTACCTCATGAACTGCATCTAACGTGATCTGCTTGGATAAACTTGAGTATTTACTTAACTCCTACCGTGTGGCGTCACTTATTGTGTGTGTTCCTTGTCCCATGTGAGGTGCGTGTTGTATGGTTGCTTTACACACAGACCTTTGGTGGCCCGACCGCTCGTGTCACGTTACCGCCCCATAGGGCCTGGAGACCCCAGAGATATTTGGGTCTCTGGCAACAGAGGTCGCAATATGGTGCCACTATATTTGTTTAGATAGAATATGCGTGGTATTGTCTGTCTGCACCAAAACCTGATCTACTGTCAGAGATGCCAGGAATGACTTAATAGCTAGGTGTACCACTCTCATGATGAGATATTTGGGTCTCTGGCAACAGAGGTCGCAATATGGTGCCACTATATTTGTTTAGATAGAATATGCGTGGTATTGTCTGTCTGCACCAAAACCTGATCTACTGTCAGAGATGCCAGGAATGACTTAATAGCTAGGTGTACTGCTCCCAGCTTCAAGAAACTGATGTGGCATGATGTTTTCTTTGGAGCCTATAGGCCCTGAACACACAGTTGGCCTAATTGAACACCAGCATAGAGACATCTGTCACAATTGTCTGGGAGGGTAGGTCTTAATGAAAAAGTTACTTGCCTTCTGTAACGCTTTATCTGGTAGAGACTCGATCTAACGACAGATTCCTTACCTTAGAATCATCCCCAGGCATCAGACATGACCCAGAATTTATTCAGGAGCAGGACTCTTGCACGCCAGTTGGTGGCATCGTTCAGCTCCACATGGCGTTGTCTGTGCCAGCAGTGCTGTGCGAGGTGCCAATATGGGTACCACTCCAGCGCACTGACGTCAGGTTCTTTTCAAAACGTTCCACGCCAGAAGACTGGAGCCACGGAGAATACTGTCCACTGATGTGGAAAACTAGGGCTGTGAAAGGGGAAAACCCATGTCTTTAGAAATCTGATCGCAGAGTGGAGAGGATGGGTGGGTTGGTAAGGAATCTGCGGCTAGACAGAGTCTCTACCAGATAAGGCATTACCAAAGATAAGTAACTTGTCCATCCGATAGAGACTTCTAGCTTCAGATTCCTTATCTCAGAATACATACCCAAGCAAAACCTCCTTGGGGTTGGGTCTGCAAAACCATTTCACACTATGAATTCCTGCAGTACCGAACAAGCAAAGTGCCTGCCCCGACGGACTTGACTGTCCAGGCAGTATGCTTGGTGAACGTGTGCAGAGGCCCATGTTGCTGCCTAGCAGATGTCCAAGACTAGATCGCAGTGGTCACAGCCTTAGCTCTGGTGGAATGAGCAAGCAAACCCTCAGGGGGTTGCTTCTTGGCCAGTGCGTTGCAGATTTAAATGTAGAGCACGATCTATATGGGAGATGGCCTGTTTCTGCACAGCTGTCCCCTTCTTCACTCCGACATATCCCACGAAGATGTGGTCATCTACCCGTAACTCTTTTGTGTGGTCCAGGTAGAACGACAACACTCTTTTTGGGCCCAGTAAGAGTCACTCCTCTTCCTTAGATGGATAAGGCGGAGCGTAAAAGGTACGTTGGGTAATGGAATGGCCTACATGAAAGGGAATGAAAATGTTTGGCAGGAAGGAAGCTCTACTGTGAAGAACCAGCTTCTCTGGGAAGATGTTTAGGTACATAGGTTTAGATGACAAATCCTGCAGCTTACTGACCCTCCAGGCAGATGTTATTGCCGCTTGCAAGGCAGTCTTAGCTGTAAGGAGCCTGAAAGGACAGTTGTGCAGTGGCTCAAAAGTGAGCACACATCAGAAAGGTGAGTACTAGATTGAGGGCTCACTGAGGAATGATGAAGGTGGAAATATATGTTGGAGACCTTTCAAAAATCTAGTTACAACAGGGGATTTGAAAAGAGATGGCTGATCTGGCAAGAGCAGAAAGGCTGAGATAGCAGAAAGATAACCCTTTAAGGTGGCCAAAGCAGAACCCTGCTGGGTAAGAGAATGAATAAATAGAAGGACCTGAGAAAGGGGAGCAGGAAGGGGCTCAACTTGCCTGGGAGCCATCTTGACAATCTATAAATCCCTTGTGCTAAACACCCTGGACCCCCTGGGGCCTCTCCGGGAGCGGTGGGAAGGACACGTGGGACCTTTAGATAAAAGCAATTGCGGAACGCGAAAATGGCACAGAGAGAGAGTTGGTCATCTTCTCGCACCTTCTTATAGCACTAAAATACCTATACATGGCCTACACTACCCCCGGCACCTTGCAGCAATGGAGATGCGCACAAAGGCCTCTTGTCCCATATGCGTAGATGGAGATTGTGGTTTCTTCCAATTGGTTCAAGAATACCCCATCATTGCACGGTACTGTGCAAAATATTTTTCTACACTGTCTAACATAATTTGACACCCGATTGACTGCTTCCCAGGTATTCCCTAATAGGGATCCTGGATGGTGTGGATAGTTTCAGGGGCGAACGCATATTGGTAGAGATAGGGGTAACCATGGAGGCCTTGTCTGCTTTCTACTCGGCCATCATCACTTGTAATTTGCCACGCAGTTAGATCTCCTCACAATCCTTTATTGTCCTTTTGAAAACATTAAGACAAAACTCACATTCTGTGGTAGAATGACAGGTTGGGAGGCAGACTACACAGACCTGATGGGAGACTGACACTGCCTTTTCCTGCCACATGAAGGGCACTAGACATAGTGTAGATATTGTGACAAAAGAACGTCATTGGAAAAGCCTAAAATGCTTTAAATTCCTTCAAAATGATGGTATGCATTCACTGAAGTTGTAAAAACGTATGTTCTTTGAGAAAAAGCGGTAGAGATTGGGCAATAACAACAACCACAGTTTTCCTAGGTCCCACTTTCACAAACATGAAAAAAGAACTGACTCTGAGTGACAACTACCAGTCCGGTGCATTGGATTGGAACCATGTAGACCTATATTTTCCCTTACTAACAATGATGTATTTGACAAAGAGGTTGACAAGACTGTCAGAGATGAAATAGTCGAAAAGGTTGTGAACAAGGTTTTTGTGGTTGAAGTGAGTGAATGAGGGACATTTGTCGACCATGGGGTGGGCGATGAGCAAGGCTGAGATGATGACGTCAGCAAGACTTGCGTCACTGACCAAGCAGCATTGGTAGAGGGCTAGCAAGGTCTCTTTTGTCTTGTACTGTAATGTCTTTTTGGGAATTTTCTCTCAAAAAAGGGTACTTTTTAACTCTGTGGGACTCAAGGAGACACAGTATATCCGGGGTGTTTGTCGATTTCAGCATTCTTCTTTCCACAAGTGACACTTCATATCTACCAAAGGAATTTAACAAAAAAGATTGAAAATAAGAAAACAAATAAGAAATTTCTGTCCAGAAAAGGCTCTGAAATCACTCCTGTTTGTAAATATGTCAAATAAAGCTGAAAAGTTGGTAATATGGAAATAAAGTATTTTCAGAAAAGCAAAACATGATTAATAGAAATATATTTTGAAGTGCTTCCTTAATATGCAGAGCAGACAAACACACGCCTTTCAAGAGACTTTCAATGCAGGCTATGGAGGGAAGCATAAAGTCATTTTATTGAGGTAGTGTTCGCCACTAGCTACCCCAATGGAGCCCATAACCCTACACAGTAAGGACTGTCTTCCGGGTGCAGTAGATCTGTTATCCTTTTTCCATCATTGGCTCAGCATTTTAGAGCCCAGTCGTTGCCCATCAGGTCCGCAGGCTCCGCCAGTGGAAGAGTGGAACTCCTGCATTCGCGAAATGTAATACAGGTGAATCATCGCCCCCATCACGACCAGCACATGGAAGATCTGGTGGGAATGGAACTTGAAAGGAAAACAATAAGATGCCAAGAGACAGTGAGGAAGTGAGAGAGAGTGAGAGAGAGAGAGAGAGAGAGAGAGAGAGATAATGAAAGTGAGAGAGCATCAAACAGCACAAGTGAATACATTTCAACCAGACATGACGCAGCAAGTTTGGATTCAATAGTTTAAGAGCAGTATTGTTAAAATGGGTGCTCTAGGTCAGGAATGGCAGAGTTGTAGGGTGTATTTGTACTAAAATACTGAGAGATGCGGCTTATCAGCATTGAGGTGAACTGGAAGAGCTGTGTGGAACCTTTGCCTAAAGATGGAAGCCTACGGATTATAATTAAGGCACCCAGTTTCTACTTTTACTGATTTTTACTGATATAAATGCAGACAGAAAACAACATATTTTCTGTCTGTATTTATTTTTAAAAGTGGCTAAATACAGACAATTCTGCTCCTTGTGAGACATGCTATCCTTCATGAATTCTAGGCCAGCAGCTGAGCAGATAGAAAGCATAGGGAGTTAAAAAAAATCAGGATGGAATGTCCTTAAATACAGGCATTAGTTAACAAATATTTTGTATATAATGCAATATTTACATGTGGTGGAGTGTTTTGTTATAGTTGTCTACTTAATTTGCTAAACCTAGACAGGCATCAAATTTAGAGTGCATGTTTATTCGTTAAATAAATGGGGAAATATACCATTTTAAGACTGTTTATTCTCAAAACACAAAATAAATATGGATAAATACCAATAAGATGGCCCAAAAAAACAATATGGGGTGGGGGGTATAGGGGATGCACTGGGGGGGTTACCCATGGTACCACCCCCCTACATGTCCCTGCACTAAGTGGCAGGCACCGTGTGGTGCCTGTCACATAGTGCAGGAAAATGCACGGCATGGCACTTTAACATTGCGGCAGGTGCTGCAGCCAGCAGCACCCGCCGCAATGTTAGAGATACACGATGCGACGGCCACTGTGGCGGTCGCATTGTAATCTTATGTGCGGGACAGCCGCTTTACAGGCGGCTGGTCCCAAGCCCCACAACGATGGCGGTCGGATGAACGTCTGACTGCCATTGTAATGACCCCCAAAGATCATACTTCTTTGAAACATAACAGTGCGATCAACTGGGTGGCATGATAATATTTTGCGCTATAATCCATACCGTTCTGGCAGAAACAATTCATCTAATATATGAAAGTGCAAGTGCAGGGAACATATACAATGCTATTAGTTGAGTGATTTAGTAGCATTTGGCATTATATTCAGTTCCAGTACAAACAATCAGCAAATTCGTCAATATATATATAAACACTGGGGGGAATGCAGTTTGAACATAAATGAGGGCCACAGAGACTGACTTTTAGGCAATTGGATAGCATAATGTTAAGTTCATATTATTGAACAATGAAAGCACAACAAGAGGGGTTGGCTATGATATCATTGCACTACAGGAATTAATACAGCATGATGACTTCATATGGAATGGTCATTAGGCACTGTAACTGAGGGTTTGCCCATCTAAAATGGGAGGATTAACAAAGGCCTGACTTTTTCCATCACTAAGTACCCACAGGCCAAGTTTAGAGTGATATGATATGATATAGTGGTTCACTGACAGAATATTGATCTAAAAAATATCAAGGTAAAAAGTATCGAGGGAAAAATATAGGATACAAAAATGTCAACTTGCTACACTTTAAAAAGGTAAGTACACGAATATTGGGAAACATATTGTTTACAATAATATAGTTGTGTTAAATATTGATTTTTGGATATATATATAATTTAAAATATTAAAATAAACATATATCAAATACTAACATTGTATATTTAAACAAATATAACAAAAAAATTACTTTAAAAAAAGTAAACACACATATATAAACATTCATATATATATATATATAAAACAAATAAATAAACTAATATTTTAAATTATATTATAATTGTAAAAATCCTAAATAATATATTATAAAAAATATATGTATACATATTTAAATGTACCAAAAACATAAAATATTACAAAAAGGAAACCAAATAAAATTTAAATAAAAATTAGATAACACACATTTCTTACAATGTAATTAAAAATAATGTACAAACAAAAAAGTTTGCAAATTATAATAATTATTATTATTATTATTATTATTATTATTATATCAATGGATTATAAAAATTATAACATAAGATAAAATATTAAAAATTGAAATAAATACATATACATTTCCCACTACAATGAAAAGGAACATTTTTATACTAAATAAATATAGAAATAAGTACTCCCACCTAACACAACAGTAACAAAACTTTTTACATCACACAAAATAATATTTACTACTCTAACTACAATAAAAATCAGTTACATAATATATAACATCGCAAAATACTACAATTTACTATTCCCACTACAATTAACACAATAATAAAATGAATAATTTGTTTTTTTTTAAAAACACTACACTCAATGCAGAGGGGTATGATATGCTATTCCCACTCTAGCTGGATTGCAGAGGGGTACAATTTACTGTTCCCACTCCAATCAGTGCAAAAGCAGGGAACGTGTTTGTTTGCTGAGGGGTAAAATGTACTATTCCCACTCCAGTGAGGGCAAAAGTAGGGAAAGTGCTGGATTGCAGAGGGGTAACATTTACTATTCCCACTCCAGTCATTACAACAGTAGTGAACTTGTTGGACTGCAGAGGGGTACAATATACTATTCCCACTCCAGTCAGTGCAAAAGTATGGAAAGTGTTGTATTTTAAAATTAAAATAAATATATTATTCCCACTGCAGTTAGTACTACATTACAAACAAATAAAATGTCTACAAAAATGAATTAAAAAAATATAGACATTACAATTAAATATATTAAATGTAAACAAAGAATGAAAATTAACATTTGTAAAAATTAACAATTAAAAACATAATTATATTACAAACAATATTAAAAATGAAATGCAAGATTTTACATATAAAAAATAATCTTAAAAAATATTTATTAATACATTAAAATCATAAAATAAATGTAGATATAATTTTCTCCCACCGTCTACCCCTACAAAACTTCCAACGAAATTGGGGGAGGCGGAGCTTGTCAGGCTCCAAGAAGGCCGCAAGTTGGCAGGGCTCACCCTGAGATAGCTAAACAGACTTTCCTGTCGCTCCTGCAGTGCCCGACAAGCTGTTTACTGTGTGCCTTGCCTGAGGGATTCCGGCGTTCGAGGCGGTGGTGGGCCGAGCGTGGTGCTCTGCCCGTGGAGGTTGGACCGAATATGGGCACCCGAGCGGCAGTGTGGCCTAGTCTGGGCAGCGCGCGGCTTGCCGGGCCCTAGAGAGCATCAGGAGAGAGGTGGGCTCGCCAGATCGGGCGCCGAAGACCGCTGGCCCCCACTGGAGAGAGTGGGGCAAGCGCACTGGATTGGGTGCGTCCTCCTGTGTCTGCCGGTGGCTTCCGGGGCCTCTCCTACGCCCACTCGGGGACCGGAGCTGCTGTACCCTTGAGGAGGTGAGTGGCCTGGGAATGGCAGTGAAGGCCAGGCGGCTGTCAAGGCCAGAGAGCTCCCCCGTTACATATATTGGACACAAGCAGCGAGGTCAGGCGTGAGCAGCCTACTGCATGATTTTGGGCCTTTGCATGTTGTAAAACCAGGCCCTGGGAGCGGCTGATTCCTTGCACATCGATAAATTGAAGAGCGAAAGTGTGTAATTTGGTAATCTGGCAACTAGTGGGTCCAGGCAAAGAATGGACAGCATAGCGACAGAACGAGGCCTCTCAGGCCACAAAACATATTGGGGTGTGGAGAGCCCTGGTTATAGCCTGCTGTAGCTAGTAGGAAAAACTAAGGGGACAACTGAGGCCGTGTGGGGGACCCATGGTGAGACTAGGGGTTCACTTACAGTGTCTGGCAGCTAAGCAGACATGACGTTTAGACCATCACCCAGGCAGCTGGTGGGTGACAACAGCGGTGCCCCTTAAAGACACTTGGACCTGAATGAGGAGCCTCAGGCCTGTTTTCTCCCCCTTCCCCCCTCCAGTGGTGTGTGGTACCTCTCTATATCGAAACAGCAAGCAATAGAAATAAGCTTGAGGAATACCTTTGTACTAGACCGAGCTGCCCTTCATCCAAACTCGCAGACCAACAGCCTGGTGCCGTAAATAGGCAAAAGCACGAAGGAGGGATAATTGGCAGAACCGAAAAATCGCAGTTTAAGCTGCAATTTAAACCGAGGAAAACACCAAGACACTGAAAAAAAACCATCTGAATCTGGATCAGAAGCTGGCAACTTGCCAGGTGACATGGACTTGAAGTAAATCCTAGCTGCAATGCAACACAGCCTGAATACAGTTCATGACCTCGAATTTTAGAGAACTAAATGAGAATAGAAAAACTCGAAAAGTGATAGCACACATTAAACGCCATAAGGTCGATATTGCCATGCTCCAAGAGACTCACCTTGCCTCTAATTGTAAAATGCTGTCACATAGAAACTTTCAAGGTATTGTACACTCCTCTTTACATCGCTTGCTAGGGAAGTTCTTAAATGGCTTAATCAGGTGTTACGTTGCAATGTTTACAACTAGACTCCAACAGAAGGTACATTATAGCTAAATGCCATAAAGCGGGATAAGAAGTCATATTAGTCAATGTATAAGGTCCAAATTATGATGATACGAAAGTTTACCAGGCAAAAGACACACAGGTGCCGATCACGATCCGGCAAAAACCGGGTACGAACCGTCGGACGGAGCACAATCTCCGTCCGACGCGTACCCGGTCGTCAATTTTTACAAACAAGGAATTACGATTCGCACGGGTACACCATTACCGTACGAATCGTAAAAAAGCCCGACCGACCAAAAAAAACCTACCAATGCGATCCGGAAAAGCGCCGACCTGACGTCGGGACGCTCGCAGCCAGCCATTCACGACCCAGGAATTACGATTCGCACCGACGTCACCCCGCACGGTGAATATTTTGCGGCAGCCAAAAACTGCCGGGAAATCAGGACGACGCGAACAAGGACCACCAGTACGCGACGGACAGACGACGACGCGAACAAGGAGGACCAGTACGCGACGGACACACAGGACGACGCGACCAAGGAGGACCCGTACGCGACAGGACGACGCGAGCAAGGAGGACCCGTACGCGACAGGATGACGCGACCAAGGAGTACCAGTACGCGACGGACAGACATGGACCCGAACCTAAGAGTCATCCCTGCCCTCATAGCAGTCCACCTCCTCTACAGGTTACGACGCAGACGCCGCAGAAGGTCAGAATAACTAAGGGAGGGGGGAAAGTGGGGTGGGGTGGGGGTGGCACGACCAGGGCAGGCCACAAAACAACCACATAAGTCACACACCACACATGGCCTGGACATACCTGACTCCCATGCCCTGGTCACCACGAGGGGGTGGGGGCGTGTCCTGATAAGCCAGCGACCGCCACAACGGAAGTCTGTCACCACGCGAACCGGCAACACAACCAGACAGGTACGTCCCGTACCCACGCCTGAAGAGCGTGGGTACGAGTCGTACCACGCCCACACACACGTCACCCCAACAATGGCGGGACGGATCGTACCCACGTGGCAAAGGCCTGGGTACGGCCCGCACAAGCGTCACATAGCGTGGGGACGGATATGTACGGACCCTACCCCCACCCCGTATGCATGGAGCGTACCCACACCCCAACAGTGTAAGTACGACCCGTACCCCCACCCGCGTATGCATGGAGCGTACCCCCCATGCCAACAGTGGAAGTACGACCCGTACCCTCACCCGCGTATGCAAGGATCGTACCCCCCACCCCAACAGTGTAAGTACGACCCGTACCCCCACCCGCGTATGCAAGGATCGTACCCCCCACCCCAACAGTGTAAGTACGACCCGTACCCTCACCCGCGTATGCAAGGAGCGTACCCCCCACCCCAACAGTGTAAGTACAACCCGTACCCCCACCCGCGGACCCACGGACCGTACCCCCACCCCAACAGTGTAAGTACGACCCGTACCCCCACCCGAGTATGCAAGGAGCGTACCCCCCACCCCAACAGTGTAAGTACGACCCGTACCCCCACCCGCGGACTCACGGACCGTACCCCCACCCCAACAGTGTAAGTACGACCCGTACCCCCACCCGCGTATGCAAGGAGCGTACCCCCCACCCCAACAGTGTAAGTATGACCCGTACCCTCACCCGCGTATGCAAGGAGCGTACCCCCCACCCCAACAGTGTAAGTACGACCCGTACCCCCACCCGCGGACTCACGGACCGTACCCCCCATGCCAACAGTGTAAGTACGACTCGAACCCTCACCCGCGTATGCAAGGAGCGTACCCCCCACCCCAACAGTGTAAGTACGACCCGTACCCCCACCCGCGGACTCATGGACCGTACCCCCACCACACCAGTGTAACTAGACTCGTACCCTCACCTCGAATGCATGGAGCGCACCCCCACCGTGTATGTTCCAAGCGTACATATCCATAAATAGGAGGTGTGTGTGCAGAGTCCACCCAGCAGTGCCCAGAGGCAGGAGGGGTGTGTGCCTATCACTCCCAGCAGTGCCCTGAGACAGGAGGGGTGTGTGCCTATCACTCCCAGCAGTGCCCAGAGACAGGAGGGGTGTGTGCCTATCACTCCCAGCAGTGCCCAGAGACAGGAGGGGTGTGTGCAGAGTCCACCCAGCAGTGCCCTGAGACAGGAGGGGTGTGTGCAGAGTCCTCCCAGCAGTGCCCAGAGACAGGAGGGGTGGGTGCAGAGTCCTCCCAGCAGTGCCCAGAGGCAGGAGGGGTGTGTGCCTATCACTCCCAGCAGTGCCCTGAGACAGGAGGGGTGTGTGCAGAGTCCTCCCAGCAGTGCCCAGAGACAGGAGGGGTGGGTGCAGAGTCCTCCCAGCGGTGCCCAGAGACAGGAGGGGTGGGTGTGGAGTCCTCCCAGCAGTGCCCAGACACAGGAGGGGTGGGTGCAGAGTCCTCCCAGCAGTGCCCAGAGACAGGAGGGGTGGGTGTGGAGTCCTCCCAGCAGTGCCCAGACACAGGAGGGGTGTGTGCAGAGTCCTCCCAGCAGTGCCCAGACACAGGAGGGGTGGGTGTGGAGTCCTCCCAGCAGTGCCCAGAGACAGGAGGGGTGTAACACGTGTGTGATGCCGGAATTACCCACATCCATACTGCCTACAAGGGAACATGTCCCCATGAACTCATGTCAACAGACTCCACACACAAGTACAGTGATCACCAAGGATGCCACGATTGTTGCAGGTGGAGACATGGCCATGCATGCATGGCCAAAGTAGAAGGGCTCCGTCACACACACAGCTCATGTAGACACTGCTCTGCGCTAAACATTGTGAACACCCTGCAGGGAAGAAATCTGGGTACACAGAGGAAGGAATACACCCTGGGACAATTGCACCATGCAGTAACTGCTTACATGACCAAAGGAAGTTAGCCAACACCTTGTGATGGCACACAGATCCCAGGGTCCCCCCAATGAGCAGAACACTACTACATATCCCACACACCCAAACCCTTAAACACCACCCAAAACCATGTAGCAGCCCCACCAACACCAATACCACCATAGCAGTAGTGTGATAATGAAAACAAAATTAAGCTTTATTCAGCATGAGCACAATGTCCGTGGATCGCAGGCAGTTCAATATTCACAAAGCCCATAGGGCAGTCAATGATTCGCAGCTGGATGGGGGACACAGTGGGATGCGTGTCCCCTACCTTGCCTGCACAGTCAAATGGCATCGTCTTCCATACTGGTGAGGTTATCAGGGGGGGGGGGGAAGCACCAGGCACCGCAGGGACATCAGGGCAAAGGGGCGGCGTTGTGGGTGCAGGGATGGAGGACTCAACCACAGGGGGTGTGTCATGGCCAAAGGCGGAGGCCAGGATGGCACTACACACCTTAACAAGGTCCTCCAGGGACTCCCCTGCACCCGAAGGGACCTCAGGCCCCAAGGAGGGGGGGGGGGGGTCAGAGGGATGGGTCGCAGCGCCACCGGGGGAGGGTGGAGACAGGGGGGGAGACTCAACCACCCTGACCGAGGACTTCCTTGACCGCTTGCGTGGTGGTGTAACTGTGGGGCTCAGGGACAGAGCGGCCATGAAGGAGTCCTTGGGGGAGATGTGGCCAGGAGAGCTGAGGGGAGGGGATTTGGAGGGAGTGGACTGGGTGGAATGCGGACTCCCACTATGGCTGCGTGTCACACGTTTGCCCCCCGACCCAGTGGGTGTGCCTACCTCACCCTGTGTGTGCGTGTCAGGAGGAGTGCGGTGGACCTTCCCTGCTGGTGTGGTGCCTGTGTCTGTTGATGTGGGTGCATGCCGACGTCTGGGTGTACGTGGGACAGGCATGGGAGTGGGAAGTGTGGATGGGGCAGGGGTAGGTGGGGGGAGGTCGCGCTGCAGGAGACCCACTGCTGCAGTCAGTGTGGAGTCTATCGACCTCAGCAAGTTGCGTTGGTCAGCCTGCGATGAATGAATGCCCTCCAAGAATGCCTCGATGTTGGTGAGGGTTTTCCCGTGGGCATGGAGGACATTAAGGATCGCAGCCTGACCAACCTGCAGTTGCCGCTGGATGTCCACAGACTCAGCATTGGCGGCAGCAGTGGAGACAGGGGCAGGGGGTGCGGTGCCTGGCCGGAAGGAGACATGCGGTGACCGGGCACGCTGGGAAGGGACACGAGCAAGTGGGAGGCGGCTGATGGGAACTGAGGGGGCGGTGCGAGGTGTTGTTCCGCTGTCAGCTGCTGGTGCAGCCACCGCCCACTCGGAGACATCCTCCTCGGACCTGTCAGCTTCGTATTCTGACGTGCCAGTCGACAGGTCCTCGGCCGCACTATCCTCCACCTCTGTCCCACTCGATGTGCCAGCCCCGATGTCACGGCTGGCACTGGTGCTCGGTCCCTCCGCCTTGCCTGTGTCCATGTCTCCCTCTGTGTCCCCCGACGATGCTGTGGGCAGGGTGGAGAGACAGAAATTAATCAGACAGCTGTACACATCAGTCACATGAGTCCAATCGACATAGGTAACACTGCATAGCCTGAAAAGGAAGATCCCTAACATCTACTAAACAAGGTACCGATGTAGGGCATGAAACACACAGTTGGTTGTGCCACCATGCCACTGAAACACCATGGAGAGCATGAGACAATAGCTAAAGACAGGAAACGTAGTCTGACATAGCACCAAGGCCCTGGGGACAATCCAGCACTGCATCTGCACCACACAGCGTCGGTGAAAATACCGATGACCAGGGACCATATCCATGAACTTGAGACACATGCTGCATAGGTAATGCTGAAAACATGCCCAACATGACTCGGTCACTGCACCTTGCGTGTGTGTCCAGAAACATCACACACTGCCCAGACCCAGCAAGTAGAAATCAGGATTTGACACATAGGCATTGCCCGCCCCAACAAACCCCTACACGAGGCAAATTGTTGAGACACAGGTGGCACCAACATCTCATAGTCTGGGTGATAAACACAGGGGCAGGCAAAATGCAAGATTGTACGCCAAACAGCCAAGGTGCGCCTGTACAAATAATGAGGTACCAGTGCCCATCCTCAGATGAGTATAACAAGACACACAGGCACTGGCAACTGTGAGTATGAAGAAGGACAATCAGGTTAGGCTGCACAGTGGACACTTGTACAAAATAGCACGTCTATATATATGGTGACAGGGGACAATGGCACAGAGCACAACCTACGCTGTAGACACTGAGAGTGTCCACGTTTATGATGACACATACACCACTGAGGAAAAGGTGCCCCAGGGGACAGTAGTGGGCACGCAACTACATGCTACTGAATGGTAATGACTGCAACACACGTCCCCATCCCTGCACTATGCGTATCGCACACTCATGCACATCATATCACAGGCCACTACATAGGACATGCGCGCTGTAAGGCATGACACATGAGAGACCAACTCCCATGTCTGGAGTCAGCATCAGTGCCAACTGACATGGAACCCACATGCAGTGAACTTGACAGTGCACAGGCAAGGTCCCACAACCTGTTACACACCACCCCCACACATGATGCTACAGTCATTGTTCTCGTGGACAAAGCGCCAGCCTACATTACCATGTGAAGGAGTGACTACACACAGACCAGGGAACACATTGCAAGGAGGGGAAGGGTGGCAGGGGCGCAGCGCTATACTGGGGCAAACTGGATCTGCACAGCACCTTTAAACCCTGCCAGTGAATTCATGCTACTGTGCCCTTACAAATGCCGGTGACACACAACAAACACACATGTACCTACCCCCTTCCGGCTGCTGCATCGCCTGTAAGCGCCTCTCCAGGTCTGGAAAGACCACCGGCAGCACACGCCTGTGGAGGTGGCTCAGACGGCGGCGGCCGCGGTTCTTGTGGCTCTCAGGTGAGTCCCCCAGCAGGAGCCGTGCAATCCTCCGCGTCCAGCACCGGATATCCTGCCAGCGTTTCCTCACCTGGGGCAGGCTCCGCCTCCGACCATCCACACCCCTCACGGCACTGACGGCGGTCAGCCAGATCTGCTCCTTGGCAGTGGCGCCTACCTGTGAGGAAGAACAAGTGACACCACATCAATACACCAGCCACATGTCACAGAGAGACATATGAGTACAAATTAGCTGGTTACAACAAGGCATGTCATGCAGTCAACGCATTGCACCTTTGTCATAGGGACATCATCCCCTGGTGAGGGAAAAAGCAGTACGTGCCATAGTGGGTACACAGGTGGAATGATGGCAATGTCACAATCAATGATCAAGGCTCACACTGTGCATCACACCCACCCCTCCTGTCTCAGGGCACTGCTGTTAGTGATAGGCCCCCACCCCTCCTGTCTCAGGGCACTGCTGGGAGGACTCTGCATCCACCCCTCCTGTCTCAGGGCACTGCTGTTAGTGATAGGCCCCCACCCCTCCTGTCTCAGGGCACTGCTGTTAGTGATAGGCCCCCACCCCTCCTGTCTCAGGGCACTGCTGGGAGGACTCTGCATCCACCCCTCCTGTCTCAGGGCACTGCTGTTAGTGATAGGCACACACCCCTCCTGTCTCAGGGCACTGCTGGGAGACATCAGGCACCCCCCCCCCGGGACCCCCCCGACAGTACATGGCATGTGTGTCACACCAGGACACAATGCCTGAAGTCACAGTCACACCATAGGGACAGTCTGTGCCAGTGGCCTATGCACTCACCTGATACCCTGGTCGCCCATACAGCATGGAGTACTGTGGGAGGATCACATCCAGCAGAGCCATGTTCTCCTCCAGGGTGAATGGCTGTGTCCTCTCCACAGCCCTTGACATGGTTCCAGGGAATCAGTAGCAGCAGCTGGGTCGACGAATGCAAAGATGTGCAGGCAAGTACTCCCTCATGGGACCTGGCTGCCTTATATGTGCCCTTCTGCCCAGTCTCATGCACAGGAGTACAGAGTGATTGGTCACTCACATTTGCATCCTATGTTTCCACCAATCCCTTCAAACCTAGCAGTCTGTGGGTTCTCTATCGGTTTCATTCTCCTGCATGATGTCAGCCCCACAAACACATTGCAACAAAGTAGAAGAATTCCAACTGACTTCTGCTGTGCACCTTCCAGAACAATTTCGAAATTTGAACTTGGTCTCCATGACAACCAGCATGCATGTAGGCCTTAATACTTGTCCCCTATGTAATTTGGAGCATCACACACAGGTACGGTGCGTTTCGGGGCCCTAGGGCACCCCAAATGCATGGCAACGGCCCGTACATGCATGCCTACGTTCACTATCACTATGGGTGTCCTCGCGTATGCGTACTCGTAGTGGTACGGGCCGTACACTCGCATGTACGCTCACTATCACTACGAGTACGCATACGCGTGCAGACCCATAGTGATAGTGAGCGTAGATGCGTGTGTACGGTCCGTACCACTACGAGTACGCATACGCGTGCAGACCCATAGTGATAGTGAGCGTAGATGCGTGTGTACGGCCCTATCACTATGGGTGTCCTCGCGTATGCGTACTCGTAGTGGTACGGACCGCACACACGCATCTACGCTCACTATCACTATGGGTCTGCACGCGTATGCGTACCCGTAGTGGTACGGACCGTACACACGCATCTACGCTCACTATCACTATGGGTCTGCACGCGTATGCGTACTCGTAGTGGTACGGACCGTACACACGCATCTACGCTCACTATCACTATGGGTCTGCACGCGTATGCGTACCCGTAGTGGTACGGACCGTACACACGCATCTACGCTCACTATCACTATGGGTCTGCACGCGTATGCGTACTCGTAGTGGTACGGACCGTACACACGCATCTACGCTCACTATCACTATGGGTCTGCACGCGTATGCGTACTCGTAGTGGTACGAACCGTACACACGCATCTACGCTCACTATCACTATGGGTCTGCACGCGTATGCGTACTCGTAGTGGTACGGACCGTACACACGCATCTACGCTCACTATCACTATGGGTCTGCACGCGTATGCGTACTCGTAGTGGTACGGACCGTACAAATGCCTGTACGCTCGCCATCACGATGGGTACACATACGGCAGCACTCCCACAGTGATTTGGGAACATACACAGGCCCTCTTAGCAGCAGTACGGCGGTTTTTACACATCACAGTGGTGATAGGCGACACACAGGTAGGAATAGGGCGGACATACTTGTCCATGGATGGACATACTTGTCCATGGATGGACATACTTGTCCAGGAATGGACATCAAGGCATCGTCTGTGCATTACTAAATGTGTGGAGCACAGGTGTGACAGGCTGTGATGTGGAACATGACTCCTGAGTGGAGAAGGCACCAGATGTATGATGAGATGTGTATAGGTGTACTGTGTGACGGTGCAATGTGTGCCAGGCATGCCCTTGACTCCTTTGACATGTGTGCATGTTGTACTGCGCACTTGGGGTGAGCGTCACTGGCATGTCACGGACACCAACACACGGAAGTGTCCCATGATGCCCGGTACAGGGGTTATGACACATGACTTGTCACTACCCACAGTGCACAATGTGACTATGTCATTTATGTGTGCGGGATTTCCATCAGGTTGATGTTGTAGCACCCTCAAAAGCTGCAGCCGTTGCAGCAACCAACATGTGTCTGTGTGTAGATTGTCATTGCACACTGTTCCGCACACCATGCCACATGTGTTATCGGATGTGAGGTGCACATGTATGCATGGGACACGGAGTAGCGTGACAAGGCCATGTCAGCATCCTCACAAGGAATGTGTGGTGAGTCATGACATGTGCACCTTCATGGCAAGGTGTGTGGGCAGGCCTAGTGTAATGTCATGTGACCTGTGGCTCCGGTGTTCCGCTACCAGTCTCTGCAATCGGCATCCTACTTCTGCTGATGTGTGGGTGTATGTCACTCCTGTCTTGCGTCTGGCTGTTCACTTGCACTGGGACACAGCTATTCCCATGGCGTGGCATGGGGAGGTTCTCAATCTCCGTGTGTAGCTGGGTCTTGGAAGGAGTGTCACCTTGCATCCATACGTGTCCTGGGCATGTAGCACATACCTGACTCCCTATGTAGCATGTGTGTATTGCCAGATTTACATGTGCTCAGTAGACATGAGTTGTTGTCGTAGTGCACTCACTCTTCCTTGTCACTTCCAAATTACTGCAGAGCGCCGCCTCTTGCCCGAAGAATTCCAGACTTGGCTGCCATGCAGGAGAATGACAGGATCCGGCTCTACCGCTTCACCCAACCGTTGATTCTGGAGCTGACGGCGAGACTGGCACCACACCTGCAACCGCAGCACAGGTATCCTACGGCACTGACACCCCAGCTGAAGGTAATGGCTGCCCTACATTTTCTTGCCACGGGTACCTTCCAAAATACCATAGCTCATGTTGGTGGCATGTCCCAGAGCATGTTCAGCGGTGTGCTGCATGATTTCTTGGAGGCCATGTTGATTCACCTGGATGACTTCATCAAGTTCCCAACCCCTGAACAGATGACTGAGGTCAAGCGTGGATTCTATGCCCTGGGAGGGATGCCCCATGTCATTGGGTCCATAGATGGGACACATGTAGCTTTGGTACCACCACACGCACGGGAGGTGGCGTACCGCAATCGGAAGCACTACCACTCCATCAATGCCCTTGTGGTGTGTCTGTCCAACATGGTGATTTCACATGTCTGTGCTCGTTTTCCAGGATCAGCACACGATGCCTACATCATGAGGCGTAGCGGGATGCCTGATATGATGATGCAGCTGCGCAACGAACGGGCATGTGTTGTTGGTGGGTACAGTCTGTCTGTCCTGTATTCTGTATAGCCTACCAGCACGACCGCTTCACCACTTCTAACGATGTCCATGTGCTTCCCATGTAGGGGACGCTGGCTATCCCAACATGCCTTGGCTGCTCACACCTCTCCGCAACCCCATCACGCCGGCCCAGCTCCGCTACAACACCGCCCATGGCCGGACAAGGCGAGTGATAGAGAGGACGTTTGGCATGCTGAAGAGCCGATTCCGGTGCCTCCACAAGACCGGCGGTGCTCTCCCTTATGCCCCGGCGAAGGTCTGCAAGATCTTCATGGTCTGCTGCATGCTGCACAACATGGCAGTTGAAAGAGCTGTGCCACTCATCCTGAATCAACATGACGAGGACCATCCACCCGTGGAGGACGAAGGGCTTGGCAATGGGGCTAGTGATGTGGAGGATGTGGAGCCGCAAGAAGACATCCGGACTCGGCTCATACGCGACTTCTTTGCTTGGTGGTGAGTACCAGTGTCTGAGTGTGCACGCATTGGTCCCCGTGTGGCATGCGTTGTGATGTGTGTCTCCACCTGCATGTATGGCACGTGAGTCAGAGGTGTGTGTGGGTGTGTCACTGGAGTGATGGTGGCAGTGATGGTAGTATTTCCCCAGTCACAATGATGACCTAGCATGTTGTCATCCATACATGTGTCGAGTAAATGCACATGCAAGTGGCTGTGTTATTTGTGGCTGACTTCTTGTGTGTCTCTCTTCCCCAGGTACCTGCGCATGCCGTTTGCTGGTTGCATTGTTGTGCCACTGCTATTCCTCATGGACATGACATCGTGGGCTGACTCAGCGTTACAGGCACGGACACGTTTGGAAGTCTCCATGGGGTAAGGGATGCATCTGGGGTGTATTGGTTGTGGCAGTTGTTCACGATGTATGCACACTGCCCCTGTCGATGTGTTGTTCCTCTGCAGCCATGTCGCATCCCCATGGGACACGACATGCAGCTGTGTACACCTGAATAGATGGTCTGCCTGGTTGACAGTCATCAGTGATGGGATAGTGGATTGTGATGATGGCATCAATGTGTGTGACACTGCCCTCGGACACATACGGTTAGCATTGGCTTGACATGGTGTGGGACTTCCACATCAGCGGATCTATGGTGTATGGCAGGCTCTCCGTGTGCAGCTGTGGGTATTTAGCTGTTAGCCGACGCTTGTGTGCCAGTACCATGGCTATCACGCATTTGTGCTGCAGAAGGGGGTGCCAGTGTTGGACCCACATGTCACTCCACATGATGTATTCATGTGTACTTCGAGTTGCCTCTGCAATCCCGAATACATGACTAATAAAGGTGTCCCTATGCCTCCAAGGTGCCTCTTCTCAGTCAATGCTGGTGTGTTGGCACGGTGCATCCTGCATGTCTGGCATGGTATTCCCTGATTGTGGCTATGTGTCAATGTGTCGAGTGGCAAGATGCAAGCTGTGTGTGTGGGCTGAGACTGTGTATTGGGCATGATGTCCATGACTGCGTGGGTATTGTGACATGTGCCATCCCCATGCATCCAACGTTGGCCAGGCCCCCATTCTCTGCATCCACCGGACTCAAGCTTGCAGGACATGGTTCTGCCACCTGTCTACACATACCTGGGTGCCCCCCAGGACACTGGACTGGATCCCTGACCTCTGCGCATGACTGTTGGTGTACTCAATGTGTGTGTCAGCACGGTTGTTCGGCCACCCCCTCAGCTGGTTGTGCCCATCACGGGTGTGTATGGTGCTCCATGTCTGTCTTGCCTAATACACTGTGACCCATGTGTCCTGTGCCAGACTCAGGCCCCAGGGTGTGGATGGTTGAAGAGAAAAGATGACTCAGGCATGTTTAGACTTTACAAGACACATGTTAGGTAATAATGCTACCAGCAGGCATCTACTCTTCATAGTGTGATTTATTATTGGGGGGGGGGGGGGACAAAGTGAGGGGCTTTCTGGGATTATGGAATCCAAAGTTCAGTAGGGGAGTTGGTGTCCTTGCCATTGTAAATCCTCAGAGTCCATGCCACAGTCTTTGTCAACATTGGTCAGCCAGTGACCAGCAGGGCCATGTGGCAGAGAATGTCTCTTGATGCTGTGATGCTGTTGCTCCAGTGGGCCAGGTGTCCTGGGAGATGGTGATGTAGCAGCCACCCTCACGGTCCTTTCCGTGGACGACCCGGCCTCCTGCGGGGAACCTCACCAGCAGGCCGTGACGACGTCTGGGATGCTCCGTCGGATGTTTCCTCCTCCTCCTCCTCCTGATCCCTCCCTGTGGGTGGTGATGTTCTCCGCCTTCTGGCACAGGGAGGGTCGGCCATGGTGTCGGCCATCCGACGGAGTGTAGCGTGAATCCCCTGGAATGCCGTCACTTGCTCAGCCTGTCTGTCCTCCATCCTCCATTGGTGTACCAGTAGACAGGCAATTAGCTCCGCATGTTGCTGGGCCTGCTGGGCCTTGATCCCCTCGAGGACGGACACAACCTGGGCCATGCCCGTGGTGTCCTGCCGGTATGAGTCCAGGATGTTATGGACATGGGAAAATACCGGATCCCCAGCCACCTGGTCAGGCTCGCGCCTCCACCGTCCTCCACTCCCACCACCCCTGCCCACTTGCACCTGGCCTGCACTTGTGGGCACATGGGGTCTCCGGGACCCCTGAGGGGTGGCATTGGCGTTGTCGCCTGCCTCCTCCTGGGTGCCCGGGACACCGTGTCCCTCCTGGCGAGCCTGGCTGCATTGTGGTGTTGGGGCAGGGATCCTGGGTGTCTCCTGGGATGTGGCAGGAGTGGGGGTGGTGGTTGGCACAGTTGTACCTGACGCAGGTGCTGCAGGTGGTTGGACACCAGAGGGGCCAGGTCGGTCGGGGTCGTCCGCAGAGTGGTGAGAGTGGTCGCTGCCGGTGGGATCGGGCTCCTGCAGATCCGGGTCCTGTGAGTGTTCCCCCCCAGTGTTGGGGGGTGCACCACGACGTTGACCTGTGTGTGAGAGAGACAATGTTAATTTTGGTCCATGCAACATCCATGTTTCATCAGTTTCAAAGTTGGCACATTTCCTCTTGGAATTAGGATCGGTCTTGCATTCCACTCACAGTGCACTTGTGCATGGGTGTGTCCCTTGGGCACCACTTTGGCCCCTTTAACTATGTGTGGCACAGTCTTACTTGCTGCGTCAAGTGAGACTGCAGTCAGCAGTGGAGTGGGCAGGTGTGGCGAGCCATGCATTGGCGCCTTCCGTGTAGCACTGTACATGTGCACATGGAGTGGATCCACACACTTATATGATCCAGCTAGCTGTCCTTGTGCTCGTGAACAGGTTGTGACATGGCCCTGTGTTTTGCCATGGTGAAGAGGGGGGGTTCTGGCACTGGCCACCCTTGTCTACATGCACGCAGTCTACCTGCTGACGAGCAGACATTCACACACGCAACACGGCTGATTAGCTCTCCCTGTGTCTCGCTCCCTCTGTGTCCCCCTCTCCCTCCCTCCGTGTGTCAGCCTCCTCCCTCTGTCCGTCTCCCTCCCTCTCTGTCCCCCTCTCCCTCCCTCTCTGTCGCCTTCTCCCTCCCACTGTGTCCCCCTCTCCCTCCCTCCGTGTGTCAGCCTCCTCCCTCTGTCCGTCTCCCTCCCTCTCTGTCCCCCTCTCCCTCCCTCTCTGTCCCCCTCTCCCTCCCTCTCTGTCGCCTTCTCCCTCCCTCTGTGTCCCCCTCTCCCTCCCTCCGTGTGTCAGCCTCCTCCCTCTGTCCGTCTCCCTCCCTCTCTGTCCCCCTCTCCCTCCCTCTGTGTCCCCCTCTCCCTCCCTCTGTGTCCCCCTCTCCCTCCCTCCGTGTGTCACCCTCTGTCACCTCGGCCCAGCTTCCTGGGCACACACTGTTAGCAGATCTTTGAGTGGCCCTTGGCTTGTTGATGTGAGTTTGTTCCTGATCTCCAGGCACCCATTGGGTGTGATGTGTGTCTGTGCGCTGCTGCTGTGGTGGTGTGTGCTGCCACTCTTTCACAATGTTGGCTGTTCATTAGCTGCTGTCATGTGCAAAACAGTGCCTTCACCCCCATGTGTTGATGCAAGGCGTCCGCCATTTGCTGGCAAGTCATTCCTGTGTTGGGACACACTGTCTGTCTGGCTGTGACCTAGGCCATATGGGTAGAGTGAATTGTTGTCTGCTTCTGAGTTGCACTATGTGCTTTTTGGGGCCCAGCCTCCCGCCATCCGGGTTACCGTGTCATGTGTTGTTGTCTTCTGTGGCCTGTGACTTGACATTGTCCAGCTGGGTGCATGGGGCATGGTGGCAGCAGTGGCATGTGCGTGCTCATGGAGTGTGGTTGAGTCATGCGATGGCTTGTGGTGGTTGCGTGCCTGTTAGTGATGTTGGTTGTGGATGCCGTTCCCCCCATGTGAGGTGCGTTGTTTGTGTACTCACCCGGGTCTCAGAGTCCTTCTAATCCTTCGACTGCCTCCACCGGCAGTATGGCCATCACACTCTCCTCCCAGGGATGGTAGTGTACGGGTCTGCGGGAGGGCCCTCCTCCGGTGGCGTTGGCCTGGTCGTGTTCATCCTGCCTCTTGGCTCGGACCCTCCTCCGCAGATCGTACCACCTGTTCTGGCATTCCTGCCTGGTCCGTCTGGTGTCCGCAACAGCATTCACAGCATCGACAATGGTCTGCCACATGGCTGTTTTTGCTGCCTGGCTGGTGTTTCTGACCAATGTTCCAAAGATCTGTGGCTCGACTCTGAGGATTTGATCGACAAGAACCTCCAACTCTCGGTGACTGAACTTTGGATTCTTGGTAGTGGGCATGATGAGGGGTGTGGATGGTGGGGGGGGGTGTGGATGGTGGGGGTGGTGTGTGGATGGTTGTGGGTGTGTGGGTGTGGTTGTGCAGGTGCGTGTGTGTGTGAATGTGATGAGGGTGTGTTTGTGAAGGTGGTTGTGTGAAGGTGTGCAAGTGTAAGGTGTAGTAAAGGTTGAGGTCTGGTGCTGTGGGTTGTCTGTGGGGTCTGGCAGCAGTGGGTCTGTTGCAAAGGCTCATGGTTTGTGTGTGTGGGCCCTTTTTATTGGTCCATTGGTGGGTGTGGCTGTGTTTGAATTTTGGGTGGGTTGGTTATAAGGAGTGGTGGTGTATTGGGCCTCTGTTTGTTTTTGGCAGTTGCAGGTCAGTGAAGGTTTTGTTTTAGTGTTTTTTGGCCATGTTTAGTGGCTTTGTGCCATTCGAATGGTGTATTGTTGTGTTGTTTTGTTTTGTCCTGGTTGTGTCCGTGCGTTTTGAGCGTGTGTACGGTGTGTACATGGGCCATTTGGTTGTACGGTGCTGTCCTTGTGTGTGGCTTGGTACGACTCGTACATGCGGTTGTGATGTTGGGGCCTGGGGTGCGCTCCGTACTTAGGAGGTTGTGTTGGGGGTAGGACTCGAACGTACTGGGATGTACATACACGGTGGTTCGACACGTACAGGGGTGGGGGTAGGACTCGAACGTACTGGGTACACGGTGGTACGACACGTACAGGGGTGGGGGTAGGACTCGAACGTACTGGGGTGGGGGTACACGGTGGTAGGACACGTACAGGGGTGGGGGTACGACTGGAACGTACTGGGGTGGGGGTACACGGTGGTAGGACACGTACAGGGGTGGGGGTACGACTGGAACGTACTGGGGTGGGGGTACACGGGGGTAGGACACGTACAGGGGTGGGGGTAGGACTCGAACGTACTGGGGTGGGGGTACACGGTGGTAGGACACGTACAGGGGTGGGGGTACGACTGGAACATACTGGGGTGGGGGTACACGGTGGTACGACACGTACAGGGGTGGGGGTACGACTGGAACGTACTGGGGTGGGGGTACACGGTGGTACGACACGTACAGGGGTGGGGGTACGACTGGAACGTACTGGGGTGGGGGTACACGGTGGTACGACATGTACAGGGGTGGGGGTACGACTGAAACGTACTGGGGTGGGGGTACACGGGGGTAGGACACGTACAGGGGTGGGGGTAGGACTCGAACGTACTGGGGTGGGGGTACACGGTGGTAGGACACGTACAGGGGTGGGGGTACGACTGGAACGTACTGGGGTGGGGGTACACGGTGGTACGACACGTACAGGGGTGGGGGTACGACTGGAACGTACTGGGGTGGGGGTACACGGGGGTAGGACACGTACAGGGGTGGGGGTAGGACTCGAACGTACTGGGGTGGGGGTACACGGTGGTAGGACACGTACAGGGGTGGGGGTACGACTGGAACGTACTGGGGTGGGGGTACACGGTGGTAGGACACGTACAGGGGTGGGGGTACGACTGGAACGTACTGGGGTGGGGGTACACGGGGGTAGGACACGTACAGGGGTGGGGGTAGGACTCGAACGTACTGGGGTGGGGGTACACGGTGGTAGGACACGTACAGGGGTGGGGGTACGACTGGAACGTACTGGGGTGGGGGTACACGGTGGTACGACACGTACAGGGGTGGGGGTACGACTGGAACGTACTGGGGTGGGGGTACACGGTGGTACGACACGTACAGGGGTGGGGGTACGACTGGAACGTACTGGGGTGGGGGTACACGGGGGTAGGACACGTACAGGGGTGGGGGTAGGACTCGAACGTACTGGGGTGGGGGTACACGGTGGTAGGACACGTACAGGGGTGGGGGTACGACTGGAACGTACTGGGGTGGGGGTACACGGTGGTACGACACGTACAGGGGTGGGGGTACGACTGGAACGTACTGGGGTGGGGGTACACGGTGGTACGACACGTACAGGGGTGGGGGTACGACTGGAACGTACTGGGGTGTGGGTACACGGTGGTACGACACGTACAGGGGTGGGGGTACGACTGGAACGTACTGGGGTGGGGGTACACGGTGGTAGGACACGTACAGGGGTGGGGGTACGACTGGAACGTACTGGGGTGGGGGTACACGGGGGTAGGACACGTACAGGGGTGGGGGTAGGACTCGAACGTACTGGGGTGGGGGTACACGGTGGTAGGACACGTACAGGGGTGGGGGTACGACTGGAACGTACTGGGGTGGGGGTACACGGTGGTACGACACGTACAGGGGTGGGGGTAGGACTGGAACGTACTGGGGTGTGGGTACACGGTGGTACGACACGTACAGGGGTGGGGGTACGACTGGAACGTACTGGGGTGGGGGTACACGGTGGTACGACACGTACGGGGTGGGGGTACGACTGGAACGTACTGGGGTGGGGGTACACGGGGGTAGGATACGTACAGGGGTGGGGGTACGACTGGAACGTACTGGGGTGGGGGTACACGGGGGTAGGATACGTACAGGGGTGGGGGTACGACTGGAACGTACTGGGGTGGGGGTACACGGGGGTAGGACACGTACAGGGGTGGGGGTAGGACTCGAACGTACTGGGGTGTACATGGACGGTGGTATGACACGTACAGGGGTGGGGGTAGGACTCGAACGTACTGGGGTGTACCTAGACGGGTGGGGGTGTACATACACGGGGGGTACGTGTCGGACGTACGGGGGCTGGGGGGAGTGTTGGGCGCGTATGCGGGCACATGTCTCCATGGGTTGCTATAGGAGTTCGGTGCGGACGGTGTTTTTTCCATACGGTTGTAACCTCGGACGCACGGGATGGATCGTGATTCCTCGGTCGGACTTGACTTTTCACGTTTGTACGGTAAATCGTCCGAGGACGTGTCGGACACATTTTCCGACCCGAGGACGTGTGCGGAATGATTCCCAATGCGGTTCGTATGGACTTTTTACCATGCGAATCGTGATTGCCAGTTCGTACGGCACTTGTACGATTCGTACGGTAAAAAGACCGGATACGAGTCGCACAGGGTAATTTTTTACCGGATCGTGATCGGCACCACAGTTGATGGAAGGAATACAAAACAAATCAAAACATTCACCCCCATTCAAGAGATCTGGGTTAAATCCATCATCCAATAATACAATAATATGTTACAATATTAACATAAATATGTATTAGCAAAACAAATTATATATTGAATAAAAAATTAAAAAATATTTTTCCATTAAATTTATTTAACTTTCCACAACATACCCCCACAAAATATACACCATACTCCTAAAATGAAATAATCAATTAAATACACAATTACACATTTAAAAAAATAATTTTGTAAACTGAAAATGATTTGTTTTGTAATGGCGAAACCTGTTCTAATAGGCCCATAATTCACAAACTAATGAGTTAACTATCTGAAATCTCTTTTTTTATCTGTATTGATTATTTTTACACTCTTTAGTTCTAGCGTACGATGGGCTCTTTCCATTAGAGAGGATACATTTGGAAAGGCCTGGCAGTACGGGCTGGACTGTTCCCATTGGGCGCAGGGTCAAGACTGATATGCAAATAGGTGGGTCCAAACTGAGGTGGAATAGTGTGCAAAATAAAGATGGACTGGGATGCGGCCCCAAGTTATTACCAATGGCTGAGATTATTTCAAGCATTCCATCTATCACTTTTCTGTAAACTACGATTTGGAAATAGTCTTATTGGCATAGAAATAGTCTTATTGACATGAATACCTGACATTACTTTGGGAAGGAAACTGATGAGCTCTCATCACAACCTTATTATTAGTAATACTGTAGTAGCTTCATGAATGTATATGGCTTGCATCTCAGTAATTCTGCAAGCTGAAGTTATAGCTACTAGGAAAGCGGATTTTCAGGTCAATTCTTGTAGAGCAGCTTACGAATAGTTTCAGAAGGAGAACCCATTAATTTTGAGATGACTCTGGTAGGTTCCCAAGGTGGAGAAGGGGGTTCATCATCCATTCTTTTATTCATGCGTCCACTCTTCATCCATAGTCCTTTACCCATTTCAAATCCCTATGACTGCTAGACTTGAATTTACCCTTTCTGCGCTCCATACTTCCCTTCCTCCTTTTATAAGTACTATTTCTACACTCCTCCTCCACTCTTTATTTTTCCTACTTACTATGTCTATTCTTTAACACCCTTTTCTCCACATCTTTCCTTACTCCCTCCTCCTTCCTCCCCTTATCTTTACTCCCTTTCTCTCTCCTACATTACTCTATATCCAATTTATATCCTACCTACACTTCTTTTATCTCTTATTTCCCTTATTTAATCCCACTTAAACTTACTAACTTCACATTCACTACAACATAACTCACATCTCTTCCTCACAACACTTGACTTTTTACCTAAGCTATTTTGCTCCATACTTTTCAACTTCAACTCTACCTGACTGTTAGACTTGGGGGTATCTAGTTGGCACAGGAATGCACTTGTGACAAATAGGGACCCTCGCCTCTAGTCAGGGTAAAGGGGTACACTCCTAAAATAACCCCTGCTCACCCCCTTGGTAGCTTGGCACGAGCAGACAGGCTTATCTCAGAGGCAGTGTGTAAAGCATTTGTGAACACATACAGTAATCAAGTGACAACACTACAGATGGACACCACACAGGTTTTATATCAAAAATAAGTATTCTTTATATAGATTTACCACAAGACCATAAACTACAAAAATCCACAATACTTTTACTTTAAGATGGTAGAATTTAGCTTAGTTCTCTTTAGTTCTTAAATGTGACACTTTAAGTCAATGTACCTTTTAGATGCGACACGCAGGGCAACGAAAGTGTTGCAACGATGTTGATGCAATGAAAGTTTGGTGCAAAGAAATAAAGACGTAAAGATCTTCCAGATACAGCACGCTTCTTCGATGTTTGCGAGAAGACTCGACGCGTCAGCTACAGCGGCGACACCCCTTTACGCGATGCGACTACAGCAGCTTTGGCGGCGGCACTCTTCCCCGACGTTGCGAGACGCTTCTGCTCGATGCGACAACTGCAGCAGCAACACCCCTTTACGCTATGCGACGACAACAGCTCCAACGGCGGCACGCTTCTCCGTGGATGCGAGGCGCTTTCCCTGATGAGGTGCAATGCGACAGCTACAGCATCGTCATCCAAGATGCGACGGCAGCGGCTGTGACAGCAACACGCTTCTTCCTCGATGCGAGACTCTTCTCTTGATGCGGTGCAATGCGTCAGCTACGATGGCTGCGATGGCGACACGCTTCATCAGAGTAGCGAGTCACTACTTCGATGATGCGAGACGCTTCCGCTCGATGCGACAACTGCAGCGGTGTCACCCCTTTACGCGATGCGACGACAGCAGCTTCGACGGCGGCGCGATTCTCCTTCTTGAGTCGCGCTTCCAGCCCCTTGCGATACGCAGTCCCTCAGAAGGCCTCAAAACAGCAGCAGGCACTTCCAAAGAACTCTGAGGAGCTGGTGGGTGAAGTCTGTTGTTCCTGAGACTTCAGCAGGAGGCAAGCTCTTTTCCAAGCCCTTGGAGATCCTTCACAAGTTGAGCAAAAGTACACACAAAGTTCCTTTCTCCTCTCTTTGGCAGTAGGCAACCCCTGCAGGCCAATCCCCCAGTTTCAGGGATAGTCTCTCCTCAGTTTCTTCTTGGTTCCTCTCCTCAGCAGAGTTTCTTCTTGTTTCCCAAAGTGATCTAAATTCTTGGGATCAGGGTCCCAATACTTATACCCCAAAATCATTTGTCCTCTTAGGGCAGAGGGGCCTTTGCCTTGTTCAAACCGGTTCTGGTCAGTCTTGGAGCACTTTGTGTACAGGACCCCTTCTCTCCTTTCAGAGTGCAAGCCAGAGACATCAGACGCACCACAGGAGGTGGAGCCAGCATTGTGGAGGGAAGGCACATCCCTATTCAGGTCCCAGGTGCAACTCCTGCCACCCATCTAGATGCAGATCTCTCTATTCACCACTGGGACACCTCACCCTGTCTCCTGGAATTCCCCAGCCCTGTCACTCAAACTCCAGACAGGGAATACACAGCCTAGCAGAGGCAGGTTTGAGTGGTTAGACAAGAAAATACCTGCTTTCTAAAAGTAGCATTTTCAAACACAGAATGTTAAAACCAACTTCACTAAAATATGTATTTTATCATTCTGAGTTCAGGCATACTAAATTCGAATTGTTCCCTGAGTCAGTTAGGATTATAAAATGTAATAACCAAACTGCCCATTCTGGCCTATGGAGAACAGGTAGCCTTGCAATAGTGAAAAACGAAAATGGCTGTAATTCACTATTAGAACATGACACACACACCAGGGCATGTCCTACCTTATCCTTACAATGCACCCTGCCCTTGGGCCTACCATAGGGGTGTCTGATATGAAGAAAAGGGAAGGTTTAGAGACTGGAAAGTGGGTGCACTTGCCCAGTCAGCATGACAGTACCAGACTTCACGCAGGCTCTGCAATGGCAGACCTTAGACACACTTTTACAGGCTGCTTCTGTGGGTGGCACAACCAGTGCTGCAAGCCCACCAGCAGTATTTGGATTTACAAGCCCTGGGCACTCCTGTTGCACTGTACTAGGGTCTGACAGGTAAACCAAACCAACCAATCATGGAATCACAAATTCATACATTAATTTACAATAGAGAGAGCATATGCACTTTAGCACTGGTCAGCAGTGGTAAAGTGCCCAGAGTCATAAAACAGCCAACAACAGGTCAGAAAAAATATAGGAGGAAGGCAAAAAGTTCAGGGATGACCCTGCAAAAAGGGCCAAGTGCAACACTGACCCTCTACACTTTACTACTCCTCACTTCTCTCCCCCTTCTTCCTTCTTTAAACATCTTTTCTCAATCTGTAGTAACTGCAACTAACCAAGACCAGTCACCCAGAAAGTACAATTCGTTATCAAATAATCTATATATGTGTTACCACGGAATCGCTAAGCCAATACCAGTACTTCACGGGAATCATATCAACTTCCATTACCGACAAAAAGAAACCCAACTGAGGAAACCTAATATTGACCATTCAAACCAAGACTTACAGGTCCTCCACTTCAGAAATCCTGCATCTACGGCATTCTACACAACGTCATAACTGTATATGAAGGCCACCCACAAATCTATTCTCTCTAACAATTAAACAATTCTGATCTTATGTGCATTAAGGAATCCTGGCTCAACAGATTTTTCCAAAGGGGGTCTACACTTGATCATCAAAGACACAACACTTTTACATCGCTTTCTATGCCAACCTTTTCATCATTCAAAAGCATGAATATAGGCATTCTCAGTGATCCCTCCAGAAATTTCTTCCTGCATATAATTTATAGACCATCTATGTCCCCAAACAATTTCATAGAGCCAGGGCTTGAAAAATCCACTCGCTATGGCGAGCCAGATTTAATGAGGAGGAGCTATTATTTAGTGCCTACTCGCCCTTTCTGGTGAGCTGACAACAGGTTTTCTGCTTGCTCACAAAGTGAATGAGCAATAAAGATGCCTTTAAATCTTGTTATCTTGTCAATTTTGCTGGCTTTCAGAGATAGAGGTCAAAAGTCAGTTTGTCTTCCTACATTTACTTTTTTTCTGTGACGGAAGTAAGAGGATTTTGTAAAGTGAACTTTATGACAATCACGTTGAGATCAGTTCACGGGTCAAGTACATTGCAGTTAGGTCGAGTAGATTATTCAATTTACTAGACCTGAAGGTCTAGTTACATTTTTAGAGCCCTGATAGAAGAGATAACCAAATACTTCTACCGAGTCAAAATCAATCTTTCAAAACATATACTTAGGTGAGTTCAACAAATACTTGGACAATACCAAATCATAACTCTACAGAGAATGACACAATACCATAAAACTCTTCAGTCAAAATCCTCTAATCTCTAGCTCAAATTGCACCAAAAGAAGAATTCTAGAAGTTGATAGATGGCATCACCCCTCTACCCTTACAGAAAATGAATTGTCTGATCATTTCATAATTCACTTCTCAATTCCACTCCAGGTCAGCTTAACCCATAAACCCTAAAAAAAAGATAAAGTCCTTGTCAGGAAATTCAGAAACATCTCTGAAGAATCCTTAAAACTATTCTTATTCCCTAACTGGACAGCCTAGACCTTCAATCAGACATCAATACGATAACAACTAATCGTACCAAATCAGAAGACCATTTTGTTAACAAAGTGGCTCCTGAAATCTGCAAACTCCCAGAACCCTCCACACAAACCAATAAATTATCCACTCTCAGAGTGACAGTAAAGGAAGTTGAAAAACACTGAAATATAAACAAATCTGCGAAAACCAAGGAGACGATTTAGAGTCTGGTGGATAGTGTACTCTGCCACAAACATGGCTGACAACCCTATCTGTCAAACCCTCTGTTCGCTGGCTCTATTTTGAGACTGGTGTACAGTCATCTTTCCAAAGGTAATCCCTTGCTGCCTCTGCTGTCCAAAAGCTTACTCTAATGAGCTGGTGGAGTAGGGCCCATCAGACTAAGAACACCAGACTGCCAGCCCTATTTACTGCATAATTCTGATGTATTTTGTTTCTGTGCATAGCAGCCAGGAAAAATCTGGCCATACTAGACAGAAAATAAAAGAAAAATAGCCCCACACCATGAGAGAAAAGACCAATGGCGTGGGGGGTCATTAGGTTTTTGTTTTTCATTAACAAACGTCCGCTTTGGAAGAAAAAAAAGTATGGTGCACGGCTGCCTGAAAGACAGTGGCTAAATACCAAACTTGCAATGCCTTCAGAGGAATCACAATTATGGTGGTTCCTCTGATGGCACAGAGATTTCCACGGGGGTGGCAGTGTTTCTACATGGCAGACAGGTGAGACATCCACCAAACACTAAGGGCCCGTTAACAATGTCATTTGGAAACTGTCCCGAACGAATCGGGACAGGACTAGTTTCTAAATGAATCGGGTTCTGCGAGTCCAGACGACTGATTTCAATGCTTCCGTACAACGTTCGTTTGGACTCGCATTGACTTCAATGGGAGCCTGTGTTCAGAATGAGAACAGAGGCTCCTACTGAACAAAGGGGTGGTTGGGGAAAACCTTGCACCGTGTGGTGGGCATCCTATGGTGCCTGCCACATTGTGCATGGTTGGGAATAGGGGTCCCATGCGTACTCACACAGGCTACATCTGTACGTTTCCAGATAAAGGGGTCCTGCAACGGGCCCCCAAAGACCAATTCCGGCAGCCATTTCATCTCAGGCAAACCGATTCGGAACGGCTGTCCGTAATCGTTTCCCCGGAAAACGTGTCCATAGAGCTGTACGATTGATTCGGCTCCGAATGATTTGGACTGTCCCAATGTCTTTCGGGACAGATTGGTCTGCTCGAACGATTTCTGGGCATCATAATCGGTCGTTAGTAAATCTTTACGATTCATTCAGGAACAAGGGTTCCGAATCGGATTAATACCAAATACCATCCAGAGCGCATCCTAACGACATTGTATTCGGGCCTTAAAAGGGCGGGAGAGCTAAACTAAAAGCAATGAGAATTCTTACAAAAATACAAAGCAAGAGGCTAAAGCAACACACATAAAGTAAAGAAGCAAACTTCTATTGCCCAGAATCAAGGTAAGATAATTTTTTTTATAGTGAAGAGAATACCTTGGAACCCAAACCTTCACTCATGACTCCATCAAAAGATATATGTGACAAATT
Source organism: Triturus cristatus (assembly GCF_964204655.1). Lineage (NCBI taxonomy): Eukaryota > Metazoa > Chordata > Amphibia > Caudata > Salamandridae > Triturus > Triturus cristatus. Next base: position 1,204,253,170 of record NC_140593.1, on the reverse strand, counting down.
CTTAAGAGGCAACCGTATGAAATTAGGAGTACCAAACACAGCATTACTTCCCCGATGAGGCAATACATGGAGTTATTACAGCCAATTAAAATTAGAAGAATTAGGCACATAAATCAGGCTATTGTAACTAATACATTACTTTGAGGACCCCGTACCTGCTTCAATAACAAAAAGGGTCTTTAGTCTTTTAGCACCTTACTGTCTTGCACTAATCAATCCCTCCCTGCAGCAGGGAAAACTTCAAAACTGCTTTACACTAAGACAAAACACACCAAAATTAAAAAAGTCAGCACTGATCTTGAAGTCATGGATATCTACTGACACATCACAAACCTCCACCAGTTAGACAAAGCCACTGAAAAAGCTGTCACAACGCAACTAAAAAAAATGCATCAAACACAACTCACTGCTCTCTCCCTCAGAGTCATTTTTAATGACAGGGCATAGCACTGAAACTGCCACAATAGAAGACCTTGGTGATATTCTACAAAAAGAAGAGATTTGCATTTCTAATTTTACTCAACATGACGGCAGCAATGTCAATCAAACAATTCTTGTAACAATAGAAAATCCAAAGATTGATAACCAAGAGATGGAAACATAAAGACCCTCGGGAGGTACCCCACTGGTTAAAATCCTTAGAGATCTGGGCACAGGCGGAGAGCACTATTCTTCATAGGGAAGAAACGGCTGGGTTGCGAAAGTTTCCCATCACACAGACCTGGGATGATATTCTGAAAGCCCTTACACAAACTAACACTACATCACACAAGCCGCCCATGCGGCAGGCGGGAGAAGATGCCTAGCGTGATGCCTGGGTAGAACTGACAGGCTGTACTCACAAGGCGCCTTGGCCATAGCTGTCAGGTCGGGCAATGACCCCACATTCCATCATGACATTTTATAGACATAACTTCAGACGCAAGATACCTTAGTGTCCATGCGACTATGCACAGTACAGGAAAAGTAACTCGCATCCACTATGTACACATGGCCCTTGGCATGACTTCACTCGAAAAGCGCATACTACACCTGATACACGTTCCTTTAAGTACTAGATATCTCCTTTTCTTTTGCTTTTACTTTATTTTTATTAGTTGTGGTTAAAATGTTAAAAATGAAGATGTCTTGCAATTAGTTATGATATTCACTTCCTATAGCCCATGCACTATTGTCTACTGTGATCCTAAAATTAAACTACATATTGGCCATGCACCTCTGTAATAATTGGCATGTCTGCATATGGTTAATTACTGCTGTGAGGAGTCACATGTAATAAACAAGCCCTGCTCCTCAATTAGAGGTAACGGTATGCGTGGGTTGTAGATACCCATGCTAATTTGCAAATGCACGTCAACTCCTGCGACAAAGATGCTCCTTATGCTATGGTTATAAAATGATAATGCCTAGAACTGTATATACAGTGACGTAGCAACATTGATCTTGTCAAAAAAGTGCGACATGTACCAATGCTTAGTTTGATTGTATTAGGAAAATTATAAAAAATGCAATAAAGATAATAAATAAAAAAAACAGTAGAAAATCCAAAAATGAGGATGGGCTTAAAAGAGAATGTATGCACCTCGTTTAAACCATTTCTCTTAAACAAGATACCACCTAGGACCCCAATTTTCCAGATCTGAACAGGCTTCACTCTGAATACCTCAAGTCTCTATGCTATCCCCATCATATTTAATTTATATTTTGAACCTTTAAGTCACATTGTAGAAAACCTGGGCAACAGGCCCCATCAATACATAGATGATACACCACTTTGTTACCATTCTCAGCATAAAGCACATCCTAACTCTCAAAACAGGCATGGAAAATAATTTTTCATGTTCCTCTGAAAACCCCTTAAAGCTTATTCCACAGAAAACAGGATTCTTCCTCCAACTGAACAAAAGGATTGACCCAGCCTTAATTTAAGCATTAAATGATAATGGATGCCCATCACCCGATCAACAACAGCAAAATCATTGGACTTTGTTATCCATAATGCACTTTCTTTGGAAACTCACGAAAACAGGCATGCCCAAAAGGCAAATTTCCACCTACGCCAATCAAAACTAATAGAACATGGGCTCCCAAATAATCAAGACAGTCACTCATAGACTCATATGGCTTGTTTCACAAATATTTAGAAGTACATAAAATAATACTATAGCAGTATAAGTTACTACAAAATGCAATTCACAAACCTACAAGTGTAAATCACCACTTCTAACTCTACCATCTGTTCGATGGCAAGATCCTCACACATGTAAGTTTAATTATTAGTAAGAAATGTGGAAGGGCTGGGACAGTGGCTGGAAATATGGGTATACTTATTAGTAACTGGGAGGGGATTAGTGTGGAATAAGAAGGGATTTAGGAAGGTTTAGAGAGGGGTTTAAGGAGGGACATCAACTCACCCACAAAAGAGTAAGCCCATTGCTAGTCACAAATCGCACTTTGAAAGTTACTACAGCCAAAAAGGACCCCAAACAGTAGTAAGTGTACTGCAGCACAGAGCTGGAGTTAGTCCAGCACCACACCTAACCAGCCCTGAGTACTGCAACACCCTCCCATAGAACAAAATGGAGGTAGGGATTTAAAATAAAACCCCATAGGAATTAATGTTAAATTTAATTCAATTATTTAAACTCATTTAAAATATAACTAAAATTAATTTAATGTTTAAAGAAACTAAAAATAAAAAATGGATTATTTTAAAAATATTGTAAAAACCTTTTTTAATTGAAAAAGTAATGCAACAATTTTTTTTAACAAAAATATAATTACATTACTAGTTATACACATTATTTTGTAATAATTTTAGTACAATATAAAAAATATATTTTTTTTGTCAGTCAAATAGCTTATTTCGATAACAAGTATCATAAAAGCAATTCCATTCATAGAAACCATGAATAAAAACAGTAGTAAAAACAAGTATAAACATTAGATCCAGGGATAATATACAAAAAGTTAATCATCTTGTTAATAAATTAACAATAATATACTAGTACCTGATCCAAAATGTTTCATTTGTATACTTAATAAGTTTTAAGTGCAATTTGGTAAGTGAATTTTATTAAAAAAAGAATAAAAAAATATACTTCTTATGCAGCTATTTGATATCATTTAAAAAGATTTTTAAAAAGGAGGAAACCAACATATGGAGATACATTCACATTTCCTTTTTACACCTCCCTACGCAGGAACTTGGATCTAATAAGCCAGATACAGCCGAGGTACTTTGCCACACCTCATACAAAGAGAGCTCTAGGGTCTGATTTCAAGATCCGCAGGGCAGTAATATGAGTTGTGGTGCCCAGCTGTCTGCAAATTGGTTTAAGCCACTTTGATCTGGCCCTTGAGTATACTGGACATGCAAACGTAAGGTGGGCCACGCTCTCTTTTGGTGCTTCACAGCAAGGGCAATCCGCGATTGTCTGACGCGGAAGACTCCATTTTGCAGTAAGCTCACGTACTAAAAGGGAACCAACCCTAAACTGTATGTAAAGTGCCCTATCTCTTGGGATTTGAATATAAAAAATATTATTATTTTTTCCCCTTAGGTGGGATTATTTAAATTTAAACTTTTGAAAAATACTTTAATTCAATATATTTGAGAATAATTACGTTTTGATGTTTTTTCTATTTTGGTCTACATTCAAATTAAATATATAAGAATAATTTATATTTACATGTAATACAAAAATAATTTTACTCAATTTAATCAATATTTTACTTTGCCCTATAATTTACTGTAGGGAGATCACTGCCATCGGGATTGAATTTTATTATGACTGACCAAATCAAGGGTAGCAGAGGAAATAAAAACATCCCTGACCAATTTATCAAAAGGGTATTCCCCTTTTGTCCCTGGATCATAGCACCTAGAGATGAACTCTGGGCATTTTTTTGTTTTATGTGTCTCAAAGAGGTCTAGTTGATCAAACCCTACTCAGGAAGGATGTATTGCATCGATTTGTCATTCAGAACCCACTAGTAATTTTATAGAATGTTGTGCTAACTGAACCTGCATATGCATTTTACGTACCTGAAAGATATGTTGTTGATCTGTAAATGTATTGATACAGGCTGCTTACAGAATGATTGAGCATTCAGAGACAGAGGTCTGGAATACATTCATTCCTCTTTGTTTAAATAATACATTGCTGTTGTATTCTCTTTTTGAATTGGGAAAGAGTTAGCTGTAAGACACATTTTGAGAGCTGGATAGAGAGCCCTCATTTCCAAAAGATGTAGTTCAAAATTTCTTTCTCTGACCAAATCTCTTGAACTTGGATGTGAACCATGTGAGCGCCCCCATCCTATTAGAGAGGCATCCATCACAAATGTCTGTGCTGGGATGACTTGATGAAATGGAACCCCTTTCAATAAGATATGCAATCTGCACCAGCAGAGGAATGATTAGATCGCAGACTGATATTGAGTGAGTTTGACACCACTGATTGTATAGACATTGCTGAAGAGGCCTAGTGTAGTCTGGCATTAAGGACTAGGAATATAAAGGAAGCCACTGACTTCAGGATCAAGGTACTTTGTTGCATAGTAAGATTTGGTAGCTTAGGTGATTTTGACACCATAGTCGGAAAGATGATAGTCTCTCCTCTGATAGATACACTTTTACAGCCTGAGTGTTCAACACAGCATGAGGTGGTGGATGGACTGAAGTAGAACGGTGATCTTTTTTGTGCAGCTGATTTGGCCTAGAGAATAGCAGAAGTCACGTGGTAGTGACACAGAGCTTCCTATAAAGCTGAACCTGTATTCAATCCATCATCTCAGTAGTGGTAAACTAAACATTCTGCCTCCTTAGAGATGCCGCTGCAACCACCATACATTTGGAGAAAGTTCTTAGCACTGATTTTAGACCAAATGGAAGGAATTTGTACGGATGGTGTTGGATGCCTACCTATGAATTTTTAATGTTTTACTTGGTTTGTGGATATAGGCAACTTGAAGGTCTATTTTGCACATACAGTTTCCTTGATGTAACAGAGGGAAAGTTTGATATTGAAGCAGTATTCTGAGTTTTTATTTCCTTGTTCATTTGTTGGCTTGCATGAGATTGAGAATGGTTCTGAAGTCCTGGCTACAACCTTTTTTTCAAACCAGAAAGTAAGTGAAACAAAGTTCCTTCCCTTTCTGATGACAAGGAACCTCTCACTTGTTTCTTTAATAAGGTGCTCACTTCTTTTTTGAATTGCTCCCAATTGAATTGATAGGATCTTCTTGGTAGAATTTCTGAAGGAGGAGATTTGAACCTCAGTGAGTAGCCAATTTTCTCTTGTCTGAGGGGGTAAAGCGCTCACCATCCCCAAGAGATCCAATCTATCAGTAATTCTGAATCTCTACACGGAGGTTGCAGATACTGCATGTTATTCAGTTTGTGCTCCTTCTGTTTGCATTAGGAAGCTCTGGAGCCATTAAGTACTCCAAATCAGAATTCTTAGGGAGACTCTTCCTCTTCAGCTATTTAATGCATTCAGTCAAAAGGTGTATTCTGCCCAACTCCAATGTCCTCGACGTCAATGATTCTTGAGAGCAATGGAGACTGATATTTTCACATTAATGCTGCTTTTGATGATGTGTTTTGATGCTTCATCATGAACAGTGCTTGTGCTTTAAATTCCCAATGAGGCAGAAAAAGGTCCATCAACGCCATTTAAATTGATGCCATACATGCTGTGATGAGCATGTTGCCACTACACCAGTCCCCAACGTCAAACAGGACAACATGTCTTCTCAATGAAGTGACTCTTCTCAGAAGCATGGAAAACTTGTGTTTTCCCTGAAGGGACTCTTCTCAGAAGCATGTATCTTTTTAAACCTCCACCTGCAGACCATTGAATTATACCTTAAGTGTCCTTTCGACATTTTTAGAAGTGCTGGCAAACTTAAGGGTGATGAATCTCTGCGAGACACAAGATGCAGGCATAATGAGGGTCAGATTGTGCCTTTCACATCAAACTGGACAAGTATTTGACAACAAATATTTGCATTTTGTGAAGAAATTGCCATCAGGAATTTTCTTCAAAGCACTCTAATGATTAATGAATGACAAATGCATATGATTTTGGAAAAGTTTGGAAAGTTTTCAAAAAGAAACATTTGCAAATTTCCTCAAACTTTCAAATCTATACTCATTAATATTCAGCTATTCATGACATTGCACGTTTCATATGTTCAATTAATGATGGTTCTATGCCTTTCTCTGTTTTAAACTGGCTTACAGGGGTGCCTTTTGTGTGTAGTAATGTTTTGTGTCGCTCTCATAGAATTCACAACTGTCTGGAATTCATAAGGGCAACTATATGGCATCTTTTTTTCTGAATGCAAAAGGTTATCCATGTGCTCACAACTTTCAGAAAAATAGTGAATTTACAGACGCTCTACACCCTCTGGTGCTTAGAACCATCCTTCATTTCTCTCCTTGTTTGTTGCAGAATTTGCACATTTCAAGAAAAGAGCAAAAATACTTTAAGCCCTTACCATCCAGTCACATCTCAAGAAAAACTATAAAGTAACTGAAAAAGGCACATATCTTAATGAATTCAACCAACAAAATATAGGACTGTGTTAACCCTTTCAATCCTGAGAAACACATTTTTCAAATAAAAATTTCTCTATAACAGATTTTCACCAAACCACAATAAAGCATGTTATTCTAATGAAGTTCTGCTTTCATGTCAAGTTTGGTGTATATTTGTTTCGTGGTTTTTCTTTAGGGGAGGGCAAACTTTTCATGTAAGCATAAATAAGAAACATCAAATTTTTGACCCTCTCTCAATTTTCTCCTCAGGGTGGAGCTGCATGAAAAGTGACATTGAGTGGAAAATGTAATGTAAATTCATCAATGGCACCAAAGCTAATAGTAAAAAATGTATCTGACTTGAATGAATCCACTGCTTGCCCTGCAGGTGTGCTGAAATAACATCCGACTGAATGGACCATTACCTTGTGATTCCATCAGCTTATAATTTTACCTCTGATACTGTAGAAGGCTGGCTTAATATATGGTACACACTTATTTAAGTGAAGCAACTTGCACCAATCCTGACAACCCTTATGGTGATTTTAGTGGTCTTAGACAACCATAGAAAGCTCTACCAGTGGTAATTGTGGAGAGCAGCCTTCAGGCTTAGTGCAGAATGTATTAAGCAGCTCGTTTACCAGAACTAATCATATAGTGTAGGTTAAATGAAAAAGAACCACACAGTGTAGTTATAAAAAAAAGTTATATTTATTATACACACTCACTAACACATTGGTATATCTCCTACCCGGAGTTATCAACACAATACACACAATATTTCAAAGGTAGAAAGGTAAGTATGCATAAATAAACATGTGTCTCCAGGGGGAGACCAAGCCATATACTAAAAAAGTGGAATGGGAACTACGACGGAAGTCGGTACTTGAACCAGAAGACTCAGAAGTGCTGGAGACACAAGGAACCTCCCAAGATAAGTACCCAGGAACCCCATGAAGGCTGTGTGCAGAGTGGAAACCCAGCTGCGTACTCAATGCAAGTCAATAGGGAAGTCGCGGTTGCAGTTTTCAAGAAGAAGGACCCTTCCCAGTGAACCCTGAAGAAACCCTATGGAAGACAGAAGGTTGGAGAGTCACCCCACCCGTGGATACCCCAGGAACCAGGATACCTACACCAGGGAAGCCGGGATGCATAGGTGCGAACTGATGTCGGAAACCGTTGTAGACCACAATGGAGAACTTCAGAAAAGATGCAGCTGGCGAAGAAGGAGATAGAGTCTGGTGAAATCCAAGAATGGATTCTTTAACAACAGTACCTGCAAGCAGAGGGGACAGAGTCTATGCCACTCAGGACTGAGCAGGAGGCATGGAAGACCAATGAGCACTGATGACGGAAGATGCAGGAGAGTTGAGCTGCAGCTGTGAGGACCAGGCGACGCTGTGGAAGACCAGGAGCTGTCCACAAGCTGTCCCATGCTGGAGGTCGAGAACCAGGGGATTGGTGTCTGGCCGGAGCACCAACGAGCCTTGGCAGCAGCAGCAGATGTGGTAAACGAAAAAAGCGTAATGTGGAAACCAGCAAAGTCAGAGGGAATCACCAAGGGCAGGATATTCAGAGCAGGCCTTGTACAAGCAGGGGAGCCCAGTGAAGCCAAACACGGTGCAGAGAATACGGTGAGGACGAAGACCTTGGTAGGAAGAGATGCTGAAGGCTGGAGCTTCTTGTAGCCCGAAGGTCTCTGGAGGACAGAGTCAACATGCCTTGGCAACGGCAAGTCGACACGGTGCACAGGGGTTCTGTTCCAGCAGTTCGGACAAGGGATACTGGCCTCAAACTTGCTGAGAAGACAGTGCAGGCCTCGAGGTAGCGGCAGAACTACCACCTGTGTTGCTGAGCCTTTCAAAGTCTGTGGGACATCAGGAGTGGCAGACCAGTCAGCTTAGGTGTGGTGCCTGCGGATGCAGGGGAGTGACTCCTTCATTCCAAGGGAGATTCCTTCGGGTGTCTTTGATGCCCAAAGGCCTGGAGAAGAACCTGGATGAAACACAGGCACAGACGATGCAGACGACTGGCAGGGCGACTGGCAAGACGACAAGACCAGGAGCAGTAGGAGTGTTCCTTGGTGCAGTCCCAGTTATGAGACGAAGTCCAACGAAGCCAAAGTGCCCAGACAGTAGAAGTTTAAGTGGTTTTGGATCTGAATCTTGTCCCACAACGAATCTGAAGAGCCACCCACAGGTAAGCCCTTAAATACCCTGGGGAAAGGGTTGGGACGGTTCAGGGATCCCTCTCAGAGAAGGGGCTGAACAGAGGGGAGAATACTTCCATGTCTTATGTCCAGTTTTGCGCCAGAGCGGAGCCAACGGCTCGCTGAACTGGTTCCAACTGGAGTATGCAAGGAGGGCACCAAATGTGCCCTTCAAAGCAGTCTAGTGGCACTGGCAAGCGCCCCCAACCCAGCCCAATATACTAAGTCCTGTCTGGGAGGTCGTTACACCTCCCTGTGACAGGAAACCTATTGTTCCACCTTCCCTTGCTCAAGCTCAGCTCAGCAGCAGGAGGGCAGAATAGTGTCTGCGGTCGGCAGCAGACCTACCTTGCTGTTAGATCTTGAAAGGCTGGTACCGGGAATACAGGGGGGCTCCCTAGGGGAGCCCCCCAGTACTTGAGATCCTAAATCCAACAGTGGAATCGATGTTGGGGTAGGATTCCAACATGCTTGATACCAAACATGACCCGTTTTAGTGCAGCTAATATACAGTTAGACATCTCGTAATTGACTTGATGTCCACTATATGTATGTATTAAATGGCTGACCGCACTTACAAAGCCCGGAGAATCAACTCCGGGGTTTGGAGGGGGTGTCCTGCTCATGGAGGGCACCCTCACACTTATAACCTAGCACCCTGCTTTCAGGATTGAAAAGCCTACCTTAGGGGTGGCTTATAGGTTTTAAGTGCAGTGACCGCAGATATAAGGAAATCTATATCTGTTGTAAGTGGTGCTAGCACCAAATCACACAGGCTGCAAAGACAGGCCTGTAGTCACAGTTTGAGTGGGCTCTCATGCGTGGCATAATGCATGCTGCAGCCCATGGGAGACCCCTGGTGTACCTATGCCCTGGGTACCTTAGTACCATATACTAGGGACTTAGAAGGGTACACCAGTAGCCAATTGGGAAGATACCAAAGTACTTACCATAGTCAAATTTAGGGAGGGAGAACAGTGACTGGGGTTCTGATTAGCAGGATCCCAGTACGAAAACAGTATAACACTAGCAAAAAGTAGGGGTAACCATAAAAGCAGATCCCACTTTCCTAATACAGAATGGATAGCCTCTCTGAGCCACCCAAAAGACAGTTGTCTGACTCTGCCCGATCCATAACAGTTTCTAAGAGGTGAAATTACTATCTCTAGGCTTCATACCTCCAAAACTATGCCTGCAATGTGACAGAGTCTAAAGGACAATCTCCTACATAGCATCTGTGCTAAAAAGATTACAACAGCTTATAAAATAATGTAACTTGCATAGAGTGCATATAATGTTAAGGAAGGATTCTTGCATTTTGTAAGTTAGAACTGAAGCATTACTACAGAGATTGATTCTGTTTTTTAGAATGCAACATATATGAAAAGTAGAATTCATTCTCTGCAGTACAGTAGGCCTTGCTGCTTGGCATCCTTAACATAATTTACAGGTGTGGAAGAACATAAATTAGGCAAATTGTGTATGTTTCCTTTAAAGCCCTATTTATATTTAAACTGATGAAGGAGCAGTTACTTACCTGTAATCCAGAGGAATCAATAATATAGCCATGAGCATAGAGTTGTCCTGTCCACAAGTGGGGGTCCTGGAGCAACACAATTTATGTAATACGCTTTTCATTTGAAAAGTCAATTTCTTCAACAACAACAACATTTTTTGACATTCTATAAAAAGATATTTTTGCCAATTTTCTTTCCCAAGAAATCTTCATTTAAGTTGTATTGCAACATGTAACTAACAAATCATATGTAACAGAAATTCAATATACTACATACATATACTGTATGGTTTGGCTAGCAAATAAGGGGGTGAACATCCGTGTTTTACAGATTTCACTCAGTAAGAATACGTTTGGTAGCAAAGACCTAGAGAAGGTCAAGAAGGACAACATGGCATGTCGTAAGGATCTGTGAAAGAGGTAATCACCATGGTCCCAAGATGGCCATCGAAAAGTTTAGGGAGTTTGTCCTCCTAAATATCTTTGTTAATTGGTTTGCAATCATTTTCCAATATAAACTAAGTCGGATGCCGCTATAAACATATGTTAAGCTGTACCAGGGGCCAAATAGTAGATCCAGCAGATATTATCACGTAACTTTAGTTTGTGTAATTTGACCGGTGTCCAGTGTAGGAGATGCGTAAAAAAAAATGAGAGAATAATTTTATTTCGTAGTGCTTTATCGCTGATCTTATTCTAAGTTTCTAATGGAGGTGAGTCCATGTGTAAAGTCTCAAACTGTATTTTAGTTAGATGGGTGTTAAGGTTTTTGGCACAAAGGTGGTTATTAATTTATATAATGTTTGATGCAACATGCCCACCTGAGTACCATAATACCAGGTCGGAGATAATGTGAGGATGGTCAAAAGGGCCAAGTTTAGACAGTCTAGCTTTGACTTTCGGCAAATCATAAAAGTCAATATGGTCCAATTGGAATGTTATTTGAAGTTCTGCGTAAGAGCGAGGGGTGAAATCAGCTTTATACAGATCTCTGATACTCCTTTGCTGGCCCATGTTGGGCAAAGGATAGTGACCCCTTGTGCTTTCATTTTAGGGTTGTTCCATAGTGATGTGAATTTCAACATAGCAATTGGATTTGGTATGTGTCTATCTAGAATTTACAGTGCTTTGATTGTGTCAATAAATATTTGTCGGGAGTGTGAGATCGGGTAGCAAGACATAGTGAGAAAGGATAGTGTGCACAGTGCACACTCTATATCTAGCCACTGGGGATGAGTAATTGAGTCTTCCAATAGCCAGTGGGCTCCTTGGGCTGCCAGAAATGCAGTTTAGTAGTGGCCCAGTTTAGAATTTACAATCACCTTAGTCTAAACCTAAATCTAGTCAAAGGGTTATGTAGCCAATCCTAGCCCTTTTGCCATTCCCTAAAAAGGTAGATGTCAATTTGTCTATGGTGTTGAAAAAGTCAGGTGTGAGACGCATAAGAAGCATGGGTGTGACAAAGTTTATGACAGATTGTAATCATCATTTTCAGAGTTTCAATCCTACCCCACCATGATATGTGCATCACAGTCCAGAAGCAGAGAAGGGGCCCGATTCACAGAATTAACTTAAGACAAAATCCTAAACTTACTACTTTTGGTATTCACAGAATGCACTTACTACTTTTGGTATTCACAGAATGGATTTACGACTACTAACTTTACGTCCGCACTCGGGCCGGAAATTCCGGCCTGGAGGCGGAGCTTCCTGCCCGGAGGCGAGGCTGCCGGCCCGGAGGCGGGGCTTCCGGGCCGGAGGCGGAGCTTCCGGCCCGGAGGTGGAGATTTTGGCCATGGCTAAATCTCCGCCACTGGCCGGAATCCCCGCCTCCGGGCCGGAATCCCCGCCTCCGGGCCGGAAGCCCCGCCGCCGGGCCAGAAGCTCCGCCTCCGGGCCGGAATTTCCGGCCCGAGTGCGGACGTAGAGTTAGTAGTCGTACATCCATTCTGTGAATAGTAAAAGTAGTAAGTTTATTCTGTGAATACCAAAAGTAGTAAGTTCATTCTGTGAATACCATAAGTAGTAAGTGCATTCTGTGAATACCAAAATGGTACTAAGTTTAGGATTTTGTCTTAAGTTTGTTCTGTGAATCGGGCCCAAGGTCTTTAACTTTTTCTATAGTTTGGGATTCATTGTGTCTGAGCGATTCAGACAAATCGTTGTTAAACCATATGCCTAAATATTTGATAAATTTGGGTTGCAATTTAAGCCTGGAGTCACCAAGGTGGGCTGGTAAACAGTGAGGGATAAGAGGCAGAACCACTGTTTTGTCTTTGTTTAAGGTATAACTAGATACCAAGGAAAGTTGGTAGATTATGTTAGTAATCGCTGGTATGGTTTCCTCGATTTCATTGAAAAATATAAGGATATCACTTGCATATGCTGAAGTTTTATATGAGGTTGTGGCAAAAACAAAACATGTTATTTCGGATGAGCTGTTGGATTTTTTTTTGTGGGTCGATGGATAACAAAAAAGTAATGGTGACAGGGGCAACCTTGTTGTGTACCTCGATATATATGAAAGGAGGTAGACAGAGGGCTATTAATTCAGATGCTTGCTATAGGATTGGCATATAATGCCATGGTAATTATAATGAATGAAGCTCCCAAATAAATTGTCGATTGTATGGGTTCTAGAAAGGGCCATGAGACCTTATCAAAGGTTTTTCTGGCGTCAAGGGCTACTGTCGCAGTGAAGTGTGAGAATAAGCAGGCCTCCTCTATAACATGGCAAAGAGTGCATATGTTGACACTGGCAGGTCTACCTTTGACAAAACCCATTGAGGAGTTATGAATGTGTTTAATGATGAGTGGTTCCAATCTCTTAGCCAGACTTTTTGCATATGTTTTGCCTTTATATTCAAAAGGGAGATCGCTCAGTAGTTTTTGGGAACAGAGTGATCTTTAGCATCAAAAGGGAGATCAGTCAGTAGTTTTTGGGATCAGCATGATGTTTACCATCTTTGGGAATTACTATAATTATGGCTTCCTCTATTGTTTCTGAGACCTTAATCTATAATCTGTTACACAAAAGTGGTTAAGAGCATCTTTCAAGGGGTTTGTGATGGAATTTATAAACATTTTACAGATTATTATGGGGAAACCATCAGGTCCTGGTACTTTACCACAGCAAATAGACTTGAATGCCTCAACAATTGCCCCCTATTCTAGGGGTCTATTTAGACTAACTTTTTCGGAGTCTGAAATAGTTTTTGGCACAAGCTGGTTTAGGAATGTAAAACACTCTTTTTTAGCAATAAACCATCAGGGGCTTTGTTATGATAGATTAGATTGTTGCCTGTCTTAAATTTGAGGGTATACCCCCTATTATGCCACCCTCCAGTAAGAGGGAGGCATATGCCTCACTCTGGTTGGCTGGGTGGCCCCATCTGCAAGATGGCAGGGACTGAGAGTTGTGCTTCACCTAGCCTCCCCCACCTGATTTTCCAGCCAATTCTACCGCCCCACAGTGGGGGTCATAACCGGTGGGAGCCAGCTGCTGGAAGCAGCAAAGGGCTGGGGTATCTCACAAAGGCGGCAAAACTGTGAAGCTTCCCCTTTGTGGACTCTGCACATCCTGGGGGAGGAGGCTTGGCACCTCGTCCCAGGATGTGCATTGTTTCAGACCCCCAAGAGCAGCAGGCTCTTGACCCTGGGGTCCTGAAACATGTCTGGTGGTGGTAGCTGGCGAGCAGCCACTCAGCCAGGATACTTGAGTTAGGTCATTTTTCAAAGAGCTTCTCTAAGATGCCCTCTGAGTGCATTTTTCATTAAATCTCACACTGGCATCAGGGTAGGTTTAATGTGCGGAGAAGTTTGATACCAAACTTCTCAGTTTTCAATAAAGCCATTATGGTGCTGTGGAGTCGTACTGACAAGCTCCCAGCACCATATACTCTTAATGGCATTACTGCACTACCAATGTCTAAGAATTGGCTTTGACACTCTAGGGTTACAGGGCTCATGCACATGAACCCTCACCACTGGCATAGTGCACCCAGCTAGAGGGGTGGCTTACCTATGCCAAGGCAGTGGCTTGTAGGCATGTCACACAGAGATATGTGTCAGGTCAACTCTTCGCTTTGTTCTGCACCAAAACATGCAGCCTGCAAGGGCAGTGTGTGTGTGTGTGTGCAAAGGTACAGGGCCTCCAAGGGTGGCACAATAAGTACTGCAGCCCTTAGAGGCCTTCCCTGGCCACAATGCCCTTGGTACATATGGTACAATTTACAAGGGACTGACCTGGGGCCAGAGATGCCAATTTGGTTTTGTCTCAATGCAGTTTTAGGGAAAGAACGTACGCTCTGGGTACCTGTTTGGCAGGAACCCAGGGCACACTCAGTCAAAGTACATCAGCAATTCAGCAAAAAGTGGGGGCAACCATTCAAAAAGGGCACTTTCTTACAAATAGCCATTTCAGTAAGGCTGTGTTGTACAGCTAGGAAGGCTTTCTTCCATAGGACAGTATCTCTGTTGTAATCGTGAAATACTGAGATTGTGTGGTCCTGCCAGAGCACCACTTTGACTCTCCTCATGCAAGCAATAATTTATTCAGAGTACTGATGGCATAAAGGCTTAAAGATCATTCGCTGTGGGGCCGCTGCCTTTTTGGCTTTGTACGTAGGGACTCTGTGGGCTCTCTCAGTTTCAAAGTACTTGGTAAATTTAATTTGCATAGTGTCCATAATCCATTATACAAAAAAGTCAATTGGTGATGACAACATGCTATCTGCTCCTTCTAGTAGGCCAAAGCTTCATAAACTGCTTCTATTACGATCTTCGAGTTCGGTCATCTCACATTTAAGACTGGCCTAAGATTTTTTCAGCCCCTGAAGTTGTTTTAGATTGCGCGTTATTGTAGTCCTCAACCGAACTGATACTGAATTCAGCATTTGATATGCTTGTTTTCTTTAAAGAAATACATCGATATAAAATGCAGAAAAGGGTTCACTTTAAAAAGAACAACAAGCAAACCCTTTCTCAAACATTTTAAAGAAAGGGTAAGCAGAAATACAGACAATGTAGCCTAGTAGGCTACAGTCTGTAAGGCTGAGAAAATTGATTCTGCTTCAATATCCTATCATGCCATGTCAGAGGGAGTTAAGTCAGTTCTCTTTTACAGGGATCAAGGATTATGGTAAAACTAAGGTTAATTCCATTCCCATTTCTCTGGAAGGAGGAAGGGTTGCTTATGACTATAGTGAATATTACCATGGAGGCAGTGGCGGCACACCGAGGGAGTGCTGGGGGGCGGTAGGGCAGGGCGGGGGAGGGGAAGGGTGGGGGGTAGTAGAGTCTGACATATGACGGATAGGAGTAAGGTAAGTCATTAAAAAAAATAAAAAATGTACCTGGCGCGCGCTGCATTGCCAACTTGGCGAAAAACAATACAGTGAAATTCTGATAGATCACAACTCCCCCCTCAAATCCCCCTCCTCACCCCTAATGTAGCCAGCGAACATGGCAGCGGGAGGAAGAACTGCTCCTCCAGGGTGCAAACTGCTAAAACTTTGTTTGAACTAGAGTACGACTTACCAAAGGAGATATGCAAGAAAATCATTTGTTCTGTTACAAATTTTGTTAGCGCCGTGACTCACAAGGCTCGTGAGATAGAGATGGAGCCGGGAGCCACAACAATGACCATAACGATTTGGCATTTCGACAATATTCATACACAAAACATAGTGTAATGACTAAAGAACAAGTAAAGTTGCTAGAGAAGAGTGTGTCATGTTTCCACCTTTTATACCTATTACGCCTAGTCTGTCATATGTCCATCTAGTGTTATATTACCATAGGAACTGGTTTTGTCGTGATTTGTTGAACCTTACAGGAGTCCTTGCCAAGACCGCTTCAAGAAGTTCACATGTAGACTTACCCTATTTTGGGCTGGCATCGAATTAAGTTTTGTCAAGGACAAATACCAAAGTTTCAAGATGGTTGGTATACTTCTCTGTCTCTTACGTTTGGCATACTTAGTGCATACTGGTGATCCTCAGGGAGACACACTCTATAGGCGACTTGGTTGAGATCAGCCTGTCCGACACTGGTCATTGAGACATCTGTGGGTGTCCAGTACTCGGTGAAACGTTTGTTAGTCAAGTTTTTTAAAAGAATTGTTGGATGGATCGAAACCTCAGTGCTCTGAAGGTCAAAGTGTCCATCTGAGCTACCTCTTTGTCCTCCTGGTGCGATCGAAATAAGCGAATCCTGGGCAGATTGTGGGGTTAAAGAAAAGTAGGTGCTTATTTGATGTCTCATGTAAATCAATTTAACGCCAGTCACTTGTGTCAAGCAACTGATCTAGGGGGCATCTTTGGACGCACTCATTTTGCAGTGTTGCCCGCCATTTTAGAATCAGGCACCAAGGTGAGGCAAGATAGTGAGCAGCAGCCAAAAGAGTACCAAGGGTGTCTACTTGATCCTGCAGGGTAAGTCAGGTCCACCGCATGGAACCATGTGCCGATTGTTCGTTGAGCTAGAATGATCGTGGGAGAATAATCACATTTTCGCTCATGCGGCCCACATTGTAACTTTTCACATTTGTTTTCATGCTAGGCTGTTTCTTCACCTGTCCATTACTCTATGCACTTTGAGGATTACGCTTTGATACATATGTTAGTCCGTTGTTCATTCTGATGACTTCAGCGATCCGCCCCCGTAGTCTAGTTAGGGTAGAGAGAGGCCGTATCGGATCTTATGTGCATGGGCCTGTCTTGGGAGATCCAGGGTGCACCTGACATCCTGTTTTCTTGTGTGTTGATCTCGCTCACAGGTTTGATTTTGAGGTAGGATGCTTGCGACCATTGCTGAGCTACTTAGCTCTCCGGTCTAGCTTGGTATCCACAGATCTTGCTCATTCCCCTTGCCACGAGGTCTTGTCTTTCTTCTCTTTCGCTCGCAGCATCTGGGCTGCAGGGGATTACTTTGTTCAGATCATAAGAGACTTGTGGTGCTCGCAAGTCATAATTTGCCTTTCTCGGACCACATACTCTATTTTATCCTCAGTTGTGCGGAAAAGTTTGTCTCACCGGAGCTGAGCTGTGGCCTTACGCAGCTATCTTCCTCGCTCTCCAAGCCACACCCCGTATATGTTGTGGTGTTTATAGGGGTAAATGGAGGGACATAATTTGAGTTCAATTATTTAATTTATAGTTGTTTAATAATTCAAAATTATTTGATATTTATTTTGTGTAATTGTTTATTTTTTGATGTGCTGTTTTTACTTTTTAAGGGGTATTAAATACATTTTACTTACTTCATAATTAGTTGTTTATTAATTTTATACTAGTTTTTTTATTAATAATTTTTTTATTGATAATAATTATGTTAATTATGGAAATACATTTTTTTTTAAACTTTAGAAGCATGTTATGATTTGTGTGGTGTTATAGGGTAGGAAATAAAATAAATACATGTATATTATAATTAATGTTTTTGTTTGTAAATCTTTTCTAGTTAAAAATATTTTTTTAATTTCTTTTTTATTTTATTTTATATAATAGTTGTCGGTATTTGTAATATGTAATTAATATTATGGGGCCGATTCCGATGGCCGGTCGGACAGCTGTCCGTAGCCTTACCCTGCGACCGACACGTACCCGGAGCCGGTCCGTCCTGTATAGGAAGTACGATGCGCATAACTGCCAAAAACACGACCGACACGTAGGCTGTGAATCAAGACCCATTCTCCATCCGAGCCGTAACTCCCAAAGAGGAACCATGTCGCCCGGAAGCAGGAACCATAGCAGTTTCCGGCATGACAAGTACGATGCGTACTTCCTACGTGCCGGACGGGTCGTCACGTACGGCATGTCACAGCATCCGGAAAACAAGCATATCAGCTATGATTCACGCCACAAATCAATACACGGCTACGAGACGGAACAGCTTGCAGCGGGTACGAGACAGAGCAACAAGCAGCGTGTACGACACGAACACATCATGAATCCCATCGCGGAGGTCATACCAGTACTCTACATCTATGACCGGATCAGGGACCGACGCCGACGGCGCAGACGGTAAGTCAGACACCTACCACATAAACAAACGACACGTACCCGCAAAATGGCACACACACACAGGGGATACATATCCTGGCCACTAACAACAGCCATAGGGGTTGCATGGCCAGCACCACTAACACCCCCACCCATAGGGGGCCTGTTGCCCATCACCCCTGCCACCCCCACTCACAGGGGACCTCTTGCCCATCACCCCTGCCACCCCCACTCACAGGGGACCTGTTGCCCATCACCCCTGCCACCCCCACTCACAGGGCTTATGTTTCCCATCACCCCTGCCACCCCCACTCACAGGGCTTATGTTGCCCATCACCCCTGCCACCCCCACTCACAGGGCTTAAGTTGCCCATCACCCCTGCCACCCACACCCATAGGGGGCCTGTTGCCCATCACCCCTGCCACCCCCATTCACAGGAGACCTGTTGCCCATCATCCCTGCCACCCCCACTCACAGGGCTTATGTTTCCCATCACCCCTGCCACCCCCACTCACAGGGCCTATGTTGCCCATCACCCCTGCCACCCCCACTCACAGGGCTTATGTTGCCCATCACCCCTGCCACCCACACCCATAGGGGGCCTGTTGCCCATCACCCCTGCCACCCCCACTCACAGGGCTTATATTTCCCATCACCCCTGCCACCCCCACTCACAGGGCTTATGTTGCCCATCACCCCTGCCACCCCCACTCACAGGGGACCTGTTGCCCATCACCCCTGCCACCCCCACTCACAGGGCTTATGTTGCCCATCACCCCTGCCACCCCCACTCACAGGGCTTATGTTGCCATCACCCCTGCCACCCCCACTCACAGGGTTTATGTTGCCCATCACCCCTGCCACCCCCACTCACAGGGGACCTGTTGCCCATCACCCCTGCCACCCCCACTCACAGGGCTTATGTTGCCCATCACCCCTGCCACCCCCACTCACAGGGCTTATGTTGCCCATCACCCCTGCCACCCACACCCATAGGGGGCCTGTTGCCCATCACCCCTGCCACCCCCACTCACAGGGGACCTGTTGCCCATCACCCCTGCCACCCCCACTCACAGGGCTTATGTTGCCCATCACCCCTGCCACCCCCACTCACAGGGCTTATGTTTTCCATCACCCCTGCCACCCCCACTCACAGGGGACCTGTTGCCCATCACCCCTGCCACCCCCACTCACAGGGCTTATGTTGCCCATCAACCCTGCCACCCCACTCACAGGGCTTATGTTTCCCATCACCCCAGGCCACCCCCACTCACAGGGGACCTGTTGCCCATCACCCCTGCCACCCCCACTCACAGGGCTTATGTTGCCCATCACCCCTGCCACCCCCACTCACAGGGCTTATGTTTCCCATCACCCCTGCCACCCCCACTCACAGGGCTTATGTTTCCCATCACCCCTGCCAGCCCCACTCACAGGGGACCTGTTGGCCATTACCCCTGCTACCCCCAGCCATAGGAAGGGTGATGCACAACACATCCAGCATACGCAAACTTCAGGTATGTCCGCAAAATACCTCCCCCACGACATCATGACAACAGTGTGTAGTCTGTGACAAATGCCCACAACAGTGAATATGGCTACGAGCATACAATGTAAGTAACAGCACATGTGTGACCAACACATGAGTGTGACATACACAAGGCAAGCATCACCATAGCACTGTGGCAATGTAAAAAGAACACCCCCTCACTGTGTAGAACAGACGTCAAGTGGGGGCTCACAAAATGCAGCAGATGTGGAGCATTGTGGTGATGGGGACTAAACCCCCCTCAACACAGTGACCAAAAGGTAAGTGTCATCATTGTCAAAGCTGCAAATAACAAACAGCATGTATGATCCCTGCTCCCAACACATCAAACACTTCTGGGGGAAAATAGTGGTTGTGTCCCATACACACAGAGATGTGTTGAGGCAAACAGTGCTGTGAAAACATAACACTCTCGGCCATGTGCAGACAAGCACCACACATGGGGGCTGACAATGCACACAGCGTACAATGACACAACAGCAGAAGTGACCATCACCAAGCATGCACACATCTCGAAAATAGACACACCAACCAAAACAACATGTGTAGACTGTAGGTGTCAGCTCACGAACTCACATTCCATGTCAGCAATGGCACACAACAACCAGGATGAATGTGCACAATGATGTGAAATGACTCACAGGGACAGCAGGGAAAATCACAGAAACACCATCCAGACAAAGGCCCACAACAGCAATACCAATGCACTGGTGCAGATGCACAAACACAAACAGGCAAACTCACACTGCACATTGGACACAACATGTTTGTGTGTGTGTCACAGTATCCACAGGCAACTACACAACACATGAGAGGGGCTGAACCACAGTGACACAGATGTGGACACAGTGCCATACAAAAGTAAACCATAATTGGGACACCCTCAGTGGGCAATCAGGCGTTGGGAGATGAGAGGGAGCACAACAGACACATGTGACACTAGCTGGAATGAACGCCAACTAACACAGCAAGAGACGGACACACAACAGCACAATCCCCAGGGACAAGACATTGGTGTGACACAAGCATGCATGACATCTCCACTGTGATGACAAAGGCAGATGTCGTACAAACTGGGAAACCCAGACATGCGTCCTGTGCCACAAACATACATCACACATACACAAACACAAAACACTCAGCATGGCCCCTCATCCATGGACAAACGGGAGCTAAGGGACCATCCATGCAAACATTCACATCAGTCCACCATCAACACCACACACCTGAACTGCAACAATGTGTATCTGTGAAGCCCACATGGACAGGTGACATTGCACATGCCCACATGACAAACACAGGAATGTTGGCAGGAACTAAGGTGCACACACACATCACACAAGGACTGTTTACAACCCTGGGGAATGACAGACACACTGCACAGTATGCAGCACATGGCCATGACCTCAAAGCTCATGTGACCTTCACAATCCCTGCCACTGTCCCAGGACTATGCAGATGCCAAGGAGGAACACAAGGCACCCATGCTGACACCTGCCAGCATCGCTGCCGTGAACCCGACAAGTGGGAGCAGTCACACACACATACAAATGTCTCAATCACTGAAAACTACCACCTAGGGACAACTACATGATATTGCGAACAAACAAGTGCCTTGAGGAACCCTCACTGTGTCCCATCTGTGTCTGACAACATCATCAACACTCAGAACTGACAAATCACAATGATGATACACCAATTAACAGTAGTGAGTCATGCACCCACACATCTGGTAGCCCATTGGAAAAGTAGTGAGATTAACCCAATACCACTCAGCAAGCATCAACAACACGAACATATCAAGGGAACAATGTCTGTGTATGAACAGGGATGTGGACACACACACATGCACATACAACACACACCATGGGCCCAGGCCATGTCACTGTGCAACACACTAACTTGAGGGGACACAACTCCTGTGGGAGCCCAGCTGTGCCAAACATATTAACCGCAAGTCCCACTCATGTCTGCAGAACACTTGGTCAATCAGCCATCAGTTACCGCACAATGAAGGCTCTGGTCACAACAGCCTGGGTACGGGAGTCACCCCTAAGTCAGCTGCACATACCCCAAACCTTATGTCTAGCAAGTTGCACAGAGGACCCAGTTTCTCCTATTACAATGATGCCCACACCTGTAGGGCCAGTAGTGATGAGCACGAAGTATGTGGAAGTGACAATTTGGACAATGGGAAGCACATCATATGTGCAGCGGTGCAAGCCACAGATGTGACCATGGCAATTAAATGCTCACAGAGAGATGTACACAAATGGTTGATCCAGACACACCCAGGTAGCAGCAAAGGATGACATGGATACCCACCAGAATAGGATACATATCTCATGGACCACAGGGTGTACCTCACATCAACACATCAGTATGCAACATTGTAAACCAAGCATTACAGGTGCAAGGGCATCTAAAACAAACTCAACATGATGTACAGCTAAATCAAGTTCACAGGGACAAAGTAAAATGCTTTATTCAGCATATGAAAAGTGAAACGTCTGTTCCGACAAAAGGCCAATGGCCTAGTCCATGTCCAAAGGGCAAGGAGTGAACTAGAGTCACAAATTCAGTATATGAAATTCGAAACGTCTGTGCAACCAAAAGGCCAATGGCCAGTCCATGTCAAATTGCCAAGGAGTGAACTAGAGTGATCACACCTTGCTTGCCTGCACTGCTACGGACCGGGGTCATCCCCTCGGAGGGGCATACATGGGGGCAGGCCAGGCACCGCAGGTACAGGATCAGGGCACAGCAGAAGGAGGCAGTGAAGAGGTGGGGGATGCAGGCGAGACACTTGCAACTGCAGTGGAGATGACTGAAGTGGTGGGTGCTGTCACAACTGTGGGGCACATGTCATATGGGGTGGGTGCCGGCACAACTCCAGTGGGCAGGTCAGATGGAGTGGATTGGCTCACCACTGCAGTGCCCAAGTCAGACGGGGTGGGTGTGGACTCCAAAGCAGTGCCTACATCCATGGGAGCGGAATGGGGGACAGGTGAGGTCTGCAGGGCAGGGGGTGGTGACACGGTCCCCACATCAGTGGCAGCAACTGTCTGACCAGGTGTGGAGGAGCAAGTGCTAGGGGGGGATGGCCTTAGCATTTTGGGGATGGTGTATCTGTGTGTGGGGGAACCTGGGGCAGGGAGTGGCGGGGGAACATCTGGGGTGGTAGCCTGGGGGATGGAGGACGAAGACTTTGCCTTGGAGCTGTGTGCTGGCGGGGAGGTCTTGCTCTTCTTGCGCCGGGTGACTTGCGGGTGGGCGTCTCGGTCTGAGTGTGCCTGGGGGAGGGTGTCCGGGTGTGAGGGGCACTCCCTTCTGTGTGTGGGGACTTCCTCTTCCCCTTGTAATCAGGATCTGCTGGCTCGGTGGGGAAGAGGCCATGGTCACAGATGAAGAGCTTCTGGGTGTGAGAAAGTGCCATCTTTCTTGCATGGTATGCCCCCACTTTTTGCTAAATTGCTGAATGTACTTCGATTGAGTGTACCCTGGGTTCCTGCCAATCAGGTGCCCAGGGCCTATGTTCCTTCCTTAAACCACACAAACTCCAAATTGGCAAACCCTAGCCACATGTCAGCCCCTAGTAAATGGTACCCTAGGTACCCAGGGCCTTGTGACCAGGGAAGGCCTCTAAGGGCTGCAGCACTCATTGTGCCACCCTCAGAGGCCCTGTACCCTTACACACACACACTGCCCTTGCAGGCTGAGTGTCTGGATGCAGGACAAAACAAAGAGTCGACATGGCACACATCACTGTGTACCATGCCCATCACCTACACTGCCAAGGCATATGTCAGCCACCCCTCTAGCTGGGTGCATTACGCCTATGGTGTGGGCACAGGAGCAGGAGCCCTGTGCCCCTACAGTACCCGGGTCCATTCCTGGGCACTGTAAGTGCAGTGCTGTCATTTGAGAATACATGGTGCTGAGAGCTTGTCAAACACGAGCTCCACAGCACCATATTGGCAACACTGAAGCCTGGGAAGTTTGGTATCAAACTTCTCAGCACATTGAACCCACACTGATGCCAGTGTAGGATTTAATGTACTAAGCACCCCAGAGGGCATCTTAGAAGATGCCCCCTTACAGCTAACTTGCAATCCACGTCTGCTCTGAGGCTGCCCCACAGCAGACACGTTGCTGGACCCCTGGGTGGGAGAGCCCCTGCTCTCCCGGGCCTGCAACAATGCACATCCTGGGTGAGGTGAGAAATCTCCTCCCCCAGGATGAGCAAAGGGAAGCTTCAAAGGCATGCCGCCAGTTGGAGTTTCCCCAAGCCACTGCAACCCCCCACTCTGGCGGGAAGCTTGGCCGGAAACCCCATACAAGGACAGGGGATGTGCCAGCCTGCCCACCCCACCCCTCAGGTGGGGGAGGCGAGGTGAAGCACATCTCCGGGCTCTCGCCATTTTGAAGATGGGAGGCCCTACCCTATCAGGATTAGGCTACTGCCCCCCTCCCACAGGAGAGAGGCAGGATAGGGGGTGTACCCACCCCAGGACAAGGACCCATTGGTCCCTGGCCTTCACCTACCTGTAACGCCCCTAAATCTAGTATTTAGGGGCCCCCTGAACCTTCCTTCCTCAGATTCCAGATAGAAAAACGACAAGAAGAGCAAGAAGAACAAAGACCTGCCCTGCAGCTGCTAAAAAGAGAAGAAGACACCAACTGCTTTGGCCCCAGCCCTACCGGCCTGTCGACTCTCGAACCTGCACCAGCGCGGCATCCCACGTGGCCAGCAACCTCACCAACCCCGGAGGACCTGGCTACCTTTTAGCTCTAAGCCCCTGGGACTCCCACGAGTAGAGGCTCTACTCAAGAAACCTATTTGCTATCCCTGGCACCAGCCCGGGACCGCGGACCCAACACACTCTGCACCAGCCAAGCCTGGCCAGTGCCGGAGTGGACAAAGACCCAGAGGACGACCCCACGGCGACTGTGACCCAGAGTCTGGCACCCAAGGACCCCCCTCGACATCCCGGAAGAAGCCTGCAGCCTCAGAACCAAGTGCCACCCCAGCCGCGATCAACCAGAGGGTAAGATTCCCGACGTCAAAAGGCACCCCTGCACCCGGCGCCCTGCGACCCCCTGTGCCCAATCCCGGGGTACCCACCTAACCTACAACTACCCAACTTACCTCTCGAAGTGGTGGTGGCACCTGAAACATCCTCGTCCCCGAGCCTGCAGCCTCTTTCCAAACCGGAACATTCCCATTGATTTCCATTGAGCGCCCTAAGGCTCAAAAGCACTCTGCACCCAGCCGCCCGAGTGGCCCTGGCAGTGCCCTCTCTACACTAACCTACTTCCCCACTTGCCCTGAGTAAGTGACCAGGAGCCCAGCTCCCACAGCCGCGTGGCTTGCCAGACAGCAGCCACCAACCAAGGCCCCCCTATCCCTCATAGGATAACATTGGGCCCAACTCTCTCTGCACCCGGCCGTCCTGAAACCGCTGAGGGTGAACCAACTGTACCTACCTGACACTGGGGGACCCCTGAGTCCATGCCCGGAATTTCAACACTACCAGTCGAGTACTTACCCTTAAACCGCTAACTTCATTTTCCTCATAGGGTAACATTGACTGGCTTTTTCTTCAAAAATCTTCTAAGTGTGAACTTTTCAAAACTGCAAAAATTCACCAAAAATCAGCCAAGTGACAAAAACGAATTTACTCACCTGCTCCTAGGTGAGCTCCCAGTGCTGGATCTTGGTGCCCAGCCCTGACTCTGAAAAGTGTTCACAACTATACTTACCTCTAACTCATTTTTCTCCCATAGGAAACCATTGTCTGCTTTTCTGTGAAATTTCTTCTAAGTGTCTACTTTTGCAAATTTGAAATATTCTTTTAAAATCGTACCATTTCTGCAAACGAAATTACTTACCTGCTTTTGATAAGGACCCCAGTCCTGGGTCTAGGCACCCAGTCCTGGATTACTAAAGTAACGATAAAGTACTCTACCTGCAATTTGAATTTCTTGCCATAGAGATCCATTGAATGTTTTCTGTGAAATATTTTCTAAGTGCTAACTTTTGAAATAGCTAAATATTATTTAAAAATCATTACAGTTATTAAGTCGACTTTCATCACTTGATTCTGAATACTGACCCCAGGCTGGTTCTAGGAGCCAGACCTGGAATTCCAAAAGTAATCTGAAAAGTAATTTATTACAAATAACCTGAATTTACCATTGAGCTCAATGCATTGTCATGTTTAGGAAATAGGATTGTTATTGCAACCAACTGTGACTGTTTACACAAATTTATTGCTTAAAACAAAAGTATTTATATTCAACCTCTCATTCTGAGAAAGTATATTTTTACCCCCTTTGTGGTTCTAAAAATAAAACAAGCATATATTTTATATATACAAATCATTGGCCTAGAGTTCAGTTATTGAGTGTGTGAAACCATATGCTGACTGAGTGTGTACAATAAATGCTTTACACTGTCCTCTGGTACTGCCTTACTGCTCGACCAAGCTACCACTTTTGAGAGTAAGGTCATACCTAACTTTGACCTCTATCAGCCTCTGGGGGACTGTGGACTCTGTACACCCTGTACCTATTAGGGAACAGTATATACAGAGCCACTTTCTCACATTGGTGGATCAGCGGTGGGATACAAACTTGCATTTGTTGGACTACTTGGTTACCATCTGATCACACGACAGAACTCTTAAAAATTGCCTTTAGAATTCTGATTGGTTTTTCCAAAATTACTAAAAGTCTTGCTAGGGCCTTGCTTAAGTCCCATTAGAATTTTAGAAAAATAAGTCACTATAGTCAGGGTAGAGGGTTAGAACTGTCAGGTTAGAATGTCTCAAACAAACCCAGCTATTAGTGATAATAATAACATGGACCTGGTGGAGGAGCTCGACCTCACACCTTACTTACACTTGTCTTTCAAGGAATTGAGGTCCTTATGTAAACTCAAAAATTTACAAATGGGTCAGCATCCAACCAAACAAGGGCTCCAGGAGCTCCTGGCTGAGTATGCTAAAGACCACCCATCTGAACATGGTGATGGCCAGTCAGATGGGGAAAGGGAATCAGGGGAGGAGGACAGCAACCTCCCCATACTATTCCCTAGGGAGGAGATGGCACCCATACCCTCCAACTCAAGCCATAGCATCTGGGCACCTAGAGACCACACAGGTGGCTCTGGTCCCAGAGACAACACTGGGGGACCCCCCAGTGAAGAGGACAGCCTTGTGAGGCTGGCCAAAAGAATAGATCTAGAGTCCAGGCTCCTGGCTCTAGAAAAGGAAAGGAGAGAGATGGGTTTAGCACCCATCAATGGTGGCAGCAATAATAAAAACAAGGATAGGGAGGAAACTTCTGACCTTAAAATCCCCAAAGGGATTGTCCCTAAATTTGAGGAAGGTGATGATATCACCAAATGGTTCACAGCCTTTGAGAGGGCTTGTGATATCAGGAAAGTAAAGAAACCTCTCTGGGGGGCACTCCTGTGGGAACTGTTCTCTGGTAACTGCAGGGACAGGCTTCTGACTCTCTCTGGGCCAGAAGCAGGATCCTATGACCTCATGAAGAAAGCTCTGATTGAGGGATTTGGATTCACCACTGAGGAGTATAGAATTAGATTCAGGGGGGCTCACAAAACCCAGACCCAGTCCTGGATTGATTTTGTAGATTTCTCAGTGAAGACACTGGATGGTTGGTTAGCTGGACATGGTGTGCAGGATTTTACTGGATTGTACAATTTATTCATGAAGGAACATATTTTGAGTAACTGCACAAATGAAAAGTTGCATCAGCATTTGGTAGACCTAGGTCTAATTTCTCCCCAAGAATTGGGAAAGAAGGCAGACCACTGGGTCAAGACTAGGGTGACCAAGACAACCACTGGGGGTGACCAAAAGAAGGTGGTCACAAAACCTCCCCAGGGGAAAGGTGGTGAGAATCCCCAAGATAAAAAGTCTGAGTCTTCCAAAGGGCCCCAAAAACCTGTTCAGGTGGGTGGGACCCAAACTACTCCCTATGTGCCCCAACCATATAGGGGGAAGAACTTTGATCCCTTAAAGGCCTGGTGTAATACCTGTAAGAAGCAGGGACACCTAACTGTATCTTGCCCCCAAAACAAAGCCCCTAAGGCACCCAGTACAGCCACTCCTGGGGCAGCAAGTATACAAATGGGATCAGAGGTGTACCCTGAGCAAATCTGGGAACACACTGAAGCAAGTTTAGTCTCCTTGGGAGAAGTGGAGTTTGCCACTGTGGCTGTGTGGCCCCCCAACTTAAAGAAATACTTACAGTACCCCTGGGTAAACGGAACTAGGGTAGAAGCTCTGAGGGATACAGGTGCCAGTGTCACTATGGTGAAAGACACACTGGTTTCCCCTGAGCAATACTTGATTGGGAAGTCTTACCCAGTCACCAACGCTGACAGTGTCACCACTAGTCATCCCATGGCCATGGTAACATTAGGCTGGGGGGGGGTTACTGGCCTGAAACAGGTAGTGGTCTCTCCAAAGTTGCCAGCTGCATGCCTGCTTGGAAATGATCTGGAAACCTCAGCCTGGGCTGAAGTTGAGTTAAAGGCCCATGCAGCCATGCTGGGCATCCCTGAATTGGTGTGTGTGCAAACCAGAGCACAGAGCAAGAGGAAGGGTGAAAAAGTAGGTTTGGAGCCTGGAATAATGGCCCAACCAACCAAGAGGAAGGGCAAGGAGACTGGGGGACCAGCTTCTGTACAGCCAAACACTCAGAACCCCTCTCCCCCTGGAGAGGATGTAGATACCCCTGAGGGAACTGAGTCCATGGAGCTTGACCCTTACCAGGTTGAACTCTTGGGCCCAGGGGGACCCTCTAGGGAAGAGCTGTGCCAGGGCCAGCGAGACTGTCCCACTCTTGAAAGCCTGAGACAACAAGCTGCTTCAGAAGCCAGGGGAGATGTCAGTGGTACCCACCGAGCTTATTGGGAAGAGGGATTACTGTATGCTGAGGCAAGAGACCCCACTCCTGGAGCCACCAGGAGGGTGGTAGTGCCACAGAAGTACAGGGAGTTCCTCCTAACCTTGGCTCATGACATCCCCCTAGCTGGACATCTGGGG
The DNA here is from genome assembly GCF_964204655.1 of Triturus cristatus. NCBI lineage: Eukaryota > Metazoa > Chordata > Amphibia > Caudata > Salamandridae > Triturus > Triturus cristatus. The sequence continues at coordinate 1,204,224,265 of NC_140593.1, read as the reverse complement.
CAATCCAAAACTTGGGAAAGGTTAGTGAGTCACTTTTACTGGCCCCAGATGCACCAAAAGGTGAAGGAGTTTGTCAGCTCCTGTGTTACCTGTCAGGCCAGTGGCAAGACAGGTGGCCACCCAAAGGCCCCCCTCATTCCACTACCAGTGGTGGGGGTCCCCTTTGAAAGGGTAGGTGTGGACATTGTGGGTCCACTTGAACCTCCCACAGCCTCAGGGAACAAATTCATTCTAGTAGTAGTGGATCATGCTACTAGGTACCCTGAAGCAATTCCACTTAGGACTACTACAGCTCCTGCAGTAGCCAAGGCCCTCCTGGGTGTCTTCACCAGGGTGGGTTTTCCTAAGGAGGTGGTTTCAGACAGAGGTTCCAACTTCATGTCTGCTTACCTAACACACATGTGGAAAGAGTGTGGAGTGCAGTACAAGTTTACTACACCCTACCACCCACAAACCAATGGCCTTGTTGAGAGGTTCAACAAGACATTGAAAGGTATGATCATGGGACTCCCTGAGAAACTCAAAAGGAGGTGGGATGTCCTGTTACCATGCTTGCTTTTCGCTTACAGGGAAGTGCCACAGAAGGGAGTAGGTTTCTCACCCTTTGAACTTCTGTTTGGTCATCCTGTAAGGGGACCACTATGTCTTGTAAAAGAGGGCTGGGAGAGGCCTCTTCAGGAACCCAAACAAGACATAGTGGACTATGTGCTTGGCCTAAGGTCCAGAATGGCTGAGTATATGGAAAAGGCATCCAAGAACCTTGAGGCCAGCCAGGAGCTCCAGAAGCACTGGTATGACCAAAAAGCTGCACTGGTTGAATTTCAACCAGGGCAACAGGTGTGGGTTTTGGAGCCAGTGGCACCAAGGGCTCTCCAAGACAAATGGAGTGGCCCTTACCCTATCCTAGAGAGAAAGAGTGAGGTCACCTATCTAGTTGACCTGGGCACTAGCAGGACACCCAAAAGGGTCATCCATGTGAACCGCCTTAAACTCTACAATGATAGGGCTGACATCACCATGCTGATGGTGACTGATGAAGAACAGGAAGCAGAGAGTGAGCCACTCCCTGACCTCCTATCCTACAGCCCAAAAGATGGGTCAGTAGATGGTGTGATTTTCTCAGACACCCTCTCTGCCCAACAGCAGACTGACTGCAAGCAAGTCTTGCAACAATATGCTAGCCTCTTTTCCCTGACCCCTGGTCTGACAAGCTGGTGTACCCATGATGTGGACACTGGTGACAGTGCACCTGTCAAGAACAAAATCTATCGACAGTCAGATCAAGTCAAGGAAAGCATCAAAGCTGAGGTCAGCAAGATGCTGGAGTTAGGGGTCATTGAGCCTTCAGAGAGCCCCTGGGCTAGCCCAGTGGTTCTGGTCCCCAAACCTCATCAACAGGGTGAAAAGAGAGAGATGAGGTTCTGTGTGGACTATAGAGGGCTCAACTCTGTCACCAAGACAGATGCTCACCCTATCCCAAGAGCAGATGAACTGATAGACAAATTGGGGGCTGCCAAATTTCTCAGTACCTTTGACTTAACTGCAGGGTACTGGCAGATTGGCATGGCCCCAGGAGCAAAAGAAAAGACAGCATTCTCCACCCCTGATGGGCATTATCAGTTTACTGTGATGCCCTTTGGGTTAAAGAATGCCCCTGCCACCTTCCAGAGGTTGGTGAACCATGTCCTGACTGGGTTGGAGTCCTTTAGTGCAGCTTATCTTGATGATATTGCTGTCTTTAGCTCCACCTGGCAGGATCACCTGATCCACCTTGGGAAGGTTTTAGAGGCTCTGCAGAGTGCAGGTCTCACTATCAAGGCATCCAAATGCCAGATAGGGCAGGGCACTGTGGTGTACTTGGGCCACCTTGTAGGTGGAGGCCAGGTACAGCCCTTACAACCCAAAATCCAGGCCATCATGGACTGGATAGCTCCAACAACCCAGACCCAAGTCAGGGCATTCCTTGGCTTGACTGGGTACTACAGGAGGTTTGTGAAGGGGTATGGGTCCATTGTGACCCCCCTCACAGAACTCACCTCCAAGAAAATGCCCAAGAAAGTTAACTGGACAGTTAGTTGTCAAAAGGCTTTTGACACCCTAAAAGAAGCAATGTGCTCAGCACCAATTCTAAAAGCTCCAGATTATGCCAAGCAGTTCATAGTGCAGACTGATGCCTCTGAGCTAGGGATAGGAGCGGTCCTATCCCAGACCAATGATGAAGGCCAAGACCAACCTGTTGCGTTTATAAGCAGAAGACTACCCCCTAGAGAGCAGCGTTGGAGTGCCATTGAGAGGGAGGCCTTTGCTGTGGTTTGGTCCCTGAAGAAGCTGAGGCCATACTTGTTTGGCACTCACTTCCTAGTTCAAACTGACCACAGACCTCTCAGATGGCTAATGCAGATGAAAGGGGAAAATCCAAAACTACTGAGGTGGTCCATCTCCCTACAGGGAATGGACTTTGAAGTGGAACACAGACCAGGGACTGCCCATGCCAATGCAGATGGACTTTCCAGGTTCTTCCACTTAGACAATGAAGACTCCATAGGAAAAGGTTAGTCTCATCACCTTTCGTTTGGGGGGGGGTTGTGTGAGAAAGTGCCATCTTTCTTGCATGGTATGCCCCCACTTTTTGCTAAATTGCTGAATGTACTTCGATTGAGTGTACCCTGGGTTCCTGCCAATCAGGTGCCCAGGGCCTATGTTCCTTCCTTAAACCACACAAACTCCAAATTGGCAAACCCTAGCCACATGTCAGCCCCTAGTAAATGGTACCCTAGGTACCCAGGGCCTTGTGACCAGGGAAGGCCTCTAAGGGCTGCAGCACTCATTGTGCCACCCTCAGAGGCCCTGTACCCTTACACACACATACTGCCCTTGCAGGCTGAGTGTCTGGATGCAGGACAAAACAAAGAGTCGACATGGCACACATCACTGTGTACCATGCCCATCACCTACACTGCCAAGGCATATGTCAGCCACCCCTCTAGCTGGGTGCATTACGCCTATGGTGTGGGCACAGGAGCAGGAGCCCTGTGCCCCTACAGTACCCGGGTCCATTCCTGGGCACTGTAAGTGCAGTGCTGTCATTTGAGAATACATGGTGCTGAGAGCTTGTCAAACACGAGCTCCACAGCACCATATTGGCAACACTGAAGCCTGGGAAGTTTGGTATCAAACTTCTCAGCACATTGAACCCACACTGATGCCAGTGTAGGATTTAATGTACTAAGCACCCCAGAGGGCATCTTAGAAGATGCCCCCTTACAGCTAACTTGCAATCCACGTCTGCTCTGAGGCTGCCCAGGCTGCCACACAGCAGACACGTTGCTGGACCCCTGGGTGGGAGAGCCCCTGCTCTCCCGGGCCTGCAACAATGCACATCCTGGGTGAGGTGAGAAATCTCCTCCCCCAGGATGAGCAAAGGGAAGCTTCAAAGGCATGCCGCCAGTTGGAGTTTCCCCAAGCCACTGCAACCCCCCACTCTGGCGGGAAGCTTGGCCGGAAACCCCATACAAGGACAGGGGATGTGCCAGCCTGCCCACCCCACCCCTCAGGTGGGGGAGGCGAGGTGAAGCACATCTCCGGGCTCTCGCCATCTTGAAGATGGGAGGCCCTACCCTATCAGGATTAGGCTACTGCCCCCCTCCCACAGGAGAGAGGCAGGATAGGGGGTGTACCCACCCCAGGACAAGGACCCATTGGTCCCTGGCCTTCACCTATCTGTAACGCCCCTAAATCTAGTATTTAGGGGCCCCCTGAACCTTCCTTCCTCAGATTCCAGATAGAAAAACGACAAGAAGAGCAAGAAGAACAAAGACCTGCCCTGCAGCTGCTAAAAAGAGAAGAAGACACCAACTGCTTTGGCCCCAGCCCTACCGGCCTGTCGACTCTCGAACCTGCACCAGCGCGGCATCCCACGTGGCCAGCAACCTCACCAACCCCGGAGGACCTGGCTACCTTTTAGCTCTAAGCCCCTGGGACTCCCACGAGTAGAGGCTCTACTCAAGAAACCTATTTGCTATCCCTGGCACCAGCCCGGGACCGCGGACCCAACACACTCTGCACCAGCCAAGCCTGGCCAGTGCCGGAGTGGACAAAGACCCAGAGGACGACCCCACGGCGACTGTGACCCAGAGTCCGGCACCCAAGGACCCCCCTCGACATCCCGGAAGAAGCCTGCAGCCTCAGAACCAAGTGCCACCCCAGCCGCGATCAACCAGAGGGTAAGATTCCCGACGTCAAAAGGCACCCCTGCACCCGGCGCCCTGCGACCCCCTGTGCCCAATCCCGGGGTACCCACCTAACCTACAACTACCCAACTTACCTCTCGAAGTGGTGGTGGCACCTGAAACATCCTCGTCCCCGAGCCTGCAGCCTCTTTCCAAACCGGAACATTCCCATTGATTTCCATTGAGCGCCCTAAGGCTCAAAAGCACTCTGCACCCAGCCGCCCGAGTGGCCCTGGCAGTGCCCTCTCTACACTAACCTACTTCCCCACTTGCCCTGAGTAAGTGACCAGGAGCCCAGCTCCCACAGCCGCGTGGCTTGCCAGACAGCAGCCACCAACCAAGGCCCCCCTATCCCTCATAGGATAACATTGGGCCCAACTCTCTCTGCACCCGGCCGTCCTGAAACCGCTGAGGGTGAACCAACTGTACCTACCTGACACTGGGGGACCCCTGAGTCCATGCCCGGAATTTCAACACTACCAGTCGAGTACTTACCCTTAAACCGCTAACTTCATTTTCCTCATAGGGTAACATTGACTGGCTTTTTCTTCAAAAATCTTCTAAGTGTGAACTTTTCAAAACTGCAAAAATTCACCAAAAATCAGCCAAGTGACAAAAACGAATTTACTCACCTGCTCCTAGGTGAGCTCCCAGTGCTGGATCTTGGTGCCCAGCCCTGACTCTGAAAAGTGTTCACAACTATACTTACCTCTAACTCATTTTTCTCCCATAGGAAACCATTGTCTGCTTTTCTGTGAAATTTCTTCTAAGTGTCTACTTTTGCAAATTTGAAATATTCTTTTAAAATCGTACCATTTCTGCAAACGAAATTACTTACCTGCTTTTGATAAGGACCCCAGTCCTGGGTCTAGGCACCCAGTCCTGGATTACTAAAGTAACGATAAAGTACTCTACCTGCAATTTGAATTTCTTGCCATAGAGATCCATTGAATGTTTTCTGTGAAATATTTTCTAAGTGCTAACTTTTGAAATAGCTAAATATTATTTAAAAATCATTACAGTTATTAAGTCGACTTTCATCACTTGATTCTGAATACTGACCCCAGGCTGGTTCTAGGAGCCAGACCTGGAATTCCAAAAGTAATCTGAAAAGTAATTTATTACAAATAACCTGAATTTACCATTGAGCTCAATGCATTGTCATGTTTAGGAAATAGGATTGTTATTGCAACCAACTGTGACTGTTTACACAAATTTATTGCTTAAAACAAAAGTATTTATATTCAATCTCTCATTCTGAGAAAGTATATTTTTACCCCCTTTGTGGTTCTAAAAATAAAACAAGCATATATTTTATATATACAAATCATTGGCCTAGAGTTCAGTTATTGAGTGTGTGAAACCATATGCTGACTGAGTGTGTACAATAAATGCTTTACACTGTCCTCTGGTACTGCCTTACTGCTCGACCAAGCTACCACTTTTGAGAGTAAGGTCATACCTAACTTTGACCTCTATCAGCCTCTGGGGGACTGTGGACTCTGTACACCCTGTACCTATTAGGGAACAGTATATACAGAGCCACTTTCTCACACTGGGGGGATGGGGTTGCAGGTGAGGCAAGGGAAGGGGGCTGGGAGGGAGAGGTCTCGGAGGACTGTGGAGTGGTTGTGGATGACTGTGTGTGTGTCAGCAAACCAGCCCCAGTGAGTGTGGAATCAGTCCCCTGCGCTTGCTTATGTGCACGTCTAGCCCTTGGTTTGGGGTTTTCTGTGCTTTGGACTGGTAGTGTGCTAGGAATTGTGGGTGTTGCAGGGGTAGGAGGGGTGTGGGACTGTTGGAGGAGGGACACTGCTGCCGTCAGGGAGGAGGCCACAGACTGGTTGGTCCTCTGTAGGGCAGACATGCCAGAGGAAATGCCCTCCATGAATGACACCAGTTGTGTCAACAGACCTGTGTGTGCATGGAGGACCTTCAGCATCGACGTCTGCCCCACATGCATCTGTTTAAGTAAGTCCACAGACTCCTCACTCAGGGCAGCAGGGGACACAGGGGCAGGGGGTGCGGTGCCTGGCACAAAGGAGACATGCTCACGAATACGGGAGCCCACAGGGACCTCTGGGATGGGAGCCGATGAGAGGGGGGTGGTGGTGGTGCTGACGACTCCTCTGAGAGGCTGAAATCGCCCTCCGTGCCACTGGGTCCACCTGACTGCACTCCTTCTGTCCCTGTAAGGCCCTGTGGCTCCTCCTGTTCCGTGGAGCTGTCCCCTCCTGTGGCTGTGGATGTATCTGGATAGGAATAGGAAGTAACAGAACAACATCAGTCACCTGCACCGACTGCACACACCACAGTGAGTACATCACATCACAGGGCAAGCCCTGGCATCATCAGCTGAACACAGCTCAAAGTGCCAACACTGTTTAGAATAAGACAATTGTCATTTCCAACATCAACCATGGCACACATATCCCTCCTTGACTTGCACACATATGTCTTTTGCATGTTGGATGCTAATACCCCAATGTGCCAACATGCATCACCCACACATTAGTTGTACATGCAAGTGAACATGTAGGAGTATGTCACTAGACTGTGAGAAAGTGGCTCTGTATATACTGTTCCTTAATAGGTACAGGGTGTACAGAGTCCACAGTCCCCCAGGGTTTGACAGAGGTTAAAGTTAGATATAACCTTACTCTCTAAAGTGGTAGCTTGGCCGAGCAGTAAGGCAGTATCAGAGGACAGTGTAAAGCATTTGTTGTACACACTCAGTCAGCAAATGGTCTCACACACTCAATAACTGAACTCTAGGCCAATGGTTTATATATAAAAAATATATGCTTGTTTTATTTTAGAACCAACACTTGGATTTAAAATATACTTTCTCAGAATGAGATGTTTCATATAAATACTTTTGTAAAATGCAATTGACTTTTGTAAACACTTACAAGTGGTTGCAGTAGGCAACTCTATTTTAAACACAACAATACATTGAGCTCAATGGTACATTCAAGTTATTTGCAACAGATTACTTTTTAGATTACTTTTGGAATTCCAGGACTGGATCCTAGATTCAGTCCTGGGTCAGTACTCAGAATCAAGTGATGAAAGTCGACTTAATTACTATAATGATTTTTAAACAATATTTAGCTATTTTAAAAGTTGACACTTAGAAAATATTTCAAAGAAAACAGTCAATGATTCCCTAAGGAAGAAAATTCAAGTTGCAGGTACAGTATGTTCTCGTTACTTTTGTAATCCAGTACTGGGTGCCTAGACTCAGTACTGGGACCTTTATCCAAAACAGGTAAGTAATTACGTTTTCAGATATTATACGATTTTTGAAGAATATTTAAAGATTGCAGAAATCGACACTTGGAAGAAATTTCACAGAAAAACAGTCAATGGTTTCCTATGGAAGAAAATTGGGTTAAGGGTAAGTACAGTTGTAAGTATTTTTCAGAGTCAGTGCAGGGCACCAAGATCCAGCACTGGGAGCTCACCTAAGAGCAGGTGAGTAATTTCGTTTTCGTTACTCAGCTGATTTTTGGTGAATATTTTAAGATTTGAAAAGTCCACACTTAGAAGAAATTTCAGGAAAAAGCCAGTCAATGTTACCCTATGAGGAAAATAGAGTTAGCGGTTTAAGGATAAGTACTCGACTGGCAGAGTTGAGGTTCTGGGAATAGACTCAGGGGTCCCCCAGGGTCAGGTAGGTACAGTTGGTTCACCCTCAGCGGCTCTAGGGCGGCCGGGTGCAGAGTGAGTTAGGCCCAATGTTATCCTATGAGGCATAGGGGGGGCCTTGGTTGGTGGCTGCTGACTGGCAAGCCACGCGGCTGTGGGAGCTGGGCTCCTGGTCACTTACTCAGGGCAAGTGGGGAAGTAGGTTAGTGTAGAGTTTTCACTGCCAGGGTGTGGCGGGTCGAAGTGAAGCAAGGGGACACTGCTTGATTTCAGGAAAGGTTTTATTGTTTTTAGGGCTCAAGGGGGTCTTTGGGTGTTCCTGTAGTACGGTAACGGTGCTTCGGCGTGACGAGGGTCGGGACTGGAGCGGCTGCGTCTCTCTCTCTGGCTCCGGGTCTTCTCCAGGGTTTCGGAGCTCTCGGGAGGGCGTCTCCCCGGTCAGGAAGGGTCCCGTAAGGAAAGAAGAGATAGGGGGGGTGTCAGGCACAGGAACGATAGAATCACACTTCAGGGAGAGGGAGTGAGGGATCACACGGTGCTCTCGTTAATCGACCCAGATAGTGTTATGACGTGAGGAAGGTGTTCAGGGGAGGGTAACACACTCTTAAGCTGGTGTCGTTAACAAAAGGATAGCAGGTCGTGTGTCTCAGGGGGGTTTGAATCCCTTTCGTCCCACCCACGCTCTGACTCGACCCCGTACCTGTTCTAGCCACACTTCCCTTGAAGTGTGGCACGGGGATTCGCCGGGACGATGGCCTCCAGGCACTGCTGACAGTCCGTCTGCTTCGTCCGCGTCTCCACCTCGACTTCCTCGTTTCCCACGCTCTTTCTCTCCGTACTCCTTCTCGCCTCTCGTTTCGTCTTTCTCCTCGCCTCCGGGTGTAGAACACAACTCCTCACCGTCCGTCTCGGCTATTTCTGGTTCCGGACCGCTGACGTCATTGTTGGAGGCGTGTCCGGGGTGAAACTCTGTCCAGTTAAAGAAACAGTCCCCATGACTGATTCCTGCTTCGTTTTCTCGATACCAGGGGGTTGTCCATTCCCCGTCCGGCTGTGGGGGAAGAGAAGAAAGAGTTGTCCCACTGGGAAAGGGGTCTTGGTCCCACCTGATCTTGTCACACACGTCCTCCCCAGGAATCTCCCGATCGGGGAGAGGAAAACGGGAGAGGAAGTCCGCACTTCCGTTCTCGGAGCCCTTGCGGTGGTGCACTGTGAACGAGAAGGGTTGCAGGGATAGGAACCATCTCATTACTCTGGGATTCAGGGAGGCGTTCCTGCTCATCCACTGCAGAGGGGCGTGGTCGGTAAATAAGGTGAAAGTGTGACCCTCTAAATAATAACGGAGCTTGTCAATCGCCCATTTCACGGCGAGACATTCTTTCTCTATAGTAGGGTATCGAACCTCCCTGGGAAACAACTTGCGGCTGATGTATATAATGGGGTGTTCCACCCCATCCGTCCCTACTTGAGATAAAACGGCCCCCACCCCATAGTCAGAGGCATCTGTGTGCACCGTGAATGGTTTTGTGAAGTCAGGGGAAGACAATACGGGGGTGGTGGTAATGATTTTTTTCAAGAGTGTGAATGCTTCCCACATGTCCTTTGTGGGGTTATGGAAACGGTGGGTCTGGAAATCCTGTTTCAAGGTATTGGTAAGGGGTGCTGCGAGGGCCGAAAAGGATGGGATAAAGCGACGGTAATAACCAATAAGGCCCAGGAAGGCTCTCATCTCCTTTTTGGTCTTGGGAAAGGGAGTTTCGGAGATAGCTCTCACTTTTTCGATTTGCGGTTCTATGAACCCATGTCCCAATACGTAACCGAGGTATTTAACCTTGTGGAAACCTATGCGGGATTTTTTTGAATTGACATGTAAGCCTGCATCCTGTAGGGTGCCGCATATGATCTCTAGGTGTCGTAGATGCTCTTCCCAGGTGGGGCTGAATATAATGATGTCGTCCAAATAGGCGGAACTATAGCCCTGGTGGTTTTTCAACACCTCGTTCATTAGGCGTTGGAAAGTGGCGGGGGCTCCGTGCAATCCGAATGGTAACACGTTGAACTCATAGAGTCCATCCGGGGTGGCAAAGGCCGTCTTCTTTTTGTCTTCTTCTCGAAGCGGGACCTGCCAATATCCCTTGGTCAGGTCCAGCGTACTGATGTATCGGGCCTCCCCGAGCTTTTCGATTAATTCGTCCACCCTGGGGATGGGATACGCATTGAACGAAGACACTGCGTTTAGGGCGCGGAATTCCATACAAAAACGGGTGCTACCGTCGGGTTTAGGCACCATAACAATAGGAGAAGACCAGTTGCTTCGGGATGGTCGTATGACGCCTAAGTGCAGCATTTCCTTCACCTCGGCCTGCACTAGGGTTCTCTTGGCGGCAGGTATCCGGTATGGTCGTACCTTTACTGTGGTGTCTGGACGTGTCTCGATGCGGTGCTCGGTAAGTGAGGTCAATCCGGGTAGGTCAGAAAAAATAGGGGCGAAGGGTCTCAGTACCGCCAGCAAGCTCTCATTTTCTTGTCTCTTCAGGTCGTCGTTGATTACCAGTTGATCAAGAGTTGAGGACGCGGGGCTTCGTGTAGGTAAGGTCATATGTACCTCCTTTGGTGGGGGCCCCAACCATTTTTTTAGGAGGTTGATGTGGTACGTTTGTTTTTTTCTGGGGGAGATCTGCAGCTGGTAACTCGTTTTCCCCACTGTTTCTAGGACTTTATAGGGCCCCATCCATTCAACTTGGAATCGTTTTGTAGGCGAGGGAAGCAGTAACAAGGCCCAGTCACCCACTTCTAGCCTCCTCCACTTCTTCCCTTTGTCGTAGTAGGTCTTTTGCTTGATTTGGCTTTTTTCGAGATTGGTATGGGCGAGGTCTCTCAGCTTTCCCAAGGTGTTCTTGAGGGAGAGACTGTACTCCAAAATACTCCTTTCCTCGTTTTTCTCCTCCTCCCAGGCTTCCTTCGTCATCTCTAGGAGTGACCGAGGCTGGCGTCCGTAGAGCAGCTCGAAGGCCGAACAGCCAAGACTGCTCTGAGTCTGACCTCTTATGACATATAGGGCCAGGGGTAACAGGAGGTCCCAATCTTGTCCGCTTACTGACAGCATCTTTTTCAGGGTACTTTTGAGGGTTCCATTGTAGCGCTCTACAAGCCCATCCGTTTGCGGGTGGTATACCGATGTTTTTATTTGGTGCACGTTCATGATTTTACACACTTCCTGCATTAAGCGGGACATAAACGGAGTGCCTTGGTCAGTTAAGACCTCTTTCGGAAACCCCACTCTAGAAAACAGTTCGATGACCTTTTCAGCGATGGCTCTAGAGGTTGGTGTTTTAAGGGGGAAGGCCTCGGGGAACCGGGTGGCATAATCTACCACGACCAGGGCGTACAAGTTGCCTTTCCGACTTTTGGGAAGGGGGCCTATAAGATCCATTCCAATTCGTTCGAACGGGGTACCTATGATGGGCAAAGGTTGTAAGGGTACCGCCGGGGGGCGTTGGACGTTCATTCTTTGACACACTTCACAGGAGAGGCAGTGTTTTTTTATCTCCTGGTATACCCCGGGCCAATAGAAATACCTCAGGACATTCTGGGTGGTTTTCTCACTCCCCATATGACCGGCTACTAAGTGAGTGTGGGCGTAGAACATTATTTGTTCCCTGAAGGAAGAGGGGACCAGTAACTGCAAGGGATCACCGGCTTTACCCTGTCTGTAAAGGAGACCGGCTTGTATCAAAAATCGGGGATATGTAGGGGACTCTTTGACTTGCTCCGCATGCGCTTGTTCCCATGCATTGAACAAGGAGGGGTCGCTAGATTGTGCGAACCGGAAGCTCCTGTCAGTGACCCAGGGATCGGGTGAGAGAAGGGCTGGTGTTATAGTTTTCCTTGAGGAAGGAGACCTCTCAATGGACGCAGAAAAGAGTTTATGAAAGTGGGGGTTATCAGTGCCTATGATGATCTCCTCGGGCAGTGTTTCCAGTACCCCCACCCTCACCTCCTGGACCACTCCGTCTTCTATCTCTAGGGGTACTTGGGCCAAGGGATATCCTCTCACGTCCCCGTGCACGCACTTGATATACACCCACCTGTCTAGAAGAACCTGAGAGGAACGCACAAACACCCCCTGTATGACAGATTGTTTGCACCCCGAGTCCAACAGGGCTTTGGCGGGCCTCCCATTCACCTTAACTCTTACATGGTATGCTCCGCCTAGTTCGGCTGAGTAGAGGACCGATTTTGGTAGATAACCCACTTCCATGGGCTCTTCAGACCCCTTCTTCTGGGGGCACAGTCGAGCAATATGGCCCCAGGCCCCGCACTCGAAACATTGTGGGCCCCTGAAAGAGGGAACGTCCATTTTGGGGGGGCCTCGAGGGAGCGGGATGTCGACAGGTGCTCTCGGTTTCCGCTCTTGTCTACTGATGGGTTTCGTGTTTTTTTCGGGTTCTCCCGGGTACATTCGGGGCTGCGCTCGGGAGTAGGTTACTGCCATCTCTATAGCTTGTACTGTCGTCAGGTGCGAATGCTGTCTCAACCATCGTTGGGTTCCAAACGGGAGAGCGTCCAGATATTGTTCTAAATAGATTTTGTCCATGATTTCCTCCTTGCTACTACTTGCGGAGTTGAGCCACTTGTCAGCGGCCGCCTTTAACCTAAAGAAGAGGGTTTTGGGGTTTTCGCCTACAGCTCCTCTTTCCTTGCGAAAACGCACTCTGTAAGCTTCAGCGTCGAGTCCCAGGTGGTCTAAGATAATCGGTTTAATCAGGGCATACGGGGTGTCGCCCGAGGCGTTGGCTACTTGGTACGCCGATTGGGCTTCCCCGGTCAGTAGGGGGGCAAGAAAGAAGGGCCATTTGTCCATGGGCCATCCACAGGCTAGGGCGGCTCGCTCAAAGTTCAAAAGGAAAGCATCCGGATCCTCCCCCTGCACGTACTTCTGTAAAGATATTCCGGATGGAGGGTGGGATGGACGCGGTTCACGGGGCAACGTGGTCCCGGAGGAGCCGGTCACGAGCTTCTGGAGTCCGTCCAGTTGAGCGGTCACTGTCTGGTTGAAGGATTCGCGGTCTGCCTTGGCTGAGTTCAGCTGTTGCTCCACCACCCTGCCTAGCTGCTCCTGTCCCTTTACCAAGTGATGCAAGATTTCTTCCATCTTCGTAGGGCAGATGGCTACTTCTTTGCCCGCATTCTCCACCACTTGTGGCGGGTCGAAGTGAAGCAAGGGGACACTGCTTGATTTCAGGAAAGGTTTTATTGTTTTTAGGGCTCGAGGGGGTCTTTGGGTGTTCCTGTAGTACGGTAACGGTGCTTCGGCGTGACGAGGGTCGGGACTGGAGCGGCTGCGTCTCTCTCTCTGGCTCCGGGTCTTCTCCAGGGTTTCGGAGCTCTCGGGAGGGCGTCTCCCCGGTCAGGAAGGGTCCCGTAAGGAAAGAAGAGATAGGGGGGGTGTCAGGCACAGGAACGATAGAATCACACTTCAGGGAGAGGGAGTGAGGGATCACACGGTGCTCTCGTTAATCGACCCAGATAGTGTTATGACGTGAGGAAGGTGTTCAGGGGAGGGTAACACACTCTTAAGCTGGTGTCGTTAACAAAAGGATAGCAGGTCGTGTGTCTCAGGGGGGTTTGAATCCCTTTCGTCCCACCCACGCTCTGACTCGACCCCGTACCTGTTCTAGCCACACTTCCCTTGAAGTGTGGCACGGGGATTCGCCGGGACGATGGCCTCCAGGCACTGCTGACAGTCCGTCTGCTTCGTCCGCGTCTCCACCTCGACTTCCTCGTTTCCCACGCTCTTTCTCTCCGTACTCCTTCTCGCCTCTCGTTTCGTCTTTCTCCTCGCCTCCGGGTGTAGAACACAACTCCTCACCGTCCGTCTCGGCTATTTCTGGTTCCGGACCGCTGACGTCATCGTTGGAGGCGTGTCCGGGGTGAAACTCTGTCCAGTTAAAGAAACAGTCCCCATGACTGATTCCTGCTTCGTTTTCTCGATACCAGGGGGTTGTCCGTTCCCCGTCCGGCTGTGGGGGAAGAGAAGAAAGAGTTGTCCCACTGGGAAAGGGGTCTTGGTCCCACCTGATCTTGTCACACAGGGCCACTCAGGCGGCTGGGTGCAGAGTGCTTTTGAGCCTTCGGGCGCTCAATTGATTTCAATGGGAAATCTCCGGTTCAGGTTCAGGGTGCCCCTAAATACTAGATTTAGGGGTGTTACAGGTAGGTGAAGGGCAGGGACCAATGGGTCCCTGTCCTGGGGTGGGTACACCCCCTATCCTGCCTCTCTCCTGTGGGAGGGGGGCAGTAGCCTAGTCCTGATAGGGTAGGGCTCCCCATCTTCAAGATGGCGAGAGCCCGGAGATGTGCTTCACCTCGCCTCCCCCACCTGAGGGGTGGGGTCGGCAGGCTGGCACATCCCCTGTCCTTATTTGGGGTTTCCGGCCAAAGCTTCCCGCCAGAGTGGGGGGTTGCAGGGGCCTGGGGAAGCTCACAGAGGCGGCATGCCTTTGAAGCTTCCCCCTGCCCATACTGGGGGAGGAGATTTAGCACCTCGCCCAGGATGTGCATTGTTGCAGGCCCAGGAGAGCAGGGGCTCTCCTACCCAGGGGTCCAGCAACATGTCCGCTGGGTGGCAGCCTAGGCAGCCTCAGAGCAGACGTGGATTGTAGGTTAGGTTTAAGGGGGCACCTCTAAGATGCCCTCTGGGGTGCTGGGTACATTAAATCCCACACTGGCATCAGTGTGGGTTTAATGTGCTGAGAAGTTTGATACCAAACTTCTCAGTCTTTAGTGTTGCCATTATGGTGCTGTGGATCTCGTGTTTGACGAGCTCTCAGCACCATGTACTCTTAAATGGCAGCACTGCACTTACAGTGCTCAGGAATGGACCTGGGCACAGTAGGGGCACAGGGCTCCTGCTCCTGTGCCCACACCATTGGCATAAGGCACCCAGCTAGAGGGGTGACTGATGTATGCCATGGCAGTGTAGGTGATGGGCATGGCACACAGGGATGTGTGCCATGTCGACTTTGTTTTTCTTTGTTTTTGTCTTGCACCCAAACACTCAGCCTGCAAAGTACATTCAGCAATTCAGCAAAAAGTGGAGGCATACCATGCAAGAAAGATGGCACTTTCTCACACAACCCCCCCCCCCCCCCCAAACGAAAGGTGATGAGACCAACCTTGCCCTATGGAGTCTTCATTGTCTAAGCGGAAGAACCTGGAAAGTCCATCTGCATTGGCATGGGCAGTCCCTGGTCTGTGTTCCACTTCAAAGTCCATTCCCTGTAGGGAGATGGACCACCTTAGTAGTTTGGGATTTTCCCCTTTCATCTGCATTAGCCATCTGAGAGGTCTGTGGTCAGTTTGAACCAGGAAGTGAGTACCAAACAGGTATGGCCTCAACTTCTTCAGGGACCAAACCACAGCAAAGGCCTCCCTCTCAAAGGCACTCCAACGCTGCTCTCTGGGGAGTAGCCTCCTGCTTATAAAAGCAACAGGTTGGTCTTGGCCTTCATCATTGGTCTGGGATAGGACCGCTCCTATCCCTAGCTCAGAGGCATCAGTCTGCACTATGAACTGCTTGGCATAATCTGGAGCTTTTAGAATTGGTGCTGAGCACATTGCTTCTTTTAGGGTGTCAAAAGCCTTTTGGCAACTAACTGTCCAGTTCACCTTCTTGGGCATCTTCTTGGAGGTGAGTTCTGTGAGGGGGGTCACAATGGACCCATACCCCTTCACAAACCTCCTGTAGTATCCAGTTAAGCCAAGGAATGCCCTGACTTGGGTCTGGGTTGTTGGAGCTATCCAGTCCATGATGGCCTGGATCTTGGGTTGTAAGGGCTGTACCTGGCCTCCACCTACAAGGTGGCCCAAGTACACCACAGTGCCCTGCCCTATCTGGCATTTGGATGCCTTGATAGCGAGACCTGCATTGTGCAGAGCCTCTAAAACTTTTCCAAGGTGGATCAGGTGATCCTGACAGGTGGAGCTAAAGACAGCAATATCATCAAGATAAGCTGCACTAAAGGACTCCAGCCCAGCCAGAACATGGTTCACCAGCCTCTGGAAAGAGGCAGGGGCATTCTTTAACCCAAAGGGCAGCACAGTAAACTGGTAATTCCCATCAGGGGTGGAGAATGCTGTCTTTTCTTTTGCTCCTGGGGCTATGCCAATCTGCCAGTACCCTGCAGTTAAGTCAAAGGTACTGAGGAATTGGGCAGCCCCTAATTTATCTATCAGCTCATCTGCTCTTGGGATAGGGTGAGCATCTGTCTTAGTGACAGAGTTGAGCCCTCTATAGTCCACACAGAACCTCATCTCTCTATTTTCACCTTGTTGATGAGGTTTGGGGACTAGAACCACTGGGCTGGCCCAGGGGCTCTCAGAGGGTTCAATGACCCCTAACTCCAGCATCTTGCTGACCTCAGCTTTGATGCTCTCCTTGACTTAGTCTGACTGTCGATAGATTTTGTTTTTGACAGGTGCACTGTCACCAGTGTCCACATCATGGGTACACCAGTTTGTCAGACCAGGGGTCAGGGAAAAGAGGCTAGCATACTGCTGCAAGACCTGCTTGCAGTCAGTCTGCTGTTGGACAGAGAGGGTGTCTGAGAAGATCACACCATCTACTGATCTATCTTTTGGGCTGTAGGAGAGGAGGTCAGCGAGAGTTTCACTCTCTGCTTCCTGCTCCTCATCAGTCACCATCAGCATGGTGATGTCAGCCCCGTCATTGTAGAGCTTGAGGCGGTTCACATGGATGACCCTCTTGGGTGTCCTGCTAGTGCCCAGGTCAACTAGATAGGTGACCTCACTCTTTCTTTCTAGGATAGGGTAAGGGCCACTCCATTTATCTTGGAGAGCCCTTGGTGCCACTGGCTCCAAAACCCACGCCTGTTGCCCAGGTTGAAATTCAACCAGTGCAGCTTTTTGGTCATACCAGTGCTTCTGGAGCTCCTGGCTGGCCTCAAGGTTCTTGGATGCTTTTTCCATGTACTCAGCCATTCTGGACCTTAGGCCAAGCACATAGTCCACTATGTCTTGTTTGGGCTCTTGAAGAGGCCTCTCCCAGCCCTCTTTTACAAGACAAAGTGGTCCCCTTACAGGATGACCAAACAGAAGTTCAAAGGGTGAGAAACCTACTCCCCTCTGTGGTACCTCCCTGTAAGCGAAAAGCAGGCATGGTAACAGGACATCCCATCTCCTTTTGAGTTTTTCAGGGAGCCCCATGATCATACCTTTCAATGTCTTGTTGAATCTCTCAACAAGGCCATTGGTTTGTGGGTGGTAGGGTGTAGTAAACTTATACTGCACCCCACACTCCTTCCACATGTGTGTTAGTTAAGCAGACATGAAGTTGGAACCTCTGTCTGAAACCACCTCCTTAGGAAACCCCACTCTGGTGAAGACACCCAGGAGGGCCTTGGCTACTGCAGGAGCTGTAGTAGTCCTAAGTGGAATTGCTTCAGGGTACCTAGTGGCATGACCCACTACCACTAGAATACATTTGTTCCCTGAGGCTGTGGGAGGTTCAAGTGGACCCACAATGTCCACTCCTACCCTTTCAAAGGGGACCCCCACCACTGGTAGTGGGAGGAGGGGGGCCTTTGGGTGGCCACCTGTCTTGCCACTGGCTTGACAGTTGACACAGGAGCTGACAAACTCCTTCACCTTTTGGTGCATCTGGGGCCAGTAAAAGTGACTCACTAGCCTTTCCCAAGTTTTGGATTGCCCCAGATGTCCAGCTAGGGGGATGTCATGAGCCAAGGTTAGGAGGAACTCCCTGTACTTCTATACTACCACCCTCCTGGTGGCTCCAGGAGTGGGGTTTCTTGCCCCTGCATACAGTAATCCCTCTTCCCAATAAGCTCTGTGAGTACCACTGACATCTCCCCTTGCTTCTGAAACAGCTTGCTGCCTCAGGCTTTCAAGAGTGGGACAGTCTCGCTGACCATGGCACAGCTCTTCCCTAGAGGGTCTCCCTGGGCCCAAGAGTTCAACCTGGTAAGGGTCAAGCTCCACGGACTCAGTTCCCTCAGGGGTATCCAAATCCTCTCCCTGGGGAGAGGGGTCCTGAATGTTTTGTTGTGTAGAAGCTGGTTCCCCAGTCTTCTTTCCTTTTCTCTTGGTTGGCTGGGCCATTATTTCAGGTTCCAGACCTACTTTTTCACCATTCCTCTTGCTCTGTGCTCTGGTTTGCACACACACCAATTCAGGGATGCCCGGCATGGCTGCATAGGCCTTTAGCTCAACCTCAGCCCAGGCTGAGGTTTCCAGATCATTTCCAAGCAGACAGGCATCTGGCATCTTTGGAGAGACCACTACCTGTTTCAGGCCAGTAACCCCCCCCCCCCCCCCCCCCAGCCTAATGTTACCATGGCCATAGGATGACTAGTGGTGACACTGTCAGCGTTGGTGACTGGGTAAGACTTCCCAATCAAGTATTGCTCAGGGGAAACCAGTGTGTCTTTCACCATAGTGACACTGGCACCTGTATCCCTCAGAGCTTCTACCCTAGTTCCATTCACCCAGGGGTACTGTAAGCATTTCTTTAAGTTGGGGGGGCCACACAGCTACAGTGGCAAACTCCACTTCTCCCAGGGAGACTAGACTTGCTTCGGTGTGTTCCCAGATTTGCTCAGGGTACACCTCTGATCCCATTTGTATGCTTGCTGCCCCAGGAGTAGCTGTACTGGGTGCCTTAGGGGCTTTGTTTTGGGGGCAAGCTACAGTTAGGTGTCCTGACTTCTTACAGTTATTACACCAGGCCTTTAAGGGATCAAAGTTCTTTCCCCTATATGGTTGGGGCACATAGGGAGTAGTTTGGGTCCCACCCACCTGAACAGGTTTTTGGGGCCCTTTGGAAGACTCAGACTTTTTATCTTGGGGATTCTTACCACCTTTCCCCTGGGGAGGTTTTGGGACCACTTTCTTTTGGTCACCCCCAGTGGCTGTCTTTGTCACCCTAGTCTTGACCCAGTGGTCTGCCTTCTTTACCAATTCTTGGGGAGAAATTAGACCTAGGTCTACCAAATGCTGATGCAACTTTTCATTTGTGCAGTTACTCAATATATGTTCCTTAATGAATAAATTATACAATCCAGTAAAATCCTGCACACCATGTCCAGCTAACCAACCATCCAGTGTCTTCACTGAGAAGTCTACAAAATCAATCCAGGACTGCGTCTGGGTTTTGTGAGCCCCCCTGAATCTAATTCTATACTCCTCAGTGGTGAATCCAAATCCCTCAATCAGAGCTTTCTTCATGAGGTCATAGGATCCTGCTTCTGGCCCAGAAAGGGTCAGAAGCCTGTCTCTGCAGTTACCAGAGAACAGTTCCCACAGGAGTGCCCCCCAGAGAGGTTTCCTTACTTTTCTGATATCACAAGCCCTCTCAAATGCTGTGAACCATTTGGTGATATCATCACCTTCCTCAAATTTAGAGACAATCCCTTTGGGGATTTTAAGGTCAGAAGTTTCCTCCCTATCCTTATTTTTATTATTGCTACCACCATTGATGGGTGCTAAACCCATCTCTCTCCTTTCTTTTTCTAGAGCCAGGAGCCTGGACTCTAGCTCTAGTCGTTTGGCCAGCCTCACAAGGCTGTCCTCTTCACTGGTGGGTCCCCCAGTGTTCTCTCTGGTACCAGAGCCACCTGTGTAGTCTCTAGGTGCCCAGATGCTAATCCTTGGATTGGAGGGTATGGGTGCCCTCTCCTCCCTAGGGAATAGTATGGGGGGGTTATTGTCAACCTCCTCTGCTTCCCCTCCTCATCTGACCGGCCATCACCATTTTCAGATGGGTGGTCCTTAGCATACTCAGCCAAGAGCTCCTGGAGCCCTAGTTTGGTAGGATGCAGACCCATTGGTAAATTTTTAAGTTTGCATAAGGACCTCAATTCATTGAAAGACAAGTGTAAGTAAGGTGTGAGGTCGAGCTCCTCCACCAGGTCCGTGTTATTATTGTGACTAACAGCTGGGTTTATTGAGACATTTTGCTTGATTTGTTGAGGATATTAGCGGAGGTCTGCATTTCCAACTGTTGGCTTACCTATCATTTACTTGGCGCCCTACCACCACTCGGCGCACCCGCTTCGCGGGTGCCCCTTCGCCCGTCCAGAGGAGAGGTCCGTAATTGACGCGTGGGAGGAGTCCTGAGGAGTTACAGCGGCTTCAGGCGTGTGGTTGCAGCGGGGCTGCGAGCGTGCGGGGACTTCATTTCCCAGAAGTCCCTGCCAGACCGACGACGAGCTTCCGGTCCGCTCTCCCTGCTGCCCCGCCCCCCGCCCTCCTGAGGCTTTAAAACACCTGATTGCCTTGAAACAAGCGGGACATTTTGCTTGATTTGTTGAGGATATTAGCGGAGGTCTGCATTTCCAACTGTTGGCTTACCTATCATTTACTTGGCGCCCTACCACCACTCGGCGCACCCGCTTCGCGGGTGCCCCTTCGCCCGTCCAGAGGAGAGGTCCGTAATTGACGCGTGGGAGGAGTCCTGAGGAGTTACAGCGGCTTCAGGCGTGTGGTTGCAGCGGGGCTGCGAGCGTGCGGGGACTTCATTTCCCAGAAGTCCCTGCCAGACCGACGACGAGCTTCCGGTCCGCTCTCCCTGCTGCCCCGCCCCCCGCCCTCCTGAGGCTTTAAATCTACATTTTACTCCCGCTGCGCGGGACGCAGCCCGGGCTAAGACTGGGCAAAGACAGGGCCGTTTGAGGCCGTTCGTGGTCGGTCGTGGTCGGGGCGGGCCACCTCCCTTAAACCTGCCACCATATATGAACTATTTATTTTGCTGGCGCAGTGAGTATAATCGCATCTGCTGTCTGGCGAACTGTTTTACAGCATTGGTGGTCTATATTTTGCCCTTAACCAATGAAATGAGTTCTGGGCATATTTAGTAAATTTAATTTTGTGTAACCATTGGAGGTTTATCCGTTTACCACATTCTGAGTTTGTTTGTTTGTTTGTTCTTTCCCTAAACCATGACCTCTTTAAGGTCTGGCAGGAAGGTGGCCCGGGGCAGTATAGGGGGTCAAGTAACAGGGACTCTAGACAACTTTATTACTAGAGCTGCTCGTGTTCTCGAGCACGAGATTATATTAACAGAAAAAAGATTGTCCCTGGAACTATCTGCTAAAAGATCATCCCTTGGCAACATTATGACAGCGGTCTCGCCTGACAATAGCCAGCCCCAACTTCATTCTATTATGTCAGGTAATACTTCAAATGTACCTCCAGTCATTGTTGATTCTTGCTCGTCGGTGGACTTCCATGAGACAATAAGTACCCCAGTCACTAGTGGCATCCAAACCATCGATGGCACTTGTATCCAACAGTCCACCTTCGACCAGCCATCTGCTGGAGCGATGACTCAGGTCCATAAGCCCAGGTACATTTCGAGTAAAAGGAAACGTACGGGAGCCCCTCCCAAGGGGAAACGTGTTAAAACCTCTAAAGTGTCTAACCCTCATAAATTTGTAACTACCGGCGAAGCTTCCAACCCTGCTACGCCTGCTAGTTCCCAGTCGGCATCTGTTAGTTCAAAGTCCCTGCACCCTCCCTCTGCTCAACCCAATGTAGACTCTTTTACCTCCGACTTTCTCAAGCCTGTAGAGAAGCTATTTAAATCACTACTCCTCCCACTATTAGAGCGAGTTACTCGTCTCGCTACGTCGCTTGGGAAGTTAGAGGGTATGGTCTTAGCCAATACGTCTTTACTGGAAAAGATTGCAGTGTCTCCTACTGATCATGTAACCTCTTCTAACTTAGACATTGCTGACAAATCTAGACTTGCTTCCACGGCCATTACATCTTTGGACGGAGCTTTACCTAACAACCCGGCTCTTAATGTCCAGGTGGTGGATGTTCCTCGTCCCCAGGCCCACACTGAGGCCCCGAGAGAAACAGATCGCCACACTAATACTGCCATCAATTCTAATATTATTTCTACCAGTAAGTCCAACTTAGAGGAAGCTGATTCCCCCCAAAATTTTCCATCTATTAATCTTCCACCCGAGTCCCAGCCTTACACTGTCATAATGGTGGGTGTTCCTCGGCTCCCTCAGTCAAAGTTCGAGTGTCATAGTGAGCTGAAGAACAAAGTCTCACACTGGTTAAATACAAACAGGCCTTTACCAGCTGGTCTTGGGGCTGAAATAATGACTGTTCGTAGGGTATGTTGGTTGGGCAGTAGTGTTAAACAGGTGGTGGGTGATTGTGTGATTATTAACTTCCGTGACCCCAGGGCTGTCAGGCATATTTGTTCCTTTCCCAATATTTTGAGAGGGACGGGCATATCCACAGTCGACTTGTCATACTTTTATCCACAAAAACCCTTTGCCTCAATACGTGACATGTCTCTTGCTTGGGAAAGGGTCAATGGGACTTCCCACCGTCTGATAAGGCCGGATTTTCAACTCCCACTGTCAAATTATTATGCACCCCTGAATTCATTAGAAGGGGTTGATTGACAGTTATCTTATCAGGATAATTCTAGTTTTCCGTTGGAAGGCTGCCTTGGCCCAGTTAACTTAGTGCACAAGGGGAGTGGTGGCTCTCGGGGTGGTCTAGTTGGTTTGGTTGCTTTCTTTCCCAGCACCCCTCCTCCTCAACCAATTAGTTTACCTTCCTCTCTCACTGATTCTTGTCTACCCGAAAGTGAGACTAGGGGCCCCATTGATATTGTATTAACCCCAGTCACTAATGGTCCCGTCTCTCCAGCACTATGTGCCATGCCATCTAGTTCCATGCCTTTGACCCTGGTTTCGTGGAATGTTGCGGGCCTTAGTAGTAGGGTAACTTCTGAAGAATGGGTAGGCTGGGTATACACACATGACATCCTGGTTTTCCAGGAAACCTGGGCGGTGGATCCGATCTATCTTTCTGGGTTTGTAAACTTTTCTAAGGGGGCCATTCGTGGCATCAGGGGCCGTCCGTCCGGCGGGCTCTGTATATGGGTTAAGCAATCCCTTGGGTATTCACTCAAGGAACTAGCTATTGACAGCCCCGACATATTAATTATCTCCTTGCAACATAACACCGATCCCGCTGTTCTAATTATAAATGTTTATAACAGAGGCCTCCCTGGTGGACGTGGTACTAATACCTTCTTATTATTAGATGGGTTCCTGGACACCATTAATATTTACACCAATGTCTATATTGTGGGCGATCTAAATTGTTGTTTCGAACCCCTGCTTTCTACTCTAGACCCACTAACTGGGGAAGTGGATGCGATTTTAAATATTCCCCCTCTCGATCTCCCTCCCATCAAGAGGTGGACTGAGTCTGCCACCCAGTGGATGGGATTATGCATGGAGCGGGGATTTAGGGCCGCAAATGGGAGGACCACCTCCGATAAGGGTGGAAAGATGACTTTCTCTGATGGCCGACGTTGCAACAGCAGAATTGATTATGCCCTTGTTAAAATCGAGTTCTGGTCAACACTAAGTGATATGGCGGTGTTAGACCGTCCAGAGAGTGACCACAACCCGTTGGTCTTAAGTCTCTTACTTTGCCCGGCACATAGATCCAAACCCACCGAAATAGCGACCGCGGAAGCCGTTTTAGCTAATGATCGACGGCGCGTATCCGGTGCTCTGGCTGATTTACAGTCTTTCCAGAGTATAGAGGATGTTGTTGGTAAAACCACACGTGTTCATGACCATCTTTTCACTGGCCTCAAATCTCTTTTCTCCAAGCCTTGTAAGGCTAAGAAATCTGCCACATTAAAGCCATTATCCTGGTATAACAAAGAGTGCCGTGAATCTTTTAGCAATTTAAAATCTGCTATTGCTAATAACGATCCAGTTAATACCAGACTGGCTAGGAAAACCTACAATAAGGCCAAAGCCAAGGCCAAACAAGAGTGGGACAACGACCACTGGAATAATCTTTTGGCTGCTAGCAAGCACCGGAATCTAACCCTCTTCTGGCATATTGTCAAGTGGGGTAACTCCCAGAACAGTCAGGTTCCGACCAATCACGTCTCTCCGGACGCCTGGGTGACTCATTTTGAATCCCAGTTCTCGGTTTCCCCACTGGTTGAGGGTTTTGCTCCAGCCATAACCAGGGATCTTCCCCTCCACTCGACTTTGACCTTTGACAGTGCCGAAGTTGAAAAGGCCTTAAGTAAGATTCCAAGTGGTAAGGCGCCTGGTATGGATTGTGTACCTACGGATCTTTTTAAATCTGACCTAGGGAATTGGGTGCCTTATATTGTTCACCTTGCCAACGCTGTAGCCAGAGGGGCTGATATTCCTGACTCCTGGGGGGGGGCTGAGATTCTTCCCATCTTTAAAAAAGGTGATCGTTCATGCCCGGGGAACTACCGCCCAATCAGCCTTATTGACTCGGTCCAGAAAATTATCGCTAGAATGATCTTGGCACGAATACAGGCTTGGATTGAGCAGGAGGATATCATCTCTCCCCTCCAAGCTGGCTTCAGACCGTGTACCAGTACCATCGACCAGGCATTTAAATTCCAACTAATTGTCTGGAAAACGGTCTATCTGTGTGGCGGTACTTTATACGCTGCCTTTGTAGACCTCCGGTCAGCATTTGACCTAGTCAATAGGACGAAACTCTGGAGCGTATTGGCTGAGCTAGGGCTTCCTCCCGATCTCCTGAATATCATCATTAGGCTCCACGACAACAACTTTGCACAAGTTCGCTGGGGGAAACAGGGCCAGGTTACGGATCGGTTCAGGGTCAATCGGGGTGTAAGACAGGGGTGCGTCCTTGCTCCTACTTTGTTTCTTTTGTTTATTAATGGTGTTGTTAAGTATTATTCTAACACATCGACTGACGCCCCAACGTTGGGAGGTACAAAAATACCCCTCCTTATGTTTGCCGATGACACCCTTCTCCTTTCCCAGACCCTGTCTGGATTACAGGTGGCACTCAACGTCTTCACGAAATTCTGCCTTGATTTTGATCTGTCTGTCAATGTGTCCAAAACCAAATACATGGTTTTTAATAAAGGGAGAGGTATAAAGGGCCATGTCTGTATGGACAAAGCCTTGCTGGAACGTACTAATGTTATGACCTATTTAGGGGTAGTTTTCGAAAACAAGTTGGATTGGAGGCCGCAAATTGACGTTCTATCGCTAAAATTTGCTCAGCTTTCAGGTTGCCTAGTCAAAGAACATAAGCAATCCCAGTCGAGAATGATAGGTCCCCCCATTAAAATCTACAATGTAAGGATCAACTCGGCGATCCTTTACGGCGCCGAGCTTTGGGGCTTCGCAGATCTTTCTCCTCTGGTTAAGGCGCAATATAAATTCCTCAGATTGCTCACGGGGCTTCCCTGTTCTACCCCTGTCAAACCCCTCCTGTTGGACCTTGGTTGTCACTCGTTTGATGATATTGCAAGGTTCAAACCATTGGCTTTCTGGAGGCGTTTATGGACAGTCCCTGAGTTGGACCTCTATGCTAAGGCCTTTCTGGATGTGCGAGCCATCTTGGGGGCTGGCAACATTCCCTGGTTCAAACAGACCAAACAACTCCTGGAATCTATGGGGTTGGGCAACCTATGGTCCGATCCAGCCAATGAACCCTTTCCCTCTAAGAAAGATTTTAAGAGCCTTTATTGGTCAATGGTACAGCAGAAACATTTTAACACAGCTACCGCAGAGTCCTTGTCAGGAAGGTTCCTAGCCCAAAAAAGAATTCCATTCCTCGAAGCTTACTGGGACACCATCACCAGACCTTATGACAGGAAACTATACCACCAATTTAGGGTAGGCACACTTCCGACCAACTCTTTCACCAAAAAATGGAAGGGCATGACCAGCGACTCCTGCATAAATTGTTTTGATTGTATAGACTCTGTCGGACACATTTTTTTTGTTTGTCCTGCCTACGCTGCACCCCGAGCTAAATGGCTCAAACCATTATGTCAAATTTTGGGCACCAGACGAGGGTCTGAAGCACTTGAAATGTTGAGATTTGAGCCTAGCGAATATGTTGCTATCGCTGTTGCCAAATTTTTGGCTTGGGTTTGGTTTATCAGAACCAAGAGGCATTAGGGTACTGAAATATTTTTATGTATATTGCACATGTTTTTCTTCTTTTTAATCTATGTATTTTTAAAATTATGTATTTCTTTTATGTATTGTAATTGTCTTTCATGATGTAATACATCGATAATAAAGACTAACGAAACGAGTCATTCTAACCTGTCAGTTCTAATCCTCTACCCTGACTATAGTGACTTTTATTTTTCTAAAATTCTAATGGGACTTAAGTAAGGCCCTAGCAAGACTTTTAGTAATTTTGGAAAAGACCAATCAGAATTCTGAAGGCAATTTTTAAGAGTTCTGTCGTGTGATCAGATGGTAACCAAGTAGTCCAACAAATGCAAGTTTGTATCCCACCGCTGCCACCAATGTGAGAAAGTGGCTCTGTATATACTGTTCCTTAATAGGTACAGGGTGTACAGAGTCCACAGTCCCCCAGGGTTTGACAAAGGTTAAAGTTAGACATAACCTTACTCTCTAAAGTGGTAGCTTGGTCGAGCAGTAAGGCAGTATCAGAGGACAGTGTAAAGTATTTGTTGTACACACTCAGTCAGCAAATGGTCTCACGCACTCAATAACTGAACTCTAGGCCAATGGTTTATATATAGAAAATATATGCTTGTTTTATTTTAGAACCAAAGTCAAAGTCAAAAAATTCTTTATTTCGGCCAATTTGGCCATAAAAGAGTACAGAGTAAAACAGAAAGGGGAAGAAGGGGAAAAGGGAAGGCAAGTAACATTTAAAATCCATTTGTATACACATGGCAATATTTTCGTACAGGCAAAAATACCCTCTCATTAAAAAATTTAAAAATGCGACAGGTTCCAGACACTCATTTCAAAAACATTAAAGCTAGCAATCAATATCAATTAATTTACGCCGCTTGCACCACATAGCTAACAAAAATTTAGAGAGTGCAAAAACAATAGGGCTTGATGAACTAGATTTAAAAATTTTATAAGCATTCAGGCAATATTTAAAACCCAGATTTCTGCACAATGGGATCAGCCAATATTTTCTTGGTTTAGAATATGCTGGACAAAAGAAGAGAACATGAAGCTCATCTTCTAAATCACAGCTACAGCACGGACAAGACTTATTAGAGGACATCGTCCACTTGCTTGTGACGGCCTTGAGGGGTAAAGTGCCATGTCGCCATTGGATAAAAAGTTTACGCGCTAAAATCGGGAAGACAACATCCATGAAGTCCTCAAAATAATAAGAATTTTTAAATTCTAAAAAAGAATTAGTGAGGGAACCCACATTCGGGGCCGTGATTAAAAGTTCCAGCTTTTGCCCTTTGTAAATTTTGGTAAACATCTTCCGTGATATCCGGCCACATGCCCTATCTGGGTCTTCCCACATTGATTGTAGTCCTAGACTTAGAAGTTCACGCTTAATAAACGCAAGCCAGGGGATTTTGCTTACACAATTGAGACTAAGGATCTGTTTAAGTTCGTCCCTATAGTTTACAAGATCTGGAGTGGTCCATAATCCGTGCCAGAACCTTAAGGGCTTTACTGCTAGCTCATTTGCAATAGGTGACAGTGCCAGGTCTAACCTCAGCGGTGTTAATGGAGTGCTCTGAGGAAGCGATAATAATTGCCTTGCAAATTTGGACTCAACTTTATTAATTTCAGGGGCAACACAGTGACCCCAAAGCTCACCCCCATAGAGAGCAGCTGCCCTTGCTTGCGTCTTATAGACCTCCAGGGCAGGACTCACTGGTCTAAAGCTTGATGAGTTAGAAACCTTTAAGATAGCACCCGACAGCTGTGAAAGTCTCATGTGGGATTTGGCCTTTTGCGGACTCCATGACAAATTTTCATGAATTGTAACACCCAGGTACTGGAAGGTCGTAACCCTTTACAAGCATACATCACCCAATGATGGATTAGCGCGAGTATACACTGGCGGGTTAAAGATCATGAATTTTGTCTTGTCAGCATTGATCTCAAGGCCTCTGCTCCGACAGAAGTCCCCAAAGCCGTTCAATATCCTCTCAATCCCCATGGGAGATTTGGAAAGCAGGAGGGTGTCTTCCGCGAACATGATCGCCGGCACCCTCCTGCCAGCCAGTCTTGGTGCGTCATTGTCAGGGACACTGTCCAGATGAGAGATTACCCCGTTGACATAAAGGCAGAACAGGGTCGGTGCTAAGACACAACCCTGTCTCACCGCCCTGCCAACGGGGAACCTTGGTGACAGCGTCCCATTCTTGCCACAGCGAACCTGGGCAAAGTTCCCCTCATGCAATCTCATAAGTAGCACTAAAATCTGGTGCGGGAGGCCCAGATCCTGGAGGACAGCCCACAGTTTCCCCCGAGGAACTAGGTCAAACGCGGACCGGAGGTCCACGAAAACCATATAGAGGCTGCCACCCTCTACCTTTACCGTCTTCCAGTACAGTAGGATCAGTCGGAAGATTTGATCCATAGTGGACGTATTCCTTCTGAATCCCGCCTGGAAGGGGCTCAGTACATCGTGATCCTCCATCCACGTCAACAAATGGTCCAGGACCAATCTTGCAAATATTTTTTGTTGGACGTCGATTAAGCTGATTGGCCTGTAATTGACTGGGAGCAGAGGTGACCCCTTCTTTAAATATCGGGACTATCTCTGCCCCCAGCCAAGTACTGGGAATTTCCATGCCTCTCGAGATAGCGTTAAATACGACAAGGAGATAGGGGCCCCAGATTTCAGGTTGATGTCTAAAAAGATCCCCCGGTAATTTATCAAGTCCTGGGGCCTTTCCCACTGAAAGTTTGCCTATTACACTTATCACCTCCCCCAAGGTAAACTCCAGGGGCTCCTGCTGATCTTCTGGGACTTGTGAGTCGGGCAAACTCCACAACGCGGCCTCCCCGCCATATAAACCTTTATCGATTCAATGGCAGATTTTAGGTCACCCTAACCATGGTTAACAAGTGACCAAAATCTGCGCGCATCTTTTGTGTCCAGGGCTACCTTTAGGTTCATCCACCTTTCCATGTCCCATTCTTTCCTTGCATGCCCCATGACCTCTTTGTACTGCAATCTGTAATCTCGAATCGCCATTTTGCTGTGCCCTGCCTTAATTGCTATAGCAAGATTACTCTTTGCTCTCCTGCATGCTGAATTGTACCAGGAAGAGGCAGGTTGTCTGGGCCTTCTCGTGGAAGCCTGGGGGTAGAAGACTTCAGCCAGGTTATTGGCCAAATCTGAATGGATTACACTAAGTTCTCCATTGAAGTCACTGGGAACATCTTGGGAGATTGGAGTTTCGACCTCCAGGAGTCGTGGTAGAACTATGTTGTAGACTTTAGCTCTCTTACGAGCCTACTATTCTCCCCCACTTTACCCTACGCCTGTTACTTGATAAGATCAGACCCAGACCCTCATCATCTCCTCCTACATTAGGTGAGTCTGTTTCTTGTTGGCCTGGATTCACCAACTCCAGGCGTAACGCGTTGTGGTCAATATCAACCCTCTCAACTACCCTGAAATCAATGAGCATCGACCACATCCGGGTTTCCACCATGATGTAATCGATCCGGGACTCTTGCCCCTTCTTGTCATAAGTGCATACTGACGGGCTATCGGACACTGAACGGCCATTACAAGCCCTAAGGGAATTATTTAATACAAGGGCTGTGATCTGAGTAGCCAATGGGGACCACACCTTGGGGCGTGGGGACTGACATTGGGGGATCGCCCAGTAGTCATCCTCTCCCATAAGCGCACCTTCGCTACTTCCGAAAAAAGGCTCATATTGGCAATTCACATCCCCTGCCACCAAAAGCCTAGAATCCCCTGGCAATGTACTCAAGAATTGGGATAAATCATCGATTGTGGATGACTCAAGCCCTAACCGAACTGGCCGCGAGTAGACATTCACAACCGCCAGTCCATAGCCATTGGCCCATTTTAGCACTAAACAATGCACATCCTCTGAATGGGTCAGCATATTTTCCACCACGCAACCCAAGTGAAGAGCAGCCCATATAGCCGATCCCCCAGAAGGTCTTCCTTTCCCTCCCCACCTTGCAGGTACATGATAAGTGGCAAATCCCACTCTTGAGTGTTCCTCCCTGGCCCAAGTCTCCTGGAACAAACATAAGTCCATCTGGTCTACCAGGGCACCCCACTCTGTGCAATGTAGCTTGTTTGTTATACCCGCCACGTTCCAGGACAGTATTTTAATTGAAGTCAGTGCCGTGGCTGCTTTGGTTACTGGAGCACTTCCTAGTGTCTCACTTACACTCTGTGCCCCACAATCAGGTTGAGCTTGGTGCTGTAGCTCGACACTTTCTTGAGTCGCAAGCCCCTCTATCGTTTTAGGTACCCAGGTCTGGATAGACGGAAACGCGCTTTCTGGACCACCCTCAGAATCCTCTGCACTTTCAGTAGTCTTTTTAGGATCCATAGTCTGGGAATTGCCCACCCTCAGCTCCCTATCCACATAAAGTCAGTCCACCATTTCAAGGGAACTAAACCTATTATGGGTCACAGCGTAGTTTTGGGTGGTTAAGTCTTTGTGACCGCCCCTGTTCACCCTTTGACCCCGCCTTTGCATCACCAGTGACCAATCCGATGCGCAAACTGGCGTTGCAGGTCGAGGGTAAAAGAAGGACAGGGGATAGGGTTTGATCCTTGAGCCTACACTGTCGTGAATCCAGTTGCAAATGTGTACAACTGTGCGCGGGTCCCTAACATTAACCAGAACACAATCGCCTGGGATGGTTTTTCTACTGCGTCCCACCCAAGCTATCCTACGTACCATCAGTACTTCACTTTTGACATTGTACGGTAGGGGCCTGTTATGATTAAGCCACTGGGTCACTTTATTTTTTAAAGACATGAATGATTCCTGACCTAGATTGCTAATTTCAGGAATACCGGTCAAAACCACCACATACGGACTGGTTTCAGGTGGTAAATCAATTCTTTTCGCAACCTGGGGTATAAAATTGGGTAGAGACTCTCCCTCCTCTAGTGCTATCGCGTCTGGGGTGTACGTGTTCAAGTTGGCTGCCCCTGCAGCAACTCCTGCGGCCGCAGCTGTCATATTTGCAGCTGTAATAGGAGGCCCGGCAGTAGGAGAATGTGCAAGACTCACAACCCCAATGGGCACAGAACTGGTTTGGGCTATGTACGTCGACTGCATTTTTTTCTTTCTTTTTACCCCATTCCCAGCCATAGCCTGTTGTAGCTGGGAAAGCTGAGATTCCATGTGAGCAAGTCTCTGATCTAACGGCTCAAGCGCTGTCTTTAGTAAGGACCCTAGTCTCTCTATGAGGATATCGTCCTCCCCCTTAGCCTCCCCCATACACTGAACCTGCTCCGGAGTCATGGGTCCTTTTGAAGCTGGAGGTGACAGGGATAAGTCAGTGTCCGAGCCAATTGAGTCATTCAAGGTAGGACCACCCTTGGGTTTTAAGGATGCAACACTGCTAGTCCGGCCCTTCGCTGTTCTGGTCTTCCTGTGACAGATCACTTTGGTGGCAGCCCGCTTCCTCTTGCATTTTGCCGCTCTTTGGTCCCCCCTCAATGGATTTGCCGGTGATTTCACGGGCGTGGTAGACAAAGATGAAACCTCTGGTACCACAATTGCTGCAGTTGCCTCTGGAATTGGGAAGCCTATAGTTGAAAAGATGTGGCCGTCGTCCTGAGGAGCAGGTACCGGGGTTGGGACACAGATAGTATTGATATGATTGTCATGCACAGGCGTCTGAGCAATGGCAAAATGGCCCAAGGAAGATCGTTTAGCCATTGCTAGGTCCTGAGACACTCTGCGCTCCATAAGGATAATACCCTGGTCAATCACTGAGTTTGCTCTAATGATAAAATTGTCTAAAGTGCCAGTAACCAACCCTCTACTGGCCAATGTATTGCTCCTTGTCCCCCGAGCAGCCATATTAGTGATGTTAATGATGTCCCCAGCAACACTTACTGTGGCAGATGTATTACAGTTCTGAAGCCACAGGCGAAAGGAGAATGGAGAATAGGGAATGGCCCAGCCCGGCCTCTCCGACCCCGAACGGCCCGCAGACGGCCCCACCCTTGTCCCGGGCTGCTCCCGCGCGCTCCCGCGCAGCGGAAGGAGTGATGGAGTAAGTAGCATCAATAGGGGAGGCATTGCTCTATCCCAGGGGCAGGTGTGTACAGCAAAAAGGACTCCTGGGACTTCAACTCCTTAATTAAAATGTGCGCCCCTCTTGTCTTTTCGTGCAGCAGCCCCCCCAGTGATCTCCACTCCACCTCCACTCCACTCCACCTCCGCCTCCGTGTCAGGCAGTCACCACGAGCCCCCGCCAGCCTCCTCGCAGACGCAACAGGCAAACGCTCAAAACACCAAACCACGAGGAGCCGCCCCAAACAGCAGAAAGGGCGCCGCGGACCCGTGACTCGGGACTCCCCAGCACGGCCAGGACAGCGGCACTCCCCAGCACGGCCAGGACAGCGGCAGCAACGATGCTCCTCCCAGCACCTGCAGTAAGTCTCGCGGAGTCTCGTCAGCAAGTCCGCAGTGCAACAATCGATTTGTTATGCTCCCGTCTTCATTTTCAGGGTAGAAGGACTTTTAGCTCCTCATGAGTCAAATTTTAGAACCAACACTTGGATTTAAAATATACTTTCTCAGAATGAGATGTTTCATATAAATACTTTTGCAAAATGCAATTGACTTTTGTAAACAGTTAAAAGTGGTTGCAGTAGGCAACTCTATTTTAAACACAACAATACATTGAGCTCAATGGTAAATTCAAGTTATTTGCAACAGATTACTTTTTAGATTACTTTTGGAATTCCAGGACTGGATCCTAGATTCAGTCCTGGGTCAGTACTCAGAATCAAGTGATGAAAGTCGACTTAATTACTATAATGATTTTTAAACAATATTTAGCTATTTTCAAAGTTGACACTTAAAAAATATTTCAAAGAAAACAGTCAATGATTCCCTATGGAAGAAAATTCAAGTTGCAGGTACAGTATGTTCTCGTTACTTTTGTAATCCAGTACTGGGTGCCTAGACTCAGTACTGGGCCCTTTTTCCAAAACAGGTAAGTAATTACGTTTTCAGATATTATACGATTTTTGAAGAATATTTAAAGATTGCAGAAATCGACACAGAAGAAATTTCACAGAAAAACAGTCAATGGTTTCCTATGGAAGAAAATTGGGTTAAGGGTAAGTACAGTTGTAAGTATTTTTCAGAGTCAGTGCTGGGCACCAAGATCCAGCACTGGGAGCTCACCTAAGAGCAGGTGAGTAATTTCGTTTTCGTTACTCAGCTGATTTTTGGTGAATATTTTAAGATTTGAAAAGTCCACACTTAGAAGAAATTTCAGGAAAAAGCCAGTCAATGTTACCCTATGAGGAAAATAGAGTTAGCGGTTTAAGGGTAAGTACTCGACTGGCAGAGTTGAGTTTCTGGGCATAGACTCAGGGGTCCCCCAGGGTCAGGTAGGTACTGTTAGTTCACCCTCAGCAGCTCTAGGGCGGCCGGGTGCAGAGTGAGTTAGGCCCAATGTTATCCTATGAGGGATAGGGGGGCCTTGGTTGGTGGCTGCTGATTGGCAAGCCACGCGGCTGTGGGAGCTGGGCTCCTGGTCACTTACTCAGGGCAAGTGGGGAAGTAGGTAGGTGTAGAGTTTTCACTGCCAGGGCCCCTCGGGCGGCTGGGTGCAGAGTGCTTTTGAGCCTTCGGGCGCTCAATTGATTTCAATGGGAAATCTCCGGTTTAGAAAAAGACTGCAAGCTCGGGGACGAGGACTCTTCAGGTGCCACCACCACTTCGAGAGGTAAGTTGGGTAGTTGGAGGATAGGTAGGTACCCCGGGATTGGGCACAGGGGGCCGCGGGGCGCTGCGTGCAGGGGTGTCAGGAAATCTTATCCTCTGTTGATCGCGGTAGGGGGGGCACCTTGTTCTGAGGCTGCAGGCTCCTTCAGGAGTGTCGAGGGAGGTCCTTGGGTGCCGGACTCGGGGTCACAGCCGCCGTGGGGTCGTCCTCGGGGTCTTTGTTCACTCCGGCACTGGCCAGACTTAGCTGGTGCAGAGTGTGCTGGGTTCGCGGTTCCGGGCTGCTGCCAGGGATTAGAGGTAGGTTTTGAGTAGAGCCTCTACTCATGGGAGTCCCAGGGGCTTAGAGCCAAAAGGTAGCCAGGTCCTCCGGGGTTGGTGAGGTTGCTGGCCACAAGAGATACCGGGTTGGAGCAGGAGCAGGTTTGAGGGTCGACAGGCCGGTAGGGCTGGGGCCAAAGCAGTTGGTGTCTTCCTCTTTTCAGCAGCTGCAGGGCAGGTCTTCTTTCTTCTTGCTCTTTGTAGTTTTGAATCTGGAATCTGGGGAAGGAAGGTTCAGGGTGCCCCTAAATACTAGATTTAGGGGTGTTACAGGTAGGTGAAGGGCAGGGACCAATGGGTCCCTGTCCTGGGGTGGGTACACCCCCTATCCTGCCTCTCTCCTGTGGGAGGGGGGCAGTAGCCTAGTCCTGATAGGGTAGGGCTCCCCATCTTCAAGATGGCGAGAGCCCGGAGATGAGCTTCACCTCGCCTCCCCCACCTGAGGGGTGGGGTTGGCAGGCTGGCACATCCCCTGTCCTTATTTGGGGTTTCCGGCCAAAGCTTCCCACCAGAGTGGGGGGGTTGCAAGGGCCTGGGGAAGCTCACAGAGGCGGCATGCCTTTGAAGCTTCCCCTGCCCATACTGGGGGAGGAGATTTAGCACCTCGCCCAGGATGTGCATTGTTGCAGGCCCAGGAGAGCAGGGGCTCTCCTACCCAGGGGTCCAGTAACATGTCTGCTGGGTGGCAGCCTAGGCAGCCTCAGAGCAGATGTGGATTGTAGGTTAGGTTTAAGGGGGCACCTCTAAGATGCCCTCTGGGGTGCTGGGTACATTAAATCCCACACTGGCATCAGTGTGGGTTTAATGTGCTGAGAAGTTTGATACCAAACTTCTCAGTCTTTAGTGTTGCAATTATGGTGCTGTGGAGCTCGTGTTTGACGAGCTCTCAGCACCATGTACTCTTAAATGGCAGCACTGCACTTACAGTGCTCACGAATGGACCTGGGCACTGTAGGGGCACAGGGCACCTGCTCCTGTGCCCACACCATTGGCATAAGGCACCCAGCTAGAGGGGTGACTGATGTATGCCATGGCAGTGTAGGTGATGGGCATGGCACACAGGGATGTATGCCATGTCGACTTTGTTTTTGTCTTGCACCCAAACACTCAGCCTGCAAAGGCAGTGTGTGTGTGTGTAAGGGTACAGGCCCTTTAAGGGTGGCACAAGGAGTGCTGCAGCCCTTAGAGGCCTTCCCTGGTCACAAGGCCCTGGGTACCTAGGGTACCATTTACCAGGGGCTGACATGTGGCCAGGGTTTGCCAATTTGGGTTTGGTTTGTTTTAGGGAAGGAACATAGGCCCTGGGCACCTGATTGGCAGGAGTCCAGGGCACACTCAGTCAAAGTATATTCAGCAATTCAGCAAAAAGTGGGGGCATACCATGCAAGAAAGATGGCACTTTCTCACATACACCCACAGCACATCTCTTGCGACTGACTCAGCACAGGTGTCCGGATGAAGGGATGGGCAGAGACTCACTTCACATGCTTGGGATGCATGCCAGCAACACACACTATGATGTACTCATGTCCTGATGGGCAAGGCCACAATGGGGTGCATGGTGCACACTTGAACACAACGCAGGCTCACTCATAGCAAGTTCAATGCCATGGCACTGGGATGCCCTGTAAGTCAGTCAACACTGTCTCCTGTCACAGGGGCAGGGCATCCAGACAACAACAATATGCACTGACTCACAATCCTAGCTCAGGGGCAAATCTGAATCTGCAGATGACCGGCGCACTTGCCCATCCCAAGCAAACAACGTTTCCAGGACGCAGAAGACCTCACATCATGAAAATCAGACATATGAGTCTCAGCAAACACGAATCCATGTACATTAACACATAACAGTCTGCCATGCATTTAACCCAGCTGCATGAGGGACAGAGTTGCATACACCATTCTGCGCTGTCAGATGCTCACACACCTATATGTCACACAGGTCTTGACTCCCACAGTCACATTGCAGATGTCATGCTGACCCTCAGAATCATGGACACCCCAGTTGTATGTAGCAACAAGCCACACCCTAATGACACGGAGGCACACACCTGAGGGCACATGTCACGAAGCACAACCTGCAATTTCACACACAGGAGTGGGATTACAGAGTGTTTCTGAATGTCCTTGAGGGGACAGGACTGGGCAGGACTAAGTGAAACAGTGTTTTGCCCCGGACAGTAGTCAGGTGGCTAAGCAATTGTGGCATACTTGCCATACCTACTCCTGATGCCCACAAATTGGAGTACCCTGCTGCATGGTTTTGTATTGAATACCCCAGAAACATGTTGCGAGTCAGACCAGCAATTGGTACACATCTCAAGGGCACACACAGTTCACATGTCAGATCTCAGGCATTGTGTAAACAATTGACCCACCCATGACACACACAACAGAGTCACGGGAACTGATGCTGACTGGTACCTGATACATAGCTGACTGCAGGGACACAGTGCCCTAGTGACACAATCCAAAGACTGTAGGGGCCACACCTGTGAAACAGATGAGGAGGGTGTATCACACAGATGAAGGACCTGATTTGGGGACTACAAGACCTACGTAATGTGGAAGTGTGACCCGGACAAAAGACTGCTATTTGCATGTCAGACATAGTACACAGATCAGGCATGGACTTATCCCCTTCCTGCTGCTGTCTGGCCTTCAGCTGCCTATCCAGGTCCGGGAAGACCACCGCCAGTATCCGGAGCATGTGGGGAGTCAGGGTCCAGTGTCCGCCCCTCCTGCGTGGAGGTGACAGCTTCAGCTGGACTCTAGCTATCCTCCGGGTCCAGCCCCGAAGGTCCTGCCACCTCTTCTGGCAGTTGCGGATGCGGCGCTTGTAGACCCCCACAGAACGAACAGCCCGGGTGATGGTCAGCCAGATCTCCTGCTTCTGGTGGGCATCAACCTGTGAGGAGGACAAAGTGAAAAGTATATTAACACACATGCCCCAGATTTGTGCAGCACACAATTGGATATACATGTCATCATCACAAAGGGAAAATAATTACACAGGTAGTGCAACCCTGGGGAATGAAAATTCACATGCATGTCTGACATGTTAACAATGCATGGATAGTTTAAGCTGGCAAAAAGGCACTTTAGCAGCAGGAAAAATATTCAGTACATGTCCCTACACACTTTGGGGGATGAAAGTAGTCAGTGATAATGCTTGCCACTGCTGTACACACTGCTAGTATTGCTAGTCAGACAACATGCTTAATTAGGAAGGCAGTGGCCAGCACACTCACCTGCTCCCCTGGTGTACCATAGAGCTTTCTGTACTCTGGAAGGAGCCCGTCCAGCAGGGCCTGGTTCTCCTCCTCAGTGAAGGCTGGTGCCCTCTCCAGTGTACGTGTCATAACAGGAGCCAGAGGATGCATAGACAGCAGCAGTGGTAGCAGGGATGTGGTCCAGTAGCATGTAGTGCAGGCAAGTGAGGTCCCTGGGGTCCAGCCAGCCTTATATCTGTGCTGCAGAGGCAGACTCTGTGCCATGTGTCCAAAGTGATAGGTCTAGCACGGTTGCATTCTATGAATCTGGCCAATCCATTTAAAAGTACGATGCGTACACACCTTCCGCATCGTTCAAATCTTCACCTTCATGGAACACTTGAAATTGCAACATTGTTGTAGGCATCCAACTGAATTTCCAGTGCACAACTCGTACAAGTTTTGAATCCGCATCCGTCTCCATGACAGTCCTGAGCCAATTGGTCCGCCCGGCTCGTTCAACTGATTGTACAACGAGTATTTTGAATGTACACATGCACCCGTCTCCATACGATTCAATGGCCAAGGCGTACGCACCGCTCGGACATGACCCGAGCAATGCATACGCATTGTCAACCGCGTCGGACCTCATTGCATTCAATGACAAGGCGTACGCACGGCTCGGAAATGACCTGTGCAATGCGTACGCATTGTCACCCGCGTCGGACCTCATTGCATTCAACTTTCCGACCTCTCTCTCAAAGCCGACTGCTTTCTTCAGCCAGTTTGGTGCTGAGGCACATTCTGCTTGCTCTGTAAGACCGTTCACCTCACCGTCCTTCCCCGCTGCTGTCATCTCCACAGTGATTCCAACTGTTGCAGTTCTGCTCTCGGGGATATTTTTCTGCTCTTGTTTCTTCCTGTCTCGATTGCACAGGGTTCTGAAACGTCTTGTCCTCCATGCAATTCTCGCTAGAGAACGTTGTTCTCCTCAACTTCCCTTTGAACCCCAGAGGGGTGTGGCCACTTATTTGTCTCCTTTCCTAGGAGCACTGTAGCGCTGTTGGTCTGGGTGGCATGGCCTATGGTGTCAGCCATAATGGACTGTTCCTGAATCTCGTCTCTCTTTACACTGTTTCAGCACACAAAAATGTTACTACATGTGGCCAAACAGTGCCTTGAGATCAACTGTTTTTTATTTTGTAACACAGTGTATAGGCATTTGAGAGGTACTGCTATGGGCACTTGCTTTGCCCCCAACTATGCTAATCTGCATACAGGCTGGTGGGAGGAGCAGGTGCTTGGGGCAGAATACCAAGATATTTGAAATTGGAACATAATATTATGGTTCTGTTTCATTGACAACCTCTTTGTAATCTGGAGGGATTCAGAACAAAGTACCAATAAATTTGTGAGTAGGATAAATCACAACTGTCTTAATTTACATTTTACCAGCACAGTGAGTAAGATGGAGGTAGTGTTCTTGAATCTCCAGGTATAGGTGAAGAATAACTGCATAGAAGCTAAAATATACCACAAAGTCACAGCTGGTAATACGTTTTTCAATGCCAGTAGCTTCCACCCCACAGATCTGAAAATAAGTACAACCTATGGGGAGACTTTAAGAGCGCAGCAAAACTGAAGTGAAGATCACCAGTTTGCAGAAGCAGCCATAGAGCTGACTGACAGATTCACACAGAGAGGATACCCTAAAGAAATAATAAAATAGTCTATAGCTAAAGTTCAGCAAATGACCAGGGAATCAGTTGTGTTAACGAAACAGACGTCCCAAACACAGAGCGACCATGAAAATAGGTGTATGGCACACTTCGGCACAGAACATCATACCATTAGGAAAGTGCTTAATAAATACTCGCACATGGTGCACAATGACCCAGTTGTCGGCCACACACTCCCTAATAGACCAGGCTGCACATTTAGAAAAGTGCGCTCAATGAGAGATGAACTAGCACAGAGTAATATAGAGCCCAAAACAAGAAACTGGCTAGTGATAAACCGTGGGTTCAGAAAATGCAGCAAATGCAGGGCATGTAAGTATGGCATAAATAAGACACAGTACAATACTCCTATTGTGGTAAATATTTCGTTACCGGTACTATTTTTTATGCGGTAAAGTCTATTAAGAATAACTCAGTAAATATAAGAGGCAGAATCCGTGGTATTAGAGGTTTTAAAAGGCTTTATTCCTATACAAAGGAATACAATTCGAATTGTAGGCATTCTATTCCATCACCACGAAAGTTCAGGAAGGAAGGGCATATATTATTGACAGATAGGCAGTTTTATAGAAAATACATTTACAGTGAAACAGATGCAAGAGGCGTAACAGCTGATAATACAGATAAACTGTGCATACGTAGCTAATAGAGGCGTATACATGGGCGTAATTTAATAAACGTCATCATACATGATGTCACAAGTGGGTGGATCCATAAAAGAATCCTGCAATGTCAGCAGAAATAGTTGGCAGAGATGTGCGCGCAGCCGCATGACGTGTGATTGACGTGCAACTAGAGGGAGAAGGGGACTTGACATTTAGCTCTACATGTGGAGACAGAAGTCTGGGGTTATGTCAACCTAATCCCAAATCATATCTAATATCCTATGTTTAAAGAACTGTGTTATCCAAAAAGAGAGGTCTCTTAGGATAGAATCTATTCTATACTGACTATACTGACTGTTAGTGCGTGTACAAGCGTCTAAGTGTCTACACTAGATGCGAGGGGGTAGGAATATTCCATGGTAACGGGGCTATGAATTACTTGCATGAGGACAGCGAGGCCTGGCCCTTTGCGCGGTAGCTGGAGGAATGTTTACCTAAACTACTAGACAGGAATGCATCGGATGAGGAGCGGAGGAGATAATCTTCAAGGTGAAATACAGTTTTTGGCAGGCGACAGGCTGGATCAGGCACCGTTAGCCGCGCAGGGAGTAGGACAAAGTTCATGGTCACAGATGCAGGCTCAGACTGGAGCTTTCAGAGGCAGAAGGCAGGAAAAGGCTTGATGACAGAATTCGGGCCTACTCGCCTGAATCTGTAAAAATGTGGAAAGTGAACCACATAAAGTCGTTGGCCTTTCATACTTAGGAATGGAATATCTGACCCATTCATGGCGGATCTGAAAGAGGACATGTTGACGGTGGACGCACATATATTTGCGTCTTCAAAACTGGAGCAGGAGGGAACATACATGTACTTATAGCAAATACATGGAGCCGTTGGGGTCTACGATAGGGGACATAACTGATCACAAAAATTCATATTTCCTCATTCCCTCCTTGTCCCCTACGGACCCTCAGGAGATATCGATCTTCATCAATCCATCGATCTGTTCATATAGCATCATTTGTTCTTCTTTCTTCTTCCAAAATCTTGAACGAAAACTTGGATGTGGGATACACGAGGTGGCACACAGACCACAAATCGCTGGCCCACATTGTAGACATAAGCAGCAACTGAATAGTATGAGAAAGCCAATACCTAGGAAGGATAGGATTCTCCATCCCCAGGCTGACAACACGCCCCAGAACCAACCGGACCAAGTCCAGGTGCCTGGACTCTGGTGTATCTGGCTTACAATCTTATGAAGGCGAGTTATGGCTTTATATACTGACGGCGAATTTTCTGGTATGAAAATGCAACAACTTGATCCGATGACCCTACAAGCTCCGCCCCTATCGGCCAGGATGACGTCAAGGACAAGACGATTTTGAAGCACAACAATCCGCATAGCAGACTGCTCTTCTGTTAAATTGCCTAAGGCGGAAA
Source organism: Triturus cristatus (assembly GCF_964204655.1). Classification (NCBI taxonomy): domain Eukaryota; kingdom Metazoa; phylum Chordata; class Amphibia; order Caudata; family Salamandridae; genus Triturus; species Triturus cristatus. The sequence continues at coordinate 1,204,183,264 of NC_140593.1, read as the reverse complement.
TAGTTTCGTTCACTACTGCTTCAAGGGTTCTGGTTAATCTACGTATCAACTTACTATTAGTGACTGTACCTATATAGGGAAAGAAACCTTTATTGAAATCTGTGTATTTTTCCCAGGCTGTTTCAGTGTAATCGACAATTGGGAGATCTCTCTGCTGTCTATTGTGTACTAAATGAGTATTTCTATGATAATCAGGAGGAGCTAGGAAAACAGGTGGCAGAAGGAATGCTATGTAACAGGTACCATCCCAATCTAGAGGTAGACGTAGATATGCGGTCTGGCCACATATAAAGTAGGAATGGCGAGAAGCTCTAAATGTAGACTTGCCTTGATCACTGAATTTTATTACAGTGGTGCATTTACTATGGCCCATATGTATGGAACCATTCTTTCTTACACATAATTCCCCTTTTACTGGGAATACTGACATGGCGGGCAAGATTGGCGTAGCTTCAGATTCAACGTTCAGGATCATAAGGTTAAGTGTAAAATTACCTAATCCATATACTTCATTTTCTAGATCAGTTCCTGTTCTTTTGGGAAGTCCCTCCTTGTTAGGGTAGCAGACTTTAAGCAAAACTAAGTTCAGGTTTCCCCATACCCAGTTGTCTTGATAAACTGCGGAATTCGAATCTAGGGAATTAATCAAACTAAACCATGCTCCACAGGAGCCATTGTGTGTGAACGGATAGGGAAAGAGGGGCAAAACTCCCTTATAGTTCTGATAGGGAGGGAGTCGGCCACATATCCAACAATTTGTGGCATTGCTGGTTTGATGGGAATGATGTAACATACTAATGAATGTGTTGTTGCGCAGCGCAAATCTATAGGACAACTCATGCGGAGGTAATTCGCTAAAAGAATGTTCTGCAGTTATATTGTAAGCACGCTTAAGAATAGGGTAATACATGTGCAATAGGATGCTGACAATGATGATCAGAAGACTTAGAAAAAACAAAATTAATAATGTTACTGTGCAGTGACTACGAAATGATTTACAATATGCATGCTTCTTGAGCTGCATCTGATGATTTCTTTCTCTATTCCGGTCTAGAGGATACATGTCAGAGACAAATTCAACCGATTCACCTTGGAGAGGACTTAAACAATCAAATTGTCTGACTTACTAGACCTCAATTTTAGTTTGTAAAGTTCTGGTTTTGTTAATTCAGCCAAGGGGAGCTTTGAGTCTGTCTGTGAGGGAATACAGGGTTGAGTATTCACGCTGGATGGTAGTCCATAAAATTTCTTGATATGACTCGAGTGCAACCACCCTTTCCGTCCCTCGATTTTCACGGCTGTCCTTGTGGTGAGTAGAACCAACTTTGGTGACTTCCACCTAGGATCCAGTTGGGTCTTCCGGTCAAAATTCCTGACCAGCACCAGGTCCCCAGGAACCACGTCATGGGGCTTCACCTCAGTATTGTCGGGAAAAGCTGCGGATACCTGTGAACGACAAGATTGTAGTGCAGACATCAAGGAAGCCAGGTAATCTGTCAGCATATTACAGTCAACATCAGTGATTTTGCGAGGTATAGGCGTCCCCCACATATTTGGTGGTCTACCGAAGATCACCTCGTACGGGGATAGCCCTGTTCGAGAATGTGCTACCATTCTCATGTAAAAGAGCGCAACTGGTAAGGCTACTATCCAATCGACTCCTTTTTCTCTACATATTTTGGACAATCTAATTTTCAGAGTTTGATTATGACGTTCCACGAGACCTGCCGCCTCGGGATGTCGGACACAGTGGAATTTCCATTGGTAGCCTAATAAAAGGGAAACGTGTTTCATTAGTTCGGATGAGAACGGCTGGCCGTTATCTGAGTAGACAACACGTGGTAAACCGTACCGTGGGAAGAATTCTCGAACTAACTGTTTGGCAGTAGTCGGGGCAGTGTAATCTGAAACCGGGTATGCTTCTGTCCAACGGGAAAGAGCACAGACAACTACGAGAACATATTTGAATCCTCGACATCGTTCCATCTGGATATAATCCATCTGGAGGACTTCAAAAGCATGATCGGGAGTTTGAAATCCACCCTGTTCTACGGGGATGCTTTTACCTGGATTAAACTGACAACATATCATACAGGTACGAACTTTTTGTTTAGCTGCGGCTCGTAAATGTTTGTTGAACCAAATGTGTTGAATGCTGTCTAGCATAGCTTTTTCTCCTAGGTGCGCTGGACTATGTATTGTGTTAATGATGACTTGGACCATTGAGTCGGGAAGAAACCATATAGATTTTTCCTTCGTCATCCATCCTTGATCTGTTTGGATCCCTCCTAATTCAGTCCATTTCTTTATTTCTTCTGGTGTAGCATGTGTCTGTATGTCAATTACATCAAGAGCGGGATCCTTAACTGTCATGCAATGTGTTGGTGTCGGAACTGTTGTCTTTGTCATGTCAGTTGTGTGAGTCTGATTCTGAGCAGTCTGTTTAGCTGTTCTGTCAGCTAGGTCATTACCCTGAGAAATGATATCGGTAACTTTTGTGTGGGCTTTGCATTTCATAATCGATATTGCAGTAGGTAGATGAATCGTGTCTAATAGGGCTTGAATGAGGGGTCCGTGTTGGATGTGGGCACCGTGAGAAGTTAAATAACCTCTCTCTCGCCACAGTACGCCGAAGTCATGGACGACTCCGAATGCATAACGTGAATCTGTATATATGTTGACTTTTTTATTTGTGGCTTGAATACAGGCTTGTGTCAGAGCGATGAGCTCTGCTGCTTGAGCTGACAAAGTGTTAATACAATTTGTTTCAATGACTTCAGTGTCTGTTGTGACTGCGTAAGCGGCCACTAACTCTCCTGTACTTGTTCTCATACATGACCCATCTACATACAATGTCAAGTCTGGATCTGACAAAGGGATATCTGTCAAGTCTTGTCTGGGTTTCGTCGTGATAGTAATGACTTCGACACAATCATGTGCCAATGGATCTGTTCCGCCTACTGGTAACAGTGTGGCAGGATTTAACGTATTACAACGTCTGATTTCTATGTGTGGCTGAAACAATGTCAATTCGTAACCGGTGAGTCTCGCTATAGTCAAGTGTTGTGTTTGTGTGCGGTTCAAGAGAACCTCTACTGCGTGTGGTACTTGTACTGTCAATTGATGTCCTAGCACTATGGCATCGCTTTGTCTGATTGCTAAAGCTGTTGCTGCCACCGATTTCAGGCACGCTGGAAGAGCCTGAGCTACTGGATCTAATGTACTAGAGAAATAAGCACATGGTTTGTGTGATCCTGCTTGTTCCTGAGTGAGTACTGACAAAGCAGTACCTTCGCGTTCTGTAACAAAGAGTGTAAACTGTTTACTGTAACATGGTGTTGCTAGGACAGGTGCTTGGCATAAAGCTTTCTTTAAGCTTTCAAAAGCGTGTGTATGTTCTTGAGTCCAAGGGAGGACAGTCGATGTGGCTGCCTCCTGTGTTGTCAACTGGATGAGTGGTTTTGCTAGAAATGCATATTGAGGGATCCACTGCCTACAGTATGAAGTGAGGCCTATAAAAGCCCGCACCTCCTTTTGTGTCTTGGGTGGTGGCATGTTAGCAATTAACTGGATGCGGTCGGATGTAAGCTGCCTTCCCTCCTTGGACAGCGAGTGCCCAAGGTAAACAACTCGCTGGACACAGAATTGCAGCTTGGAAGGGGACACCTTGTGCCCCTTGTCGGCCAGAAATTTTAAAACCGTCAGTGACGCTGTTTCACATTCAGGTTCGCTTCGGGCGGTGATCAGCAGATCATCGACATATTGAAGCAAGGCAGTGTTAACTGGCATGTGGATACTGTCAAGTTCTCGTTTCAGTGCTTGGCTATAGATGCTGGGGCTTTCTGTAAATCCTTGAGGTGCGCGTGTGAATTTAAAACTTCGTCCATTTAAACTAAATCCGAACAGATATTGACTTTCCGGATCGATTGGGACACTAAAGAAAGCATTCTTAAGATCAATTACAGTGAAAAACGTTGCTTCTGAGTCAATAGCTGTGAGTAATGAAGAGATATCTGGGACCACAGGGTATTGTGGTACAATACATTTATTTAATTCGCGCAGATCAATGACTAATCGATATACTGGTGGTGCTTTTGGGTCCGTTCTTTTAAGAATCGGAATTATCGGGGAATTACATACATTGGAGTCGGTTTCGACAACCACTCCTTGTGCAATGAGCTCGTCAATGATTTGCAGTAAAGCCACTACAGCATCTGGTGCTAACTTGTATTGTCGCATTCGTGGTAGTACTATTCCTGTTTTCAGTGTGACTCGATATGGTGTAATGTTCATGCAACCAACATCAGTGGGGCCTTGTGCCCATAAATGTGTAGGTAAATTCTGCAATCGGCGATCCATGTCTCTGGACACGTAGTGACCTTTAAAGTCACGTAAAAATAGTCGTACTCCTTCCGGAGAACAACATATTATGGCTCCTAGAGCTTTCAATGTTTTTATGCCTAACAAGTTTTCTGGACAGGATTTAGTAAGCAATAAATCTGTAATACGTGTCAATGGACCGACTGTAAGTGGAAGAGGTTGTGTTACGTCATTGATTATAGGTTTTCCTGAGAATCCAAGGGAAATATTCTGTGAGCCTGAGAGGGGTGCCCCTGGAACTTCACTGCGTCTTATAGTTGTTCTGCTTGCCCCTGTATCAAGTAAAAACTTTCTGTCTTCCCCTAAAAGTTCACTATGTACATAAGGTCCCTCTTGGTCTACAGGAACCTCAATAAGGGGTAAGCCAACTTCCCTCTCTAGGCTATCTCATGAGTATCGCTGATAATCGGGATAATCTGTCTGTGCATACTGATACATCTGTTGTGTTGTAGCTTGTGTTGCAGCAATAGGCTGCGCTTGTGGTGGTGCTACGATCTGTTGTGGAGCTGCCTGTTGTGGAGCTAATTGTTGCGGAGCTAACCTAGGTTGTGCATGCTGAGGGATTTGTTGTTGATTCTGATCCTGTCTAGATGGACGTGGTCTCTCATGCGTTCTACCTGTGGCAATATTATGTTTCAGGACTGGACAATCGTGTATATAATGACCTGGTTGTTTACAATAGTTGCATGTCCCTTTCGCAGGACCTGTGGAATCACCCTTTTGATGACTATCGGCTGGAACTGACTGTGCAACAAGCATTTTCATTTTTGTATCTTTCATACGTCTTTGTTCGTGTTCTTGTTCTTCTCTAATTCTATTGTGGTGATATTGTAACATCTGTAGCATCTGTGATGGGGTATTACCTTGCCAGGTACTTTCGAATTTCAATACTCTATTCTTAACTTGCAGCAGAGAATTTTCAACTAATTTTGTCACAAACAGATGTGGATATGACTCACTACTGGCTTTTATGCCACTATTTATACCAAAACATTTTTCAAATCGGGAATAGAAATCGCTAGTGTCTTCATCTGGTTTTTGTTTACAGGCGGAGATTGCACCCCAGTCTTCATTTTTCGTAGGTAATAAACGTGGCAGTACCTGTATTAGTAATCCTGCTAGTGCTGTAGTCTTTTCCCCAAGCCCTGCTCCTGCAGCTCGGGCCTTTTCTTCGTTTTCTAATGCTGTCCAATCTATCTTTTGGTCTCCCACCTCCCATTCCTTTTCTTTGAGTTTCTCATAAACACCGGCGGGTAATAGGACTTTTAATATTTTCATAATGTCGGGGTAGGTATACTCTCCCATGAGTAACATGTCTTTTATCTCACGGTGGAAACCTGCTGGGTCCTTGTCATGGCTGGGTACTACTTTCTTCATTTCTAATAATTCCAGTTTAGTTATAGGCGTGTAAACAAACACGCGTGTAAAATTATCACCGGCACCTCTGATTGGGTGCACTTCGCGTAACGGATTCTGTCTATCTATGTGATACATTTTTCTTCCCATGATGGGAACTGGAACGTGTTCTGGGCATACGAAATTTAAATATTGGTTTCGGGATTCTAGAATTTCCTTAATCAAATCAGTACCTGACCCTC